>NC_143581.1:75383394-77799644 GCF_048544385.1 Mastigoproctus giganteus
TGGGTTGCCGGGCAGGTACTTTACCCACTCGGCTAGCCCGGTCGGCCGCATGCTTACGTTATTAACGTTAATAACGCATCCTTACATTGTGATGGAAAGATCGCGTGATTCAGGCAGCTATTAAAGACCTCACGAAGAATGACCTCTCCTTCAATGAGGCCCGTCCCCAGGCATTTATTGTTCCTTATGCACTGTACAGCATCAATAAGACTAATGGGATCTTCATCACGTACCCCAGCGTAAGCATGATTCAGCCTTTTCATCAACACATGATCCTTATCATATTGTTCAGAGGCAGTATCCTCAATCAGATGATCGAAAATAGCAGCCATGCCTTCCCTCCAACTGGTATTTTCGTCGTCAGCACTTCCAAAAGAGGTCCCCATGGGTTCTCATTGCCCACTGATAAGTTGCTATGTGTTTATTGTATCTCACAATATTAAATAAAATTAAAATTAGTTTTGCTCAAAAATTTACCTGAAATTTTGTGAAGTACATGAAATTTCCAGCTAACTCCCACCAAAAGTTACTAATTGTTAGGGTGTGTGTTCAATGTCGATGGGTCGAGTTTTCGAAGGGCAAAAGCAAAATTCTGAAGGAAGAGAAAATGTTCATGCCAATGATTCTCATCTACAACAAACTAAACTATTATATTTAGGCCACCCGAATAATTAAATTCATCTGCCGTGCTGTGTCTTTGTCTGTTAATTGCGTGTGTTCTATGGTCGATTTGTCTGTTTGCTGGACGAAAAACCCCAGTTTCTGGGGAAAAAACCTTGCTATCTACGCATGAGACCAACTAACTCAGGCACGGAGTTAGTCGGTCTCAGGAAAAAAGCCCATTAAAGTTCCTCGCGTCATCGACGGGATTCGAACCCAGGACTTTTCCACCCAGTGTGGAAAAGTCCCGAGCAGACTCTCATCTACAACAATGATAGCAGAACATAATGGCTTGATAACTGAGCAGTTAACTCAATAATGCAATAGTACACGCGTTTAAGTTTCTCATGGTTCAAGCCGACTTCGCTGAATACGGTGATGATTATATTCATGTCAAAATCAATTAACTCAAAACTGGTTAAAATCTGACCATTCTTGTAAAAATAGCAAATTTTAAGCAATCTTGAAATGAAGTTCCATTAGAAGTTGAAGCCAAAAAACTGATTCCACAGATGGAACTTGCTCCCGACTTTCCTCCATCTGACTTCTTTATATTTTCAAGAATTAAAAACCTTGCTGAAAGGGACACACATTGGGATTGGAGGAAATACACCAGCGTTCGTATAAGGAAACATAAGAGCGTTCCATAAACGTTTCTAATCATGGCAGAAGAGAAACGCTTCATGGAAACCTCCCAAGAAGACAAAAGGAAATAACAGCTAAATTCAAGTTTAACTTACTTATAAAGTTGTTCCCCTAGAACTTTCTATCCATACTTTGTATGCTTTATCATGCTATTTTGATCCAAAATAGCATGATTTAAAATTTTTGAATCCTGTCAACTTTACATAAACGGGACACTCAAACGGACCCAGTGTGTATGTCACGTTTAGGTAAAAAACTAAAAATTTCCAATTTAAGAATACTTAGAATTTCTTTAATTGGGCACTTGTTTTCTAGTTTTTAAAAGAATTTACATTATACTGTGTTTAAAAATTGCATGGAAAAAATGTAGGAGATATTCTACTGCTAAAAATAACAACAACAACAACAAAAAATCCATAAGTAATATTTAATGTTTAACCTCTCAAAAGTCTTTATTTTCGATAGTTAAACATTAATTATAAATTACAAAATATAAAAAGAAACGGAAATAAACATCTAAAGGGGAAATATCTAAAGCAGCTGTTCAAAGTGATCTCTACTCTGATCAACGCTGCATTCGGCACAACGAATTCCCTTGCATGTATTATCACTTCAGAACTATTCTTAATAGTTTAACCAGCTTCCAAAATCCGATTCCTTGATTCATCTTGCTTGGACAGTACGCGAGTCTGCGTGATTAGCATAGCGGTATTGTCACTGTCCTCCACACACCGAGTTCGAATCAAATCAATGACGCGAGGAACTTTAATGGGCTTTTTCACTCCGTGACTGAGTTAGTCGGTCTCAGGCGTAGATAGCAAGGTTTCCCCCCCCCCCAGAAACAGGGGTTTTTCGTCCATCAAAACAGGCAAAATCGACTAAAGAACATACGCAATTTATAGACACAAAACACATGGGTAGATGTAATCAATTACGGGTAACCCTAATAAATAATTTGTTTGTTGTTTGGACAGCACGCGTGTAGTTGTGGCCCACCTCCTCGTGGTGTGGACGTGGGTACGGAGGAACAGCTTTCCTGGTAGCAAAGTGTCCAGAAACAACTAAACAACAACATAGACACCACACAAACATAGTACTACACTCGTTTATTGCCATTTTACAGATTCTGTATCAATACAGAATACCATGGCAGAGTAAAACTAGTGCTCAGGGCCGCCTTACATAAGATACTGTAAGATTTGAAATCTTACAAAAATAAATTTTTTTTAATAAAGACTTTGAAAGTTAGTTTGTTTTTATTAATTAAGAAATAGGAATTCTTGCTGCTAGTGAATAAGAAAGTAATATCGTCAATTTCAATAATAACGAATTTTCAGCATGGAATATAAATTTGATGGGTGTAAGTAATAAAAGCAGAGCCATTAGCCATCTACTTCCGTTATAAGCAGGGAAACTACCGCAACGCAGCATGGTCCAACAACAACAGACAAATTAAGCTATATTTAGGGTCGAACCTAGTAGGTCGTAAACAGGAAGTGAGTTCTTAAAGAGCACACAAGTTTCCAAAGATAGATGCTGTGGTCACTAATGTCATTTTTTGTGGTTTTGGAACGCTATGGAGGCAAGCCGTTATATGAGAGGAGAAGAGTTGTTTTCTGGATGTTCGGAAACATCAAAGGGCACACAGGATGGCAGCAGATCCAGCAGGTTGTAAAAAGGGGAGTACTGATCACGTGCTACTGGGCCGGCCGAATAAGAGTTTTCCAACAAATGGAATGAAAAAAATCCGAAAGTAGATATAGGATTGGAAGGAGTCACTGAAAATAGGCGTGGCGAAATCGGGAGTAAGATGAAGGAAAAAGGGAGTGAAAGTATTGGACAGGGACACAAAGTTGAGATTTTTTGTGGGTGTGAGTAAAAATGGTTTAGGGCACAAAGTTGAGATTTTTGTGGGGTGAGTGAAAATGGTTTAACAGACAGAGTTGAGGTTTTAGTCGGTGTTTCTGAAGATGAGTTAGTCAAAGACACAAAGTTGAGAAGGAGAGTTTTTCCTTGAGTGAAGGAGTGGGTAGAGAGGAAGAGAGATGATTTTAAGAAAGTAAGTCGGGCAATACAGATGTGTAAAGAAGTGTACAAAAGTATAGCACAGTGTAGTACTGTAGCGTAGTGTAGTGTACTGGGAATCGAGTAGTAAGAAAAAATGAAGGGGAAAGGAAATGTCGATAGCAAGTGCCTGTGACAAGTAAGTGGACGAGGAGAAAGTGGAACCTAGTCAATGAAAAGTCTAGGAGTTTCTTTGGAAAGTCTAGGAGTTGGGAAGAAATAGTGAAAGAGTGAAAGACAAAACGAGTCTCTCATAAGAAAAAGGTAAATCAAATCTGCCGTTAAAGATCAAGATTCCTGAAATCTTGGAAGGCAAAGTACCGAACCGGATGGAATCGGAACACCGACCGACATGAGAGTAGCCATTCTGGAACAGAAGTGCATCAAGCGGGCTGAATAAATGAAGCCGAAATCTACCTGGCAGCCCTACTACCCGTGCCAAATTCTTCGAAGATAGTAAGACGCCGCCCCAGACAGTGAAGATAAGCAGTACCTAACCGGAAAGACGAAAGGTGACGCCCCGCAGAGTTCTACAAGTAAGTGGCTAGATCGTAGTAGTACCTTCACACATAAAGAACTGTAGGAACCCCGAAATTTAATTAGCAGGACCTTTAAAAAAATACTGTGAGATAGGTACTAGAAATACCTAATTGTAAGGATAGTTTAGAGAAGAATCAGGAAGGAAGGACATTAACAAAAGGGGAAATTTATTATATATATATATATATGATATTTTGGAAGGAATAGGGTGGAATTGATGTTTCTTATTAATTTATTTAGATGATGCAGTATTAAACATATGTAGAAAGGGATAGAATGGAATTGATATTTCTTGCTAATGGTATTTAAATGATTCAGGATTAAATATACCTAGAAAGGAAGGGATTGATATCAGTAGTAATGATTTTAACTGATGTGTGATTATGATATATATATATATACACATGTAGGTGAGACTAAATCATGTTGTCTTATGTATGAGTTAATTATTTTGGTTTTAATACACTCATGTAAATATGTATAATAAACTGAATTTTATATGCAACATTGTGTGTTCTTTTGTTGTTCTGAGCATAAGCCTATCCGAAGGGAATTAAATACATCTAAGAGCTTTTCCCCTTGAACCTAGAATTTTCTGTGAAGTTAATAGTCAGATGCGCAAGTGGGGAGTTATTTTAAAGGGGATCTAATCACAAGGGGATAGCTAAAAATATATATAGAAAAAGATATACAAATATAAAATATATATGTAATAAAAAAGTATTATAAAATCCCCACCCCCACAATACACATATCCACCGGTTCGTGTTGCATGTAGTTGCTTCAGCAGTACGTATACTAAAAATTGTTTGTTTTGCATGGTGATGAGATAGAATAAACCATGGACTTTCTGTCACTCCACACATGTGATCGTGGTGGCATTATATAGGGTAGTTCCGACCAATCCATCGGTTTTCGTACTCCAATTTATCACGGAAAAGTGGGCTGGTTGGCTGACCATTGTGCATAGGCCATATCATATCTCGGCTGATTTTCAATGAGTGTCTTCCAGTAGTTTCCATTTGCTCCACAGAAAATGTAGGTATGAAATTCCCGAAAGCCTTTCTAGTTAACAATAAGGACCAATTGTCCCCAAGAACACCACACTAAACATTTTCATTTAAAAAGGTATGTTAATGAGTACTCAAAATCGTACGTGGGCCGAATTTTTTCCAAGGTTTCGAGAGTTCAGAATTCCATTTCTTGTAAAACATGGCATCTTAACCAGAAAGGGCTAAGAAATTGAGGGTCACACGTACATTGCAAGATGTCACTAATAAAAGTTTCTGCATTCATTTATATCTTATGGCAAGAAATGTAACCATTTTACAGTATAGCGTAGTGTGAAATGGCCACAGTCCTCATGTAATGTCCTCCAAACACTTTCAAATAAAACGTTTACGTGACCTAACCACCTTGTGATACTTGTAGGAGATAACTGAAGGACAGTAAGTATACGGGCTGATAATTTAATTCGCAGAATGGCAGTGCCACCGTATGCCCAAGAATAGGCTGACAGAGGGTTGCAAGTTTTGACATGTTGTCTCGTAGTAGTTGTAAAGTGTCGTAAAGTAATTGCAAAGTTGTGTTGCGTAATGGAAGATTTGAAGAATGAGAAACATTTTGTTATATTATTGTGTTCGAAGAGCTACAGAGAATGTGAAAGAAATGTTGCAGGCTTACAGAAAGAATGGTTTGAAGAAAAGTGCAAATCATTATATTAGGGTCACCGTAATTGATTACATATACTCATATACGTATTTTGTCTGTAAATTGCGTGTGTTCTCTGCCGGACGAATAAAATCCCAGTTTCTCGAGGAAAAAACCTTGCTATCTACGCCTGAGACCGACTAATCTCAGCCACAGAGTGAAAAAACCCCATTAAAAAGTTCCTGGCGTCATCGACGGGATTCGAACCCGGGTCTTTTCCACCCAATGTAGGGAAGGTGGTGACAATACCACTGTGCTGTCTACGCCTGAGACGACTAACTCAGCCATAGAGTGAAAAAACCCCATTAAAAAGTTCCTGGTGTCATCGACGGGATTCGAACCCGGGCCTTTTCCACCCGATGTAGGAAAGATGGTCACAACACCACTGTGCTACACGTGCAGACACTAAAGAAAAGTGCAATTTTCAAATGGCACATATGCATTAAAAGTTGAAAATCTGAAGCTGACACGCTGAGGCTGGAGCTAGGACACGGGGCCCGGATAGCCGAGTACTTCCGCCAATCTAGAGCACAGCTCCAGGAAATTCTGGACGAAGACAGAGAATCAAAATTCTTCAGATAAACAGCAGAATGCCAATCTAATATAAATTGTTACAAAGCACCTAACATGTTGCGATTTTTTTTGTTCACCTGTCAGAAACAAAATTGAGTAGGGTGTGCAGAGAAATGCTAAAACCGTCTGAGAGATCCAGTGAAGAATTTCTTAGTCACAAAGCAACTGGTGATAAGATATGTATCAGTCGTTATGATCCTGAAACAACTCACAAAACGGTTAGCACTTCAAGCAGGTGACTTAATGCTAGTTTGCAACTAGCAGATACACTATGTCAGAACTTGCAGCTGTTAACATATTCTTGGACATATACGCTCCTGCCATCTATCGGCCGTTTTTTCCGAAACTTGATTGACTATACGATGGCGCTGATATTTCGGCAAATAAAATCATAACCTTTGCATTTGTTCTTCAACATTATTCATTAAAAAGTATAACAGCGCTCTGGCCATTTATAATAGGCATGGTCTGCGCGGTAGCACAGCGGTATCGTCACCGTCCTCCCCACACCGGGTGGAAAAAGCCCTGGTTCGAATCCCATCCATGACGCGAGGAACTTGAGTGGGCTTTTTTCACTCCATGACTGAGTTAGTGGGTCTCAAGTGTAGATAGCAAGGTGACACTCTGGCAACTCGGGTTTTTCGTCCAGCGAAACAGGCAATCCACCATAGAACACACGCAATATACGGACATAATACACAATGCACGGCAGATGAATTTAATTATTCGGGTGGCCTAAAAATAATAGTTTATATCTACAGTTAGGTTTTTATAATAGGCATGAGTAGAAGGTCGCTGATATGCATTGCACTATCACCTGCAAATAATCTTTATTTAGAGGTCAAGTAATAAAGTGTGCGTGAAAACGCCAGTTTTGAAAATGTCCTCAGATATTTTCGGCCATCAAAGCAGCGATAAATTTAGTTCTGCTTTTTTGGGCAGTGTCTCCTCACTCACTCACTCACTCACTCACTCACTCACTCACACACACACACACACACACACACACACACACCGATGATCCAATTCATCCCAGAGATTCTCTATGGGATTGAGATCGGTTGTATAAACCCCGGGGGCTCACATCTGGTGAGTATGGGCTTGGCAAACCCAGGGTCCTGAGCTGGATATCATCATTCTTCTCTTTCTTGGTGGTTCCTTTCTACTTCTCTCTCTCTCTCTCTCTCTCAGGGTAACCCGGGAATTTTTTTTTTTGGCTGGTGCAGCATAAGCCTCAGGCTTCCTTGTACCATGTGGCTAATAATAATAATAATATATAGGCTGGCCAATCCAGCTTTTTTTTACTCTCATATCTTCAAACTAGTCCAATGACGCGAGCAGAGTGACATAGAGCGTTGTCTTGCTTATACAAGTAGGGGCCTTCCCGAAGTGCTGCCACAACGTAAGTAGCCCATTATTGTCCAGATTTCAGCATTCATGGTTTTTCGAAATTTGTTCCAGGCCAAACAACCCTAGACTACTACCACTCCACAGCGCTTTTATTTCACTGGTTTATGGTTCAACGCCTTACACCAAGCTAGATGGTGTCTGACATTAGTCGCTGGGATTAGTGGCTTGTGGATGGATGCACGACCGTGGTAACCCAATCACGTAGCATCCTGCGCACTTTACTGGTACTGACATGTTTCTCAATCTTCTTCACTCTGGGGCTGTGTGCGTGTGTCCGACAACATCGAATGCATTCTGAGTGGGCGCGTCTTTGCAAGGCTCTCCTGTCACGTTCTGTTAGCTTCGGAGGTTTTGTGGATCGTTTCATGAAGGTTTCAACACCAGCCCACTTTAATTTGCATATCACATCACCAATCGTTAGCCTAGGGAACTTCAGCACCGTTGAACTGTCACGTACAAACCGACTGCATATATGCCTATTATCATTCCGCAATGGAAGGGACTTAATTTCATCGATCGGTCATCTTGCATTCACAATGGTATTAGTCTCCTCACAGCCCTTTGCAAGCATATTTATAGTTGTGCCTAACATAAACCCCAGGGGCTCACATCTGGTGAGTATGGGCTTCGCACACCCAGGGTCCTCAGCTGGATATCATCATTCTTCTCTTTCCTGGTGATTTCCTACTACTTCTCTCTCTCTCTCTCTCTCACACACACACAGAGGCGGATTTAACGGCGGGCGCACCGGGCGCGCGCCCTGGGCCCCGACTTCTGAAGGGCCCACGCAAAACCCAACAAATTAGTTGAACATATTAGTTCGAAACTTTGTGATTATTATTATGCTATTATATTATACATATATTATATTCAAATTTTTATTGGAAATAAAACATTAATAGTACATAATATTTTTTATTGTATTTTTAACATGTATTTTTATTTTCCCTGTCTCTCTCTTTTTTTTAAGGGGCCCAATATTTTCTTCTGCGCCCGGGGCCTCAACCGACCTTAATCCGCTCCTGCACACACACACACACACACACACATACACACAAGGTAACTCAGAAATTTTTTTTTTGGCTGGTGCAGCATAAGCCTCAGGCTTCCTTGCACCATATGGCTAATAATAATAATAATGTGGTGCTGAGGCAGGATGTGACCGGGGGGGGGGTATCCGGATGTTAATGGTAGGGCTGCGTATACGTGAAATAAGAGAGGGAGGGGACATAAAAATTGCACCATGGAAGTGTCTCTAAAGGGGAAAAAAAAAAAAAAAAATGGACGTGCCGTAGTTCCGTTAAAAATAGCTGTTTTCGAGCATTCTATTAAAATAATCATATAGCTAAAACCAGTAAAAAAGGTCACATGTTCTGAACAGATCCGTAAAAACTATATCCAAGGGAAAACCCTTGTCAAATGCTACAAAGAAAGTTGGCAAAATGAGATAAAACTAACTGTAACGGTTCCTCCAAGAAAAAATGCACATTGTTCAGTAGGAACTATAGCATTTAAATATATTTAGAGCATTTTGACTGTACAATTATATCTAGTATTTAAAATATGCCATTAACAAAAGCAGCACACACACACACATGGATAAAACTTGCCTCATATGGTTGAAAAATTTGCAATGTTTATTGTTTCAGAATAAATTTTATTAAACGTGGGGCCACTATGTGCGGGGAATTTCTTTGTTACATACAAACTTTGTACTTTACCCACTTAAGATGATTATTTAAATGAAGAATCGGGTGCGCTTCGAAGTAGAAATACAACTTTTTTTAGATTTCTTTAAAATTAAAATATCATTTAATTTATAAAAATTAAAATTTTAAAATAATCTTAGGAGCTTTATTTGAATTCTTAAAATTAATTTGAATGGTCAACAAAGGATTACTTGTATTCCACCACAAATTTTGTTTGGAACTACAGCCCAATAAGTAACGCTACTGATTCTCTTCGATGAAAATAGATTCACAATTTTCATTATCATTCTCTACGGAAAAACGCGAAGTTGATTTCTCATTTAATATTGAAGCTCTCGCCAACAAGCCGGCTAATATAAAATGCACTTCTCGGTCAAGGTCTGCCTGGAACATTACATTTTCGCTTGTCTGATTGGCGCATTGATCTTTACAGTTGATGTGCCGAAAAACTACAAATCAATCAATCAATCAACCAACAGCTGTCTGTTACAATATACGAGCAACTTGACGTAGCCCAGTGGTCAGGAGCGAGAATGCATAACACCCGTTCCTTGAGTGGACCGGGGTTCAAGCCCGTGACTAACAAATACGATAAATATTTGTATTGGCGATTTATTGAAAACTCTACTGGCTTGGTTGTCGTGCCGGAGTATAAACAGAATTTTTTTTTTTTTTTAGTTTCGATATTTCCTTTAAAACATATAGAAATTTTTTTTACGAACTTGACAAAATTTCTACATCATTTCAGTGATAATCCAATTCTGACGTTTCAACATGACTTTTCCAACTACCGGTATATCAAGATACAGAGACAGTAATCATAAATGGAATTGGCCTCCGTAGCCGAGTGGTCAGGAGCGGGAGTGAGTAGCACACGCTCTTTGAATAGACCGGGATTCAAACCCCTGACTGCTGAATACGGTCGATCTGCCAACCGGCACTGGACCAGCGTGACAGATTATGGTCCATTTCCCTCAGCATGAATTGTTGACGAGGCGTCCGTCCTGCAGTGGGTTGATAATGGCTGCACTTTACCTTTTTTTTTTTAAATCATGAATGGTAAGTGACCAAGATGTATTGAGTCGCTGAGTTGTTTTAGATTTGCATGAGGAAAGTAAGGGACCAAATAAGACTTGGCTAAGTTATTCAGATCTTCTCCGATGGAGACACGAATAATTCAGCCAAAGTATGTGAAAAAAAAAAAAAAAGGAAGCCCATTTGTGTGGGTCGCGAAGGTACAAATGTGCTTTTATTTTTTTATTCCTCTAGAAGCCTTATCTAGAAAATGTGGGAAGGAAGGATGGAAGAACTCCTGCTATCAGAGAATTATTATGGATGCATTCAGAGCTACCTGAACAATAGGAAGGTCCTAGTGCAGGCTCCCTACTACAAGGTTGAACGTCAGGTACACAGGGGCTGCCCTCAGGGCTCTGTACTGGGTCCCCTCCTTTGGAACTACGTGCTGGATGAGTTCCTCTCCCTGGAACTGGGGGGTGTGTGCAAGCGCTCGCATACGCAGATGAACTCTCTCTAATCCTCTCTGCTGATTCAAGAGCACAACTGGAAACGCTTGCCAACTCAGCACTTTCTACACTAAGAGAGTGGACCGAAACTCATCACCTTAATATCTCTGCCACCAAAACCCAATCTATCCTACTAAAGGGATATCTAACTCCTACCAGACCACCGCAGATAAAAATCTACAACAGAACGATCAAGTTGGCCACAGAACTCAAGTACCTAGGAGTGATCCTGGACCGAAATTTATCATTTACACCCCACTTAAAATACATCCAGAAGAAAATGAAAAACTATGCTGCCATGCTTGCCAGGATTACACGCGCGGCTGGGGGCTGAAAAGAAGAACCCTTGCAATACTTTACAAAACAGCCATCATCCCTGTGATTACATATGCTTCTGGTGTCTGGCACCATAAGGCCTCTACGGCGGTAAATCGTCGGCTACTCAACATCATTCACCGACCGATTTTATTAACCCTCACCAGAGCGTGCCGCACTGTATCTACTCATGCGCTGCAAGTACTCACTGGGACCCTCCCTCTTGATTTTGAAGTGATTCGCCTAGGCATGTTACAGCAGCTTAGACGCGGTAATCCAACTACCTTCCAGGATCAGACCACAGACCCAACTGCATATCGGACAGTGGAGAAGAAAAGACTCCAGATCTATTTGCGATCGATATGGCAGCAGCGCTGGACGACCTCCACAAAAGGGGAAGTCACGCGGAGGTTCCTCCCCGATCTACAACAAATATACCCACAGTATCCGGTATGGCTTTGCCCTGGATTGTACAGCACGTATCTCCTAACAGGACATGGAGCGATCCGCCACAAATTACACCTTCTCGGACTCGAAAACAACCCAATGTGTGCATGTGGCTCTGTGGAGACCTGGGGACCCCAGATGGATGACTGCGAATTTTATGAAGATCTTCGTGTTGAATTAATCATCCAAGTGCGCCTTAATCCCAAAAACCGGGAACACTACTTACTGGAAGATGAAGCCTCATATATAGCGTTCACCAAGTTTGCCCAGAACCTGTATGCTAGACGCTTGACCATTCCTCTGCCTGCAAACTTCGAATAGATGTGACAAAGCTTCTCAGATACCCCCAACCAGATGTCAGGTTTGACTGCTTGATCCTTCATGCAAGACAAAACTGGAACTCTTATGAGAAGTGAGAAAACTCCACTTCCCAGAACATTGACTACCGGACGGGACAACAGTCCCATGAATGACTCCCAACTGTGACATTTTGCACAACCTGTTCAGCCAAACCAACATTGGATCGCCTCTGCTGGGCCTCAAGTTTTTCTGGATGGTGCGGACCTGATCCTGCGGTCTGGTTTGCTCCCACCCATGCACACAGGCCACATTGGCAACCTGAGCCAGCTCTCTTGTCTGGCTCACTGTCTCACCTCTTCCTGGCAGGTGAGGAGGGGACAGTAAACTGTCCCCTCCCCACCCTATTTCTTCCCTCTGGTGGGGCATGGACATGCCCCACTGTAAACTGGAGTTGCCTTCCCTTTCGGCTCCATATTTCTGTCTATTTGCCCCCCCAGTCTTCAGCCTTCGCCCCACTCTATCTGATAGCAATGTGAACACGCCCCACACAATCTAAAATCACCAATCTAAATTAATTTTGCCCAACATTTTGGACTTCTAGCGCTCCCCGCGACGCGTACACGATTTTTTTTTTTTTTTTAAGGGCCTAGCCACTGAAATCTTAGGAAATTAGGTGGCAGGACCTGCTAGGGTGAACTATATACTAGTGAGTACCTGGTCTGCCTCCACGGGGCTAAAGTGGGACAACGTCGGGCCTCAGTAGGGGATCTGGCGGCTAAATGACCAGATGAACAACGGTACAAGGCATCAAATATATACAAAGTCCATACACTTTTAAATCTCTGGCTTTTCCAGTCAACTGGTTCAGCCACAATGTAAACTACGCGGAGATGGGGGAAACCCCTGGTGCCGCTTGACCCTAAACACACTTTACACTTTATCAGAGAATTATGGTTTTCGATCGAATTGCTGTCTCACATACGGATTAAAACTGATGTACAGGACTTGGAAAGAATGGCATGTCGACTGTATTAGGTACTGCAGCTTCCACAGGTCGACCAAACTATTCATGTACTGGATATCATCATTCTTCTCTTTCTTGGTGATTCCCTTCTACTTTTGACACACTCTCTCTCTCTCTTTGGGTAACTCGGGAATTTTTTTTTTTCTTTTTTGGCTGGTGCAGCATAAACCTCGGGCTTCATTGCACCATATAGCTAATAATAATAATGTGCTACACGACTATTTGTGTGACAGGTCACGCCACTTACATTTCTTATGCTAAACAAGTGCACTCATTTTACGGTAGATATCATCCTTCACGCAGTAAAAACCGTTCAATTTACTACTGAGCTCTGAACGAGCGGATACGATTTTAAAAATTGACTTTTAGTACAAATTGATGTTTACTTAGAAATGATCGGACAACGTTATCTACTCACCATATCAAAGTGACTATAATATAGTTGCTGACGAAGTCTTCCTGTGCGGTACATTAAAACGAGAGGATGAATCAGATAAGCGATGTAACTAAGACGACTAGCTATGCAAAATGGCTTCCAGGACAATACAGAATTCACAATTCCTGTAAAACAAATTATATTTTAAAAATAAAGTGAAGTTCTAAATCCACCAACCTTCAGTGACATATCCAGGTATTTGAATTTTTTTTTTTAGATAGACCTAGGAACACTTATACACGCACATGTTTTATCAATTATTATTTTACTGATTATTATCTTTATTTGAATATTAGGAAAGCATGTCAATAATAATATTAATCACACAGAATGGCAATAATGTATTATTTCCAAACATTTGGCAATAGAACACACGGAACAAACAAGTTTATGAAATACATATAAGAAAATTATAAAAGAAAAGAATAATAGAAGTACGTGCAGAGGCAGATTTACAGTGAAGCTTAAGCTTCAGGATGCCCGTCACTTGCATGCAATATGTTCTCACGCTCATATGTTTTTGTAAGATTTGAAAAAGTAAGATAATTTGAACCCCTGGGGCTCACATCTGGTGAGTACGGGCTTGGCACACCCAGGACCCTGAGCTGGATATCATCATTCTTCTCTTTCTTGGTGATTCCCTTCTCTCTCTCTCTCTCTCCCCCCTTCCAGGGTAATTCAGAAATGTTTTTTTTCGGCTGGTGCAGCATAAGCCTCAGGTTTCCTTGCACCATATGGCTAATAATAATAATAATAATTTTAACCACCGCTGTCTTTTTCCATTCCGACTTCCCCTTCGTCACACTGTCGTGTTGGGTGGCATTGGAGTCATGGGCGCCAACATGATATTTTGCAAGGCGATGCACGTGGGAATAAATATTTGTTCACCAAATTTTTGGAAAACAAATGCATTATTTTAATTACTTAAGTTAAGTTTGACTGATTTACGTGTACAGCTGAGCCAATGTTTCGTGATTGGCGGGAGAAAGGACTTGTATTGTTTTAATGTTTCAATAAATTACTTCAATATACAATATGATACAATTGCACTACATTTGGGCTTCGAATGTCCATGGTCTGAGTGACATCAGCTTTAAAAAATATATACAAAGAAATTTTGCAATATTTTTCTTAAAGAGGGACCCACAAAACCTCCATCTTCCTGCACATCTATGAAAAACGCTGTGCTGCTTTTTGCCGTTGCACGTTCTGCATCACCAATTTTCATGAACGGCAATAGTCTGATTCTGAAAACTAAAGGTCTCTTCGGCTTTCTTGTGATTCGTTTGTATTACGATGCTTTTCAATATCACTTAATTAGGCTGTCAGCGTGCATTTACAATAACATTTAAATAATCATCGTCATTTTTTTTTTTTTTTTTTTCCCCGTTGTTGGCGCATTGGCTTACTGTGGCCATAATGCACCTCCCTAAGTTTTTGCATTTTATTCTGATCCAAGCCCGAGGCGGGATTCGAACCCGCGACCTTGGGGTTGCCAGGGAGGCACTTTACCAACCTGGCTAACTCGGTCGGCTCGTCAAATTTGCAGAGCCAGTACTTAGATTTAACATTTTTCAACCATTGATTAATTAGTCATTGATTAATAAATAGTCAACACGAAAGTGTTGATTATATTTTTTGCTCATTTTCAAAAAGGAGCAAAATTACACACTAGTTTAATATGAAAATTCCTAAACGGAAAAAAAAAAAAAAAAAATTAGTTATTACCTACTCAAAATAATTGAGTCATCGCAAACGAAAAAGGGCAAGTTTTCGTCAACACTCTGTTAAACCTATTCAGAACAGTGGTTTGCATGCAGAAACGGTTTAAGTTACTGCATCTTTGTTCTGAGCAGTGCAGTCCATTCCAGTAATTCGAAAAGTGAACCAGCATAAAGCGACCCTCCGTATTAGAAAAATTAGACCGTCGAATTTCAAAGAAAGGAAGTTGAAGAGTTCCGAGTGATGGTGGATATTCCTATTATAATATTTTTCTCTGATCTGTAAATGATCCAGCAACGAATTTTCAATTAAAAAAAATTACTGACATCAGAGTAATAAAATTACAAACAATTCTGGTAATCCTGCACTTTAGTGTCGTGAGTCACAGTCAGCCCGCAAGTCACCCACAGCTCCAACCTATCGTGAATCGTATTCTGAGGCACAGAGAAGTAAGATATTTTATTATTCTGTGTTCTGAAGGGCAGTTCCAACTTGCTGAGCATGTGTGACACTCACTCTATCTGCCGGTCTGTGCTGGGAATTGTAACGGAGCATGCGCGACACTATCTGCCGGTCTATATACAGTACTGGTAATGTACTACGTACTCGTAGTCATTTTTTATTTTATTTTTTCGTTTTATTATTATTATTAGCTATATGGTGCAAGGAATGCTACACCAGCCAAAAAAAAAAAAAAAAAATCGTTATTACACCAAGAGAAAGAGAGAGTCAGAAGTGGAAAGGAATCACCAAGAAAGAGAAGAATGATGATATTCAGCCCAAGACCCTGGGTGTGCCAAGCCCATACTCACCAGATGTGAGTCCCTGGGGTTATTTCAGAAAGAATAAAAACAATTTCCTGACTAAATAAGAATTTGATAATAAAAATAAAAGTAGATTGTTATAAAAACAATAATGGAATAATGGATTTTTTTATTAGAAATAAAATTTGTGAAAAAAAAAAATATATATATATACATACACACACACTATATATAGATAGAAAGTTAAAATCATTGGATCTATAGCATTAAGTACTATATGTATTTTTATTTAATTCACCTTTTCACAAATTATTACAAATAATCACAAAATATATTCATATTATTATTTTCAGGCAATACAAAATATATTACCTGAAAATTAATTACCTATTTCCATTATCGTTTTTATAACTATCAACTTTTATTTTTATAATCAAATTCTTATGTAGTCAGAAAATTGTATTTATTCTTTCTGAAAACAAAAAAAAAAAAAAAAATTACCACTGCAAGTACTTATTACATTGCCAGTATCACAGAGTATTTTACTACTCTGTGGCTAGTATATAATCAGTGTCGCACATGCTCAGTCAAGTCGGAACTGCCCCTTCAGAATACGATTCACGCCAGGTTGGAGCGGGTGGTGATTTGCGGGCTGACCTTGACTCATGACACTGAACTGCAGGATTACCATAATTCTCTCAAATTGTGACTTGATTACGCACCCAGCTTATATCTATCATAGGCTTCTGTGTCATCTGATGATTTATATGCATCCCATGCATTTTTCTTCTCTGCTACGAGTCCCATTAGTTCATCTGATATCCATTTAGGACTGAACCTTGAACAGTATTTCTTAATTGAAACAAAAAGCCTAGTAGCTTCCAAAATTAGTTCCTCAAATGCTTCCCATTTAGGATTTGCTGTTGGTAACTTCACCAGTTGGTCCCACTGTATAGACTTTAAAAACTGTCTCAGACCAACATAGTCAACTTTATGAAAGCAAACACCCTTCCCTTTACCCCAGACGGTAGTTACCTCTTTGAGTAAATCCCACATCAGCACACTGTGATCACTGCCACCTAGTGGTTGCTTTATCTGCAGGTTCTTAATGCATGAAGAATCACTACTGATAATCAATCAAGCGTATTACTACCTCTAGTTGCCTCTCAAACATGCTGCTATAGAAAACAATCATCCAATAAATCCAAAAAAGCCTTGTTAGTGTGCGAGTGACCAACCCAGAAGTCCTAACCAGTATCTGGGAGGTTAAAATATCCCATTATAAGACAATCTGATTTACTGGCTTACTCCATTTCCCTGTAAAGTTGTTCATTATACTGATCAGAGTCATTAGGCCTATAACACACTCCTACTCTCAATTTCACTTTCCCAGTGCTTAGGTCACACTAAACTGACTCAACATTGCACTGTCCACCCATACCAACTAGATGCATTTCCCTAGATTTTATGTGTTTCTTAACTAACAGCATAACCCCTCCTCCCCTTCCTGTACACATTGTACTCCCCAAATTCCAATTCTGTATTCCTTATACCTGTGTGATACCACATCTCTGATATCCCAACAGTATCTTCCTTTAATGTTTTGACCAGCACCTCAAATTCAACAAATTTTTTTACTAAACTCCTAGCATTGGTGTGCATACAAGTATACATACACCTGTTCTTATTCTTAGCTACCCTAACACAGCCCATGTATTTATTTGTTCCACAATGATTCCCAGCAGTCTATGAAATCGCCAGAAACTTGTTTTCCAGGCTACTGCGCATTCCAATAGAAGCAGTGCAAAAATCACTTTCACCTCTACCAGCAGCTACGGTTAACCTATCCATCCATGTATCCCCCCCCCAAGCTAGCAGTTTTCCAACCCACCTAACAATGCCTTGATAGCATCAGCAAATTTTCTTGCACCCTTTTTATTTAAGTGTATACCATTTTTGAGATTTGATTGTATATAAATTGATACTAATGATTGCCATTAACTTACAATAAACATAATTATATGCATAAGCAGTCTTGTTGCCATGAGGCAACTGTGTAAATGATTTTTCACAATTGCCTGATGGCATTAAAAGTTTGTTCATAGTTAAATTTCATTTACAGTATATTATACCAGGATATACATGTTCAAAACATCAATAAAGCAACGTACTGGATAACATCCTTGGCTTTTTCCTCATCAATCTTTTTAGCCTGAGAGTCTGAAGCTTGTCTGGAGTCATTATCATCATCAGAGTCAGAAGAATCATCATTCAATTACCTGCAGGCTAAATGAAAATTTCCACACATCTATTCTACAGCTGTTTTCCCTCAATTTGAATTTATCACCCTCAGGTTTGTAATCTGAACAAGAAGAAGAATCCCACCAGAATTCAGCCTGCTCAATTCTGGTGGGATTGAGGTGTATCAAGGACCTATACCTCAATCAGATCACCTCACAGGTGCCTAGTCTCCAGATGCTGTAATTTTCAGAACTTAAGGCTTTTTTGGTAAGAGGACCCCTTCAATCCCCTCACTAATCTTGTTGCCCTTCTCTGTACTCACTCAAGCAACTCGAAATCCTTGCTAAAATGAGGCCTCCAGACCTGTATGCAGTACTCAAGGTGTTGCCTTATTCAAAGGTTTAATCACTTTCTTTAACCTACTTGTAAAATTCCTGTATATCATTGACAATATTGTAGTTTTAAATGTTTTTCACCAACCTTATGTAGAAATAAAACACAACAAAAACTGGAATCTTGATAACTATGTATTTATAATAAATTATTTGCCTGTATTTACAATAAATTATATTTGCCTGTATTTACAATAAATTATATTTAACTTTACAACTAAAATATATGAAATATACATTTAAAATATACTGGGTTAAGAACAATAAAATACATTAAAATATACTAAATTAAAAGTGATAAAACCATAGCTTTCGAAGGCTCCTGCCTTCTTCTTCAGCAGTATTTTCTTTGTTCTGCAGTGCGTCTTTAAATACCAGCAGATTCACGGTACTTATCATGTGTTCCGTTCTCTTGTGTTATGGAAGCGGAAGTGGCTTGGGAGTGGATCATATGGAACCGTTCATCCCTTCTGAGGATAGTAGCCTCAAAGAAGGGATGGATCCGCGTTCCTCTATCTCTATTAATGTTCACTGTGGAACAGATCTGCAAACTCTCGAGCCACTTGCGGTCCCAGAACTTATTCGCCCGATTGGCGATGATAGCATCGTCTGGGGAGATCTGGTGCTGCTTCTCCCAAAAATGCTCGGCCACGGCAGACTTACCATACTCCGCATTTTTTATTGCCTTAGTGTGCTCCCCCAGATGATCTTTGAGAAGATCTTTGCTGCTTCTCCCAAAAAAAAAAAAATGTTTTTTTTTTTTGGGAGAAGCAGCACCAGATCTCCCCGGACGATGCTATCATCACCAATCGGGCGAATAAGTTCTGGGACCGCAAGTGGCTCGAGAGTTTGCAGATCTGTTCCACAGTGAACATTAACAGAGATAGAGGAACGCGGATCCATCCCTTCTTTGAGGCTACTATCCTCAGAAGGGATGAACGGTTCCATATGATCCACTCCCAAGCCACTTCCGCTTCCATAACACAAGAGAACGGAACACATGATAAGTACCGTGAATCTGCTGGTATTTAAAGATGCACTGCAGAACAAAGAAAATACTGCTGAAGAAGAAGGCAGGAGCCTTCGAAAGCTATGGTTTTATCACTTTTAATTTAGTATATTTTAATGTATTTTATTGTTCTTAACCCAGTATATTTTAAATGTATATTTCATATATTTTAGTTGTAAAGTTAAATATAATTTATTGTAAATACATAGTTATCAAGATTCCAGTTTTCGTTTTCGTTGTGGTTTATTTCTACATAAGGTTGGTGAAAAACATTTAAAACTACAATATGAATATACCCAATCTCAGAGGCCTGTTTGAAGAAGTATCATTGACAATACCCCATGACTTGCTCTGGCAGCCTGTTTCCACTGCCCAAAAAACTTCATATCTGACTGCACAATTACTCCCAGGCGTTTTTCATTTTCTGCCACCCTAATGTAGTACCACACAGTTGGTATGTTTCTTTGGCGTTACTTTTACCCATATTACTTTGCATTTGTCAATGTTAAACTTTAGTTGCTACTTCTCAGCCCATATGCCCAACTTTTCTAAATCATGTCATAGGCATTCTCTCAGATATGCCAGACAAGCTGTACTTGCTACCTGGGAGTCTAAAATGCTGATGGAACTGATATTCGGGTGTCATTCAAGTCAAGTGGACCCAATTTCGGCAAAGTCCGGACAGTCTGTGACAGCCAAATCTTCTGCTTGTACCTTCATGATGGTGGGACTGTTAGTAATTCTGGGTATAACCTCCATGCACAAGTGCACTGTGGGTGACCACCCAGGTGTGAACCAAAGTAAGCAGGGGTTGAGGTATGGCATCCACACCACATGAAGGAATGCCGCCCCTCTGTGTTACCAGGCAATACTAGGTGGTAGATGACACTCATCAACAGGTGCAATACCACTACTTTGCTTATTGGAGGCTTGAAGTGGTGGAACCCATGTTTAGTCTCCAGAGCTAAGTTCCGGCCAACCCTTCCCCATCTCTTCCATCATGCAGTATGACTGATGACTTTTGAGGTTATGATGAACATCATGGCGAGATCCAATCTTCCTTACATTTTGAGGGTACAGCTCTAAAATGATGTTCGCAGGCCGGCTGCTAGTTAGTACACCAGACCGAACCTATTGGTAACTATTTAGGAGGCTTCTTGATCAGCTAGTGTATACTCTTGCTACCTCTACTCTGCCAGATAGTGACTGGAGGGAGTCTGAGTAGTGTATATGTGGGGGGGGGGCATTGTAGAGGCCACATTATGTTAAGGATCTGGGTATATTTCTCATAATTATGGCTAAGGGTTTGCTTATTTCCTTTGCTGCCTTCTTTAATATAACTGGATAGATCCCATCCACCTCAGGTTCCTTGTGTTTAACTTCAACATTTTCTCCTCCACTTTTCTCTCAGTTATTACAAAATCATTTAACTCCCCTTAAAGTTTGATAAACATCTGGCTCTCTCCTTCTTGGTCAATATTGACTAAGAAGGAGAGAGCCAGATTGTGTCAATATAGATGCAAAATACTCATTCAGTTTGTAAGCTATCTGAGAATGATCATTATTATTATTATTATTAGCCATAAGGTGCAAGGAAGCCTGAGGCTTATATTGCACCAGCCAAAAAAAAAAAAAAAATCCCGTGTTACCCTGAGAGAGAGAGAGAGAAGTAGAAGGGGGAATCACCAAGAAAGAAAGAAAGAAGAATGATGATATTCAGCTCAGGACCCTGGGTTTGCCAAGCCCATACTCACCAGATGTGAGCCCCTGGAGTTAAACTACAATCAAATCTTTAATATCAAGTGGACCAATCTGATTCATCCCCTTTCTTTTAGGGTTTATGTAACTAAAGAAGTGTTTGCTGTTTTCCTTTGTATCCATTGAAAAAGATTTCTCATAATCTGCCTTCGCTTGCCTAACCTCCTTTGTGACTTGATTGCAGACAAACTTATATATACCATAGGTTTCTGTGTTGCCTGATAATTTAAATACAACACATGCATTTTTCTTCTCTGCCATGAGTCTCATTAGTTCATCTGCCATCCATTTGGGCCAAAACCTAGAACAGTATTTCTTAGTTGGAACAAAAAGCCTTGTAGCTTCCATGATTACTTCCTTGAATGCTTCCCATTTAGAATTTGCTGTTGGTAACATCATCAGTTGTTTCCACTGTAGAGAACTTAAAGAATCTCTGAGACCAATGTACTTTCACCTTTAGAAATTCACCTTTGCAAAAGCAAAAACACTTCCCGTTACCCCTGATGGTAGTTATATGTTTAAGTAAATCCCACATCAGTGCACTGTGATCACTAGGTGCAATATAGCCAAAGCAGCTTTTGTGCCAAAAAACTACAAACAACAACTGTAATCACTTCCACCTAGTGGTTTCTTTATCTGTAAATTCTTAATGCGTGAATAATCACTGATGATAATCAGATCAAGAGTGTTATTCTCTTTGGTTGCCTCTCTAACATGCTGCTGTTGAAAATAATCATCCAATAAATCCACAAAAGTGTCCCTATTTACATCGATCCCAGACCAACAGGCAGAAAACTGAACCAAGAGGCTTCTAGAGAATGACCCAAACCTACCAAACAGAACATCACTCTCCACAGACAACATCTGTACTGCCCTCAACTTGTGCTTGTCAGGCAGCGTCTTTACCTTTGAGGATTCCTTATACCATTGAGGAAATCAGGTGCCAACTCAGCATTGTTATGGGCTTATATGAGAGCTTGAAGGATATGGTGGATGCCTTGAAGGATTTAAATTGAGGGGCCTATCAAGCTCTCAGCTACCCACATCAAGGCCAGAGCTTTCACATCATGCAACCCCCAAGGCAGAATGCACTGGTCTCAATGGAACTAGTTGTTGTGGGTGATTATTGTCAGGGAAATGGGGAACATATTGTGCAAAAAGAATAGATGGAACAGGACCAGGGTATGTCTGCCAGGGGCAAAGGTTGGTGACGTTGTCAAGCAGATATCTTTTAAGGGCACAAAGGATGATGTTGTTGTACACATTGGCACTAATTATATTAAGAGCAGGAGACCGGCGGAATTACTTAACAAGTCAATGCTGAAAAAAAAGCCGTGAGTTAGGGTTGAATTTGAAAGTGTCTGCAATTCTGCGCAGACAAGATAGGAGGGAGTATATGATGAGAGCCTTGTCGATCAGTTCGGCCCTGGAGAGATTGGGCAAGGCTCAAGGGGTAGAATTTTTCTCAGCCTGGTCTGTGCTTGTTAACAGGAGAGACTGCTTCTACAGGGATGGGATACACTTAAATAGAAAGGGTGCAAGAATATTTGCTGATACTATCAAGGCAGAGTTAGGTGGATTGGAAAGCTGCTAGCTTGTGGGGGATACACGGACTAATAGATTAACAGTGGCCGCTGGCAAAGTTGAAAGTGATTCTTGCACTGCTTCTATTGAAATGCAATTGAGCAGCAGCCTGGAAAGGAAGGCAATGCGGATTTCCAGGACTGTTGAGAGTCGTAGTGGAACAAGTAAATACACGGGCTGTGTTAGAGTAACTAAGAGTAGAAACACGTGCATGTATACTTGCATGTACACCAATGCTAGGAGTATAGTAAATAAATTTGATGAATTTGAAGTGCTAGTTAAGACATCCAAGGCGGATATTGATGGGATATATGAGAGACGTGGTGTCACTCAGACATAAGCAGTGCAGAATTGGAATTTGGGAGTACAATGTATACAGAAAGAATAGACAGGACAAGAAGGGACGAGTGGTTATTCTGCTAGTTAAGAAACACATAAAATCTAAGACATCCAATTAATGTTGGTGGACAATGCAATGTTGAGTCTGTTTGGTGTGACATAAGCACTGGGAAAGGAAAAATGAGAATATGTGTGTGTTATAGGCCTAATGAATCTGATGAGTATAATTAGCAGTTGTCCAGAGAAATAGAGTAGGCCAGTAAATCAGAGTGTCTTATAATGGGGGATTTTAATTTCCCAGAGATTGACCGGAATTTCTGGTTCACTCACACACTAACAAGCCTTTTGTGGATTTATTGGATGATTGTTTTCTAAGCAGCAAGTTTGGGAGGCAACTAGAGGGAGTAATATTCTTGATCTGATTATCAGTAGTGATTCTTCATGCATTAAGAATTTGCAGATAAAGGAACCACTAGGTGGCAGTGATCACAATGTGCTGAAGTGGGATTTACTCAAAGAAGTAACTACCATCAAGGGTAAAGGAAAGGGTTTTTGCTTTCGTAAAGGTGACTACGGTGGTCTGAGACAGTATTTAAATTCTATACGGTGGGACCAACTGATGATGTTACCAACAGCAAATTCAAAATGGGAACCATTCAAAGAATTAATCTTGGAAGCTACTAGGCTTTTCATACCAACTAAGAAATATATTTCAAGATTTAGGCCTAAATGGATGTCAGATGAACTAATTAGACATTATTATTATTATTATTATTATTAGCTACATGGTGCAAGGAAGCCTGAGGCTTCTGCTGCACTAGCCAAAAAAAAAAAAAAAATTCCCGAGTTACCCTGAGAGAGAGAGAGAGAGAGAAAAAAAAATCAAAGGGAATCACCAAGAAAAAGAAGAATAATGATATCCAGTTCCGGACCCTGGGTGTGCCAACCCATACTCACCAGATGTGAGCTCGAGAAGAAAAATGCATGGGATACATATAAAATAACAGGGGACACAGAAGCCTATGATAGATATAAGCTGGTCTGTAACCATGTCACAAAGGAGGTTAGGTAGGCGAAGGCAGATTACGAGAAATCTTTGGCAAAGGATGTAAAGAAAAACAGCAACGAGTTCTTTGCTTATGTAAACTCTAGAAGGAAGGGGATGAATCAGATTTTGTCCACTTGATATCGATGGTTCAACTGCTGGTGATCCTGCTCTGGTAGCTAATGACTAAATGAATATTTTGCATCTACATTCACACATGAGGAGTTATTCAGGGAGGGGAATGCCAGAGGTGCATTAAACTCTGGTAGTAAGCTAGATAATCTTGTAATAACTAAGAGTAAAGTGGAGGAGAAATTGTTCAAGATAAACATAAGAAAGGCACCCGGGGTGGATGGAATCTATCCAGTTATATTAAAGAAGGTGGCAAAGGAAGTAAGCAAACTCTTAGCCATAATTATGAGAGCTTCCCTGGATTCAGGGGAGGTACCCATGGACTGGAGGTGTGCAAATGTGACTCCAATCCACAAAGGACTATCAAAGGGAGACACAGGTAATTTCACACCTGTTAGTTTAACTTCTGTTCCAGGGAAATTAATGGAGGCACTGGGTAAAGAAACATTGCAGGATCATCTAGACAACACTTAAGTTATAGCTCGGACACAGCATGGGTTTGTTAAGGGGATGTCTTGTCTCACTAATTTGATTGGATACTATGATGTAATCACAAAGGAACTGGATGCAAAGAATAACTTTGATATCATATATTTGGATCTTAGAAAGGCCTTTGATACTGTTGCACCTGGAAGACTGCTGCACAAATTGGAGCAGTGTGGCATTGGAGGCAAATTGCTGCTATGGATAAAGGGATGGTTGAGTGGGAAAAGACAGAGTGCGCTAATCAATGGATGCTTCTCTTCGTGGACTAATGTTATTAGTGGAGTCCCTCACGGTTCACTCAGGGTCTCTCAGTGTTGGGTCCATTGTTGTTTTCTGTATTTATAAATGATATTGATGAGGGTATATTAGGCTTAATGTCCAAGTTTGCAGATGATATGAAGGTTGGTACTGTTGTTAATGACACTATGCTGCTGCAACAGGATCTAGAAAAGTTGAGAGGTGGCAAATGAAGTTTAACATTGACAAATCTAAAGTACTGCATATGGGAAGCAGTAACCCCAGAGTAACGTATCAACTCTGTGGTACTACATTGACAGTGGTAGAGAATGAAAAGGACCTGGGGGTAATTGTGCAGGCAGATATGAAGTTTTCTGAGCAGTACAGATGGTCTGCAAGAGTAGCTCATGGTGTCTTGTCAATGATATACAGGAATTTTTTTAGCAGAGATAAGGAGGTGATTATCCACTTGTATAAAGCAGTCAGGCCACATCTTGAGTACTGTATACAGGTCTGGAGGATTCATTTTTAGAAGGATGTAGAGCTGTTGGAACGAGTACAGAGAAGGGGAAAAATATTAGTGAATGGAACAATGGTTTGCTCTTATGAAGAAAGGCCTAAGTTTTGAAAATTAGTGTCTGGCGACTAGGCACCTGCAAAGTTATCTGATTGAGGTGTATAAAGCCTTGAATAGTTTGAGCATGCTCAATGCTGATGGGATTTTTCCTCTTGCTCAGAATAATCGCCTGAGAGGGCATAAATTCAAATTGAGGAAAGACGGTTGTAGGATAGATGTGTGGAAGTTTGCCTTTAGCCTGCAGGTGGGTGGTTGATTGCTGTAACAAACTTCCATGTGTCGCTGTAGAAGTTTTAGAAGCTTTAATAGATTCAAAGCAGAACTTGAAAAAAATTTGGAGCGAGTGGATGGTTGAGATAAGGGTTTTTTTTTTTTTTTTGGCTGATGCTATATAAGCTTGCTTTTTTGCATCATTTGCCTTTGGTAATGCTAATACCATCAGGTACACGGCAGTGCCATGGGTGCCCCTGTTAGTTTCTCGTGGCCAACATCGCCATGGAAGAATAGATATTCCTGAGCCGACCAGTACCTATTACAGCATGGTTCAGATACGTCGATGACATCTTCACCATCATCCCAAGTGGCTCCGAAGCAACACTGCTAGAGCATCCTAATTTCTTGTCAGTGTTCATCCAGTTCACTCTAGAGTTAGAAATAGATGGATCTCTCCCATTCTTGGATGTCCTAGTAAAACATGTGGGCCCACATCTAGAAACCTCAGTACAGTATATTGTAAGCCAATGTGGTGCAGACAGTTCACCAACTACAGATCTGGCCATGCCCTCTAGCCATCTCAACAGCACTCTATTCTCCAGGGCTTGGAGCCACTCCAGCACAGATGAAGCTAGGCGCAATGAGATTTCCAGAGTGAGGACAGACTTGATCAGTTGTGGCTATCCAACCCACATATTGGACAAGGGCTTATTACAAGCACAAGAGCTCACAGTCCACCCGAGACCACTATCAACTCAGGACAATGTGCCTATCGCCTACATTCCCTACTATCTTGGCATGTCGGGCCAGATCTCAAAAATCCTCCTAGAATACCACATAAAATGCATGCAGCTGCCTGGTAGAACTTACATTCTCTAGTTTCCAACGTAAATGCTCTGGTCACCCCCCTCTCTTACACAGCAGTGTAGTATACCGCATAGCCTGCAAAGACTGACAGCTGCTACATAGGAGAGACCTTGAGACGTCTTCAAGGCCGCCTTGCAGAACACAACAGATCGATTCACCTTGCTGAGACCAACCAGTCCGCAATCGCAGAACACTTCTGGTCAACCAACCACGACCTCAATCCCAAGCATGACTATGAAGTGATTGACCAGTCCCGACACTTTCGCCACCGCCTCTGGTTAGAGTCACTTAATATATTGTGCAATTCAAGAGCCATGAACTGCTGCAAATGCATGAGACTACACCCCCATCTTGGAGTCAACTGTTTTAAGTCTAGATAAGCGCTGGAGGCAAAACTATGCACGTCCATGCAGCAACAATGAACACCAATCTAAAGGTTGAATGCCTATCTCGTGCCCTCGCATGCCTCACTGTATGCACAACTTTGTATCCGTTAAAATAATTTTATCTCTCAAGTTTCCATTCTGTTAGAATTTGTTAACAAAGAGGCATGTTCAGCCTTGAAAGCTCCAAACTATTTAATTAAAGTTATATTTTACTGGATATATACGTTATTATTATTTCTTAAATCCACAAAAGTCTTGCTAGTGTGTGACCCACAAGTTCCAGTCAATATCTGGGAAGTTAAAATCCCCGATTATTAGACATTCTGATTAACTGGCCCACTCTATTTCTCTGTTTAATTGTTCATTGTACCCATGCATCAGAGTCATTAGGCCTTTTAAAAAACTCCTACCATCATTTTTGCTTTCCCAGTGCGTATGTCACACCAAACTGACTCAGCATTGCACTGTCCAGCTATGTCAACTGGATGCACTTCCTTAGATTTAATGTGTTTCTTAACTGACAGCATAATCCCTCTTCCCTTTCTATCCTGTTTATTCATTCTGTGCACATTGTACCCCCCAAATTCCAATTCTGCATTCCTTATATCTGAGTGACACCATGTCTCTCATATATCCCAACAATATCCGCCTTGGATGTCTTAACTAGCACTTCAAATTCATCAAATTTATTTACTATACTCCTAGCATTGGTGTATATGCAAGTATACATACACCTATTCTTGCTCTTTGTTACTCTAACAGGGCCCATGTATTTACCTGTTTCATGACTCCTAGCAGTTCCCGAAATCTCCAGCAACTTGCTTTCCATGCTGCTGCTCATTCCAGTAGAAGCAGTGCAAAAATCATTTTCCCCCTCTGCCTGTGGCTACTATTAATCTATTAGTCTGTGAATTCCCCCCAAGCTAGCAGTTTTCCAACCCACCTAACATTGCCTCGATAGTATAGCAAATATTCTTGCACCCTTTCTACTTAAGTGTATCCCATCCCTGTGCTTGTAAACAGGAGAGAAGCAATCTCTCTCTCCTGTTTCTATGAGCCTATCTATCCCATGAGCCTTGCACAATCTCTCCAGGGCTGAATTGATTGACAAGTCTCTCATCATCCTATCATGTCTTGGTAGGATTGCAGGCACATTCAAATTTAATCCTAACTTGCAACCTTTTTTCAACATTGACCTGTACTTTTTAAGTAAATCTGCAGATCTCCTACACATGTACAAATGTATCCCCAGTTCATAAAGGGGGGATTAAAAGGTGACATGAATAATTACAGACCTGTTAGTTTAACTTCTGTTTCGGGTAAAATAATGGAGTCACTGGTTAAAGAAGCGTTGCAGGACCATCTAGACCAGACCACAGTAATAATTCAGACACAGCATGGGTTTGTTAATGAGAAGTCTTGTCTGACAAAGTTGATAGGATACTATGATGTGATTACAAAGGAACTGGATGAAAAAATAATTTTGATATCATATACTTGGATTTGAGGAAAGCTTTTGATACTGTTGCGCATGGAAGACTATTGTACAAATTGGAGCAGTATGGTATTAAGGACAACTTGCTACAATGGATAAAAGGGTGGTTGAGTGGGAGAAGACAGAGAGTGGTAATCAATGGACACAGCTCTTCATGGACTAATGTTATTAGTGGAGTACCCCCAGGGTTCGATTTTGGCCCCGATGTTGTTTTGTATATTTATCAATGATATTGATGAAGTTATATCAGGCTTAATGTCCAAGTATGCAGATGATACAAAGGTTGGCATGGTTATTAATGACAGCAATTGCAGTGTGCTACTGGAGCAGGATCTAGAAAATTTGGGCAGATGGGCTGAGAAGTGGTAACTGAAGTTTAACATCAACAAATGCAAAGTACTGCATATGGGTAAAAGTAACCCCAGAGAAATGTACCAATTGTGTGGTACTACACTTAGGGTGGTAGAAAATGAAAAACACTTCTGAGTAATTGTGCAGTCAGAAGTTTTCTGAGCAATGCAGACAGGCGGAAAGAGCAGGTCAGGGGGTATTATCAATGATGTACACGCATTTTGCTAGTAGGGAAAAGGAGGTGATTATCTCTTTGTATAAGGAAATGGTTAGGCCACGCTTCAGTATTGCTTATAGGTATGCAGGCCCGATTTTAGGAAGGATATAGAGTTGCTTGAGCGTGTACAGAGAAGGGAGAAAAGATTCGTGAGGGAATGAAGGGGGTTCTCTTACCAAGAAAGGCTTAAATTCTGGAAATTGCAGTGGCACCTGCGAGGTGATCTGATTGAGGTGTATAAGGCTTTGAATGGGTTTAGCACACTGAATTCTGATGGAATTCTTCCGCTTGCTCAGATTAGGAATCTGAGGGGGGCATACTTTCAAATTGAGGAAAGATGGTTGTAGAATAGATGTGCAGAAATTTGCCTTTAGCTACCAGGTAGTTGATTGCTGGAACAAACTTCTAGCTATCGTGGAAGTTGATAGCTTAAATAAATTCAAGGAGGAACTGGACAAATTTTTAGAGGGAATGGATGTGTAAATTGGTTTTTTTTTTGGCTGATGCTACATATGTTCATGCGCTTGCATTACGTGCCTCTACTCTGCTGCTACTACTATTAATAGTGGGACCAACACAGAAGCTTGCGGGATTCCGCAAATAACATTAGTCCATGAAGAGCAGCATCCATTGGTTACCACTCTTTGTCTTCCCCACTCAACCACCCTTTTATTCATTGTAGCAACCTGCCCTTAATACCATACTGCTCCAATTTGTACAGTAGTCTTTCATGCGCAACAATATCAAATGCTTTCCTGAAATCTGAGTATATGATATCAAAATTATTTTTTGCATCTAGTTCCTTTGTGACCATATCGTAGTATCGAATAAAATTGGTCAGACAAGACCTCCCCCTAACAAACCCATGTTGTGTCTGAATTATTACTGCAGTCTTGTCTAGATGATCCTGCAATGCTTCTTTAACCAGTGACTCCATTATTTTCCCTGGAACAAAAGTTAAACTACCAGGTCTGTAATTACTCATGTCACCTTTTGATCCCCCTTTGTGAATTGGGGATACATTTGCACATCTTCAGTCTGTGGGGGCTTCCACTGAGTCCAAGAATGCTCTCAAAATTATGGCTATTATGGCTAAGGGTTTGCTTACTTCCTTTGCCACCTTCTTTATCATAATTGTACAGATCCTATCCACCCCAGGTGCCTTTCTTATGTTTAACTTCAACAATTTCTCCTCTATGTTGCTCTCAGTTATTACAAAATCATTAAGCTCCCAGTAGAGTTTAATAAGCTTCCACTTCCCTTCAGAATTCTTCATGTGTGAATCAGGTCTGGGCCGTTCTGAGGTGCAAGGGGTGCACTGCACCCGGGCACCAATTTTTTTTTTTTTTTTTTTTTTTATGTGAACCCCAAACACGAGAAGTATTAGAACCTATAGTACTTAGTACCATGCTCGGGTTGGAGGTTGAGAAGACGAAAGAAGATATTTGTTGACATTGGACTTGAACTTCTGTAGATTGTAATTTTCAGGAAATATTAGTATTAGTATTAGTAATGGCCGCATAGTGCAAGAAAGCCTATGGCTTATGCTAAAGATAAAGATAAGCATATGTATGAAGGAAGGTTGTTCCAGAAAATGGCAGTTGAATGAATAAACGAGGAAGATGAAAATTGGTTCTGTGGGTTTGAAGTTGGACAATAAATGGATGTTGGCCGGTGGCGGCACGTGTTCGGACTGTTTTGAAAGAGAGAGCGGGAATTATAGAAGCCAATTCGGAAGAACAGTGGCCATGGAAGTATCTGTAGAAGAGGCATGCAGCAGAAACAGTGCATCTATGAGAAAGCGAGTGGAGAGACTCTGTTAGAGATGAATCATTAATTAACCTAACTGCTCTCTTCTGAATGGAATCAAGAAGCCTGAGAGAGGTTTTGGGGGCACCACCCCAAATGTGGGAACAATATTCCATGGCAGGGCGGATTTGTGATTTATACAGAGTGAGCAGCTATTTGGAAGAAAAGTAACGCCAAGTTTTTTAGATGCAGAGGAAGCAATATTTGTAATGTGCTTGTGCCAAGAGAGATTAGATGTCAGGGTAATCCCCAAAAGAGATATATCATTTTGCCTAGAAATCGGAGTGTCACTAAAGATAAGCATAGGAGCAGAAGAATCCTTTTTGCGAGATATAAGACAAGACTGAGTTTTAGAAGGGTTGAAATCAACTAAGTTGTCTTTGCCCCACTGGAGAATTACCTGAAGATCGGCATTTAAGGAATTGGTAGCTGATTTTCGAGAAGTTGAAGCTGATTGAGCAGGACAAGGTTTCTCAAAATGGAAAGTGGAATGCATTGTCCTATCATCGGCAAAACTATGGATAGGATTACCAGTCAATGGAAGAAGGTCATTGATATATAAGAGGAAAAGAGTGGGGGAAAGAACTGAATCTTGGGGGACACTGGCATTAGTGGAGAAGTTAGAAGACAGAGAGCCATCTACCATCACCCTCAGTGAGCGATCACAGAGAAAACTGGATAACTAATTACTAAAAACAGTTGGCAAACCATAAGATGGAAGCTTGTTTAGAAGAATTTTATGCCAAACACGATCAAAAGCCTTTGAGATGTCAAGAGCAACTACTCGTGTTTCATCGAACCTTACCCATTTAGTCCATAAATGGGTAACATAAGCCAGAATATCACCAGTGGATCGCCACTGACGGAATCCATACTGGCGATCGTTGATCAGACAGAAGGTTTCTAGGTAGTTTAAGAGTTGGCGGTTAATTGATTTCTCCATTACTTTAGAAAGAGTAGAAGTAATTGCAATGGGACGATAATTGGATGGGAGGGATTTGTCACCCTTTTTAGGAACTGGCTGGATATGAGCAAATTTCCAAGCAGAAGGAAAAACACCTATGGAATAAGAAAGTGAAAAAAGGCGGCAAAGAATAGGAGTAAGTTCAGGAGCACAGGTTTTGAGAATAAGTGGAGAAATACCATCAGGACCTGGAGCTTTCTTAGCATCAAGATTCATCAAAATCTTTCTGATATCCTTTTGACGGAAGACCACAGGAGGCATTGAATGGAACATGTTGGGAATGGTGGGAGGTGTTTTACCAAGATCATTAATACATGAGTTGGAAGAAAAATGGGATGCTAGCAGGTCAGCTTTATCCTTGGCTGAAGTGACAACAGAACCATCTGGTTTGGACAGATGTGGGAGCAGAGATGGGCAAAAGTTGCGGCCAATAGCTTTGGCAAGAGATCAGAATGCTCAGCTACCATTAGGGCAAGAAGCAAGTTTTCTACTCTTAGCCTGTTCAAACTCTAGTTTGGACTGATTAATAACTGCTTTACAATTGTTGCGAGCTTTGGTGTAAGCAGAAAATGAAACTGAAGAATTAGAAACAAGCCAATCACGATATGCAACATTCTTCTCTTGGACAGCCTTAGCACATTTATTGGAAAACCAAGGTTTAGATAAAGGACGAGATTTTAAAGTGGAGTGTGGGATAAAGGATTCCATTCCTGCAAGAATAATTTCACTTTCACGACCTGAGCAAACGTTGACATCAGAAGTTTTGAAACAGTAATCCGACCAAGGAAAAGAAGAAAAGAAGTCTCGCAGGTCATCCCATTTTGCATTCTTGTAATGCCAAACAACACGAGGTTGGGAATAGCCATGAGATAAAGGTTCCATTGGAGAAGAGACAATCACTAAGTTGTGATCTGAAGTGCCTAAAGGACTTCTCACTTCGACCGTGTACTTAGAAGGGTTGTTTGTGAGAAAAAGATCAAGCGTATTGGCTGTATGATTTGGATTGTCCAGTATTCTTGTAGATTAATGAACAATCTGTGCTAGGTCATTAGTAATTGCAAAAGCCTCAGCATCTCGACCTGCTGGGTCGGTGTGACTAGAAAACGGAAGCCAGCTGGAGTTGTGAACATTAAAATCACCAAGAAAATTACCTCACTGTTAGAAAAGTTGGACTGGAGAAAGTCAAGTTGCAAAGAGAGGAAGTCAAAGAGCTCCAAGTGATTAGTGGAGTTGGGAGAATGGTAGAGACAACAAATGAATTTTACACAATGAGGTAGAGAGATTTTAAGCCAGAGAAGATCAAAGAGAGGAGATTCCAAATTGCCAAGTCTCTGACAGGGAATATCAGAACGGACATATGCACAAGTACTACCTTTGAGGCGAAAGGAATCATACAGCGAATAATTTGGGCATCTGAGATGAGCAGTAGTTGAATCAACCGATAACTGAGATTCTGTCAGAAAAAGTACATGGGGTTTGGTAGACTGAAAGTGGAAATGGACATCGTTCAGATTAGAATTGAGACCACGTATATTTGTGAAATGAATTAGGAAGTCCTTGGGAGATTTAGATCTTTTTGCAGATAAGCTTGCTCTATTAGTTTGACAATTCATCGTGTATTCAATAGTAAGAAAAAGTGGGTGGGACATGCTGTATGAAGTAATGAAATTTTTGGATATGGCGTACATGTGGTAAGAATATACCCAGATCCTTGCCATAACGTGGCCTCGATAATACTCCCCACATACACACTACTCGGACTCCTTCCAGTCACTATCTGGCAGAGTAGAGGTAGCAAGATTATACACTAGCTGATCCAGAAGCCTCCTAGAGAGTTACCAATAGGTTCTGTCCGGTGTACTAACTAGCGGCCGGCCTTCAAACACCGTTTTAGAGCTGTACCCTCAAAATGTAAGGAATATTGGATCTCGCCATGATGTTCATCATAACCTCAAAAGTCATCAGTCATACTGCATGATGGAAGAGATGGGGAAGGGTTGACCGGAACTTAGCTCTAGAGACTAAACATGGGTTCCACCACTTCAAGCCTCCAATAAGCAAAGTGGTGGTATTGCACTGGTTGATGAGAGTCATCTACCACCTAGTACTGCCTGGTAACATAGAGAGACGGCGTTCCTCCATGTGGTGTGGGTCCACACCTCGACCCCTGCTTACTTTGGTTCACACCTGGGTGGTCACCCACCATATACTTGTGCATGGAGGTTACACCCAGGATTACTAACAGTCCCACCATCATGAAGGTGCAAGCAGAGGATTTGGTTGTCACAGACAGTCCAGACTTTGCCGAAATTGGGTCCACTTGACTTGAGTGTCACCCGAATATCAGTTCCATCAGCGTTTTGGACTCCCAGGTAGCAAGTACAGCTTGTCTGGCATATCTGAGAGAATGTCTGTGACAACCTCGAGGACCAATGTTCAAGGGGTACCCAAAAACCTGAAACTTACATACATATATGAAGAAAAATTTTTAATTGGCACCCGGGCATCAAATTGCGATTGGCACCATGGTGCCCCATACCCTACGAACGCTCCTAGTGTGAATGTAGATGTAAAATACTCATTCAGATTGTCAGTTATCTGAGCAGGTTCATCAACAGTTGAACCATCGATATCAAGTGGACCAATCTGATTCATCCCCTTCCTTCTAGAATTTATATAAGTAAAGAAGCGTTTGCTGTTTTTCTGAACATCCTTTGTCAAAGATTTCTCATAATCTGCCTTCACTTGCCTAAACTTGTTTGTGACTTGATTACGATGAGGGATTACTGCTGATTCCTTGTGAGGGAGGGTAAGCAGGAATACAAGAGAAAATCCCTTAGTGGCAAACAATTTTACAGGACAATTATAGGTATGCTGATTATATATTATTGAAATATAGCTATTTCTCTAAGATTTCTGATATTTTTTCCGAAGTTAAATGAGTTATAGAGAATGTATAATATTTTTTTATAGTTGTATTACAAACTTGAATTATACGTACGAGGGAGTATCAAAACGTTCGTACTCTGACTTAGATAAAATATCAGCAGGAAAGTGCCATTTTTAATATAAGTTGTCTACATATTCAATAACTTACATGTGAAATTTCATTCTCGTAAGTGATCGTACAGCAGAGGTGGAGCCCGGAATCTGAGGAAGGACACTATGGTTGACAAAGTGGGGTATTCAGCAGTGATCAAGTTCCTGCATTTGCAGGGCAAGAAAGCTCAGGAAATTGATGACGAAATGAAAGCTGTGTATAGACAGAATTGTCCATCCTATGACACTGTAAAAAAGTGGAAATGGGAGTTCCAGTGTGGTCGTACAAGTGTCTTTGATGAGCCAAGAGAAGGAAGGCCATCAACATCCATAGACAGTGAGACAGTTGCAAAGGCTGAGCAGCTGTGCTGAATGACAGATGTGTGACAATTCATTTCATCGCAAATGCAGTGGGAATTAGTTATGGGTCTGCCCACAGCATTTTACATGATCATCTACACAAAATGTCTAAGGTCTCTGCATGATAGGTTCCAAGATTACTGATGATTTTGCAGAAGCAATGTTGAGTGTAATGTTCTCACCAACTGTTGGATTTATGCTACTGCAGCACCCACCACCATCAGACATCTTGTTTCGAGAAATGAAGAAACCATTGCCTGGACGCCGCTTTGATTCATCTCAGGAAGTCGTGAATAAAGTGGAATCATGGTTTCCGGCAAAAAGTGCGGACTTCTATGATCAATTTCTTCTCTTTTGAAAATGTGTTACTATACATGGAGAGTACATAGAAAAGGATTAAACTTCCTGTGAAGTTTCACTTTTCTAGGGCTACTATTTCTAGGTAAGGGTACAAACTTTTCGATACCCCCTCGTATATATCCCTGTTTTTTAACATTAAACATTGGTACATCTTTTGATGTAGATGTGATAGAGACTTTTTAAGGTGATTTTCGGAATCAGCATGTTTATTTCCTCCAGAATCACTTATTCTCATTGCAGAGATATGAAGAAAAAATATTTTTGTTGGCTAGTGTAATCTTAATATTAAACAATTAGGCATATCTCTCCCTCACTTAAATATTGTGGAAAAACAATGTTCCAACAAAAGAATTTTTTTTTTTTTTAATTTTGACATGACCAGTTGAAATCACCAGCAGCCACTGACTACTGTGCTACCCCGAGAGAGAGCATCTTAGTAACCTATTGCTTTTTATAATCATATAAGCCACCCAGTGGCAAAAGGAGCTTAAAACATTTTTGTTACACCAGCCAATATTCCACTACATTTTTGTTTATGTATTTACTTTGTATATGACGGCAATATTGCATTCATTTACTTTGTATATGGCACCTCCGTAACCAGGTGGGAAGGAGCAGCAGTGCGTAGCACACGCTTCTTGATTAGATCGGAGTTCGAGCCCGTCACCACCAAATACGGAGGATGCGGAAAGGTCAGGGTATGACCACCGCATATCCCGGAGCAATATGGCCTTAGTTGCTAATGCTCCTGAAAACCAAATAAACAACAAACAAACAACTTTGTATATGAATGCAATATATATACACTCCTGGCCAAAAATTTAGAAACCTTTATTCATTATCTAGTAGGGCCACTTTTGCCCGAATTACAGCCTGTACATGTTGTGGCACGGATTCCACTAGTTGTCTGAGGGAGTCTAACTCCACCTTGATGATTCTTCCAACAGGATATTTGTCTGCAGATATATTGTTGTTGGTAGAGAACTGCCTTTTCCAACACTTCCTAGAACAGATATTCTCGACTGGATTCCAATCTGGAGAATTCCACAGGTAATTGTAGAACAGGATAGCTGCATTGTCATCTTAAAAGAACCCATCGCAGTCTGGGTAAAAAAGAAGCATGCTAGGTAAAGTTTGTGCGATATGACAGAAAAAAATATTCATTGGAGGTAGCACAACCTACTAATGGTATGAATGGATCCAGTCCATATCACTAGGACATGCCTCATACCATTATACTGCATCCAGCCAATTTATAATAGCCTCGAGTGTGGGCACGAGACAGTCTGTATTCATAAAGCAGGCTCCAGTTCATACCAATCTTTCATACTACTACTACTGGTACAAAAGAGTGTAGATCAAGACTCGTCAGACCACAAGATCTTTTACAGAATGAAGTGCCTTTCGTATGGGCACATGATTACCAAATCCCAGATTCTTCAACTCTTGCCACATAGTTATGTTAGAAATGGATCTTTTTTTGCTTAAATTGAATTTTTCAGTCATCTGCTGCACATTGGACCTTCTATTCTGACACACATTTCCTGCAGTCTTGTTCTTTGAGTATTGGCTTTCTGCTGCATTTCTTGCTTTTAGAGCTACATTCTTTGTTTTCTCAATTGTGGCTCCTGCTAAATGCTCCAACTGTAACACCTTTCTGAAAATCAGAATGATCAGCCACTTCTCCATAACTGGATCAACTGAAAAGCTCCAAGAGAGGATAAATACTGTATGCTTCACCCAGGCAAGTGTACATTGTGTATATATATATATATATATATATATATATATATATATATATATGTATGTATGTATATATATATTTATATATATATATATCTGATATCAAGGAGCCAGTGATCATACCATGTGACAACTTATATTTGCATACTGTATATTTAATTATCTGTTAATTCCAATTGCAAAAGATTTCTAATTTTTTGGCCAGCAAGTGTATAATCCATATGCAATACAGATGGAACATATATACTGCCCACAGCCAGGAGACTAGGTGCCAGGGTCCTCAACCTGAAATCATTTCAAGATTAATTTAGGAAAGGGTTGGAAACTATTGCATATAATTTCGCAGATACATCACACAAACATGAGAATCACTAATTAAAATAAACAATCAGTGTCTAACATAGCTGAGTGGTCTGGAATGAGAGTGCAATGACACATTCGCTCTTTGCATGGACCCTGGTTCAAATCCACATGACAGCTAAATACGATTAACGTTTATATTTATGATTTAATGTAAATGCCTCTGACATAGTGGTCATGCCAGTGTATAAACAAGAACAGTTTTAAAACCATGCCACCATAGATGAGTGATCAGGTGCGAGGATGTATAATTATACATGCTTTGAGTGCCAGTGGTTTAAGCCTACAGTGACTTCTAACTTATGGTGCTGTTTCCTTGTATTATCTCACTGTCTTGCTAATGCTTCTGATATTGTGACTATGCTGGAGTATAAACAGAAAATTTATTTAATACACATTATAAATGAATAAAAAAAAAAAATCTGTTAAATCATTCAATATATCAGATATGGTATCACCAGACAATGCTGAAAGGCATACAGGCCAGAGGGTTTTTTTGTTAAAAAAACCCTCTGGCCTGTATGAACAGAAAGATAAAAATATTACACGAACAGAAAACAACAGCAACTAATTAGAGAAGATTAGCAACCCAACATTTGCAACACAGCATAGCTTTCCATAGCTTAGTTATCAGGAGTGGGAGTGCAGTAGCACATGCTGTTTGAGTAGACCGGGATTCAAGCCCCTGAAATACAGTCGATCTGCCAACTCCCACTGGACCAGCGTGGCAGATTATGGTCAGTTTCCCCTCAACGTGAATCATTGAGGAGGCTTCCATCCTGCAGTGGATTGATAATGGCTGCTTTTTAACCTTTTTATAGTTTTCAAAATCAAAGTCAATATTTTACAGGCAATATAAAAGGGGTGGACAAAATAATGGAAAATGAAAATAACAGAAATTCTGTGGGGGGGAGGGTAGAAGAGGCGCAGATAAAGTATGAGTTCATAATTGTCCACAAAAAATTTTCCAAGTCTATTGATGACTACTACCCAGCAAAGAGACAAAGAAAAAAAGAAAAAATCCACAAACATGGGTTATAATTAGTTGCAGTAATTAACTAGAGAAATCAAGAAAATAAGTTGTAAAGCTCTCACATACCAATTTTTTTTTTTAGAACATATTTACAATTGGTTAAATTTACTCTGCATTATGAAGTTAAGGCAAGAATTCTAGGATGTGATTTTAGTTTATTTCTGCTACAATTTTAGGTAAAATTTAATTTCTCAATTTCTGTGAAAAATTCAGTTGATAGAAAAAGGAGAGATGGAGGGAAAGTTGCAGACAATGAATGTTACACAGTGAAGATATTTAGAGGTAATGGTTTACCCTTCCCTGAGAGTGGACATTAACAGATGTCAAAGATACCAAAAAGGGACAAACTTCAATTCTAAGAGAGTAACGTAAGAAGGGGGAGGCTGTGTTTTCTTTTCTTGAAAAAGAGGGCAAACCCACCACCTTCACTGTGACATAGAAAAAATATTGTAGGGAATTTCTATTGGTCAAAGAGGGACGTAACCAGGCTACACGGATACCAATAACCAGACTTTATACATTTGAAAGAAAATAAAAACTAGGTTGTCACTAGTCTGGTCAAGGCTCTTGGAAAAGAAGTGGAGGTGGATGCTAGTATAGTGTTATCATGGTCACAGTGTGTTGGTATTTTGGATAGGGTGAAGTGTGGGTAGGGGTAGCACGTGTAAGAAAAAGTGAAGGAGAAGGGGTGTACTTTCCCAGCTGAGAAATTCAAAAAGGCCCTAGAAGTGAAATTAAAGTAATACAGTGAAAAAAAAAACAGTGGGATATGCCGATCAGTGAAATGAAGTTAAGTTGGGATGAAAATCTAATTATCTAATTTCTGGAGATCTGATTCAAGGATTGACTTCCAGAGGAGAGAGCAGGTGAGGCAAACCCGAGCTACAGGTAAAGGGAATGGTAATAATGAATTCCTGAGAAATCACAAACAGTCACCAATACTAAACTTGCTGGGACAATAGGAAAATTTTCTTTCCCAGAATGGCATTCAGTTTTTCAGTTTGCCTGCCATCAAACCTGCCTGTGTAGAATGATTTTCATGTGTGTTCAGTTTCTTCACGTCGTGGGAGGGACAGTAATTGTGTGAGCATGTGGCTTCTGGGTGGATGATAAAGGTGACAGTCGTAGATAGTGACCATATACTTTTGGAGCAAAACCAAGACAACTGGGACAATGAGACTGTTTAAAAGAAGGAAATCCAGGAACAAAACCAGAACAATGTTAGTGTTCTCATCTTTTTAATTACATGCACATAAACTGCACGTAGCTGTTCATTAAATGTTAATTTTCGTTTTTTCATTGAAATGGCAAGGCTGAAAATTAAAATTATTTTATTAAGGTAAGCCTTCTCTAGTGGAGTTTTAAACAATAGATACTTTTTAATGAAAAATATTTGCTCTGAGGATAGCTAGAGAAAGGTTCACAAACTGCCAAGCACCCACAGGCTGCTGTCTAGTTGTGTAATAGATAACACTGCTGTGTTTGAGATTTAGTATAGCATGATAATTTATTTATTCCATATTTATTGTTTACTTAAGTAACTTGGAAGCCATAAATTCCTTAGGAAAAAAAAATCCTTAGGAAGTTAGTGTTAATTAATCTCTATGGAATAGAAAAATTGACCAATAAAAAATTCACAGTTGAAATAAAAATAGTTTTAACCGGAACATACACTAAACTTGCTGGGATAACAGTCTAAAATCCGGGACTGTCTCTGGCTAAACTGGGACATATGGTCACCCTAACCATAGCGAACATGTTCCCAATTTTCTGGAATTGAAGAAACGCTTTTCTGGCTTTTACAGTGGTACTGTATTACTTCACAAAAGTACTTATGGGGCAGATGTGGGAAACCACTGGTGGCACCTGACCCAAACACTATGTCCAATAATCCAATAATCTGTTGTCCTGGATGAATTTCTGGCCTTGGATCTGGGTCCTGTGGACACACTGGCTTTTTTGGATGACTTGATTCTCCTGGTGGAAGGAAACACAAGTGTGGTTGTAGAGGAAAGATATCACGCTGCACTCTGGCAACTGCAGGAGTGGGCACAAATGCATGTGCTCAGGATATTGCCAAAAAAAAACAAAATCAATTTTACTAAAGGGAAATTTAGATATTAGGAGACCTCTGCTAATAAAAATTGACAGAACTACAATTAAATGGTATCAGAACTAAAATACCTGGGGATTGTATTTCATTCAAATTAACATTCTATCCCCACCTAACATATTTGGCAAAAAAAAGTGAGAAATTATGCCAGCATGATTGCTGAGATCAGCAGAGTGGATTGGGGTCTTAAAAGAAAGGCCCTGGAAATTATCTAGCATGCAGTATTTATCCCTGTCATCTCCTATGGAGCACATGGTTCATCTGCATGGCCATAATTAGAAACAGGAGAAGTTTGGTGATTGTGAGAAGTATAGTTGGAAACTATACTTCTCACAATCACCACAAAACTCTATGAGATATGGCCAAACAATTGGGAGCAAGAAATCAGAGGTGAAGTCACCCATAGATTTCTTCTTTGGACTAACCATTGGTGGCTATGGTTAGTCCAAAACCACCAAAGTGGTATGCCCTTGGATTGTACACCACCTATATACTGACAGGTCATGGCTCCCTAAAGGCCAAACTAAATTCCTTGGGGCTGACCGATGACCCCAACTGTACTTGTAGCAAGAGCAAGGTCTGGGCATGTTCTATATGATTGCATAATTTATGAAACACAAAGAACAGAACTCATAGCAGAAATTGACCCCCGTCACAGGGGACAAGAGTATTTATTCATAACAGAGGATTGTCTATGTAAGGCTTTCACCAACTACACTCAGAAAGTTTTCAAAATCAGAAAAAACCTAAAGAGAAGACAGGCCCTACAGCCTCTCCCACTATCAAACAATAATCAATAGTCAAAACTGCCCATGTCTCCCAGCACGCCCAAATGATGACATTCTAATCTAGCAAGGCACACGGAGTTGTCTTCAACACCCTGCTTAGACACCCAAAATTGACATTATTAATGGATGGTGACTGGACATGTTCTCTCCCACTGGGAGGAGATGTCCAGTCACCATCCGTTAATAATGCAGCCAGGGTTGCACCTCAGCTAAAAAACAGTAGTGAGCTGAGGTTCTCAGTGGTGCAATGTTGAGAGAAAGAATTGAATGTGAAAAACCGAGCGAATGACGATGTATGGGTGTGAGAATGTAGGCAGTGTGACTGGGCTGAATATTCAATGGATGTGAAAGAGTAGAAACCACATGAGAAACAGTAGTTGTGGTGAAAGAGAGTGGCTGTGTATTATGGTGAAAGGGAATGACTGAACATTGTGGTAAGTGAGTGAATGAGTATTATGGTGAAAGGGAATAACTGATGCTGGAGTGAACATGGATACTTGAGGGGATTGTGTGAATGATTACACATTTAGTACTTTTACTTATTTTATGTTTATATTATTAATAAGATTCATATTTATCTTACTTTATCTTCTTTTATTTTATTTATTTACATTGAGCATTTTGAGTCTTCATGTTACACCAACATACCCACTGCATATCCCCGGCATGTGAGAGATGATGGATCAGTGGGGAAAAAAAAAATTTTTAATAGAAAATTTAAGAAAAATATATCTGAATAAAAGTAAAGTGAACGAGCGTACTACAAATTGTCTCTATTTTCTAGCCCCCCCCTCACCGGATAGATTGATGGCCCCACGGTCATCCAAGCAGACACCATGCTGTAGCTCTTTTCAGCTGACATGGTGTGGGATGCTGACACTGGCTAGAGTTAGATCCCTGGCCAGTGTGGGACAGAGCTGTCTACAGGTGCTCCAACATAGGGATCCCTTTCCCTCTGTGGGAGCCACCCTTTGCCTGGTAGTTCACCCTACTGTCAACTTTCAGTTCCCACCCTGGACCAGGATGGCATCCTGTGCTGGGGTCCCCTTGCTGTCCTCCCATTTTCAACCAGGTGGGTACCTCCACTACAGCCCCCTCTATCACTTCTACCACTTTATCCTTTATCCTCCCTTCTTCCTATCTCCCCACTACCTTTTCTAAACTTCAATTTTTTTTTTTTGGCCCTCCCTGCCTGTAGCCTTGGCTACCTTGGGGTTTGCCCTGCCAGAGCTTACACTGCCTACTGCCTGGCCCACCTCCTCATGGGGTTAGAGGTAAAGTAGAGGTTTTTGTGTCCAAACACAAGCTCCTAGGCTAAGAGGCCGGATGAACAGCAGAAACAATGTAACCCTCACTAACACTACACGAACACAACTAACCTACGTAAATCTGGCCTTTACAGTGTTTTGTATTCATCACAGAGTTAAACGCAGAGTTGGAGGAAACCCCTGGAGCTGCATTACAAATAGAACTACACACTATGTCCAATAAACCAAATACTACCACAATATGTCTGACAACGAGTTTGATTGCATCGACTGACAGCCAGCAATTGCCTTACCAAAAGTCGGATGGATCAGGGCACCAATGAGGCCCAGGATGACTGGAGGACCGCAGACCTGGTCCTGCCAATAAGAAAAAGAACATAGTGAAAAAACCCAACCAAGAGACTAGTACCAGCAACCCAACAGAGATCCAAGACCTACCAAAATGACTCATCCCCTGCTCTCAGCCAGCATTGCAGAAGGGTCCAATTATGGATCAAGTATTGGCTCTCCACAGTGAGCTGGAAACACTAATGGTGAAGTCCAGCAACAGAATTACCACTGCCCTTCAGGAGACATACAAATGTGGTCAAAAATGGAGTACTTACTTATAACCACTCACACACAGAGTGAAAAGCAGTGGTGAAGCTGGACACTTACTTAGACAGGCGGGGGGGGGGGAGTGGAATCCTTCAGCATCCCCATTCATATGGGCTGGCACAATTGGAAAAGTAAGAATCAAACATGTTACAGTGCACTTGCTCTTATGCCCAAGCTTTGTGGAAAGAATCACCAATCAGCCAACCTCAAAACAGTGGACAAAAAAATGCACCAGGAAAAGAAACCCAACATTGTCATCTATGTCTACTTGAAAATTCTTCAACCACCACCAGTGAAGCCATCAAAGAAGCAATGACTAAGCATATAAAAATATAAATGTGAAGAATCTAAAAGTAAATGCCATTTGGAAAACGAGAAATACAGGAATTATAGTAGAAAACAGCCACTCCTGCCAATGCAAATGCCCTACTCCAATCTCACTTGATAACAAATCTTAGCCTATGAGCAGAATCCCCCCCCAAACCCAAAGCACCATCTATCATCATCTTTGATGTTCCCAGCAAATCTCCCAAGAAGGCTTCTTGAAACGGTTCATGAATGTAACTTCAGCGACTAAATCACAAAAGAGGACCTGCAAAAAGGCTTTCTTTTTTTCTACCTAAATACAGCACAACGACCAAATCCAAATGAAATGTTAATTGGATCATTGAACTTGCTCCCAATATATGGAATATCATCATAAAGAGAAAATGTACATTGGCTGGAGGTCCCACAGGTACAGAGTTCATCTCAGTGCCAAAATGTTACAGATGCCACATTCGGGCATACAACACATACCTGTACTGCTACAGTGTCCATTTGTGGGCACTGTACAGAAAAAGGGCACATATACAAAGAGTGTCAAAAGAGAGACGTTGTTGTTGTTATTTGGTTTTTAGGAGCATTAGCAACTAAGGCCATATTGCTCCGGGATATGCGGTGGTCATTCTCTGACCTTTCCGCATCCTCCATATTTGGTAGTGACGGGCTCGAACCCCGGTCTAATCAAGAAGCGTGTGCTACGCACTGCTGCTCCTTCCCACCTGGCTACAGAGACGCCTCAAAAGAGAGATGACCCCCCCCCCAGCTGTGTAAACTGCAAGATGAACAAAATTAATCATGATCATTAAATGCAAGATCCCAAGTTGCCCTACATATCAAAAAAGTAGAGAGATTATACCAAGTAAAGAGATCATTCACTGTAGCAAAACAATGACTCTAAAGCTCCATTTTCAGTTTAGGGAACAGCCATGAGTCAGACAGCCAAGGTTGGAGGAGTAGGGAGGCTGCTGCATACTGCTTTTTTTGCAACTAAGAATTATCTCCATGTGACTGGGCACATTGTCATTGTGCAGGATCCAGCCATCCTTCCATAATTGATGTCATCTTTGCCTCAAATTCTCACGTAAATGTGTGAAAACTTCAACATAGTATGCAGCAGTAATGCTTCTACTCAGTCACAAATTTGTGGTGCACTATTTCCTCATCACTGAAAAAATCAATCAGCATGACTTTCATGTTGGATTTTTGTTGCATGAGACTTCTTAGTCTGTGGGGATATTTTTGTATGCCATTTGGATGATTCCACCTTGGTCTCGTGGTTGTAGGAAAACATCCAACTTTCATCCACAGTGACCACATTTCTCAGGAAGCTTGGATCCTGTGTAGACTTTTCAAACAAATCACTTTCAATGGCTTTCCTGCAGTCTATTTGATCAAATGTGGAACTAATTTTGCACACACGATGCATCCCTAAATATTGAGTCAGGATTGTGTATGTGTATTGCAACTACAGGCAGTCCAACTTCAAGAGAAATTTCAACACTAGCCATATTCCTATCATTTTGCACAAGTTTCTTCACTTTTGTGACAATTCTGTCATTTCATGATGTCAAAGGGCATCTACTGTGAGGTTCACCTTCTAGCGTTTCCTGTTCATTTTTAAACTGATTAAACCACTTATAAACTGCTGTTTTCTTTAAAGCATCATCTCCACAAACTTTCTGTAATGCATGCAGCATCTCTGTAGCACTTTTTCCGAGTTTAATGAACTTGACATTAGCACACTGTTCAAACTGCTACATTCCACAATCAATCAGCTGTGACACGAGTGGTTGAGCCAGTTCCGACTTGACATGCATGCGCACCAAGGTCAATGCTCCGCTAAACCTTACAGCCAATGCACAAACTATTTAAATACTAAATGTGTGATTCTGGGAATTTTTTGAATGTACTATGTATATATATATATAATATATACACACACACACACACACACACGCACATCCCCACAACAGGGTATTTCATAATATGTGGGCTGCACTTTCAGGATCGGCTCAGGAATAAAAACACTGAAAAAAGTATTTTAAACATTGAAAAGTCTATAGCCATATTTAAAATATGGCTATGGAGTTCTCAATGATAAAAATAAAACAATAAATAAGGATAAACAGACATTTAATAAAACTTTTTTCATAATAAGAAATTAAACTTTTTCATTTTGCTGATTCTTATATATTTTTTGGTATTTTATTACCTTTTACTATATAGCCATTTTTTAAAATTTATACAGCAACAGTTTTCTGTAACGGTCCAAAATCAGACAACTTATATCAACTTATTTTCTAGGTTTTCAGGTTCTGAATCAATTCTGGAAATATTATAAAACACCTTATTATCTTATATATTATCTGTCCACATTATAAAACACCCTATATATATTATCTGTCCACATTATAAAACACCCTATATATATTATCTGTCCACATTATAAAACACCGTATATATATATTATCTGCAGCTGGTAACTCAACCTCAGCAAGAATTGCACAGAAATCAATGAATGATACTACTTACCATTGCATTTCCAGAAACAAATCAAGGTAAGCCACCCAATGCTCATAGCCCAGCCTGTTCTGTGTAATGCTGCATAAAATGCAGTAACTCTTGAATTTACTATAAATCCTCTTCTATAGTTGTATGGTCCATAAATAACTGATGTCATGCAGCCAGATGCAATCAGCCACCCAACAACTTCAATAGACTGTAAAAGAAAATAAATAAATCCCCTGGGAAAGCAGAGGAAGGGAACAGGAGTATGGAAGGAAAAATAGGAAAGCTTTCATTAAAATATTTGAATAAATTCCAAGGATAAAATTCATTTAAAAATCATGAAAACTGATTACCAATAAAACAATGTTCACAGTTAGGGACTTTCTGTTGTAAGCAACGTAAACTGTTTGTTTTCAGGAGGTAAGATCTAGCATTTTATTGATATTGATTTTGCTGGGGGGAAAAAAAAAAAATATATATATATATATATTGCAACAGACGTATACCACATCTTTTGCTAACAATGTTGCCAGCAAGTCCGATGTTTTAACTGTCGGCTTTCTCCACGTTCACGTGGAATTTGGCAGGAATAACTGCGGATATTTCTGTAGCTCTTATTTTGTATATATGACAGACAGATGGGTTTTTATAAACTTTCATTGTTCTATTTTCCTTTGTAGGCAGTGCTCTTATGTCTTATGAGCTTGTATATGTTTAACATTGTCATTTACTCACTTTTTATGCCTTGTCAACATCACAAAATAAAAAAGTAAGCAACATTACACTTTCTCCTGTTTGTCCTTTTCTTTCTTTTTTTCTTATAGCAATGTTTTCGATGTAATTTTTCAATTTAAATATGAAAAAAATTAAATCATCTCACAGAGAAACTGAACTGTTATATACACTGCCCAGTCAAAACAGACACCATTTATGCATGTGGGATGATTTACTACTGCCAGGCAGTGCCCAGTATAGCATGTTGCACCAAGCAGCAACAACATAGGGTGCTCTGCCCCATGGTTCACTTTCTTTCCCCCAGGACTTCCCAGAATACCTGCTATCTACCCTTCTCATTTGCCTGGTGGGTGCCTCCTACTCACGTCCACCTTATTCTTCATCTGTTCCCCCCCCCTAGTACTACTACTATCCTTCCTACAAAAGGATACCCTGTGTCCACATGCCTTTTACCCCCCCCCCCCCGAGGAAGGGTGGGATATCTCTCTCTCCTCAAGACAATATTTTACCCGGAACTTCTGTTCCGGGTAAAATAATGGAGTCACTGGTTAAAGATGCATTGCAGGATCATCTAAACAAGACTGCAGCAATAATTCAGACACAGCATGGGTTTGTTAAGGGAAAGTTTTGTCTGACAAATTTGATAGGATACTATGATGTGGTTACAAAGGAACTGGATGCAAAAAATAATTTTGATATCATATATTTGGATTTCAGGAAAGCTTTTGACACTGTTGTGCATGGAAGACTATTGTACAAATTGGTGCAGAATGGTATTAAGGGTAAGTTGCTACAATGGATAAAAGGATGGTTAAGTGGCAGAAGACAGAGGGTGGTAATCAATGGGTGCTGCTCTTCTTGGACTAATGTTATTAGTGGAGTCCCACAGGGTTCAGTGTTAGGTCCACTGTTGTTTTGTATATTTATCAATGATATTGATGAAGGTATATCAGGCTTAATGTCGAAGTTTGCAGATGATACAAAGGTTGGCAGGGTTGTTAATGACAGTAATGGCAGTATGCTACTGCAACAGGATCTAGATAATTTGGGCAGATGGGCTAAGAAGTGGCACTTTGCATTTGTCAAGTTTAACCTTGACAGATGTAGAATAGATGTGCGGAAATTTGTCTTTAGCCAGCGGGTGGTAATTGCCGGAACAAACTTCCATCTGTCGTGGAAGTTGATAGGTTGAATAAATTTAAAGAGGAACTGGACAGGCATTTGGAGGGAATGGCGTGATTTTTTTTTTTTTTTTGGCTGATGCTGCATAAGCTCATACACTTGCTTTCTTGCATCACATGCCACTACTACTACTAGTACTACAACCTTCTGTTTAGCTTTATTCTTCTTTCTCTCATAGGGAGAAATGGGCATCCCCTTCCCTACAGGATACCCCTCTTTCCTCCTTTCTTACGCCTTCTGGCAGATGTTTTATGCTCCCCTTAAATAATTTTTTTCTTTTTTTTCTTTTTTTTTTTTTTTTTTTTTTTAACTATAGCATCTCCCCAGAAAGCTCAGATGACTCTGGAGTTAACCCCTTTGGAGTTTACCACCCTATTCTCCTGGTCCGGCTCTCTGTGCTGGTGGACAATAAAAAGAAATCAGTGGTGTTTCTTGGGGCTCCAAAGCTAAGAGTCCAGATAAACAACACACACACACACACACACACACACACACACACACACACACACACACACACACACACACACACACACACACACACACACACACACATTACTCACATTCTGGTCTTTACAAAGTATTGCAGTATTGCATGCATCACAATGGTACTACTGTGAAGTTGGGGGTCCCACAGTGCTACCATATAAATTACACTATACACTACGTCCAGTCAAACCACATGACCACTTCCCATGCTTTAGTAACCTCCTGTTCCTCCCTGCCTGGCAACACAAGTGTAGAAGTCACAACTAGTAAATGTGATGCTGCATGCAGGTTCATGGCACACAGTCCATATGAAGTACTTCATCGACATGATTAAGGGCCACCGACAGACAGAAAGTCTGTCGGTGGCCCTTGCCTATAAATACTTTCCTCTTTTTCTCATTTTCAACTTCTTCTCTTTCATGTACAGGGTAAATTAAAGTTTCCCTATGTAGAGGGCTCTGGAGCGAGTTCTAAGACGAGAAATTTGGACAACAGGTACAATTAGGAATGCGCTCGCCATTTATTGGAAAAAAAATTAGTTACAAAATTTGTCACTATATGGTGCTGTGGCAATACAAATTACTTGAACAGTGCTACAGTTGTTCAATGTGTCCTCCATTTTAGTCAACAACAGTTTCCATTCAAAGAACATCATTTTCTACAGCAGAACGTAACATGTCAACTGGAATAGACAGCACATGACATCTAATTCTGTCCTTCAGATCTGCCAGAGTTTGATATCCTTCCTGATACAACTGGTTCTTCAAAAAACCCCACGACCAGAAGTCGCATGAGGTGAGGTCCGGTGATCGGGATGGCCAAGATGTCTGGAAACAATGGCTGATGACCCGTTCGTCTGTACAATGTTGCCTTAGCAATCTTTGGACACAATGGTGGATGTGGAATGCGCACCATCTTGCATGAATATGGTATCCTGAAGGCACACATTGTTGCAGCTCTAGTATTGCGAAATTTGTCAACATTTTATAATATCGCTGTCCAGTGACTGAACAGGTGCGGAGTCCAGTCGGTGTTACCTTTTCAAAAAAATATGGTCCAATCATGAATGTGGCCTTAAATCCACACCACACTGTCACTTTTGGAGAATGCAACTCGACCTCTTGGATAACTCGAGGGTTTTCTGTTGCCCAAATGAGACAGTTGTGCATATTCACTTGTCCATTTAAGCAGAAGTGGGCTTCATCACTCAAAAGGATGTTCATGGCCAAGTGATATCCACTGTCATTCGTGCCAGAAACTGAATTGCATATGTGAAACGAATATCTGCATCACCATGCTTTAGCTGCTGTAGTATGTGCATCTTGTAAGGATAGTACCACAACACCTGACACATTACTAGCCTTACAGTGGAATACAGCATGTCCACTTCACAAGAAACAGCTGGCAGACTTGCTCTACCGCATGGAGACTGACTTGATAAATCCATGACAGCCATAGCCATATCTTCAACATGAGAGGAGTCCACTCATTTTCAACCTCTACCTGGTTGAATACCAAGATATCCTGTCACTTAAAATTTCGCAATCATTTTGCAGACAGCACAAACAGTCATACGTCCATGCCTTATGCACTTCTGATGCCAGAATTCTCCGATAGCTGCAGCTGCATTGTTGCTGTTCTGATAGTACAGCTTCACTAATAGCACCTTTTCCTGCAACATTGTTGGCATTGCTGCTGTAGTGCAGGCAAACATCTACTGTATGATTTTGAAGAGACTGGTTTACTTTTATACAGTACAGTAGAGCTGAGTAGTGGCACTGTGGCAATAACTTACGTTATTTGCATAATCGTAACTAAGATAGTTACACACCATACAGTGACAAATTTTGTAACTAATTTTTTTTTCCAATAAATGGCGAGCACATTATTGTACCTGTTGTCCAAATTTCTCTTCAGTATGAGCCTTAGAACTCGCTCCAGAGCCCTCTACATAGGGATACTTTAATTTTAACAATCCTGTGTGTGTGTTTACACACACACACACACACACACACACACACACACACAGGGTTGTTAAATTTCCCACCAGCCAACCGTATATATATATATATATAGGGTTGGCTGGTGGCACCTCTGTAGCCAGGTGGGCAGGAGCAGCAGTGCGTAGCACACGCTTCCCGATTACACCAGGGTTCGAGTCTGTGACCACCAAATATGGAGGATGCGGAAGGTTAGGGAATGACCACCGCATATCCCCAGCCTGGATAAAGGATGAGGGTTGGCATCAGGAAGGGCATCCGGACATAAAAATTTCATGCTGAAACAGTAAAAATGCTGACCTCATATATATATATAATGGGAAAAAAAGGCAAGGACAAAAAAAAAAAAAAAAAAAAAAAAATATATATATATATATATAAAAGCCAGCCATATATATATATATATATATGTGTATAGGGCTGGTAGAAGGCAAACTTTTGCACATATATCCTGCAACAACATCCTTCCTCAATTTAAATTTATGCCCCCTTACATGTGTAGTCTCAGCAAGAGGAAGAATTCCATTCATATTCAGCTTACTCAATCTGTTCAATGCCTTAAACACCCCAGTCAGATCACCCTATAGATGCCCAGTCTCCAGAAGCTGCAATTTTCAGAACTGAAGCCTTTCTAGGTAAAAGCACCATTCTGTTCCTTTCACCAATTTGATTGCCCTTCTGTGTACCCGATCCAGCAAATCTACATCCTTTCTAAAGTGGGGCCTCCAGACCTGTATATTCAAGTGCAGCCTAACCATGGCCTTGTACAAGGGGATAATCACATCCTTATCCCAGCTAGCAAAGTTTCTGTATATCACTGACAAAACCCCATGAACTGTTCTGACAGTATGTCTGTACTGCACAAAGAATTTCATATCTCATTGTAAGTTATCCCCAGATCTTTCTCGTTTTCCACTACCCTGAGTGCAGTACCACACAGTTGATAAAGTTACTCTGGGATTACTCCTACCCATAATATGCAGTACCTTGCATTTGCAAATTTTAAACTTCAATTGCCATTTCTCTGCCCAATGATCCATTTTCCTGGAACTTGTTGCAGTAGCACACCATGATTACTGTTGTTAACTACTCTGCAACCTTTATATCATCTGCAGACTTTGACATATTCATTAAGCCTGATATAACTTCATCAATATCATTAATAACCACTCTGCCTTCTTTCATTTAACCATCCCTTTATCCACATCAGTATCGTTTTTGCCTTTAAACATGGGTTCATCACTGGGATTCTGAGACCAAGCAAGAATGAATGCAATGGAAGCACTAGGATTCTCACACACCCAAAAAATTTCGGATACAACCTTCAGCTAGCAAGATTATGGACACCATTTTTTGGGTTGTTGTTGTTGTTTTTGATTTTTAGGAGCATTAGCAACTAAGGCCATATTGCTCCGGAGATATGCGGTGGTCATTCCCTGACCTTTCCGCATCCTCCGTATTTGGTGGTCACGGGCTCGAACCCCGGTCTAATCAAGAAGCGTGTGCTACGCACTGCTGCTCCTGCCCACCTGGCTACGGAGGCGCCCCATTTTTTGGGATGCTTAGGGAATTTTGTGCATTCACTACTTGGAACACAACCAGACAGTCACTGAGAAGTCATATGCATCCCTACTGTACAACCTAAGGGAAGTCATAAAGGAAAAGTGCTGTTTTTTCAAGACAACACACCAGTGCATAGGTCACATGCTATTGTTGCTGCTTCGAGAGATTGATTTTACAGAACTTACCCATCCCCTTAAAGGGCAGATCTGGCCCCCAGTGACTATTTCTTGTTTTGACACCTCAAGAAAAGTGTATGTGGATGCTTTTGCTGATAATAATGAACTAAAGTCTGCTTTTTCTGCATTCTCTGATGGACAGCACAAAGAATTTTATTTGTCTGGTATTTCTTCATTAACAACAAAATGGAACAAGTGTATTGAAGTTCAGTGGAGTTACTTGAACAATAAAAACATATTTTTGCCTCTATCTCATTTCTTTCATATGTAGGTAGATAATTTATTGAATGCCCCCTTGTATATGACTAACAAGCATAAAAATTTTAGCATTTAGCATTAGCAAGGGCACATGATGCAAGAAAGCAAGCTTATATAGCATCAGCCAAAAAAAAAGAACACACACCCCATTCTCATTTCATCCATCCACCTGCTCCAAATGTTTGTCTAGTTCTGGCTTGAATCTGTTTAAGCTATCAACTTCTACAACGATAGATGGAAGTTTGTTCCAGCAATCAACCACCCGCTGGCTAAAGGCTAATTTCCACACATCTGTCCTACAACTGTCTTTCCTCAATTTGAATTTGTGCTCTCTCAGGCGATTATTGTGAGTAAGAGGAAGAATCCCATCAGCATTGAGCATGCTCAAATTATTCAAGGCTTTATACACCTCAATCAGATCACCTCACTGGTGCCTAGTCTCCAGACACTGTAATTTGCAAAACTTAAGCCTTTCTTCGTTTGTTCCATTTGTTGCCCTTCTCTGTACTCGTTCCAACAGCTCTACATCCTTCTTAAAATGAGGCCTCCAGACCCGTATACAGTACTCAAGGTGTGGCCTGACCATTGCCTTATACAAGGGGATAATCCTTATCCCTGCTAGAAAACTTCCTGTATATCATTGACGAGATACCATGAGCTACTCTTGCAGACCGTCTGCACTGCTCCGAAAACTTCATATCTGCCTGCACAATTATCCCCAGGTCCCTTTCACTCTCTACCACTGTCAGTGTAGTACCACACAGTTGATACGTTACTTTGGGGTTACTGCTTCCCATATGCAGTACTTTACATTTGTCAATGTTAAACTTCAGTTGCTACCTCTCAGCCCATCTGCTCAACTTTTCTAGATCCTGTTGCAGCAGCATAGTGTCATTAACAACCCTGCCAACCTTCGTATTGTCTGCAAACTTGGACATTAAACCTGGTATGCCATCATCAATATCATTGATTGATAAATATAGAAAACAACAATGGACCCAACACTGAACCCTGGTTTTTTCTTTTTCTTTTTTTTTTTTTTTTGGTAGTTCTTGGCGCATCTGCTTCTGTGGCCATAATGCACCTCCCAAGGTTTTTCAGGTACTTTGATCCAAGCCCGAGGCGGGATTCGAACCCACGACCTTTGAGTTGCCAGGCAGGCACTTTACCCACCCGGCTAGCCTGGTCAGCCTGAACCCTGGGGAATTCCACTAATAACATTAGTCCACAAAGAACAGTATCCATTTATTACCATTCTCTGTCTTCTCCCACTCAACCATCCCTTTATCCATAGCAGCAATTTTCTTCCAATGCCACACTGCTCCAATTTGTGCAGCAGTCTTCCATGTGCAACAGTATCAAAAGCCTTTCTAAGATCCAAATATATGATATCAAAGTTATTCTTTGCATCCAGTTCCTTTGTGACTACATCATAGTATCCAATCAAATTGGTGAGACAAGACTTCCCCTTAACAAACCAATGCTGTGTCCGAGCTATAACTGAAGTCTTGTCTAGATGATCCTGCAATGCTTCTTTAACCGCTTCATGGATTATCCCGAAATATCTTGTTTTTAGTTTTAAAAGTTATTTGGAACTACACGAAATATCTCGGGATACAATAATACCTGAAGCAAACAATAATACTTCCAAATTTAGGATTGAAACGTATTTTCTCTGGCATTTACTGGCTAATTTTGCATTAGGCAGGTAAATCCTGAGTTTTCTCAGGATTTTCTTACACCTGGCAGCAAACGACTGGCTTTTGTTTTACTTATATTGTACAGCAATGTCAGAACAGTAGTGTGCATTCCTGTGCTGCCAATAAGTAAAATATAATTTGCCATCCTAAATGCAGAATACTGAACCCACGAAAATAATTCATAAAAACAATATTCAAAAATATTTCGGCGCCTTCTTGAACTGCCGCCCGTAAGTGACGCTTACCTCGCTGTCCACTTGTGGCGGCCATGTGTCAGAATGTAGTTAGTTTGCGAATCCTTGACTCTATCCATAGAGCCATGCTGCTCGCTATAACCTGGGCCTGCAGAACAGTTAGCACCCACGCGCTGCAGGTGCTGGCGGGAACCCTACCTTTGGACCTCGAAGTAGCTAAATGTGGAGTATTATATGAACTCTCCAAGGGAAGAGCCTGCACCTTCGCCAGCTTTGACTCAGATCCTACCACAAACCGTTTGGCTGAGAAAAAGGTGCAAACCTGGCAAACCAGATGGGAGAATTCCCCAAAGGGAGAAGTCACCAAACGATTCTTCCCCAACGTTGGCAAACTCTATCCAATGGCTCCAGCATGGTTCATGCCAGGACTCCACGTGACCTTCCTGCTAACAGGACATGGTGCCTTTCAGGCTAAACTTACAGCCCTGGGCATTACAGATGACCCTACTTGCTGCTGTGGAGAGCTGGAGAGCTGGAATCACCTCATGCATGAATGCCAGCTTTATGATGACCTCCGCTGCCAGCTCATCACCCGGATCACCTTTTTGCCCAGAGATAGAGAACAACACCTCCTGGATGGGAGGATTGCCTTCTCAAAGTTCGCTGAAGCCTTGTACAGAAGAAGATGGGACCTGAATGCACACTAGCCACATAATGGCTAGAAGCAAAAATGTGCATAATGCCAAAGATAACCTACCAAGCAACCATGAAGATTGACAAAAAATCTGAATGAAGATGAATAGCAGCTGTTCTGGCGGCCTGAGCCAAGCTAGCCTGGCTCTCCTTTAATACCCCTTCCTGGCACGAGGACGAGACGACCAGTCACCTCGCTCCCCTGCTACCCCACCTTTCCTTCTGGTGAGGCATGGGCATGCCTCACTGACCACCTGGGAATCTCTTCTGTGTCCCCCATACTTTTGCCTTTTCCCCCAACCTTCTTCCTCCCCTCCCCCACTCTATCTATACACGACATGAGCACCCTACACACTAAATTTAATCTAGCCCAAAAATAATCTTCGCCCAGTCTCGGCCTAATTATCCTACGCACTGCCTTACTCCTGCCATATGAATGTGTGCACACGTGATGTATGCAAACATCCAAAGTAATTACGATTGCATAGATGCGTATATATTATGTATCACTGTTGTGTATATGTGCACATAAGTTGTGTTTTTTTTTTTTTTTTTTAGGTCCTAGCTGCCGAAATCTCAGGAAATTAAGCGGAAGGACCTGCCAGAGTAAATTTTAGTCTACTGGTGTTTCCTGGTCTGCCTCCACGGGGTGAAGGTGGGGCAACGCTGGGGTCCAGCAGGGGTCCAGCGGCTAAATGACCAGATGAACAATGGTACACGACATTACACAGGTACAATACCCACACACTTTTAAACCTCTGGCATTCCCAGGAAACTGGTACACCCACAAAGAAAGCAAAACCGAGAGGGGGGAACCCCTGGTGCCGCATGACAACAAAACAATATACCTTACACCTTACTGGTTGCGGCGGGAGGTTACTGCTTGTGCATTCCACTTGATTTTTTAAATTTATTTACTATATAATGAGTAATGAAGAGTTTTTCTGTGCCTTTCTTTTAGCTCAAGCACTAATTTATTAAAAAAATCTGTATAATTTGCACACTGTTTGGCATACACAAGATAACTTGAGATAGCCCAAATGGGTTAATTACTCCCATGTATTTTCTATGAAAAAAATTAATAAAAAATACAAAAAACTATACAATGAGTATTTGCATGGTGCATACTTTTAATCTGTAAAATAAAAAAAGTCGATCCGTTACGGCACATTTTCCGGGAAAAAATGTTCCTTGAAGGGGTTAACCAGTGCCTCCATTATTTTCCCTGGAACAGAAGTTAAACTGACAGGTCTGTAATTACCTGCGTCTCCCTTTGATCCTCCTTAGTGGATTGGAGGCACCTTTGTATATTTCCAGTCCATGGGTACCTCCCCTGAGTCCAAGGAAGCTGTCATAATTATGGCTAAGGGTTTGCTTACTTCCTTTGCTGCCTTCTTTAATATAACTTAATAGATTCCATCCACTCCAGGTGCCTTTCTTATGTTTATCTTCAAAAATTTCTCCTCCACTTTACTCTCAGTTATTACAAGATTATCTAGTTTACTACCAGAGTTTAATGCACCTCTGGCATTTCCCTCCCTGAATAACTCCTCATGTGTGAATGTAGATGCAAAATATTCATTTAGTCGTTAGCTACCAGAGCAGGAACACCAACAGTTGAACCATTGATATCAAGTGGACAAAATCTGATTCATCCCCTTCCTTCTAGAGTTTACATAAGTAAAGAACTCTTTGCTGTTTTTCTTTACATCCTTTGCCAAAGATTTCTCGTAATCTGCCTTTGCCTGCCTAACCTCCATTGTGACTTGGTTACAGACCAGCTTATATCTATCATAGGCTTCTGTGTCACCTGTTACTTTATATATATCCCATGCATTTTTCTTCTCTGCCACATGTCTAATTGGTTCATCTGACATTCATTTAGGCCTAAATCTTGAACAATATTTCTTAGTTGGTATGAAAAGCTACCAGCTTCCAAGATTATTTCTTTGAATGCTTCCCATTTTGAATTTGCTGTTGGTAACATCATCAGTTGGACCCACTGTATAGAATTTAAATACTGTCTGAGACAACCGTAGTCACCTTTCTGAAACCAAAACCCTTTCCTTTACCCTTAATGGTTGTTAACTCTTTGAGTAAATCCCACTTCAACACACTGTGATCACTGCCACCTAGTGGTTCCTTTATCTGCAGATTCTTAATGCATGAAGAATCACTACTGATAATCAGATCAAGAGTATTACTCCCTCTAGTTGTCTCCCAAACATGCTGCTGTAGAAAACAATCATCCGGTAAATCCACAAAAGCCTTGCTAGTGTGTGAGTGACCAACCCACAAATTCCAGTCAATATCTGGGAAATTAAAATACCCCATTTAAGACTCTCTGATTTACTGGCCCACTTCTATTTCTCTGGACAATTGCTCATTATACTCATCAGATTCATTAGACCTATAACACACACCTACTCTCATTTTTCCTTTCTCAGTGCTTATGTCACACCAAACAGACTCAACATTGGATTGTCCACCAACATCAATTGGATGCACTTCCTTAGATTTTATGTGTTTCTTAACTAACAGCATAACTTCTCCTCCCTTCCTGTCCTGTCTATCCTTTCTGTACACATTGTACTCCCCAAATTCCAATTCTGCACTGCTTATGTGACACCACATCTCTGATATCTGAACAATATGCTTGTTAAGCGTATTACTTTTTGTTTTTAGCTAATAAATTTTAGTTTTAGTATAATATAACTAATTTAAAACTCTGTGATCGTAATGGTATAGTGTAGCATACATCCTGAATTTGATAGCATATACCATATAAAACTTGATAGCATTAGGTATAATGTAAAACTTGATAGCATAATACGTATGAATGCATTAGGAATCTATTAATTTTTTTAACTTTGTGTAATATTGTCAATTAATCAATTAAATTAATTAATTTTATTAATTTTCATTGCTAGTCAATTAAACTGCATTTAGGTTGAAATTATGCTCTAGACTAGAGCAGCAAAGCAATGGACACACGGTAGCAGGATTGCTGTGGCTCGGGGGAGAACTGAAGGCGATTCTCCTATGAAACCATAGCCTAACAAAATGTGCAACTTGTGCAATGTTTGCATATCTATCTGAAACAGGCCATGATACAGCCAATGGGGATGTGTGTGTGTGTGTGTGTGTTCGGTGCACAGAGTATAAAGAAATTAAATGTCAACTCAGCATTCTGACGGCGTTTATGAGAGTTTGTAGAGTAGGGTAGATGCCCTCAAAGAAATTAATATGGGGTCCCCATCAAGCTCTCAGCTGCCCAACTCAATGCCTGTATGCACACTTCTGCATCAGGGAATATAGTGGCAATCCTCAAGACAGAAAGCACTGGTTCCAAGCACTGGTTTTTCTGACTCTATTGTCAGAAAAATGGGAAATATATTGTGCAAGAACGATAGGTGGACTAGGACCAGGGTACGTCTGCCATGGGCAAAGTAATTGATATTGTATAGCAGATATTACCTTTTAAGGGTACAAAAGGTGATACTGTTGTACACGTTTGGTACTAATTATATTAAGGGTGGATATGAGGCCTAATGGCTGTGATGATTATACCAAACAGCTATAGAGAGAAATAGTGGGCCAGTAAATCAGAATGTCTAATAATAAGGAATTTTAACTTTCCCGATATTGACTGAAATTTGTGGGTTGATCACTAACACATGAACAACTTTTGTAGATTTCTTGGGTAACTGATTCTACAGTAGCATGATAGGCAACGAGAGGAAGGAAGACTCTTGATCTGATCATAAACAGTGATTCTTCATGCATTAAGAATTTGAAGGTAAAAGACCCACTGGGTGGCAGTGATCACAGTGCACAAATGTGGAATTTTATTAGACATAACTACTGTCAAGGGTAATGGGAAAGGATTTTGCTTTCATTTAAATTATATGCAGTGGGACCAAATGATGATGATGTTACAAACAGCAAATATGAAATGGGAAGCATTTAAGGAAGAAATCATAGAAGCTACTAGGTGTTTTATACCAACGAAGAAATACTGCTCAAAGCTTAGGTGTAAATGGATGTAAGATGGATTATTGAGACATGTGGCAGAGAAGAAAAGAGCATGAGATGCATATAAATTATCAGGTGCTACAGAAGCCTATGGTATATATAAATTAGTCTGTATTCAAGTCACAAAGGGGCTTAGGCCAGTTTAGGCAGATTACGAGACGTCTCTGGCAAAGAAGGCAAAGATGTCTATGATCATATTAACATTAGAAGGAAGGGATTGAATCACACTGGGGAAATTAATGTCAATGGGTTACCTGTTGATGACCCTGCTCAAGTGGCTGACAAATTGAATAGGTATTTTGCATCTATATTCACACACGAGGAATTCTTTATGGGAGGGAATGCCACAAGTTTATCGAACTGCAATGGGGTGCTAAATGACTTTGTGATAACTGAAAGGAAAGGGGAAGGGAAATTGAACATAAAAATTCTGCCTAGGGTTGGATGGAATCTATCAAATTATAGTAAAGGAGGTGGCAAAGGAGGAAAGAAAACCTGTAGCCATAATTATGAGAGCACCTTAGGATGAAGGGGAGGTACCTATCTACTGGAGATGTGCGAATGTATCTCTAATTCATAAAGGGGGATTAAAAAAGTGACATGACATGAGTAATTTTGACCTGTTAGCTGGCGTCTCCGTAGCCAGGTGGGAAGGAGCAGCAGTGCGTAGCATAAGCTTCTTGATTAGACCGGGGTTCGAGCCCGTCACCACCAAATACGGAGGATGCAGAAAGGTCAGGGAATGACCACCACATATCCTGGAGCAATATGGCCTTAGTTGCTAATGCTCCTAAAAACCAAATAACAAATAACAAACAGACCTGTTAGCTTAACATCTGTTCTAGGGAAAATAATGGAGTCACTGGTTAAAGAAGTAATGCAGATATCAAAGACTTGGATTTCAGGGAGGCTTTTAATACTCTTGCACTTAAAACACTGCTGCACAAACTGGAACAATATGGCATTAAGGGAAGTTACTGCTATTAGGGATGGTTAAGTGAAAGAAGACAGAGAGAGTGGTTATCGATGGATACTGTTCTTCATGGACTAATGCTATCAGTGGAGTTCCCCAGGGTTCAGTGCTGGGTCCTTTGTTGTTTTCAATATTTATTAATGATATTGATGAAGGTATATCAGGCTTAATGTCTAAGTTTGTAGATGATACAGTGGTTGGCAGGGTGGTTAACAACAGTAATGATGGTCCATTGCAATAAGATCTAGAAAAATTAGACTGGCATTTGAAGTTTAAACTTCGACATTAACCATATGCAAGGTACTGCATATGGGTAGCAGTAATCCCAAAGTAACTTATCAACTGTGTGGTACTACACTCAGGGTAGTGGAAAATAATAAAAAAAAGACATGGGGTGTTTATTGGGCAGTCAGATATAAAATTCTCAGAGCAGTGCTGACATTCTGTCAGGTCAGCTTATGGGATTTTGTCAATGATACACAGAAATTTTGCTAGCAGGGATTAGGAGGTGATTATCCTCTTGTACAAGGGTCATGGTTAGTCTGCAACTAACCATGACCCTTGTACACAGGTCTGGAGGCCTCATTTTAGGAAGGATGTAGATCTGCTAAAATGAGTGCAGAGAAGGGCATTGAGAACAAAAGGGTGCCTTTATCTAGAAAGGCTTCAGTTCTGTAAATTGCAGCATCTAGAGATTAGGCACCTGCAGGGAGATCTGATTGAGATGTTTAGGACCTTGAATGGATTGAGTAAGCTAAATGTTAATTCCATCCTTCCACTTGCTGAGACTACACACATGAAGGGAGGGCATATATTCAAGTTGAGAAAAGAATGGTTGCACGATAGGTGTGTGGGTTTGCCTTCAGCTAGTGGGTGGTTGATTTTGGAACAGGCTTCCATCTATTGTTGTGGAAGTGGATAGTTTGAATAAATTCAAGGAAAACTAGATAAATTCTTGGAGGGTATGGTGGGTGAAATGTGTGGGTTTTTTTTGGTTGATGCTATATAAGATTGTTTTATTGCATCATTTGCCACTACTTCCACCATTGTTTCAAATACAGAAAGAAAGAAAAGGAATAAATTTATTATCTACACTGACATTTATGTTTGGTGGGGGGATATATCAATCTAAATTACTTCTTTAGAGTAGAGTGGGAAATGCTGTCCCAACCAAATTCCAAAAAAAAAAAAAAAAAAAAAAAAAATAGCTGTAGTTTTGTGGAAGTTAGTTGTAATAGCAGCTTCCATGAGGAAACTGTTAGAACCCCTGAAACATTAGTGAAGGTAATCAATTTCTTCTTTCTTTCTCTGTTAAGATAATGAATTTCATTAGCCACCGGAAACAGTGATTATTTTATTAGAGTTGTATATTTGTAATGGGTTAGATGACAGAGAATAGCTACTTACAATTGATAAGTTTATCCTCTGGTACTTCTGAACAATGTATCCAACAATAATTCCCACCAAATAGCTTCCTAGGTGGCAGTACGGTTTGATGTATATAACAGAGGTGTAATCCAGCAACAGACTATGCAAGAAAATGTAAATGAACATAATGAAACAAGTATAGCTCAAATAGTGCATTATATTCCAATTCAAACACTTACTAAACATAAACTTCTAAGCAATGATGCCCAAATGAAACATTACAGAATGAAAATCATCTCACCTATTCTTTTTTTGGGGTTTTAAACACATTTTTCACAAAAAGACCTAGTCTATTGCATTAAGGTATGTACCAGTGATACATACCTTCCACTGTATGACTGCAAGATGGAGGCCTCCTCAACAAGTCATATCAAGGGTAATGGACCGTAATTTGCCATGCTGTTCCACTGCAGGTTGGCAGATTGACTGCATTTAGCAGTTTCAATCCACATTTAGCAGTTTGAAGGGGCTTGAATCCCAGTCTACTCAAAGGGTGTGTGTGCTAAAGACAGGATATAATGCTATCCTGTCTGGCCTCAGCACAAACCTTAAACAATCCAATCCTTAAACAATCCAATCTGATAGGTGGAATAGGACCAGGGTATGTCTGCCAGGGGCAAAGGTTGATGACGTTGTAGAGCGGATATCATCTTTTAAGGGCACAAAAGGTGATATAGTTGTACACGTTGGCACTAATGATATTAAGAGTAGGAGACTGGCGGAATTACTGATGAAATTTCATCAGGTAAGAGTAGGAGACTGGCGGAATTTCATCAGGTCACTGATGAAAAAAACCCTGAATTAGGGTTGAATTTGAAAGTGTCTGCAATTCTGCCCAGACATGATAGGAGGGAGTATATGATGAGAGCCTTGTTGATCAATTCGCCCTGGAAAGATTGTGCAAGGCTCAAGGGGTAGAATTTTTTTCAGCCTGGTCTGTACTTGTTAACAGGAGAGACTGCTTCTACATGGATGGGATACACTTAAATAGAAAGGGTGCAAGAATATTTGCCGATGCTATCGAAGCAGTGTTAGGTGGGTCAGAAAACTGCTAGCTTGAGGGGATACAAGGACTAATAAATTAACAGTAGCCACTGGCAGAGGTGAAAGTGATTCTTGCACTGCTTCTATTGGAATGAGCAGAAGCCTGGAAAACAAGATGCAGGATATTTCAGAGACTGCTGTGAGTCATTGCAGTACTGGTAAACACATGGATTGTGTTAGAGTAGCTAAGAATAGGAACAGGTGCATGTATACTTGTGTGTACACCAATGCTAGGAGTTTGGTAAATAAATTTGATGAATTTCAGGTATTGCTCAAAACATCAAAGGCAGATATTGTTGGGATATCAGAGACGTGGTGTCGCACAGATATAAGGAATGCGGAACTGGAATTTGGGGAATACAATGTGTATAGAAAGGATAGACAGGTCAGGAGTGGAGGAGGGGTTATGCTATTAGTTAAGAAACACATAAAATCCAAGGAAGTTAAGCCAGTCGACATCGATGGACGGGGCAATGTCGAGTCAGTTTGGTGTGACATAAGCATAGGGAAATCAAAATTGAGAGTAGGAGTGTGCTATAGGCCTAATGACTCTGATGAGTATAATAAGATATTGTACAGGGAAATGGAGTGGGCCAGTAAATCAGAGAGTCTTATAATGGGGAATTTTAATTTCCCAGATATTGACTGGAATTTGTGGGTTGGTCACTCACACACTAGCCAGGCTTTTGTGGATTTATTGGATGATTGTTTTCTACATCAGCATGTTCGTGAGGCAACAAGAGGGAGCAATACTCTTGATCTGATTATCAGTAGTGATTCTTCATGCATTAAGAATCTGCAGATAAATGAACCACTAGGTTGCAGTGATCACAGTGTGTTGAAGTGGGATTTACTCAAGGAGGTAATTACCATCAGAGGTAAAGGGAAGGGTTTTTGTTTTCGTAAAGGCGACTATGATGGTCTGAGACAGTATTTAAATTCTATACAGTGGGACCAACTGATGATGTTACCAACAGCAAACTCAAAATGGGACGCATTCAAGGAACTAATCTTGGAAGCTACCAGGCTTTACATACCAACTAAGAAATATTTTTCAAGGTTTAGGCCTGGTTGTCAGATGAACTAATGAGACATGTGGCAGAGAAGAAAAATGCATGGAATACATACAAATTAATGGGCGACATGGAAGCCTATGATAGATATAAGTTGGTCTGTAACCAAGTCACAAAGGAGATTAGGCAGGCAAAGGCAGATTACGAAAAATCTTTGGCAAAGGATGCAAAGAAAAACAGAAAAGAGTTCTTTACCTATTTAAACTCAAGAAGGAAAGGGATGAATCAGATTGGTCCACTGGATATTGATGGTTCAACAGTTGAGGATCCTGCTCAGGTGGCTAACAATCTAAACGAGTATTTTGCATCTACATTCACGCATGAGGAGTTATTCAGGAACGAGAATGACGTAGGTAAAGTAGACATTGGCAGTTAGCTAGATGATTTTGTAATAACTGAGAGGAAAGTGGAGGAGAGATTGTTGAGGATAAACATAAAAAAGGCACCTGGGGTGGATGGGATCTATCCAGTTATATTAAAGGAGGCAGCAAAGGAAGTAAGCAAACCCCTAGCCATAATTATGAGAGCTTCTTTGGACTCAGGGGAGGTACCCATAGACTGGAGATGTGCAAATGTAACCCCAATTCACAAAGGAGGATCAAAGGCTGACACAAGTAATTATAGACCTGTTAGTTTAACTTCTGTTCCAGGAAAATTAATGGAGGCACTGGTTAAAGAAGCACTGCAGGATCATCTAGACAAGAATTCAGTTATAGCTCAGACGCAGCATGGTTTTGTTAAGGGCAGGTCTTGCCTGACCAATTTGATTGGATACTATAATGTAGTCACAAAAGAACTGGATGCAGGGAATAACTTTGATATTATATATTTGGATCTTAGAAAGGCTTTTGATACTGTTGAACATGGAAGACTGCTGCACAAATTGGAACAGTGTGGCATTGGAGGCAAATTGCTGCTATGGATAAGGGGATGGTTGAGTGGCAGAAGACAGAGAGTGGTAATCAATGGACACTGCTCAACGTGGACTAATGTTATTAGTGGAGTTCCTCAGGATTCAGTGTTGGGTCCGTTGTTGTTTTCGGTGTTTATGAATGTTATTGATGATGGTATATCAAGTTTAATGTCCAAGTTTGCAGATGATACAAAGGTTGGCAGGGTTGTTAAGGACACTACTGATGCTATGCTGCTGCAATAGGATCTGGAAAGGTTGAACAGATGGGCTGAGAGGTGGCCAATGAAGTTTAACATTGACAAATGTAAAGTACTACATATGGGAAACAGTAACCCCAGAGCAACGTATCAACTCTGCGGTACTACACTGACAGTGGTGGAGAATGAAAAGGACCTGGGGGTAATTGTGCAGGCAGATATGAAGTTCTCTGAGCAGTGCAGACGAGCTGCAAGAGTAGCTCATGGTGTCTTGTCAATGATATACAGGAATTTTTCTAGCAGGGATAAGGAGGTGATTATTCCCTTGTATAAGGCAATGGTTAGGCCACATCTTGAGTATTGTATACAGGTCTGGAAGCCTCATTTCAAGAAGGATGTAGAGTTGCTGGAACGGGTACAGAGAAGGGCAACAAGATTAGTGAATGGAACAAAGGGTTGCTCTTACGAAGAAAGGCTTAAGTTTTGCAAATTACAGAGTCTGGAGACTAGGCACCGGCGAGGTGATCTGATAGAGGTGTATAAGGCTTTGAATGGTTTGAGCATGCTCAATGCCAATGGGATTCTTCCTCTTGCTCAGAATAATCACCTCAGAGGGCATAAATTCAAATTGAGGAATGTCAGATAGATGTGCGGAAATTTGCCTTTGGCCAGCGGGTGGTTGGTTGGTGGAACCGACTTCCATCATTTGTTGTTGAAGTTGATAGCCTAAACAAATTTAAGGCTCAACTGGACAGGTATTTCAAACGAACAGAGGGGTGAAATGGGAGTGGTGTGTTTTTTTTTTTTTTTTTTTGGCTGATGCTGAATAAGCTTGCTTTCTTGCATCATATGCCTCTACTAATGCTAATCCACCCTGAGTCAATACATCACTTCAGCCTGAGAGATGTGACTATTTGTAATGTAATGAAGTGGGTAATTCCAAATAGCAATTAAAGAGCTAAGTAAATTTGGTTGTGATTCTCAAAATTTCAGTGGAATGTCAGTTTAATCAGTTTACATCCTAGCTTTATGCTTTAATCAAGATATTACTTTGCTAACAGAGTAGTATCTTACTTGAAAACACTTGAAATCTAAATGAGAATATCTTTAATTCAAAATGCACTAGCGATTTCATACAAAGAAAGTCAGTTTTTTTCTTTTTCAGTTAGTGGATAATTTATCAAGGAATTCACACTCCTTTTTCAGTTAGTAAATAATTTATCAAGGAATTCAATAAACAATTTTAATGCAGTAAACAATTTTAAGAAAATGAAGCAGGAGAATATCTCTGCGATAAGCTCTTTCAGATTAGATTTTATATAAAGATCAGAATTTTCCATAGAAACATCAACTTACCTACCAATTCAGTATGGAGCCAACTGTGCAAATAGTAATTTATTTTGGTAATATAGGAAACAATTTGTTTTATGATGCCCACATACCATTAAAATTTAAAACAAAATTTTTTTTGAGGTATAATAAACAACAATTTATATGCTCCAATTAGCTAGAAAGTGATAACTGCCATGTTTTTCATGAGTATGTCTTTAAATTTCATAATCACTTTACAATTAAAGTCTTTAAATGTTAAATTCTAATATATTTAAAAACTTACTCAAAATTTTTAACCACTGCTAACAGTGTAGGGGGAAAGTCATACAAAACAGTAAGTACACCTGTAGCAACTGAACTCAACAAGAGCAGCAAAATGCCGGTACACAGCCCTATAATAGGAAATCTGAAAGAGAAAAAAGTTTTAAAAATCTGCTGACTAAACATGATATATATATATTTATTAAAAACAGTATGCCTTTGTTATTTTAGTGATGCCTTCCTGAAGCGAAAACACACTTTGTTTAATGAAGTGCAGTTAGAAAAATTAATCTGTTCAGTATTTAAAGAATTTCTGAAAAGGAATTCAATTCCTGTGGCAGCTTTTCAGAAATTCTTTAAAAGGTATACATCGTTTTTTTGTTTATTTATTTTTCCTGCCAATTTCCAGCTCATATTTAATCCCTTAATCTAATATGCTAATATGCATATTAGCATTAGCATTAGTAGAGGCGACAGCGCCTCCGTAGCCAGGTGGGCAGAAGCAGCAGTGCGTAGCACAAGCTTCTTGATTAGACCAGGATTCGAGCCCGTGCCCACCAAATACAGAGGAGGCAAAAAGGTCAGGGAATGACCACCGCATATCCCCGGAGCAATATGGCCTTAGTGGCTTAAATGCTCCTAAAAGCCAAATAACCATAACAATAACAATTAGTAGAGGCATATGATGCAAGAAACCAAGCTTATGCAGCATCAGCAAAAAAAAAAACAAAAAAACTTCCACTTCACCCCTCCATTCGTTCGAAATACCTGTCCAGCTGAGCCTTAAATTTATTTAGGCTATCAACTTCCACAAGGGATGGAAGTCTGTTCCACTAACCAAATACCTGCTGGCTAAAGGCAAATTTCCACACATCTATCCTACATCTGTCTTTCCTAAATTTGAATTTATGCAATCTCAGGTGATTATTCTGAGCAAGGGGCAGAATCCCATCAGCATTGGGCGCCTCTGTAGCCAGGTGGGAAGGAGCAGCAGTGCATAGCACACGCTTCTTGATTAGACCGGAGTTCGAGCCCGTCACCACCAAATATGGAGGATGCGGAAAGATCAGGGAATGCCCACCGCATATCCCGGAGCAATATGGCCTTAGTTGCTAATACTCCTAAAAAAAAAACCAAATAACAAATAACAAAAATAACAAACCATCAAACCATTCAAGGCTTTATACAGCTCTATCAGATCACCTCGCCGGTGCCTAGACTCCAGACACTGTAATTTGCAAATCTTAAGCGTTTCTTCGTAAGAGCAACAAATTGTTCCATTCACTAATCTTGTTGCCCTTCTCTGTATTCGTTCCAGCAGCTCTACATCCTTCTTGAAATGAGGCCTCCAGACCTGTATACAGTACTCAAGGTGTGGCCTGACCATTGCCTTATACAAGGGAATAATCACCTCCTTATCCCTGCTAGAAAAATTCCTATATATCATTGACAAGACACCATGAGCTACTCTTGCAGCCCATCTGCACTGCTCAGAGAACTTCATATCTGCCTGCACAATTACCCTCAGGTCCTTTTCATTTTCTAGCACTGTCAGTGTAGTACCACAGAGTTGATACGTTGCTCTGGGGTTGCTGTTTCCCATATGTAGTACTTTACATTTGTCAATGTTAAACTTCATTTGCCACCTCTCAGCCCATCTGCTCAACCTTTTCCGATCCTGTTGCAGCAACATAGCGTCAGTAGTGTCCTTAACAACCGTGCCAACCTTTGTATCGTCTGCAAACTTGGACATTAAGCTTGATATACCATCATCAATATTATTTATAAATACAGAAAACAATAATGGACCCAACACTGAAACCTGAGGGACTCCACTAATAACATTAGTCCATGATGAGTAGGGTCCATTGATTACCACTCTCTCTCTCTGTCTTCTCCTCCTCAACCACCCTTTTGTCCATTAGCATTAGCATTAGTAGAGGCATTTGATGCAAGAAAGCAAGCTTATGCAGCATCAGCCAAAAAAAAAAAAAAAAAACCCACTTCCACTTCACCCCTCTGTTCGTTCAAAATACCTGTCCAGCTGAGCCTTAAACTTATTTAGGCTATCAACCTCCACCACAAGGGATGGCAGTCTGTTCCACCAACCAACCACCCGCTGGCTAAAGGCAAATTTCCGCACGTCTATCCTACATCTGTCTTTCCTCAATTTGAATTTATGCCCTCTCAGGTGATTTTTCTGAGCTAGAGGAAGAATCCCATCAGCATTGAGCATGCTTAAACCATTCAAGGCTTTATACACCTCTATCAGATCACCTCGCTGGTGCCTAGTCTCCAGACACTGTAATTTGCAAAACTTAAGCCTTTCTTCGTAAGAGCACCCCTTTGTTCCATTCACTAATCTTGTTGCCCTTCTCTGTACTCGTTCCAGCAGCTCTACATCCTTCTTGAAATGAGGCCTCCAGACCTGTATACAGTACTCTAGGTGTGGCCTGACCATTGCCTTGTACAATGGAATAATCACCTCCTTATCCCTGCTGGAAAAATTCCTGTATATCATTGACAATACTCCATGAGCTACTCTTGCAGCCCGTCTGCACTGCTCAGAGAACTTCATATCTGCCTGCACAATCACCCCCAAGTCCCTTTCATTCTCTACCACTGTCAGTGTAGTACCACAGAGTTGATACGTTGCTCTGGGGTTGCTGTTTCCCATGTGTAGTACTTTACATTTGTCAATGTTAAACTTCATTTGCCACCTCTCAGCCCATCTGCTCAACCTTTCCAGATCCTGTTGCAGCAGTGTAGTGTCAGTAGTGTCCTTGACAACCCTGCCAACCTTTGTATCATCTGCAAACTTGGACATTAAGCTTGATATACCATCATCAATATCATTTATAAATACAGAAAACAATAATGGACCCAACACTGAGCCCTGAGGGACTCCACTAATAACATTAGTCCACGATGAGCAGTGTCCATTGATTACCACTCTCTGTCTTCTCCCACTCAGCCACCCCTTTATCCATAGCAGCAATTTGCCTCCAATGTCACACTGCTCCAATTTGTGTAGCAGTCTTCCATGTGCAACAGTATCAAAAGCCTTTCTAAGATCCAAGTATATAATATCAAAGTTATTCCCTGCATCCAGTTCTTTTGTGACTGCATCATAGTATCCAATCAAGTTGGTCAGGCAAGACTTCCCCTTAACAAAACCATGCTGTGTCTGAGCTATAACTGAAGTCTTGTCTAAATGATCCTGCAGTGCTTCTTTAACCAGTGCCTCCATTAATTTTCCTGGAACAGAGGTTAAGCTCACAGGTCTATAGTTACTTGTGTCAGCCTTTGATCCTCCTTTGTGAATTGGGGTCACATTTGCACATTTCCAGTCTATGGGTACCTCCCCTGAGTCCAAGGAAGCTCTCATAATTATGGCTAAGGGTTTGCTTACTTCCTTTGCTGCCTCCTTTAATATAACTGGATAGATCCCATCCACCCCGGGTGCCTTTCTTGTGTTTATCTTCAACAGTTTCTCCTCCACTTTACTCCCAGTTATTTCAAGATTCTGTAGCTTACTGCTAGAGTTGAATACACCTCTGGCATTCCCCTTGCTGAATAACTGCTCATGTGTGAATGTCGATGCAAAATATTCATTTAGTTTGTTAGCTACCTGAGCAGGATCATCAACACTTGACCCATCAATATCAAGTGGACCAATCTGATTCATCCCCTTCCTTCTAGAGTTTACATAAGTAAAGAACTCTTTGCTGTTTTTCTTTGCATCCCTTGCCAAGGATTTCTCGTAATCTGCCTTCGCCTGCCTAACCTCCTTTGTAACTTGGTTGCATATCAACTTGTATCTATCATAGGCTTCTGTGTCATGTGTTAATTTGTAAGAATCCCATGCATTTTTCTTCTCTGCCATATGCCTCATTAGTTCATCTGACATCCATTTTGGCCTAAACCTTGAACAATATTTCTTAGTTGGTATGTAAAGCCTATTAGCTTCCAAGATACGTTCTTTGAATGCTTCCCATTTTGAATTTGCTGTTGGTAACATCATCAGTTGGTCCCACTATATAGAATTTAAATACTGTCTCAGTCCATCGTAGTCGCCTTTACGGAAGCAATAACCCTTCCCTTTACCCCTAATGGTAGTTACCTCTTTCAGTAAATCCCACTTCAGCACACTGTGATCACTGCCACCTAGTGGTTCATTTATCTGCAGATTCTTAATGCATGAAGAATCACTGCTGATAATCAAATCAAGAGTATTACTCCCTCTAGTTGCCTCCTGAACATGCTGATGTAGAAAACAATCATCCAATAAATCCACAAAAGCCCTGCTAGTGTGTGAGTAACCAGCCCCCAAATTCCAGTCAATATCTGGGAAATTAAAATCTCCCATTATAAGACTCTCTGATTTACTAGCCCACTCTATTTCCCTGTACAGTTCCTTATTATACTCATCAGAGTCATTAGGCCTATAGCACACTCCTACTCTCAATTTTGATCTCCCAATGCTTATGTCACACCAAACTGACTCAACACTGCACTGTCCAGCGATGTCGACCGGCTTCACTTCCTTGGTTTTTATGTGTTTCTTAACTAATAGCATAACACCTCCCTCCTTCCTATCCTGTCTATCCTTTCTGTAGACGTTGTACTCCCCAAATTGCAGTTCTGCATCCCTTATATCTGTGTGACACCACGTCTCTGATATCCCAACAATATCTGCCTTTGATGTTTTGAGCAATACCTCAAATTCATCAAATTTATTTACTAAACTCCTAACATTGGTGTACACGCAAGTATACCTGCACCTGTTTCTATTCTTAGCTACCCTAACCCAACCCATGTGTTTATTTGTACCGCAATGGCTCCCAGCAGTCTCTGAAATACCATGCATCTTGTTTTTCAGGCTTCTGCTCATTCTAATAGAAGCAGTGCAAGAATCTCTTTCACCTCTGCCAGTGGCTACTGTCAATCTATTGGTCTTTGTCTCCCCCCAAGCTAGCAGTTTTGCGACCCACCTAACACTGCCTCGATAGCATCAGCAAATATTCTTGCACCCTTTCTATTTAAGTGTATCCCATCCCTGTAGAAGCAATCTCTCCTGTTAACAAGTACAGTCAAGGCTGAAAAAAATTCTATAGCAGCCATTTGCCTCCAGTGCCACACTGCTCCAATTTGTGCAGCAGTCTTCCATGTGCAACAGTATCAAAAGCCCTTCTAAGATCCAAGTATATAATATCAAAATTATTCCCTGCATCCAGTTCTTTTGTGACTGCATCATAGTATCCAATCAGATTAGTCAGGCAAGACTTCCCCTTAACGAAACCATGCTGTGTCCGAGCTATAACTGAAGTCTTGCATAGATGATCCTGCATTGCTTCTTTAACCAGTGTCTCCATTAATTTTCCTGGAACAGAAGTTAAACTCACAGGTCTATAATTACTTGTGTCAGCCTTTGATCCTCCTTTGTGAATTGGGGTCACATTTGCACATCTCCAGTCTATGGGTACCTCCCCTGAGTCCAAGGAAGCTCTCATAATTATGGTTAATAAGGGTTTGCTTACTTCCTTTGCTGCCTCCTTTAATATAACTGGATAGATCCCATCCACCTCAGGTGCCTTTCTTGTGTTTATCTTCAACAATTTCTAATCCACTTTACTCTCAGTTATTTCAAGATTCTCTAGCTTACTGTCAGAGTTGAATACACCTCTGGCATTCCCCTTGCTGAATAACTCCTCATGTGTGAATGTCGATGCAGAATATTCATTTAGTTTGTTAGCTACCTGAGCAGGATCATCAACAGTTGACCCATCGATATCAAGTGGACCAATCTGATTCATCTCCTTCCGTCTAGAGTTTATATAAGTAAAGAACTCTTTGCTGTTTTTCTTTGCATCCCTTGCCAAAGATTTCTCATAATCTGCCTTCACCTGCCTAACCTCCTTTGTAATTTGGTTACAGATCAACTTATATCTATCATAGGCTTGTGTGTCACGTGTTAATTTATATGTATCCCATGCATTTTTCTTCTCTGCCATATGTCTCATTAGTTCATCTAACATCCATTTAGGCCTAAACCTTGAACAATATTTCTTAGTTGGTATGTAAAGCCTAGTAGCTTCCAAGATAAGTTCTTTGAATGTTTCCCATTTTGAATTTGCTATTGGTAACATCATCAGTTGGTTCCATTGTATAGAATTTAAATACTATCTCAGACCATCGTAGTTGCCTTTACGAAAGCAATGAGGTAACTACCCCGATGGTAGTTACCTCTTTGAGTAAATCCCTCTTCAGCACACTATGATCACTGCCACCTAGTGGTTCCATTATCTGCAGATTCTTAATGCATGAAGAATTACTACTGATAATCAAATCAACAGTATTACTCCCTCTAGTTGCCTCCCAAACATGCTGATGTAGAAAACAATCATCCAATAAATCCACAAAAGTCTTGCTAGTGTGTGAGGGACCAACCAACAAATTCCAGTCAATATCTGGGAAATTAAAAATCCCCCATTATAAGACTCTCTGATTTAATGGCCCACTCTATTTCCCCGTGCAGTTTCTTATTATACTCATCAGAGTCATTAGACCTATAGCACACTCCTACTCTCAATTTTGATCTCCCAATGCTTATGTCACACCAAACTGACTCGACACTGCACTGTCCTGCAATGTCGACTGCCTTCACTTCCTTGGATTTTATGTGTTTCTTAACTAATAGCATAACTGCTCCTCCTTTCCTATCCTGTCTATCCTTTCTGTAGACGTTGTACTCCCCAAATTACAGTTCTGCATTCCTTATATCCGTTTGACACCACGTCTATGATATCCCAACAATATCTGCCTTTGATGTTTTGAGCAATACCTCAAATTCATCAAATTTATTTAACAAACTCCTAGCATTGGTGTACACACAAGTATACATGCACCTGTTCCTATTCTTAGCTACCCTAACACAATCCATGTGTTTACCTGTACTGCAATGACTCACAGCAGTCTCTGAAATATCCTGCATCTTGTTTTCCAGGCTTCTGCTCATTCCAATAGAAGCAGTGCAAGAATCACTTTCACCTCTGCCAGTGGCTACTGTTAATTTATTAGTCCTTGTATCCCCTCAAGCTAGCAGTTTTCTGACCCACCTAACACTGCTTCGATAGCATCGGCAAATATTCTTGCACCCTTTCTATTTAAGTGTATCCCATCCATGTAGAAGCAGTCTCTCCTGTTAACAAGTACAGACCAGGCTGAAAAAAATTCTACCCCTTGAGCCTTGCATAATCTTTCCAGGGTGAATTGATCAACAAGGCTCTCATCATATACTCCCTCCTATCATGTCTGGGCAGAATTGCAGACACTTTCAAATTCAACCCTAATTCAGGGTTTTTTTCATCAGTGATCTGTACTTGTTAAGTAATTCTGCCGATCTTCTACTCTTAATATCATCAGTGCCAACGTGTACAACTATATCACCTTTTGTCCCCTTAAAAGATGATATCCGCTCTACAACGTCATCACCCTTTGCCTCTGGCATACCCTGGTCCTGTTCCACCTATCCTTTTTACAAAGCATGTTCCCCGTTTCCCTGACAATAGAGCCACCAACAACTACTAGTTCCTGTGGGACCAGCGCATTCTGCCTTGGGGGTTGCCGCTGTGTTATGTGATGACCAAGTGCAAGCTCTGGCATTGATGTGGGCAGCTGAGAGCTTGATGGGCCCCCTCAATTTAAATCCTTCAAGGGCATCCACGCTATCCTTCAAGCTCTCATATAGGCCCATAACAACGCTGAGTTGTCGCCTGATTTCGTTACACTTCTTGCATTGCGCGTGCACACAAAGACATCCCCCATGGCAATATCATGTCTGTGCCTGATTGCTCCACAAACATCATGCAAGCAGTGCATTTTAAAAGGCTGTGATTCAGAGGGCAACTGCCACCCTCAGTTCTCCTCTGAGCCACATCATTCCCATTAGCTTGAGCCTTTTGCTTTGCTGCTCTGGTCTGAGTCATGATTTCGATTTAATTTCAATAAAATTTCAATTTCAGTACAAAATTATAACCCTAAACTTGTATGCCAACACAGTTATAATGCTATATATATTTTTCAGTATCAAGTATTATCTTCGAGTTCCGTTTATATAACTTCCGTATCCAGTTATGTATTAATTAATTATGTTACGTTTGTAATCTAAGTTGTTATATGTATTTAATTAAAAGTACAATTTAATTGACAACGAAGGTTAACAAAATTAATAGATTTTACTGATTAATTGACAGTATTATATCATATACTATACTATACTATACTATACTATACTATACTAATGCTATCTAATTCGGGATATAACGTTGTATCCTATAACAATGGCGGCAATTCCTTTTCAATTCCTGTGGCAGCTTTTCAGAAATTCTTTAAAATGTATACATCATTTTTTTGTTTATTTATTTTTCCTGCCAATCTCCCACTCATATTTATCATGAACCTTCATCATAATCCCTTTCTTTACAGGGGTGCATTTATGGATATGCATATGAGGTACTAGATGGAAGCTCCCCATTAGATGGGACCACCAGGAAATGGTTCAGTGGCCCATCACTTGGGAGTGGGCCACTGAACCATTAGGGAGCTCACTAACTGACTTTGTGCCTCAAATCAGCTTAAATCCTTCCCTGTTTCTTAAAGTCAATTGTTTTTTGCAGTGTAAGATGGAGAGGGAAAAAACAAATTATCTTTATGTGAATATATTTAACACTAAAATAAAGTTTCTACATAATTTCAACATGAAATATACAAACAGAAATTGCTTATCAAAATGTAAGGCACCTGCATGGAGACCAGATTTTGATGTTTAATGGTTTGAATGAATTGAGTAAGCTAAATGCTGATGGCATCCTCACTCTTGCTCAGGCAACATAAGGGAGCATAAATTTAAAATGAGAAAGGATAGTTACAGTTATAGACATATGGAAATTTGCTTCCACTCAGCAGGTAGCTGATTGTTGGAATAAACTTCCAGCTGGTGTTGTGGAAGAGGACAGTTTGATAAATTTAAGCAAGAAGTAGACAAATTAATAGAGGGAATGGACAGCTGGTGTGGGAAGTATTTTTTTTTTTTTGCTGATGCTGTATAAGATTGTTTCCTTGTATCATTTGCCACTATTAAATACTATAAAATTCTAAAATGAAAATAATTACACTAGAGAGCAAAAAATTACTGGAGAAGAAAGTACAGGAACTCCCTGACTTACGTAAGGGTTGTGTTCAGCAGAACGCTACGCAAGTCGTATTTTACATGTCAGAATTTTCCCCCATGCTTGTGCAGCACTCACAACTGTACTCACTGAATTGATTGAATCAAAAAAGAAATGTTCGATGAACATGTAAATAGAATTATTTATTGTATTTATTCAATTTTTTATCTCATGTGCAGGAAAACTTACAAAAGTGTGCAATTTAAAAAAATTTCAAAATTATAAAATTACAAAAAAAAGAGGAGACAGGCATAACGGCAGCAAGTTTTACCTCTCGAGCATTGTTGCCAGAATCGACGTCTTCAGCTGATAAGTACGCCGTTGCAGAGGTTTAGAAGGGGTCGGCCGCTCAACCTTATAAAAGAACATATTAATAGATGACTGGACAATGGCTTTTTTCTTTTCATCATAGTTTTTTTGTAGCAAGCAAGCATATTATCCCTCTTTTAACTTTTAAGAATCATTCACTGTCAGGATCCATCTTCTCAAACCTCACCATTTCCAGTGCAATTTCACAAAATGCCATTACCATCTCTCTGGTGATGAAGCATCTTGGCTCCTCATTTGGTTCATATTGAGCTTTGTCAACATTTTCTTCTTTCATTATTGCTGCCTGCAAGTCAATAAGTTCTTTGTTAGATAATTCCTTCTCTTCTTCCTCTATTAACTCCTCCACATCTTTGGCAACAACCTCCAAATGAAGTAACTCTACAACCTTTTTAATGTTATCTGTAACCTCTTCATATGATTTGTCTTTTTCAGACCCTTCGAAGCCTTTTACATGCCGTGGGCATATTTTCTTCCATGCACCATTTAAAAGACCTTTAGTAATTTCTGCCCAGCCTTATTAATGTTTAATATGGCATGGTAAATATCGTAAGATTTCCAAAAGTCTCTTAACGTAAAATTTTTCTCACCGTCTACTGCAGACAATGCCCGAGCAAATGTTGTGTGTAAATAGTATGCTTTTAAATTTGAAATAACACACTGATCCTGATCGTGTTTGGCGGTAGAAATATGGCTCTCACGTTTGAATTGAAATCATCTAGATGCGTAGGATGTCAAGGAGCATTATCTAATAGAAACAAAAATCTTGAAAGGAATGTCATTGTCTTTACAATAATTTTCAACCTTGGGAATGAAGCAGCATTTAAACCAATCCTCTAAGAGAGATATTGTTATCCATGCTCTCTGGTTCAATCGGACATGCGCAATTGAACGAGGATTTCCAGAATGGTACAGAAGCAGTGGTTTTAAACTGTAATATCCCACTTCTTTAGCCCCCAAGCAGAGTGTGGCCCTATCTTTTGATGCCTTAAAACTTGGCATTCTATTTTCCTCTTTCGCATATGTGGAAACCAGCGTGATGCTTGAACATATTAAACCACCCGTTGCTTGTCACGAACTTGAGTTGGGGTTTGCCGTACTTATCCTTAATATCTTTATAAATACTTGTTGCTTTTGCTTGAATGGCCATTGGACTCAGGGGCACTCGCTTCTGAATCTGATTTTCCAGCTGTTCCAGCTAACAATAGTTAACAGCTGTTCCATCTTCAATATAGCACCTGAAAGCTATTTTGTGATAACTGTTGATCTTAAGTGTGTTGATCCTTTGACATGTTCTTTTATATGCACACTGTCCTTTAATTCACTGTTGAAGCAGCGAGACCTAATTCCATGCAATAGATGATAAACTCTGTCCTGCTTCGTACCTCTTAAATCATTTTCATTTCTAAATCAATTTTGTTTCATTTCCTGGCACTACCACCACTTGCACTTTTTGTTGGTCACTTTTCCTTCATCATTGTAATACATAAATAGGAATGAAGAGAAATGTCTGAAAATTTGTTTTTTATATGATTGAAGATTTCAGTGAAGGGGAACACATTTCACCATGATAGCGTAAAATTCCACACAATTTCAGTTCTTGCGATTATCGCAAATGCAATAAGATCGAGTTTACTACCCGTTTATAATTAGATGCACTAACTGAAAAGCCCAATAAACTGGAAAGTGCAAATTTTTTTTTGTTTTTTGGTCATGACCTCCAGAAACAAGCTTTAGAAAAATATCACAAAGGCATTCAAAATTGATTCTTATAACAGAACATATGATAACGATGAAAGTGTAGTGCAATTTCCAATATAAAAATGACCTTTTAGAGAGATAAATAGTTTAGTATTATAGCGAAATTTTCAACTTCCAAGGACTTGGAACGAATTACAAGAAAAAAAGAAAAAAAGAACAATGTGTTATTTGGGTTCACATTACGATATTTTCACAATACCTCCTACGGGATGCAAAATATGTTTCCATGATTTTTTTAAGTTTGCACCGGCCGGCAAAAACTTACGTAAAGTCGGATTTCCGTAAGTCGAGTATTATGTAAGTCGGTGAGTTCCTGTATACTGCTTTAACATGAATATGACTAATCACATCATAAATATGGTTGGCAAAATACTAGTCTTTACTTTAGTTTCACATTGACAGTAATTTGAAGGGCAACTTCCTCACCTATATGACAGCAGCAAGAGTAAAATACCTAACAGATGGTATTGCATCAAAGCTGCTAAATACCATGTATGAATGAGGCACTGCAAGAAATAAAAACATTTAGAATTAGCATTCATTCATTCATTCCTCAAGAAAACTAAAGAAAATGACAGTAGGAATGTCTAGCAAAATATCTGAAAAGTGCAAACTAATGAATTACAACAATTAAAATGCATATTATTTCTGAAGAAGTTCTAAGATGCAATTCAAATAATTCAGTTTTAATTTTTAAATAATTGCTAAATATAATTTTGATAAACCAAGCAAAATAAATATTTTTTGTATTATAAAAGTATAATATTTACAATATAAAACCTTTGACTATGAAAGTAGACTACTGCCTAAGGCCACTTACTATATCACTAGCATTCCACAGATTCTGAAAATAGAAAAAATTGTACCACCAGTTATGTTGGCAGGTGGCAATTTGTGGTTCCAGAGTTGACCGATATAAAGGACCTGAATTCAGTGTTGGGAGAATCATGAAGATGGCAATGATTATCATTTGAACTGGTGTCAATCTGAAAAATAAAATTAATATTCAGATATTCAGTTGTCTAATCATAAATGAATTTCTTAAATCATTACCATAATAAAAAATTAATGTGTCTTATAACACTATGAGAACATATTGGCTTTGCTGGTTGTCAAATAATCGGAAAGGTTTGGGTTTGAAACCCGTCATTAACCATATATATTTCTAAAGGTTTGATTTGAGTTGGGAGATATTATTCAGAAAAGAAAACAACAATATTATAAGATAAGAAAATAAAGTGATATTGAAAGACATCTAGTCTTGAGAGCTTTATTTTTATATATAGAAGAGAAAAGATATGGGAAAGATATAAATTATTATCATATATACATATACTGGTATAACAAACTATACAGGGAATGTTAAATTTCTATGAGGTAAATAACCTCATTTTTTTGTTGAAACACACTATTTAAACAAAGAAACAGCATGTATGTTTGAAACTGTGTGGCAGAAAGCAGAAACTTCTTGAGCCACTTTGGAAAGCTTTAAAATGGCTGGAAACAACCCTCTAGGAATAGATATGTAGCAGTGGCTGTTTACTTAAATTTAGGGCAAGCTGTTAGAGTGGCATATATCTAATATAGCAGGGAAAATCATATGGACTGGCCTAATAAGCAAACATGAGACGAAACTATCAGTGGTCAAAACTCAGTAAATAAAGGAATTTGCATATTCGTAAAATTTACAGTGTTAACAAATAGGAATGGGATAGAGTGGGAAGTGACAATTCCAGTGGGCTAAATTAAAATGAGAAAGGCGGAGATAAGAAATTTGAAGGCAAATACATATGTAATTTATCATGTGGAAATGGCCATAGGGGAGAGTGGACTTGGATATTGGAGTGTAAAAGGGAGCTGGAGTTGTGAGAGTGATGTGGTTTGATGACTGGAAAGATGTAATTGATAAGTGCAGTCTTGAAAAGGAAACCGAAAGGAGTAGCTGAGAAGTTTGGAAATAGTATGGTTTTAAGATATCAATATCCTGTTTTAGCTGTCCACACTGTCGAAATGTCCATTATGAATAAAGTGTAAAGTGTGTTTGGTGTCAAGTGGCACCAGAGATTTCCCCCATCTCGGTATTACTTGCATTGTGATGGGTGTGCCAGTTTACTGGAAATGCCAGAGTTTCAAAAATGTATGGATATTGTACATGTGTAGTGTCGTGTACCGTTGTTCGTCTGATCATTTAGCCGCTGGACCCCCTACTGAGGCCCAATGTTTCCCCACTTTCGCCCCGTGGAGGCAGACCAGGAAACATCAGTAGACTAAGATTTACTCTGGCAGGTCCTGTGACCTAATTTCCTGAGATTTCAGTGGCTAGGACCTTAAAAAAAAAAAAAAAAAAATATATATATATATATATATATACACACACATATAAAAAAATATATATATACATACCCTTTATGCGCTCGCGTGGCAGGGAGGTGCTAGGAATGAGAGGCCGAAAGTAGTGGGCGAAGGTGATTTTAGATAGTTTAATTTAGATTGTGTCGGGCATTCACTTGCATAGAGCGGGGGGAGTAGATTGAAGACTGGGGGGGAAAGGCAGAGACATGGAGCCGATAGAGAAGACAGCTCCAGTTTACAGTGGGGCATGCCCATGCCCCAACAGAGAGTAAGAATGGGGGTAGTGCATGGGGGGGACGGTGGAATCATCACACCCCCAACCTGCCGGGAAGCGACGGAAAAGGTAAGCCAGGCAAGGGAGCTGGCTCAGATCGCCAATACGGTGCTGCGTGCAGAGACTGCAATTTGTCCATGTGGCATTTGGTATAGACTAGTAGGATGGATTGAGTCTCTTCTAGGATTTAACTCTTCTTCTCTGATGTCTGTGTGCACCACGTTTTGCCGCCAATTTGGAGGTCGCTCATTGGAACTGGGACCTGTCCAATTAAATCATATTTTAGCATCCATAGGATAATCTATAGAGGGCTGCTCGCCGTTTTTGGTGCATACTCCATCTGTAGGTCAGGATTGAGTATTCAAGAAGCAAGTCCAGGTCCATTTGATGCTGGAAATGTAGAATCAATAAGTCCAAGTCAATACAGTGCAGTTAATGCAGCAATTTGTTGAGTAGTCGCTCGTGGGAACCATGTCCCGTCCATGGATATTTGGAAGAGTAGGATTTATTCATCATTAGGGTGGATTCCATTGTTGTTTGGAAGAATGGAGCTGTCAAACAGAATGCAAGTCCGGGTGGTATATTGTGTACGGAGGCTGTGCTTGCTCTTTTCTTTGGAGGTTGCCCTTGGGAGCCATGTCCCATCCACGAGTCAATTTGCGGTGGAAAGTAATTGAGTATGGTTGTGGTGAGTTCCAGTTCTGCCATGATATCCAGCATTATCAATGGGGGTAGAACTGGGAGGTTCTTCCCCATACTCTTCCTATGATACGTGTTCCATTTGATTATAATTGCTGATGACTTGGGATATTTAATGGTCCTACCCCAGTAATCTGGTATTGATGGAATTATAAGTTTCCACCTGATCATGGAGCTTTCAGGTTTGAGGTGCGTGGAGTACTAAATTTGTCCTTGTTGTTCGTGGTTTGCAGGCAGTGGAAGGGTTAGTCGTCTAGCGTATAGGCTCTGAGCAAATTCAGTTAAGGCTTTGTAGGTTGTCCCATCCTCCAGCACTGGTCTTTAAGGTTGCAATGCACTTGCATGATCAGCTGGGCACGTAGGTCATCATACAATTCACACTCATGCATCTGGTGATCCCAGGTCTCGGGGGAGCCACAGGCACATGCAGTGTTGTTTGTGATTCCAAGGAGATGAAGCTTGTGAAGGATCGCTCCATGTCCTGTAAGGAGATAGGTGACATGCAGTCCTGGGCAAAACCATGTCAGAAATATAGGGTACACTTGCTCCATATTTGGAAAGAACTTTTACGTGACTTCCCCCCCTGTCAGAGTTTGTCCAGCGCTGTTGCCAGATTGATCACAGGTAGATTTGAAGCTTGTTCTTCTCGACTTTTCAATTGCTTGTCGGATCTGTTGTGTGGTCCAGATATGTTGTAACCTTTCCCCGTCTAAGCTGCTGCAGCATGGTCGAGGGGGAGAGCCCCCTGTAATCACTTGCAGCACGTGGGTCGACACTGTTTTGCATGCTCGGGTGAGGGTCAATAAGATGGGTCTATGTATAATTTCCAGCAGGCGGTGATTTACCACGGTTGAGGCCTTGTGGAACCATGGGCCAGACGCATGTGTGATTGCCGGGATGATTGCTGCTTTATAGAGGATCGCCAAGGTGCGCCTTTTCAGCCCCCCAGTCTCAGCGTGTAACTCTGGTGAGCAGGGCTGCATAATTTTTTATCTTATTCTGCACGTACTTTAGGTGTGGAGTGAACGACCGGTTCCAATCCAAGATAACTCCCAAATATTTCAATTCAGTAACTAGCTTGATGGTTCTGTCTTGGATCTAATCTGTGATGGTCTAGTTGGGGTTAGGTAACCCCAATCAGTAGGGCAGATTGAGTTTTGGTGGGTGAAATTGAGAAGGTGCCTTTCTGTCCATTCTCGGAGTTTGGTTAGCACTGTGTTTGCACGAATTTCCATTTGAGCTCTTGAGTCTGCAGTTAGGACCAGGGAAAGGTCATCAGCGTATGCCAGTGCTTGTACATCCCCTAGGTCAAGGTGGAGAAACTCGTCCAACACATAGTTCCACAGGAGGGGGGAACCCAATACAGAGCCCTGCGGGCATCCCCGGTGTACTTGGTGCTCGACCTTGCAGTAGGGGGCCCAAACCAAGACCCTTCTTCCGCTTAGGTAGCTTTTTATGCAGCTGTAGAGATTTATCGGCAGATGAGCTGCCCTGAGTCTTGCGAGGACGCTCGGCCACCAAAGGGCATTGAATGCCCCGCAAAGTCGATAGAGATGAGAAGTAGATATTTCTGTGGACAGTTTTCTTCCGTGTTCAGGATGCATTCCAGTGGGTCCAGAGTGGATTTTCCTGACTTGAAGCCATATTGCCTGTTTGCAGGAAGATTTGCTGTAGAGTAGTGTATTTCGATTCTCTGTTTGAGCAGTTGTTCTAGCACTTTATTCAGCACAGAGAGGAGTGCAATTGGTTGGTAGGATTCTGGTATGTGTGGCTGTTTAGTTGGATTTTTGAGGATTAGTTTTAGGCTAGCAACTTTCCAATCCGAGGGGAACGTGCCAGAGTGGAGACAGTATTGTACAGTTCCAAGAGCAGGTCCGGGGTAAATTCGGCCACCTTCTTGACCAGTTCTGGCTCAAACATGTCAAGTCCAGGGATTCTTTTGTTTCTGATTTTGTTTATGGCAGTTTGGAGTTCTAGGTGAGTAAATGGATCCTCTACCTGAGGGGACTGGTAGGTGTCATTGACCTGGCATATCTGTTGTTGTTCGTGGGTGTTGTCTCCTTCTACAGGTTTGAAATTGGCATTTAAAATATTATTGATGGTGTCCTGCCAGTTGTTGGTCATGGCACCTTGGGGGGTTATGGTGGAGGGTACCACCTCTCCCCTGGGCAGCTTATATGTAGTTATTCGGTAAATGATGCTCCATGGGCCAGAGTTACCCACAGTGGAGACCAGATGCTCCCAGGACAGCTTTTTTCGCTGCCTGATCATTGCAGTGTATGTGTTTCTAGCCTCCCTGTACTGATGCCTGAGGAACTCTACCTCATGGGGGGGCCAAGTTCGTCTGGCTCTTTGGAAGGCACGCCTCTTCTGATGCATGGTTCTTCCTGAGCATCGAGTTCTCGTGACCACAATGGGACAGCACCTGACATCAGAAAACTCTTCTTGATTGTTTGATTGGCTGCACTCACAATGGCATTTGTGACCGCACGTTGGTGTTGATCCAGGGTTTGGTTCTGTAGCTGGTTGGCTATTAGATTGCGTAAATTGTTGATGATGGCGACTTTGAATGCATCCCAGTTTGCTTTGTTAACTGCGTATCTGTTCTGTTTGAGGCTGTTTATTGGAGCTTGGTAGAGTGATCTTTGCATGGTAAAGGTGATGACCCTATGGTCAGAGCTGGTCCAGTCCTCCTGCACCATCCAGTCTGTCAAGTGGCTGGCAAGGATTCTGGTAGTCATGGTGGCGTCGAGAGTGGCCTCCCATAGGGTTGAGCTGAATGTGGGAAGGTTGTTAGGACGATTAATAACAACAAAGCTGCTGTTTGCCAGGAACTCCTCCATATGCTGGCCGTTTCTACAGCCTCTGCACTCCGGCATTTCGCTATGCCACAGGGATGAGCGGCTGTTGAGGTCAGCAGAGACAAGAATTTTTGCTCCCCAAAGTTTGGTTTCGACTTGTTGTAAGTCCAAAGTACTGTTGTAAGTACTGAATTGCTGGAAGGATGTCCTCCCCTGGATGGCAGTATAGTGAAATCACATAGAGTTCCCCTAGGGAGGAGACGATGTGTGCACAGGAGGCCCACTTGAAGCACAGGTGCGAGATCCTAGTGACCGTTATATCTGGATTCCTGACCACCACCGCAGCCCAAGGGGTTGCGCATCCACCTGGACGATCTTGTAGTTAGGCGGATATCCCCGGACGGTGCCCGCATAGGTGTAGGGTTCCTGTAGCAGGAGGATGTCGAGGTTTTCTTCCTCAGCCTTCTGTCTGATCTGTCCAGCTACAGCAATTGCTCGCTGTGCGTTAAGTTGTAGGAATTTAATGCAACTAGTGTGATGTCTTTTAGGCAGAGTCCCCATAATGGATTCTTAGTTGTTGGGCACTTCTTGCTTTAATATAAACAAGGCATTTGTTATCTCTGGTTGAATGTGTGTGGGGAAGCTTTTGCCACTTGCAATTTGCACAGACTGGATTATTTTCTCTGTTGGGGCAGTTTCCAAAGTTGTGCTCTTTCTCAGCAGAGTGTCCGCAGGTTGCCTCCCGTTGAGCACATGTGTGGGTGGTATGGCCAAATCGGCAACACCGGAAGCACTTTGGCACGGCAATGTGCTCCCTGAAGTGATGTGAGCTCCAATTTATGTATATTCTCTCTTGTTTTGTTATGAGTTTCCATGTATCGGGGGCCAATCCGACCACCCAGTTTGTCAGGTTGTCATTCCTACTCTTGGTTTGGTGCTTGGGCATTAGTAAAGTAGTATGGTCTCTATCGGGTAAGTCTTGCTTGAGGTTGCGTATATATATCTTCTCACATATAGCAGTAGGAGTCAGATCTTTGTCAATATCAAATATGACAATGGGGGGGGGCCTTTTTCTCTGGGCAGCTCAGCAGAGAGTCCAAGCGTCGGAATCTTGGAGTTATTGATGATGAGATCTGCATCACTTTTGTTTTCGGTCTCAATTATGACCCCTGTGTTTTGTGTCTTCCTAATGGCTCCGATTTTAGCTGTTCTAAACTCTTGAGTTAGGGAGTCAATGACCTTTTTCTTGACTTCTTCACTAGTTTTAAGAGTGTCAGTGGTTGTAGGTTTGAGAACCACGAAGTGTGGAGTAGGAAGCAGTGTCTTCCTGGGTGCCGGATTTGTGGTGGTGACAGTAGTAGTAGTGGCAGGTTTGGTCCTCAGCACTTCAGAATATGTCAGGGCGTGCTGTGGCATTTGTCTTGCCCCGCATTCCATGTAGGTGTGTAGCCGTGTGATGGCTTGCTCGTTTTCTACATGTGTGTCATGCAGAATTGTCTCCATCTTGTGAAAGATGGTGACAATCTGCAATCTCAGGCCAGATGATATTCTACTGGGATTCTCCTTAAAAATGGTTTCGAGGGCCGTTTTCAGAAAGAGAGTTTTCTCATATACGGAGCCCTCTGGTATGGTATGGTCCAGAGATGGTTCTTGTTGTTTTTCATAATTTTTTTCTTTTTGCAATGCAGTTGCTTCTGTCTGTTCCTTTATTTCAGCCTGAGATCATGTTTCCCGTTCCGATTTGGGAACCACTCGCTTGCGGGTTTTCCGTTTGGTTGAGGGGGTCCCAGGTCGGGTGTCCTCTAAATCCTCCAGTTGATCAATAAGATGTGGTCATCATTTTGTGTCTCAGTCAGGGGATCTTTGTGCTTGTCTAATTTCTCCTCCATATCTGTCTATTCCGGATTACCGGAACTGTTCGGTTAATCGGGTTCACAATGTTGAGGTCAGATAGTGTGTTAAAAATGATGGCGATTAATGCCAACCACAAGTTCGTGGGTGTATTTGGAGGCACACAGTGGACTGTGGAAGTTTTGGGGGTATCCCCACAGCACTTGGGGGGGGGGGGAATGCCAGATATAGAAATGCCCCTAGAAGGACGGGACTACTTTCCCAGTGGGATGTGGTAGTGATTCACTAATATCAACAGACTCAATAACTGGTGTTAATGAGCATTTGCTATCAGAGTTTAAGCAGTAGCAAGTAGCCAACACACTAAGCCTAATCTCTGTGTTTACGATGCAACAACCCGTGACATAATGTATTAGCATACGGTCAGCAGAATGTTAAGCCTAATGAGACAAACTTTATAATATGTAAAGGAAATACCTGATAAAATAGAGAAAAATTGCACAGGAAGTTAGATAGCGTCCACCTAGCTATAGGAAAAGCCTTCTTTCAGTTTATAATGCAAACGTTACCTTAAAATAACAACTAGAGCATAAGCATCAAAATTTCTAAAGCATCAATCAGCAGCGCCACGACTCGCCTCCATCCATTATGAATAAAGTGTAAAGTGTGTTTAGTGTCAAGCGGCACCAAACACACTTTACATTTTATTGTGAAAGAAAGTTCAAAATAAAAGTCTATGGGCACTTTTGTGTCTTTGAAGTTAGTTCAGACACTGGGAAGCAGGTCAGAGAATAGCCAGCGATATGCCACTTCAGCAAAGGCAATTCCACTCTGGAGACCTGTAGTTAGATGTCACCAGGAATGACTTGATATAAATATTTCTTATACTAGAGGGAGAAATAAGATCTTCAGATAGAAGATTTTGGAAAATGTAAACCTCTTTTAGAAAATATTATTATAAAGCTAACTTAAATAAAATTAATGTAAACATGCATGGAGCAAATAATGAGCATGACAATGATAATGAGTGGAATCTTCTTGAAAATGGCGATCTAACATAACCACATATTGCTCCATCGATGGTGCATTGGTTTATTGTAACAATGTCCAGGAATTAATGAAAGAGTTAATCTGGAGCACATCCCCAAGTAGTGGCAGCTTTTCATTGATTCATCCAATGTCAGTTTGAAAGCAGTTTTACTCCATAATGGAAATAACTATTGCCATCTATACCACTGGCCCATGCAGTTCACATGAAGGAAATGTACAAGAACCTATAGGTTCTTTTGCAAAAAATATGCTATCAAGAATACAAATGTAATATCTTTGCTGACTGGGTTTCAAGGTGGATACACTAAATCTGCTGCTTTTTATGTGAGTGAGATAACTGAGCAAAGTTTTGGCACTACAGGATAAAAAAAGCTAGATTGTTCAGAAATTACACTAGGCCAGAAAAATGCAGCACGTTCTCCTTTGGTGGATAAGTCAAATATTTGTTTACCTCAAAGTTTTGGTAAAAATATTTGTGAAAGTGATGGACAAAAAAGAAGGATTTTCTGGTTTGAGGCAAACATTTCCTCGAATCAGTAAGGCCAAGATAAAAGAAAATTTTTGTGGGTCCTCAAATCAAACTGCTATTCCAACATGAGGAATTCACTAAAAAATTAAATGAAACAGAAATAAGAGCTAGAAGGCATTCAAAAATGTCTGCCAGAACGTTTTAGGCAATGAAAAATCACAAAATTACAGTGAAATTGTGGATGAGCTAATTTTAGTATGCAGAGAGTTGAGATGTAACATGTCATTAAACGCTTCAATTCCTACATTCCATTTAGACTTTTTTCTTGAAAACTTGGGGAACGGTCGCCGATGAACACAGTGAGAGGTTTCACCTAGATATTTTGCATATGGAAAAAAGATACCAAGGGAAAATGGAGTCCAAGCATGTGGCAGACTACTGTTGGAATCTTATATTGGAGACACCAATAGAAGATTATAAAAGGCAAAAAAATGACAAAATAAGTGTTTTGTCATCAGATAAACATTTTTGTACATAGAATAAGGTTAATAGAACCATTGTTCAATATTTATTACTGTATGTAACATTATCTTAAAAATATATGAAATATTTTTTACTAGAATCTTAGTTTTTGGAACTTTAATCCTTTCTCCCTTAAAATTGATGGGTGTTAGGGCAATATGTTGCGATATTTTAATTCAGCAATGTCAAATCTACAAGAATCACCCTAAATTTTAAGAGGGATCGAAAAAAATGTTTTGTTTTGTTTTTTTGCTGACCAGTGTTATCAGCTGATTCAACCACTGCTTACCTCAGTTGTCATAATTATTCGCTGTATGATTCCTTTTACTTCAAAGGTGGTATTTGTGCATATGTCCACTTTGTTATTCCCTGTCAGAAATTTAGCAATTTGGAATCTTCTCTGGCTTAAAATCTCTCTACCCCATTTTGTCAAATTCATCTATTGCCTCTATTTTTCTCTCAAATCCATGAATCACTTGGAACTATTTGACTTTCCTCGCTTTGAAACTTACTTTCTCAAAACCAACTTTTCTAACTGTGAGATTCCTTGGTGATTTTAACTTTTACAACCCCAGCTGGCTTCAATTTTCTAGTCACATGGCCCCAGCAGGTCAAGACACTGAGGCTTTTCCAATTACTAATGACCTTGCACAGATTGTTCATGTACCTACCAGAATACCAGCCAATCCTATCCACACAGCCAACACGCTTGATCTTTTTCTCACAAAAATCCTTTCCAAGTACATGGTTTGAAGTGAGTGGTCCTCTAAGCACCCCAGATCAAAACTTCATGATGGTCTGTTCTCCAATGGAGCTTTTCTCTTGTGACCATACTCAACCTCATGTTGTTTGACATGTATTACAAGAATGCAAAATGGGATGATCTGTGCAATTTATATTCTTCCTTTTCTTGGTTAGATTACTGTTTTATGTTTTCTGATGTCGATATTTGCTTAGATCATGTCAGTGAAATTATTCTTGTAGGGATGAAATCCTTTATTCTACACCCCACCTCAAAATCTTGTCTTTACCTAAAACTCAGCTTTCTAATAAATCTGCTAAGGCTGTTCAAGATAAGAGTGTTGCATACTGGAATAGATTTCTTGGTTGACTGTTTTCTATGATAATACGTTAGAGAGGCAACAAGAGAAAGCAATACTCTTGACCTAGTTATCAACAGTGATTCTACATGCATTAAGAATTTGCATGTAAAAGGCCCACTGGATGGCAGTGATAACAGTGTATTAATGTGTAATTTATTTAAAGACATAACCATTAACATGGGCAAAGGGAAAAGCTTTTGCTTTTGTAATGATGACTGCAATGGTCTCAGACAATTTTTAAGTGCTCTGCAGTGGGAACAACTGATGATGTTACCAACTATTGATGTTACTTTGATTGAGTATGGATGGGTGAAATATGTAGGGGTTTTTTTTTTTTTTTTTTAGCTGATGCTATCTAAGCTTGCTTTCTTGCATAATATTCTAGTGCTACTACTACTGCATATCAGGAAAAAGTAGAGCGGGAAGGGATATGTATGGAAATGTTAAATTGGAAGTGTTCAGGGAATTAGTCATAGTAACCACTAGGCTTTTCATACTAACAAAGAAATAATGTTCATGGCTCATACCTAAATGGATATCAGATGAACTATTGAGGCATTAGTAGAGGCATATGATGCAAGAAAGGAAGCTTAAATAGCATTAGCCAAAAAAAACCTCCTCATTTCACCCATCCATTCATTCCAAATATTTGTCCAGTTCTGCCTTCAATTTATTTAAGCTATCAACTTCCATAACGACAGATGGAAGTTTGTTCCAACAATCAACTACCTGCTATCTAAAGTCAAATTTATGCAAATCTATTCAGCAACTGTCTTTTCTCAGTTTCAGTTAATGTCCCCTGAGGTTTGTAATTTGAGCAAGAGGAAGAATCCTATCAGCATTGAGCCTGCTCAATCCATTCAAGGAGTTATATATATCTCAATCAGATCACCTCGTAGGTGCCTAGTGTCCTGACTCGCAATTTGCAGAATTTAAACCTTTCTTCATAAGAACACCCCTTTGTTTCCCTCACCAGTCTTGTTGCCCTTCTCTGTACTTGTTCTAGCAACTCTACATCCTTCCTAAAATGAGGCTTCCAGACCTGTACACAGCTCATGGTGTAGCCTGACCATCGCCTTATACAAGGGACCATCGCCTTATACGCCTTATACATGGTGTAGCCCATCTGCAGTGTTCAGAAAACTTCATATCTGATTGCACAATTACCCCAGGTCTCTTTCATTCTCCACTACCCTGAGTGTAACACCACCCAGTTGGTATGTTACTCTGGGGTTACTACTACCCATATGCAGTACTTTGCATTTGTCAATGTTAAATTTCAGTTGCCACTTCTCAGCCCATCTGCCCAACTTTTCCAGATCCTGTTGCAGCAGCATACTGTCACTACTGTTGTTAACAACCCTGACAACCTTTGTATAATCGGGAAACTTTGGCATTAAGCTTGATATACCTTCATCACTATCATTGATAAATATATAAAACAACAATGGGCCCAACACTGAACCCTGGGGAACACCACTGATAACATTAGTCCACGAAGAGCTGTATCCATTGATAACTGAAATACAAGTGTATGATATGAAAATTATTTTTTTGCATCCAGCTCCTTTGTGACCGCATCATAGTATCCAATAAAATTGGTCACAAAAGACTTTCCCTTAACAAACCCATGTTGTGTCTGAATTATTACTGCAGTCTTGTCTAGATGGTCCTGCAATGCTTTTTTAACCAGTGACTCCCTTATTTTCCCTGGAACAGACGTCAAATTAACAGGTCTGTAATTACTTTTGTTACCCTTTGATCCCTCAATTTCTGAATTCGAGATACATTTCAAAATCTCCAGTTCAGGACTTCCTCTGAGTCCAAGGATGCTCTCATAATTATGGCTAATAATTATCTCATAATTATTACTTCCTTTGCTACCTCCTTTAATATAACTGGATAGATCCCCTCACCCTATGTGCCTTTCTTGTGTTTAACTTCAACGTTTTCTCCCCCACTTTTCTCTCAGTTATTACAAAATCATTTAACTCCCTGTTAGAGTTTGATGAACATCCAGCCCTCTCCTCCTTGAATAACTCTTCATGTGTCAATGTAGATGCAAAATACTCATTCAGTTTGGCAGCTATCTGAGAATGATCATCTACAGTCAAAGCATTGATATCAAGTGGACTAATCTGATTCATCCCCTTCCTTTTATAGTTTAGAAGTAAAGAAATCTTTGCTGTTTTTCTTTGCATCCTTTTCCAAAGTTTTTTCATAATCTGCCTTTGTTTGCCTAACCTCCTTTGTGACTTGATTACAGACTAGCTTGTGTCTACCGTTGGCTTCTGTGTCGCCTGATAATTTATGTGCATCCCATGCATTTTTTTCTCTGCCACAAGGTCTCATTAGGTCTCAAGGTTTCATATCTGACATCCATTTGCACCAAAACCTAGAGCAGTATTTCTTAGTTGGAAAAAAAGCCTAGTAGCTTCCAAAATTACTTCCTTGAATACTTCCCCATTTAGAATTTGCTGTTGATAACATCATCAGTTTGTCCCATTGTATAGAACCTAAAAAATCTCTCAGACCACTGTAGTCACCTATACGAAAGCAAAAACCCCTCCCTTTACCTCTGATGGTAGTTACATCTTTAAGTAAATCCCACATCAGTACACTGTGATCACTGCCACCTAGTAGTTCCTTTATCTGTAAATTCTTAATGCATGAATAATCACTGCTGATAATCAGAACAAGAGTGTTATTCCCTTCTGTTGCCTCTCTAACGTGTTGCTGTAGAAAACAATCATCCAATAAATCCACAAAAGCCTTGCTAGTGTGCAAGTGACCAAATCACAAGTTCCAGTCTATATCTGGGAAGTTAAAATCTCCCATAATAAGACACTGATTTACTGGTTCACTCTATTTCTCTGTATAATTGTTCATTGTACTCATCACAGTCATTGGGCCTATAACAAACTTTTATCCTCGTTTTTGCTTTCCAAGTGCTTATGTTACACCACACTGAACTGACTCAATGTCGCACTGTCCATCTATATTAACTGGATGCTCTCCTTAGATTTTATGTTTCTTAACTAACAGCATAATCCCTCCTCCTTTCCTATCCTTTCTGTACACATTGTACTTCCCAAATTCCAATTCTGCATTCCTTATATATGAGTGACACCACGTCTCTGATATCCCAACAATATCAGCCTTGGATGTCTTAACCAGCACTTCAAATTCATCAAATTTATTTACTATACTCCTAGCATTGGTGTACATGCAAGTATACATGCACCTGTTCTTCCTCTTAGTTACTCTAACACAGCCCATGTATTTACTTGTTTCATGACTCCCAGCAGTTCCTGATCTTCCCAGCAACTTGCTTTCCAGGCTGCTGCTCATTCCAATAGAAGCAATGCAATAATCATTTCCACCTCTGCCTGCAGCTACTGTTAATCTATTCATCTGTGAATCCCCCCCCAAGCTAGCAGTTTTCTGACCCACCTAACATTGCCTCGATAGCATCAGAAAATATTCTTGCATCCTTTCTATTTAAGTGTATCCCATCCCTGTAGAAGCAGTCTCTCCTATTAACAACATGTGGCTGAGAGAAAAGTGCATGGGATGTATATAAATTAAGAGGTGATGCAGAAGCCTATGATAGATATAAATTAGTCTGTAATCAAGTCACAAAGGAGGTTAGGCAAGCTGATGCAGATTATAAGAAGTCTCTGGCAAAGAAGGCAAATAAAAGCAGCAAAGACTTCTATGATTATATTAACATTAGAAGGAAGGGGTTGAATCACATTGGGCCACTTTATGTCAATGAGTTAACTGTTGATGACTCTGCTCAGGTTGCTGACAAATTGAATAGGTATTTTACATCTACATTCACACATGAGGAATTCTTTAGGGAAGTCAATGCCAGAAGTTTATCAAATGCTAATGGAAAGCTAAAAGATATTGTGATAACTGAAAGTAAAGTGGGAGGGAAATTGTTGAAGCTGAACATAAAAAAAAGAGCAGCGTGTGTACCCTGTACACACGAAAGATCTTTTATTTTATGTGAAAACATCTATGGCTGCACTAGGGTTAAACTGTTTAAATTTTTGAATGGTTTGATCGAAACTTACTTATTCTACTTAGAAGGTTGATGTTGATCAAAATCTTGAGAAGCAGATTTTATTAAAGTCTGCATTATATTCTTGCATAATATTACTATCCGCTTTCTTGCATAATATTACTACCCGCTTTCTTGCATAATATTCTGTTTTTATTTTTGCAAAATATTACTACCTGCTGCTTACTCTATAGAATTAATGTTGGTGACTGAGTTGGCATCATTTAGGAAGTGACATCATTTGCGCCATTAAAAACCTAATAGGAAGTTACGTCAATTGCATCATTTCCTTAAAAAAAGTTCATTACTAATCAATTGCATTATTTCTGTTACCATAAGAAAATTTCATTACCACTCGATTTTACTCTAATGTCAACATAGATATTTTCACATCAAAAGGCACTCGGGGTGGATGGGATCTATCCAATAATATTAAGGGAAGCAGCAAAGGAGGTAAGCAAATCCTTGGCCATAATTATGAGAGCATCCATGGATTCGTGGCAGCGTTTCTCAAACTGTGTTCCGCAGAACACTAGTGTACTGTGAGATGTGAACAAGTGTTCCGCAAAAAATAGTAATTAATAATTTAAAAAATAAAATAAAATAAAATAAATAAATTTTGCATATTTGTAGTGTGCACCACTTTTGTATCATTATAATATTTAACAATTTTTTTTCAGTTATTAATATAATGGCATAGACTAATAATCAAATAGACTGTGGAACACTTTATTTTTGCAGGCTTTGCATAGAGAAGTATGCGTAGAGGTAATGACACCTACAAAAAAGTAGCAATGTGGTGACCTAGTATGCCATTCGTATGCGATTTAGCCTGGAGTACATGGGTTGAAGGAGAGGAGGAAGCAAACCGATATCATAACTAAACTCACTTCCTTGTATAAATTTTGTTTGATAATTATTAGTATTTCTAAATATTTTATTAAAATATGTGATCATGGATTGGTAGTCAAAAAAGGAACCATAAAATGAGAAGCAAAGTACTTCTAGTAGTGCAACTGTGGTCGATGAAAACAAACACAATATTGTCACACTTCAAAGTGAACAATAGCAGCCTTTTGTTCCCTAAAAATCTGAAGTGAAAAAACAGGAACCACATAATAAAAGACCAAAACGAAAGTATGATGACAGTTATTTGAATTTGTTTGCTAATATTTTATTATATACGATGCACTGTGCATCATATGTAATAAAATATTAGCAAACAATTCTTTGGCTCCCTCTAAACTTGTGTTTCGTAAGTGTACTTACGAAATGTTGTGAGTGAATATGTTGTGAGATGAAAAATGTTCCGTGACTTAAAAAGTTTGGGAAACGCTGCTCTATGGGCTGGAGTTGTGCCAATTCCTAAAGTTATCACCAATTCATAAAGAGGGATAATAAAGTGACATGAGTAATTAGAGATCTGTTAACTTAACTTCTGTTCCAGGGAAAATAATGCAGTCACTGGTTAAAGAAATAATGCAGGACAATCTAGATAGGAATGCAATTATACTGCACTCACAGCACAGATTTGTTAAGGGGCAGTTTTGTCTATACAATCTGATAGTTACTATGATGCAGTGATTAAGCAACAGGGTTCAAAAAATAAGTTTAATATCATATACTTGGCTTTCAGCAAGGCTTTTGATACTGTCGCACATAAATGACTGCTGTATAAACTGGCATCATATGGTATTAAGGGCAAGTTACTGCTATGGATAAAGGGATGGTTAAGTGGAAGAAGACATAAACAACATAAAAAAGGCACCTGGGTGGATGGAATCTATCCAGTTATATTGAAGGAGGCAGCGAGGGAAGTTAGCAACACCATAGTCATAATCATGAGAGCATCCTTAGATTTGGGGGAGGTCCCCATGGACAGCAGATGCGCAAATGTATCTCCAATTCACAAAGGGGGTTCAAAGGTTGACACAAATAATTATAGACCTGTTAATTTAACTTCTGTTCTAGGGAAAATAATGGAGTCTGGTTGAAGAGATGATACAGGAACTGAACTATGACTAGACAGGACTGTAGTGATAGTTCAGACACAGCATGGATTTGTTAAGAGGAAGTCTTGTCTGACCAATTTTATTGGATACTACGATGTGATCACAAAAGACCTGGATGCAAAAAATAATTTTGATATCATATACTTTGATTTCAGGAAAGCTTTTGATACTGTTGCATATGGAAGACTGTTGTACAAATTGGAATAGTATGGCATTGAGGGCAAGTTGCTGCAATGGATAAAGGGATGGTTGAGTGGGAGATGGCAGAGAGTGGTAATAAATGAACACTGCTCTACGTCGACTAATGTTATTAATGGAGTCCCCCAGGGTTTGGTGCTTGGCCCATTGTTGTTGTTTTGTGTATTTATCAATGATATCAATGAAGGTATATCAGGCTTAATGTCCAAGTTTGCAGATATTACAAAGGTTGGCAGGGTTGTTAATGACCTAAAGACAGTATGCTACTTCAACAGGATCTAGAAAAGTTAGGCAGATGGGCTGAGAAGTGGCAACTGAAGTTTAACATTGACAAATGCAAAGTATTGCATATGGGTAGCAGTAACCTAAGAGAAATGTACGAACTGTGTGGTACAGCACTCAGGGAGGTTGAGAATGAAAAAGACCTGGGGGTAATTGTGCAGTCAGATATGAAATTTTGAAAGCAGTGCAGACGGGCTGCTACAGCATGTCATGGGGTATATCAATGATATACAAGAATTTTGCTAACAGAGACAAGGAGGTGATTATCCCCTTATATAAGACAATGGTCAGGCTTTGAGTACTGCGTACAGGTCTGGAGGCCTCATTTTAGGAAGGATATAGAGTTGCTAGAGCGAGTACAGAGAAGAGCAACAAGATTGGTGAGAGGAACAAAGGGGTGCACTTACAAAGAAAGGCTTATGTTCTGCAAGTTGCAGAATCTGCAGACTAGGCACCTGCAGGGTGATCTGATTGAGGTGTATAAGGCCTTTAATAGTTTGAGCAGGCTCAGAGCTGACAGGATACTTCCGCTTGCTCAGACTAAGAACCTGAGAGGGCATAGATTCAAATTGAGGAAAAACAGTTGTAGAATAGATGTGCGAAAGTTTGCCTTTAGCCAGCGGGTAGTTGATTGCTGGAACAGACTTCCATCTGTTGTTGTGGAAGTTGACAACTTAAATAAATTTAAGGCTGAACTAGACAAACATTTGGAGTGACTGGATGGGTGAAATGGGAAGGTTTTTTTTTTGGCTGATGCTTTATATGCTTGCTTTCTTGCATCATATGCCTCAACTAATGCTAAAAGACAGTGAGTGGTTATCAGTGGGCACTGCTCTTCGTGGACTAATGTTATTAGTGGAGTTCCCCAGGATTTATTGCTGGGCCCCCATTGTTTTTTCAATATTTATTAATGATATTGATGAAGGCATATCAGGCTTAATGTCTAAGTTTGCAGATGATACAAAGGTTGGCAGGCTGGTTAATAACAGTATTCAAGGTGAGATTACTGTTGTTATAAGTTACTCTGGGATTACTACTTAAGCTGCAGCCATTATCAGTCCACTGCAGGATGGAAGCTTTTTCTATGATTCTTGTTGAGGAAAATGGACCATAATCTGCCATGCTGGTCCAGTGTGGGTTGGCAGATTGACCATATTTAGCAGTCCAGGAGCTTGAACCTCAGTCTACTCAGAGTGTGCGCTACTGCACTCCCATTCCTGACCACTCAGCTATGGAGGCCATGGGATTACTGCATATGGATAGCAATAATCCCAGAGTAACTTGATCAACTATGTGGTACTACACTCAGGGTAGTGGAAAATAAAAAAAAAAAAAGACCTGGCAGTAATTGTGCAGTGAGATATGAAATTCTCTGAGCAGTGCCACCATGCTGCTAGGGCAGCTCATGGGGTTTTGTCAATGATATACAGAAACTTTGCTGGATGGGATAAGGAGGTGTCTATCCCTTTGTATAAGGCTATGGTTAGGCTGCATCTTGAGTACTGTATACTAGTCTGGAGGCCTCATTTTAGGAAGGATACAGAGCTGCAGGAACAGGTGCAGAGATTGGTGAAGCAAACAAAAAGGTGCTCTTACCTAGAAAGGCTTCAATTCTGTAAATTGCAGCCTACAGATACCTAGTCTGGAGACTAGGTATCTGTAGAATGATCTGACCGAAAAAATATTATGTGGAAATGTAGCTAGAGGCAAAAATAACAAGTTAATGCACGCAGATCATTACATTTCAGATGCATTTAACAAATAGTAATAATTCATGATCTATAACAAAAAAGAGCCAAAAATCAATGCGTTTTATCTGCGAATTGAGAACAATTTTTTTCTGCACATCTGCCATATTGCTCATTCATACCTCCAATCAGAGAATGGCAACAAACAATATCCAGTGCCTCAGCTATAATTTTATGATATATGGATAACCAATTTTAATGAAATTTGGGATGGCTCAACAACTTATTCTAAAATATCTGACCACAGAATTTCATGAAATTAAACTACTTAGATTAAAGCTATTACATGCAGACAGGCAAACAAAAAAATAATAATTGCTATTTCTATTGGTTAGATTTTAATGAAATTTGGAGTGGCTCAACAGATTTTAATGAAATTTGGGGTGGCTCAACAGATTTTAATGAAATTTGGGGTGGCTCTTTTTTGTCATACCTCCTTTTAAAAGAGGTATAAAATTTTACAAAAATCCATCCACTAGGGGTTGAGCTATTACATGCAGATGTACATGGTGAAGGCAATAGGTGTTTTATGTATATATGCTAGCATGCCTAAAAACTAGGAGGATCCATATAAATTCCAGGGTGAGTGTTATTTGTATATGCCCTACTTCAAAAATAAAATGATGCTTTGTGATATTTCCTCACATGTGATTGTTCAAATATGAATGAAGTGTTTTATTTTCTATGCCCTAAAACATGAAATAGCCAAGAATAGGTCAGTAGTCCTCCAGAGAGAATCAGCCTTAAATGAAGGCTTAGCAGTAATGACTACACCAAAACAGTTCTGAATTTTCAGGAAGGTGCTGATGAATTACCTGCAAAGTGGAAGTGATGAAAAACAAATTGGCAGAGTTAGAATTTTCTCCATAGACACCCTTGGTTTTATTTAGAACCTCATACTCATAATACGCCCATTTTGCCAACTTGCAGAAATTATAAGGCATAAGTACTACAAATTTTAATTGGAAAAATGGCTATCTTGAAGTAAATGTATTGGACAACAGACAAATGTTATTTTAACTTTCCAGGGTGCACCAATGAAAATTTACAAATCACCAAATTTTTTATTGGGCCTTATTTACTACACCTATCTATATACTGATACAAATTTAGGTATAATACTGGATTGTGATATGTTTACTGCATCTAGTTTTGTTAAAACTTAAGCACATCAGTTGTGCTTTCAATTCAGATTGCACCATTGTTAAGTGAATCCTGACAACATATTATCAGTATTTAATGTATGCCTTTACTTTTTGAATTTCCCTCACATTTCACCAGCATATATCCAGTAATTCAATTTCAGTACAGCAATCTAGTTTCAAAAATTAAATGAAGTAATAGTTGTTTTGTAGTTATTTTTAAATGGGAAAAATTATTCTAATTACATGCTTAGTATTTTATAAACCAAAAAATCATTTCAATGCTAAAATTCTTTTTCCAAATATGAAAATTACTTTCTCACATTATCTTACAATGGAATGTAGTGTATGGCGATCACACTGAAGGATACTGTGCTACCACCGCCAGGTAGCAGTAGCAACACAAGACACTGCATATATCAGGTAGTAATCCTCAGTGACAGTATAGTAGATGTGCTATTTATCATTTGTTTGGGGAGGTCTGGATTCAAGTCCTATCACACAGTGGAGGAATTTCTAAACATCACTTCAGTTGGGGCTATATTAGCTGATATCAGGTGGAGGGAGCAGAGCTTTTCCTTTAGTTATTCCAGTTTTTTTTTTTTTTTTTTTTTTTCAGCCCACGAATACACACTTTATACAGAAAATACACAGTGGTGCAATATTGCCTAAGCTCAATAGCACAGCTACCCTTTTTTGGGCCCGGAGGCAAAGAGCATGTTTGGGGCCCCTACTTAATTAATGAAAATTGCAAAAACAGGAGACAGCCAAAGACACCGGGCCCGGAGGAAATTGCCTTGCCTGCCTACATGGTAGCTATGCCACCGCTGATGCACCTAAAAACCAACAACTCGAAACAGTAAGTGGCATCCTCTCAACTTTAGACCTGATTTCAGTATAAGAGTGTACAGAAGATTGTGAAGCCTTTATGTAACAAATCCATGATTATAAATAATAAATTTACTGTTTAGGCTCTGGGATAGCTAGACAGGGTGAGGAGATTACAAGAGAGAGAGAGAGAGAGAGAATACAAGAGAATACAAGAATACAAGAGAATACAACCATATTGACAATCACATAGGATAGAAGTATGGTCAACTGAAATGCATGTACTACTATATCCAAGTGTTTTGACTTGGCTGTTTTTTTTTTTTTTTTTTTTGACTAGCTCATTGTATGAGAGAGAGAAAGAGGCTGCTGCTTTTTTTTTGAGTTAATTAATTTATCCAGAAGTCTTATGGTTTTCAATTTTTTGCCATGCATCTTATGGTTTTCAGTTTTCAAGATGCTGATGTTTCCATCTTTATTGAAAACCATGGTGCCTCCGTAGCCAGGTGGGAAGGAGCAGCAGTGCATAGCACACGCTTCTTGATTAGACCGGGGTTCGAGCCCATCACCACCAAATACGGAGGATGCGGAAAGGTCAGGGAATGACCACCGCATATCCCGGAGCAATATGGCCTTAGTTGCTAATGCTCCTAAAAAAAACCGAATAACAATAACAATTGAAAACTATTTTAAAATATTTCAAGTTCATTATAAAAAATAATTCAATGATTTTACATTAATTTTTAATTACAGCTCACCTCAAAAATCGATGAAGAAGAAACCATCCAATGTGACACAAGCTATTTCCTTTTTCTATTTTTTTCCATGTACTCCACATTGTTAAAAAGCCACTAAAATTCGAGAAGAGAACTTCATAATAAATCTTTATAAAAGTTCATTGTTATGCTACATTATCTTTCTATACATTAAAATAATTTTCCTCCTAGTGATATTTATTCAGCCAATGGGAGAAGAGGGATGTAGGGTACATAGTAATACGTAACAAATACTAAAATACGTAACAGAAGCTTGTTTTACTGTAGTAAAACAAGCTTCTATTTAAGTGCGGTCATTCTAGATAAACCTCGTGCACACACTTTGTTTATCTAACATGATCATGCAGTACCATTCTTGATTTCCATAAGTAACGTATTTATGTATTCATAGCTGAGGAAGAGACACACAGTGTCGAAAGCTTCTGTAAGTATTTTATTTTATTTTATCAAAAGAAGTGAGTGCAGTGAGCAGGGGGCAAGGCCCCCTAGTCAATATTAAAAGAAAGCAGTCAACTGACTGCTTATGAAGAAAGGATTATTATAATTAAGGAACTTCAAATGTAAATGTTTATTCAAAGAAATGAAAATAATATTAAAAGAACTTTTTTTTTTCCCCCTAGAATTTTTCTTCTTTTTATGAATTAGTTGGGCTCTGAAGAAGTTAGCAATTTTTAGCCCAAGAAACAATGGCAATTTTAAAAACAAACAAAGTGGCCTTAAGAACATATTCAACTTATGGACATGAATTAACACACTAGAGTAGAAGTTTCCAAAAATTTAAAAAAAAATTTTCTTAGAAGAAGGAGCAATTAAACATCAGGTACAGGGTGTTGTCCCTGCACTTTGCCTCATATTAAGAATATAATGATGTGTACTATAATACCTGTTTTTTCTAATTAATCAACAATTAAAATTTAATATTTAATTGAAATGAACATGTTTTTATTTTACTATATTATGTGATTCCTTTCTTTTAAAATAAATAATATTTTTAAGGGTCTCAGAAATTATTTTCTGAGACCTGAAACCTAAGACCTGAAACCTGAATTCCTGAGACCTTTTGCAAGGTCTCAGAAATTATTTTCTCAGACCTTGCAAAACCTTCTGGTTCTGTTTATTGATATACTTTCTCATTAATACATTTTACTTGCACAAAATATTCTTGAGATTATAACACACATACTAGCATGACATGCATAAACAGAAAAACATAAATCATTAATCAGTATTTTTAAAGAAGAAAGGGTTTATTTCATTAATGAGTTGCTTTTGAGTAACTCATTAATGCTGCTGCAGCCATGGTGGTCCCATTTAAAACAAAAAAAAAAGTTTTTTTTTTGTTTAAAAAAAAAAACAAAAGTTTTTTAAAAAGTTAAAAAAAAAAAACATGGTTGTTTTTTTTTTAACCAAGGTTAAAAGCTTGGCAAATATGTAGAATTATAAAGTGATTATTTATCAATGCACTTTGAAAGTACAAGTGATATTGAATCAGTAGATGCCTATTAAGCAAAGTGTTTGGAAAAATAGTGAAAATGGACTGAACGATGGTTGTCCCAATTACAGTTATCTGAACATGTTTACTTTATGAGTATAAACTATAAACTAGGCACAAACACGACACAAAACAATCTAAAAGATATGTACTTTATTCACAGATGATACAGAGAGTGTACACACAACCCAAAATTGGTTAAAAAACTTTATCGTGATGAGACACTTGATGACACACCCCATGAAGGATGAATGACCACTAATGACAATGATGAACTTAAGGCTACCATTCAGTTGGATTCAATCCAAACCCCCACTATTAGCAGTATTTGTATTCGCGGTCACTGATTTAATATAAAATGAAACCTAAAAAAATGTGAATTTTAAAGCGCCGTGAAAATTTTCCGCCATAAAAAAAAACATGGGCTTGGCTAAAATTATCTTTCCTGGTAAAAACAGTGCTCAGTGGGTGGGGGGTAGAGGGGTGAAAAAATTGCAAGCATGGATGTTTCTCGCTAAGCCTTGTTCAGTGTGTTATGCTTGTTTGTTTGTTATTTGGTTTTTAGGAGCATTAGCAACTAAGGCCATATTGCTCCGGGAATATGCGGTGATCATTCCCTGATCTTTCCGCATCCCCGTATTTGGTGGTGATGGGATCGAACCCCGGTCTAATCAAGAAGCGTGCGTTACGCACTGCTGCTTCTTCCCACCTGGCTACGGAGGCGCCAGTGTGTTATGCGCTTGTCATGGAAAGTTTCATCGTTTGCTTTTAATTTATATGCTTATAAATTGAATAAATTTATCAATTTATAAATTGATATGCTTACAAAAGTGATAAATCTACCGTTTTGCAGTGTAAAACAGACTTTTTCGAGTGTGTTAACGGAAGAAAGTGACTTTATTTGGACAAGTTCTTTCTAACCTGTACAAAAATATGGCTACGAATAACAAGGGAAATGTGAAAATATCAAAGGTGATGACATTAGCGAATAAAATTGAGTTTTTAGATAAAATTTATAATGGTGAAAGTGTCTCCTCAGTGGCAAAACATTATAAAATCAATGAGTCAACGGTACGATCAATCAAGAAATTGGAAGAAAAAATCCGCCGTAGTGTCCGTGAAAACGCGCTAATTGCTTCAAAAATTTGCTCTGTAACTCATGATGTTAAATTAGAAAAAATGGAAAAAGCTTTAAATCTGTGGATAGAAGACCGAACTCAAAATAAAATTCTGTTAAGTTCACTCATCATTCGTGAAAAGGCAAAACTCCTTTATCAACACTTTAGCGAAACTGGTGATAGCACTGGTGGGATAAGTTTTTTTTTGCTAGCAAAGGCGCTGGTTTGAAAGATTTGTTTGAAATTTCTAATAAATATTACATTTAATATTAAATTGTTTCTTATTTCCATTTTGATGCCTTATGCTTGCATTTCACTATGTACTGTCTATGTACATAGTCATATTATGAAGGTACATATAATACATACATAGACAAAATTTTAGACTAGTTTTTCTTCTATATTTCATACTTTGGAACGGAACCCCCTTTATTACTATGGGAGCCATAACTCAGTATTCACGTTTTCGGTATTCGCGGCATTTCTCAGGAACGTAACCCCCGCGAATAGCGGGGGTTTACTGTATTTGCTTGTTTCATGATGACTCCCAGCAGTTCTTGAAATCCCCAGCAACTTGCTTTCAAGGCTGCTGCTGCTCATTCCAATAGAAGCAGTGCAAGAATCACTTTAAAACTAGCCGCAGGAAAAGGTGTGGATTCACAGATCTAGTAATCTGTGAGTCCCCCCCCCCCCAAGCTAGCAGATTTCTGATCCTCCTAACATTGCCTCGATAGCATTAGGAAATATTCTTGCAACCTTTCTATTTAAGTATTTAAGTGTATGATAGGAGGTATTATATGTCGAGAGCCTTGCCAATCAATTCAGCCCCGGAGAGAATGTGCAAGGCTCGTCAGGTAGAATTTTTCTTGGCTTGGTCTGTGCTTGCTAACAAGAGAGAGGCTGTTTTTACAGGGATGGGATACACTTGAATAGAAGGGATGAAAGAATATTTGTTAATGCTATCAAGGCAGTGATAGGATGGTTTGAAAACTTCTAGCTTGTGGGATACACAGACTAATCATTTAACTAGAGCCGCAGGCAGAGGTGAAAGTGATTCTTTCATTTCTACTAATGGTACATGCAGCAGAATGGAAATAAAGGTGTCTAGGATTTCAGACCCTGCTGTGGATCATCGTGGAACAAATGAATGCATGGGCTGTGTTAGACTAACTAAGAATAAGAAAGATGTGCATGTATACTTGCATGTACACTAATGCTGGGAGCACTGTAAATAAATTTAATGAATTTGAAGTACTGATTAAGTTGTCAAATGCAGACATTGTAGGAATAGCAGAGATGTGGTGTCACTCAGACATAAGTGAAGCTGAATTTCAACATGGAAAGTACAATGTATACAGGAAGGGCAGACAGGACAGGACAGGAGAAGTGGAGGGTTATGCTCTTAAGAAAAATATTAAATCTAAGGCAGTGCATCTAGTTGACTTGAGTTACGAGTGCAATGTTGAGTCAGTTTCGTGTGAATAAGCACTGAGAAACAAAACTGAGAGTAAGAGCGTGTTATAGGCCTAATGGCTGTGACAAGAATACCAAACAGCTATACAGGGAAAGAGTGGACCACCAAATCAGAAAGTCTAATAGTGGGGGATTTTAACTTTCCAGATGTTGACTGGAATTTGTGGGTTGGTCACTCAGTATACTAGCAAGACTTTTGTGTAGTATATGGATGACTGTTTTCTACATGCTATGTTAGAGAAGCAACAAGAGGAAGCAATACTCTAGATCCTGTTATCAGCAGTGATTCTTCATGCATTATGAATCTGCAGGTAAAAGACCCCTCCCCTTCCCGGGTGGAAGCAATTAGTGTACTAATGTGGAATTTAATTAAAGCCATAACTATTGTCAAGGATAAGGAGAAAAGCTCTTGCAAGGTTTACTACAGAGATCTCAGACAGTTTTTAAATTATGTGCAGTAGGTCCAACGGATGTTACCATCCGTTGGACCTACAAATTCTAAATGGGAAGCAATCAAAGAAGGCTTTATTCATGAAAACAAATATTGAACAAGGCTTAGACCTAAATGGAGGTCAGATGAACTACTGAGACATGTGGCAGAGAAGAGGAGTGTACGAGATGCAATAGAGTAAACTACCTTTCTGTCTCTTCTTTATGGAATATGAACAAAAACTTTTAATATGAATTTCTTTAAATACTGTTATTATTAGGTCTGCTTTATAGCAGATTAGTTGCTGGATTTTTATGGAGCATCAACATCTATGGCCATATTGTGCCACTGTATTATGCTTGCAGCAGCATGTTCACAGGTTCATTTTGCACATCATTTGGGCCGAAAAAAATATGGAATTCATAGGAGGTAAATTCTACTCCCTCTGCATGAGTTGGATAATTACAACCCCAATTAAAGAGGCCATTAAAAATTCCTCCAGTTACCCAAAATGATTTGAACTCGCATTCCTGGGAAGTGAAAAGTGTTGAAACCACTAGACTGTCACAAATGTCACAAAGGAGTTGTAACTAGAGATTAATGCTCTTAGAATGTCTGATATGAATAAATGCTCAATCATAAAAAATGAGAGCGAAATCATTTTCTATGTGACAAAAATTGAAATAAAATAAACTAGTAATTGTTATTTCTCACTTACCTAATGAAGAAAAATGTGTCTACTGAGAGAGTAAAATTCTCAACTGGTGCTAATACAAAACTTTTCTGGAAATCTTCAAAGCCAAGCATATTACCTGTGAAATATTAAGAGATCACATTAAATAAAATACTAAAATTAAATTGGAATCAGTGGCAAAACTACAAATTATGAGCCACCCCATGAGATTCACAAACTGATTATATCATTGTACAAGGCAACAGTTAAGGTGCATCATGAATACTGCACACAGGTTTAAAGGCCTCATTTTAGGGTGGGTGTAGATCTCCTGGAACAGGTGCAGAGAATGTCAGTGAAATTTGTGAGGGGAACAAATGAGGGATCTTAACAAGAAAGGCTCAGTTCTGCAAATTGCAGTGTCTGGAGCATAGACACCTGTGAGGTGATCTGATAGAAGTGTTTAAGGTTTTGAATGGAATGAGCAGGCTGAATTACATCCAACAAGTGACAAAACCCTAGACTACACACATGAGGGGGCAAATATTCAAATTGAGAAAAGAATGTTGCAGAATAGATGTGCAGAAATTTGCCTTCAGCCAGAGGATGGTTGATTGTTGTAACAAACTTCCATCTGTTGTGGTGGAAGTGGGAATAAATTCAAGGAAGAACTAGACAAACTATTTGAGGGAATGGACAGGTGATGTGAGCAATGTTTTTTGGCTGATGCTTTATAAGCTTGATTTCTTGCATCATTTGACACTACTAATACTAACTGGCCCAACAGCCAACCATTAAAAAAAGAAGATTTTACTTTGAAAATCAAATACAAATGTAAACAATAACATATTTTTATTGTTAAATAACACCACTATTCCTCCTTCTGGCGAAGTTTTATCCAGCGTCGTGGCAATATATCAAGTGCCTTTTCTTACCTCCCATTATCATATATTACAACTAATGGATCAGAGAGAGAATCATACTCAGCTGAAAACATGTGTATTGAAGGAAGCAATTGAAGAGTGTTTGGTTTATTTATCTTATATGATTCTGACAAGAATTAAAAACACAGTGGCCAATATTAAACACTATCACATAAAATGTGCCATTTATAATTGGGCTGCAATATTTTCAATAAAATAAAGCAGAATAGCTACATTATCAACAAGAAATATTTTTTGTCATACCTCCGCAATGAAAATATGTGATTCTGGAGGAAATAAATGTGCTGATTCTGAAAATCACCATAAAAGTTCTCTATTACATCTACATCAAAAGGTGTACCAATGTTTAAGGTTAAAATAAAGGGATATATACGTATAATTCAAGTTTGTAATACAAGTGTAAAAAAAATTATACGTTCTCTATAACTAATTTAACTTCTCAAAAATTATCATAAATCATAGCAAAATAGTTATATTTCAATAATATATAATCGGCATACCTGTAATCAGTGGTGAGCTGTGAATATTTTAACAATGGGCTCGCAGTTTTTCCGACTTTCTACCGAGTAAATCCGATTGGTCACGGAAGTGACGTCATAGTAGTAGTAGTAGTAGTGGCATGTGATGCAAGAAAGCAAGTGTATGAGCTTATGCAGCATCAGCCAAAAATAAAATAAAATAAAAAATCACACCATTCCCTCCAAATGCCTGTCCAGTTCCTCCTTAAATTTATATAACCTATCAACTTCCACAACGACAGATGGAAGTTTGTCACAGCAATTAACCACTCGCTGGCTAAAGGCAAATTTCCGCACATCAATTCTACATCTATCTTTTCTTAATTTGAATTTATGAACCTTAGGTTCGTAATCTGAACAAGTGGAAGGATCCCACCAGAATTCAGCGTGCTCAACCCATTCAAGGCCTTATACACCTCAATCAGATCACGGCACAGGTGTCTAGTCTCCAGCCACTGCAATTTGCAGAACTTAAGCCTCTCTTGGTAAGAGGATCCCTCCATTCCCCTCACCAATCTTGTTGCCCTTCTCTGTACATGCTCAAGCAAATCTACATCCTTCCTAAAATGAGGCCTCTAGACCTGTACGCAGTACTCAAGGCGCAGACTGACCATTGTCTTATACAGAGGGACAATCACCTCCTTCTCCCTGCTAGCAAAATTCCTATATATCATTGACAAAACCCTATGACCTGCCCTGGCAGCCTGTCTGCATTGCTCAGAAAACTTCATATCTGCCTGCAAAATTACTCCCAGGTCTTTTTCATTTTCTACCACCTTAAGTGTAATACCACACAGTTGGTACGTTTCTCTGGGGTTACTTCTACCCATATGCAGTACTTTGCATTTGTCAAGGTTAAACTTCAGTTGCCACTTCTTAGCCCATCTGCCCAAATTATCTAGATCCTGTTGCAGTAGCACACTGCCATTACTGTCATTAACAACCCTGCCAACCTTTGTATCATCTGCAAACTTCGACACTAAGCCTGAATATACCTTCATCAATATCATTGATAAATATACAAAACAACAGTGGACCCAAAACCGAACTCTGTGGGACTCCACTAATAACATTAGTCCACGAAGAGCAGAACCCATTAATTACCACCCTCTGTCTTCTCCCACTCAACCATCCTTTTATCCATTGTAGCAACTTACCCTTAATACCATTCTGCTCCAATTTGTACAATAGTCTTCCATGTGCAACAGTGTCAAAAGCTTTCCTGAAATCCAAATATATGACATCAAAATTATTTTTTGCATCCAGTTCCGCTGCTTCCGCTAGAGGCAGTTCCCATGCTCACACTACTTGTAGTGTGATTAGAGCGTGTGACGCATTTTTCGTGACCGGTATGATATCTCGAGTTAGGGATGGATTTAGGGGGGGTGGACAGATGCAGCTCATTACCCCCTTAAGGTAAAGTGGGTATATGTGTAAAACGTTCCTAGACCTATCTAAAAAAAAAAAAAAAAAAACCTAAAAACCTGGTCTTTGTGCTTCACCTTACAATGATAACTGGATACAAGTGTCTAGAGTTGAATCTTTTAGAATTTTTGAATAGTATGACATCACAATCATGCTTCCTGAAGTTACTACTGCAGTAAGTATGATTGCAACAATACAAATATTTGTCAATTTCTTTTTTCATCTTGCATTTTCATTAAATTTCATTGTTAAGATTCCCTACCAGCTGCGTATGTCGCTTCAACTACAAGATCAGTACACAATTGGTGCTATTTAATAGAGATATTTAGATACGTTGCACTTGTAAGTATACATTTCTTACTTTAGTTATCATAAATCCATTGTATCTTATCTTCCAGAAATTATGAAAATCTGTGAATGATCAATAAAATATTTACAATAAAAAAGCTCTTTTATTTCGTAATCGATATATACAAAGCAAAATACCTAAAAGAAATGAACACGAAGGATGTTTCGCATAAACCATCTACTGCGCGTGCTCGGCACACACGCAATTTTTTTATTCGTCTTTTGTTTTTTTAACAACTAGGGAAATATAATGGATACATTATTTTCATGATAAAATTTTAATATTGCGAATAAAAAATAACATGAAATATTTTACATATCACAAAAAACATAAAAACTATCACAAAACATTCCACAATATAAAAACAAATATTACATAAAAAACAAACTTTCTAGAAAAAGTACACAAAAAATCACAGATTACATGAAAAAAAATTATTTCAGAAATATTCAAGAAAAATTTATTCTAAAAATTGCCACATAGAATTTACTTCATTATTAATATTCATTGTCGATCTTCTGCTTTACTCAATAGCTGAGCGATGATTACAGAGGAATGATTTGACGTAACAATCCGGATCGTAAGTATACATTTCTTACTTTAGTTATCATAAATCCATTGTATCTTATCAAATTGAAATTCAAATTGAAGCAATGGTTTTCCATTTAGATGTATGGTCGTCATAATCTGCAATGTGTTTAACTGTCACAATATTATTCATTACACTGAAAGCTCACTCAGCTTCAGCACTGCTAATCACAGTGGTTTCAAAGATATTTTCTGGCTTTCTTATTTGAAAAGGTAATTTCACTCGATTTTAAAGATACACTGTCTTCGACAAAATCTCTAAAATCATTAATTTTTATTTCATATTTTATCAGAAAACTTAAATTTCTTATTCAGTTTTCACCGTCTTGCCACTGAGACGAAAGTTCTTTCACATTCCACGATTGGTAGCTTGTGTTTAAAATTTCTTTCAATGGTATCATTATTTTCTTTATTTAATTTAAAATCATTTTGTTGAATTAATAACTTATCCTTTGAGGATAAAACAATGCATTTAATAACTTGTCACGAGGTAATTTTTTTTTACTTTCAATTTATTCAAATTCTTTCCACTTCAACATACTCTCAATTTTAGCTTCATAATTTCCTTCAGAATTTTTCAAATTAGCAATAGCATTGATAGTTCGAATAATTAATTTATCTGCTTTTACCATAGTGATTCTGTAAAGCTTCTGAAAGGTAAGAGAGCTCTTGTAGGATGTCAATCATTAGTGCTAAATGGTTAAAAAATTCCACATTTAAAAATCGATTTAATAATCCGGAATATTTAACTTCTGATTCAAAATGTTTGCACAAAGCAGGATAATTTCTCCAACCCTCAATTGCCGTCCGTAAGCTACAAGCTGCTCATTGTGGCCCAAAGACATTACCAATCTTTATAGTTTCCACATTAAGTTCTTTAGCAATCATCCTTAATTCGTGCTAATTTTTTGGAGATTGGTAATAGTGGGTTTTTTTTTAATTATTGCCTGTATGCCATTATATTTTAGAATATTTTCTACACAGTGAAAGGCTCGACAAAGTTTCAAAATCTGCCAACATTTCACCTTCTTACCAGTTTATATAATATCTTAGTTGCCTCAATGCCCCCCCTCTATGTTGCTACTGTCACTAGTTCTTTGAATACAGTGCAAAATGTCAGAATCACACAAATATTCTGCTACTGTGACCATATAAACATAGACAGGAGAATTTACTGGAAGGCATGGATCACTCACTTCTCTGAAAAACATATGCCCATTTGTCAGAGTAAAGGGAAACCACAACACAGGTTGACCAGAGGCTTTAATCTGTATCGAGAACTTAATCCTCTGACTAGCTATGCAAAGCATATTGACTAGCGCGACTTCTCAGTATGTGACTACATAGGTTTTATGGACACCACTAACATTGTGGAACGGTAATCCCTTTCACCCTTAATTCACACTTTCTAATGACCTAAATTGCCTAAAGGCCAGAGGTGAGAACAATGCATACATTTAAATGTAATTACCAAGGGGAATCAAAAAAATTCACTATAAAGAAATTCGTTAAACAGAGGTTGGACTGTAATTAAATAAAAAGTGAAGCAATTTTAAAATACCGATCAAGTGCACCATTAAAATGCTGGGAATGGACCCCCCCCCCTCACTCCACCATAGTTTCAGCTCTGGATACTCAATAATTGCATTCAGGATTTTATTTGTAAAATAAATGATCGTCTTAACAATGGGCTCGCAAATTTTCAAAAAAAATAACAATGGGCTCTGGCGAGCCCACTATAGCTCACCACTGCCTGTAATTGACCTTAAAAATGTTTGTTACTAAAAGATTTTCTCTTGTATTCCTGCTTACTCTCCCTCAAAAAGAACTGGCAGTAATCCCCCATCATTACAGAACCCCAGCAACCTTGGTACTGCTTTTCCATTGTGGAAATATCTTGATGAAATCGCTCTCCTCTTTCATCACTCACATCTCCCAGATGTTTGGGGAAAAATTTGAGATGGGCATGAAGAAAATGAATTTTCAATGACATTCAACAGCCCATGTAGCACTCAAGCAAATTAGACACCAACATTTCATAGTTTTCTTCTTTCCTATTATCCAAAAACATTAGTAGCAAAGCCTTTAGCTTTGCTACTAATGTTTGATAAAACCTTAGAGAGAGAAACATGTTTTGCCGGCTACTAGATAATTATGAGGAAGCAGCTCTGTACTCTGATAAACAATGTGGATTTCAACCTGGTCACCCAACAGATGATGGTATGGAGCATCTGCTAAATGAAGCTAACAACAGAGAATATGTTAGCCATCTCTGTACACTTTGCTGGTACCTTTCACACCCTGCGGTGGCCCAGCATTCTCAGAAGGCTACACTAGGCCAAAGAGCCAATGCATCACCTGCAGCTATCTTAAAAATAGATATGCTATAGTCAGAAGCAGATTTCAAGAAAAATGAAGACAATTTGAAAAGGCTACCCACAGGGCTCTGTACTGGGTCCATTCTCTTGGACCATAGTCCTAGATGTCCTAAATATGGATCTAAACCATTTGGATGCCTTTGCTGATGATCTTGTCATCACTGTAAGGGCAAACTGCTGAAATGAAATTGAAAACAGGCTAAATGCACTCTGAAGAAATTACAGGAGTGGACACAAATCCACAAACTAAAAATTGCTGTAGAAAAAACTAAAACTACATTATTAAAAGGTGCCCTCAACCCTTAAAAGAGCACCAGTTATCAAAATCTATGACACTTCTATCAGAATGGTCCAAGAGTTAAGGCGCCTCCGTAGCCAGGTGGGAAGGAGCAACAGTGCGTAGCACATGCTTCTTGATTAGACCGGGGTTCAAGCCTGTCACCACCAAATACGGAGGATGCAGAAAGGTCAGGGAATGACCACCGCATATTCCCAGAGCAATATGGCCTTAGTTGCTTAATGCTCCTAAAAATCAAAACAACCAAGAGTTAAAGCATCTTGGTATCATTTTTGATAACACGCTGTCATTTGCACCATATATAGACCACACAGCTAAGAAAATTGAAAACTAAGCTGCTTTGATCATCAGAATCCAGCCATGCTGATTCAGATCTAAACTTCTGTTCTACAGAAAATAGCAGTCACTCGTTAAAGAAGTAATGCAAGACCATTTAGACAGGAATGCAAATATACAGCAGTCACAGCATGTGATTTGTTAAGAGACAAACTTATCTGATTGGACACTATGATGCAGTAAAAAAAGGAACTGGATGCAAAAAATAATTTTGATATGATATACTTAGATGTCAGGAAAACTTTTGATACTATTGCTCATACTGCTGTATAAATTAGAGAAGTGTGCCATTAAGGGCAAGTTACTGTTATGGATATATGGATAAAGGGACAGCTGAGTGAGAAAACACAGTGGTTATTAAAAGGTATAATGTCTAAGTTTATATATGATACAAAGTTCATGATACAAAGGTGGTTAATGACAGTAATCAAGGTATGGTACTGCAACAAGATTGTCATAATGGAGTTCATTTACCTGTTTTAATTGTTTATAAAATCCCCCCCTGCATATTTCTTATTACAAAGTTAACCTCTTTTCTGTTGTTTGAATACTTCCTTTGTTATGCCTACTTACTAAGGATTTATACAGAATCTTTTACTTGTATTATTCAATTATCAACTCCATTATAATGAAGCAAAACTCTCACAAAGTTCTACTGAGCTGCTTCTTAAAATAACCTATATTATAGGCGACTATGATGGACTGAGACAGTATTTAAATTCTATACAGTGGGACCAACTGATGATGTTACACTTGTATTATTCAATTATCAACTCCATTATAATGAAGCAAAACTCTCACAAAGTTCTACTGAGCTGCTTCTTAAAATAACCTATATTATAGGCGACTATGATGGACTGAGACAGTATTTAAATTCTATACAGTGGGACCAACTGATGATGTTACCAACAGCAAATGCAAAATGGGAAGCATTCAAAGAACTTATCTTGGAAGCTACTAGGCTTTACATACCAACTAAGAAATATTGTTCAAGGTTTAGGCCTAAATGGATGTCAGATGAACTGATGAGGCATATGGCAGAGAAGAAACATGCATGGGATACATACAAATTAACACATGACACAGAAGCCTATGATAGATACAAGTTGATCTGTAACCAAGTTACAAAGGAGGTTAGGCAGGCGAAGGCAGATTACGAGAAATCTTTGGCAAGGGATGCAAAGAAAAACAGCAAAGAGTTTCTTTTCTTATGTAATCTCTAGAAGGAAGAGGATGAATCAGATTGGTCCACTTGATATCGATGGGTCAACTGTTGATGATCCTGCTCAAGTAGCTAACAAACTAAATGAATATTTTGCCTCGACATTCACACATGAGGAGTTATTTAGCGAGGGGAATGCCAGAGGTGTATTCAACTCTAGCAGTAAGCTAGAGAATCTTGTAATAACTGAGAGTAAAGTGGAGGAGAAATTGTTGAAGATAAACACAAGAAAGGCACCTGGGGTGGATGGGATCTATCCAGTTATATTAAAGGAGGCAGCACAGAAAGTAAACAAACCCTTAGCCATAATTATGAGAGCTTCCTTGGACTCAGGGGAGGTACCCACAGACTGGAGATGTGCAAATGTGACCCCAATTCACAAAGGAGGATCAAAGGTTGACACAAGTAATTACAGACGTGTGAGTTTAACTTCTGTTCCAGGAAAATTAATGGAGGCACTAGTTAAAGAAGCATTGCAGGATCATTTAGACAAGACTTCAGTTATAGCTCATACACAGCATGGTTTTGTTAAGGGGAAGTCTTGCCTGACCAACTTGATTGGATACTATGATGCAGTCACAAAGGAACTGGATGCAGGAAATAACTTTGATATTATATACTTGGATCTTAGAAAGGCTTTTGATACTGGAAGACTGCTGTACAAATTGGAGCAGTGTGACATTGGAGGCAAATTGCTGCTGTGGATAAAGGGGTGGCTGAGGGGGAGAAGACAGAGAGTGGTAATCAATGGACACTGCTTGTCGTGGACTAATATTATTAGTGGAGTCCCTCAGGGCTCAGTGTTGGGTCCATTATTGTTTTCTGTATTCATAAATGATATTGATGATGGTATATCAAGCTTAATGTCGAAGTTTGCAGACGATACAAAGGTAGGCAGGGTTGTCAAGGACACTATTGACACTATGCTGCTGCAACAGGATCTGGAAAGGTTGAGGAGATGGGCTGAGAGGTGGCAAAGAAGTTTAACATTGACAAATGTAAAGTACTACACATGGGAAACAGCAACCTCAGAGCAACGTATCAACTCTGTGGTACTACACTGACAGTGGTAGAGAATGAAAGGGACCTTGGGGTGTTTGTGCAGGCAGATATGAAGTTCTCTGAGCAGTGCAGACGGGCTGCAAGAGTAGCTCATGGTGTATTGTCAATATTGTCAATGATATATAGGAATTTTTCTAGCAGGGATAAGGAGGTGATTATTCCCTTGTATAAGGCAATGCTTAGGCCACACCTAGAGTACTGTATACAGGTCTGGAGGCCTCATTTCAAGAAGGATGTAGAGCTGCTGGAACGAGTACAGAGAAGGGCAACAAGATTAGTGAATGGAACAAAGGGGTGCTCTTACGAAGAAAGGCTTAAGTTTTGCAAATTACAGTGTCTGGAGACTAGGCACCAGCGAGGTGATCTGATAGAGGTGTATAAAGCCTTGAATGGTTTGAGCATGCTCAATGCTGATGGGATTCTTACTCTCGTTCAGAATAATCACCTGAGAGGGTATAAATTCAAATTGAGGAAAGACAGATGTAGGATAGACGTGCGGAAATTTGCCTTTAGCCAGCGGGTGGTTGGTTGGTGGAACAGACTTCCATCCCTTTTCGTGGAAGTTGATAGCCTAAATAAGTTTAAGGCTCAGCTGGACAGGTATTTTGAACGAACAGAGGGGTGAACATTTGATGCAAGAAAGCTTGCTTTCTTGCATCAAATGCCTCTACTAATGCGAATACTAATGCTATAAACAGAGAAGGCTTCTCTGTAAATAAAGTCACATGCCTTTAGTGGATATTCACGCATATGGGTATCAGCAGTTGTGCCAAATATGGAAATGCGCTTGGTACTTCAAGTAGTCACCCTTCAGGGCCGGACACAGATTGAGACAGAGAGAGAGAGAGAGATGGGAGGGACATTGTGATCATTCCTTTTCGATCACATGCCATTCAGGTGCACGAGACGAGTACTGGAGAGTCCAATCAGATCTCAGGTTTATGTAAACTCTGCAGGATCTTCTCCCTTTAAAAATTGGGTCCTGGGAGACCCTGGAGTAGAGTGGAAGGGAAGGAGAGTGTCGGGAGGTGTCATTGAAGCAGTTTTGACCATAGTGCACGAAACATGTCATGGCAGTATTTTTTTGTGGTATGGTGCCTGTGACGTTGTCGAGGTGAAGGCCACTGCCCAACTCGTCCAGATGAAGTTGCCTGTGAGAGGATAGCAAGGGAGTGAGAGAGAAGAATGGGGTAAGTGAGAATCCCTTTTCATAAGAGTGAAAGGATTGTGAAGAAATGATAACTGAACAGAAAATATTCATGTTAATTCTTACCCATAAGAAATGATGATTTCTTCCGAAGAATATATTTCTTCTTAATGTGTTATGCATAGTATATCTTGTGTTTCTTAGTATTCTGGTAACTTAACAGATATGACTAGTGAACTGATATTTCCAATAACGTGTTTTCTATGTAAAGCAATGACAATTGCTACTTATGTGAAATTACTATAATATCAAATGAGTGACCACTATAACTAATTATTATGTTGACTTACTCTCATAAATATCGCATATGTTATATTAGAATGCTCATGTCTTTAATCTTTTTAATCTTCTTGAATGGAAGGTGAGACGTATGTTTGTTTATTAATTTTTTATATTAAATGTTTTGTTTGAAATAATTGTCTCTCTCTGTTAACTCTTCATTTACACCAGAGAAAAACCAGTTTTAGAATCAAGAAAGGTTTTGCTGCAATAGAGATTTAAGCTAATTTGCATAACTAAAGTCTCTACTGTAACACAATGCTAATCCAAATCGTGATACAAGCAGTTCTCGCTTTATGAGTTTTCGCTTTACGAGTTCCCGGGTGTACGGGTTTTTTTTCCCCATGTATCAAGTACGCTGGTTTACAGTGTATCTGGGGTTTGAGTAAAAGTATGTGGCAGTTATTTATGCATGTTTACTGATTACTAAACTGAAGTCCGTTTGTTTCTATCACATAAAGATTTTTCACAATTCATTAACAAAATATTACCTAGGTATTATATGCAAATTTGTTTATTTGTTTGGTTGGTTTTTAGGAGCATTAGCAACTAAGGCCATATTGCTCTGGGATATGCGGTGGTCATTCCTTGACCTTTCCGCATCCTCCATATTTGGTGGTGACGGGCTCGAACCCCAGTCTAATCAAGAAGCGTGTGCTGCGCACTGCTGCTCCTTCCCACCTGGCTACGGAGGCGCCTGCAAATTTGTACATAACTATAGTTTCTGCAATGGTTTTATACCCCTATATTCGTAATCAGTATCAAATATTTGCCTCAAATACAACAGATTATGCATGTTTAACCCATAACTACACACACACTGCAAGGTAGCTGACCTTGACCCAGGAAGGTAGGCAGCCCCCCCCACCATGCTCTTCTGGCCCATCTGTGATTCCCAGAATTTTAGTTTCCGAGTGGAGTCTGGGAAACTCCTATGTGTAGTTATGGGTTAAACTTGTTTGAGCATGCACTCACTTGTTTGTAAAGTCCACTCAACCACAGAGCCTATATAAGTGGCACATCCCTTATGCAGTCACAGTACTCCTGTAAAAACCGTCGTGAACTCTCATTGTGTGTTAGTTTTCTTTTAGTATGGCAACCAGAAAGTGTATAAACAGTCCCAACATATTTTGTTACATATGTGGTTGTTTTGTTCCTGTAAAGCAGAGGCGAAATATTACCGATTTTGTAAAAAAATCATATTATGCATACTTTGACATAAAACTAGACACCGCATAAAGTATGCCATACATGTGTCGAATATCTTAGAAAATGGAGTCAAGGAAAAAAGGTGTGCTTGCCACTTGCTATTCCTATGGTGTGGCGCAAGCCAGTAAGCCATGGCGAATGTTACTTTTGTGTATGTGACGTTAAAGGTTACAATTCAAAAAATAAAAAGGACAACAAATATCTTGATCTACCGTCAGCCATAAGACCAGTTCCGCATGGACCTGATCTGCCTGTAAAACCTCCACCAGAAACTTTGGAGTCCAAATCTTCTTCCACCGAAGCAGAAGCTAAAGAGGTTAGTGAAGAGGAATGTTATCAACCAGAAAATATTTTAACGCCACAGCAATTCACGCAAGTCGAACTGAACGATTTAGTAAAGGACTTGGGTCTTCCAAAGTATGCTGCTGAAATTCTGGGATCCAGACTTCAAGTAAAGAATTTACTTGCTTCAGGTACATCATTTTCATCGTATAGAAATCGTGAAAGGGAGTTTATACAGTATTTTTCACAAGAAGGTCCTCTCCTATATTGCAGTGATATCGCCTGTTTTAATAAGTGCCTTAGAAGCTCCGTCATATGTTCCTAGTGAATGGAGACTATAGACTCTTCTAAGACTAGTTTAAAAGGTGTTCTCTTGTATAATGGAGATAAGTACATATCTGTGCCAGTTGCTCATTCAGTCTACTTAAAAGAAACCTATGACAATCTGAAGTTGCTTCTGGAGAAAATTAAATATCAAGATCACGAATGGCAACTATGTGAAGACTTAAAAGTGTTATGTATGTTGTTGGGGCAACAGGGTGGGTACACTAAAATGCCATGCTTTATTTGTGAATGGGACAGCAGAGCTAAAGCGCTGCGTTGGACAAAGAAGCAATGGCCTTGGAGGCACAATCTTACACCGGGGTCAAAAAATATTGTGCACGAAAGTTTGGTGATAAAATACTTTTACCTCCATTACATATCAAGTTAGCCATAATGAAGCAATTTGTAAAAGCATTGAATAAGGATGGCAACTGCTTTAAGTACCTTTGAAGTAAATTTCCCAGTTTATCTGATGCAAAACTTAAGGAGGGTTTCTTCATTGGTCCCCAAATTAGAAAATTGGTTTTAGACGGGCAGTTTGAAACTACTATGACTGATCAACTTGAAATGGAAGCCTGCATTGCTTTTAAAAGTGCAATGGAAAACTTTCTAGCGAGGTTAGCCTGTGCAGACATTGCTCCTTAAAGCTCTTCAAACAGAGAAGTTTTTCCTGATTTATTTTCTGCTTTATTAGTTTAAATTGTCATATTAACTTATTTTCTAGAGTAGCTTTATATTCCTAGTTATGATACTTAGTTTAAAGTTTAACTTAGACAGAGATTTCGTAGATATTACTTAGTATCGGTAACGGTATCAAATCCACGTGTCACAAATTGAACGAGAGGTCTTTTAACCAAATTTAGTCGATTTATTAACCAATTGTTATATCAAATTATCTTCTATAAGTAGATTATAGACCTAGTCAGGATCCTTAGTTTATTCTAAATTGAGATAGCGAGATTTCGAAGCTAATCAATACTTACGAGTCCGTAGAAATACCGTTCGTGACTTCCCGCCATTTTTACACGATAGCATAAGCTTAGTGTAGTATACTGCATAATATAATATTGTCAATTAATCAGTAAATCTATTAATCTTGATAAACTTTATTGTCAATTAAATTGTATTTTTAACTCTATAAATATATATAACGACTTAATCGTAACAAATAATTAATACATAACTATAGTGGTACACGTGATACGGAAGTTGTATAAAGGGAACACTAGATACCGAAAAAAAAAAAAAAATATATATATATATATATATATATAACATAACTGTTTTGGGATATAACTTAAGGATTTAATTTTTGTTTTAAATTTTATTGAATTAAATTGGAATCATGACTCTGACCAGAGCAGCAAAGCAAAAGGCTCAAGCTAATGGGAGTGCTGTGGTTCAGGGGAGAACTGAGGGGGGCAGTTGCCCTCTGAATCACAGTCTATTAAAATGCACTGTTTGCTTGATGTTTGCGGAGCACTCGGGTACGGGACATGATACTGCCAAGGGGGATGTCCTTGTGTGTGCACGATGTAAGGAGTGCAAGGAAATCAGGCGACAACTCAGCGTTGTTATGGGCCTTTATGAGACCTTGAAGGACAGGGTGGATGCCCTCGAAGGAAATAAATTGAGGGGCCCATCAAGCTCTCAGCTGCCCACATCAACGCCAGAGCTTGCACTTGGTCATCAGGCAACACAGGGGCAGCCCCCTAGGCAGAATGCGCTGGTCCCACAGGAACTAGTAGTTGTTGGTGACTCTATTGTCAGGGAAACGGGGAACATGCTTTGTAAAAAGGATAGGTGGAATAGGACCAGGGTATGTCTGCCAGGGGCAAAGGTTGATGACGTTGTAGAGCGTATATCATCTTTTAAGGGCACAAAAGGTGATATAGTTGTACACGTTGGCACTAATGATATTAAGAGTAGGAGACCGGCGGAATTACTTAGCAAGTACAGATCACTGTTGAAAAAAAGCCGTGAATTAGGGTTGAACTTGAAAGTGTCTGCAATTCTGCCCAGACACGATAGGAGGGAGTATATGATGAGAGCCTTGTCGATCAATTCGGCCCTGGAGGGATTGTGCAAAGCTCAGGGGGTAGAATTTTTTTCAGCCTGGACTGTACTTGTTAACAGGAGAGATTGCTTCTACAGGGATGGGATACACTTAAATAGAAAGGGTGCAAGAATTTTTGCTGATGCTGTCGAGGCAGTGTTAGGTGGGTCGGAAAACTGCTAGTTGGGGGGGATACAAGGACTAATAGATTAACAGTAGCCACTGGCAGAGGTGGAAGTGATTCTTGCACTGCTTCTATTCAAATGAGCAGAAGTCTGAAAAACAAGATGCAGGATATATCAGAGACTGCTGGTAGTCATTGCGTTACAAGTAAACACATGGGTTGTGTTAGGGTAGCTAAGAATAGAAACAGGTGCATGTATACCTGCGTGTACACCAATGCTAGGAGTTTGGTAAATAAATTTGATGAATTTGAGGTATTGCTCAAAACATCAAAGGCAGATATTGTTGGGATATCAGAGACGTGGTGTCACACAGATATAAGTAATGCGGAACTGGAATTTGGGGAATACAATGTATATAGAAAGGATAGACAGGACAGGAGGGGAGGAGGGGTTATGCTATTAATTAAGAAACACATAAAGTCAAAGGAAGTGAAGCCAGTTGACATCGATGGACAGGGCAGTGTCGAGTCAGTTTGGTGTGACATAAGCATAGGGAAATCAAAATTGAGAGTAGGAGTGTGCTATAGGCCTAATGACTCTGATGAGTATAATAAGATACTGTACAGGGAAATAGAGTGGGCCAGTAAATCAGAGAGTCTTATAATGGGGGATTTTAATTTCCCAGATATTGACTGGAATTTGTGGGTTGGTCACTCGCACACTAGCAAGGCTTTTTTGGATTTATTGGATGATTGTTTTCTACATCAGCATGTTCGTGAGGCAACAAGAGGGAGCAATACTCTTGATCTGATTATCAGTAGTGATTCTTCATGCATTAAGAACCTGCAGATAAATGAACCACTAGGTGGCAGTGATCACAGTGTGTTGAAGTGGGATTTACTCAAGGAGGTAACTACCATCAGAGGTAAAGGGAAGGGTTTTTGTTTTCTTAAAGGCGACTATGATGGTCTGAGACAGTATTTAAATTCTATACAGTGGGACCAACTGATGATGTTACCAACAGCAAACTCAAAATGGGAAGCATTCAAGGAACTAATCTTGGTGGCTACCAGGCTTTACATACCAACTAAGAAATATTGTTCAAGGTTTAGGCCTAAATGGTTGTCAGATGGACTAATGAGACATGTGGCAGAGAAGAAAAATGCATGGGATACATACAAATTAATGGGTGACATGGAAGCCTATGATAGATATAAGTTGGTCTGTAACCAAGTCACAAAGGAGATTAGGCAGGCAAAGGCAGACTACGAAAAATCCTTGGCAAAGGATGCAAAGAAAAACAGAAAGGAGTTCTTTACATACTTGAACTCGAGAAGGAAAGGGATGAATCAGATTGGTCCACTGGATATTGATGGTTCAACAGTTGAGGATCCTGCTCAGGTGGCTAACAATCTAAACGAGTATTTTGCATCTACATTCACGCATGAGGAGTTATTCAGGAAGGAGAATGATGTAGGTAAAGTAAACATTGGCAGTGAGCTGGATGATTTTGTAATAACTGAGAGGAAAGTGGAGGAGAGATTGTTGAGGATAAACATAAAAGAGGCACCTGGGGTGGATGGGATCTATCCAGTTATATTAAAGGAGGCAGCAAAGGAAGTATGCAAACCCCTAGCCATAATTATGAGAGCTTCTTTGGACTCAGGGGAGGTACCCATAGACTGGAGATGTGCAAATGTAACCCCAATTCACAAAGGAGGATCAAAGGCTGACACAAGTAATTATAGACCTGTTAGTTTAACTTCTGTTCCAGGTAAATTAATGGAGGCACTGGTTAAAGAAGCACTGCAGGATCATCTAGACAAGAATTCAGTTATAGCTCAGACGCAGCATGGTTTTGTTAAGGGCAGGTCTTGCCTGACCAATTTGATTGGATACTATGATGTAGTCACAAAAGAACTGGATGCAGGGAATAACTTTGATATTATATATTTGGATCTTAGAAAGGCTTTTGATACTGTTGCACATGGAAGACTGCTGCACAAATTGGAGCAGTGTGGCATTGGAGGCAAATTGCTGCTATGGATAAGGGGATGGTTGAGTGGCAGAAGACAGAGAGTGGTAATCAATGGACACTGCTCAACGTGGACTAATGTTATTAGTGGAGTTCCTCAGGATTCAGTGTTGGGTCCGTTGTTGTTTTCGGTGTTTATGAATGTTATTGATGATGGGATATCAAGTTTAATGTCCAAGTTTGCAGATGATACAAAGGTTGGCAGGGTCGTTAAGGACACTACTGACGCTATGCTGCTGCAACAGGATCTGGAAAGGTTGAACAGATGGGCTGAGAGGTGGCAAATGAAGTTTAACATTGACAAATGTAAAGTACTACATATGGGTAACAGTAACCCCAGAGCAATGTATCAACTCTGCGGTACTACACTGACAGTGGTGGAGAATGAAAAGGACCTGGGGGTAATTGTGCAGGCAGATATGAAGTTCTCTGAGCAGTGCAGACGAGCTGCAAGAGTAGCTCATGGTGTCTTGTCCATGATATACAGGAATTTTTCTAGCAGGGATAAGGAGGTGATTATTCCCTTGTATAAGGCAATGGTTAGGCCACATCTTGAGTACTGTATACAGGTCTGGAGGCCTCATTTCAAGAAGGATGTAGAGCTGCTGGAACGGGTACAGAGAAGGGCAACAAGATTAGTAAATGGAACAATGGGTTGCTCTTACGAAGAAAGGCTTAAGTTTTGCAAATTACAGAGTCTGGAGACTAGGCACCGGCGAGGTGATCTGATAGAGGTGTATAAGGCTTTGAATGGTTTGAGCATGCTCAATGCCAATGGGATTCTTCATCTTTCTCAGAATAATCATCTCAGAGGGCATAAATTCAAATTGAGGAAGGACGGATGTCGGATAGATGTGCGGAAATTTGCCTTTGGCCAGCGGGTGGTTGGTTGGTGGAACCGACTTCCATCACTTGTTGTTGAAGTTGATAGCCTAAACAAATTTAAAGCTCAACTGGACAGGTATTTCGAACGAACGGAGGGGTGAAATGGGAAAGGGTTTTTTTTTTTTTTTTTTTGGCTGATGCTGAATAAGCTTGCTTTCTTGCATCATATGCCTCTACTAATGCTAATGCTAATGCTAAATCATAAATCACAGGATTATGAGAAAATTGTTCAAAATATTCTCAAAAAGCTTCGCAATTTAGGTTGCAATATAAGCATCAAAATTCACTTTTTGCATGCCCATCTTGATTTTTCCGCCGAAAATTTTGCACAGAATGAAGAACAATGGGAGAGATTCCATCAGGACATAAAGTAAATGGAGCAGAGGTACCAGGGAAGGTGGAATACAAGCATGATGGCCGACTAATGCTGGTGTTTAAAAAGAGAGAAACTTGGCACTGTACATAAAAGAAAACCAATTAAACGTTCTTTTCAAACAAAGAGAGGAAGGTCTGATTAATGAAAGTTTCAGAATTTTGATTAATACTCATTAATATTTACGTATTTTTTGATATATAAAAATGTAATCCTATCAATTTGTCATTACTAAATACAATAAAGTTATATACTTTCGTAAAAACAATACTTTTTTATTTCTTAAATTGTGATGTATCTGTATGTGATAGAAAAAAAATCTAAGTCATATTTGAAATCACAGCAACATATTTCGGCAGAAGGACCTATTGAAATTCAAACCCCAGTGAACAAACTTAAATTTGTAAACTAATGGTATCAACAAAATCGAAAATATGAACCTTAATTGCAAAAAATTAATGTTAAACATTCATAAATACTGCATTCCAAACCATATGCATAGCTATACAATACAGTGTACCCCACTTTATAATATTAATTAGTTCCAGAGACACCATCTTATCATTAAAATATCTTAATGTGAACCCAATAACACATTGGCTTTTGGTAATTCTTTTCAAGATTTCGGAAGTTGAAATTTTTGCTGTATAACTAAGTTAATTATCTCTCTAAAATGTCATTTTTAAGGTCACGAGCGTGACCTTAAGGTCATAAAAGGTCGTGAGCTTGGTGTGTAAATTGTATTAGTTACCAATTCAAATCATTAAAATGCACTACACTTTTATCGTTATCATATGTTCTGTTATAAGAATCAATTTAAATGCCTTTGTGATATTTTTCTAAAGCACATTTCTGAGGTCACAACCATAAAACAATTTGCACTTTCTGGTTTATTGGGCTTATCTGTTACTGCAAGCAATTACAAATGAGTAGTAAACTCGACCTTCTTGTATTTGCAAAAATACCAATAGCTGGAATTGTGTAGTTTCTTTACATTATTATGGTGAAATGTGATTTCCCTTTATTGAAATCTTCAATTGTATAAAAAACATAAATAAATTTTCAGAATCTTGTCTTCATTCCTTTTTTTTTTTAAGCTACGTAAACTTGTTACTCCATGTGAATCGTGTTAGTTGCAATTTGTGTGTGCCGTTAAAAAAACGCTTGTGCATGCAATCGTGAAATTTATAATTAAAAGAGAAGATTATCTTGGAAACAAACACCTCTTGAAGCATTTCTGAAGAAGACAACTCCTTGTGCAAGAAACCAACGAGTGCCGAGCCAATAATGAGTGATCAATGAGTGTGCATTTAGTCGATGATGAAGAAGAATAAATATTCTTTAACATTTGGAAGTCCTAAATAATTTCTCTATTATTATAATTTGCTTGATTTTACAGGCTACATTTTAATTTCTTTCGATAAATCAATCATTGTTTAAACATAAAACTAATTAGCTAACTAATTTCATTGTTGAGAACGTAACCCCCATTTTTAACCTTATGTCTATGGAAATAAATTCCTGCTTTATGAGTTTTCGTTTTACGAGCATGCGCTAGAAACGAATTAACTTGTAAAGTCGAGAACTACCTGTATTTTATTGGTGGGGTGATTCCCCCACCCTTTCAGGATACATGGGATTATTGTCCTATTTTACCACTAGATGGATATATTAAGCTAGAGGAATGTTGAGAACTTAAGTACACTGATGGTGAAAAATATTAGGAGCACCTGATCTCTCTCTCTTTCTCTTCATTTAGCAACACATAGAGGCCCAGAGAACCCCCTCCATCACTGGCCCCTTTGCCGATGCTGTGACATGAAATACAAAACTCCCCTCCCCTCCCCTCCAACAAGTTCTAGAAAAATTAGGCAGATGAGCTGAGAAATGGCAGCCATTTTAAGTGCAACATTGACAAATGTAACGAACTGCATATTACGGATAGCAGTAATCCCATATTAATGTAGCATAAGAGTAGTGGAAAAGGAAAGGGACTGGGGGTAATTGTGCAGCCAGATATGAAGTTCTCTGAGCAATGCAGATAGGCTGCCAGGATAGCTCATGGGGTTTTGCCAATGATATGCAGGAAGAGATAAGAAAGTGATTATTCTATTGTATAAAGCAATGATTAGGCTGCACCTTGAGTACTATACAGATCTGGAGTAGTGGAAAAGGAAAGAGACTTGGGGTAATTGTGCAGCCAGATATGAAGTTCTCTGAGCAATGCAGATAGGCTGCCAGGATAGCTCATGGGGTTTTGCCAATGATATGCAGGAAGAGATAAGAAAGTGATTATTCTATTGTATAAAGCAATGATTAGGCTGCACCTTGAGTACTATACAGATCTGGAGGCCCCATTTTAAGAAGAATATACATCTGTTCAAATGGGTGCAGAGAAGGGCAAAAAGACTGGTGAAGGGAGCAAAAGGGTGGACTTACCAAGAAAGGCTTCAGTTCTGTAAATTGCAGCATCTGGAGACTAGGCATCTGCAAGGAGATCTGATTGAGGTGGTTATTTGTGGAGGCCCCAGGGTTCAGTGCTGGGCCCATTGTTGAATGGATTGAATAAGCTCAATTCTGATGGCATTCTTCCACTTGCTTAGACTAACTCATTAGGGGCATAAATTCAAATTGAGGAAGGATGGTTGCAATATAGATACATAGAAATTTTCCTTAAGCCTGCAGGTGGTTCATTGTTGGAACAAACTTCCACCTGTTGTTGTGAAAGTGGGTAGTTTTAATAAATTCAAGGGAGAATTAGACAAATTATTGGAGGGGATGGGCATGTGATATAGGAATGTTTCAATTTTGTTTTCAGTGATGCTTTATATGCTTTCTTTCTTGCATCATATGGCACTACTAATACTTTATAATTTCATAATAGCCCCAGTTAGGTTTTCATACTGACATAACTGATGCTGCAAAACATTTATTACTTCATTCATCTGCTTCCTTATTGTTAAAGATACCAAGATTCGCTTGGAATTAATGAAATTTGTGCTACCTCAGCAGTTACAAAAAGAACATTTTTTAATGGGGACCTCACTGAAAAAAAGAATAGCATTTTGTTTTAGACTGTCCACCACCTAAGCAGTAGAAATTCCTATGACTAAATCAAGAATCATCATGCAGATAATCTATGGATAGTCTACAGATAATCAACACACAAAAGGGAAGCGGAAAATTTGAAAAGTATTGATAAATTAAATTTGCACATAACATTCTTCAATGTAAATCTTGGAGTAATGACTTCACAACATGGATGTGGGGTACACTAGACATGTTCCCACTCCTGCAGAAAATCTTTTCATGTTTCTCCCTTCTGAGAGAAACATGAAACTAGAATTATCAGCTTGCTAGGCCTCTTTAGGATTGTGTTCAGCAGAAGTTTGCAATTCGGAAGATCTTTTCTTGGGGAGATATGGGTGACTCACTAGCGAGCACTTGTTGTGCTTTTCAATTTGGTAATGCTGGAGTGCTTATATGGCTTTTTTTTTACCAAATTTTTGGATGAGTTTTCTACAGTAGCATGTTATTGAAGCAACAAGAGGAAGCATACTCTTGATCTGGTCATCAGCAGCAATTCTTCTAGCATTAAGAATCTGCAGGTAAAAGACCCACTGGGTAACAGTGATCGCAAGTGTACTGAAGTGGAATTTACTTAAAGACATAAATACTGTCAAGAATAAAGGGTAAGGCTTTTGCTTTCATAAAGGTGACTACAGTGGTCTTGGACAGTTTTTCAATACTATGCAGTGGGACCAACTAATGTTGGTCCCACTGCATAGTATTGTATTACCAACAGCCAATTCTAAATGGGAAGCATTCAGGAAAATAATCACAGATTAGGCTTTTCATACCAGCTAATGGTTCAAGGCTTAGACCTAATGGATGTCAGATGAACTGATGAGGCAGAGAAGAGAAATGTATGGGATTCATAAAAATTACCAGAGGATACAGAAGCCTATGGTAGATATAAAATAGTGTGTAATCAAGTCACAAAGGAGGCTTTCAATAATGTACAGGAGGATAGGCAACTAAGGCAGTTTACAAGAAATTGCTGGCAAAGAATGCAAAGAACAGTGGCAAAGACTTCTATGCTTATATTACCAGTAGAAGAAATAGGTTGAATCACACTGGACCACTTGTCAATGAGTTAAATGTTGATAACTTGTCCAGGTTGCTCATAAACTGAATATTGCATTTTTATAAGTATTTTTCATCTACATTCAACATGAGGAATTCTTCAGGGAAAAGGATGCCAGAAGTTTGTCAAACTTCAACAGAGTGCTAAATGATTTTGTGATAACTGAAAAGAAAGTGGAAGAGAAATTGTTGAAGCTAACATGAAAAGGCACTTGGGGTTGATGGAATCAATCCAGTTATATTATGGGAGGCAACAAAGGAAGCAAGCAAGCCCTTAACCATAATTATGAGATTATCCTTGGATTCAGAGGAGGTCCTTATTGACTAGAGATGTGGCAATGTATCTCCACTTCACAAAGGGGGTTCAAAAGATGACATGAGTAATTACAGACCTGTAAGCTTAACACTTGTTCCAAGAAAAACAATGGAGTCATTGGTTAGAGAAGTAATGCAGGACCATCTAGACAGCAATTCAATTATACCAGAATAGGTTTTTTAAGAGGTGGTCTTGTCTGACCAATCTGATTGGATACTATGATGCAGTAACAAATGAACTGGATGAAGAAAATAATTCTGATATCATATATTTTGATTTCAGGAAAGCTTTTGATACAGTTTCCTATAAAAGACTGCTGTACAAACTGGAGTAGTGTGGCATTAAGGACAACTTACTGCTATGCATAATGGGATGATTGAGTCATAGAAGACAGAGTGGTTATCAATGGGCACTGCTCTTTGTGGAATAGGATTATTTGTGGAGTCCCCAGGGTTCAGTGCTGGGCCCATTGTTGTTTTCAATATTTATTAATGATATTGATGAAAGCATATCAGGCTAAATGTCTATGTTTGCAGGTGATACAAAAGTTGGCAGGGTGGTTAATGACAATAATCAAGGTAAGCTACTGCAACAAGATCTAGCAAAATTAGGCATATATGCTTAGAAATGGCAGCTGTAAAAAATGCAAGGTATTGCACATAGGTAGCAGCAATCCCAGAATAACATATCAACTCTGTGCTACACTCAACATAACGAAACACCCTGTGGATAATTGTGCAGTCAGATATGAAGTTCTTTGAGCAATGCAGACAGGCTGCCAGCACAGCACATAGGTTAATTTTTTTTCAATAATGTACAGGAACTTTGTTAGCAGGGATAAGGGGGTAATTATCTCTTTATACAAAGCCTTAGTTTGGCCACTACTTAAGTACTGAAGTCAGAGAGTGGTTTTTAATGGACACAGATCTTCGACTAATGCTGTTTGTTGTTGTTTGTTTGTTATTTGGTTTTTAGGAGCATTAGCAACTAAGGTCATATTGCTCCGGGAATATGCGGTGGTCATTCCCTGACCTTTCCGCATCCTCCGTATTTGGTGGTGATGGGCTCGAACCCCAGTTTAATCAAGAAGGGTGTACTACGCACTGCTGCTCCTTCCCACCTGGCTACGGAGGCGCCCAATTGGACTAATGCTATTATATGATCCTTTCAGGCATCAGTGCTGGGCACTATACTGTTTTCAAAATTCATTAATGATATTGAAGGCAAAACAAGTCTGATGTCCAAGTCTGCTAATGATACAAACATTGGCAGGGTATTTAATAACTAGAAATTAAGCAGATGGACTGAAAACTGGAAACTGATGGGGCAATATAGGTAATGCCCTCACAGTGGTATAATGGGAGAACAGGTGCCACTGTCTTCCTCATACCAGTTGGAAAAGGCCTGGGTTTGACCTTTGTGATGCAAGGAACTTTAATGGGCTTTTTCACATCATGGCCAAATTAGTTGGTCTAATGTGAGAGTTGACGGTTTTTCCTTTGGAAAACTAGGGTTTTTCTTTATAGTAAACAGGCAAATCAACCAAAGAATACATGCAAAATATAGATATAATAATTCCTCAGAGTCTTAGTTGCTCTGGAAATTAACAAACAAAAGATATGTATACAGGTAGGAGTAATTTCAGAATAACATACAAACTGAGTGCTGCTATTCTCCATGCAGTGGAGAATGAAAAAGGGCTAGGGGCAATTATATAGTCCAACATGAAATTCTCTGAGTAGTGCACACAGGCTGTTAGGTCGACTTATGGAGGTTCTGTCAATTATATACAAGAATTTTGCCAGCAGGGACAAGGAGGTGATTATCACATTGTATAAAGTAGTGGTTAGGCTACACCTTGAGCTGTAGAAGCTAAAGTACTGCATACAGAAAGAAGAGCAATAAGATGAGTTATGGGCACAAAAAGGTACTTTTATCATAAAAGACTTTAGTTCTGTAATTGCAGTGTCTGGAATCTACACACTTTCAAGGAGACCTGCCTGAAGTGTTTAAGGCTATAAATGGATTGAGTAAACTAAGTCCTGATGGCATTCTTATTCTTTCTTGGATAACTCACACATAATGAGGACATAAATTGAAATTGAAAAAGGAAGATTGTAGGATAGATGTGTGAAAATTTGCTTTCAGCCAGACAGTAACTGATTATTGGAACAAGCTTGCATCTGATGTTTTGGTTAATTTTAACAAATCCAGGATAGAATTAGACAAACTATTAGATAGGATGGACAGGTGATATGGGTTGGTTGGTTCTTGTAGGGTTTTAAGCATATTATTGACTTAGACTACATTGCATCGCATATATTATATCTCTAAACTGTGTGTGTGTGTGTTCTGTGGTAGATTTTTTGTTTGGTAGATGAAAAACCAAGTTTCTGGGAGAAAAAAACCATTATATGTTTGCATGGGATCAATTAGTATTTAGTATTAGTATTAGTAAAGGCATATGATGCAAGAAAGCAAGCTTATGTAGCATTAGCCAGGAAAAAAAAAAAAAAAAAAAAAAAAAAACTTCCATTTCACCCCTCCGTTCCTTCAAAATACCTGTCCAGCTGAGCCTTAAATTGATTTAGGCTATCAACTTCCACAACAAGGGATGGAAGTCTGTTCCACCAACCAACTACCCGCTGGCTAAAGGCAAATTTCCGCACATCTATCCTACATTAACTCAGTCATGTTGTGAAAAAGAATTCCTTGCATAATTGAAGGAATTTGAACTCAGGTCTTTTCCACTCAGTGTGTAGAGGAAAATGATTATACTAATTGTGCTACCCATTAGAGTTGGTGATATGGGAATTGTTTTTTTTTTGTTTTGCTGATGCTCTAATAAGCTAGCTTCCTTGTCCCATTTCCCACTACTAATACTAATACTGGTTTGGGTAGTTTAAGGCAGTAATCTGTGACCCCATATTTTTATAAGCTTTTAAAATAAGGTCACAGGGACTTAGACACACAATGATGGAATTGTTCTGGGACCCCTCCATGTTTCTCTGGGGTAGGACACCAAGGTTGGTCCTAGCGAAATATGATGAGCTTAGGGGAACCCTGAAAGAACATCATGAGCATGGCCAGATTTACTGAAGTAAATGAGTACATTCATTGCCCAGGAATAGGAATGGAGAAGTGCCAGCTGGTTTCTCACCTCACCACTAAAGATGTGAAACTTCATTGTGTATAGTGCCAAAACAACTTAGGCTATGAGGAATCAGTATACTGTGTTTGTAATAGCATTTATTATTTGGTTAGCCTGTCTCCTAAACAAGTATTAATGAAATAAAGAAGAGTTCCCAGAAGATGAAACCATGCACTCCTTGCCAAAAAGTGACTAATGTGTTCATGTTGCGATAAGGCCAATAAAAGTTCCCTCCCATCTAGATTGAATTTGAACCCAGGTCTTTTTCGATATGGTGTGGAAGAATGGTAATCATAACCATGTGCTAGTCAAGAGGACAAAATATGATGTGTGACAGTTATGATGCTCTGAAAGAGATGTAGCTGTATGTTTATTTTTATGCATAAAATTAAGACTATGAAGCATCAGTATATTGTATCTATAAAATTGTGTGTATTCTCTGGTACATTTGGCTATTTTTCTGGAAGAAAAATCCAATGCTTAGTGATTAAAAAATCCTAACCCAAAATTGACTAACTCTTCCATGGTGCAATAAAATCTCAGAAATTCCTCCCACCTTAACGGGGTTTAAACTTTATTTTTCACATGGCATGGAAAAGACATTGGTTGTAATTACTTGTTGCTTGCGAGAGAGAGAGAGAGAGAGAGAGAGAGAGAGAGAGAGAGAGAGAGAGAGAGAGAGCTGTGACTAGAACTGATTGCTTCTATCTAGGTAGCATATATTTCTGTGACTTTTCATTTCAGAAATTACCTATAATTCTATTTCAAGTATTGCCTACTCAGATTTTAAAATACATATTTTTAATCACTTACGGTATTTAAGTAAATTCCAAGGGTCCGTATAGAAGTATGTATGTCCAAGAATCACCCACAGACAGGAGAAAAACTTCAGGCCACAGAAAAAGCCAAGTTCCTTTTCTGCTGATCCAGTATTCTCTGACAGATTTTTCGTATTTGTGTAAACAGAAAAAGCTGTAATTGTCATCAATAAGAGGCCTATATAATAAAAAATATATATATCATAGTTCAATAAAATACCACAACTTATTTGATTTTAGTAATTCTGTTTCTTAATATTTTTCTTGTTTTAATTCCAAAACTGACATTTAAGCATTAGTAGTGAAAAGCAGATCATGTACTGTCTCTGCAACCTTCAAGAAAATATTTATACTATTTACCTATAAAGAAAATTAACTAACAAAATTACTTCACACAGATGAATTTACAAAGAGACAACCAACAGTATCATTGCTTAAGTTGAAGAGCAGCTCATCAAGCAATTAAAACAATTAAAAATAGCCTTATGAATCAAAGTTATTTGGACAATATTCTAGCCAGCAAGAGATATTGAGCAATAATCTGAATGAATTTAGAGATGCAGCTGTTGAGGTTTTCAGTTAAATCCAGCTTTAGTTCATTTGTAAGGGAAGTCACTCGGATCAGAAAGTTTTTCTAATGTGTGTCAAGTTAAGATCTGGATACAATGAACTGAAGCTATTCTTTGTATGAGTCACTGAAATTTGGAGAAAGATTCTGAATGAGTCTAGTGCCAAAATCTGTCTAGTAAAGATTTGAGACAGCAATTCAGAAAGCACAAAGAGTTTCAAGCTATTGTAAACTGAGGAGATATCACACAGTTACTTGCAGCAGATCTTACAGCAGTGCTTTCGAAACCTTTTAGACAGGGACACACTATGTAGATGCCAAAAATGATTCAACACCATACAGAATTCTGTAATTACTCCAGATCTCAGGCACAGTTCAGTAATTATTCCAGATCCCACCAGGAAGTTTATAATAATTTGAATCCCCATTCTTTTTTTTTTCATTATCTTTAAGCTGATGGTAAATGTAACAGCATCCTTTGGCCAAAAATATATGGATGACGGTAAGAGAGAGAAAATGGGTGGCACTAAGCACAAGCTTAACCAAGGTTATCCAAAATCTGTTATGTTATTTATTAGCTTTCAAAAAGAAAGAATGTACCCAGAGCTTATTGGCTGTTGAGTATAAAAGCACATAAAGAAATAAATTTTTAATATATTCTCAGTAATTACATTTTATTCAAACAATTACATCAATATAAGCAGTGAAAAGAAATCAGAGTGTAAACAAAGCTGATATGATGTCAAAAATTGGTGACACCCTTTTGGACATGATATGATACTCCAATATCAGAAAACCCACTTTAGAAAGTGCTATCTCATGGTATTCCAGTTTGTTTCAGATGACTATGCAGAGATTTTAGAGGAAGGACTTTTGTCAGTAGACAGCCTTAGAAAGAATTTGAAAAATGCAGATTTCTGAACATCTGTGTCTGTTTTAATAATTACACTACCTGCAACATGGTGTGGGACACTGAAAAATGGGCTATGACATAGCCAAGTGGTCAGGAGAGAGTTTTCAGGTGTGAGACACTAAACAATAAAAAATATTTAAAGTTTTTAAACATTTTTTATTTCTTTTGGTGGAGGAAACCCAAATGAATCAAAAAATTCTACATATTTTGGATTTTTATTGTAATGACATACCCAGTGAGTACCATTTCCTGTAATTGAATCTAGATTAACAATACTGCTTTAAAATTTATTTATTTTATTGTGAAATGTATCTCTAGAGAATATACCTTGAAAACCTTTTAAATTTTTCATGTAATTTGCCATATCAAAATTGCTCAATTTTTTTTTTTTTTTACATCCTTCACTACGTTTATTGGTTGATCTACAATAAACATTCCTTTCTACTTAATTTATCTACAACTTTAGTAAGCCTTGTACTGCCTACTGCACCTAGAGTTTCCTTAGCAATAGCAGGTAATAGAGGTAATAAAATTGAAGAAAACCTCCAATTTGTTGTAACTAAGATTTATTTAAAGTAATATTACATTCTTGTTGTGATTTATCAATATGATTAATTTGAGTCTGAGTTAATTGTAAATTAGAATTAACGGGTTTAATTTTATCAATTCTTATTCCAACAGTTTGTTTATTTTTGTACGTGCCAGCAATTTTTTTCTTTTGATTATCAGATAAGTATACTTTATAAGATTAATATGTCATTTATTTAAATTAAATTTATATAAGATATAATTCATACAATTGTCTATGATCATCTTGAGTGAGTTCATTATTTTTCAAGAAAATATGTAGAATTTCTACAATTTGATTTCTTAATTCAGTGCTATTATTTCAAACTATCTTTGATGCAATACTCATTTCTAATTTTTCATAGAGTGCATCCATGTTTGAGTATACTAATCCTGATCCTTTATATTCTAATGTTGTTGGTATTAAACTAACTTTCTTTTATTTTCTTAAATGTTCAATCTCTTGATTGATGAGATTTTTAACATCAGGAGACTGTCTTTTCTTTCCACCTAAGGATTTTAGTTTAGCAATTAATCTTATGTTTCAGATGTTGTTACTGTTAGTATTAATTCACTAAGCATCTTTGATTCCTTAGTTTCTAAATATTCTCTATCTAATCGTTTATCAGGATCAAGCTTGAGAAACTCGATGTATTCCATCATTTTAGATTTTTTACCTGCTAAGGTAGCTAAGTTATCCTTCAATAGCTTTAGCTATACTTGAAGGTATAGCGTCTAGCTTTTCTATAACTGGTTTCTGAAATTTCATAATATCCTCTGTTAGAAGTTCTTCTTAAAGTTTGTTTTTATTATGAGCTGTAATATTCATTTGCTTCTCTGCAATAGACTATCAGTTTGAATATACCACAAGGATTATTCATTTATAAAAAAATAATTATTAAATGAAAAACGCACCTATCAAAAATTACAAAACAGATGAAAAGAAATATATGGATGTGCATGATTAGCACCAAAATGGCTTTTTTGTCTATTAATTTGTGGTTCTAGCACATCTGGAAAGACTAATTTACTAATTAAGTTCATATTTGATTATCTATGTTATAATAAGCTATATATTTATGAAAAAAGACCTTAGTGAATCAAAATATGTTTACTTACAAGAGATCTTTGAACAGCTATATGATATCATCAGACAAAATTATAAAACTGAAGCCCCTATTGTTGCTTCTTTTGAATCAGTTATTGCTAATATGATTGATATTGATTCACTTGATCAAACTAATAAAAATCTTATAGTTTTTGATGATTTTGTTAATGGAAAGAATCAAGATAAAATAATTGATTTATTCATTAGAGGTAGAAAGAAAAATGCTTCTATTATTTATTTAATGCAGAGCTATTATGCAGTACCTAAAGATATTCATCTTTAGGTACTTACTTCAGTGTAATTACTTTGCATTTTTTGCTTTTCCTAATAGAAAAGAAATAAATGAGATTAAAAATGAACATACTATTGAACTGAGTAGTAAAGAGTTCATAAAATTATTTACTGGAGCTGTTAAAAAATGGTATAATTTGTTTTTTATATTGTTAAAGTTACTGGTGAGAATAAATTGAAATAGATAAATTTAGATAATAATAAATGAGCTACTTAAGTAAGTTAGGTACCATAACTACACCAAAAACTAGTAAAGTTGAAAGAGGACCTCCTGGTATAGGTTTGAAGTTAGATGAAAATGGTAATTTTAATATTGATAATAAGCAACTGAAGAATGCAAAAAATCCAGAGCATGATATGGATTCAACCACTAAAAAATATGTAGATGAGAATGTTACTCACACTGGCATAGCTACCATGTAGGCAAGCAAGGCAATTGCCTCTGGGCCCAGGCCCTTTAGGGGCCCAGTGTCTTTGGCTGTCTCCTCTTTTTGCAATTTTCATTAATTAAGTAGGGGCCCCGAGCATGTTCTTTGCCTCCAGACCCAAAAAAGGGTAGCTACACTACTGGTTACTCACATTACAGAGAGAGAGAGAATGCAGAAAGAAAAACTTACTTTGCAAAATGATTTAGTTAATCTTAAAGAAGATAATCAAAAATTAAATAGTGAACTAAAGAGCTGCAAATCAACTACAAATAAAAACATTGATAGTATAAAATTGAGTAGTGATTCAAATATCAGAGAAGACAGACAAATTAAAAATTCTAAATAATGACATAAAAAGTAATAAAGAATCTCTTACAAAAGAAATTGACAATGTGCAATCAAATCTTGAAACTTATATTGAACCAAACAGCAAAAACGTACATTCAATAGTTAATGATATCAATAAAAAATTACAGATGTTAAGTGTTGAGCTACAAAATAAAAGTAATAACCTTGAGAACAACATTAAAGCATTAGACTAGACAACAAGAAAATTTATAAAATAAACTTCAGATAAGCCTCTGAACTTAAAAATGGAGAATGTGTTAACTCTTTAAAAAGATATCTACAATGCAAATAGAAAAAAAATCATAAATGTATATCCTCCTGAGGATCCCAATGATGCTGCAAATAAATAATTTGTTCAATATGCTCAGTTTCTTTTATACCCATATCAGGTTTTTTTAATGCAAGGAATAAAAGAATAATTCAAGTAGCTAACCCTCAAGATGATAGTGCTGTTAATAAAGCTTATGTTGATCAAATAAAATTTAGCACACAAAGTGCTGCATTATCTATTTCCAATGAGTCTTATGATATAATGGGGATATGCATAATTAACATATCTGATCCTAAGTCCAATTAATATAACAATAAATCTGAAAATATTCTGTCCCATTCTACGTATCCACTAAAGAATGTATTTTACAAAAAGATTTCCAAGTAATTAACTTTGAAATGCATAGTGGTGTTTTATTAGATAAAGATATGAAATTAACTGATGACATTGATATTAAATTAACAATTTATTTTCAAAGTGGAGAATTCCTTTTCATTACATATAAACTATTTATTGGAAACCAAAAACTTGAAAATAAATTAATAGAAGTAAGCAAAGAAAAGACTTTATTTATAACAGCAAAGAAGAATGATATATTGAAAATTAAAGCTGCATCACCTTTAGCCTATGTATGCCCATATCTATAAATTACTAGAATTAACTGAATTAAAACCATGTAGTTTTTTTAATTTCATAGATTTCGCCATGTTAGACTTACATAATAGCTCTCCAGCTGTTACTTTGAACTGTCAACTAATAAAATGTTCAGATAGCTATACTGATAAAAACTGTGTTGTTATCTCTCCTTACTGCAATAATTAGGTAGAAATAATGTTATCTATTAGAATACATTCTGTAATACAATCTACAAATTAAGTTTGTTCTGTAAGTGATGTTTAGAAATTATTTTTCAGTGAAACGTGTAATGGTCCTTACCACTTGTATTAAACACTTACAGGATGCATTTTTGATAAGTGTGAAATATAAATAAGCACAATGTACAGAAACCTCCCCTTTTAGATAATGGCAAGTTCCATGACAGATCAGGAAATAATTAAACAGTTACAAGATCAGGTAGCTTTAATGAGAAAAGAAATTGAAAGAATATATACTGTATTTAAAATCAAGAACTGAAAAGACTACATTTGATAATGATGGTATTGTTATAAAAATTAATAGAAATAAAAAAATATATATATTAAATTAGAAAGAATTCAAGCTTAGAAAATTAAGTGCTGAAATTATGTTATTAAAAGAAAAAATCATTGACATTGAAGAAGAAATTAAAATATGTAAGAATCTTTTATCAAATTAAGGTATATATATTTTTTAATTAAATTCCTTATTTATAAATGGGTGAAATACTAATTAGTTCTAAGATTAGCATTAGGGCTCACATCTGGTGAGTATGGGCTTGGCACACCCAGGTCTCTCTCTCTCTCTTGGGATAATTCAGAAATTTTTTTTGGCTGGTGCAACTTAAGCCTCAGGCTTCCTTGCACATTTAAGTTGTTGACCCCCACTATAACAGATGGAAGTTTATTCCAACTATGAACCACCTGCTGGCTAAAGAAAAATGTCTACACATATATTCTAAAGCAAATACCAGAATCTTCAAGATTATATTCAGATATATCTTTTTTATTAGATAATTCTTACGAAGTTGCATTAACTAAGTTAATATTATTTGTGGTTCAGTGTGAGTAATCAGTGTGATAATAATCACTTCAAGTATTTTGATAGTCATGAATGGAAATTAATAATGTTTCCTAATGGCATTTATGAATTAGATTTCTTAATGATTATTTGAAACTTCATTTTGATTCAGAAAAATCACCTATTGTTTTTGTCTGCATGGAGATTCTTAGTAGTTTGTCTGCAGGGAGATTCTTAGTTAAATTAGATGAAGGTTATGAAATTGACTTTTCAGAAGAGAAGTTATGTATTGTGTTAGGATTTGAACAAACGAAATATAAAGATAGAATAAATGAAGGTAATATTACTTTTGGAGTAGATAAAATATTAGCATATTGTTCAGTTGTAAAAGGAGCTAATAATAATGGCATTCAATCTGATGTAATATACAACTACCATAGCTGGGTGGGTAAAGTAACTGCCTAGCAACCCAAAGGTCGCGGGTTCGAATCCCGCCTTGGGCTTGGATCAAAGTACTGCAAAAACCTTAGGAGGTGCATTATGGCCACAGAAGCCGATGCGCCAACTACCAAAAAAAAAAAAAAAAAACAACTACCATAGGCTTCTGTGTCACCTGATAATTTTTACATACATCCCATGCACTTTTCTTCTCTGCCACGATTTTCATCAGTTCATCTGACATTCATTTAGGTCCATACCTCAAAGAGTATTTCTTAGTATGAAAAGCCTAGTAGCTTCTATGATTAATTCCTTGATTGCTTCCCATTTAGAATTTGCTGATGGACCATCATCAGCTGGTCCCACTGCATAAAATTTAAAATCTGTCTGAGACCAATGTAGTCCCCCTTACAAAAGCAAAAGCCCTTTACCCTTGACAGTAGTTATGTCTTTAATTAAATTACACATTAGTACACTCTGATTGCTGCCACCCAGTGGATCTTTTAGTTGCAGATGCATGAAGAATCACTGCTGATAACCAGATCAAGATTATTGCTTCCCCTTGTTGCCTCTCTAACATTCTGCTGTAAAAAAGAGTCATCCAAAAAATCTACAAAATTCTTGCTAGTATATCAGTGACCATTCCACAAATTCCAGCCAACATCTGAAAAGTTAAAATGACCAATTATAAGACATTCTGGTTTACTTCCCCACTCTATTTCTCTGTATAGCTATTTGATATACTCATCACAGTTATTAGGCCTATCTCAATTTTGTTTTCCCAGTACTTATATCACACCAAACTGACTCAACATTGCACTGGTCACCCATGTCGACTGGATGCACTGTCTAAGAGCCTAACCCCTCCACTCCTCCTGTTCTGTCTATCCTTCCTGTATACATTGTACTCCCCATTTTCAAATTCTGCATCCCTTATATCTGAGTGACACCATGTCTCTGAAATGCCAACAGTGTCTGCATTTGATGTCTTGACCAGCACTTCAAATTCATCAAATTTATTTACTATACTCTTAGCATTGGTAAGAGCAAGTATACATGCACTTGCTCTTACTCCTAGTTCGCTAACACAGCCCATATATTTATTTGTTTCATGATGACTCCCAGCAGTTCTGAAATACCCAGCACTTTGCTTTCAAGGCTGTTGCCCATTCCAAAGAAGCAGTGCAAGAATCACTTTCACCTCTGCTTGCAGCTATTGTTAATCTATTAGTCTGTTTATCCCCACCCCAAAAAGCTAGCAGTTTCCTGACCCACCTAACACTGCCTCAATAGCATCAGCAAATATTCTTGCACCCTTTATTTTTAAGTGTATCCCAGCCCTGTAGAAGCAAGACTGCTTCTACCTGTTAGCAAACACAGACCATGCTAGAAAAATTCTACTCAAACCTTTTATTATTCTATCCCTTAATAGGTAATTAAACTCAGATTATTACTCTACCATTAATGCCTTTCCTTTTACTCCTGAAGAAGTTAATAATGCTATTGTAAGAATCTGTCTGAATAAATGTCCTGGTTCTGACCTTAACTAAGGAGCTTTCATATTTAAGCTACATGCTAAATGTTCAAATATACTGATTAAAGTTTTCAACAAATGTTTACAATACTTTTTCTTTCCCTCAATTTGGAATAACGCACTCTCTTGGCAATTATCATCAAACCTGAAAAACCTTTAAATCATTCACATTCACAGAGACCAATACTCATATTGGAGAACCTTGGTCAAGACCTTATCTTTTAACTAGAAAATACAACACACATACACTGCTCAAACATAGCATAACATAACATAACACATTTCTGGCTGTTTTAGAAGTTCGTACCATTACAGTATATCAAGGCAGAATTTAATTAATGTTCTGGATCTGCTGTACATAACATGCTATACGCTTCTACATCCCTTGTGGGTAACACAGTTTGTATAATTATCGTCCTCCCAAAATGATGGAAAAGATCTAAGTTTGAATCCCGTCAATAATGTGATGAGAGAGAGAAAGGGAGAGAGAGATTATTATTATTAAACTTCCTATGGAAATTAACTTATTTTCTATAGAAATAAACTATTCCAACATTTTATTAAAAGAAAAGTCTCATTACTTACTTCTTTCCTTTTCTGCAATTTTTTCTTTCCATCTACAAAGTATATCTATCAATGTCCCAATCAAAACAAAGAGGCTAATTATTCCTAGGATACATCTAGAAAAGAGAAAATTTTAATAAGCACTTTCATTCTGCATACACAAAACACCTTAAGTATGATTACTGAATTACATATGTACATAAATACATACAATATGTATGTTGGGTACAGCCTCTTTCTGTATATAGCTTTGAGCAAACTAGTTTTGCTACTTCCTACATCATTGATGTAACTTCATTGACCTTATACTGTCCAGTCACGTCGCCACAAGTTGCCTTAGTATTGCACTACTCAAAATAAATAGCTCTGATGGAGAAGTACACTGCATTTTATTTAAAGTGTATGTCAAAGGCTTTTTCTTTAAATTCATTTTAAAGGAAAAGCCTTTAAATAAATTCTATGCAGTGGGACCAAATGATGTTACCTACAGCAAATTCTAAATGGGAAGCATTCAGGGAAGTAATCATAGATGCTACTAGGCTATTCATACCAATGAAGAAACACTGTTCAAAGCTTAGACTTAAATGGATATCAGATGAACTACTCAGACACATGGCAGAGAAGAGTGCATGGGATGCATATAAATTATCAGGTGATACAGAAGCCTATGGTATATATAAATTAGTCTGTAATCAAGTCACAAAGGCCGTTAGGCATGATTATGAGCAGTCTCTGGCAAAGAATGAAAAGAAAAGCAGCAAAGACTTTTATGCTAATATTAACAGCAGAAGGAAGGGATTGAATAACATTGGACCACTTGATGTCAATGGATTAACTGTTGATGACCCTGCTACATTCACATGTGATGAATCCTTTAGGGGAGGGAATGCTAGAAATTTATCAAACTCTAACAGAAAGCTAAATGACTGTGATAACTGAAAGGAAAGTGGAAGAGAAATTGATGAAGCTGAACATAAAAAAGGTTCCTGGGGTGGATGGAACCTATCCAATTATATTAAGGGAGGCAGCAAAGAAGATAAGCAAACCCTTAGCCATAATTACAAGAGCATCCTCGGATTTGGGGAGGTTGCTATAGACTGGAAATATGGAATGTACCCCAAATTCATAAAGGGGATCAAAAGGTGACATGAGTAATTACAGACCTGTTAGCTTAACATCTGTTCCAGGTTAAATAATGGAGTCATTCATTAAAGAAGTGATGCAGGACCATTCGTACAGGAATGCAATTATACTTCAGTCACAGCATGGATTTGTTAAGGGGTGGTCTTGTCTAACCAATCTGATATGTAGCTAGATGCAGTGACCAAGAAATTGGATGCAAAAAAAAGAATTTTGATATCATATATTTGGATTTCGGGAAGGCTTCTGATAATTGCACACAGGGACGTTCCTAGGGCATGCGGCACCTGGGTGCCAACGGCCAGCCCTGTATGCACATAAAAGACTGATGTACAAGCTGGAGCAATGTTACATTAAGGGTATGTTACTGCTATGGATAAAGGAATGGTTAAGTAGAAGAAGACATAATGTCTAAGTTTGCAGATGAATCAAAGGGTTGGTAGGGTGGTTAACGACAGTCATGATGGTCTACTATAACAAGATCTAGAAAAATTAGGTTGATGGTCTCAGAAATGGCAGTAAAAGTTTAACATTGACAAATGCAAAGTACTGCATATGGGTAGCAGTAATCCCAGAGTATCTTATGAACTGTGTGGTACCAAACTCAAGGTAGTGGTAAAGGAAAGAGACCTTGGAGCATGGGCACCAGCAGGCTATTTTGAAAGGTGGTGCAAAAAAAAAAAAAAAAAAAAACTACAGTAGAACGTCAATTATCCAAACCACTGCCCCCCCCCCAAATTACAGTATCTACTTTTAGTGCTTTGGTTGTTATGATGCTGAAATATTACTTCTGCCACTTGGTGTATTCGTTTCTGAATATTTATTTGAAGATATATGCAATATAGCATAGAAATAGTCTTAATTTGTCATTACAGGAGATAAAAATCAAATTTTGGCTTTAACTACTGTGTGGACCCAGGATTGTTCCCATGACCTTTGTGTCATTGTCAGCTGTACCGTTGTCCTTTGTGAGTGTGGCAGTATGGTGAGGGTTGGGGGTAGTTAGCTTTCACTCAGTCTGCTGTGAGCCATGAAGTGTGAGGCTATTTCAGGTGTTTTGTTTCTAATCACTCAATGTTTGAGTTTTTGTTCGTTAAACACAATAAACTAAAACACAATATTTCAAAGTGAAATATTGTGTTTTTGCTTTTTAATTTTAATACTGCTGTCCATTTGTGTTGATAATGGTGTCTACAAGCAAAAGAAACTGCAATGTGTTGTCAATAGAAGACAAGATAATAATTATTAATAGACTGGAAAAGGGCAAATCTCTTGCCAAAAAAACCAGCATATCTCTTGCTAAGATTTTTAACATTGGTAAAGCAACCATATCTGACATAAAGAGCAGGGAAAAAAATGAAATTTTGAAGTTTACTTCAAATTTAGACAATGAACATCGCTCTAAAAAACAGGAAAACTATGAAAAAAGCTAGTGACGAGAATTGAGAAGATGCTGTTCATTTATGGTTTCTACAAAAGAGAAGTCAAGGCAAACCTATTTCTGGACCTCTGTTATGCAAAAAAAGCGTTACAATTGTATCAAAATTTTAAAATCCATCTGAATTTAAAGCCAGTACAGGATGGCTGAAAAATTTCAAATCTCACCACGGTATAAGGAAGCTTGAAATTCAGGGAGAAGCTTTACCAGGTGATGTCCTGGAAGCAGCAGCTTTTAAAGTCTTCTCTGAAAATGGCAGAGGAAGAAGGAATGATGTTTACAATGCAGATGAAACTGGTCTTATTTGGAAGTCACTCCGTGTAAATCACTTGCATCATGATGCAAAATGGCTGCTCATTTCAAAGCTAACAAAGAGTATGTTACAGTTATGGTGTTTGCAAATGCAAGTGGGCAGCATGTTTTACCATTGTTGATGATTGGAAAATCCAAGATGCTTTAAACGTGTAAAGTGCCTACCAGTACGATATAAAGGACAGAAAAATGCTTGGATGAATTCCAAGTGTGAAGAGGCATTGAGAAAATGGGGGTAAAGCTGGTAAAGTTTTGTTTTTTATCGATAATGCACCATCCCACCCTTCTCTTGAAAAAATGAATTCAATTGACAAAAACTTCATTATCCGGTTTTTACTGCCAAACATTACAGCCCTGCTGAAGCCAATGGATCAAAGTACTATAGAAAAACTAAAAAAGACATTCAAAAAACAAGTCTTGTGTTGCTTGTTGCTACCAGAAGGAGATGAAGAGAACATGGTTGAGTTTTCAAAGAAGCTCAACATTAAGGATTGTTGCGATATATTATTGCAGATGCCTGGAACATGTTGTCGGAGAGAAATCGGATAAAGGCATGGCATAAACTTTGAGGTGCTGCCGAAGAGACGGTCACACGTGTAACATTTGAATGAAGATGTAGGTGAGATTATAACTTTATTTCAAGGGATTCCTGGGTTTTCCCGAGTGTGGGAAAGATGATGCAGAGGCATGGTTAAACAACGATGCTGATGATCCTAGTTATCCATATTTTAGCCGAAGAAGGAATTGTTGCATTAGTCCAGGATGAAGAACATTCTGACTTTAACCAAAGTGATTCTGATGACAAAGAAGAAGAGGGAGTAGGCCCATTCACATGAAGGCCTTCACTGGCTATAAACTGCAATGGCATCATCATCATCATCATCAGCCATTTTCAATCCACTGCAGGATGAAGGCCTCTCCAGCAACTTTCCAGTTCCTTCTGTTTTGAGCACTGGCCATCCATTTACTACCCACAAACTCATCAATTTCATCTATCCATCTCCGCCTTTGTCTTCCAGGTTTTCTTCTAGCTAATCTTGGATACCATTCTGTTATTTTCTTAGTCCATCTGTCATCATGTCTTCGAGCTATGTGTCCTGCCCAAGACCATTTTAGTTCTTTAGTTTTGATCAGAATGTCCTTTACTTGAGTTTGTTGCCTAATCCATGTGTTTCTCTTCTTATCTAACAGTCTGATTCCCAATATGATTCGTTCCATTCTTCGCTGTGTAGTTCTCAGCTTCTCTTCCATTCTTTTGGTGAGTGCCCAAGTTTCACTTCCATAAGTCATGGTGGGGAGTATACATTGATTCATTATTTTACGTTTCAGACAAACTGGGATATTGCTCTTCAGTATGTGACTATGTTCCCTGAATGCTATCCATCCAAAATTTATTCTTCTCTTGACTTCCAGCCATTTATCATTATTACAGCTAATGACTTGTCCCAGATAAGTATACGACTCCACCTTTTCAATTACTGCTCCTTCAATCATTATTTCCCTTTCTGTGGCATACTTGTTCATCATTACTTTTGTTTTAGCCATATTCATCTTTAGTCCAAAATCCTTACTAGCTGTGCATAACTGATTAAGATTTTCCTCTAATTCGTTGGGATCGTGGCTAATGACCACAATGTCATCTGCAAATCGTAAATGGTTTAGGTACTCTCCGTTCACATTGACTCCTTTCTGCGACCAGTCTAATCTTCTGAAAGCTTCCTCAAGGGCAGCAGTAAACAGCTTCGGAGATATTGTGTCTCCTTGTCGAACTCCTTTCTCAATTTTAAATTTCCTACTGTCTTTGTCTAGTCTAATAAAGGAGGTAGCACTCTCATATATTTTCTTCAAAATCATAATATATGGGGTATCAATGCTTTGTCTTTCCAGTGCCCGAAACATTGCCTTATACTGTATGGAGTCAAATGCCTTTTCATAATCCACAAATGCCAGGCATAATGGTGTTTTATATTCATTTGCTTTCTCCATTAGCTGTGATATTACATGAAGGTGATCCATAGTTGAGAATCCTGTCCTAAAGCCAGCTTGCTCTTTCGGTTGATTCTCATCAAATATTCTTTCTAATCTGTTAGTAATGACACTTGTGAACAACTTGTAGATGTGGGATAGCAAGCTAATTGGTCTATAATTTCCAATTTCTGATTTATCTCCTTTCTTATGCAGCAAAACTATGATTGCATTATTCCACTGCTTAGGTGTCACACCTTTTCTAATGCACTTTGTGAAAAGCCTTGCCAGTTTTTGTGTTATGTCTCTTCCTCCCAATTTTAACAACTCTACAGTAACTTCATCTTCCCCCAGGGCTTTCTGATTCTTCATTTTCTTCAATGCATGTTCTACCTCATCAGGAAGAATATTGGGTATGTCGTATGTGTTGCTACTTTGCAATCCATCTTCCCCACTGCTGGCATCATTCCCGTGCTCCTTGTATAATTCTCTATAGTAGCCTTCTGCTATTTGAATTATGCCTTGTCTGCTGTTTATAAGTACACCATCGCTATTCTTCAGTTTCAGTATCATTCGTCTTTCTGTATTACTGCTCATGGCTGCTGATTTAATTCCTTTGTTTTCCCTTAATACTTGTTCTACTTTTCTTGTGTTAAATCTTCTTATGTCCTCTCTGAGTCTCTTTCTAATGGCTTTGCATAACTCAGCATACTCAATTTTCTCCCTGTCAGTGTTTTTCTTGCTTTTCATTTGTCGTCTTCAGTTCATCATGACAAGTGTTTCTTGACTAATTTTTTCTTCTTTGGATTTCTTTTTCCCTATAGGTTTCTTGGGCTTTATCACTTTCAAAAAGTTGTAATATTCCTCGTCGATATCTTGGTCCTCAGCAGTCTGCAGAAGCTCATACTTGCTCTTAAGTTCCAATACATACTGCTTTTTCTCCTCTTCTGTTATCTCAAAGACCTTTGTATTATTTACTCGAGTCAGTTTTTTCCTTTCCTTTCCTACATCAAGTGTACATCTTACCATTCTGTGATCACTTCCAACATTTACCTTATTCAGGACAGTAACATCATTCACAATATATCTTCTGTTAGTGAGGATGAAGTCGATTTCATTAGTAGTTAATCCATTTGGACTCTTCCATGTCCACTTTCTGTTCACCCTTTTCTTGAAAAAAGTGTTCATTACTGACAATCCTTGAGATTCTGCAAATTCCACAAGGCTTTCACCTCTTTCATTTCTTTCACCAATTCCAAAATTTCCTATTGTTCCCCTTTCTGTGCTGTTTTGTCTTTTTCCAACCTTAGCATTGAAGTCTCCCATAATAATAGTGTAGTGGGTTTTATGCTCATCCAGAAGACTCTCAATTTCGGTATACATTTCTTCAACCTCTTCATTATCATGGCTCGATGTTGGTGCATAAATCATTATAATCTTTAGCTTGTATCTCTTAGAAATCTTGAGTATTAGTCTTGACACTCTTGGCGATGTACTTTTGAATTCCAAAATGTTGTTTTTAAAATCTTTATGGACCAGAAACCAAACTCCACCTTCACTCCTTTCACTGTTTCCATTGGTGTACAGCAGATTTCCACTTGATAAACTTATAAGTGATTCATTTCTTCTTCTTGTTTCAGCCAAACCGATGATATTCCAATTCACATTTTCCAATTCCTTTTCCAGCTCTAATATCCTGTCTTCACCAATGAGTGTTCTTACGTTATAACAGGCCAAGTTCAGTTTCCGTTGTTACGTTATAACAGGCCGTGTTCTTACGTTATAACAGGCCAAGTTCACTCACACTGCAATGGCATTGTGTAACTGTCTGAATGCAGTTCTATGGAGATATTACTATTAAAGAGGATGAGAGACCTCACCATGAAAAAAAAGACAAATCTCGCATAGTTTAAAGAAAAATTCAGGATTACATATTTTAAAAAAATAAACCTTCCCAAGATTCATTATACTCTTATTTGTGCGCAATTACTTTTATTTGTTTATTTCTGTTTATGTTAAAAAAAAAAAAAAATGTGATTTATAGTTGAAACCATATAAACCAATTAGGTAAGTTCAAAATAAATGTAATATATAATATACATTGTTTCTTAAAAACATTTTGGTTATTATTTACAAACCATTTCCTAAATTAATTATTTTTTATAAGACTTCATATTTCAAAATACAGTAGCAATAACATTGCGCACAATAATTTAATTGTACTAATTACAATTTGTTTTGTATAAATTGGGTATTCTCATGTATGTTTGATTATCCGAACCAACCTTGGTCCCAATTAGTTCACATAATCGACATTCTACAGTATTACATTAGGGTCACCAGGTAAGTTATTACATTTAATCCATGTGTATTGTATCGGTAAATTGCATGTGTTCTCTAGTCGATTCACCTGTTTTTCTGGATGAAAAAACCTTGCTATCTACACCTGAGACTGACTAACTCAGCCACGGAATGAAAAAAGCCCATAAAAATTCCTCGTGTCATTGATAGGATTTGAACATGGGCCTTTTCCACTCGGTGTGGGGAGGACGGTGATGATACCACTGTGCCACCTGCGCAGACTGAAGGTGATGCATATGGGAATAAATGATTTGTTCAACAAATTTTCGAATACATGCGATATCTTAATTAAGTCAAGTTTTACTGATTTACATGTGCAGCAGAGCCAACATTTCGTGATCGGTGGGAGAAAGAACTGCGCGGACTGAGCACGTTCGGGCAGAGTTAAAAAGAAAAAGGTGCAAAATTTCGTCACTGGCAATGAAGATTTTATGAAAACAACTATATCAAACTATATTCACAGAGAAGCCTAGAAGATTGCAATTTTTATTTAAAAATAATGGCAAAAATTAACTGTGTCTAATTCTGTTTTGCAAGAGTTATTTTAATTTTGTTCTTGTTTTAATAAATTATTTGAATTAATCTTTTAGTTTTTTTTTGTAGAATTTGTATTGTCTGAATGTTTCAATAAATTAATGAGAATATTAAAAATTGTTTATTACTTTGACATCCAAAGGTGGTGCACTTGTGCCACCTTGCACCATGCTTTGGAGTAATTGTGTAGTCAGATATGAAATTCTCTGAGCAGTGCAGACATGCTCCATTACAGTTCATGGGATTTTGTCAATGATATACTGAAATTTTGCAGGGATAAGGAGGTGATTATCTTCTTGTACAAGGCCACAGTTAGGTCATATCTTGAGTTCTGCATACAGGTCTGGATGCCTCACTTTAGGAAAGATTTAGATCTGCTGGCACAGGTGCAGAGAAGGCAACCAGATTGGCGAAGGGAACAAAAGGGTGCTCTTATCTAGAAAGGCTTCAGTTCTGCAAATTGCAGTGTCTGAACACTAGGCACCTGTGGGGAGATCTGATTGAGGTGTATAAGGCCTTTAATGGATTGAGTAAGCTAGATGTTAATAGCATTCTTCCTCCTGACCTAGGTTAGCTCAGGAGGAAGTTAGGTTAGGTGCATTATAGCCTAAGCTGCTATTGCACCAATAGTTCTCAAACAATGGCGCCTCCATAGCCAGGTGGGCAAGAGCAGCAGTGCATAGCACACACACATCTTGATTAGATCGGGGTTCGAGCCCGTGAGCCACCAAATACAGAGGATGCGGAAAGGTCAGGGAATGACCACCGCATATCCCCAGAGCAATATGGCCTTAGTTGCTAATGCTCCTAAAAACCAAATAACAACAACAACAACAGTTCTCAAACAACAACAAATCTTTCTCCTGCTAAGACTGCACACAAGAGGTTGCATAAATTCAAGTTGAGGAAGGATGGTTGCAGGATAAATATTCAGAAGTTTGCCTTCACCAACAGGTAGTCAAATTTGGAAATAGGTTTCCACTTGGTGTTAGGGAAGAGGATGGTTTGAATAAATTTGAGGATGAACTAGAAAAATTTTTGGAGGGTATGAATGAGTGAAGTGTCTTTTTCTGGTTTTTTTTGCTGATGCTATATAAGCTTGCTTTCTTGCATCATTTCCACTACTACTACTTTTAATGAAATGGAGAAGCATAATTTCATACCCAACTAGCAGATGGTAATCCTATGGTCAGAAACAGCTCTTTTATGCAAGAGGTGAACAGAGGCTCATAAGATTTGCATAGGGTAACAGAAATGACAATCCACTAAAACGGCACCAACCAAAGAGTCATTTAAAAACACAACTCATCATACCTTGCATATTATGTTTCACTAAATTATCTCTGCAGCAATCTCTTTCTCAAGGTTTAAGATAGTCGCTCTCTGTCAGTAGATTAAGTCAAGGATAGTACTGTACACTTAATATGGACTCATTGTGAATGCACTGATTTGACTCATTATTCTTTGGAATACTTCCCACCAAGTTGGATCCAAAATCAGAAGAGAGTATCTGTTCTGATCATACTGATCTTTCCTTGTCATCTGGAAGGTAGGCTTAATATTAGTCTTCTGCTGATGTTGTGAACTCTTGGTTGACTATGTACAGCTCTTCAGCTCTCTCTCTCTCTCTCAAGGCTACATAGGCCATATTGCACCTATGAACGTTTTGAATGTTATTCATGCATAGTGACTGTTATGACATCAGTCAAAAACAATCACAATTTTATCTGTTTAATGAAGTGGAAAAATTCCAGCACATTAGTTTCGTTACCATTGATAGGGTAGAGTGTCAGGGGTTCTTTAAGGATTGGTAGAAAGCTAAATGAGACTTGGCAGGCAGTGGTATAAAAAGTACACTCAACAAGAATACATTTTACTGTAAGAGGAGAGTTGCACTGTGTTCATTGCAGAAGATCATTACCTGTGAGCAGATAAAGGTGGGTAAGTTGACTATGGCCAATTCGCTCTCTGGTTAAGATTACTTCCTTCTGTTAACACAGAAGCTGGAGGACTTTGATTGTGAATGAAAAATATAGTTTGGAAAGAACTAGTGAGATCCTGTGGTAATAACAACCCCTGGGATATAGTTTATAAGATTTATACTAACAAGTTAAAGCATCCTGCCGAAGACGTAACCTGTTCTATTCATGTTAATGGTCAATATTCAAAATCTTGGGAAGAAAGTGTGCAGCTTATTCTCAATTATCTGTTAGGTGGTTCTAACAAAGGTAAACACTGACATTGGACCTGAGAAATGGAATTAGTAGTTGTTGGTGACTCTATTGTCAGGGAAATGGGAAACATGCTTTGTAAAAAAGATAGGTCAAACAGGACCAGGGTATGTCTGCTAGGGGCAGAGGTTGATGACGTTGTAGAGCGGATATCATCTTTTAAGTGTACAAAAAGTGATATCGTTGCACACGTTGGCACTAATGATATTAAGAGTAGGAGACCGGCAGAATTACTTAACAAGTACAGGTCACTGTTGAAAAAAAGCCGTGAATTAGGGTTCAATTTGAAAGTGTCTGCAATTCTGCCCAGACATGATAGGAGGGAGTATATGATGAGAGCCTTGTCAATCAATTCGGCCCTGGAAAGATTGTGCAAGGCTCAAGGAGTAAAATTTTTTTCAGCCTGGTCTGTACTTGTTTATCCCATCCCTGCTTCTACAGGGATGGGATAAACTTAAATAGCAAGGGTGCAAGAATATTTGCTGATGCTATCGAGGCAGTGTTAGGTGGGTCGGAAAACTGCTAGCTTGGGGGATACAAGGACTAATAGATTAACAGTAGCCACTGGCAGAGGTGAAAGTGATTCTTGCACTGCTTCTATTGGAATGAGCAGCAGCCTGGAAAACAAGATGCAGGATATTTCAGAGACTGCTGGGAGTCATTGCAGTACAAGTAAACACATGGGTTATGTTAGGGTAGCTAGGAACAGGTGCATGTATACTTGTGTGTACACCAATACTAGGAGTTTGTTAAATAAATTTGATGAATTTGAGGTATTGCTCAAAACATCAAAGGCAGATATTATTGGGATATCAGAGATGTGGTGTCACACAGACATAAGGAATGCAGAACTGGAATTTGGGGAGTACAATGTGTACAGAAAGGACAGACAGGATAGGAAGGGAGGAGGGATTATGCTATTACTTAACAAACACATAAAATCCAAGGAAGTGAAGCCAGTCGACATCGCTGGACAGTGCAGTGTCGAGTCAGTTTGGTGTGACATAAGCATTGGGAGATCAAAATTGAGAGTAGGAGCGTGCTATAGGCCTAATGACTCTGATGAGTATAATAAGAAACTGTACAGGGAAATAGAGTGGGCCAGTAAATCAGAGAGTCTTATAATGGGGGATTTTAATTTCCCAGATACTGACTGGAATTTTTGGATTGGTCACTCACACACTAGCAAGGCTTTTCTGGGTTTATTGGATAATTGTTTTCTACATCAGCATATTCGGAAGGCATATTCGGATCAAGAGTATTACTCCCTAGAGGGAGTAATACTCTTGATCTGATTATCAGTAGTGATTCGTCATGCATTAAGAATCTGCAGATAAAGGAACCACTAAGTGGCAGTGATCACAGTGTGCTGAAGTGGGATTTACTCAAAGAGGTAACTACCATCAGGGGTAAAGGGAAGGGTTGTTGCTTTTGTAAAGGCGACTAAGATGGTCTGTGACAGTATTTAAATACTATAAAGTGGGACCAACTGATGATGTTACCAACGGCAAATTCAAAATGCGAAGCATTCAAAGAACTTATCTTGGAAGCTACTAGGCTTTACATACCAATTAAGAAATATTGTTCAAGGTTTAGGCCTAAATGGATGTCAGATGAACTAATGAGACATATAGCTCAGAATAAAAATGCATGGGATACATATAAATTAACATGTGACACAGAAGCCTATGATAGATATAACCTGGTCTGTAACCAAGTTACAAAGGCGGTTAGGCAGGCGAAGGCAGATTACGAGAAATCTTTGGCAAAGGATGCAAAGAAAAACAGCAAAAGGTTCTTTACTTATGTAAACTCCAGAAGGAAGGAGATGAATCAGATTGGTCCACTTGATATCGATGGTTCCACTGTTGATGATCCTACTCAGGTAGCTAACAAACTAAATGAATATTTTGCATCGACATTCACACATGAGGAGTTATTCAGCGAGGAGAATGCCAGAGGTGTATTCAACTATGGCAGTAAGCTAGATAATCTTGTAGTAACTGAGAGTAAAGTGGAGGAGAAATTGTTGAAGATAAACACAAGAACGGCAACTGGGGTGGATGGGATCTATCCTGTTATATTAAAGGAGGCAGCAAAGGAAGTAAGCAAACCCTTAGCCATAATTATGAGAGCTTCCTTGGACTCAGGGGAGGTACCCATAGACTGGAGATGTGCAAATGTGACCCCAATTCACAAAGGAGGATCAAAGGCTGACACAAATAATTATAGACCTGTGAGTTTAACTTCTGTTCCAGGAAAATTAATGGAGGCACTTATTAAAGAAGCACTGCAGGATCATCTAGACAAGACTTCAGTTATAGCTTGGACACAGCATGGTTTTGTTAAGGGAAAGTCTTGCCTGACCAATTTGATTGGATACTATGATGCAGTCACAAAAGAAATGGATGCAGGGAATAATTTTGATATTATATATTTGGATCTTAGAAAGGCTTTTGATACTGTTGCACATGGAAGATTCCTGCACAGATTGGAGCAGTGTGGCATTGGAGGCAAATTGCTGCTAGGGATAATGGGATGGTTGAGGGGGAGAAGACAGAGAGTGGTAATCAATGGACACTGCTCATCATGGACCAACGTTATTAGTGGAGTCCCTCAGGGTTCAGTGTTGGGTCCATTATTGTTTTCTGTATTTATAAATGATATTAATGATGGTATATATCAAGCTTAATGTCCAAGTTTGCAGACGATACAAAGGTTGGCAGTGTTGTTAAGGACACTACTGATGCTATGCTGCTGCAACAGAATCTGGAAAGGTTGAGCAGATGGGTTGAGAGGCGGCAAATGAAGTTTAACATTGACAAATGTAAAGTACTACATATGGGAAACAGCAACCCCAGAGCAACGTATCAACTCTGTGGTACTACAATGACAGTGGTAGAGAATGAAAAGGACCTGGGAGTAATTGTGCAGGCAGATATGAAGTTCTCTGAGCAGTGCAGACGGGCTGCAAGAGTAGCTCGTGGTGTCTTATCAATGATATACAGGAATTTTTCTAGCAGGGATAAGGAGGTGATTATTTCCTTGTATAAGGCAATGGTCAGGCCACACCTTGAGTACTGTATACAGGACTGGAGGCCTCATTTCAAGAAGTATGTAGAGCTGCTGGAACGAGTACAGAGAAGGGCAACAAATTAGTGTATGGAATAGATGGTTGCTCTTACGAAGAAAGGCTTAAGTTTTGCAAATTACAATGTCTGGAGACTAGGCACCGGCGAGGTGATCTGATAGAGGTGTATAAAGCCTTGAATGGTTTGAGCATGCTCACTGCCATGGGATTCTTCCTCTTGCTCAGAATAATCACCCGAGAGGGCATAAATTTAGATTGAGGAAAGACAGATGTGTGGAAATTTGCCTTTAGCCAGCGGGTAGTTTGTTGGTGGAACAGACTTCCATCCCATGTTGTGAAAGTTGATAGCCTAAATAAAGTTAAGGCTCAGCTGGACAGATATTTTTATTTTGAACGAACGGAGGGGTGAAATGGAAGTTTTTCTTTTTTTTTTTTGGCTGATGCTGCATAAGTTTGCTCTCTTGCCTCATATGCCTCTACTAATGCTAAATACTTGGAAATGAAAAAGTTAAATGATTGTTACGAAGGTGAGGGAGATGAGAGTGACTTTCAAGTTGAAGAGTTAGAAATGGCTATTCCCAAGATCAAAAAGACAATAAATGTCCAGCAATGGACTTGTTGAGGGGTGAGATTATCAAGTGAAGTTTCAGGCTGATTCAACGTCACCTTCTCAGCATCTTCAATAAGCATATCTGGGAGATGGGGGTCTTTTAAGCCCGATGGAAGGAGACAGTATTAAAACTTCTTATAAAATCTCCAGTGAAACCAAAGGACAGAGTGGAATCTTATTGTCTGATTGCTGTATTAAGTGCACTGATAAAAGTATGTGAAAGACTCCTGGTGGTGAAAATAATGAATCATGTGCGAGGTGACTACATTTTATCTGAGGATCAGTATGGTTGCAATGCAGGCAACAGAACAGATGATGTGTTACAGCAGTGTATGGCTAAATATAATTTAGGCATTTTCATCGATTTTGCTGGGACATTTGACACAATTGATCGGAACAGGGTGGCATTTGCATTAGCATTAGCAAGGGCATATGATGCAAGAAAGCAAGCTTATATAGCATCAGCCAAAAAAAAAAAAAAAAACCACACACACCCCTTCTCATTTCACCCATCCACTCGATCCAAATGTTTGTCTAGTTCTGCCTTAAATCTGTTTAAGCTATCAACTTCTACAATGACAGATGGAAGTTTGTTCCAGCAATCAACCACATGCCAGCTAAAGGCAAACTTCCGCACATCTATCCTACAATTGTCTTTCCTCAATTTGAATTTATGACCTCTCAGGCGATTATTCTGAGCAAGAGGAAGAATCCCATCATCATTGAGCATGCTCAAACCATTCAAGGCTTTATATACCTCAATCAGATCACCTCGTAATCCAGACACTGTAATTTGCAAAACTTAAGCCTTTCTTCGTAAAAGTAACTCTTTGTTCCATTCACTAATCTTGTTGCCCGTCTCTGTGCTTGTTCCAACAGCTCTACATCCTTCTTAAAATGAGGCCTCCAGACCTGTATACAGTACTCAAGGTGTGGCCTGATCATTGCCTTATACAAGGGGATAATCACCTCCTTATCCCTACTAGAAAAATTCCTGTTTATCAGTGACAAGACACCATGAGCTACTCTTGCTGACTATCTGCACTGCTCAGAAAACTTCATATCTTCCTGCACAATTACTCCCAGGTCCTTTTCATTCTTTACCACTGTCAGTGTAGTACGGGTGTCGCTGTGGTCGCGGAAGTGTACGGACGCATCTGCACGAAGCCCCACTTGATGTAAACGGCGGACGACGATATTGCGCGATCTTCGATTTAGGCAAGTATTAGAACATGGATTTTTCAGGTCTGAAGAGTATCACAGATGAAGGTAAGTAAATTAAGTTGGGCAAGAATAGTTTTTGTGATTGTATTTGCCTATTTTTGCTCTTTTGAGAGTGATTTTGTCCAGCGCGATCGCTACAGCTTCAGCAGTAGCGAGCCCACTGGCATAGCCACTGATTTGAATACGTCTCAAAAGTCGAGAAATTTGAATATATTATACTTGAAACGGCTCGTGATAAGGTTATTTTGTATGGAAAATATAATACTCCTGACAGAATTAACTTATACTTAGCTTATAAAATAGTTTTCTTTGTCTACAGGCGTTTCCCGCCAAAACCTGAAAATCGCGATTTCTGATTTCTAGTGGGCCTAAACTGGAAATAAGTACCCCAAACCACTACTTAAAACGTCAGAAAATTGCTAAAAGTGAATCTAATGCAGAAATTATGGCTGAAAAATCAAATAATGACAAAATTCTGGACAATGACCTAAAAGACTCCTCTGAAAATGAAGCTAGAGTGCTCAGGGAGAAAGTCCCTGTTAATGAGGAAAATGGTAACGAACTGGATAGCTGGCCCCCTCAGTATTAAGAAGGGCAGGAAAGGAAAAAATCAAGAAACTATAGAAATTCCAGAGATGCAACAAAAGACAGAAGAAGAACTAAAACTAGACTACCTAACAAATTTGACTGACCCTATCAAACAGCAAAGGAAACCAGAGTGTATCTAGAAGAATATATGCACAAGCAAACCAACAGGATTACTTCTGCAATTAGGCTGCAGATAGTGAACTGTTGGTCACTGCTTGAGCAGCGCCTGATTGAATTAAATACAGAGAACCAAGTGTTAAAATCAAAATTAGAGGTTACAACTGAGGAGAAGAACAACTATAAAACAATGAACACACTAACCTATGCCCAATGTGCAAAGGCTAATAGCAAACAGGACATAACTAAAGCAAAACAAATAGCTACTAAGCAACCTAATATAAACAAGGAAAGCAACATTGTTATTCTGAAAGCAAAAAGTGACTCTACCCATAAAACCAGTGAGGCAGTTAAGGACACAGTGGTAACAAAGCTGAGGCCTCATCTGAGAGAAATAAAGATAAACAACATGCGGAAAATCAGGAATAATGGAGTCCTGATCGAGGTAGCAAGCAAAGAAGATCTAAGAAAAATAGAAAACCATCCTGAAATTGAAAAACTGGGCTTGCTCCCTGAAAAACCAAAAGGGAAAAACCCTAATATTATAATCTTTGATGTACCTATGTCAGTAATAGAAAAAGAATTCATGATGGATATCTACTTCAAAAACTTTAACAATGAAATGACAATAGATGAATTTGCTGCTGAATTCCTGCTGAAAAGAGCAACAAAAAACAAAAGGAATGGAGAACTCAACATAATTGCAGAAATTACACCAAAAATTTGGAAGGTATTGCAGGGACAACAGAGAATCTATGCTGGCTGGACCAGTCATAGATTTAGAGAACATTTCCCTATCCAAAGTTGCTTTAACTGCCATAAATATGGTCACATTGCCAGAGACTGCACTCAGAAAGAACCTGTCTGTGGTCACTGTGCAGTCACTGGCCACGATTACAAAAATTGCAAAAATAAGTCTCAGCAGCCAAAATGTGCTACCTGCAAGGCAGCACGGCTGACTGACTATACACATAGTATCAGGGATGATAAATGCCCCAGTTATAAAAAAATGGCAAAACTTATACAATCTAGGACCAACTATGGGCCAGATTGAAAACATAAATGTGACTAGGGCTCTAAATCTTGTCCAATTGAATGCTCAAAGAGCAAGAGCCGTTGTAGATCAGATCAAACTCAAATTGGAAGAAAATAATATAGATATCTTGGTACTCCAGGAGCCCTACGCACATATGGGTAGAGTTCAGGGATACCCAAGAGACTATAAAATAATAGAATACACCTCAGGTGTCCCTTCCACAGCAATAGTAGTTAAAAATACTGACCTTACAGTCACAAAGGTGGGTCACCTCTGCTCCCCAGTGGGAGTGTGTGCCCATATTACCAGTGCTGTAGGACAGTTTTACATTATTTCACTATATTCCAGACCAGGTGAAGATATAAATCCAACTATTGAATACCTACAAGTAGTCACAAACTTGCTACCTACTGCAAATATCATAGTGTGTGCTGATGTCAACTGCCGGTCAGCCTTATGGCATAGCCGTACAGAAGACAGAGCAGGCACACACAACGGCCAGATACTTTCAGACTATATAGCCACCTCACCCTTTCAAGTGCTAAACCAACCAAATAACCTCCCAACTTTTAGCAGTACCATGTGGGAGAGTGACATTGATATCACTCTTGCCACCAATTCAATAGCTTATAAAATCACAGACTGGTGTGTCCAGCCAGCCTGGACCACATCAGATCACAGAGCCATTTCCTTCAAACTAAACAGGCAATTACAAACAACCCAACACTCTCTGTTGGATATCAAAAGGTATAACCTTAAAAAGGCAAACTGGCAGATTTTTGCAGAACATACAGCAGCTGAGCTGCAAAAACAGGAAAATGAGTGGTCTAGATCAGGCAACTGTAGCCCAGACGAGCAAGCACTGACTATGACAAACATTTTAACAAAAACAGCAACCCTGTCTATCCCACGGAAAAAACCGAGGAAGCAGACAGTTCCCTGGTGGTGCCCCGAACTGACTATACTCAGAAGTAGGGTACACCAGGCACGGAGACATTTTCAAAGAGCCAGAACATCTTGGTCACAAAATGAGGTGGATGCACTGAGAGATTCTTATAAAACTCACAGGAATCAGTATACAGCCCTCATAAGAGATAAGAAAAAGGAATGCTGGAAGCACTTGGTGGGAACTACTGGAAACAATAACCCTTGGGGAGTTGTCTACAGAATAGTGACCAACAAGCTGCCAAGAGGAGATGTCTTAGAAACTACTGTCAAACCAGATGGAACCCCAACCCTGTGTTGGGTGGATTCTGTAAATAACATCCTAGACAGTATCATTCAGACTGAAACTGGAAATCATTCCCCCACCCAGCTTGACATTATAAAAGAAAACACTGAATATAACAATGCCAATATTGAACCTCTGTTCACTATACAAGACTTAGAAATAGCACTATCTAAAACCAAAAACAATAAATACCCAGGTTTTGACCTCTTAGAGGTTGAGATTATCAAAAAATTAGCAGAAATAGCACCAGATAAATTAATAGCACTATATAATAACTGTATGACAGAAGGTATATTCCCAAAAATATGGAAACAAGCTGTGTTAAGGTTAATCCTGAAAAACCCTGAAAAACTCCCTACTGATCCCAGATCATATAGACCAATAGCCCTACTCCCTGTACTAGGGAAAATATACGAAAGATTAATATACAGCAGATTAGCTCAATATTACACAGAAGCAGGCTTGCATTCCAACAATCAGTATGGTTTTAAGCAGGGCAATTCTACGGAGGATGCCATGCACCACCTACTGACAACAGTTAAAAACACAGAGGAGAAATATATGCTGGCAATCTCCATTGACTTTGCTGGGGCATTTGACTCACTGTGGTGGCCTAGTGTCCTTAGGAGACTTCGCCAGGCAAATGCCCCACAAAACCTCTATAAGGTAATAAACAGCTACCTTACAGACAGAAGTGTCTCAGTACGCACAAGGTTCCAGGAATTGACACGCCCTGTGAATAAAGGCTGCCCGCAGGGATCAATCCTTGGCCCTTTCTTTTGGAACATTGTTCTGGATGAATTTCTGGCCTTGGATCTGGGCCCCGTGGAAAGCCTGGCCTTTGCAGATGACATGATTTTCCTTGTAAAAGGCAACTCACGAGTGGTTGTAGAGCAAAGATCAAATGCCGCTCTCTTGCAGCTGCAGGAGTGGGCACAAATGCACATGCTCAAAATATCGCCTGAAAAAACCAAACAAATACTTCTAAAAGGTAATTTGGACATGAGAAGACGTCCACAAATCAAAATTAACACAATCACTATAAAAATGGTAACAGAACTAAAATATCTTGGAGTGGTCTTTGATTCAAAATTAACTTTTTACCCCCATTTGATCTACTTGGCGAAGAAAGTGCGAAATTATGCAGGTATGATTGCCAGGATCAGTCGAGCAGACTGGGGACTCGAAAGAAAGACCTTGGCAATCATATACCGTGCAATGTTCCTGCCTGTTATCACCTATGGAGCCGGTGCGTGGTTCATCCGCTCGGCCATAGTAAGAAATAGGAATAAATTAGAATCGATACAAAGGACAATACTACTCACTATTACCAGAGCATGTCGCACAGTAAGCACACCTGCACTACAGTTGCTGGCCGGAACTCTCCCACTTTACCTGGAAGTAGCCAAAAGAGGCTTATATTATAGATTTAAAAAGGGCATATCCACAGAATTTCTGGGGATAGCCCTTGATACAACCAATACCTTCAATGATGAAAGAAAAAGAATAGCCACAAAGCTCCACGAGCTATGGCAAACAAAGTGGAGCAGGAAACCAGAGGTCTGGTCACCAAACGGTTTCTGCCACTGGTGTCAATGGTTAGCCCAAAGCCACCTAAGTGGTATGCCCCTGGACTTTTTACAACATTTATATTGACAGGGCACGGCTCCCTAAAGGCGAAACTAACCTCCTTAGGCCTGACCGATGACCCAAACTGCACCTGTGGCGAAAGTGAAGACTGGGCACACATTCTCTATGAATGTATAATATATGACATCCCCAGAACAGAGCTAATAGCACAGATTGGTCCCCTTCCCTGGGGAGAACATCTCTTCATCATGGAAGAGCAAAATTATAAAGCTTTTACATCTTTCACACAGAAAGTTTTCGAAATGCGCAGAGCAATTTCAGCCCCCCAGCAATTAAACAATAATCAATAGTAAAATTGCCCAAGTTTCCCACCACGCCCAGATTATGACTTAAAAACTGTTAGGATAGCAGTATTCTGCACCCTGACATAACAAAACTCCCCATGACTACCATGCCATGTGTAGGAACCTGGGGCCCCAAACCAATGTAGGGGAGGGGGATGGGAATGCATGCAGAGAAAGTGAATGGGAGTGAGCAGACGAGCAAATGTAATTGGCCGAAAGAATACAAAGTTAAAAATAACTTACATTACTTTATATATACTGTACCAACAAACATTTACAAACCACATAAACACTATCACTGCATTCTCCCCTGGCCTGCAAAAAAAAAAAAAAAAAACCTTGCAGCTAGGCCTGCACCACAACTGAAGAATAACAGTAAGTTGCGGTGCCCAGAGAGTGCAGAAAGAAAGAGTCGAATAAATGAGATGAGAACTAGAAGAATGAATAAAAGTGCAAGCGTGAGAGAAAAGAACACAAATGCTAAGTTAAGTACACACTAACCCTGGTTTTAATTAGTATTTAAATTTACGCTACCCATCATTGCATCCCCTCCTGGTGTGTGAGAAAAAGATGAATGAGTCTCGAGTGAAAAAAAAAAAAAAAATTTATAAAATAAGAAAAAAAGTATAAAAAAAAATAATAAATAAATAAATAAAAAAAATTATAAAATAAGAAAAAAGTATAAAAAAAAAATAATAATAAAAAAAAAAATTATAAAATAAGAAAAAAGTATAAAAAAAAAAAAAAAAAAAAAAAAAAGAATGCAGGTAGAGTGAGAATGCACATTCCGAATGAAGTAAATGTGTGCATCTCCCCCCCTTCACCTGGTAGGTTCCCCACTGCCAGCTAACATATCCCACCCCCAGAGCGGGATGGGCAGCTGGACCTTCATACCGGATTCGACACTCCTTGGACAAGACACCGACGAAGACATTCTGCGGCTTTGCTGCCAACACGCCATTGGCGATCCGAACTGGGTACTCTAACCTGGTTCCCTTTAAAACCCCATCCCCAGGCAGGGAATGGAGGAGATGGACCTCTGTCTCCTCTCCTCCCTGCCTACCCCCCATATTTCGCCTGGTGGGGCTCGTCTCCACTGACCTCTTTGGGGATGCCTACTCTATCCGTCCCTATTCTTCTATCTGTTTCCTCCCCAGTCTTCAATCTCCCCCCCCCTCTCTCACTAAATCGACCGAGTACACCCCTTAACAATGCCGCCAAATTATAACCAACGTCTAAATTCTACCGGTTTTATGCAAATCTCTAAGATATCTAACACTATCAGCTTTTATCTAGCGTTACATGTCTAAATTTAATAACATCAAAATTTTGCCCGACCTATTTGGCCTTTAACACATCTCTTTAGTGTTCAACCCTAACCAGCGATTTCCTAACAGCAATCCCATTAAGCATTAATGTCAAATGCATAAACTTTTATTTTATTTTATTTCATTTTATTATTATTTTTTTTAAATAGGCCCTAGCCACTGAAATCCCAGGAAACTAGGTGGCAGGACCTGCCAGAGCAAATTGTTGTGATACTGGATACACCCGGCTAGCCTCCACGTGGCAGGGTATGGGCAACGTCGGGCCCCACTAGGGGCCTGGCGGCCAATAAGCCGGATAAACAATGGGCACAACATATCACACTGCACAGACACGACCCACACACTTTCAAGTCTCTGGCTTGACAGTGTACTGTCCTCGATACAGCGAAACACACGCGGAGATGGGAGAAATCCCAGGTGCCGTCTGACACGAACATACCTTATACCTTATACCTTATGTCAGTGTAGTACCACACAGTTGATACGATACTCTGGGGTTACTGCTTCCCATATGTAGTACTTTATGTTTATCAATGTTAAACTTCAGTTGTCACCTCTCAGCCCATCTGCTCAACTTTTCTAGATCCTGTTGCAGCAGCATACTGTCATTAATGTCATTAACAACCCTGCCAACCTTCGTATCATCTGCAAGCGTGGACATTAAGCCTAATATACCATCATCAATATTATTAATGAATACAGAAAACAACAATGGACCCAACACTGAACCTTGAGGGACTCCACTAATAACATTAGTCCACGAAGCGCAGTGTCCATTTATTACCACTCTCTGTCTTCTCCCTCTCAACCATACCTTTATCCATAGCAGCAATTTGCCTCCAATGCCACACTGCTCTAATTTGAGCAGCAGTCTTCCATGTGCAACAGTATCAAAAGCCTTTCTAAGATCCAAATATATGATCTCAAAATTATTCTTTGCATCCAGTTCCTTTGTGACTACATCATAGTATTCAATCAAATTGGTCAGACAAGACTTCCCCTTAACAAACCCATGCTGTGTCCAAGCTATATTTGAAGTCTTGTCTAGATGATCCTGCAATGCTTCTTTAACCAGTGCCTCCATTCCTTTCTCTGGAACAGAAGTTAAACTAACAGGTTTGTAATTACCTGTGTCTCCCTTTGATCCTCCTTTGTGGATTGGGGTCATATTTGCACATTTCCAGTCCATGGGTACCTCCCCTGAGTCCAAGGAAGCTCTCATAATTATGGCTATGGGTTTGCTTACTTCCTTTGCTGCCTCCTTTAATATAACTGGATAGATTCCATCCACCCCAGGTGCCTTTTTTATGTTTATCTTCAATAATTTCTCCTTCACCTTTAAAAGTCCATCTGCTGATATTAAAAGATTATCTAGCTTACTGCCAGAGTTTAATACACCTCTGGCATTCCCCTCCCTGAATAAATCCTCATGTGTGAATGTAGCTGCAAAATATTCATTTAATTTGTTAGCTACCTGAGCAGTGTCATCAACAGTTGAACCATCGATATCGTTTGTTTGTTTGTTTGTTATTTGGTTTTTAGGAACATTAGCAACTAAGGTCATATTGCTCCGGGATATGCGGTGGTCATTCCCTGACCTTTCCACATCCTCCGTATTTGGTGGTGACGGGCTCGAACCCCGGTCTAATCAAGAAGCATGTGCTATGCACCGCTGCTCCTTCCCACCTGGCTACGGAGGCGCCTCCATCGATATCATCAACAGCTGATCCATCATTATTTGTTATGCAACAAGCAAAATGTACAAAGTAATTATATTCAGTCATAAAGGACTATTTCACAAATAGAACTGTTACTGTCAAGTCTTCCTATGCAACAATTAGATGGAATGTAGTAAGAGGTGCCCTCAGGTATATGTCTTTAGACCACTTCTGTGGAACCCGATGCTCAATGAATGGCTAAAATGAAACTATAATAATATCTTGATGGTAGCTTATGCCAATAACCTGGTTCTTTTAGTGGAAGGTGTTTTGCAAGCACAATTGGAAGAACATTCAAACTCGATTCTGTCAAACTACATCAATGGTGAAACTGCATGGACTGATGTTGTCCACAATAAAAAGTAAAACTTGTAATTGAAAGGACACTCCTGTCAGTGACTCGGAATCCAGTGTTTCTTTAGGTGGAGCTCATCTCCAGTCTGTGAAAAGGATAAAATACTTAAGGAGCCTAATTGATAGGCAGCTATACTTCTGTTCCCATGTTATTTACATAGTGGATAAGATCCAGAAATTTGTTGGAATGATTGCATGGATAACAAGGAAGGACTGGGGAATAAAAGGAAGAACACTGAATTTGTTCTATGACTTCATCTTCTTGCCAACTGTTAATTATGGTGTACATGTATGGTTAGACTGTGGGTTGTAAAAGGTGAATGTCAGGAAACTGTCTGCAATACAGTGTGCAATGTTACTGAAGCTAAGTGCGGCCTGCAGAACTGTTTCAAATGATGCATTGCAAGTTGTGATCAGTCATCTACATATAGTTTTCAATCCTGGATGTAAACAGCTTCTGGTAGGAAAGAGACAGATTTCAAATCTTTCCATGAGTTTGCCATCCAGTATTTTGAAGATGGTTAATCTTGTTACAAAGAGAGAAACAAGAAAAATTAATTGCTGCATCATACAATGAGGTCTTGTGGCTGACTGGAAAACAACTAGGTTGGCTGATCGTTAGAAAGGATTTCAATATTTCTACAAGGCAGGTGCGGAATGTACAGTACCATTCTACGTACATGTGAGTTTACCCTGTGTGTGCAATGACACCCAAATCATTTCAGAGAGAGAGAGATATCTTGGAGGGTTCTTATGCAGATGGACTTTGGATCCACCTTTGCCTTCTTTGTTGTTTCCTTCTTTGAATGGATAGACTTCATTCATTCTCTGTATAATGCTATGAATTGCATCTGTAATACTGTATGTATGGTACTGTAAATATATAGTGAGATGGCTCAAATTTGGAAGGGACCACCTGGTAAAAAAAAAATATATATATATATATATATATATATACTTTAACTTTTATACTCTGTTCTGATGAGCAATCTGCAGATACAGACTGCATAGTTTATCAGCCAGAATATTGCTCCATCTGCAGTAGTACATTCTTCTACTGAATAAATCCATTGCAAAGACTTGAAATACCTCAAATTTTTCCCTAGTCCCAACCAATGTTCCCCTCACAACCTGAAGTCAAAAAATGGAAATTCTGCAATCCTTTCACCAGGCCTAATCTGAGATTATCACACTCCTGGCAGTTATAAAAACATATTGCCAATCCTCTGTCATTCCATACTTACATTGTGTCTGTTGGCATATCCCTAACTCATTCAATTTACTGAATATGGAACTGTGATCTGTTCATAAAAATATTGATAAACTCTGCAGTCTTTATCTGCAGCTTGCTCACCAGAATGGAGTTTCAATTTGAATTAACAGAGCAAACATAAGATGTGTGGTACCATTCTGATTATTGATGGAAGCATGCTCTGCACAAATCAGCATCAATCAGCTTATCTTGGTGCTAATGAATATACCTATTCGTAGTTTTTCATTATATTGTGCATTTCAGGTTAATGCACTGACAGGGCAACTTTATTATGTAATCATGCACCTGAAGGTTAGACTATGTTTATACTTTATCATATTTTCTTGAAGTGCAACTGCATGGGTTAAAAATGGCAGCTAATGACAGACGTGTATCTAATTTTTAAGTCACATCTCATGTGAAAGCATATAGTGACTGGAGACGAAAACACAGCTTTTCTCTCTTATTGCATCTCAATATGATATAATGACAACTCTGAGGAACTCATTCTAATTCTTCCATGTGCAAGAGGAATGACTGGAATATTGGTTCTTCAAGCTACAACTGATCTACAGGAACTAGTTATGATGCAGTGGCTCAAGCTATTTCTTCCTTCTTCTCTGTGATACCAACTATTGATCTCAGTGCATCTTCTTGTGATGCAATTACTGGAATGCAACTAATAAATTTGCATCTTCTTGTGATGTAATGATGTGACTAGTGAACTTGCATGTTCTTGTAATGCAATGACTCGTTTATATTTTGTCATGAGCTGGTGAACTTTGTGTCCATTGTATGATAGTGCAAATTGTACAGCTTTCTTTGTGCTATTCTATGTATGGTAATACATAGAATATAATACATAATTAGGTAGTGTGGTTACCAGTTTCTGGCAGGGACTGCCTGGTACAATAAATGAAAAAAAATGCTTAAATCTTTAAATCTGCCAATCTTACTTATAACAATTTTTTTCAGTCAAAATAGGAAAATTAAAATAAAACATATATATTAGATAGTATAATTTTTGATCTTATGAAATTTTAAATGAGCATGACTAACAATGCTGTCAGTTGGCCAGGCAGCAATTCAAATGGTTTCTTTGTCTCGCAGTCTTTGATGTTTACTTGAAATCCAAACGGCTTCACAACTACAAAATAAAACAAAACACAATACAACAATGCATATGGAAAGCCATCATTATTATTATTTCCTAATTTGAGTCATGTCACCAACAGCAGTATAAACCACCAAAGAAGTAAATTAAAATATGCATATCACAATAAAATACAACATAAATCCGAATTATATAAGGTGCACGTAATTTATAAGGTATAATTTACTGGTTCCAGGCAAGCCAATGGAGCTCTTACACACCCCATTTTCAAAGTCTCTGCAGATGGTCAGTGCAGTATAATGTACACTGTCGTGCTGAAACAGACAAGGCCTTGCTCATAATGCTGCCACAGTGTAGAAAGAGTGGAACTTGCCAGAACATCAGTCTATCCCACGACCAGTGATCCCAGCAGTAGTGAAACTACAAATTTTGCTCCCCCCCCCAACAAAATTCAATAATAAGCCACTTATCTCATGCTCTTTAACAATCTTGCTAAACCAACCACCCGGTCTCATGACATTTCAGATCTCCCATTGTGGTAGACCTGGACACAGTAGACAGTGTGTCCAGGTCTACCTGGACGCTTGACAGTTTGTCAAGCAGTTCCTGCAGTTCCCCACAAATCTGCATTGAGTACTCTGTGATGTATGCACAACATTTCAAAGCCAGTTGGTGTGGATTATGTATGAGTAGTGTGTTGTTCAACTGGCCTGAGACTGAGAGGTGCGATCACCATGGAAAGAGCCTTTCAGCATCTGTCCACCAGCACGAGGAACCGGGCCAGGAAGGCAGAAGAGATACCTGATGGGCTCTCTCCCCACCTGCAGAGAAGGAGAGGAGAGAGGCCAAGTTAGAGGAATGGAGTGAGTTGGACAGGAGAGGTAAGAAAAGGGAAGGAAGCAAGACTAGGCAGAGTGGAAGGCTACCCCCCCAGGCGAGTTGGAGCAGGAAAAGTGCAAGACACATAGGTGGAGGTCCCTATAGAAGGAATAGAAGTTAGGGAAGAAGAGAAAGTGCTAAAGTGTGGTAAAAGACTGCCTTGAAGGACAACTGCATTGTGAGTTGCAGTGCATGTAGAACTGTCGACAAATGAAGAATGTTGTTTTAACTAAGCAACTGTCAGAGATAAGTGGAGACAGTAGGAGATCACCAAGATGGCATACTACTGGGAGGTGAAGGGTGGAGTTGAACATTTTATGGAGCAGGAGGTAACTTTGTAGATTGGGTGTCCACCTGATGAAGCAGCAAGTCTTCCGGAAGGAAGTGTATAAGCAGAAAGAATCCTGCCCGGGAAGGATCCCGGGCCTGCAGAAGGCCAAATGGCCAGGTGATCCCATGCCTGTCAGTTGAACAGCATCTGCAGAACCCCTTCGATGAGAATGAGTCATTGAGGGTGGTTAAAATTCAGCCTGGGGAAGTGTCCCCAGCCAGCAGAAGAGCCCAAAAGTATCTAATCTCACGGTGGTGGAGAACTGGCATCAGCAAAAGAGCTTCAAGGAGAAGAGGTGAAGGCAGGAATCCCACCTAAGAAAGATCCTTGGTTGCACAAGTGGTTTATCCCCCACAGGGAGGCGCCTCCGTAGCCAGGTGGGCAGGAGCAGCAGTGCGTAGCACACACTTCTTGATTAGACCAGGGTTCGAGCCCATGCCCACCAAATATGGAGGATGCGGAAAGGTCAGGGAATGACCACCGCATATCCCCGGAGCAATATGGCCTTAGTTGCTAATGAATGCTCCTAAAAACCAAAAAACAACAACAACATCCCCCACAGAGAGAAGTGTCGATGTCTGCAAGGATCTCCAGTGGGAGTTTGTCAAGAGAAGTTGAGTATTACCTGGTGAAGTCTCCTTGGAGCATTGAAGGAGATGAAGCCAGGGTGGATGGATAGGGCAAAGCTAGAGATGGCTCTCGAGTAGTCGCATAGTAGAGACCGGTGATGTAACTGCAGTGGTGGATCCTGTGGAGCACAGAATCATTACTGGAGTTGGTATATCTGTATGGTTGACAAGTTACTTAATTCCTGCTGTGACTGGCAGTGAGGGGCTAGATAACAGAATGAACTGTGGTAGTTATAGATGTGTACCAGTTGGAGGTTGTGAGTGATAGCAGCATGTGTTGAAGACAGCGGTTGTATAGGTTAAGAATGCTTTATTGGTTCCAATATCCTAGCCTCTGGATGGATTACTGGTGTATTGAGGATCAGAAGAAGAAACTGGTTGCAGAGATCCAGGTAGATCGAACAGAAGTGCATCGTGTGGTTCCAGTCCTCTGGCTCTCCACAGATGCAAAAAGCATCGTTCCCCAGACCAACGTCAAGAAGATGCTTTTTAAATGATTCATGGCCAGTCAAAAGGAAGGATGTGTAAACATGAGGATAGAACCAGTTGGAAAGTCATTTGTTGGGGAAGGTAACGTCCAGAAAGAAGAGTTTAAGTAATTTCACCTGTTGATGAGCTATTCCATCGTGTCTGCTATAGGGAAATCAGTTCAGTCCACACACAAGCCATCTCATGTTTGATGTTAGTGTTAGTGTCTGTACATGTTTTAATGGTGAGTATTTCAACCTGTTTATTCCAGATAGAGGTAGGCATCCAGTAAGAACTTGCAGTGGGGCAGTTGAAGCAGTCCAGCACATGAATCATTTGCAGCATCATAAGCCACTGGACCCAAGGATCAGACGTAGTCTTTCTATCATCATCCTGTTATGCCACACCACAGCGTCATATGTGATTATGGGAATAAATACTATGGTGTAAAGAAGATGAAAAATCCGGCCTTCGAGGCCCCATTCTTTGCGGGTGAAGTGTGTCAGATATAGTGATATAAGCTTTAATTTTATCTTTGATGGAACATAGGTAGGGAATGAACGTTCCTCAATCATCCAGTGTAATACCCAGATATTTGAGAGAGATTTGATTTTTGAGTGATTGCCCTTCATAACGGATGGTGAGAGGTCTTCTCACATCCAACTTACCTTTCAGTAGAAGGTTTTGCTCTTTTCAGTAGAGACTGAAAGTTTGTTGTTCTCAGCCTACTTGGATAAGGCAGACAGTACTGCACTAGTTTATATTATGGACCCTAGTTTATATTATAGCTCTCATAGGTCCCTCAATGACGATGACAAGGTCATTGGCATAAGAAGTTTGTGTGACCCTGGGATAGATCCTCAGGAGCCAGTCATCCAGGATCATATTCCACACTGCTGGACCAGGGATGGAACTTTGGGGACAGCCCCTGGTAAATATCCAGGTGATGGAATGAAACTTCATTTTGATGGTGACATTTCAGTTAGAGACGCAGCTCTTGAGGCAGTTGAACAGATTCTGGGAGCAGTCAGTGGCCCTAACCTTCTATAGGATGGCCAGCTACCAAATTGTGTCAAAGGCTCCCTTAAAATCTATAAAAATTGCTAAGACATAGGGGTCCTTAGAATCTTTCACAAAATTCAGAATCATGATTAGAGTGTCAGTCATGAAACAACCCAGCCTGAACCCAAACTGGATAGGAGTTGCCAAGTCTCTCAAACACTTTACCCGGTATTGGTAAAAGTGCTAGAGGACAATAGGCTGATATCTGGGCAGTGGGATCCTTTGGTTGAAGTCTTAGGCTTACAAGTTTCCAGATGGAAATGCACCATTTTTCATCTCTCTCTCTCTCTCACTCACACTCTCACTCACTCACACACACACACACACACACACACACACACACACACACACACACACACACACACACACACACACACACACACACACACACACACACACACACACACAATTTCATCTGAGAGTGGGCCAGTAAATCAGAATGTTTTATAATGGGGGATTTTAACTTTCCAGATATTGACTGGAACTTGTGGCTTGGTCACTCACACACACACACACTAGCAAGACTTTTGTGGATTTATTGGATGACTGTTTTCTATAGCAACATGTTCGAGGGACAACCAGATGGAGTAATACTCTTGATCTGATTATCGGCAGTGATTATTCATGCATTAAGAATTTCCAGATAAAGGAACCACCGGGTGACAGTGATCACAATGTACTTATGTGGAAATTACTTAAGGATGGAACTACCATCATGGCTAAAGGGAAGGGCTTTTGCTTTCGTAACAATGAATACAGGGGTCTCAGTGGTTTTAAAATTCTGTACAGTGGGATCAACTGATGATGTTACCAACGTTGAATTCTAAATGAGAACCTTCAGGGACTTAATTTTGGAGGCAACTAGGCTTCTCATTTAGGCCTAAATGGGTGTCAGATGAACTAATGAGACTTGTGGCAGAGAAGAAAAATGTATGGGATGCATATAAAGTATCGAGTGACACAGAAGCCTATGACAGATATAAATTAGTCTGTAATCAAGTCACAAAGGAGGTTAGGCAGGCAAAGGAAGATTACGAGAAATCCTTGTCAAAGGATGCAAAGAAAAACAGCAAAGAGTTCTTTACTTATGTAAACTCTAGAAGGAAAGGGATGAATCAGATTGGACCACTTAATATAGATGGCTTGACTATTAGCATTAGCATTAGTAGAGGCATATGATGCAAGAAAGCAAGCTTATGCAGCATCAGCCAAAAAAAAAAAAAAAAAAAAAACACTCCGATTTCACCCCTCCACTCGCTCCAAATGTTTGTCCAGTTCTGCCTTGAATCTATTGATGACCATGCTCAGGTAGCTGATAAACTGAATGAGTATTTTGTATCTACATTCACACATGATGAGTTATTCAATGAGGGGAGTGCCAGATGTTTATCAAACTCTAACAGGAACCTAAGTGATTTTTAATAACTGAGAACAAAGTGGATGAGAAATTGTTGAAGTTAAACATAAAAAAGGCACCTGGGGTGGACAGGATCTATCCATTTATATTAAAGGAGACAGCAAAGGAAGTAAGCAAGTCCTTAGCCATAATTATGAGAGCTTCCTTGGACTCAGAGGAGATCCCCATGGACTGGAGGTGTGCAAATGTATCACCAATTCACAAAAGGTGACACAGGTAACTATAGACTTGTTAGTTTAACTTGTGTTCTGGGGAAAATAATGGAACCACTGGTTAAAGAAGCATTGCAGGATCATCTAGACAAAATTGCAGTAACAGTTAAGACACAGCATGGGTTTGTTAAAGGGAGGTCTTGTCTGACCAATTTGATTGGATACTATGATGTGGTCACAAAGGAACTGAATGCCAAAACTAATTTTGATAATTTTGCACATGGAAGACTGCTGTACAAATTGGAGAGCAATGGTATTAAGGGTAAGTTGCTACAATGGATAAAGGGATAGTTGAGTGAGAGACGACAGAGAGTGATAATCAATGGACACTGCTTTTCATGGACAAATGTTATTAGTGGAGTTCCCCAGTGTTCGGTGTTGGGCCCATTGTTATTTTGTATAGTTATCAATGATATTGACGAAGGTATATCAGGTTTAATGTCCAAGTTTACAGAAGATACAAAGTTTGGCAGGGTTGTTAACAACAGCAAAGACAGTATGCTACTCCATCTAGATCCAGTTGGAGTATGCTACTCCAACTGGATCTAGATAAGTTGGGAAAATGGGCTGAAAAGTGGCAACTGAAGTTTAACATTGACAAATGCAAAGTACTGCATATGTATTGAAATAACTGAAGAGAAATGTACCAACTGTGTGGTAATACACTCAGAGAAGTGGAAAGCGAAAAAGACCTGGGGTTAATTTTGCAGTCAAATATATGAAGTTCGCTGAGCAGTGCAGAAGGGCTGCCAGAGAAGGTCATGGAGTCTTGTCAATGATATATAGGAATTTTGCTAGCAGAAACAGGGAGGTGATTATCCCGTTATACAAGGCAATGGTCAGGCCACACCTAGAGTACTGTGTACAGGTCTGGAGGCCTCATTTTAGGAAGGATGTAGCATTTTTAGAACAAGTACAAAGAAGGGCAACAAGATTGGTGAGGGGAACAAAGGGGTGCTCTTACCAAGAAAGGCTTAAGTTCTGCAAATTGCAGTGCCTTGAGAGTAGGCACCTGCGAGGTGATCTGATTCAGGTGTATACGGCCTTGAATGTTGAGCAAGCTGAATGCTGATGGAATTCTTCCTCTTGCTCAGATTAAGAACCTGAGGGAGCACAGATTCAAATTGAGGAAAGACAGTTTTAGAATAGATATGTGGAAATTTGCCTTTGGCCAATGGGTAGTTGATTAGTGGAACAGACTTCCATCTTTTGTTGTAGAAGTTGATAACCTAAATAAATCTCTCTCTCTCAAGCTGCCTGAGCAAAATCCTATAAAAAATTGTCCACAGAAAACTCATCGGGATCATTGAGTTAGAACATTTAATGAGCCATAGTCAATATGGCTTTCGTAAAAATAGGTCATGTTTAAATCTTATGGTCAAGGCTGAATTTGCCACTCGAAATACCTTTGTTAAATATGAACATGTTGTAATGGTTTCAATAGATATAGAAAAGGCTTTTGACACCATCTGGCAGCATAGCATACTTACTGATCTTTACTCTCTTTGTCTGCAGAGCAACCTTCCTATATTTGTTCAGAACTTCTTACATACTAGATCGTTTCAAGTTCAGTACCAACATGCTCTCTCCACAACATTCATGCAGGAAGAAGGCATTCCACAGGGATCAGTACTGCGTGCCACTCTTTTTGCTCTTAGAATAGATTCCATCAAAAGACAGCTTTCAAATACAGTTGAGACTTACCTTTATGCAGATATTTCCATCTCCTGCCATTCCCAAAATATGAGATCTATTGAACGGCAGCTTCAGATATCACTTAATAACATACAACAGTGTGCCAGCCTCAATGGCTATCGACTCTCGCAGCAGAAAACAGTTGCTATCCATTTTTGTAGGCAATGCCTACTTCATCTGGATCCTGAACTTCAAATTTCTAATGTCTCCATTCTGGTCACTAATAACATCAGATTTCAAGGATTAATCCTTGACAACAAGTTAAATTTTATAGACCATATTAAAAATGTACGTACTTCTTGTTTAAAAAAATTAAACATACTCAGAGCTTTATCCATCCAAATATGGGGTACAGATCGTACCTCTCTGCTTCGGCTGTACAGGGCATTAATCAGATCCTACCCTGATTATGGAGCTCCCATCTATGATTCTGTCAGAACGAGTGCATTATGCTGGCTTGATCCCATTCAACAAAGTGCTTTGAGGACTGCACTTGGTACTTTTAGAATGTCACCCACACATAGTCTCTACATTGATGCTCACGAGCCCCCCACTAACGTTACATAGGAAAACACTGTTACTAAAGTATTCTGTTAAGATACAAAGTTGTGCCTTGCATCCCATTCAGTTATACCTTTTCAATCCACCTTTAGAAAACCTCTACAGAAATAAACCTAACACGATTAAACCAGCTGGTCTACGCCTTCTTGAACTGTCGCAGGTTTGGGATGTTTCCATCCATTCCATACAACAGATAGCAACTTACTCTCAACCACCATGAGCTCTTCCTCCTGTACTGACCTGTGACATTTACGTCTGTCAATGGGTAAAGAATATTTTAAAAGCATCAAATGTCAGACAACTTCATGCAGCTCACATTCAAAGATATATTGATTTTTCCCCAATTAATACAGATGGCTTTAAATCTAATGCAAACGGAGCAGCAGCAGCAGCAGCAGCAGTGTTTTCAAATATCATTATTTCAGCAACCCTTCCATCTGAATTCAGTATCTTCTCAGCTGAATTATATGCAATCAAGCTAGCTTTAGAAATTCTGTGTTCTGACTGTTCTTAAAAATCTGTTATTTACACTGATTCCCTCAGCTCAATCATGGCACTATCTTATTCTTCAGATAAAGTTCACAGGGTGAACTTTATCTGAAGATAAAATTAGAAGCTTATTGTTACAAATTTAAAAACACCATAAACTGGTCACCTTCTGCTGGATTCCAGCACATTCTGCTATTTTGGGCAATGAACTGGTTGATAAAGCTGCAAAAAATCCAACTAGCAAGGTTGAAGTTCGGTCTTTATAGTAGGGGCAGTCAATCAGAATATGTTTCACAGTCAGATTTATAAAACAATGTGGAAACGGCGGTGGATCATCTCCTGTGAGTAAATGGAGGTGGATCAGATAGGTATGATATATTCTTGCTCTTGAAAGGATTACTTCTTCTTGTCTTGATGTATGGACACCGGAGCGCCAAATTTTCGGATCCTGTTTAAACTGAAAAAGTTTATTATTAGTCTGCAAGTGCCAGAGTGCTGTCCATTCTGACAGGCATGCATTCAGAATGGTTATTGCATGGTCTGATGCCAGAACAAGGATATTGGTTAAATCTACTGAACTTATTTTTAAGTGGTTATCTTCTTAGGAATAACAAATTTGAAATAATGTGTAGCTTGCAGTTATATTGTATATGAATGTTTGAAAATGGTTTGGAGTCTGATAAAAATATTATAGGCCTGTGATAGATCCTTATCACACTACCTACTCCTTGTGCGGAGTTGGAAGAAATCCCAGGTGCTTTTGACACAAACACACCTATTCCTTGCTGAACCACTGCACAAAAAAGGCCCGTCAATAAAATCTTGGACATTGAAAACAGCATCAATCACACCACCCTCCGAGAAGAAATCTACCACCGAAACCTGCAGCAGTACTTCCCAGATGGAAAGCCAGAGGAACTCATCACACCAAAATACCAGACCAAATCCAGGACTGGGAATGCCGCAAACTGGGTTGTGGAGCTTGCGCCGCAAGACTGGCAGGCACTCACTCATCATACAAGAGTTTATATAAATTGGGGCTCGCACCATTTTAGGGAACACGTGGCTGTCACCAAGTGTTTCAAGTGTTGCCGCTTCGGCCACACAACGCCCATATGTACACAGGTGGAGCAGACCTGCAGCCACTGTGCGACAAAGGATCATAGCTATGATCCATGTCCTAATAAAACCAGTGACCCAATCTGTGCAAACTGCCAAGGCCTAAAATTACCACACATTCACTCAATCCATGACAACAAATGCCCTGTATATGTTAAGGCAAAGAGCACACAGCAACAAAGAACTGAATATGTGGACTATGACTAGACACTATAATAACACCAGGCTTAAATTTTTCCCAATTAACACACAGCGAGCTAAGGCAGTAGCTGGCCAAATCAGACAGAAGATCGAAGAAGAAAATATACCGTATTTCTCCATGTATAAGACGTACCTTAATTTTTGGGCCTGAAATTTGAAAAAAAATGTATTACATAAAGTTATTGAACTCAAGTTTTATTCATCATAAAATTCATACAACTCGTCACTGTCAAAACTCCCATCCATTAGCTTGTCCTCATCTGTGATGAATCACTGTCTTCATATATTGCCTCGTCCTCAGTTCCATCTATGGCATTTGAAATGCCACACTTCTTAAATGACTTGACAACGATCTCAATCTTGATATTATCCCAGGATCTTTTCACCCAGGTACAAACTTCTCCTATAGTTGGTTTCTTCACTCTTCCTGCTGGTATCAAATTGTCTCCAGAAGACTTCATCCATTGGTTCCATTCATCTCTCATGTCAGCTTTGAAGGGTTTGTTAATCCTGACATCAAGTGGTTGGAGCTGGGATGTCAAGGTATGACGGCAAGTTTTGTTTTTTGCTCTGCAGCAATCTTCTTTGTATTTTTTGTTATATGTGCCCTGAACTGATCAAGCACCAATAGGGCAGGTTTGCGTAAGCGCAGGTTTGTGCATGGTCTCCTGCTCCAAACTTTCTCAAACCAGATCTTCATCCCATCCTGATCCATCCAACCCTTGTCATGAACATGGACAATCACTCCTCGAGGAATATCTTCTTTTGTGTTTGAAAATCAGCATAGGAGGCAGCTTGGTTCCGTCGGCACAACAAGCTAGAACAACTGTATAATGGCTCTTTCCAGGTCCACTTGTCTTCACAGTTACAGTTTTCACCCCCTTCTTATTAACAGTTCTGTTACTTGGGACATCAAATTGAAGGGGGGCTTTGTCCACATTTGCAATCTGTCCCAACTCAAACTGATGTGTCTTCCGACATTGAATGACAAAATGATGAAATTCAAGGACCTTCTGCTCATTCAGGCATCTTTTGGGCAAGTCTGGTGCATGTACACATGCTTAGTCCATTCCGTTTCATGAACTTGAAGCACCAATTGTGTCCTCCTTTGAAATCAGTAACTTCTTTTTCATCAGCAATTCTTCTTGCCTCATGCTGAACCATCTTTGTGGACACAGGAATTCCAAATCCCCTTTGCTCCTCAATCTATATCTTCAATTCCCTCTCTAAATTAGACCATTTTGCTGACTTGCCTCTAATGGCCTTCTTCTGCCATGGCATTTTCAATAGGGTTTCTTCTTCCCGTAGCCAGTCTCGGATTGTTTTCTCAGTTGGAGGAGGACCAAACTTACGTTCAGCAGCACGATTTCCATTCACTTTTGCAAATTGGATCACTTTTAACTTGAATTCAACACTGTACGAAAATCTTTTTCTGAGCCATTTCTGGGCAGAACGTGGCAAAAACATAACCTAATATACCGGTAACAAGTGTGAAACAATGAGTGCAAAGACAACAAGCACGAAAAAGCGAGAAATGCGAGTAAAAAAAATCTACAACCACTGTATAAGACGCAACCAGTTTTTAGACCCCAAATTTTTCGAAAAAAGGTGCGTCTTATACATGAGGAAATATGGTAGATATTCTCCTGATCCAGGAGCCCTATGCCATTGCCAATGGAATAAAAGGCTATCCTCTATCCTACAAGTTGGTCCAGGTGGAAGAAGAGATGCCATTGACGGCCATAGTCATGCAAAACCCCAACCTCAGAGTCACAAAGATTTCCTATCTCCGCTTGGCCTGGACAGTGTGCGCCCACATAGTTACAATGCTTAGGGATTTTTACGCAGTTTCCCTATACTGTTGGCCAGGAGAGGATATCCTGCCAGCTATACAGTACCTTCAACACCTTCTCACTGAACTAAAAGGAGCAAAAATCCTAATCTGTGCGGACATAAATTGCCACTCTCCACTCTGGCACAGCGAAACCCAGGAATGCGGGGGGGGGGGGGGGGGGGGGGGGGCAAGAAACAGCCAGCGTCTAAAAGACTTCATAATAAACAGAAACTTGGTCGTCCATAATCATCCTAACAATCTGCCAACCTTATCCAGCAGTCTCTGGGAAGCCAACATAGATGTAACTTCATCAACCAGACCCTTTGCAGGCTACATCACCAATTGGACTGTGCGGGAGGAGTGGACCACTTCCAACCATCGTGTCATTACTTTCAACATGAACAGAACAGGACAGAGACTCCAATGCTATGCCATGGACAAGGAAAATTGGAACCTATTTAAGATGCTAACCAAAAAAGAGCAACAATTATTGGCTAAGAACCCCTAAGACCAAGACCCTGACTGGCACCAATGGGCAGTAACGGATGAAATCGTGAGTGCAGCTAATGAAGCTGTCAGGAAAAGAAATCCCTTTCCAGGAGCTGTGCCCTGGTGGTCCAGAGAACTTCAGGCACTGAGGTAAATTGGAAATGACATGCCTTCCAGAGGGCAAGGAGGACCTGGCCACCTGCAGAAGTTGAATACCTGCGGCAACAATACTGTGAGACCAGGAATGATTACACAGCAATAATCAGGCAATGCAAAAAGCAGTCCTGGGGGAACCTCGTCTCAACAATAGAAAACACTGACCCCTGGGAGTTGTTTATAAAGTGACAACAAACAAGCTCCCCAGAGGTGAGGTAACACAGTCAACGAGAACCCCACAAGGGCTAATGACCACCACCTGGAGTGACTCAGTTAGTAAAATCCTCAGCACCTTATTCAAACAACTAGACGAATAAAATTCTCCTGATGAACAGCAGATTTGTCCTGGACAATGAAAACTACCACTCTACCCGGACAGAGGACCCTCTCACCATAACTGACCTCCATCTCTCAGTCAACAAGATAAGAAACAGAAAAGCCCCTGGACTTCACCTGATAGAACCAGAAATCATGAAAAAAGTAGCAGAATACACCCCACACCTCCTTCTAAACCTCTATAACCACTGCCTACAACAGGGGGTGGTTCCCATCAGACTGGCGGACGGCAGGTATTTGCCTTATTCGGAAGAATCCTTCTAAACCTCAAGAACTTCCTGACTTGTATAAGCCCATCGCCCTACTCTCAGTGCTGAGTAAGGTGTTTGAACATTTATTCCATCCAAAAATAGACAACCACTACAGTGCTGCACAGATGCCTGCTCCAAATTAATATGGCTTCAAGTCAGGAAGATCAACTGTTGATGCATTGGGAAATCTCATCAATGCAGCCAACAACTGTGACAAGAAATACCTCCTAGTTATCTCAGTCGACTTTGCTGGGGCGTTCGACACCCTTTGGTGACCAAGCTTCATTGGCCGACTGCAACAAGCGCAACTCCCTAACAACCTCTATAACTGCATAAAAAAACTGTCTAACAAACAGAAGTGTTAGTCCAGGCGCCTATTGCCAAGTGAAGAGGAAAATCTACCGAGGTTGTCCCCAGGGCTCGGTTCTTGGCCCACAGCTCTGCACCTATGTCCTGGATGAGTTCCTGGTTCCTATGCAGATGATCTGTCACTAATATTGGCTGCTGACTCAAGGGCTCAACTTGAAACCTATGCAAATCGTGCCCTCACCACCCTTATGGACTGGGTATGACTCCACCACTTCACAATATCACCCACAAAATCTCAATCCATCTTGCTAAAAGGTTCCCTGGCACCAACAAGACCACCACAGATCAAGATCCATGACATTACAGTCAGACTTGTCACTGAACTAAAGCACCTAGGAATAATAATAGATAAGAACCTATCCTTCCTCCCACACCTGAACTATATACAAAGAAAGATCAGGACCTACATGGCAATGGTGGTCAGGATGACCCACTGAGACTGAGGGTTGAAAAAACGCATGCTGCCTCTCTTTTATAAAGCCTTATTCATTCCCACAATCACTTATGCCTCTGGGGTGTGGTTTCACAAGGCCTCCACCGTAGTCAATAAGAAAATTGGAGTCCATTCACAGGCCAATTCTTCTTAACATGAACAGGGCATGTAACACGGTTAGTATGCACGACCTGCAGGTACTGGCAGGGGTGCTACCCCTTACCTGGAGGTCACACGTGTTGGAATGCTCTACCAACTCAGTAGGGACAAACCTATATTGACCATACAACAGATCCACTAAGTAACAGGCCCAGCGAGAAAAGAAGACTTCTGACCTACCTACGACAAATTTGGCAGGAAAGGTGGACAACCTCCACCAAAGGAGAAATAACTCAAATATTTATACCGGGCATCGACAGAGTATTACCCCAGTCCCCAACCTGGTTTTCACCAGGACTACAAACTACCTATCTTCTAACTGGACATGGTGCCATCTGCAGCAAACTCACCATGCTAGGCATCAAAAACAACTCCTATGTGCACGTGGCTCCCAAGAAACCTGGGACCACTTGATGTTTGACTGCCAACTGTACGAAGATCCCGAGCCCTTCTCATCACTCAGCTCCAGTACAATCCCAGGAACCAGGAACACTGCCTACTTGATGACAAACAGAACTACAAACCATTCACAAAGTTTTCCCAAGACTTGTTCACAAGGCACAGAACCCTACCGCAACCAAGAAACTTGGCAACTACTTAGCATGACCAGAACAACCTCATCACTATGAACCCTGCACTGAACCCTCACAATGTGTCCAGCCCTGGCTGGGCACATTGTGAAAACCAAGACTTTGAATGCAGCTAAGCTGCCACCTTGCTAGTTAGCAATCTGCGTAGGGTACCTAGCCTCACCCACTTTCTTTCCCTATCCTGGTGGGGGGAGAGGAGGGGATGATCTGTTGTCTCCTTCCTTCCCCACCACCCCCCACTTTCTCCTGTGGGGCATGGGCATGCCCCCACTGGAAATCATTGGAGTTGTCTTCTCTTTTGTCAAATTTAAATTTGACAAAATTAAACCGCATTCACCAGGCTTTTCCAATTCTAGCGTTATCTCCCCAATTTTTTATTTATTTATTTTTTTTTAGGCCCTAGCCACTGAAATCTCGGGAAATTAGGTGGCAGGGCCTGCCAGAGTAAAACAAAATACTGGTGTACCTGGTCTACCTCCATGGGGCTTAGTGTGGGCAATGTTGGGACCCACCAGGGTCCCAGTGGCTAAATGGCCAGAAGAAGAACAACAGTACGTGACACTACGCACCACATATCCATACACTTTTAAATCTCTGGCCTGTGCAGTGTACTGTATCACATGACAATGTAAACTACATGGAGATGGGGGAAACCCCTGGTGCTGTTAGACATCAAATACACTATACCTATATATCAGAGAAGATGGGGGAAACCCCTTGTGCCGCTTGACACTAATCACACTTTACCTATATATCAGGAAAAACCTGATATAGAGTTGTTTTATTTATTTAATATATGGAGAGAAGACATTATTGCTCAATGTATCAGGTGTATTCAGCCATAATCTTTGATATGCATCCTGGCATTGAGTGTTCAACACCGTCCTGATTTGCATAGTTATTCAACATTGTTGCAAATTGTTTCTTTGTGAAACATTCATATGCAAGATAACACATCAGTAGTCGCTGTTAATGCTTAGTGAAAGAGGAATGTAATGAGTAGAAGTAAAATTAAAATATACCTGAGATTCTCAATTTATTAGACTTTAATTGACAAGTTTATACTTCTTGATAATTTATAAGGACAATCCAATATAATGGATTTCATATTTCCTCAGCTGTTGCATTTACAGTGTGTTTTTTTGTAAATGTGTATTTCTTCCAGATGCATCATGGTTTCATCAATTAACTTTACTTGACTAAACTTACCTCCTTGTAAAAGCAAATCAAGGTCGTTTGTTGAACAATTAGAAGGAATGCAAACACCATACCAAAGTCCTAACAGCTTCTCAGACCCTCCACTGCGCATTAACAGGGTTTGGAACTATTGGTGTACAAGAAACAAATAACAAATAGAGAAACACATTGTATAATTATTTAGTGAATAAATTTGAAAATGATGATAAAACAAAGAAAGAATTATTTATGAGAATGGAATGAACTTCATACTACTGGATTGCAGGAAAATATTTTAATGCAATATTTTAAATAAAAATTCAATGCAGTAGTTTAAATAAAAATTTATACTGTTACTGTGATCACAAGGAGCTCTTTGCTCTTCCTGAAGATGAGAGATGAATATTTGATCTTATGGCTTGGACTTATATTTGACTTGAAAACAAATTCTGTCATCAGTGGTTCTACCCAAGATGCTATTTTTTTAAATTATATAGCATCACGAATAAAGGTTCATCACCAATGAACATTGCCAGATTTAGGCTGTTTAGAACCATGATTAACTGTTCCCCCCCCCATGTTTCTGGAACTAAAACCATATGACTTCTTTATTTCTAGCTATGTAAAGGATCATGTTTGTGGCACCACTGACAACAGACATTCCTGAACTCCTTGAAAGTCTCAGGTTTTTCTAAACGAGATGGCTAAAGCAGTGTTCTGGAGAATGATTAAGTTTGAATCGTCATATACAGTTAAACAAAAAATTTATCATAAGTGGGCTGCCTAGCCTGGTGGTTAGGTGCAAGGGTGCATATGTGTGTGCTTTAAGTGAATGTGTGTGTGCTTTAAGTGAAAAATGGACTATCAAATCAACATGGAGAGACTGTACAATGCTCACGGGATAGCATTTTTTTCAGCGTGGTCTGTGCTTGCTAACAGGAGATACTGCTTCTGCAGGGATGGGATACACTTAAATAGAAAGGGTGCAAGAATATTTGCTGATGCTATCGAGGCAGTGTTAGGTGGATCGGAAAACTGCTAGCTTGGGGGGATACACAGACTGAAAGATTAACGGTAGCGGCAGGCAGAGGCAAAAGTGATTCTTGCACTGCTTCTATTGTAATGAGCAGCAGCCTAGAGAGCAAGTTGTTGAGGATTTCAAGAGCTGCTGGGAGTCATCGTGGAACAAGTAAATATATGGTCTGTGTTAGGGTAACCAAGAGTAAGAACAGGTGCACGAATACTTGCAGTACACCAGTGCTAGAAGTATAGTTCAAATTCATCAAATAAATTTGATGAATTTGAAGTGCCGATCAAGACATCAAAGGCAGTTATTGTTGGGATATCAGAGACATGGTGTCACACAGATATAAGCAATGCAGAATTGAAATTTGGGGAGTACAATGTGTACAGAAAGGATAGAGAGGGTAGGAAGGGAGGATGGGTTGTGCTGTTAGTTAAGATATACACAAAATCTAAGGAAGTGCATCCAGTTGACATGGGTGGACAGTGCAATGTTGAGTCTGTTTGGTGTGACATAAACACACTGGGAAAGGGAAAATGAGAGTAGGAGTGTAGAAGAAATAGATTGGGCCAGTAAATCAGAATGTCTTGTAATGGGGGATTTTAACTTTCCAGATATTAACTGGAACATGTGGGTTGGTCACTGGCATGCTAGCAAGACTTTTGTGGATTTATTGGAGGATTGTTTTCTACAGCAACATGTTCTAGGGGCAACCAGAGGGAGTAATACTCTTGATCTGACTATCAGCAGTGATTATCCATGCATTAAGAATTTGCAGATAAAGGTACCACTAGGTGACAATGTTCACAGTGTACTGATGTGGGATTTACCATCAAGGGTAAAGGGAAGGGTTTTTGTTTTCGTAAAGGTGATTACAGTGGTCTCAGACAGTTTTTAAATTCTATACAGTGGGATCAACTGATGATGCTACCAACAGTAAATTCTAAATGGGAAGCCCTCAGGGACTTAATCTTGGAGGCTACTAGGCTTTTCATACTAGGCTTAACTAAGAAATACTGTTCAAGGTTCAGGCCTAAATGAATGTCAGATGAATTAATGAGGCTCGTGGCAGAGAAGAAAAATGCATGGGATGCATATAAATTATCAGGCGACACAGAAGCCTATGGCAGATATAAGCTAGTCTGTAATCAAGTCACAAATGAAGTTAGGCAGGCGAAGACAGATAATGAGAAATCTTTGGCAAAGGATGCAAAGAAAAACAGCAAAGAGTTCTTTACTTATGTAAACTCTAGAAGGGGATGAATCAGATTGGTCCACTTAACTTAGGCTCAATGCTGATGGTATTCTTCCTCTTGCTTAGATTACAAACCTTAGGGGGGCATAGACTATTGATGATCCTGCTCAGATAGTTGACAAACTGAATGAGTATTTTGCATCTACATTCACACATGAGGAATTCTGTAAGGAAGGGGAGGACAGAAGTTTATTAAACTCTTAACATATAGCTCTTTGCTCTCCTTTATTACAAAATCATTTTGTAATAAAGGAGAGCAAAGTGGAGGAGAAATTGTTGAAGTTATACATAAAAAAAGCACCCGGGGCAGATGGAATCTATCCAGTTATATTGACGGAGGCAGCAAGGGAAGTAAGCAAACCCTTAGCCATAATTATAAGAGCATCCTTAGAGTCAGATGAGGTCTCCATGGACTGGAGATGTGCAAATGTACCCCCAATTCACAAAGGGGGTGCAAAGGGTGACACAAATAATTATAGACCTGTCGGTTTAACTTCTGTTCCGGGGCAAATAATGAAGTCACTTGTAAAAGAGGTGATACAGGATCACCTAGACAAGACTGCAGTAATAGTTGAGACACAGCATGGGTTTGTTAAGGGGAATTCTTGTATGACCAATTTGATTGGATACTATGATGTAGTCACAAAGGAACTGGATGCAAAGAATAATTTTGAGATCATATATTTGGATCTTAGAAAGGCTTTTGACACTGTTGCACATGGAAGACTGCTGCACAAATTGGAGCAGTGTGGCATTGGAGGCAAATTGCTGCTATGGATAAAGGGATGGTTGAGTGGGAGAAGACAAAGAGTGCTAATAAATGGACACTGCTCTTCGCAGACTAATGTTATCAGTGCAGTCCCCCAGGGTTCAGTGTTGGGTCCATTGTTGTTTTCTATATTTATCAATCAATGATATTGATGATGGCATACCAGGTTTAATGTCCATGTTTGCAGATGATACGAAGGTTGGCAGGGTTGTTAATGACACTACGCTGCTACAAAAAGGATCTAGAAAAGTTGAACAGATGGGCTGAGAGGTAGCAACTGAAGTTTAACATTGACAAATGGTAAGTACTGCATATGGGAAGCAGTAACCCCAGAATAATGTATCAACTGTGTGGTACTACACTGACAGTGGTAGAGAGTGAAAGAGACCTGGGGTAATTGTGCAGGCAGATATGAAGTTTTCTGAGCAGTGCAGATGGTCTGCAAGAGTAGCTCTTGGTGTTCTGTCAGTGATATACAGGAATTTTTCTAGCAGGGATAAGGAGGTGATTATCCCCTTGTATAAGGCAATGGTCAGGCCACACCTTGAGTACTATATACAGATCTGGAGAATTTTGGAACTATTACAGAGAAGGGCAACAAGATTAGTGAATGTAAAAATGGTTGTTCTTATGAAGAAAGGCTTAAGTTTTGCAAATTACAGTGCCTGCTGACTAGGCACCTGCGAAGTGATCTCATTGAGATGTATAAAGTCTTGAATGGTTTGAGCATGCTCAATTCTGATGGGAATCTTCCTCTTGCTCAGAATAATCGGCTGAGAGGACATAAATTCAAATTGAGGAAAGACCATTGTAGGATAGATGTGGGGAAGTTTGCCTTTAGCCAGTTTGTTGTTTGTTGTTATTTTTGGGTTTTAGGAGTATTAGCAACCAAGGCCATATTGCTCCATGGATATGTGGTGGTCATTCCCTGACCTTCCCGCATCCTCCGTATTTGGTGGTCACGGGCTCGAACCCCAGTCTAATCAAGAAGCGTGTGCTATGCACTGCTGCTCCTGCCCATCTGGCTACCGAGGTGCCCCTTTAGCCAGTGGGTGGTTGACTGCTGGAACAAACTTCCATTTGTTGCTGTAGAAGTTGATAGCCTTAAAAGATTCAAGGCAGAACTAGAAAAAATTTGCAGCTGGTGGATGGGTAAAATGAGAAGGGTCTGTATGTTTTTTTTTTTGGCTGATGCTATATAAGCTTGCTTTCTTGCATCATGTGCCCTATTAATGCTAAATATGACCTTGCACACAACCTCATAATTTTTACACAACCTCTATAAATGTAGGAATACAAAATCAGGGATAAAGAGGTGATTATCCCCTTGTATAAGGCAAAGGTCAGGCCACACCTTGAGTACTGTGTACAGGTCTGGAAGCCTCATTTTAGGAAGGATGTAGATTTGCTAGAGTGAGTACAGTGAACGGCAATGAGACTGGTGAAGGGAACAAAATGGTGCTCTTACGAAGAAAGGTTTAATTTCTGCAAATTGCAGCTTCTGCAGACTAGGCACCTGCGAGGTGATCTGATTGAGTTGTATAAGGCCCTGAATGGATTGAGCAGGCTCAATGCTGATGGTATTCTTCCTCTTGCTTAGATTACAAACCTTAGGGGGGCATAGATTCAAACTGAGGAAAGACAGTTGTAAAACAGATGTATGGCAGTTTGTCTTTAGCCAGTGGGTAGTTGATTGTTGGAACAAACTTCCATCTGTTGTTGTGGAAGTTGATAGCTTAAATAAATTAAAGGCAGAACTAGAAAAATATTTGGAACGAATGGATCAGTGAAATGGGAAGGTTTTTTTTTTTTTTTTTTGGTTGATGCTGTATAAGCTTGCTTTCTTGCATCATGTGCCTCTACTAACGCTAATGTTCCTTGTACCTGTCCTAATTTTCTCACTGTCTCCTCATTTCATCATTATTCTATGGTACATTATTTTGTCCTGCTTCATCGCAAGCTGCAAGAGTTACATCATGTTTTCTACGTGTTCTGTTAATTTTGTAGAGCAGTGTAATTATGCAGTTTGTCGGCATCCGCAGCAAGATCCTCAATAGTTAAATCATCAATATCAAGTGGATCAATGTGATTCATCTCGCCTACCTTCTAGTGTTTACATAAGTAAATAAGTTTTTGTTTTTTTATTTTGCATCCTTTGGCAATAACCTCTCATAATCTGCCTTAGCTTGCCTATCCTCCTTTTTGACTTGACTGCAGTCTACTTTATAGGCTTCCCTATCACCTGATAATTTATAGGCAGCCCATGCATCTTTTCTATCATGAGTTTAAATTGTTCATACAACATCTATTTAAGTCTAGGACTTGAACAGTATTTCTTAGTTGGAATGAAAGCTTCTCTGAGTTTTAGTTTTTAAATTCTATTCACTGGAGCCAATCAATTGGCTCCAATGAATAGAATTTAAAAACTGTTTGAAAGTAAAAAAAACCCTTCCCTTTATCCCTTATGGTAGTTATGTCTTTAAATACATCACACATTAGTACAATTTTTATCACTGCCACCAAGTAGTTCTTTTATTTCCAGATTCTTAATGCATGAAGATTCACTACTGATAACCAGATGAAGAATATAGCTTTCTCTCATTTCCCTTCTGATATGTAGAAAATAGCCATCCAGTCAATCCACAAAAATCTTGCTACTAGGTGAGCAACTAACTCAAGTTGCTTATGTGATCACACCAAACTGACTGAACGCACGGACACCCATGTCAACTGGATGCACTTGGGCTATACTTCTTAACTATGAGCATATTCCCTTCTCCTGTTGTTGTTGTTGTTGTTACTGTACACTTTGTATAATCACTATTAAAATTCTGCATCCCTTATGTCTAAGAGACACTGTGTCCGAAATCTTCACATTTTCTTCACCACTACTTGAAAATGGTAAAATATATTAACTATGCTCCTAGCATTGGTGTACATGCAAGCATACATGTATTTGTTTTTACTCTTAGTTAACTAACACCAGTGCTTTTTTTGAGACGGTACGCAATGGTATGGCGTACCGGAACCTTTATTAACAGTGACTTGTGACATTTGGATGCTGTACACTTCGAAATTTGTAATATTCGGTAAATTTTTTTGCATGTTTACCTACTTTTCAAATAAGCTTAAAGTTATTTAACTAAATTTGCATCTCTTTGTCTATTGTTAAGATATCTACTATATAAAACTTTATAACCATTTTTAGAATTCTAAATTACTCAGTCAGACCTCTGTTTAATGAACTCCTTTTAGAGTGATTTTTTTTTTAATCGACTTGGAAATTACATTTAAAATAGTTTCAGTTGAGTGAAGAAAATTTTCATATAATGAATGGCCTAGGAGGGACTTAACTGCATACACACTGTTTGCACTTTTGGCCTTCAAGCAATTTAGGAAATTGGTACTGCTGCTGCTAAAGGGATTACCATTCTACAACTTAGTGGTACCTGGTAACTTAGTAAAACCTATCCGACCACCTGTTCCATATATGGAGAAGTCGCGCTGGTTAGCAGTGAGCAGATCAAGGGGTATTCCCAATGAGCACTGGTTCACCTTCTACTGCAGTGGTGTCCAACCATTTCTCATACGAGGAGCATATTCAAAGTTAGAATTCTTTCTGGGTCTGCACTGAGTTATTCGAGAAAAATTAGTGTTACATTTTTTTCCATATCTTGTTACATGTAAAAGGAAGTTTCTGTTTTCATGTTACCGTTTTTTATTTTCAGGCTATATATTAAAAATGCAAATTCCCAATACTTTTATGTGTAACAAATCTATGTCACTAATTTATTTTTTAGATTTTATTAAAATTATAAAAGTAAAAATTAAATGCAACAAGGCATCATATCTTTATAAGTATAATAATCTATATAATATTAGTGTAAACACACCACAGACAACTCTTAAACAAAAAACTACTTTAGTAGTGTGAAGGGCATCATTTTATCTGTATCTCATATTGTGTTCTTCCTTCACAACGAGTTGCCATGTATTGCACTACCTCGAATAAGTAACGCTTCACTAAAAGAGAAAACTATTGTTACTTGGTATTGTCTGCAATACCAGGGTGCCTGCCCACCCACCGATGAAAGGCCAACAAGCCTTGAAACGGTGCCATCTGGATGGTGGTGTCCACTGAGAATAAGTAACAGTCTTCTCTTTTAGTGAAGGAAGAGCACAATATGAGATAGACAAAATTATGCCTTCACACTACTAACGTAGTTTTTTGTTTGAGTTGTCTATGGTGTGTTTACACCAATATTATATAAAATTATAAAAATATGACTTTCTTTTGTTTTTAAAAAAATACCTTACTTTTGCCATTAAATGCTCACTTAATGAGAATTTTTTGATAATTAGCAAAATTTAAAATGCTGTTTTAATTCACTTTCTGCAAGGGCCATAGGTTGGACACTACTGGGAATCAACTGTAAATGCCCCATTCAAGAATTAGGAGGGAGTGATTTTCTTTACCTCGACAAATTGTTTCGCGGAAGTGCGTTATCCACATTTTCCATAAATCTCTGTTTACATGACCACAGAGCGGCGCCTCCGTAGCCAGGTGGGAAGGAGCAGCAGTGCATAGCACACGCTTCTTGATTAGACCGGGGTTCGAGCCCGTCACCACCAAATACGGAGAATGCGGAATGACCACCGCATATCCCGGAGCAATATGGCCTTAGTTGCTAATGCTCCTAAAAAAAAAAAAAAAAAACATGACCACAGTAGCCATGCAAAACTGTCCACATTTTTGGACAGTTTCAAAAAAAAAAAAAAAAAAAAATCAAATTTAACAACTAGTGACAATATCGATGACGAGAGAAGGAAAATGAGGACAACAAAGGGATTAAACCTTCTAAACATGAAATGGGGGCACTTGGTAAGAATGAATTTAGAAAATTGTCAATTGACTTAAGTTAAATGAAAGAGATACAATTCGCCCATTTCGGGAATACCTAATCAAAAAGACAGTTTTTAATAAAAATTGAAGAGCATTTGATGAATGCTCTGAGTATGATACCAATTTCATCGAGTGAATGCGGATGAGGATTTTCACAAATGAATCTGATCATCAGCCCAACCAGAGCATCGTTGATGATAAAAACAGTTTCTTCACTACTGTTTCTTAAAATTGTGGCCCACCGCTGACCCACTTCGATCCAGCAAAATATGTTGATTCGTGGCTGCTCTGGAAATGTCATTCAGCAACAGCACAAACAATAAGAAGTGGGCATAGTGTGTTAGCATTAGCATTACTAGAGGCATATGATGCAAGAAAGCAAGCTTATGCAGCATCAGCCAAAAAAAAAAAAAAAAAAAAAAACAACACTTCCACTTCACCCTCCGTTCGTTCGAAATACCTGTCCAGCTGAGCCTTAAATTTATTTAGGCTATCAACTTCCACGACAAGGGATGGAAGTCTGTTCCACCAACCAACTACCCGCTGGCTAAAGGCAAATTTCTGCACATCTATCCTACATACATCTGTCTTTCCTCAATTGGAATTTATGCCCTCTCAGGTGATTATTCTGAGCAAGAGACAGAATCCCATCAGCATTGAGCATACTCAAACCATTCAAGGCTTTATACACCTCTATCAGATCACCTCGCCGGTGCCTAGTCTCCAGACACTGTAATTTGCAAAACTTAAGCCTTTCTTCGTAAGAGCAATCCTTTGTTCGATTCACTAATCTTGTTGCCCTTCTCTGTAACAGATCTGCAGGCCTCATTTCAAGAAGGATGTATAGCTGCTGGAACGAGTACAGAGAAGAGCAACAAGATTAGTGAATGGAACAAAGGGTTGCTCTTACGAAGAAAGGCTTAAGTTTTGCAAATTACAGTGTCTGGAGACTAGTAAAATTCCCAATACTCAAGGTGTGGCCTGACCATTACCTTATACAAGGGAATAATCACCTCCTTATCCCTGCTAGAAAAATTCCTCTATATCATTGATAAGACACCATGAGTACTCTTGCTGCCCGTCTGCACTGCTCAGAGAACTTCATATCTGCCTGCACAGTTACCCCCAGGTCCTTTTCATTCTCTACCACTGTCAGTGTAGTACAGAGTTGATACATTGCTCTGGGGTTGCTGTTTCCCATATGTAGTACTTTACATTTTTCAATGTTAAACTTCATTTGTCACCTCTCAGCCCATCTTCTCAACCTTTCAAGATCCTGTTGCAGCAGCATAGCATCAGTAGTGTCCTTAACAACACTGCCAACCTTTGTATTGTCTGCAAACTTGGACATTAAGCTTGATATACCATCATCAATATTATTTATAAATACAGAAAACAATAATGGACCCAACACTGAACCCTGAGGGACTCCACTAATAACATTAGTCCATGATGAGCAGTGTCCATTGATTACCACTCTCTGTCTTCTCCCTCTCAAACACCCCTTTATCCATAGCAGCAATTTTCCTCCAATGCCACACTTTTCCAATTTGTGCAGCAGTCTTCCATGTGCAACAGTATCAAAAGCCTTTCTAAGATCCAAGTATATAATTTCAAAGTTATTCCCTACATCCAGTTATTTTGTGACTGCATCATAGTATCCAATCAAATTGGTCAGGCAAGACTTCCCCTTAACAAAACCATGCTGTGTCCGAGCTATAACTGAAGTCTTGTCTAGATGATCCTGCAGTGCTTCTTTAACCCGTGCCTCCATTAATTTTCCTGGAACAGAAGTTAAACTCACAGGTCTATAATTACTTGTGTCAGCCTTTGATCCTCCTTTGTGAATTGGGGTCACATTTGCACATCTCCAGTCTATGGGTATCTCCCCTGAGTCCATGGAAGCTCTCATAATTATGGCTAAGGGTTTGCTTACTTCCTTTGTTGCCTCCTTTAATATAACTGGATAGATCCCATCCACCCCAGGTGCCTTTCTTGTGTTTATCTTCAACAATTTCTCCTCCACTTTACTCTCAGTTATTACAAGATTCTCTAGCTTACTGCCAGAGTTGAATATACCTCTGCCATTCCCCTCGCTGAATAACTCCTCATGTGTGAATGTTGATGCAAAATATTCATTTAGTTTGTTAGCTACCTGAGCAGTATCATCAACAATTGAACCATCAATATCAAGTGGACCAATCTGATTCATCCCCTTCCTTCTAGAGTTTACAAAGTAAAGAACTCTTTGCTGTTTTTCTTGCATTCCATGCCAAAGATTTCCCGTAATCTGCCTTCACCTGCCTAGCCTCCTTTGTAACTTAGTTATAGATCAACTTATATCTATCATAGGCTTCTGTGTCACGTGTTAATTTATATGTATCCCATGCATTTTTCTTCTCTGATGAGGTGTTGGATGAGAATTCAATAAAAATTTTGAATATTCTATAAAAACTTTATTACTATTTTTTTTACTAATTTTTACTTATTACTTATTTTTTATATACTTGAATAAATTTATGCTTAATAAACTGTGTGTTAATATACTTAATTTGTTGTTCTTATTCCAAAAACATTACTACTAAAGTAACAATATCAGGAAATAAATTTTTCTGAAATAATTTAAAAGGACATGAAAAGTACTGTACTGTACTTTTCATGTCCTTTTAATTTTCAATTTTTCCTGATAGCAAAGAATGAATACCGGCACCTATTTTTTTACAAAAAAAGCACTGCCTAACACAGCCCAATTTGCTTGTTCCATGAGAACTCCCTCAGCCAGCCTTGAATCCTTGCTTTCTAGGCTGCTGTATGCGATCCAAGGCTTATTAGCATTAGTAGAGGCATATGATGCAAGAAAGCAGCCTTGAATTTATTTAACCTATCGACTTCCACAATGGCAGATGGAAGTTTGTTCCAGCAATCAATCATCCACTGGCTAAAGGCAAATTTCTGCACATCTGTTCGACAACTGTCTTTCCTCAATTTAAATTTAATTCCCCCCTCAGGTTTGTAATCTGAGCAAGAGGAAGAATCCCATCAGCATTGAGCCTGCTCAATCCATTCAAGGCCTTATACACCTCAATCAGATCGCCTTCAGGTGCCTAGTCTCCAGACGCTGAAATTTGCAGAATTTAGGCCTTTCTTTTATTTATATTTTATGGATAAGAATGGGACTAATTATCAACAGAGTGGATAAATGGTAGGGCAGTATATTTATTACCATTACAAGTGTTTCTTGACAATTAGATGCCTTGTTTTTATTGTTAAAAGAAGTAAGTATTTTCATTATTATTTCACAGAAATACCTATATAATATAGGTATAATATTATATAGGTGAAATAAAACAAATATATCTGGGAAAAAAAAAATAATAAAAATATATATATATATAGTGTGATATTTTATTTTATAAGTTTAGTTCAGAGAAGTGTATGTGTTTAATTTATATTTTATATGTGAATATATATATTTATAAATAAAAAATTAAAAAAAAAATGTGTACATTGTTTTTAGGGGGAGGGCGGAAAATCTGATGTCTCTCATTGGAATATTAAAGATCTGGTCACTTTAGGTAAAATTGAAATTTTGGGAAAGGGAGCAAAAAAAAAAAAAAAGCAAAACACGCCCGAACAGGGACTCGAACCCTGGACCGTTAGGTTAAAAGCCTAACGCTCTACCGACTGAGCTATCCGGGCAATACTAAATTGTTCCTTTTCATTTGTTTAGTTATTTACATTATTTTGCTTTATCATTGTAATATATATATACACACACACACACACGAATAAATTGAATTGACATATTCTTTCTCATTTTATTCAATATTAAGCCTGGGCTGGTAATCTTGCCAGGTATACGGTTTTGATTCAGACATTCGATATTTCAACTTGCTGTCTAGTAAACAGTTTGAGAAAATACCATTCGCAGCGTATGTTACTACTCTGAAACCACTGGTATTTTTTGTCTGGTATTTTCTGTCTAAGTAAGCTTTGTTATCATTTTATAAGTTTGTTCAATTTAATTTATGTACATTCAGTTTTTATTATTCTTGTATTATCGAGAATCTTTAAAGTTTTAGACTTGATAAAACATAAATTAATATAATGAAATATATAATAAACTGAAACAATAAAGTGTCAGTTGTTTTCAATAAAACATATCACATTCACTTAACTTTCAATGTTATTTTAACAAAATAAAAATTGAGAATATTCAAGTACACAAACAGAATGAGGTAGAAAACTATAAAAGGACTTGCTTCAGTATATCACAATTAACCCCAGGGGCTCACATCTGCTGAGTATGGGCTTGGCACACCCCCAGGGTCCTGAGCTAGATATCATCATTCTTCTCTTTCTTGGTGATTCCCTTCTACTTCTGACTCTTTTTCTCTCCCCCCCCCCCCACATTATACTGCACCAGCCAAAAAAAAAAAAAAAATTCTTTTTTTTTTTTGGCTGGTCCAGTATAAGCCTCAGGTTTCCTTGCACCGTATGGCTAATAATAATAATAATAATAATGTGCAGCAACCTCTAACGGAAAACAAAATGACTTGAACTGGAGCTCCAAGGAAGAGGAAAGGACATTATTTTTATTATTATTAATATTATTATCTATATGGTGCAAGGAAGCCTGCGGCTTATGCTGCACCAGCAAAAAAAGATTTCTGAATTACCCTGAGAGAGTCAGAAGTAGAAGGGAATCCCCAATAAAGAGAAGAATGATGATATCCAGCTCAGGACCCTGGGTGTGCCAAGTCCATACTCACCAGATGTGAGTCCCTGGGGTGATGTGTTCAATCAATTTGTTCAAACCAAGTTAATGCATATAGAAAAGAAACAACTTGAAAAAAGTTGAAATGACATGGTGCAGCATTGGTGAAAATGATAACCATATACTCACTTTAATCATGCCTTACAAATTCTTAAACACTTAATTCAACACAAAAATTTGACAATTTGAGTGACAACGAACCCACAATTTCCTTTTATCTGAATCCATTTTTCACTGTAGATGTGACATGGTGTTGTATTCATTTCAAAATTATCTTAGAGTGAAGTTTCTAAGATCTTGAACTAGAAATAATCACTCAACAATATTATGTAAAAAATTTTGCTACTGTCCCACATGAATAACAGCTGTATAGATTGCAGCAGTGTGGTACTTGGGACAAATTACTACTATGGATAAAGGGATGGGTGAATGGCAGGAGACAGAGTGGTTATTAATGGCCACTGCTCTTCCTGGCCTAATGTTATAATGGAACAACTTTGGGTTCAGTGTTGGGCCCCTTACTGTTTTTAATATTTATCAGTGATACTAACGTAGGCATATCAAGTTTAATGTCTGAGTTTATGATGATGCAATGGTGAATAGAGTACTTACTGACAGTTATCAGGATATGTTACTCCCAAAAGGCCTGGATCAATTAGATTGGGGGGCTTAAAACAAAAACAAGTTTAACATTTAAAAATGCAAGGTATTGCATTTGGGTAGAAATAGTCCCAGAATGATATGCTATTTGGGTTTTAGCAAATTCAAGGTAAATGAACAATGAAAGCTGTAGGGGCAATGTACAGTGTGACATGGAGTTCTCTGTGCAATGTAGACAGGTTGCTATTAAAGAAATGCTTAAATGAAGTACAGTTTTTGAGAACAAGTGGGAATATGCTATCCAAATTTGGAGCTTTCTTGGCATCAAGATTGTTTGATTGATCAGAATCTTCTGTTGGAAGACCATGGGAAGCAGTGAGTGTACTGGGTATTATAGGAGGTAATTTACCAAGAATTGTCAATACAAGAGTTAGGCTGCTGCTAAGTCAGCTTTATCTTTAGTTGAGGATATATTAGAACCATCTGATTGCAACAGAGGTGGTAGTATAGATGGAGAGAAGTTGTAGCCAATATCTCTGGCAAGAGTTTCATTAAACTTTTCCATCAAATTTGTCTAAAGATAACTAACACAATCCCTTATATTACCAGTGGATTGACACTGATAGAATCCATACTGCCAATATCAGTGTCAATGCTAAACACAAATGAGAGTTCAGCTATCCCCTAGAATGCTCGACTATAATTTGGAAATGAAGCAAGCTTTCTACTCTTACCTGTTCAAAATCAAGTTTGGATTAATTAATAACTGTATTTGCAATTGTTGTAGGCAGAAAATGAAGCAGGAAATTTGGATACAAGCCAACTGAGATATGTTACATTCTTATATTGTGAACAGCCTTTAGGACATTTATTGGAAAACCAAGGTTTAGATAAAGAACAAGATTTTAGGGTGGAAGAAAGTACTTCATTCCTAGAAGTGTAATTTCACTGACAGTCTGAACAAACATTGGATCCTAAGATTTAAAACAGCAATCTAATATTATCAAATCAAAGAAAAGGGAGGGGGATATAGAAATACACAGATCATCCCATTTTGCATTCTTGTAGTGCCAAACAACAAGGCTGAGAATGGCCATGAGAGAGAGAGAGGCTCCATTGGAGAAGAGACCAAAACCAAGCTGTGATCTGAAGCACCTAGAGGACCACTGACATTGACTGTGTACTCTTAACAGTTGTGTGCTGAAAAGATTAACAAAATTGTTTGGTATTCTGGTAAGTAAATGAATAAACCATGTGAGGTCATTTGTAATTGCATCTTGACTATCTGAGTTCATGTAACTAGATAATGAATCTAGTTAGAGTTGTGATCATTAAAATCACAGAGGAAAATTATTTCACTGTTAAGAAAGTATGATTGGAGAAAGTTGAGTTTCAAAATCAGGAAGTTAAAAAGTTCCTTGTGATTAATAGAGTTGGGAGAATGATAAAGGCAACAGGTGAGTTTGATAGAATGGGGTAGAGAGATTTTAAGCTAATGGGGGGGGGGGATCAATAAAGAGGAAATTTCAAATTAGAAAGTCTTGAAAAGGAATATGAGAGCAGTCATATGTACAACTATTACCTTTGAAGTAAAAGGAATCATAGAGCAAATAATTAGGGTAATTGAGATGAGTATTGGTTATGAGAGCCAATAACAGAGATTCTGTCAGAAAAGTAAGTGGGGGCTGAGAAGATTACAAGAGGAAATAAGTATCATGGTTGAAACTGACCACATATATTTGAGAAATAAGTGAGAAAGATTTTGGAGGTTCAGATGTTTTTTGGCAGATAATTTTTTTCTATTAGTTTTAACAAAAAATTGGATTTAGCAGTTATTGAGGTTTTACTGTATTTAGAATATCAGAAAATTGAATTATCAATACAATCTTACCCACTCTGGAAGCTTCTGAAATTGAGGAATATTGTTTGTTGATAGGTTTCTTGAACTCAACAAGGGATGAATCAGTTTAAAAAGGCAGTACTTCCCTGTTAAGAAGTGAGTGGGGATACGTTGATTGTTATTCATTTTTCTGTTTTGAAGTGATATATCCAAGCACTCGTCGTATGAACCGAGATTTAAAAATGTGCCATCTAGAATGCCACTTGGTATTTTGGCAGTTGCATCTAACACTAGAGAAGGAAAAAGACACATGTAGCTTCTTGAGAATCCCTGAAATTTCTTATATAAAACAAAAAGGATATTTTAAAACAGTCTAGAACAAGGTTTTTCAACTTCCTGTTCTTCATTACATAGGAAAATTTTATATTAATTAAAATAAGGCATTAAGATTTTATTTTCATATGTTATTAGATACATGCACAGTATAAGGTGATTAATAATTTGATAACTTTACTGATTTTATCATGATTTTTTCTGATCCATAAAGATACAAAAAACAACATTTTGGAATTCAAAAGTACATCACCAAGGGTGTCAAGACTACTACTCAGGATTTCTAAGAGGTATAAGCTAAAGGTTATAATAATTTATGCATCAACATCGAGCCATGATGATGAAGAGGTTGAAGAAATGTACACCGAAATTGGGAGTCTTCTAGATGAACAGAAAACTCACTACACTATCATTATGGGGGACTTCAATGCTAAGGTTGGAAAGAGACAAAACAGCGCAGAAAGGGAAACTATAGGAAATTTTGGAATTGGTGAAAGAAATGAAAGAGGTGAAAGACTTGTGGAATTTGCAGAATCTCGAGGAATGTCAGTAAAGGGTGAACAGAAAGTGGACATGGAAGAGCGCAAATGAATTAACAACTAATGAAATCGACTTCATCCTCAATAACAGAAGATATATCTTGAATGATGTTATTGTCCTGAACAAGGTAAATGTTGGAAGTGATCACAGAATGGTAAGATGCACACTTGATATAGATGTAAGAAAATAAAGGAAAAAACTGACTCGAGTAAATAATACAAAGGTCTTTGAGAAGAGGAGTAACAGAAGAGGAGAAAAAGCAGTATGTACTGGAACTTAAGAACAAGTTTGAGCCTTTGCAGACTGCTCAGGACCGAGATATCGATGAGGAATATTACAACTTTCTGAAAGTGATAAAGCCCAAGAAACCTATAGGTAAAAAGAAATCCAAAGAAGAAAAAATCAGTCAAGAAACACTTGTCATGATGAACCGAACACGACAAATGAAGAGCAAGAAAAACACTGACAGGGAGAAAATTGAGTATACTGAATTATGCAAAGCCATTAGAAAGAGACTCAGAGAGGACATGAGAAAATTTAACACAAGAAAAGTAGAACAAGCATTAAGGGAAAACAAAAGATTTAAATCAGCAGCCATGAGCAATAATACAGAAAGACAAATGATACTGAAACTGAAGAATAGCAATGGTGTACTTATGAATAGCAGAGAAGGCATAATTCAGATAGTAGAAGACTACTATAAAGAGTTATATGAGGAGCGAGGGAATGATGCCAGCAGTGGGGAAGATGGATCGCAAATTAGTAACACATAAAACATACCTGATAAGGTAGAACATGCATTGCAGAAAGTGAAGAATCAGAAGGCCCCGTGGGAAGATGAAGTTACTGTAGAGTTGTTAAAATTGGGAGAGACATGACACAAAAACTGGCAAGACTCTTCAAAGAATGCATTAGAAAAGGTGTGGCACCTAAGGAGTGGAATAATGCAATCATAGTTTTGCTTCATGAGAAAGGAGATTATACACCAATTAGCTTGTTATCCCACATCTACAAGTTGTTCACAAGGGTCATTACTAACAGATTAGAAAGAATACTTGATGAGAATCAACCGAAAGAGCAAGCTGGCTTTGGGACAGGATTCTCAACTATGGATCACCTTCACGTAATGTCACAGCTAATGGAGAAAGCAAATGAATATAAAACACCATTATGCCTGGCATTTGTGGATTATGAAAAGGCATTTGACTCCATACAGCATAAGGCAATGTTTCGGGCATTGATACCCCATATATTATGATTTTGAAGAAAATATATGAGAGTGCTACCTCCTTTATTAGACTAGACAAAGACAGTAGTAAATTTAAAATGGAGAAGGGAGTTCGACAAGGGGACACAATATCTCCGAAGTTGTTTACTGCTGTCCTTGAGGAAGCTTTCAGAAGATTAGACTGGTCGCAGAAAGGAGTCAATGTGAACGGAGAGTACCTAAACCATTTACGATTTGCAGATGACATTGTGGTCATAAGCCAAGATCCCAAAGAATTAGAGGAAAATCTTAATCAGTTATGCAGAGTTAGTAAGGATTTTGGACTAAAGATGAATATGGCTAAAACAAAAGTAATGATGAACAAGTATGCCACAGAAAGGGATATAATGATTGAAGGAGCAGTAATTGAAAATGTGGAGACATTTTATTAGCTGTAATAATGATAAATGGATGGAAGTCAAGAAAAGAATAAATTTTGGATGGATAGCATTCAGGAAATATAGTCACATACTGAGGAGCAATATCCCAGTTTGTCTGAAATGTAAAATAATGAACCAATCTATATTCCCCCCCCCCATGACTTATGGAAGTGAAACTTGGGCACTCACCAAAAAGGCGCCTCCGTAGCCAGATGGGCAGGAGCAGCAGTGTGTACCACACACTTCTTGATTAGACCGGGGGTTCGAGCCCATGCCCACCAAATACGGAAGATGCGGAAAGGTCAGGAAATGACCACCACATATCCCCAGAGCAATATGGCCTTAGTTGCTAATGCTCCTAAAAACCAAATAACAAATATAACTCACCAGAAGAATAGAAGAGAAGCTGAGAACTACACAGGGAAGAATGGAACGAATTATATTGGGAATCAGGCTGTTAGATAAGAAGAGAAACAAATGGATTATCCAGCAAACTCAAGTAAAGGACATTTTTATCAAAACTAAAGAACTAAAATGGTCTTGGGCAGGACACATAGCTCGAAGACATGATGACAAATGGACTAAGAAAATAACAGAATGGTACCCAAGAGTTATGTTATTGTTATTTTGTAGTTTTTAGGAGCATCAGCAACTAAGGCCATATTGCTCCGAGGTGGTCATTCCCTGACCTTTCTGCATCCTACATATCTGGTGGGCATGGGCTTGAACCCCGGTCAAGCCCATGCCCACCTTGAAGCGTGTGCTACGCACGCTGCTCGTGCCCACCTGGCTACGAAGGCGCCTGGTACCCAAGAGGAGCTAAGAGAAAACCCGGAAGACAACAACAGAGATGAAATTCATGAGTTTGTGGGTAGTAAATGGATGGCCATTGCACAAAACAGAAGGAACTGGAAAGTTGCTGGAGAGGTCTTCATGCTGCAGTGGATTGAAAATTGCTGATGATGATGAACTTTACTGGTCATTTCCAGAAAACTTTCGTAAAGATAAGTCAGATTTTTAACAGTTTGGAGTTATTTAACCTGAATATTAAAAATAAGCATAAGCAAAGAAGTACTTAACATAAAATTTTTCCTGCTGAATTATAGTTCATAATTGTTAATATTAAACTTGTATGTTAACAGTTATGTTACTATACAAATATATATCTTGATAATTGTTAATAAACAATAATAAATGTTGAGAATCAACATTTATCATTGTTTAGAGATGGGTATTAAGGCTGAGAATCACCACTCTGAGCTTCAATATACATCCTCATTCATTTATAATTCAAGTATATAATTAACATCAGTTTGTGAGATTGTCCTTGTACAGCTTGGAGCATCCAAAATGTGATGGATCAATGCATCAAGTGTTTCCACTTTTCGCTGCTATAGAAAAATCCATGGATTGAGGTCTGGAAGTTCAAGTGGTTAATGTTGTGGACCATCACAAGTAGTTCATTGACTAGAAAGGCAATGATATGTTTTCACCACATGGCTGAAATGTGGTGTTCCATTGTGTTGGAAATATATATGCAGTTGTGTTTCCATTGGTGTATCTCTTAATAGGTCCACCAGTTTGTTCTGCAATAATTGTATACAAGAATCACCTCTAAGATAACCCTTAAAGATAAATAGGCCAATTGTGGGAACTAATCACTAAGAATACTACACAACATATCTATGCAAAATTAATGTCAGAAATTAATTTTTGCAGTACCATGGGGATTCATTTCTGACCTCAAGTGCAAAATGTATTGTTGGTGCCATCACAGGTAAAGTGAACCTTGTCACCAATTAAAAAATATTAACACCACTGTTGATCGGCATTGAGCCAGCCACAAAATTCCAGCCATTTGGCATGATCCGTTGATTCTAGAAGTTGAATCCACCGTGTGTGTATGGACATACCATAATTTGAGAAACAGTAAAACAGAGAAATCAAATACTGATATGAGGAGTATATGATCCATTATATACACACACATATCATAATTTTGAATAATCTGTTCTTCCTTAGCCACATTCTGTGGCAGCAGCACTCAGCTGAAGTAGAGCCACAAGGAAATGCACCAGCCTTTCAGAATTTCTAAAATGAAAATGTTGCTAAATACTCATCAATTCTGAATTCTTCAGAGTGGAAATCATCATTAATATTTAGCAGCATTGGTATTCCCACAGCACAATTCATAAACTTACACTATATCTGTTTATTCTGTAGATTTGAAAATGTAGTAGTAGTAGTAGTGGCATGTGATGCAAGAAAGCAAGTGTATGAGCTTATGCAGCATCAGCCAAAAAAAAAAAAATCACACCATTCCCTCCAAATGCCTATCCAGTTTCTCCTTAAATTTATTTAACCTGTCAACTTCCACAACGGCAGATGGAAGTTTGTTCCAGCAATTAACCACTCGCTGGCTAAAGGCAAATTTCCGCACATCTATTCTACATCTGTCTTTTCTTAATTTGAATTTATGCCCCCTTAGGTTCGTAATCTGAACAATTGGAAGGATCCCATCAGAATTCAGCGTGCTCAACCCATTCCAGGCCTTATACACCTCAATCAGATCACCGCGCAGGTGCCTAGTCTCCAGCCACTGCAATTTGCAGAACTTAAGCCTCTCTTGGTAAGAGGATCCCTTCATTCCCCTCACCAATCTTGTTGCCCTTCTCTTTACACGCTCAAGTAAATCTACATCCTTCCTAAAATCAGGCCTCCAGACCTGTACGCAGTACTCAAGGCGTGGCCTGACCATCGCCTTATACAGAGGGACAATCACCTCCTTCTCCCTGCTGGCAAAATTCCTATATATCATTGACAAAACCCCATGACCTGCCCTGGCAGCATGTCTGCATTGTTCAGAAAACTTCATATCTGACTGCACAATTACTCCCAGGTCTTTTTCATTTTCTACCACCTTAAGTGTAGTACCACACAGTTGGTACGTTTCTCTGGGGTTACTTCTATCCATATGCAGTACTTTGCATTTGTCAAGGTTAAACTTCAGTTGCCACTTCTTAGCCCATCTGCCCAAATTATCTAGATCCTGTTGCAGTAGCACACTGCCATTAACAACCCTGCCAACCTTTGTATCATCTGCAAACTTCAACATTTAGCTTGATATACTTTCATCAATATCATTGATAAATATACAAAACAACAGTGGACCTAACACCGAACCCTGTGTGGGACTCCACTAATAACATTAGTCCACGAAGAGCAGCACCCATTGATTACCACCCTCTGTCTTCTCCCACTTAACCATCCTTTTATCCATTGTTGAATGTCTATAGAATATATCTACAGCATATCTGTAGAAAATGTAAAAGGTATACTTAACACAAAAAACATGAACTGCACACTGACACACAACATTCAACTTGTTTAGAAGTCATGGAGGTCAATGTACCAACATACATTGTTGCCAAGGAAACAATTGTCATTTATTATTCAAATCATTCTTGAACTTAGCATTAGCATTAGTAGAGGCATTTGATGCAAGAAAGCAAGCTTATACAGCATTAGCCAAAAATAAAAATAATAAAATAAAAAATAAATAAATAAAAAATAACCACTTCCACTTCACCCCTCTGTTCGTTCGAAATACCTGTCCAGCTGAGCCCTAAACTTATTTAGGCTATCAACTTCCACGACAAGGGATGGAAGTCTGTTCCACCAACCAACCATCCGCTGGCTAAAGGCAAATTTCCTCACATCTATCCTACATCTGTCTTTCCTCAATTTGAATTTATGCCCTCTCAGGTGATTATTCTGAGCAAGAGGAAGAATCCCATCAGCATTGAGCATGCTCAAACCATTCAAGGCTTTATACACCTCTATCAGATCACCTCGCTGGTGCCTAGTCTCCAGACACTGTAATTTGCAAAACTTAAGCCTTTCTTCGTAAGAGCACCCCTTTGTTCCATTCACTAATCTTGTTGCCCTTCTCTGTACTCGTTCCAACATCTCTACATCCGTCTTGAAATGAAGCCTCCAGACTTGTATACAGTACTCTAGGTGTGGCCCCGACCATTGCCTTATACATGGGAATAATCACCTCCTTATCCCTGCTAGAAAAATTCCTATATATCATTGACAATACACCATGAGCTACTCTTGCAGCCCATCTGCACTGCTCAGAGAACTTCATATCTGCCTGCACAACCACCCCCAGGTCCCTTTCATTCTCTACTACTGTCAGTGTAGTACCACAGAGTTGATACGTTGCTCCGGGGTTGCTGTTTCCCATATGTAGTACTTTACATTTGTCAATGTTAAACTTCATTTGCCACCCCTCAGCCCATCTGCTCAAGCTTTCCAGATCCTGTTGCAGTAGCGTAGTGTCCTTGACAACCCTACCAACCTTCGTATCGTCTGCAAACTTGGACATTAAGCTTGATATACCATCATCAATATCATTTATAAATACAGAAAACAATAATGGACCCAATACTGAACCCTGAGGGACTCCACTAATAACATTAGTCCGCGATGAGCAGTATCCGTTGATTACCACTCTCTGTCTTCTCCCCCTCAACCACCCCTTTATCCATAGCAGCAATTTGCCTCCAATGCCACACTGCTCCAATTTGTGCAGCAGTCTTCCATGTGCAACAGTATCAAAAGCCTTTCTAAGATCCAAGTATGTAATATCAAAGTTATTCCCTGCATTCAGTTCTTTTGTGACTGCATCATAGTATCCAATCAAATTGGTCAGGCAAGACTTCCCCTTAACAAAACCTTGCTGTGTCCGAGCTGTAACTGAAGTCTTGTCTAGATGATCCTGCAGTGCTTCTTTTATCAACACTTCAATTATCACTTCAACTATCAGCACTTCAATTATCAAAACTTCAATTATCAACAGCCATTATGATTGAGGATGTGTACTGAACAGCATTTATTATATACTTGTTAACTTGTTCTTTGGATTCAGGTAATGATAATGTCACAGGTGCTCAGAATTGGAGCTTAGGTATATTATATTTTACACTAGACCTTGGGAATAAGCTTTCAAAATTAAGACAAAGTCATAACCATGGGATGGAAAATGGCTTTTCAGAAATAGGTGAGATATATATATATATATATCACCTATTTCTGAATATATATATTACATATTTCATATGTAATATGAAAAAGTAACGTACAACCATGGCCAGTTTGAATAATTTTTTTTTCAGGAAAAATATCTGGTGGTGTCTCCTTGTCTCTAGTGTAAAAATCTATGATATTGTCAGTAATAATAATAATATAAATAATACTAATCAAATAAAGTTTTATTCCTATAATAAATGATTATATATGAAACAAAGTATAACAAAGCAATTTTTTTATTTTTTATTGCACAAAAAATAACAGTCATGCTTCAAGACAGCCTTAAATAACAAAAATGTTTTTGTTATTTCAAGTTTGTATAAATGGGAATAATATCTGTGTCATGTCTCTCTATTATATCAAAACACTATAAAAGATTGCTGAACTGAATGACCTCCATTATAATAGATCACAGCTCCAGAATTTGCATGACCAAATGAAAAATAACTGCACTGGGCTGCTGATTAGTATTTGGAGGGTCTTTTTCATAAATTTATTTTTCTAATATTTGGCATCATTACAGGAATATTACATATAATTTAAACCTAAACATCAGAATTTAAAAATATAAAGATAAGGATAAAGCTCTGATGTGCTATATGTTCAAGTCTAAAAATTAAATTTTTGGATCTATACTTTAATTATGAGCATAGTTCTAAGATAGGGTCCAGAACTGAGGGCCAAGCATAGTACGCCTCTGGCACCTGGCCCTGTGCAGTAATTGAACTGGGCCAGAATGCCATCTCTGGTTAATAGGCCTACTTTTTTTTAAGGTAAGCTCAAAGCACTCTGGTTATTAAATTTGCAGTGCAAAAAATATTGTTTTCTAAGATGGTCAATGTCAAGCACATACAGGGCAGGGTGAAAGAGATGATTGTCCCAGGCTCCAAGTGATTGGGGATACTATGAACCTCAATATGTTTTATAATAAAATTATATATAAAGGATTTGTTGAAATATTTTATTCTTTCTTTATTATTTCCATGCCAAATCTACATGTTGCTGCTGCTGTGACTAGTGACTAGTGTAAGTCATTTGACTAGTGACTTACACTAGTCGAATGACTTAGATATGAACTGCACAATTTGGTATCTGTGCAAGAATTTCCCCACTGAAAGCCAGTAATTGAGCACAAGTTAAAGGAATGGTGAAAGTTGTTCTGTATCACTGGAGGACTTATGAAAAAGTTCGTTCTAAGACTGAGTTTACTTGTTGATTTCTTTTCATTTATATTGTTCCATTTGGTTTAATAAAAAATGGTATAGTGTAACGAGGCAACTATACATTTCCTAAATCTTTATGAAAATGAACCTATGATATGGAATCCAACACATTCCCTCACCCCAAGGCAATTATTCTCTTGCTTTTTACTTTTGTTATATTAACCAGTCTGGAGCCACCCTTATTTCACAGACAAGTTGATGTGCTAGCCTTTGTCCCACTATGCTTTGACTAATAAGTATACATAAACATATTTTCAGTAACTTGCATTGTCACCTCAACTTTTCCCTGGTACTTTACTGTACTGTTATGCCATCCTGATTGAAGTTCTTAAATTTAATTTATTATTATAAATTGTGTTGTAATAAAACATAATGGCTCAATAAATTACCTAGAGCTGAAAAAAGAAGACACAAAGTTAAGGAAGACACTCAATTACAGAAAAATGCAGCTGGAAAAGTTTTCAAAACTTGTCACAGTAACTTCTCTGCAACTTCTGTATCTGTTCAAGCGTTGAATTTCCTGCTGCCATTGAACATTCTGAAAACCACAAAGTAGATATTGAACATGAATTAGTCATATTATATTAACTTCCTGATCCAGCATTATGTTTTAAAGAAATTCCTGATTTTCTGCAGCACATCTGAAATTGATATCTCATTTCCTAGAGATGAAAAAAATTTACATTTTCAAAAAGATTTGATTTATTGGATACTACTGGATTCAAAAAATAATTTTGCATCCAGTGGTATCCAATAAAGGCACTCGATGCAAAAAATAATTTTGATATCATATGCTTGGATTTCAGGAGAGCTTTTCATACTATTACACTTAAAGGACTGCTGTACAAATTGCTGCTATGGAATAAAAAAATGGTTGAGTGCGAGAAGACAGAGAGTGGTAATCAATTGACACTGCTCTTCATGGACTAATATTATTAGTGGAGTTCCCCAGGATTTAGTGTTGGGACCATTGTTGTTTCCTATATTATCAGTGATACTAATGAAAGTATATCAGGCTTAATGTCCAGTTCTCTAGGGTTGTTAATGACAGTAATAACAGTACGCTGCTGCAACAGGATCTAGAAAAGTTAGGCAGATAGGCTGAGAGGTGGCAATTGAAGATTAACATTGACAAATGCAAAGTACAGTATGCAGGTAGCAGTAATTCCAGAGAAACATGCCAACTGTGTGGTACTATGCTCAGGGTAATGGAGAATGAAAAATACTTGTGGGGGGGGGGGGGTAATTGTGCAGTCAGATATGAAGTTTTCTGAACAGTGCAGACAGGTTGCCAGAGCAGCTCATGGGGTCATGTCAATTATATACAGGAACTTTGTTAGCAGGGATAATGAGATGATTATCTCCTTTGTATAAGGCAATGATTAGGTCACACCTTGAGTACTGCATACAGGCCTGGAGGCCTCATTTCAGGAAGGATGTAAAACTGCTGGAATGAGTACAGAGAAGGGTAACAAGATTGGTGAGGGGAAAAAAGGGGTACTCTTACCAAGAAAGGCTTAAGTTCTGCAGATTGCAGCATCTGGAGACTAGGCACCTGTGAGGTGATTTGATTGAGGTGTGTAAGGCTTTGAATGGTTTGAGCAAGCTCAATGCTGATGGTATTCTTCCTCTTGCTCAGATTACTCACTTGAGGGGGGAATAAATTTAAATTGAGGAAAGAGAGTTGCAGTATAGATGTGTGGAAATTTGCCTTTAGCCAGCGAGTGGTTGATTGCTGGAACAAACTTCCATCTGTTGTTATGGAAGTTGATAGCTTAAATAAATTTAAGAAAGAACTGGACAAACATTTCGAGTGAATGGATAGGAAAAATGGAAAAACTTTTTGTTTTTTTTTGCTGATGCTATATAAGTTTGCTTTCTTGCATCATATGCCACTAGTAATGCTAATGCTAAATAGGGCATTTTATAAAAATAAAATGAATGGTTAAAATAGTTTTGAAGTTTTCACATAGTGATTTATTTATGAATTCATTGATGAATAAATCACTGAATGAATGAATGCATTCAATTTATTCATTTAGTATGCAGCAAGCATAAAAATTATGATTGTACTGATTTCAAAATTACATTCAAGGTAATAAAAACTTAAATGATACAAAAAGAATAACAAAAGCAGTATTTAATGAAATATAATAAAAAATTACTTAATAACAAAATTAACTTTATTTATAACTAAACATATTAATTAATATTAAGAGCACTAATATAATTTGATATTAATCACAATTAGTAATAGTATATAACAGTAAAATAATTAACGAATTTAACTTGAATAATGAATTTAACTTTTTTTTTAACTGATATTGCCAAGTTGGGTGTTTCCCAACCCCTTCCCCCAAATTTGCAGGTAATTAAATATACCTTACCATGCCAACCATTCCTGCATATGTATATATATATATATATTTTTTTTTTTTTTTAATTTAAATAGCATCCCTTCCTTCTGACTTCTTTTTTTAAAGGCAGACTGAGTGTTAAAAAGCAATTAGTAAAGAATGCAGAATAAGGATTATTTTTCAATAATATATAATAACACTATGTGCTGCTTCTCTCCAATCATGGAAATAAGCAGCACATAAAGTACTGCTTATCGATTGTCTATTATACAGCCCATGTTTTTCAGCCACAGATAGAACTTCTGCAGAGGATATCACATATTTAAATATTTTGAGTTTGTACCAAGCCTATCAGATCACCTTGCAGGTATTTCACCTGCGAAGTAATATGATTGAGGGGTATAAGGCCTTGAATGGTTTCAGCAAGCTCAATACTGATGGGATTCTTCCTCTTGCTCAGATTAATCACCTGAGGGGACATAAATTCAAATCGAGGACAGACAGTTGTAGAATAGATGTGCGGAAATTTGCCTTTAGCCAGTGTATGGTTGATTGCTGGAACAAACTTTCATCTGTCGTTGTAGACGTTGACAGCTTAAATAAATTCAAGGCAGAGCGAATGGATGGGTGAAATGGGAAGGGGTTTTTTTTTTTTTTTTTGGCTGATGCTGTATACGCTTGCTTTCTTGTATCATATGCCTCTACTAATGCTAAGACATATCAGCAAGCACCATGTTTGACCAAAAGGAATTTAATAATAAGCAGGATGGGAAACACATCTGTTAAATTAGAAACCACAGATACCTAGTCATTTTATGACAGTTGGCCTTTGTATTTATCGGTAGCTTACTTGCAGATTCTTCATTTACAGTAGACTTTGTGAAGGATTTTTTTTTTTGGTAGTTATTGGCGCATCGGCTTCTGTGGCCATAGTGCACCTCCCAAGGTTTTTGCAGTACTTTGATCCAAGCCCGAGGCGGGATTCGAGCCCGCGACCTTTGGGTTGCCAGGCAGGCGCTTTACCCACCCGGCTAGCCCGGTCGGCCTTTGTGAAGGAGATGAACATTTTGCTTGACACATTAAATAATGGGACTTTAAATACCAATAAGGAATATGATGTAGGTGTAATTTCAAAATCTATGCAAAAAAAAACATGTATCAGAAAAGATTAGTTTCATTAAGTCATTGTCATTGCACACTTATTGAAAAAAAATAGGAACGTATTAGTTTTCCTATGACAGTCCAGTCAACAGTGTCATGCAAATATGGAATTAAATATCTTCAACCATTCCTCTTTCTTTTTTCTTTTTTTTTTTTTTAATTAACAAATAGACTTAATCAAGACTGGTCAGAAAATGCATCTTCTGCCCTTTGAAGAAGTAGAGATGGATTTTGGGATAATGCAAGCTATTACCAGAGTACCACTCACAAATATTGCAAGCAATGATTAAATAAAGTTCATAATCTAATTTTAATTAGATAATGAATTCATTCAGTCACAAGAAAATTGAATATCATGGTTTTTTTTTTCTTTAAGTCTTAAGTTTTTTGTTTTTTTTTTTGAAAAACCAATGCTTTTCTTCAATCACTTTATTTCCTATAGTTCCCCTTTCTTCGCAGTTTTCTCTCTTTCCAACCTTAGCATTGAAGTCCCTCGTAATAATAGTGTAGTGGGTTTTCTGCTCAACTAGAAGCCAATGCGCCATAAAAAACCGAACCAAATCAACTAAAAGACTCAATTTCAGCGAACATTTCTTCAACCTCTTCATCATCATGGCTCGATGTTGGTACAAAAATCATTATAACCCTTAGCTTGTACCTCTTAGAAATCCTGAGTAGTAGTCTTGATACCCTTAGTGATGTACTTTTGAATTCCAAAATGTTTTTTTTTATCTTTATGGATCAGAAGCCAACTTCATCTTCGCCCCTTTCACTGTTTCCATTGGTGTACAGCAAATTCCCACTTGATAAACTTATAAGTGATCGATTTCTTCTTCTTATTTCAGCCAAACCGGTGATGTTCCAATTAAACATTTTTCTAATTCCTTTTTCAGGCCTAATATCCTGTTTTCAACGGTGAGCGATCTTACATTGTAACAGGCCAAGTTCAGTTTCCGTGCATGGGAGCCTGGTCGTACCCAGAGATTAGATTCTTAGCTCCCTCTGCTTCCACTCTGATTTTCTCACTGCTGTAAGAGGGGGAGTGAAAGTCGCTTGGGACTGCGGGCCATTTGTTTCGTTGTGCTGTCATGTGCTGGAGGGTTTGGTCTTTTTCTCTTCACGCTGATCAGGCAAGAGAACCACTCTACATGTTCATTGCTACCTATGTGACGTAACGGAGCTTACCATCGAAATGTGCGTGAGTGGATTTTAGGAAGGCAGGCCAACCGGATGTATTTTAAATCCTCTGAAATAGAAAGATATTGGATCCATCAGTGTTTTAGACTGAGTGTCTGATAACACACAGAATGCCTGTTCCCCTCTAAGCCTGGGAGGGTAAGTGACCGTACGTACATGCTCGACACAAACAGAACAAAATGTTTTACAGTAGTATTTTATTGTGAAGTGTCGTCGAAGGCAAATATTTTATATAATAGGTATCCTGGCATGGAAATACCGAATATCCAATAGAAATCGATCTATCACCATACAGAGCTGCACATTATGCAAATTTTTCATGCCTTTAAAATCATGGGTTGCGACTATATCACTTCATTTCATTTTTTGGCTTCCTCAATGGGATAGCCACATCTCCAGTACTCAGGATTGCAAAACATTGTTGTTTAGATGATTCTTTGAGATAGCGGGCCATTGGATGACCTGGGCAGTCGCAGACAGAGGTGGCACGTTTGCTTAATGGGTTACTCAGCGTTGTCTTGGCACTATAGAAACAGTTTCCGATTGCCAATATGGCTGCCTTCTACGATAGTTGCGTGCATTTTAGCTCTGTTAAAATCTGCTCAAATCTATGCTTTTATCTCAGTTACAATTATAATCAGTGTTCTCCCAGGAACAGTGACGAGAAACTTTTAGAGCTTTTGTGTTTTTCGGCAGTTTTCAGCGTTATCTGTTCCCTTTGTTGTCAGACAGATCACCATTCCGCTGATAACAAGAAAATAATGTGGGCAATATAATTTAGCTGCCACGCTCAAACTTGGCATTTGATTAGGGAGGGTGTACCCTCTAATGTTCTCCCTGGGCTGAAAGAGTGCCCCAACAAACTGTGTTAAACTGTTAGTGATATTAGCAGCTCTGCCATGTGTTTAGTGAAATCCTCCCTCTTCCATAAACTTTATATGGGGTTGATTGAACTTTGCACTGGAGTATCAGAAACAAAAATTTATGTTACCACCATGCTCTGTGCCCCCAGAAACTTTGGACAGAAGTAGTTCTGTCTCCCTAGGCACATTTTTGCACTTGAGCGTTCCCATCCCCATGTGACGTGTGAGATAGCTCAAAAGTTGGAACAACTAAAAACTGGATGGTGGAATTAGCACCTGCTGCCTGTCAAGCACTCAAACAGCAGTCCACGATCTACGTTGATTGGTGAGGTCACCGCTTCAGGGAATGTGTGGCCGTGCCCAAATGCTATTGCTGCAGCAAGTTCGGCCACACTTCCCATACATGCTATGTTATTGTTATTTGTTTTTTTTAGGAGCATTAGCAACTAAGGCCATATTGCTCCGGGAATATGCGGTGGTCATCCCCTGACCTTTCCGCATCCTCCGTATTTGGTGGTGACGGGCTCGAACCCCGGTCTAATCAAGAAGCGTGTGCTACGCACTGCTGCTCCTTCCCACCTGGCTACGGAGGCGCCCCCCATACATGCACTCGGGCCACTTGCAGTCACTGACCTAAAAAGGGGCATGACTACGCCAATTGTCCAAACAAAACAAAAGAGTCAATCTGTGCAAATTTGAAAGTCCTCAAAATTTGACTAGGGTTCCACAGTGTCAAACCTATACGAAAACAATGAGTTTGTACCAGGATAAATTAGATTATGGGGGCATGCCTTAAAAGCTACAACTCCACCAAGATAAAGGTCCTTCAACAAAATACGCAGAGGGGCCAGAGCAATGGCTGAACAACTTCGAATGAAAGCAGAAGAGGAAAATACAGATTACTAAACCTTCAAGAGCCCTACACCCATTCTAAACAGGTTAGATGGTATCCTACGACTTATAAAGTAATACAATATCCCCAGGGGCTCACATCTGGGAGTATGGGCTTGTCACACCCAGAGTCCTGAGCTGGATATCATTCTCTTTCCTGGTGATTCCCTTCTACTTTTCTCTCTTTCTCAGGGTAATTCACAATTTTTTTTTGCCTGGTGCAGCATAAGCCTTAGGCCTCCTTGCACCATATGGCTAATACTACTACTACTACTAATAATAATAATAATAAGTGAATGATCGCACCCCCCTGGGTGACGGTTGTCGTCCAAGCTGCACGTGCTTACATTACAATCCACTAGGAACCTTTTATATTGTTGCCCTGTACTGCTCACCAGGAGAATAAATTACATTTTCTAATAGATACCTCCTGAGTCTTATGGATGCACTTCCAAACCAGAGAATTATTGTGGGAGCTGATGTTAACTGCTGCTCTGCCACATGGCATAGCGACACCCCAGACTAGCGAGGAACGATAAATGGTCAGCTCCTTGAGGAGAACTTGGGGAACCCTTCAGTGGCTGTCCAAATCAACTTCTGACCTGTAACATTGGGAAGCCCTTGCTACAAGGAACATTGCTAGATACATCTCCGACTAGAAGGTGAAAGACAGTCGGATAATGTCTGACCACAGAGTGATTACTTTCCAAATGCTCCTATCCATAATTAGAACCCCAATAATCAAGCAACAGCTAAACAGATTTCCCATTATTAAAGCAAACTGGGACCTCTTCAAGGAGCGGCTAACATGCTGGAAACCAACACCAAAATACTATCCCTTGGATGGATCTGGATGAATTCCAAAGGAGAGTGACCAGAATCATAACCCAAGCTAGTAATATAGCCATTAAGAGAAGGTTGCCAGCCCCAGGGGCCACGGCATGGTGGCCACCAGAGATACAGGCCCTCAGAAAAGTGGTCATCAAGAGAAGAAAATGATTTCAGAGATCCCAATGTACATGGCCCCTGGCGGAGGTAGAAGCCTTAAGACAACTGTACAGAGAAGCAAGGAACTGCTATACAAACTTGAATCACACCAAGTAAACAAAAATCTTGAGAGCATCTAGTACCCGAAACAGGAAATGCTGACCCATGGGGGTCTACAAAGTCACCACCAATCAACTATCCAGAGGGGTGGTCATTACACCTCTGCAGGGTGTCCCAGCCACTACATGGGATGAGTCAATTGGAAGCATTATAAATGTCATCCTGCAGCAACCAACTCACATGACCACACCACAACAACTCTTACTTTGCCAAGAAAATTACTCTTACCATACGGACCAGATTGAACCACCATTCATCCTGGATGACCTCCAAGCAGCTGCAGTACTCGAAAGAAACAACAAATATCCAGGATTGCACTTAACAGAACCAGAAATAACTAAACGCACTGTAGAAATGGCACCAGAACTTCTTACTCTCTTCAATTATTGTCTGAAATCAGGGTTTCTTCCTGACTGACCTGAGAACAGCTAATATCAAACTGATCTTGAAGAATCCTACCAAACCACCAGACAACCCAGACTCCTACTAGTCGATTGCGTTGCTCCTGGTAACAATAAAACTTCTAGAGAGGATGCTGCATGCAAGAATTCAACATACTATAATGAACCAAGACAATTTGGCTTTAAACTGGGCCACTCTACCACTGATGCCCTCCATATGCTTTCTGATGCAGCTTCAAGCTCTGCTAAAAAATACTTCTTGGTCGTTTAAATCGACTTCGCTTCAGCGTTCGACACCATATGGCTGAGCATCCTTGCCAGGCTGTACATGTACCAATCAACCTGAATAGCATTAAGGCACTTTTCCAACAGGAGAATTGAAGTAAATGCTCCCTACAGAAAACTTATTAGACCTGTCTATCAGGAGTTTTCTCGGGGCTCTGTTCTGGGTCCACTCATCTTGGACAAATTCCTTGCTCTGAGAGGGTAAAGTGTATTTAGTGTCAAACGGCACCAGGGGTTTCCCCCCATCTCCACGTTGCTTTCATTGTATGCATACCAATTCACTGGGAAGGCCAGAGATTTAAAAGTGTATGGATATTGTATGAGTGTAGTGTTGTGTATCGTTGTTCTTCTGGCCATTTAACCGCTATACCCCTGCTGGGGCCCAACGTTGCCCACACTTGGCCCCATGGAGGCAGAAATTATTTACTTTGGCCCTGAGAGAGGTGGGATCCCAGGACTTTGCAGATGATCTGATACTGTGGCATCATCATCATCATCACTAACCTACACTACTTGTACAATGCGCTACCTGAGCAACACTCATCCGCACTTAAATCTTTAATCTATAATTTCATCTTCAATTGATCCTACCCCGAAATTTTCTAATTTTATAATTCTTTCATAATATTTTTTCTTTTCTCTTTCCCTTTCTCTTTCCCTAGCTAAGAAAAAGAACAGGTGCATGTATACTTGTGTGTACACCAATGCTAGGAGTTTAGTAAATAAATTTGATGAATTTGAGGTATTGCTCAAAACATCAAAGGCAGATATTGTGGGGATTTCAGAGACGTGGTGTCACACAGATATAAGAAATGCAGAACTGGAATTTGGGGAGTACAATGTCTACAGAAAGGATAGACCGGATAGGAAGGGAGGAGGGGTTATGCTATTAGTTAAAAAACACATAAAATCCAAGGAAGTGAAGCCAGTCGACACCGCTGGACAGTGCAGTGTCGAGTCAGTTTGGTGTGACCTAAGCATTGGGAGATCAAAATTGAGAGTAGGAGTGTGCTATAGGCCTAATGACTTTGATGAGTATAATAAGAAACTGTTCGGAGAAATAGAGTGGGCCAGTAAATCAGAGAGTCTTATAATGGGGGATTTTAATTTCCCAGATATTGACTGGAATTTGGGGGCTGGTCACTCACACAGTAGCAAGGCTTTTGTGGATTTATTGGATGATTGTTTTCTACATCAGCATGTTCGGGAGGCAACTAGAGGGAGTAATACTCTTGATTTGATTATCAGTAGTGATTCTTCATGCATTAAGAATCTGCAGATAAATGAACCACTTGGTGGCAGTGATCACAGTGTGCTGAAGTGGGAGTTACTCAAAGAGGTAACTACCATTAGGGGTAAAGGGAAGGGGTATTGCTTTCGTAAAGGCGACTACAATGGACTGAGACAGTATTTAAACTCTATACAGTGGGATCAACTGATGATATTGCCAACAGCAAATTCAAAATGGGAAGCATTCAAAGAACTTATCGTGGAAGCTACTAGGCTTTACATACCAACTAAGAAATATTGTTCAAGGTTTAGGCCTAAATGGTTGTCAGATGAACTAATGAGGCATATGGCAGAGAAGAAAAATGCATGGGATACATACAAATTAACACGTGACACGGACGCCTATGATAGATACAAGTTGATCTGTAACCAAGTTACAAAGGAGGTTAGGCAGGCGAAGGCAGATTACGAGAGATCCTTGGCAAGGGATGCGAAGAAAAACAGCAAAGAGTTCTTTACTTATGTAAACTCTAGACGGAAGGGGATGAATCAGATTGGTCCACTTGAGATCGATGGGTCAACTGTTGATGACCCTGCTCGGGTAGCTAACAAACTAAATGAATATTTTGCATCGACATTCACACATGAGGAGTTATTCAGCGAGGGGAATGCCAGAGGTGTATTCAACTCTAGCAGTAAGCTAGAGAATCTTGTAATAACTGAGAGCAAAGTGGAGGAGAAATTGTTGAAGATAAACACAAGAAAGGCACCTGGGGTGGATGGGATCTATCCAGTTATATTAAAGGAGGCAGCAAAGGAGGTAAGCAAACCCTTAGCCGTAATTATGAGAGCTTCCTTGGACTCAGGGGAGGTACCCATTGACTGGAGATGTGCAAATGTGACCCCAATTCACAAAGGGGGATCAAAGGCTGACACAAGTAATTATAGACCTGTGAGTTTAACTTCTGTTCCCGGAAAATTAATGGAGGCACTGGTGAAAGAAGCACTGCAGGATCATCTAGACAAGACTTCAGTTATAGCTAGGACACAGCATGGTTTTGTTAAGGGGAAGTCTTGCCTGACCAATTTGATTGGATACTATGATGCAGTCACAAAAGAACTGGATGCAGGGAATAACTTTGATATTATATACTTGGATCTTAGAAAGGCTTTTGATACTGTTGCACATGGAAGACTGCTGCACAAATTGGAGCAGTGTGGCATTGGAGGCAAGTTGCTGCTATGGATAAAGGGGTGGTTGAGGAGGAGAAGACAGAGAGTGGTAATCAATGGACACTGCTCATCGTGGACTAATGTTATTAGTGGAGTCCCTCAGGGTTCAGTATTGGGGCCTTTATTGTTTTCTGTATTTATAAATGATATTGATGATGGTATATCAGGCTTAATGTCCAAGTTTGCAGACGATACGAAGGTTGGCAGGGTTGTCAAGGACACTACTGACACTATGCTGCTGCAACAGGATTTGGAAAGGTTGAGCAGATGGGCTTCGAGGTGGCAAATGAAGTTTAACATTGACAAATGTAAAGTACTACATATGGGAAACAGCAACCCCAGAGCAACGTATCAACTCTGTGGTACTACACTGACAGTGGTAGAGAATGAAAGGGACCTGGGGGTGGTGGTGCAGGCAGATATGAAGTTCTCTGAGCAGTGCAGACGAGCTGCAAGAGTAGCTCATGGTGTATTGTCAATGATATATAGGAATTTTTCTAGCAGGGATAAGGAGGTGATTATTCCCTTGTATAAGGCAATGGTCAGGCCACACCTAGAGTACTGTATACAGGCCTGGAGGCCTCATTTCAGGAAGGATGTAGAGCTGCTGGAACGAGTACAGAGAAGGGCAACTAGATTGGTGAATGGGACAAAGGGGTTCTCTTACGAAGAAAGGCTTAAGTTTTGCAAATTACAGTGTCTGGAAACTAGGCACCAGCGGGGTGATCTGATAGAGGTGTACAAAGCCTTGAATGGTTTGAGCATGCTCAATGCTGATGGGATTCTTCCTCTAGCTCAGAAAAATCACCTGAGAGGGCATAAATTCAAATTGAGGAAAGACAGATGTAGGATAGATGTGCGGAAATTTGCCTTTAGCCAGCGGGTGGTTGGTGGGTGGAACAGACTTCCATCCCTTGTCGTGGAAGTTGATAGCCTAAATAAGTTTAAGGCTCAGCTGGACAGGTATTTCGAACGAACAGAGGGGTGAAGTGGAAGTGGTTATTTTTATTTATTTATGTTACTTTTTTTTTTTGGCTGATGCTGCATAAGCTTGCTTTCTTGCATCAAATGCCTCTACTAATGCTAATGCTAATGCTAATGCTTTCCTTTTTTTTTCTCCTTCTTCCACTTTCTTCCTTTTCCTTTCCTTTCCCTTCTTTTTTCTCCCCTTTTTTCTCTCTCTTTTTTTTCTTTTCTTTTTTTTTACAAACTGTAAACTCCCATAAAACTTTCAACTCAACAATTGTTAATATAAATAAAAACTCATCAGGGAAAAAATAAAGGTGATATAAATAGCTGAAAATATAAATAAAGATATGATAGCAAAAAATGTAAATAAAAATAGCATCATGCAAATTAAACTCTTAAATCCCCATTTACATATGTATATATTTAACCTGTACAGAATCCATTATTTTCTCAATCTTATATTCCTTATTTCATTAATTCCCTTAGCATAATCCAAAAAAGCTTCATACCAATCCTATTCTTAAATAAGTCACTGCAGGTGTATGAGTCAGGCCTATCTTAGAGAAAAATATTTCTCTCTGTTCTGTGTACCTTGCACAATTTTCCAACACATGATCCGTATCTTCAATGTGTCCATATACACACTTTAGATCATTTTCTATTCCCAGCTCCACCAACCTTTTTGCTCATTCCACGCCCAGTTACTATCATTGTAGCCATCATACCCAAGCCCAGCCATCTATCCACTTCTCTTACTACCTTCACTCCAGGCAGAAAGGCATATGTGACATAGCCCTTGTCAGAACGGTTCCACTTTTCTTGCCAAATACTATCTATTTCTTGTTGCAATAATTTTCTCTCTCTCTTTAGATCTTGTTCCCATATACCTTATTTTCCTCAATATAAGATTTAATCCCCAATATTTCCATCCTCTTATTTTTCTTGATTGCATACACCATTATTTGTTTAATCACAACCAAAACAATTGGTTCTTTTCCTGATACCACTTGTAATGTATCATTTCAAACCATTCTACACGAACGCATCACACCAAAAGGGCAAATCTCTGAGCAGAAATTAGACTCCTTTTAACGTGACTATTAGTCACCCTGTGCCTCCATGCATAAGTTTTGATTTGATTTTTTGATTTTGAGTTTGATTTTTGTGGCGCAAAAACAGCAAGGTTATAGTGCGCCATGGAAAGAAACCATGCATAAGTCACAATGGGCACAAAGATACACTTATAGAGGAGATCCAGGGATTTCACTTTCACCCCCCATCTACTCTACTAATCTTCCTTATTTTAGAGTATATAACCTGCACTTTTTCTTTCAAATTCTGCACGTGAGGCAAAAATAACATTTTCTCATCCACATGTACTCCAAGGTGGCATATATTACAGGGACATATACCACAGATGTTCCTAATATCTTCAAAGTCGGCCTTCTTCTTTCACCCAACTTTCCTCTGAGCAGCACCATTTTAGTCTTATTTATCAGTAGATAACTCCATCTTATGCATTATTAACTATCTTTCTAATAGCCCCACAGTTTTCTTCAACCTATTTCTCTTCTTGAATTACCTTTCATCATTATAATTAGGTCATCTACATAAGCCACTGGCTCACATCTGTCCCACTCTTGAGTCAGTAGCTCATCCATATGGGCCCATAACTGACATTACAGCTATATGGGCCGATAACTGATCCTTGCGGGGCTCCTCTATCCACTTCTTGTGAGATTTTACCATATCTTATAACTACTGTTACACTCCTCTGATTAAAATAAGACTTTAACACACCATAGTACTGCCCAGAACATTTCAACTCTCTCAGCCTTGCTGAAAAACTCTGTCACCACATTCTCTCAAATGTCCCCTTAAAGTAATTAATTATACCAAGTACATACTTCTCTGGAGCCTCTTGAACGTATGTCACCATTGTATCAATGGCATCTTCAGTAGATATACCCCTTCTAAAGTCATACTGCCTAGAGCTACTCATTCCGCTTTTTCCGTAGTATTCCTCCAATCGATTCATTAGCAATCTCTCCAATAATTTTGCCATTATTGGCAATAAAGCCACTGGATGGTATGAGCCTGGGTTCGTTACTATCTTATGTCGATTTTTCAACATCTTTATATGGACCTTCTTCCATCTCTTTGGAAATGTCTTTTCCTTTAAACATTTATTAAATAATACCAGAAGTTCATTTCCCCATTTCTCTCCAAACTTCTTAATTGCCTCAGGTAATAAACCATCATTTCCAGGAGCTTTCTTTAGTTTCACCTTCTCCAAAGCTTTTCGCAATTCTTCCTGCTCAAACTCTCTTTCCTCTTCCTGTTCTCCTGCATAACCAATATTCAAACTCCTAATTCTACTTTGTTCCCTATTCTCAATACTTGGGCGGTCCCTTCGAAACAACTAGGAGAGCAAACAGCTCACAGATGATTCCCAATCAATAGTATACTGATCTACTTGCATAGTATGGAATACCTGTTTCAGTTTTTCAAACAATATTTTGTATGGCAACTCCCATACATCCTTGTTCATGAAAAAGAATCCAATGCCTGGTGCAGTCCTTTGGTGGTGTCAGGACTTGACCTGTCTACGGCGAGAAACAATCAAAAAACGTAAGGGTTTCCAACGAGCGCAGCGTTCCTGGCCTGCGCATGAGGTCGAAGCTCTACGAAACTTATATAGAGAGGCCCACAACAGAAACACAGCAAAGATAAGAGAATGTAAAAAACGCTCCTGGGAAACACTAATGTCCACTACTGGTAATGACAACCCCTAGGGGATGGTGTACAAAGTCACTACCAATAAGCTCCCCAGGGAGCAAGTGGTCACCACCACCAGGACCCCACAAGGTACCATGACTACTTCATGGAAGCAGACGGTCTGCAACATTCTAGATGTCACCTTCCAGCAGCCTGTGGCCCCAGCCTCAGAGGAGTAATTACAACTCTGCCTTGATAAGAACAACTAAGAAATCCAGAACTTGGAACCTCCCTTTAACTTGGAAGAGCTATATGCTGCAGCAGCACTCATTCAAAACAAAAAATGCCTGGGGACAGATCTTCTGGAGCGGAGATAATAAAAAAGACCATTGAATTCTGCCCGGAGATGATTCTTGATCTGGTCAACCACTGCCTACTAACTCGAATTTTTCCAATGATTGGAAAGTTGCAAACTTAAAACTAATTCTAAAGAATCCAAACAAGCCCCCTAATTTACCACAATCCTACAGGCCAAACGCTTTACTTCCTGTTATAAGTAAGCTCTTTGAAAGACTCCTATACCAAAGAATCCTCCAGCACTATGAGAATGCTAACCTTGCAGCTATAAACCAATTTGGATTTAAACCTGGACTTTCTACTGTGGATGCCCTTCACAACCTGCTCATATCGGCTGCCAACTGTGACAAAAATTACTTTTTGCTGATTTCTGTCTACTTTGCCAGGGCATTCAACACTCTCTGGTGGCCGAGCATCCTCAGCAGGTTGTGCAGAGCCACCTTACCACGGAACCTATATGAAACTATCAAAACATACCTCTCAAACAGGAAAGTAGTGGTTAACACACCATACCAGAGTGTTTCTAGAATAGTTCGCTGGGGCTGTCCACAGGTTTGGTATTCGGTCCCCTGCTCTGGAAAATTGCCATGGATGGTTTCCTCAACAAGGACTTGGGGAAGGTAAATGCCCAAGCTTATGCCGATGATCTCGTTATCACTGTGGCTGCTGACAGCAGAGCCCACCTTGAGGCCCTGGCAAACCAAGCCTTCCATACTCTACAGGCCACAGACAACAATCTCCAACTATCTGCAACTAAAACCAATTCTCTCTTCAAAGGCAAGCTGGATTCAGAAGGCCCCCCCTCCCCCAGCTGATCAGAATCAATGGCACAACTATCAAGTTTTCAACAGAATTAAAGTACCTGGGAGTTATCCTCAACACAATATGTTCATTCCAATCTCATCTCAAATACCTCATGAAAAACGTACGAAATTATGCAGTCCTGGTTGCCAGGGTTTCACGTCGTGACTGGGGACTCAACTGGAAGACCTTATCTTTATTCTTCAAAACTGCTTTGACACCGATAATAACATATGCTTCTGGAATCTGGTATACCAAAGCTACCACTGCCACCAACAGAAGGACCCTGGATGCCATCCAATTTTCCGTACTGCTCGTCACCTCCAGTGCCTGCTGCACAGTGAGCACTCACGCACTCCAGGTTTTCCAATTTTCCGTACTGCTCGTCACCTCCAGTGCCTGCTGGTGCCTTACGTCTCGACCGCGAGATCATTATAACTGGTCTACTGTACCACCTTTCTAAGGGAAACCCACAAACCTTCCTCAAGTTTACAATTAATCCAGCAAATGGCAAGACAGCTGAAAAATATCGCCTCCGTGCCCATCTGCAGCAGGAATGGCAAACCAGGTGGTCAAACTCGACCAAGGGAGAGAGATCACCAGAAAATTATTACCAGATGTCAATAGAACCATTCCCAGACCCCACTATGGTTCTCCCCAGGCCTATACACAACGTTTTTACTTACTGGTCACAGTTCTATGAATACTAATTCTCTGCTCTTGGCATCACAGAAGACCCAACATGTACCTGCAGGGGGAGGGGGGCTTGAGAGCTGGCATCACCATCTATGACTGCCAGCTATATGAGGACCTTCACTGTATCTTCATTACGAAGATCAGATATATTCCAAATGATGAAGAATCTCACCTCTTAGACACCCAAGATGAATATAGTGTCTTCTCTTGCTTTGCAAAGGAACTCTTCACAAGATGAAGAACTCTCCTGGCAGAACAAAGGCAGACTTGAACAAGATGATCCACCAAACCAAGATGCTCATTAGTAAAACAGAACTTTTGTAATAACAAAACTGTAAGAAGGACAATTCTTGACTCCCTCCAGACAAACCTGCTGAAATCGACAACCACTAATTTGGACTTTACCAACTGGACTGACACCACCAAAGGCCTTTTGGCCTGCACCAGTGCTCTCTTGCACAGTGGCTTCTTTACCACTTCCTGGGGAGGAGGAGGAGGGGAGGGGTACGGTCCCCTTTTCTCTCTCTCTCTCCCCCCTCCTCCCCATTCTTCCTTCTGGTGGGACATGGGCCTGTCCCACTGTCAAATGCAGGGATCATTCTCTCTCTATCGATCCCTTACTTCCAACTTCTACCCCCCCCCCGAAATGTTCAAATTATTATGTTAGGGCCAACCATTATTTCTAATATATACCCATATATGTATTTTGTCTGTAAATTGCGTGTGTTCTCTGGTCGATTTGCCTATTTTGCTGGACGAAAAAACCACAGTTTCTGGGGAAAAACCTTGCTATGTACACCTGAGACCGACTAACTCAGCCACAAAGTGAAAAAAGCCCATTAAAGTTGCTCGCGTCATCGACGGGATTCGAATCCGTGCCTTTTCCACGCGGTGTGGGAGGACGGTGACGATACCACCGTGCTACCGCGCAGACAACTTCTACCCCCAGCCATCAGTCTCCCCACACACTCTGTCTACTTCACACAGTGTATGTCCCACACAGTCGAAACTAAAAAGCACTAAAATTCTGTTCGCCCAATTTTTCGGCCTTGTACACCTTTCTACGTGTAACTCCTACAGAGTCGTTATTATTATTATTTTTTTTAGGCCCTTGCCAATGAAACCCCAGCAAATTAGGTGACAGGGCCTCCATCAAGAGACTGTTTCAAGGACGGTGGACAAATGATTATTTTTTTTAATCAAAAAACAAACCCGTTACTCTGCAGTTGCAGGGCATTATTGTTGGTCGATGCAACACGACCTCAATTCCAGACGTGATACCGAGTTGGTTGACCAATTCCTCCACTACTATCAACGACTCTGCTTGAGTCATGCACATATCTGGTTGTCATAGCGTTTTTAACCGCAGTAGAGGCATGCGGCTACACTCAATAATACAGTTTGTAGTGTTACAGCATGACAAATGCTGGCAGCATCCACAACAATCGCCTAGTCCTACACTGTAATGCTTTAGTATTCCCGTATCCAGGTGCACGCTCTCTCTTTTAACTCAACATGACCACGCTCTGCCAATTCCATTTGTAATTTCATATTTTATATTTATGTATGTATTCACGCAGCTGACGAAGAGATACATAAATCTCGAAAGCTTCTGTTAATTACTTGTTAGTTAATTACTTATTAAACCCAGTTACTGTTCTTCCGGTCGCACTGAAGTACAAAATCAGTTAGTTCATGAACTTTATTCTCATATAAAAGCTTTTCAAACCAAACTTGAACTTTGGGAAAGACAACTTAGAGATGGTGACACCACTTTCCAACTTTAGGCAATCACAACAGTTCTGAGTATATTTCATATGCTGAAGAGCAGTGGCGTCACTAGGGTTAGTGCTACCCAGTGCAGTAACTCATGGTGTCAACCCCATGGACCTCCTCCCATACCAGACTATACAGAATCCTTAGTCATGTTTTTTGTACTAATGTTGCTCGTAAATCGTAATTCCAGTATATCACTGAATGTAATGGCAATAGTAGTGACATAAACAACTAGCAAAATTAAAATTACACCTTTAATTAAATTACAATATCATACGCACAGCCTAAATGTATTTATATTTACATAGTTTCGTGTGGTTAAAGTGGAAATTCGGTAAGAAAACAACAGAATTCGAAGTTATAACGTTTAAGAACTACATCAAAATTATGTTCATTTTAACATTAAACTTTACCGTTACATGAGATACATTAATTTTATAGACCGTCATTTTGATGTATTCGGTGCTGGCAGCATCCTCCTTCAGCAGCGTAGTGACGCCGCTGCTGAAGAGTTAGTAGCCATTAACTTAGAATTCGGTGTTAGATTTCAAATCAAAAGACGCAGATTTCAAATATTTTTAATGCAGATATTTATCAGGCGAGAGAGCAGCTGCAAAAGGAACTAATTGAACTTAAAAAAAGTTCAATTAGTTCCGGCCTTTTTTTAAAAAAGATCTATGCCTCTCTTCTGTTAGATTGCTTTCCACGAGTGATAAAATTTACCATAAAACATGCCTCAATTTTTGGCAGTACCTACACTAGTGTTCAAAGAAGTTCATTACCTAGGAATTTCACATTTCTAACCCTTTTTCGCGATGGTATGTTACATTAATGGCTAGCATCACAAATCGAAATATAAACAAAATATATTTATTAATAGTTAAGGCAAAGCTAAGTAATATTTCACAGGTGCTCTGAAAATATTCCAAAATGAGAATTTGCAACCAACAGTTTTGATAAACACGACAATAATGGCTGAAATGTTATCAGAAGCCCTCAATTTGCTTCAGTTTATCATTTTAAATGGAAAACAAAATGAAAAGTTCACCAGGTGCAAACTAATATTTAGTTGAACTGCCTCTAGCCTTGATGACAGCAGCACACCGTCGAGGCATTGACAAGATCAATTTCTGAAGATAATCAACTGATAGTTCGTGGTTCCAAAACACCAATTATGGCTTCCTGAAGTTCACAAAGGGTCTTTAGTTTCTTTCTGGCAACTGCAGATTCCACACGATGCCAACAGTTCTCTATAGGATTCAGGTCCGGGCTGTTTCCTGGCCAGCTAAGAGTTGTAATGGACCGTTCTTCCAACCATTTTTTCACCTGTACGTAAACACATTATTTTCGAACCTCTAATGCAGAAATGAAGCAAAAGTAACTACAGAAGTGTCTACTTACACTTTTCTCCCGATGACAAGGAGCAGGGTCGTCCTGAAAGATGCAGTTGCTTGGCAGGTTGAAATGGTCTCTAATGGTTGGCAGCAATTTTCCTTCCAATATAGCCAGGTATCCATTGGCATTTACGGAACCTTTTATAAACTGCAGATGACCTACTCCGCGATACGAAATGCATCCCCATATCATTTGGCTGGTAGGGAATTTCACTGTAGACACCATACATTCTGGATGGTATTCTTCACCATGTCTACAGCGAATTGTTTGTCTCCCATCAGAGCCATGCTGATTGAATTTCTTCTCATCCGAGAAAACAACTGACTTCCACTGCTCGGGAATCCATTTGACATGCTCCTTACACCAAATTAATCGGGCCTTTTTAATTTTTTTGTGTGAGGAGGGGCTTCTTATTAGAACGACGGGCTACAAGTCCATTTTTGAAGAGGTGTCTTCTGATTGTTACTGCACTTGCTACCACTCCTGTATGTTCTTCCCCTTCTCTTTTCAGCTCAGACGAAGAAGCTTTACAGTTTTAAGGCATAAGCGCTTCAAAACGCGCTGCCGTCTACGCGCTGGCGTAGATATTCTTTTGCGTCCGGTTCCTTTTTTCCTATCAGCAGAACTGTTGCAGTGCTAATTCCGCCTTTTCCTCTAAATCTATAATAAGAATATTAATTTTAATTTCTCATATAATAATTCCCCTTAGTTATTACCCAAAACCTTGTTTATTAACAGTTTTAGAGTTATTAAAACTGAGTATTAAAGCAAATTAGATGTCCTTAAATGCTTAAATTGGAACCTGTTTTTAATGGCGACTAAAAAGACGGCGAAATTAGCCACAGCAACTATGTATTTAAAAGAAAGCCTATGTAAAACTCTACAGAAGCCTGCAGTTGCTTGCCAGCGACAGCTATCTCGGGAGCCACCTTCGGGTTAGTCTATAAACACAGGAAAGATGCGCTTAGCTTGACATGCAAATAATGACAACAGAAAGGGGGGGGGGAAATCAGAGAGAAAGAGATACAGACACCCTTCTACTAGCTGGAGCGACTTGCACAAACCATCAGATTTTGCAGGCAGAGGTGGAAGAGTGTGATGCAGATTTATCACACCCCTGTAAAATGTATACTAAAGCTAGAGTTATCTTGATAAATTTAGATTATAAACAATACCTCTTATTCGTTTCAGACACTCAGCAAATACTGTAATTTCCCTATAAGAATCATCCAACTATGTAAAAATCGGAAGGAGGAAGAAGCAATTAGGGTAGATTCTCTCTCTCACTTTGTATATCTAATGCTTAGAGGGATGAATAAAACTAAAGATCAATATTCAGATGTTGAGTGAAAGATTCTTCTTTTTTTCATCAAAAAAAAAATATATATATATATATTCTTTTTTTCATCAAAAAAAAAAAAAAATATATATATATATATGAGAGAAGGGAAGAAGAGGAAGAAGTAACAAAAGAAGTTTTATATTTGTCTTCTCACCCCTCCTGGAAAAAAATGAGCCTATCAAATTGAACGATCAAAAAAAAAAATATATATATATATATGTTCAACCCTGATTCTAGTATTTTAGGTTTTTGAAATAAATTTAATGTGAGAAAAGGAAAGAAAAAAAATCCTTTATCTCCCATATTACAATTTTATTTTACTTTAGGCCCAGAAAAAATAAAGGGAGTGACGATATTTTGGACAGGATACATATCAGAATACTCATCAATATGACTACTCCAGCACAGGCCATATTCCTGCTAGTTACACTGCTCATTCGGTGTACGCCTTATCATACCGGTATCTTCATTCTTCAGCCATTAGATAGAGAGGCCATTGCTGGTCAAACTATCATCATCCCCTGTAGATTAGTTTCAAATCTCACAGTCACTGTAAAATGGTTTTTCAATGGAAAAAGCACAGACCATCTTTACAGACCATCACGGCTTCCTGATTATAAAGTCGTCGAATCACCTAGAGAGAAAGATTTTGCATTGCAAATTACCCAACTGCAGCTGACAGATGAAGGTAAATATTTTTGCCACGTTCAAACTAAGGATGGACGTCAATTCCGATCTAGTACATCTATTGTAACAATTTATGTTACGCCTCTACCACCTCTAATCGGAGAAGGCTCATTCCTTAATGGGAACGAAGGGGAGCAAGCCACTCTTACATGTAAATCTTTAGCAGGAAAACCACCAGCTACTTTGAGACGGATTCATTTTAATGGCAATCCCATCAACGGATCAGTACAAGCCAGTCAGGAATTATGGTCAGACAAAATAAGAGTGAACACTTATTTGAAATGGATAACCACTCTATCACCAGAGTATGATAAGAAAGCATTTACTTGTGTCGCTAATCATCTAACTTATTCGCATCCTATGATGATCTCAATTACGGTCCTAGTGAAGTATAAGCCAAGAGTCACTATGAGAGCAACCTCAAAAGTCGTACGTGAATATGATCGGTTCAAATTGAAATGTGAAGCCAGAGCAAACCCAGATGTCTTCGCCTATGAATGGTTTAAAAACGGAGAACTACTAACAAAACAAGGAAACGCTTCTCTTGAAATTAAAAGTGTTATGAGAACAAATCATAGCGACAACTTCACCTGCTCAGTTCGGAATGAACTGGGAACAGCCCAAGCTTCCTACGTAATGACAGTGTCTTATGGACCCATCCTCATATCCAAATTGAATGATATTGCTACAATCCAAGGAAGTCCAGTTTTGCTACAGTATGAAGTTAGAGGAAATCCACTTCCAGTAGTAAAATGGTAATTCGAGGGTAAGATTATTCAAAGCAGTATCATTTCCACTTTATCAATTCCTAAGATGTCACGTCGAACATCAGCTCGCTACACTTGTACAGCAGAAATCTCAAACTATCCTTTAGTGAAAGACGAAGCATTAATTTATATAAAAGGATCGCCAGAAGGAAACTGTAAAACACATCTAGCAAGTTTAGGAGACGACGTACGGTTACAGTGTGTGTTTAGACATGTCCCACCTTTGGTTAATGTGACCTGGAAAAATTCCATGACTAATGAACTGTTAACTACTCACTTAGAAGTATGGAATCAACGAGATGTAATCAGTACTCTTAGCATCGGCTCGGTTCGAGCAGAACAGTTTGGCTTTTATGAATGTCTTGTGTGGAATCAGTGGGGACAATTAAAATTAATTGTGCATCTAGAAAGGAATTGGTCTCGTGAAGCAGTATACCTTACTTTAGGAATTCCAGCCGTAGTGTTGATCATAATCACACTAGGAGCGGTGTTATGGAAGCTATGGAAGTGTGGAAGCATCAATATGGAAGCCTCAAATCAATTACCCACTTACCAAGTCTATTATAGCGAGAATGACAATGATCGTGTGAGCATTACCAGCCTAGAATAAGAAGAAAGGGGGAGGAAAAGTCTTTCTCCTCTTCTCTGATGTCTAAATGAACTTCAGAAGTGTTTTTATTTTTTTTTTATGAAACCCCAAACTGTGTGTGTGTGCAGGGACGCATCGTCCCATGGAAAGAAAAAAAAAAAAAAAACATTCGAGTGAATTGAAGGAAACACTTAGAACTTTGAACTTTATGAATACTCCTATTGACATTCAAATGAAGTTTTAATGGAATAACTGTGTTAGAGTGATATACTTGTAATAGTAATTGTGAAATAATTATGAAAATATTAATGCTTTTAAAGATTTAAACTCTTGAAAAATAATTTGATTGTTACTTTTCTACTAGTGGTCAGTGTTATTTGTAGTTATACATCAGCATTAGTTATATATTAGCATTATGAAAAACACATATATAAATATAATGATAAGAATATGTACTAACTTAGTTTATTTTATTACATGGACAATGTATCATGCTTGGAGAATAATCTTGGAAGACGATTATGCTGTGGAAAAGATGTGCATCAATCTTAAAACAGAAATGTACTACAGCCTAGCAGACCAACAGAATTCCGTGACTGTGTGTAATAAACTAATTAGAGTGTGTGATATGGACACTTGAGAAGACATCACGAAGATAAGAAGTGTATACTTTGTAAGACTATGCGTGCGCGATAATGTGTGAGGATATCCAACGGAAGATTTAAGAACCTATTATTGTTCATGATACAATATTACTAATGTTATACCAATATTACTAATGTTATACTATTATAGATATTAACCTTCTAGTATTTTGTGTTTGAAAACATATATAGATTAGTTGTAGAGGCAGTTGTAAAGAAAGAACCCATCTTTTACTTTGGGAATTTCAATTTACGGCCCGATTTGTTTTTTCAGAATTGAGAAGAGTGATTTTTTCTAAATCCCCAGTCTCAATTCTGAAAAAGGGGAAGTGGAGGAAGATGTTGCAGTACTAATTCCGCCTTTTCCTCTAAATCTATAATAAGAATATTAATTTTAATTTCTCATAATTCCCCTACTTAGTTATTGCCCAAAACCTCGTTTATTAACAGTTTTAGAGTTATTAAAACTGAGTATTAAAGCAAATTAGATGTCCTTAAATGCTTAAATTGGAACCTGTTTTTAATGGCAACTAAAAAGATGGCGAAATTAGCCACAGCAACTATGTATTAAAAAGAAAGCCTATGTAAAACTCTACAGAAGCCTGCAGTTGCTTGCCAGCGACAGCTATCTCGGGAGCCACCTACGGGTTAGATTTCTATAAACAGGAAAGATGTGCTTAGCTTGACATGCAAATAATGACGACAGAAGGGGGGGGGGAAATCAGAGAGAAAGAGATACAGACACCCGTATGAACGGATATCGTAGATTCCTCCCAGCCTCGTAAACTCGGTGAATATGTAAACTACAGACTATTCATTTTCCTAATAAGGAGCTGGTGAAGAGTGACTACACGTGTTACCAGAATGTTTGGTACATGGCGTAATCGAGGATGATGGTTACTCCTTCGATTAAGTGTCCCATAACGTGGAGTCCTCCAATAAGAGAAAGGAAAATGTATAAACAAAAGGGAGAACTAGGGGTATAAAAGCGGGTCCTCGAGACCCAGAGAGAAGTCGAGAGAAGAGGAGGTGACGAGAAGAAGAGACGTGAGAGCAAAGAAGATACTGCAGAGGATAGAAGAGAATAGAGAAGTTCCAGTCACGGAGAACGGAGGGAAGAGCCGCCGCCCAGCCGTATCTTAGACTGGTAAGTTGATGATGAAAAGATGGATTCTTTCTAGCCTCTTATAATCTTGTAGCTTGTACCTTTGTTTAAGAATGACAATCCTAAAAATCATAATCCTATTATTATCGTAATGTTTTAATGAATTTACATTATTGGAAGAACTAAAATATGTAAGATTTACTTTCTCTTGTATTAAACTTTATTATGTTTTGCACTATAGGAGTTTTCTTGTCCTCTGGCAAAACCTCACATTCAACCACTAAAGTAGAAGAGCTAAATGTCAAAGCATGATTAGAGGTTAATTGCGGTGTCGAGTAATCAATTGCATGATTACCCGATAATAATAAGCACAACGCGAAGCCCAAACCGCGGGGAGGGGTAGAGAGGGGGTAAATAGCTCCATCTCTCTTCATCCCTGAGGGTATACGAAGCTTTTGTCCTAAACAAAACCACTAGACGAAAACAGAACTATATTCCAGATAGACGAGATGAACATGTTAAGGTAAATTAAGATGGCCAACCAAAAGAAAAGAGTCGAAAACGACTTAACTACACTTAGAATAAAAAGTATAAGTTATGCCTAGACTAACTAGTTCTGTAACGACCACACCCTAGTACACACAAGTCCTAGGTAAGTAAGTGCAGTAAGTACAGTGAGTATGTGTGTGTGTGCGGGGTAACAGAACCCAGTATTCTTGAGTTTGGAAAGAAAACTACTCACTGTCGACTGATTACAAGGCACTCTATAAGCAGTATGACGGGAAGAACAGCCTTCTTCATGTAAAGCAACAATAACACACTTTTCGTGGCGTCAATTGCACGTAACTCGCCATCCTGACACAAGCAAGGAATGACTGCAACTCTTGCAGAGCGTGCTTATATAGCTGAAAGTAATGTTCAGCTATATAAGCACGAACATTACTTATATTCGTGCAATATTACGTCATCACCTATGCGATATTACGTTATCACCTATGCGTGTCAATTTTATCTGATGCAATCTGTAAGAAATAGTGTTATACACTTACGTCATTCGGACGACAATTACAATTTTAAGGGGTGATATACTTTCTTTGAACACCAGTGTATAAATGTGAAGCTATTTTCAAGAATGAAATTCACCAAGTCAAAAACAAGATCAAGATTGACAAACACGCATTTAGAAAGCAACTTGAGGGTAGTAACAACTATTCCCGCTAACCTTGAAAATTTGGTAAAAAGATCCTCAAGCAGAAGTATCTCACTAACTGTAAGTAAATTGGTTACCTTTTTTTTCTAATAAACTTTGTTTCTATAATTATACAATTATCATAATTACAATATTGTATATATTTTTGGAATTTGATGAATGGCTATTAGATATATGAAAATATAATTGCTTCAACTATATTTCCTAATTCATAATTTTTATGATTTATTTATAATGTTGCAATTTTATTATTTTATGTTACAAGTTACGACTAATAAGTAAATTTGCCATTATTTTAGTAATGTGGCCTGCTGAATAAAAAAGGTTGCCCGTGCCTGACGTACAGTAACCATCGCTGGATTTATGCATTATACATAGGACAGCTGCAAAATATTAGGTAATGTAAACTTTCTGTTTTTATAATTGTAATCAATACCTATAGAAAAACTGTGATACGGGAAATTGGAACCAAGAAGCATTTCTAAAGTCAATTTCCTTTATTTGATACTTCAATAATTTCGCACTTACCAATTCCCCTTCCCCAGTGATGATTTTAAATAACGGCGTCATAAGCGCTAATTTGACATTTCAAATTACAAAAGTATAGTAAATTGGGCCAAACTAATTTAGTCGGTGTTATATATTTATTATTCAAAATGTTTTATAAATATTGCCACAGTAAAAGCATGTTATCATATTTATTTTTGCGATTTTTTTATTTTTATTTTTACTGTTTATGTCTAAGGTTGCATGATAGTCCTGAATATGCCATGGTGTTAATAATCGTTTTAATGATTAATTAAGCATTGCGATTGACGAACTTTTCAATAGATGAGTCACAGAGTCAAGATGTGCATCCAGCTTAGCTCGCTTCTGACGCACAACGCGCCAAAGGCATTAGTAAAATAAATGTGAATGGCATTCTTCTTGCTGAGACATGAGGGGACATAAGTTGAAGAAGGATGTTTGCAGGATAGTTGTGCTAAAGTTTGCCTTCAGCCAGCTTGTTGTTGTAGTAGGATTTTAGGAGCATCAGTGGCTAAGGCCACATTGCTCCATGTGTACTGTCTGTAAATTGCATGGGTTCTGAGATCGATTTTCTGTTTTGTTGGTTGTAAAACCCGACTTTCCGGTATAAAAAAAAAAAAATCACGCTATCCTCGACTGAGAAAGACTAACCCCTAGCATTGTTGCTGTAATGGATATTGTATCAGGCATCCATGTAAAACTAGTCACTGATTGCAATAAAGATATATATAAAGGCCAATGAAAATTCATCGACGGGACTGGAACTCAGGTCTTTTCCACCCAGTGTAGGGAAGACGGCGATCCTACTAACTGTGCTACTCACGAGGGCCTTCGGCCAACCATTGATTGTTGGAACAGGCTTATTGTTGCAATTTATTGTTTTGGAGGTGAACGGTTTAAATAAATTCAAGGAAGAACTAGACATATTCTTGGAGGGTGTGGATGGGAGAAGTGTGTAGTTTTTTTTTTTTTTTTTTTTCCGATGCTATATATGCTTGCTTGCTTTCTTGCATCATTTGCCGATACTAGTAATAATAAACTTCCGGAAAAATGGCCCTGTATATAACTAATTATGACCACTTAGCTGAACGTAATGATATGTCGCGTATAGGTATTGAATATTCTGATTTGTAGTCAGCATTAAAACACCTTATAAAATTACCCCAGAGGAGCGTCTGGTCCTATGGATTTTCTGGAAGCGGTGTCGATCGGTTATCAACTCTTTTATTACATATTTTTAAGAAATAAATAAAAAGTGGCATTTACCACCTTGAAGGTGGATCACATATTACCATACACAAACGTGTATCCAAACTCTAAATAATTAGTGGCCAATTGCACAAATTAATACAATAGAAAAAATATTAGATACAATAGTTCAGCATAAATTGGCATTATACAGTACTTCAATCCTATGTGAACTGAAGACCAATATTGTTTTCGTTCTTGGGGAGGGGGGTCCGTCAACACTGATCGGCGGAAACTAGGTTGATATAATTCATACGGATCTCTCTCCCTACGGTTTCGATAGTTAATCACGAACTCAAAATGAAAATTGTATATTTTTAGTGTTTGTACACCACCTTTAAACTAAATATAAGTTTATGTTAAATAACTTACATATCGAATTATTTGGTTCCTCTCCTTTTTAATATCTATATAAACGATGTAACATGCATTCCTATATGAAGGGTCAGATATGAAGTTCTATGAGCAACGTAAGCAGGCTGCCAGGATAGAATATGGGGGTTTTGTCAATGATATCTAGGAACTTTGTTAGCAGTGATTATCCCATTGTATAAGGCAATAGTTAGGCCGCATCTTGAGTACTGCATACAGGTCTGGAGGTCTCATTTTAGAAAGGACGTAGAGAAGGGCAACGAGATTGGTGAAGGAATTGAAAGGGTGATCTTACCAAGAAAGGCTTCATTTCTGCAAATTGAAGCGTCTTGAGACTAGGCGCATGTGATGTTTGTTATTTGGTTTTTAGGAGCATTAGCAACTAAGGCCATATTGCTCCGGGATATGCGGTGGTCATTCGCTGACCTTTCCGCATCCTCCGTATTTGGTGGTGACGGGCTCGAACCCCGGTCTAATCAAGAAGCGTGTGCTACGCACTGCTGCTGCTCCTTCCCACCTGGCTACGGAGGTGCCTGGCGCATGTGAAGTGATCTGATTGAGTTGTTTAAGCCTTCGAATGAATTGAACAAGCTGATGGCATTCTTCCTCTTGTTCAGACTGCACACATGAGGGTGCATAAATTCAAATTGAAGAAGTATGGCCGTAATAGATGTTGGGAGGTTCGCCTTCGGCCAGCGGGTTGTTGATTGTTGTTGAAACTTACATCTGCTGTCGTGGAAGTGGGTAGCTTGAATAAATTCATGGAAGAACTCTGTGGGATTTACTTTTTTTTTTTTTTTTTTGGTTGATGCCTTTTAAGTTTGCTTTCTTACATCATTTACCTAATACTATTCCAGACTACAAGATGTTAAACTGATGATATAAGCAGATGATATTAAGCTATACAAATCCTGTAATTCTTTAGAGGATTATATTAAACTCCAGTTTTTCATAGAATCCTTTTATTATCGGACTAAGTATAATAACCTGATATAAATGTAAAAAATATATATATAAACTAGTGTTTTACAAAGATCCTCACAAAATGTTATTTAGTACTTTCCATATTAGAGTTCGCATGTCCTCTTTGGTCTGGAGACTGTTCTCACATCTGTAACTTACACAACATTCAAACGAAAATGATCAATATTAAATCAGATTATGCAGTGGCAGATTACAGATACAGTAGTTGGGGGCCCCTAGGCAAATTATATTTGGGGGCCCCCAAAAAGAATAAAAAATAAATAAAAGTTAGGTGGCAAATAAATGAAATTTTGTACTTTTGAATTTTTTGCTTAAATTAATCAAGATTTTTATGATGTTTACTGAAAACAATCTATTTTAGAACACTATAGGAAAATGACTTGGCTTGGGGGTCCCCCAAAGCCCCTAGGCATGTACCTCATTGCCTTAATGGGTAATCCGCCACTGCAGATATGACAGGCTTAGCGATTATCATACAGCAGCCAACGAAGGCTGTTTGAAGATATATAAATTAAAACCCCTTCACCAAAAAAAGACAGCAATTAGGATCGAAATTCATGTATCAAGCCATTAATGGTAACTGCATGAATAACTCATGATTACAATACATTTCCCAATTTTTAATTACAAAAAGAAAAGATTATTTTTTTTTTTAGGCGCGTTCGCGTTACGCTCATTCACTGAATTATGACCACTTACCTAATACCGTGTTGGGTCAACATTCGCATGGATATCAGTCGCTATTCGCCTAGGCCAGTGGTCTCCAAAGTGGGTGCGCCAGATAATACTCAATGAAATCGTGAGGGCTGTTTTCCACACTGATATATAATCTAGATATAATACATTTTATCTAGATAATAAAATTTAGATATAATGCATACCATGTAAATTATTTATAAATAAAACAAATGGTACTGCGTTACATTTATTACACTTGTTACAAAGGGTACTAGGAAAGTTTTGCAATATGACGCAACAATGAATCACAGGAAGCTACTTGTTGCTGCATGTTGAGACATGTTCATACGTGCATAGTAGCCGCCGCGCCAAGTCGATGGGCTCAGTTATTCATTAGTAGTGAGAGTGTAAAGTGCTTGCGATGGCATCGTGGTCACGAAATGAGATAAGGACAGTTTTGCGGTATAATTTCGTGCGTGGTTTAACCATGATGATTGTCCACATCGTACAACGATATTCAGGTGGTATAGAGAATTCCAAAGGGGAAATTTCACTCTGGAGGATTCTGAGAGGCCGGGAAGGCCACGAACGTCAGTTACGGAGGAAAACGTTACTGCTGTGAGGAAAATGCTTGAAAACAGGCGAGTGACCTACCAACAGATAGAGGATACTTTGGGCCTAAATGCACCAGCAATTCGTTCGATTCTGCAAGATCATTTGCACGTGAGGAAACTTTGTTCTCTCTGGGTGTCGCATCAACTGACTGAACAGCAGATGACACGAAGTGTGACTTGGTGCCGGGAGATGTTAAAAAAGTTTGATAAGGGACAATCTCGGTATGTGAACAACATCGTGACAGGTGACGAGACTTGGCTGTACTATTACGATCTGCCGACCAAGGCTCAAAACAAAGTTTGGGTCATTGATGATGACGACACACCCGTAATTGTCAGAAAATCCCGATCTGTAAAGAAGAAAATGATAGCTGTATTTTTCAAATCGAGTGGAATTGTGGAACGTGTCGTTTTGGACACGCAGAAGACAGTCACAGCTAAGTGGTATACTGAACAATGCCTGCCTAAAGTCATTGGATCTATGAAGAACCTGCGGCCAAAGTCAAGAATGGACACCTGGTACCTCCATCACGATAATGCTGCAGCTCACCGCACCAAAGCCTGCACCGAATATTTGACCACGACAGGACTGAAACTTCTCGAGCACCCTCCCTACAGTCCAAACCTTGCTCCCTGTGACTTTGCACTGTTCCCGCATGTGAAAATGAAGCTAAAAGGGAGGCGGTTTTCCAGTGATGAGGACCTTCTACAGGCTTGGGACAACGAGTGTGCTTTACTCCCTAATGAAACTTGGCAGAACTGGTTTAAAGATTGGTTTCGGAGGATGGAGAGGTGTATTGAATGTAGAGGAAATTACTTTGAAAAAATTAAATAAACAAAGCTGTATTGCAAAACTTTCCTAGTACCCTTTGTACATTAATTATTTCTTATCATTTTTTGTACTTGAACTTCAATTTAATTTTTTAAAATTTTTTTTTTATTTGTGATTTTTAGATATAATGCCTTCCATGTAAATTATTTATAAATAAAAAAATATATTAAATTTATATATTTAATATTTTTTTTCCGGGGTGCGCACTGGTCCTTTTAAGTAAAATAAGGGTGCGCGACCAAGAAAGTTTGGAGACCACTGGCCTAGGCATTGACTCCTCTAAGATATTGGAAGACATTCGTAGAAACTTGCAAGGCTATTCACAGTGTCGGAATAGATGACGGTTTCGTGTGAACGTTTGACACCTGTGGGATGTTAAATTCAATTTAACATCCCACAGGTGTTAAATTGAATTAAGGTCAGAGGAATGTGGAGTCCAATCAATATGGATGATATCTTCGTTGTGTTCCTCGAACCACTTGTGCACAGTGCGACTCAATGACACGGCGCATTTTCGTCTTGAAAGATCTTGTTTTCTGTCCGGGAAAAAATGCAACACGGCAGCGATGCACATGGTCTCTTTAGAGCTGCTGGTATTTGATATGTTGAGGGCCTAACAATTTCTGGGATTTCTCCAATCTCCGCGTATGTTCTTTGTATCGGTCAAGCCAGAGATTTAAAAGTGTGTAGGATATGTAGTATGTTGTGCCCATTGTTTATCCGGCCTGTTAGCCGCCGGGCCCCTAGTGGGGCCCGACGTTACCAATACCAGCCACGGTGAGGCCGGCCAGGTGTTACCAGAGCTGCTGGTTGGTTGGTTGGTTGGTTGTTGGGTTTTATTGGCGCATTAGCAACTAAGGCTATAATGCCCAACCAGAGCTGCCAGTAGACCTCATCAGTGAAACCTAGGTCCATGAACACCAGAGGTCCTAGTTCTTGATAGCAAAACACACACCATACTAAACAACCACCGCGACCTGCCTGGACAGGGGGCACCATGCACAAAACAAACTATTATTTTAAGGCCACCTGAATAATTAAATTCATCTGCCGTGCAATGTGTATTGTCTGTAAATGGCATGTGTTCTCTGGTCGATCTGCCTGTTTTGCTGGACGAAAAACCCGAGTTGCCGGCGGGGGAACCTTGCTATCTATGCCTCAGACCGACTAATTCAGCCGCAGAGTGAGGCATCATGCACAATGGGTTCATGGACTAGTGTTGCTGGCGCCACATACGAAGGTGTCCGTCGGCGTGGTGCACCAGGTATTTGGACTCATCCGACCAGCACACTCGTTTCCAGGCCTCCGGCGTGTTGTTGACACCACAGCATTCGCCATTGACGACGATCAGCGGTGAGGAGAGAGAGAGAGAGAGAGAGGTGTCTCTTGAATTGTCTGCGCTGGTACTTCTATTGAAAATGTAGATAAACAAATTGATACTAACCAATCGGAGTCAATTCAGAATTCGTCGCTCACAGAGTGACTGGATCTTGGGGGGATCTCTTGAGGCTTCAGTGGTATATACAACGGTTACTAGCATTAGAAAGGCTTTAGGTAAAGTTATAACCGTGGAATCTAGTAAGATTACCAAAGCAGCTTCGAACCGTATCCATGATTTGGAGGCTGTAATAACAGCGCTATTAATTGATAATAAATGATTGAAAGTGAAATCTGCTGAACTTGAGGTGCGTGCAGGTATTTTTGACCAGCTGATAGAGAGACAAAATGATCTCCATAAGAGATCTTTTTCTGATATAGTGAGACAAAATACTGAGGGCTCTGATACTCGTAGGAATACTTTGAGAAGTACGCGGACTGTTGGAAATCAGGCACGACCCTCGTCTTCATCTTTCTCTCGAGGGGTTATTGACCCTAAAAATTTGGTTATACTTAGACCTTCGTGTGATTCTGCGTTGGCTTCTAGCCAAGATGCTAAAAATCTTGTGACTGAGTCTCTTAAGAAAGACCATAAAAATATGAAAGTGAAAAGCATTCGTCTTTGAGGAACAAGGGCATATTCATGGAGACAACAAATCATGATGATTTTGTTAATATTGAAAATGCACTGGCCTTGAAAGAGCCTGGAATATCTATAGAGAAACCGAGAATGTCTAATCTTACAGTTCTTATTTATGGTGTACCCAAGGAATATGCGAAGGAGGAAATCTTTAAGATTTATATCTTAAGAACTTTAAGGACTATGAATTTTCAGAAGATGAAATAAGAAAGGAAACTACGTTCAGATTTATCTCTGGATCAGGATCTAAGGTAACTAACTGGATAATAAGTTTTTCTCCCCGTCATTTGAAGTGTCTGTTTCAGAGTGATTGTGTTTATTTGGGATTTACTTCACATCGATTTCGAAAATTCACAGTTGTGAATAAATGTTTAAAATGTCTAGGTTATGGGCATTCAGCACAGGTCTGTTCCCACAAAACAGTGTCGTGTGGGCACTGTGCAAATGGAGATCACGTCTTTGCTGATTGTTCTAATAAAGAATTCGCCGCAATGCATTAATTGCAAGATTCGAAACAGAGATTGCAACCATTCTGTTAGGGACAGTAAGTGTCCTGAGTATGTAAGTGCAGTGGAACTTGTAAATAGGAAAACTGTTAATGAGTAATACAAATTCTTATCATTTTTATTCTGGGGTTAATTATGAACATAAAGATTTGGAAATTTTACAGATTAATGGACAGCGATGTCGAGCTGTTGCGATGAGTTTCGTATAACTGCTGTAGAGAACTCATTTGACATTGTCTGTATTCAGGAGCTATTTTTCTCTGCTCAGGTTAGAGGAGCAGCCCATAGGATTATGGGATTCCCATCTTCTGTCAGGAACGTTTCATCTAGTGATATGGCACCAAAAACAGGGATTGTGATTTTTACTAAGGATTTAGTGATTACCTCTGTTACAGGTTTATGTTCTGCGTGCATAACATGTGTGTTAGTTTCATACTTCTCGTTCTATTTGGTTGTATTTTATTGTCCTCCTGCAGAGGAAACTTAAATTATTTTGCATCAGTTGGAGGAAGTTTGTATGAGATTTGCCTCTGAAAGATTGTTGATTATACTAATAAGTAACAGGCAGTAGCTTTCGAGACTAACGAGTCTCTTTATCAACTGAAATTCAAATACAAATACAACGGATAAGTGCAATGAGCTGAGTGAGGCACGTTATTCATGTTGGGATGGATAACCACATTTAACGAGATCTCCCGTGTGAAGGCGGACCTAACCAAATGGTTATCCGTCCTATGTGCTAAACAGGTGCCTATTACAGGCACAAGAACTCACATCCCACCCAAGACCATCGAACCAAGACGGTATACCGTCTGCCTACATTCCCTATTATCCAGGCGTGTCAGGACGGATCTCGAAGATTCTTAGAAATTACAACATCATATGCGTGCAGTTACCCTGCAGGAACCTACGTTCACTTGTCTCCAGTGTGAAGACCCCTGCCACACCTCTCTTACGCAGCAATGTAGTATATCGCATCACCTGTAGAGACTGTGACAGCTGCTACATAGGAGAAACATCAAGGCGTCTCCAAGATCGCCTTACGGAACATGAAAGAGCAATCCGGCTTGCCGAAACTGACCAGTCCGCAGTCGCGGAACATTTTTGGGCCACCAACCACGATCTTGATCCCAAACGTGACTTTGAAATAGTAGACCACTCACGACACTTTCGCCACCGCCTATGGCTAGAGTCACTTAACATATTAAACAATCCAAAGGCAATAAACCGCCACAAAGGCATACGTCTACACTCCATCCTAGAGACAACCGTTTTAATGCTAGATGATCAGTGGAGTAAAAACAGCGCACGTCCGTGCAACAATAGCACATGAATAACGTGCCTCACTCAGCTCATTGCACTTATCCGTTGTATTTGTATTTGAATTTCAGTTGATAAAGAGACTCGTTAGTCTCGAAAGTTACTGCCTGTTACTTATTAGTATATTTTACATTAAACTGGGTTATAATTAAACTGGGTTATAATTATACGTATCTATATTTGTTCTCTCAACCACGGATCCCAGTACACCAGGCCCATTCGTTACTAGATTGTTGATTGTTGCTGATCTGAATGCTAAATCTGATTTCTGGAATATTATTATTACTGTATTAGCTATATGGTGCAAGGAAGCCTGAGGCTTGTGCTGCACCAGGCAAAAAAAAAAAAAAAAAAAAGAGGGGGGGGGGAAACCTTGGGTGTGCTAAGCCCATACTCAACAGATGTGAGCCCCTGGGGATAACTATAGTGGTTTACTGATTCAAGAAAAAGATGTATTGAGGAGTTAATTCTTTCTTATGACCTTTGTGTATAGAATCTTCCCGATAGATCTTTTCTACGGTGAATGGAGAGTCAAATATAGATGTAACATTGACATCTTGCCGAATGGCTGATAGGGTGCATGACTGGGATGTTAGATTAGATATGATCCATAGTGATCATCGGGCAATTACTTTTAGTGTAGGTTCTAATGATGCGAGGGCAGAGGTCTATGTTCTGTATCTTTCAAGATATTGTATGGACAGAGTTAACTGGACTAAATTTAAAGAGTATCTGCAATCTACTTTTAGTGAAGAGTGTATCGAGGACCTTGCCTCAATGTCTGACTGAGTGTGTTGATTATATCCAGTATTTGATAAGTAATGTCTACTCGGAAGAAACAATCTAGAAAACCATCGGTTCCTTGGTGGAGTTCCGCGTTGTGTGATTTGAGGTCTGTAATGAATAGAGCTAGAAAAAATTATCAGCGGAATAGACACCTCTCTGAGGACAACATGCAGCTGTTGAGGGAGGCGTATTGAGAAGCTCGTAGAAATTTTCATAGTGCTGTAACTGCAAATAAAATCGGTTGCTGGCAGAATTTGGTCAAAGAATCTGGAAACACGAACCCTTGAGGACTGATTCACCAAATCTCTCGTAATAAGCCGCTTTCTAGGGATGTATATAATACGGTTATTAGCAATAATCAGATAACTAGATTGGTTGACAATTGTTGAGTCAATAATCGCAAATCTGTTTCCGTGTGATGTTCCTCATGACGATACTCAGGAGCAGGCGGAGATTCGTAGAGAAAATATAGAATATGTTGGATCAACTTAATGGATTTGGCTGCAGCGATCTCAAAACTTAAATTAATGTTAAAAAATGCCCAGGAATTGACTTGATTGAAAATCAGGTCATTATAAAATTCTTTGATTTCTTCCCTCAAGTTTTGTTGAACTTATTTAATAAAGGTTCTGGAAGGGGTTTTTCCTAGACCCTGGAAGCAGGCATTGTTGAAGATTTTGCACAAACCTGGAAACCGAAAACCGACCCTAGAGCTTATAGGCCAACATCTCTTATGGTGGGAGAGTGCTATTAATTCATTAGTGTCCGCCCAATGTGACTATTATATGTTTCAAGTTATGAAATCATATTTCCAGAATAGGATGGTTAAGGTTTATACTAAACATTTATCGTATAGTAAATCAGCTTCTAGAGAATGCCCGCAGGGATCGGTTTTGGGTCCTCTGCTGCGGAACACTGTGTTGGATCAATGGTTGATTAGGAACCATAAGGGATATGTTAAAATAGCTTATGCAGTTGATTTGGTTATTGAAATGCCTGGACGTTCCAAGGCTGATTTCGAAAATAAAGTGCAACTTATATTGGAGGACTTCTTGTTATGGGCAAATATGAATAAATTAAAATTTTCACCTAGCAAAACTTGTTTCATGGTGTTTAGAAAGCATTTTGATTATCGTAGGCCACCTCGTGCCCTTTTGAATGGGGTACAGGTTCCCTACGTTTCCAAAACGAAATACTTGGGACTGATAATTGATGAAAGATTGTCGTTTTTATCACATGGTACTAAAATTAATGAGAACGTAAGAAATTTTACAGTTTCAATTGCTCGGATTTCCAGAAAAGAGTTGTGATTGAATAAAAAGATTTTATTACAAGACAGTATTCCAGCCGATAGTATCTTATGCAGCTGGATGTTGGTTCTTTAGGGTGAATATAGTTGAGATTGCATCGAGGGTCTTATCATTACAGCGTACAACAGTGCGTATCCAGGTAGTATCATCATAAAAGGGGGGGAGGCGATCAGGTCCAGGTATCATCGTAAGCGGGAGAATGGCGACCAGGCTTTTGAGTTTTTCTTTAGAACGCCTCCTGCGTTATTTTTATTTTTATTTTTATTTTAAATTTTTGGTTAAGGGGGGCATATGCCCTCTCTGCCCATCCTTGAATACGCCCCTGGCGTACAAAGATATATTGTACTCCAGGGGCCTATTCAGGGGTGGGCAGACAATAACTTCTGTACCTAGAACAGTATCGTATAATGCCTTTGCAGGTTTTTTACCACTGTACTTATGTATTGCTTACTGAGGCTTGCTGTATAAACTAAGAAAGGGCATCTCTGTGATTATGTTAGATATCACCACGGATCTTGCTAATAATATCAGAGAAGAGAAGTCACTTATTTGGAACCACTTAATAAGAATTTGGCAGCGTAGGTGGGATACAAGTGAACACCGTGTTGTTACCAAAAGATATATTAGAGCAGTGGAATGTGTGTCACAGCGGTCTTGGTTTTCTCCTTTAATGCTTATATCCTTTTTGTTAACGGGTCATGGATCTCTTCAAGCTAAATTATTTGAGAGAGGATCGGAGCCAGACCCCTTCTGCTCCTGTAGGGCTCATGAAACGTGGACACATGTAATATTCTCTTGTGTAGAGTACGCAGAGGAACGTCAACTTCTCTTGACCGGCATTCCAAATATAAATGAAGATAATGTGTCTGTCCTTCTTGAGGACATTAATAAGTTCAACATATTCCAGGAGTTTTCAATTGCAGTCTTCAAAAGACGAACTGTAGTGCGATCTGCTATATATTGACCTCAGCTCATTGTGCTGGGCTTGGGTTGGATGTACCGTACTTTGAACTTTGATGTTGATTGTGATCCCTGAATTTTGATCTTGATCCTGAACCTTGAACCTAGTTCTTGGTGATCTTCTGTCAACTGGATTCTGGAAGGCCACACTTGAATTTTGTTGTTGTCATGTCTGGCCTGAGTTTATTTACCACTTATTTTATTTTTTTTAAATTTTATTATTATTATTTTTCGGGATTGCAGGCACCCACTAGTATTGTACTACTTCCTGTGGGTGCGGTATTCTTGTGCTATACGCACAAACAGTGACAGTAAACCAGGGCTCAGCTCACGCTTTTATTCCAAATAATCCCCAGGCCGGCTATTATGTAGTTTCTACAACAACACAGGCCACCAAGGTGAAGATGGGCTTATGCCTCGGAGCTACCCCAATACAAGAAACACACACACACACACACACACACACACACACACACACACACACACACACACACACACACACACACAGTGGCGGATTACCCATTAAGGCAATGAGGCACATGCCTAGGGGCCCCAGGCTTTGGGGGGGGGGCCCAAGCCAAGACATTTTCCTATAGTGTTCTAAAATAGATTAATGTTTTCAGTAAACATCATAAAAATCTTGATTAATTTAAGCGAAAATTTAAGCAAAAGTACAAAATTTCATTTATTTGCCACCTAACTTTTATTTATTTTTTATTCTTTTTTTGGGGGCCCCCAAATATAATTTGCCTAGGGGCCCCAACTATCCTTAATCCGCCACTGCACACACACACACGGGCTAAGATTGGTGCAGTATGTAAATAATCTTGTATATATAAATTGATGTTATAACCTTGAGATGGTATAAATTGTGTGTAATAAATGAATGAAAAAAAAAGAATGAAATGCGCGGTAGTAGCACAGTAATATCGTTACCATCCTCCCCACATTGGGTGAAAAAAAAAAAAAAATAAATAAAATAATTTTCTTGTTTATACTCGGCACGACCACCAGGTCAGTGGAGTTCACAATAAATCATCAATACGAATATTAATCGTATTTAGCAGTCACGGGCTTGAACCCCGGCGCACTCAAAGAGCGTGTGCTACTGCATTCACGCTCCTGACCACTCGGCCAGGACGAAAAACCTTGCGTCAGGCAAGGTTTTTCGTCCAGCAAAGCAGGCAATTTAAAGACACCAATACACATGGGTTATTAAAAGTAACTTTCTAGGTTACCCAATTATAATCGTTTAGTTTTATTATTATTTTTTTATATGTCTCATTGTTCGGCGCGTCGTCATTTGGGATATTGTTCTTGCATTTCCCATATTGTATTGCAACGTCAGCTTTGGCACAATGAACTGCCTGTGAGCTCCTACAACGCTCTGCATCCACCTTGTGTAATCCTTTACAGTCCTGTCTGCGGAGGTTGTATGACCGTTCGATACCATTCTTTGCACACCTTTACAAAGAGTGGTATGACAAGTGGTGTATTCGGGCCGGAACGACGTTCCAGTACTTTTTTCTAAATGTCATAATAGAAAATCATTAAATTTATGGGGGCATAATCAAAGTGGAGGGAGAAATATCTATTTTATCCATTGCTACTAAAAATATATATTAATAGTAATTTTTAAAATTAATAGATTTCTTTAAAAATTTATTTAAAAACAAAAATATAAATTTCGCACTAATGTAAAATGTGTTAGATGAAATCCAACGAATGAGATATACTGTGATGCGTGCGAACGCTGCATTTTGATTCGCCAACCAGTTCTAGCTGAACGCTAGAACTGGTTGTTCTATGAACAGTGAATATAAAGTCTGATTCAGTTATTGTACAGTCAATGTGGCGTTATCATATAGTCTTCTGGAGAACGAGCGTTCCGGTACTATTTTTTTTTAACAATACACCTCTGGGTGTGACCCGTTCGACACCATTCTTTGTACACCTTAACCACAGTTGGCCGTGAACAACCGAAGAGACGTACCGTTTCCGATACTGAGGTACCGACTCACGAGCTACCACTCTTTGAAACTCCGCAATTTGAAATTTTGTTAACTCCAATTACGATTTTTTAATTTTTTCTGTTATATAAATATTTATATATATTTTAGATATATATAAATCTATATTTGCGACAAATTACCTCAGCTTTTAGAGTCTATTCAAGGTATATAACTCGGCAAATATATAATCAATTTTTAATGACGGTTAATAAAATTACTATAAATATCGGGCGTGAATGCATTTAATAGCTAATTATATATATATATATATATATATATATATATAAGCTCGCCAACTAAAGGGAAACTCGCGGTTTCCCCTCAGTCAATAAAAATCTACAATTATGTATTTTTGAGCCTCCGTCACATCCTTTGGCTTAGATTCAATCATACATAAAGTAGTCCTTATATCGCAGATGTTTCTGAGTATACTAAAGGGCACAAAATAAAAAAAACGTTTTATGAAACTGAAGGCTTGTCAAGGTGACAAACAGATAGCAGTTAACGTGTATACCTGATGCGTATTAGGAGTCGGGACGATGTTCCGTTAAGTTGCTTTTTTTGTATTTATTGACTTCCCACAGCTGGTAGTAAAGATCTCAGTTAGTAATGTACATAATCGAATTATCAATAATCGATTATATGCAAATTAATCTCGCTCTCATATGTATATTCTATCTTTAGTTTTTATTAAAAATCTCAATAATTTTGTGTTTAATAGTGTTAGTATTATCAAGGCCATATGATGCAAGGAAGCGTAAGGCTTATGCTGCACCAGCCGAAAAAATAAATAAATAATAATAATAAAATAATAAGAAGAAAATATTAAAAAATAATAATTAATAAGAGAAAGGGAAATAGACAATCTATGCGTTTCCTTCCACCGTAGGTAATTATCCAGCTGACCTCTGAATTTCCCCCAAACTACCAGCCTCTACCACTCATGTAGGTTACTTATTCCAGTAATTTATAACATGCTGGCTAAAATAAAACTTTCTGCAATCGAGTCTAAACATCTTCCCCCGTAACTTGAATTTATGGCCCCTAGTTCTAGAATCATTTATAACCGTGAGAATTTCATCCTCATTCAGTTTACTATTGCCTCTCAGAGCCTTAACCACATCAATCAAGTCTCCTTGAAGGTACCTGGTCTCCAAGCTTTGCAACCCACATATTCGAAGTCTTTCCTCATATGGACGCCCTTTTGCCGATCTCAACAGGCGAATTACCTGTCTTTGGACCCTTTCAAGAAACACAATGTCTTTCTTTAGGTGCGGTCTCCATACTTGAACACGGTATTCCAAGTGTGGTCTAACAATAGCCTTATATAATGGGATTATAACGTCCTTATCTCTACTAGCAATTGTTCGATAAATCATCGATAGGTCACAAGGAAGGCACCATGAGCCTTCCTTGCGACCTCTCTGCAATGGTCGGAGAACTTCATGTCTGACTGTATCGTAACACACAAGTCCCTTTCCTCCAATACTGGCTGTAGTTCAACTCCAAGTGTATAAGTTGTTTTGGAGTTACTGTTCACCAGGTGTAATACCTGAAAAATTGCTGGATTAAAGCATAGCTGCCATTTGTCTGACTATCCCTGAAATCTATCTAAGTCACTCTGAAGAAGCTCTGCTTGGCGGTGATCATTAACTACCCTACCAATCTTTACATCATATGCAAATTTAGACATCATGTCCTTTATCCCTTCATCAATGCCATTTAAGAAAATCAAAAACAACAGTGTTCCCAATACTGATCCTTGGGGAACCCCACTTCTTACATTAACCCAATCTGAGGAATATCCATTTATCACACCCCTACGCCCTGAAGCCATCCTGCTATTCATCTAAGGATTTTTCCTGTGATTTCAACTTGTTCCAGCTTATAAAGTAACCGCTCATGTGGGACTGAGTCAAATGTTTTGCTGAAATAAAATTAACATTGTCGAAATTATTCTCTAAATCCAGCTCTTGAGTGACCCTGTCAAAACAGGTAATCAGATTAGTTAAACATGATTTTCTCTTTACAAAACAATGCTGAGTATCCTTCAGAATTCCAACTTTGATCACTGTCTCCATGATTTTCCCTACTTCTGAAGTTATACTGACCGGACTTCACTCTAAGAACCGCTCTTATGCATTGGAGATACATTGGCACTTTTTCAATCCTTTGGAATCTCTCCTGAGTCCAGTGATGCTCTCATAATTAGCCTCCATTGTTCAATGCACTCATTTGCCGCCTCCCTTAAAATTATAGGGTGTATGCCTCAACGCCAGGAGCCTTACTTGCTTGTAGGCTCGAAACTTTTTCCCTTTAATAATCATGCGAAATTTCAACATCATTAATTACAATTTTTTCAACTTCACTTCCACAATTTCTCATTGACCACAAAGAGTTTTTCTTCTGTAAATATCGATGCAAAGCAACTGTTGAGTTCATCTGCAACTTCGGGTGGGATATCTAATATTATACCAAGTCCGTTACATAAGGGTCCGATCTAGTCTGTCCTTCTCTTCTTTTCATTTATATATGTGAAGAATTCCTTATCCCCACTCTTTGCCAGCGATTTCTCATAATCTGCCTTTGTGAGCCTAACCTTTTCTGGGGCACTATTACAGATCACTTTGTAGTTGTTATAGGCTTCAGTACTTTTTATTGCTCTGTAACTTTACCACACTGTGTTTTTCCGCTCAAGTAATCTGGCAACTTCCTTATTTATCCAACTTGGAAACTTCCTTATGGAGTATTTTTAAATGGTATTAAAACATTCAAGCCTTCTGTGATTAATGTTTTAAAAGGTATACAATAATTAAATTGTATTCGCTCTCTGTGCGATATTTATCCGGTTAATAGCGGTTGTGTAGCACCTTAAGTCGTCGTATTTCCTATATTTCCTTTCCTGAAATTATAACCCATCCCTTGGCTACTAAACCTACTGCTACCTCTCTCTTCATCGTCCACTGTAGAACTTCATGATCCCTTTCTGCTACTGGTTCCTGTATTGTCAGTCTTATTATGTCATCTGGTTCATGGGTGATGATGATGTCTAGAATATTATTTTCCCAAGTACTTTCTCTGAGCCGTAGCCTAGTGGTGAGGCACGCGGGTGCATAAGTACACGTGCCTTGAATGACCGGGGTTCAAGCCCGTGACTGCTGAATACGGTGCTGTTTCTTGTATTCTGTCTATTGTGAACTTCTCTGACCATTTGGTCGTCCCGGAGTATAAACAGAATTTTTTTTTTTTTTTTTTTATATGTTGATACAAATAACAGTCTAGTTGATTTTAAACTTTTTACCCCATGTGGAGTTTCCTTCCCTAATTGGTCAATAGTCTTCAACAATTTTATTTTAAAACCAAACAAGTTTGCCTGTCGACAAGCCAAAAATTTTTGTGACTGGAAATAGGCTTTGAGTCAAACGGATAGTTTGGACTGGAGACTCCGAGTGCCTTTACGTAACTGCTATTTTTTATGCCTTTCATGGAAATTTTCGATAACTTGATTTTTATCCATATATAATATACAGTGCGAAATATGTCCGGTGATTGTGTGGGCTCATACACTACAATGAAGTCACTGACCATGCACACGTCTTCTACAACGGTTAGAAAACCTGTTCCTACAAGCTTAGAGCACTTTGCTTCTGACATGTCATATTCCAATAAATGTAATTAGTACTGTATTTATTCTGGATTAGCATTAAACGTTTTTGACATACGCTGATCGGAACTTAGCTTCAACTAATACATGAAGTATTCATTACAACTATACAAACATCATTAGCACATATAATCATCTAATTATTCTCACTAATATTGGTATTTATTTATATGGAATACGTCACATAATTTAATCATTTTCAGTATGTAAGAATACAGATATATTAGTTATATAGAGTTAATTTCATGGTCTGATAAAGAGAACATAAAATTTATAATATAAAACCCAAAGTAAAATTCAATATAAAATTCATAATATAAAACTCAAAGTAAAATTCAATATAAAATTCATAATATAAAACCCAAAGTAAAATTCAATATAAAATTCATAATAATAAAATCAGTATAAAATTCATAATATAAAATCAAATGTGGTAAAATAAAATCGTTATCATTACAACGATAAGGACTGTTTATTTCCCAGGGGCGAGCTCACATCTGGTGAGTATGGGCTTGGCACACCCCGGGGTCCTTAGCTGGATATCATCATCTTTCTCTTTCTTGGTGATTCCTTTCTACCTGTGAATCTCTTTCAGGGTAACTCGGGAATTTTTTTTTTTTGGCTGGTGCAGCATAAGCCTCAGCTTCCTTGCACCATATGGCAAATTATAATAAAATAATAAATTATTTATACTGCTGCAGAAATAACGGAACATTCGAGCTAACGGTCCATTGAGATCGGATGTTTACATACAGCGCAGATGTCTTGCAGTGCCGAAAAAAGAAATCGGCAAGTCATACGATTACTGTACTTGTTTACGTTCGCCATTTTTAAAGTGAATTCTGTACCGATATTATTATTATTATTATCCATCTGTACATTAAAAAAGTTTTCCTCCTAGTGATGTTTATTCTAGACAATGGGAGAAGAGGGCGAGGCAATTACGTCACTACAAATGCAATTAATTATTGACAACTGCTCCATAACACTCAGGAACCTCGTGCACGTGATTCAATGTCTAACATTTTTTTTTTTTTCTTTTCTGTGAACCCCAAACATGAGAGGTATTAGAGCCTATAGTACTTAGTACCGTGCTTGGGTTGGAGGTTGAGAAGACGAAAGAAGATATTTGTTGACATTGGACTTGAACTTCTGTAGATTGTAATTTTCAGGAAATACATATGAAGGAAGGTTGTTCCAGAAAGCGGCAGTTGAAATAATAAATGAGGAAGATGAAAAGTTGGTTCTGTGGGTTTGAAGTTGGACAGTAAATGGATGTTGGCTGGTGGCGGTATGTGTTCGGACTGTTTTGAAAGAGAGAGCGGGTATTATAGAAGCCAATTCAGCAGAACAGTGCCCATGGGAGTATTTGTAGAAGAGGCATGCAGCAGAAACAGTGCGTCTATGAGAAAGCGAGTGGAGAGACTCTGTTAGAGATGAATCATTAATTAACCTAACTGCCCTCTTCTGAATGGAATCAAGAAGCCTGAGAGAGGTTTTGGGGGCACCACCCCAGATGTGGGAACAATATTCAATGGCAGGGTGGATTTGCGAGTTATACAGAGTGAGCAGCTGTTTGGAAGAAAAGTAACGCTGAGAGCGAAAGAGAAAACCAAGTTTTTAAGATGCAGAGGAAGCAATATTTGTAATGTGCTTGTGCCAAGAGAGATTAGAAGTCAGGGTAATCCCCAAAAGAGATATATTATTTTGCCTAGAAATCGGAGTGTCACTAAAGATAAGCATAGGAGCAGAAGAATCCTTTTTGCGAGATATAAGACAAGACTGAGTTTTAGAAGGGTTGAAATCAACTAAGTTGTCTTTGCCCCACTGGAGAATTATCTGAAGATCGGCATTTAAGGAATTGGTAGCAGATTTTCGAGAAGTTGAAGCTGATTGAGCAGGACAAGGTTTCTCAAAATGGAAAGTTGAATGCAATGTGCTATGGATAGGATTTCCAGTCAATGGAAGAAGGTCATTGATATACAAGAGGAAAAGAGTGGAGGAAAGAACTGAACCTTGGGGGACACCGGCATTAGTGGAGAAGTTAGAAGACAGAGAGCCATCAACCATCACTCTCAGTGAGCGATCAGAGAGAAAACTGGATAACCAATTACTAAAAACAGTTGGCAAACCATAAGATGGAAGCTTGTTTAGAAGACCTTTATGCCAAACACGATCAAAAGCCTTTGAGATGTCAAGAGCAACTACTTGTGTTTCACCGAACCTTAACATTGAATTAGTCCATAAATGGGTAACATAAGCCAGAATATCACCAGTGGATCGACACTGACGGAATCCATACTGGCAATCGTTGATCAGATGGAAGGTTTCTAGGTAGCTTAAGAGTTGGCGGTTAATTGATTTCTCCATTACTTTAGAAAGAGTAGAAGTAATTGCAATTGGACGATAATTGGATGGGAGGGATTTCACACCCTTTTAAGAACTGGCTGGATATGAGCAAATTTCCAAGCAGAAGGAAAAACACCTTTGGAATAAGAAAATGAAAAAAGGCGGCAAAGAATAGGAGTAAGTTCAGGAGCACAGGTTTCGAGAACAAGTGGAGAAATACCATCAGGACCTGGAGCTTTCTTAGCATCAAGATTCATCAAAATCCTTCTGATATCCTTTTGACGGAAGACCACAGGAGGCATTGAATGGAGCGTGTTGGGAATGGTGGGAGGTGTTTTACCAAGATCATTAATACATAAGCTGGAAGAAAAATGGGATGCTAGCAGGTCAGCTTTATCCTTGGCTGAAGTGAAAACAGAACCATCTGGTTTGGACAGAGGTGGGCAAAAGTTGCGGCCAATAGCTTTGGCAAGAGACCAGAATGCTCGGCTACCATTAGGGCAAGAAGCAAGTTTTCTACTCTTAGCCTGTTCAAACTCTAGTTTGGACTGATTAATAACTGCTTTACAATTGTTGCGACCTTTGGTGTAGGCAGAAAATGAAACTGAACAATTAGAAACAAGCCAATTACGATATGCAACATTCTTCTCTTGGACAGCCTTAGCACATTTATTGGAAAACCAAGGTTTAGATAAAGGACGAGATTTTAAAGTGGAGTGTGGGATAAAGGATTTCATTTCTTCAAGAATAATTTCACTGACACGACCTGAGCAAACGTTGACATCACAAGTTTTGAAACAGTAATCCGACCAAGGAAAAGAAGAAAAGAAGTCTCGCAGGTCATCCCATTTTGCATTCTTGTAATGCCAAACAACACGAGGTTGGGAATAGCCATGAGATAAATGTTCCATTGGAGAAGAGACAATCACCAAGTTGTGATCTGAAGTGCCTAAAGGACCTCTCACTTCGACCGTGTACTTAGAAGGGTTGTTTGTGAGAAAAAGATCAAGCGTATTGGCTGTATGATTAGGATTGTCCGGTATTCTTGTAGGTAAATGAACAATCTGTGCTAGGTCATTAGTAATTGCAAAAGCCTCAGCATCTCGACCTGCTGGGTCGGTGTGACTATAAAACGGAAGCCAGCTGGAGTTGTGAACATTAAAATCACCAAGGAAAATTACCTCACTGTTAGGAAAGTTGGACTGGAGAAAGTCAAGTTGCAAAGAGAGGAAGTCAAAGAGCTCCAAGTGATTAGTGGAGTTGGGAGAACGATAGACACAACAGATGAATTTTACACAATGAGATAGAGAGATTTTAAGCCAGAGAAGATCAAAGAGAGGAGATTCCAAATTGCCAAGTCTCTGACAGGGAATATCGACATATGCACAAGTACCACCTTTGAGGCGAAAGGAATCATACAGCGAATAATTTGGGCATTTGAGATGAGCAGTAGTTGAAACAACCGATAACTGAGATTCTGTCAGAAAAAGTACATGGGGTTTGACAGACTGGAAGTGGAAATTGACATCGTTGAGATTAGAATTGAGACCACGTATATTTGTGAAATGAATTAGGAAGTCCTTGGGAGGTTTAGATCTTTTCGCAGATAAGCTTGCTCTATTAGTTTGACAATTCATGGTGTATTCAATAGTAAGAAAAAGTGGGTGGGACATGCTGTATGGAGTAATGAAATATTTGGATATGGTGTACATGTGGTAAGAATATACCCAGATCCTTGACATAACGTGGCCTCGACAATGCTCCCCACATACACACAATTCGGACTCCCTCCACTCACTATCTGGCAAAGTAGAGGTAGCAAGATTATAATGCTCTCCACATACACACTACTCGGACTCCCACCAGTCACTATCTGGCAGAGTAGAGGTAGCAAGATTATTTGATGTTCTATTGTAACGTTTTTGTATACTAATGAATATTGTATATGTGTAAATACTGCAGTTTAGTATTCTGTGAATATTTTAAATATTTGTATAGTTTGTAAATATTTCAGTTAAATATTTTAGTCCTGCTCTTTCGGATGCAACAATATTCCTCATGCATTATGGAACCCGAAGCAAAAGGCCTTTTCCTATGTGACCTATGTAAACGCAGGTAAATACTTAAATAGTGATATTGGCTGAAGTCCAGTATATGCACTGGCAGGTAGTAGTAGTGGCATGTGATGCAAGAAAGCAAGTGTATCAGCTTATGCGGCATCAGCCAAAAAAAAAAAAAAAAAAAAAATCACACCATTCCCTCCAAATGCCTGTCCAGTTCCTCCTTAAATTTATACAACTTATCAACTTCCACATCGACAGATGGAAGTTTGTTCCAGCAATTAACCACCCGCTGGCTAAAGGCAAATTTCTGCACTTCTATTCTACATCTGTCCTTTCCTAATTTGAATTTATGCCCCCTTAGGTTCGTAATCTGAACAAGTGGAAGGATCCCATCAGAATTCAGTGTGCTCAACCCATTCAAGGCCTTATGCACCTCAATCAGATCACCGTGCAGGTGCCTACTCTCCAGCCACTGCAATTTGCAGAACTTAAGCCTTTCTGGGTAAGAGGATCCCTTCATTCCCCTCACCAATCTTGTTGCCCTTCTGCGTACACGCTCAAGTAAATCTACATCCTTCCTAAAATGAGGCATCCAGACCTGTACGCACGCAGTACTCAAGGCGTGGCCTGATCATTGCCTTATACAGATTTACAATCACCTCCTTTTCCCTGCTAGCAAAATTCCTATATATCATTGACAAAACCCCATGACCTGCCCTTGCAGCCTGTCTGCATTGCTCAGAAAACTTCATATCTGACTGCACAATTACTCCCAGGTCTTTTTCATTTTCTACCACCTTAAGTGTAGTACCACACAGTTGGTACGTTCTCTGGGGTTACTTCTACCCATAGACGCCTCCGTAGCCAGGTGGGAAGGAGCAGCCGTGCGTAGCACACGCTTCTTGATTAGACCGGGGTTCGAGCCCGTCACCACCAAATACGGAAGATGCGGAAAGGTCAGGGAACGACCACCGCATATCCCGGAGCAATATGGCCTTAGTTGCTAATGCTCCTAAAAACCAAATAACAAACAAAAAACTTCTACCCATATGCAGTACTTTGTATTAGTCAAGGTTAAACTTCAGTTGCCACTTCTTAGCCCATCTGCCCAAATTATCTAGATCCAGTTGCAGTAGCACACTGCCATTAACAACCCTACCAACCTTTGTATCATCTGCAAATTTCGACATTAAGCCTGATATACCTTCATCAATATCATTGATAATATACAAAACAGCAGTGGACCCAGCACCGAACCCTGTGGGACTCTACTAATAACATTAGTCCACGAAGAGCAGCACCCATTGATTAACACCCTCTGTCTTCTCCCACTTAACCATCCTTTTATCCATTGTAGCAACTTACCCTTAATCCCATTCTGCTCTAATTTGTACAATAGTCTTCCATGCGCAACAGTGTCAAAAGCTTTCCTGAAATCCAAATATATATAGGTGCTTCGATGAAAGCCAGGAAGACGGGGTTAATTGTCAGGTGAAGGCAGCACCTCCCTTTTCTTATTGTTTTGTGTGATCTAGAAAAGGGGCTTAGCTTAGGTAAGGTGTTTATCCCTCCATCCCGCTGTTTTAAAAAAAATGGCTAAACCCATTATACTTGTCTCCGCGCAGTGGGCGTGGTCGTATAACGGAGTGATTGTACGGTCGAGTTCTGTGATTGGGTGATTATTGTGAACGCGTTTTCTTTCTGATTGTTTTGTGCCGTCGAGGTGGGGGATTCTTGGTTTACGTAGGGTATTTATCCCCCCATACCGCTGTTTTAAAATCGGAAAACGAGTTCCCGATTTAAAAATAGAGAACAAACACAATAGGCATTTCAACCTAGCAGGGGTAATCGGTAAAAATATCCCCGGTAAAAATGGATTGATTGTACAGTCGAATTTTGTGATTCGGTGAAACGGGAGCGTTTTCTTTCTGATTGATTTGTGTCGTCGAGGGGAAGGTCTTAGCTGGGGTAGGGTGTTTCTCCCTATCCAGCTGTTTTAAAATCGGTAGAGTTCGTGATTTAAAAACATCGTCAAGTGGAGAGAAACACTCTAGGCATATCAATGTTGTTGTTATTTGGTTTTTAGGAGCATTAGCAACTAAGGCCACATTGCTCCGGGGATATGCGGTGGGCATTCCCTGACCTTTCCGCATCCTCCGTATTTGGTGGTCACGGGCTCGAACCCCGGTCTAATAAAGAAGTGTGTGCTACCCACCGGGCTGCGGAGGCGCCGCATATCAATGTAAGAGGACAGTGAGCGGTGAAAGCAGTGAGTGGCATCTGTCAATCACTGATCTGGAGTTTTACCTACTTAAATAATATTATAATAATAAGAAAATGGATCATTTTTACCGGGGATATTTTCTCCCGTTTCGATCGCCTTATACCAGAAAATATTTTTACGAAGAAAACAAAAAAAATCATACAAATTATAATCAAACGTTTACGTATCTTAACAAGAAAATGGGATATTTTTACTGGAGATATTTTTTCCAGGATTCCCTAGGAGACCAGTGGGCAGGGAAAGCAGTGGCATCTGCCAATTACTGCTTTGCTTGTTGCCATGTTGGAGGGTGTACACCGTTCTGGAGATTTACCGTGATATTTATTCGACCTTGAGAATGCCGCGTATTACAAATGCACAGGTAAATAATTATATAGGTCATTTCCAGATTAGATTAGATTTAAACCAGTGCGTTTCGACAGGTGTGTCTTTTACATAGAAAAGATTTGACTTACTGCGTATACCTCTACATTTTACGTAGAAAAGCGTGGGGGGTGGGCGAGCAAAGCCCCTAATTATTATTATTATTATTATTAGCCATATGGTGCAAGGAAGCCTGAGGTTTATGCTGCGCCAGACAAAAATAACTCCTGATTTACCCTGTGAGAGAGAGAGAGAGAGAGCGAGAGAGAGAAGTAGAAAGGAATCACCAAGAAAGAGAAGAATGATGATATCCAGCTTAGGACCCTAGGTGTGTCAAGCCCCTACTCACCAGATGTGAGTCCCTGGGGTTAAATATCACTGATTATACCGCTGTTCTACATTTATTTTAATTAAAAATTCCTCACTATGGCTCCTAAAGTTAATAAACCTCATACAGAGAAGAAAAGAAGAACAACATTAAAGCTTAGTGACAAACTTTTGATATAATAATAGAACGGGCATAATTAGAAGTGTATTAGTGGCAGAATATAACATTTGATCGTCAACGTTTACGTTTTTTATGTGCAGTTAATAAAATTGCGTTCTTAATTTCGCTATTTCTTATTTAGTCTCATTATTTCTGCATTAAATATATTAAAGATAAAACTTTCTAGATAACGGAAAAATCGAAGTAATGGCATCTTGAATCACCGAAGGTGCCATTATTCTGAAAGTCTACTATAATAGGAATAAAAGTCGTAATCGTTTTTATGTGGACTAATTAGCAAGGTTGGGCGGCGTTTTCCATAATCTGAACAAGTTGACTAATGTACGCAGCGCAGTACATTTCAGGCGCATTCGATTTTTTAATAAATTAAATGTTTTTTTTATTTTCTGTGACTGATAAAGATGAAAAGTATATACATACTGTAGTTATCTCTTTAACTATGACTAGGGTAATAACCTTATAGAATACTTAATAAAACTCTATAAATTACGTTCTTAAACTTAGCCATTTAGTTTAATTACAACTATATAATATTTATTACTCTCCTCTCATTATACTCTTTTTTTTTTTTTTTTTTAAAGTCTCTCTCTCTCTCTCTCTCTATATATATATATATATACACACACACACAGACACACACTGAGTGTTCACTGAATTATCACCACCCCTATGAAAACCAAATGCGACCCGTTGACCACGTGAGGTACGAGAGTGAGCAGTTAGTTGACCTACGTAGTACAGATGTCAGTGGTTCAGTAGGTGGTAAAATTCCGAGCATGATGGGTAAAAGGAAGGATTGATTGGACTTTGATAAAAGGACAGATTGTGGGAACTCGACGAGCTGGTGCCTCGATTTCCCAAACGGCTGAATTGGTGGGGTGTTCGAGAGCAGCCGTTATTAAAGTGTACCAGGACGTATCAAAATTATCAAACAACGACCCGACGGCAAAACTGCAAATGTCAGCGAAAGGTTGATGTTAACCTTAGAGTTGAGCGCTGAATCCGATGACCCGTACAGGCGAACAGACGCAGCACTGTTGAAAAGTTGACTACCCAATACAAAAAGTTAATAATTAAAACCTTAATATTTAAAAGTTAAAATTAAAACCTTATATGCCAAGCTCCGGAGGGTGATTAGAAGAGATTGGGGTATAAAAGGTAGAGGCCTCAATCTGTTATATGATTGTTTATTTTCACCTATAATGTGTTATGCTGCCGGGGCTTGGGTTCATAGGATTGGGAATAAGGTTATTCAAAAACACCTAGTACAAGCACAAAGATTTGCATTACTAGGGATTACTCGGGCATGTCGGACGGTGTCCACAGAAGCCTTGCAGGTAATATCAGGTAGGTTGCCAGTCCAGTATGTAGTATTAATAGCTGGAGTTGGATATCTTACTAAGCGAAACATCAGGAAGACAATAGTAAGAATAAGAACTTGTCCAGAACCAGGAAAAATTTATACAAGAGCAGATGTTAAAAATGAAAAGAACAGAGTTTTAGAAGAAGTTAAAATTAGATGGCAAATGGAATGGGAAGCATCTGAAAAAGGACGACAGACCTTTATGTTTTTGCCGAGAATTAATATAATTGATGTTAAAAGAAAGTTGTGGCAACAGTTTGGTCTTTGTTCTACGTTTTTGTTAACTGGACATGGATTGGCATTGAGACTCTTTCAGCTCGGACTTAAAGAAAATGGGTTGTGTAAATGTGGAGAGCTTGAAACATCTGAGCATGTTATGCTTGACTGCAATTATTATGTTGACTTGAGAATGGAATTGGAACTATCAATTGGCTATCTGGAGAAAGAGAGACTCCATGTTATGTTCACTGATAAAAGGTTATTTACTTATTTTAATAAGTACGTTTCGGAAGTCTTTAAAAGAAGATTTAGATTGCTGGGTAGTAGTGGCACGCCTCCAAGTGGCAGGGATGTCAACTCATCCAATTAGGATCAATGGATAGAAAATCAAATTTGATTCTCCTTGCATGAGGCTAAGTGGCCAGATAGGAATTGTTTATTGTTCGGTTATTATTTATTTATTTATTAACAAAATTGAATTCTAAAAGTTAGGAAAAATCCCATTCTCTGACATTACCGCGGATAGGCTACGGCCTCGGTAGCGGATTCGGCGAATGGAGGTTAAAATGGTACCCAATACAACATGGGTCAACCCGGAACAATATCTGGCATGACCATGCATCGCACGTATGGGCTATACTAGCAAACGACCCCTACGGCATCCTCTCGTAACCAAAGTTCATCGGCGTAAAAGACTCGCCTGGTGCAAGCAGCATGAAAGTTGGACATTAGAAGACTGGAAGAAGGTGTGCTGGTTGGATGAGTCACGTTATTTACTCCACACCGTGGATGGTGGTGTACGTATTTAGCGTCAACATGAGGCTCGTCATCATCATGCATGGTATCAAAAGTGCAGTCCAGTGGAGGCAGTTGTATGGTGTGGGGCATGTTTTCACTGACAGGAACTTGTACCCCCTGGTGCATGTGGAACAACGTATCACTGGTCTCCGCTATCGTCAACTGCTTGTTGAATGTGTACACCCCGCTACGTTACACTTTTTCCCGAATGGCGATGGTGTCTTCCAAGATGACAATGCGCCGAGCCATTGGGCACTTAATGTGCAGGAATGGTTTGAGGAACACAGTTCTCACTTCCAGCATATTGATTGGCCTCCGAACTCCCCCAATATCAATCCCATAGAGCACTTGTGGGACACTATGGAAAGGCATATCAGGCGTCTGGATACACCAATCACCTCCATACCTGCATTGCTAGCCACATTACACACAGCTTGGTTGGCCATACCTCCCGAGCGCTTCCGACATCTTGCAGAATCAATGCCGCGTCGGATATCTGCTGTACTGAGGGCAAAAGGAGGACCTACGAAGTATTAGGTAGGTGGTCATAATTCAGTGATCACACAATGTATATATTCACAAGCCATTACGTTCACAAATCTTGCATAATAATACATGCGAAGCTGGTTGCTTGGTTATTGTAGGGTTTTAGGCACATCAGAATAGGCCATATTGCGCCGTATATAATACAGTAGACTTTCAGAACAACGGCACTGTTGGGATTCATGTTGCCGTTGTTTTGATTTTTTGTTATCTAGAAAGTTTTATTTTTAATATATCTCAGTTATTATATTTTATTTGGTTTTTTTTAGGAGCATTAGCAACTAAAGCAGGGGTGGGCAACTTTTTTCGTCAGCGGGCCGAATGAAATTTTCGTATCATGATGCGGGCCGAATGAAATTTTCGCATCATGATGCGGGCCGGAATAGATTGAACGATTTAATAAAAAAAAATCAGAACCTAAAAAATGTTATATTACTTGAATTACCAAATTATTAATGTATTTTTAAAAAAAAATATCTGAATGTCCAATTATCATTGAAAATGCGGCATTCGGCATCAATTTTTCTTTTTTTTTTAATTGGCTCATTTTATGGGCTATAAATTATATTAAATTAAAAATTGTAATAATTAGAAAAAGCATAAAACATAAAATATCTCGCACCAATATTATTTTTTTCAATAAGAAGTCAAACCCAAAGGAACTTCGTTCGATCGATGCTACAATAATAATTAGGAAATAACTCTTTGACGCTGCGTAGAATCACTTGGTTACTGTTGCACTGCCCGCGATTCCCGATTGAACCGAATTAAGCCGAACGTTTACGGCGAGTGTAGTCAGGTAAGTGTAAGTGTATTTAGGGTCAAACGGCACAAGGGGTTCCCCCATTTCCGCGTAGTTTACATTGTGGGTGAACCAGTTGACTGGAAGTGTAGTCAGGTATGGATTTTCTATATTTATGCATTTACCGAGGGGGCCGGATTCAACATCGTCGCGAGCCGGCTGTTGCCCACCCCTGAACTAAAGCCATATTGCTGCAGGGATATGCGGTGGCCATTCCGACCTTTCTGCATCCTCCGTATTTGGTGGTCAGGGGCTCGAACCCCGGTCTAATCAAGAAGCGTGTGCTACGCACTGTTGCTCCTGCCCACCTGGCTATGGAGGCGCCTAATATATCTGAGACTAAATAAGAAATAGAGAGATTTTTTAAGAATACAATTTTATTAACTGCACATAAAAAAACATAAGCATGTTGACGATCCAATGTTATATTCTTCCATTAATACACTCCTGCTTACGTCCCGTTCTATTTTGTTTATTATATTAAGTTCAGTCTGCGCGTGGCACAGTGGTAATTCACCGTCCTTCCCACTCCGTATGGAAGAGGTCATGGTTCGAATCCCGTCGATGACGTGAGGAACTTATGAAATTTTTTTCACTCTGCGGCTGAGTCAGTCGGATATAGGAAGTTAGTCAGGCGTATATAGCAAGGTTTATTTCCCCAGAAACTGGGTTTTTCGTGCAGCACCACAGGCAAATCGACCAGAGAACACATGCAATACACATGGGTATCTGAATTAAATTTCGGGTGACCCTAATGTAATAGTTTGAATTATATCAAGTTTGTCACTAAGCTTTAATGTTCTTCTTTTCTTCTCTTATGAGGTTTATTAACTGTAGGATCCATAGTGAGCAGTTTTTCATTTAAAATAAATGTAAAACAGCGGTGTGATCCGTGTTATACTGCTGTACACACTGATTAAACAACAGGTCACGTGACTGCTATACATTAGTCACATGACTTGTTTTCTTTTTACTATTGCAAGACATCTGCGCTGTATGTAAACATCCGATCTCAATGTGCCGCCAGCTCGAATGTTCCGTTATTTCGACCGTCTACTGTATGTCTGTAAACTGCATGTGCTTTGTGGTCGACTTGCTGTTTACTGGACGATAAACCCTAATTTCTGGAGGGAAATATGCTCCCTTGCCAGAGAGAGACTAACTCAGCCTCGTTGTGAAATTGTGAAAAAAGGCGCATAAAAATTCCTCGCATCATCGACGGCTCTCGAACTCAGGTCTTTCCCACCCAATGTGGGTACAATCGCGGCCTTTTTCACAACGTGGCTGAGTTAGTCGGTCTTAGGTGAGGGTACCATGTTTTTTTTCCTCCCTCCAAGAAATTTGGGTTTTTCGTCCAGCAAACAGAAAATCGACCTCAGAACAAAAGCAATTTAAGACAATATGGCCTTAGTCGCCGATGCTCCTTTTGGCTGTAACATTTGCTTTTTTACATCATATGTTTATGCTAAAGACAATACCACAATAAAAACGAGGGCACACGCGTAGGGTGCACCAACGTCTAAAGCTAACAATACTGCGTTAAAACTTATTATTCTTATTATTACTAGCCATACTACATTTAATATGCGAACTTCTTTTTCTATACAAATTATATGGAAAAAAAATAATAATAAAATAATAATTGCCGGATTTGTATTTGTCCGATTTTAATCAAATTTGGTTTGACTTTTTAAATATTTTTATCAAGCCCAAATACAAAATATCATCAGAATCTGTACACTGGGAATCCCACTGTTACATGACGAAGACAATAGGCTCTTTAACTTATATACACTCAATGATCACTGAACTGGAACCACTCAGTAGGTAATGACTGTGCCGCATACCTCTGATTATAAATTGTTGAACAACTTCGTACAGAAAAAATTAAACATGGCAATAAAAAGTTTTCTGTGTCAAATCTTCTAAAATCAAAACCAACTCTAAAATCAAGTGAAAACCAACTGGTGCACATTCAGTGAACTGCCCTAGATATCTTTTTCTAATTGTATTGCAGCTGAAATTTATAATAAATTAAATTAAAATAAATATATTATTAAAAGTTTGTTTGTTATTTGGTTTTTAGGAGCATTAGCAACTAAGGATATATTGCTCCGGAGATATGCGGTGGTCATTCCCTGACCTTTCCGCATCCTCCGTATTTGGTGGGCACGAGGCTCGAACCCCGGTCTAATTCAAGAAGCGTGTGCTACGCACTGCAGCTGCCCACCTGGCTACGGAGGTGCATATTAAAAGTTAATATGACTGTACACTTTTGTGTCTTTCGTAATTGTATTTATCAGATTCCAGCGACATTTCAGTGATTCGCGATAAAGCGAATAGCGTTTAACACAAGTAATATTGCTGTTCCTGAGGTTTCGTTATTTCGAGGATGATACAACCTCGAAATAAAATATTGAGTGTTTAATAATAATATTTTTTAAACCGTGTTATCATGAAAGCGGGAAAATGACCACAGATTTTTTTCACATTTGGCAGGAAATGCGACAAAATGAACATCGGTGCCTTTCACGTTTGGAGAGAACCATTTGCTTGTTTGCATCCAGTCTTGACCCAAGTTATTTATTATTATTATTTTATTATTATTATTATTAGCCATATGGTGCAAGGAAGCCTGAGGCTTATGCTGCACCAGCCAAAAAAAAAAAAAAAAAAAAAAAAAAATTGAGTACCCTGAGAGAGAGAGAGAGAGAGAGAGAGAGAGAGAGAGAGAGAGAGAGAGAGAGAGAGAGAGAGAGAGAGAAGTAGGAAGGGAATCACCAAAAAAGAGAAGAATGATGATATCGATGATATCCAGCTCAGAACCCTGAGTGTGCCAAGCCCATACTCGCCAGTGTGAGCCCCTATTGTACGTACAATAATAATATTTTTTGTTATACTGCTGTTTACATATATATATAAATATGTAATACATATTATATATATATATATATATGTAAAAATTTAATAAATTTTAATTGCAGGTTATTATTATTATGTAGACTTTACAGATCGTTTCCCGTTTATATTTTGGTATTTACGGCTTTCACCACATTTTTACCCCGACTGTTACGGAATTCTAACCCAAGAAAATAAAATAAAGTGTGTGTGTGTGTATTAAGGTCCAGAAAACTAAGGCCATGAGGCGTCATAGCCTTATTGTATATTGTGCGTGTAATTGCGTGATCTTCAGTAGGTTTGTTGTTTGTTTGATGTAGAACCTAAGTTTTCGGTAGGGGGAACCATGCAACCCTCGGCTGACCGATTGACTCATCCACGCTGTGTAAAGGCCCCTAAAAATTCCTCACCTTTTCTACGTGGTGTGTGAAGACGGTGATTATAAGATGGTAATATTGACTGTGCTACCGCGAGGTCAATAAAAAAAAGTATTTTTATTAATAAAGTAATTAAAGTATTTTTGCACATCTCCAATATTTTTTTTGCCTTTGGCCAGCGGGTGGTTGGTTGGTGGAACCGACTTCCATCACTTGTTGTTGAAGTTGATAGCCTAAACAAATTTAAGGCTCAACTGGACAGGTATTTCGAGCGAACGGAGGGGTGAAATGGGAGTGGTGTGTTTTTTTTTTTTTTGGCTGATGCTGAATAAGCTTGCTTTCTTGCATCAGATGCCTCTACTAATGCTAATATATGTACATGTAAGAAGCATACAATTCTGGAGAATTGATCCATATTTATGTTAAATCATTCTTCTATATATATTACCTATTATTTTATTGTTTATGGAAAACATATCTTTTATTGGATTAATATTAAATACTTATTTTAATTTTACTTTTTAAGTGTTTTCCCCTCATTACGTTATTGTAAATAAAATGAGTAATTTTACTTGAAAATTCATTCTTCCCAAAATTAGAAGTTATCGAAATTAATGAAGTTAAAATTATTGAAGTTAATGAAAACGAATGTCAAATTCAAGATATAAAAGCTTACTTCTTATTGCCCACTCTTCTACCTGTCGTAAACCTCCAGCATATCGTAAAAGTGCAGAAAAACAGGGAATTGAAACTCGTGTTTCGTATACTATTCGTAAAATCTGTGCAAAGTAGCGTTTTCGTATAGGATCAAAATATTCTTTCTTCAGTTTTTCATCAGCCTGTTTCCATGTTATCGCATCGGAAATGTTTCTGTCAGAAGAAAGTAACTTTCTTTTAGCTACCGAGATACCGCTGATAACAATGATTAAAGCAGCAGTAAATCTGAACATATTCATAGCTTAAACAATATCCGAAAATCGTAACTCTGGGATGTTACTGTATCACAGATTCAAAGAGTGAGACTGAGAAAAGGGGGTAAAATTTTTACAGCCGATTGCATTTAAAAATTTACTCATGTTTCTAATCGCTTCAAAGCGCAGCCCCACTTTTCCATACGACAATTACATGCTTAAAATGTTTTATTTCAGCTAATCTGTTACATCAGTGAGAGTTTCGCAATATTAAAATACCAGTTGCGAAAACTGTAAGATGATTGACGTTTTCGAAACTGTTTGCCTTTCCACATTTCTTGTTTATCAGTTGAGATTTAACCTTAATTTCCTATTTATCCTCTCATCTATTTAACTGATAAAACAGTTCTGTGACATACCACTGATGACTCATTGCACAAATTAAAGAAGTCGGAATTGTGTGGTGAAAAACATGTAGGAATTGAATTTATTATTTAGCGACTGGGTAAACGACTCAGAGCATATGGAAAACTTTTTGTTTGAGAATTTTAAGAATTTATTTTCATCAGTAATAATAATTATTATTATAATCAATGATGATGAAGATGATAATAACAATAACAAGGGGGCTTTTCCCCCTGCTCGTTTTGCTCGTCAACCCCCGCACACGCTTTTCTACGCGAAATGTAGAGGTATGACGGAGTAAGTGAAATCTTTTCTATGTAAAATACACATCTGTCAAAACACACTGATTGATATCTAATCAGAAATGACCTATATAAGTATTTACCTGTGCATTTGTAGTGACGCAATTTCCCCGCCCGCTTGTACTACATGACTCACACCCCTCTTCTCACACTGGCTATCCCACCTCCCAACACGTATTTTCAAGGTCAAATAAATATCACTATGTAATTATTTACATGTATTTACATAGGTGATTTAGGAAAAGGCCTTTTGCTAATGGTTCCATAATGCATAGACTGATCATATATCCCGTTTTCAACAGGATAGTGCCGGTTTTTTTGCTGTCCCAGTCATCTTGTCGTTTTAGTAAAAATATTATTTTTGTGCCGATTTTTGAAAAAAACTTTAAAGAAGATTGCTTAAGCATGCTTTTCTATGTAAAATGTAGAGGCATGTGGAGTAGGTCAAATATTTTCTACGTAAAAGACACCTGCCGAAAAGCACTGATGTTCTTTTCCCCTTCAGCTATCTCACTCACTCATGCTTTTTTTTTTCTTTTGTTCTCCACCAGGAACCTCAGGTGACCCTTGATGGAGAGCAGCCAGAGTACTGTGGACAGCCTGGTTCACCTCCCAGTGGTGGTGGTGGTGGTGACAAGCAATATGGAGTCCCACTAGGGCCCTAGTGGGACTCCATATTGCACAAACAACAGAAACAACACTAAACTGCATATGCAACACAAACACTTTTCTGGCTTTTACAGAGGTTTTGTATTCATCACAAGAGTACTACTGATGGCACAGTTATGGGAAACCACAGGTGGCATCTTATCTGAACACTATGCCACTATGATCGATATCTAATCAGGAAATGACCTATGTAATTATTTACTTGGGCATTTGTAGTGATGTAATTTCCCCACCTACTTGTACCATGTGAACCGCATCCCTCTTCTCCCACTGGCTACTCCACCACACGGAATTCTCAAGGTCTAATAAATATCACTATGTAATTATTTACCTGCATTTACATAGATCACTTAGGAAAAGGCCTTTTGCTTCGGGTTCCATAATGCATGAGGAATACTGCTGCATCTGAAAGAGCAGGACTAAAATATTTAACTACGACATTTACAAACTACAAATATTTAAAATATTTACAAATTACTAAACTATTTACAAATATACAAACAATATCAGGTCCCTGCTTCAGCTCACATTACAATGGAACATCAAATGAAGCATGTGTATGAGGTTGGCAAACATTATGCATGCAATTGTCTTTCAATGGAAGATAACAATGTAATTATTTACCTGCACATTTGTAGTGACGTAATTTCTATACTCTCTTCTCCCACTGGCTCACATAAATATCACTAGCAGGAAAATTTTTTTTAATGTATAGATAGATAATAAATTACGTCAGGATCATAGATAATAAATTAGGTCAGGATCTTGTACATTGTTACAGTGTACAAGATCCTGACCAGCTGCATAATCAAGAAGATATCAGACCACTTGGAGAGCCAGAACATAATGGACGAACAGTAGAAAGGATGCAAGGAGCAATTAACCATAGATGTCGCAGTTATAGAGTAAGCCTACAAGAATTGCTGCAACCTGTATACCACCTACATCGATTATTGCAAGGTCTTCGACTCTATTCCTCATAGCTGGCTGATAGAGATGCTGAAGATCTACAAAGTCAATCCGACAGTGACAAACTTCCTAGAAGCAATGATGGCGAAATGGAGTACCACCATTAAGGTCGAGAACATCGCAACCAGACTGATCCCCATCAGGAGGAATCTTTCAGGGAGATGCCCCAAACCCACTATCCACCATCCTCAACAGCAGTAACTATGGATATAACCTCAGAGAAGGAAGGAAAAAGCTGTACACCCTCACCCACCTAATGTACATGGATGACATCAAACTCTACACGGAAACCGACGAGAAGCAACTACTCTGGTTCACAGAAGAATTCAGCAATGATATCAGGATGGAATTTTGTCTAGACAAATGCAAGGACCAAGGATTGTATCACACGGGAAATTAGTCGGCTGAAACTACCAGCCGCAGACTAGTAAAGAGATTGAAGCCATGACAGAGGGAGACACCTCAAATATCTGGGAATGAATTAGTCAGCTGAAACTACCAGCCGCAGACTGGTAAAGAGATTGAAGCCATGACAGAGGGAGAGACCTCCAATTATTATTATTATTAGCTATATGGTGCAAGAAAGCCAGAAGCTTATGCTGCACCAGCCAAAAAAAAAAAAAATTCTGAATTACCCTGAGAGAGAGAGAGAGAAGGGAATCACCAAGAAATAGAAGAATGATGATATCCAGCTAAGAACCCTGGGTGTGCCAAGCCCACACTCACCAGGTGTGAGCCCCTGGGGTTAACATCTCTCCTGAGCTGTAACTGCTGAGCCTGCATCATCCTGCACAAGGAAATTAAGGCCTGGCTGAACGAAAAATACCATCAGAGACTCAGAGGACTACTGAAAGCAAAGCTGAATGGAGGGAACACAGATAAAGCTTATCCGAAATGGCTTGGAAGGTGGGATGCTTACGGTCAGCCGTGGTTAGTGCCTACCGAAAGTGGTCTGAGGAGGGGAAAACCCACAAACAACTGGCAAGGTGTTGGACGACCACGGCTCATTGATGCTCGAGGTGAGCAAAGGCTGTCCCGGATGGTATGTGGCAACAGAAGGGTGACTGTGGCACAACTCACCGGTAATCGGAATGCTGGTGATGGGAGTAATGTGCCACAATACACAGTACATTGAACCCTGCTGATAATGGGGATGTGTAGCCCAGGCTGCTCCGAGTGCCCATTCTAAGACACGATTCACTGGCGACAACACCAATGATGGGCACATGAGCATCGAAACTGGACCTTGAGTGATTGGAAAAGGCAGTCTGGTCCGATGAATCACGCTTCCTGTTGCACATGTGGACGGCTGGGTGCTTCATTTACCCGGGGAAGTGATGGCACCTGGATGTACCTTGGGATGAAAACAAGGCGGCAGTGTCATGCTTTGGGCGATGTTCTGCTGGGATACCCTGGGTCTAGACATCATGTGCCGGGCACACTAATGTCTACTACCTACCTAAACATCATTGCTGACCAGGTACACCCCTTCATGGCAATGGTCTTCTCCTCTGGAGGTGAAGTCTTTCAGCAGGATAATGCGTCATGCCACACTGCCCAGATTGTTCGAGACTGGTTCGCGGAACATGAGGATGACTTCCAGGTATTGCCCTGGCCTCCAAATTCCCCCAACATCAATCATCAATGGTTTGTCTTGGAACAGCAACTCTGATCTGCGGCGTCTCAACCACGGACCTTATAGGAGTTAAAAGGATCTGCTGGTTATGTGTTGGTACCAGATTCCACAAGACACATTTAGAAATCTTGTAGCATCCATGCCTTGCCGGCTACAAGCTGTTTTTATTGCACGTGGAGGATGTTTGTTGTTTGGTTTTTTTTTTAGGAGCATTAGCAACTAAGGCCATATTGCTCTGGGAATATGCGGTGGTCATTCCCTGACCTTTCCGCATCCTCCGTATTTGATGGTGACGGGCTCGAACCCCGGTCTAATCAAGAAGCGTATGCTACGCACTGCTGCTCCTTCCCACCTGGCTATGGAGGTGCCACACGCACGTGGAGAACCAACATCATATTAGGTAGGTGGTCATAATGTTTTGGCTCATTGGTATATATTCCCCCGTCTTCCTGACAATATAGTCACCAACAAAAACTACTTTCTGTGGGACCAGCGCATTCTGCCTTGGAGATTGCTGCTGTGTTGCCTGATACACAGGAGTGAGATCTGGCTTTGAGTTGGGCAGCTGAGAGCTTGATGGGTACCTCATATTAATTTCTTTGGGGGCAGTACCCTACACCTGAAACTTTCATAGATGCCCATCAGAATCAGCATTCTGATGGGCAAAGACATCCTCCTTGGCTAGACAATGTCCTGTTCTAGACTGGCCTGCAAACATTTCACATATATTTTTTTTTTTAATGTAATGCATTGGAGAATCGCCCCTTCTGTTTTCCCGCTACTGTGTGTTTATTGCTTTGCTTCTCAGTCTGGGTCATGATTCTGTTTAAGTATAATATAATTAAGAAAGAAATTTAATACGTTTAATAAATTTTGCTGATTAATTGATGATACTATACTAATCTAACAGATTTCTAATACAATGCCACGTATTTCGCTATTTAGTTTTACGTTAAATCTTACGCTATGAAGTTCAGGATTTACGTTACGCTGTTCCGTATCGTCTAACAATGGTAAGATCTACGGACACTAAATATTAACTTTCAAAATCGCTATCTAAATTCAAATAAACCAAGGAGCTTCAGTAGGGCTATAAAGCTACTTATTGAAAATAATTTAGTATAACAGTTAAGTCAATAAAAGGCCTATATGTATATAAAATATTTATATTTAGTTGGCGTTCGCCGGAGCTGCAAAAATCTTGGCCAACATGGTAATCCAACAAACATCTTGTTACCTAATAAGCCTTATCTAGACAATTACGAAGAAAAATTAGTTGTTAATAAAAACTTACAAGACTGATTTGCAGTGAAGTGTTAATTTAAATATATTAAATACTGAACTGCTGGTGTGGAGGGATAAATTCAAAGTGTTCAAGGCCAAAGATTTGCCTAAAATTACCCCGGGGGCTCACATCTAGTGAGTATGGGCTTGGCACACCCAGGGTCCTGAGCTGGATATCATCATTCTTCTCTTTCTTGGTGATTCCCTTCTACTTTTGACTCTCTCTCTCTCTCAGGGTTACTCGGGAACTTTTTTTTTTTTTTTTCCTGGTGCGGCATAAGCTTCAGGCTTCCTTGCATCATATGGATATTAATAATAATAATAATAATAATAAGTGACCAGGCTTCCTGGATTTAAGTTGTTTGCCCTGCATTGCAAACTGTCCCGTAAAATGTCCTGGATTGGACATGTAGCCTCCATTCTCTATGAATCACAATTTTTATATGATTGCCACAATTTGCAGAAATGAAGCCGTTCTTAGTAAGATTACCCCTTTATTCCCTTCACTAGTTTCGTTACCCTTCTCTGTACTCATTTCATCTTTCCTAAAACGAGGTCTCCAGACCTGTATGCAGTACCTCAAGAGGTGGCCTGACCACTGCCTTTTACAATGGGATAATCACCTCTTTATCCTTGCTAGTAAAATTTCTGTATATCAGTGACAACACTACATGTGCTGTTCTGGCACTTGTCTGTACTACTCAGAGAACTTCATATTGGACTACACAATTACTCCAATGTCATTTTTCATTTTCAACTATGGTAAGTGTAGTACCACACAGTTGGTATGTTAACCTCGGATTACTGCTACCCTTATGCAGTACCTTGCATTTGTCAATGTCATTTTTCACATCAATGCTAATAAGAGCTCAAGAGCTGGGATGTACATATGTCTGCTTGTGCATATTTTTACATGGAGGATTCAATGTGCGGGTATGCCTTGGATAACTTTAAGATGGCAGTAAAGGATGTTGCCAATGTTCAAACACTATGTAAAATTAGTAATTAACTCATTCTGCACAGAGTTTGCTATTTAATATTTAGTGAAGAACTGAAGCTATGAAATTGCTTAGTGAAATTGCATCATTACTACATGACTGTAATGAATTTTAAGACAAACTAAAGGATTGTTTTAAAGGATTTCACAATACGAGATGTTTTAATAAAGATGCCTAATGTAATCCCCCCTCCCCAATACATCAAATAAGTAACACTTCCACTTTAGAGAAGTTTGTTGTTACTTATTCTCAGTTGAGTGTTACCATCAGCACTACCCAAGACCAGCACTATTTCAAAGCTGTTTTACCTTTCATTTGTGGGTAGGTGAGTAGTAGTAGTAATAGTAAATGATGCAAGAAAGCAACTTTATATAGTATCAGGCAAAAAAAAAAACAAACAAACAAACAAACAAACAAACAAACAAAAAAAAACAATGGTTCACCCATCCATACCCTCCAAAGAATTTGTCTAGTTCTCCCTTGAATTTATTCAACTCACCCACTTCCACAGCAACAGATGGAAGCCTGTTCCAAAAATCAACCACCTACTGGCTGAAGGCAAACTTTCACACATCTATCCTGCAACAATCCTCAACTATAATTTTTGTCCCCTCGTGTGCTGCAGTCTCAGCAAGTGGAAGAATACCATTAACATTCTACTTACTCAATCCATTCAAGACTTTAAACACCTCAATCAGATCTCCCTGCAGGTGCCTGGTCTTGAGACTGCAATTTGCAGAATTAAAGGTTTTCTAGCTAAGAGCACCCTTTTGTTCCCTTCACCAATCTGGTTGCCCTTCTCTGCGCCCGTCCCAGCAGATCTACATCCTTCCTAAAGTGAGGCCTCCAGACCTATATATAGTACTCAAGATGCAGCCTAACTATGGCCTTATGCAAAGGGATAATCACCTCCCTGATAGCAAAGTTTCTTTGAGTATCCAAAGGTATAAAAGCTGATAACCTGGTTGTAACCTATTTACACAATGTGAAAGATGCCAAAAGGTGTACTTTAGACTAATAAAATTTTATTGTAACGTTCAACTGAGTAACAGCAGGCTTCTCTAGTGGAAAAGTATTTCTTATTCAAAGTAAAGGGAAAGGCAATTTGTGAAGGATTTTGCAATGTGAGACAGGGGCAGGGGCATATTCAGGGGGAGGCAGAGAGGGTATATGCCCTCCCTTAACCAAAAATTTGAAATTAAAGAAAAAGAATGCGGGAAGCCGTTTTGCTTCTTCTCTATTCTCTCAAGGGATTTTCAGAGTACAAAGAGCTAACATAAAGACAAAATCTCCAGAAAAACCAATGATTTTGTTCAGTGGCATAACTATGCCAATGCAGCTGTATTTGGGCCCGAGGTTGAATGGGGCACGTGAAATTCTGAAGACAGATTTATTTCTGAAGACAATTAACAAGTTTCATTAATAAACAAGCATTTTTAAAAATTAAATGTAACACATTCTTATCAGCACAGCGACTGGCTGTCCGAGTATTGTTTTGACTGTGTCAAAACAATATACTACTTATAGAAATGTTGTTGTTATTTGGTTTTTAGGAGCATTAGCAACTAAGGCCATATTGCTCCGGGGATATGCAGTAGTCATTCCCTGACCTCTCCGCATTTGGTGGTGACGGGCTCGAACCCCGGTCTAATCAAGAAGTGTGTGCTACGCACTGCTGTATAGAAATAGTAGAAAATAAAAGATAGTCGTGAAATATTCAGCAAAACCAGTGCCAAATATAGATATACATCACATCTGATTTTATTCTAGTGTTGATTTTATTTTACATTTTTTTGTGTGTGTGGGTACACTGATTGTTGTTGGAGGGCAATGTTTTATTTTTCAATACACAGATTTCTCACATAACAGTCTAGCTATGGCCACTGTTGTCATTTTAGTGCCTTAGATTCGGCTTTTTTTCGTTTATCTGAAACGAAAAACTACAATGACCATCAATGAGTTGTTATTATGATAACCAGAGACATATCTAAACTGCCAATCCTTTGATCCTTGCATATGTCAATGGCGATCTGTAAGTGATCAGTGCATTGGGAGGAACCCTTTGTGTAATTAGCATTTATCCTGTGGTATCAGAGAGCGGATTAAACAATGATAAGGATGGGTAAAATGTCTACTTCAGTCATCTTAAAATTAGTGGGTCTTGATCACACAAGTTGTCTGTCCAACATGTCACTCCAAAGCACGCAGTTCCATTAAATTTATGGTTTTGAGTTCATTTGCCATTTTCGCAACATGCTACCCTTGTCTATTGCTTTCTTTCCATACAGCCAACAAGACTGGACTTTGTCGCTTTAATACATTTTATAACTATTTTATATGTATCTGTTCTGTTTCCGCTTGTGGTGGGAAAATTTGTTGCAAAGTTACTTGAAGGAGAAACTGGGGAAACGAGAGTGGGAAACAAAACAAAAAAAATTCAGCCAATCAGATTTTTTCATTTTGCTTTATTGGCAAAGAAAGAAAGTTCTGCAGCTCTTATTAAATATCATGTACTATTCTATAATTCTAAATTTTCAAGTGTAGTGATTTACATTAAAAAAATTCACCCATTACCATTACAACCATTCTTTTCTAACCTGTGATAGAAAGGCTGAAAATGTAAGTAAATTTATTATTCCAGTTTTCTTTAGTTTACATGGACCATTCACAAATTTTGAGTGATCCATGATGTCGGTGATTGTCAAACACTATCCAGTTTTGATACTAATGTTACTCATTGCTGTAGATTATTTACTATTCTTTGCATTTTGTTACAAATTGACAGAACAATCTGTAATTTTGTTACAAATTGACAGAACAATCTGTAATTTTGTTACTCTGTTAAAGTAACAAAATTTGCAATTTTGTTAAAGCAAAATGAAAAAATCTGACTGGCTGAATTTTTTTTGTTTTGTTTCCCACTCTCGTTTCCCCAGTTTCTCCTTCAAGTAACTTTGCAACAAATTTTTCCACCACAAGCGAAAACAGAACAGATACATATAAAACGGTTATAAAATGTATTAAAGCAACAAAGTCCAGTCTTGTTGGCTGTATAGAAAGAAAGCAATAGACAAGGGTAGCATGTTGTGAAAATGGCAAATGAACTCAAAACCATAAATTTAATGGAACTGCATGCTTTGGAGTGACATGTTGGACAGACAACTTGTGTGATCAAGACCCACTAATTTTAAGATGACTTGGTGTCAGTATTTTTTATTTTTTTTTTAAATTTTATTTTATTTAAAACCAGTTGATGGATCATTTACAGATTAGAGAAAGATGCAATATGAATTTCAAAAAGTTATTTTTTTTCCCTTACCTCTTCTTTTTTTTTTTTACCTTTTGTGCTCAGTAAACAACGAATTCACACCTCAGAATAGAGAAGTGTGTATTGATTTGCTTTATGTGCACATTGCAATGCCAACTTTGTAGTGATTCTGTAATAAGTGATTTTATGAATGAATTTTCTGTTTATACTCTGGATGACCACACAGTCAGAGGAGTTCACAAGATAGGGAGAATACAAGAAACGGCTCAGTATTTAACAGTCATGCATGGGCGCCAGCAGAATATTTTGCAAGGTGGTGCACACATGTGGGAATAAATTTTTTGTTCACCAAATTTTCAAATAAACTAGTCAGTCACTGTGCTGATAAGAATTTGTTACATTTAATTAAAAAAAAATGCTCGTTTATTTGATCATTTACAGATCAAAGAAATCATTTAATTACTCATAAGTCAAGCTTGACTGATTTACGTGTCCAGCCGAGCCAATGTTTCGTGTCTGGTTTAATGTTTCAATAAATTAATGAAAATATTACAAATTGTGTATTACTTCAAAATCCACTTGCACCATGCTGCCGGCACCCATGGTCACAGGATTGAACCCCAGTTACTCAAGGTACGTATACTTATGCACCCTCGCTCGCACCTGATCACTCGCCTATGGTGGCCTTTATGTAAGTGAATTTATTATTCCAGTTTTCATAAGTTTACATGATGGACCATTCACAAATTATGAATGGTCCATGACATTGGCGATCGCCAAATGTTGTACAGTTTGCGATACTAATATTTTTTTTATGTAAACCCCAAACACGAGAGGTATTAGAACCTATAGTACTTAGTACGGAGCTTGGGTTGGAGGTTGAGAAGATGAAAGAAGATATTTGTTGACATTGGACTTGAACTTTTGTAGACTGTAATTTTCAGGAAATACATATGAAGGAAGGTTGTTCTAGAAAACGGCAGTTGAATGAATAAACGAGGAAGATGAAAAGTTGGTTCTGTGAGTTTGGAGTTGGACAGTAAATGGATGTTGGCTGGTGGTGGCACGTTTTCGGACTGTTTTGAAAGAGAGAGAGAGAGTGGGAATTATAGAAGCCAATTCAGAAGAACAGTGCCCATGGAAGCATGCAGCAGAAACAGTACTTCTATGAGACAGCAAGTGGAGAGACTTTGTTAAAGATGAATCATTAATTAACCTAACTGCCCTCTTCTGAATGGAGTCGAGAAGCCCGAGAGAGGTTTTGGGGGCACCACCCCAGATGTGGGAACAATATTCCATGGCAGGGCTGATTTGTGATACTAATATATGTTACCCATTGCTCTAAATATATTTTTATTTATTATTATTTTTACTATTCTTTGCATTTTGTTACAATTTGACAGAACGATTTGTAATTTTATTACTCTGATGTCAGGATTTTTTTTTTTTTTTTTTAATTAAAAATTTGTTGCTGGATCATTTACAGATAAAAGAAAAATATTATAATATGAATTTCCCCCAATCACTCAGAACTCTTCAACTTCTTTTCTTTGAAATTCGACTTTCTGCAGTCTAACTTTCCTAATATGGAGGGTCGCTTTATGCTGGTTCACTTTTCAAATTACTGGAGTAGACTGCCCAAAACAAAGATGAAGTAACTTAAATTGTTTCCACATGCAAAACAACTGTTCTGAATAGATTTAACAGTGTTGACGAAAACTTGCCCCTTTTTGTTTGTGATGATTCAGTTACTTTGAGTAGGTAACTATTTTTTTTTTTTTTCACTTATGAATTTTAATATTAAAATATAGTGTGTAATTTTTCCCCTTTTTGAAAACGAGCAAAAAATATTGTCAGCACTATCATGATCAATGGCTCAAAGATGCTAAATATAACTGGCTCTGCAAATTAGACGACGATTATTTAAAATGTTTTTGTATATATTGTAAATGCACGCTGACAGATGAATTAAGTGATATTGAAAGGCGTCATAATACAAACGAAGCACAAGAAAGCCAAAGAGCCCTTTAGTTTTCAGCATTGGAGAGTATTGCCATTGAAGAAAATTGGCGATACAGAACGTGCAATGGCAGAAAGCAGCATAGCATTTTTCAAAGGGGGGATGGAGGTTTTGTGGGGTCTGAAACGTATACAATTTTTGGGACCCTCTTTAAGAAAAAGAATGCAAAATTTCTTTGTATTTTTCTTAAAGCTGGTGGCCACTCAAACCATGGATGCCAGCAGCATGGTGCAAGTGCACCACCTTTGGATTTCAAAGTAATACACAATTTTTAATAATTTCATTAATTTATTGAAACATTAAAACAATACAAATTCATACTTTCAAAATACAAGTACTTTCTCCCACTGATCACTAACTTTTGGCTCAGCTGTACATGTAAATCAGTCAAACTTGACTTAATTAAAATATTGCATGTATTCAAAAATTTGGTGAACCAAAAATACCTACCTGCACCACCTTGCAAAATATCCTACCGGCGCTCATGACTCTAATGCCACCCAACAAGACAGTGTGAAGGAGGTGAAGTCGGAATGAAAAGAGAAAATGGTGTTAACTGATTGTGGTTAAACTATCTTACTTTTGCAAACCTTGCAAAAACATATGACCAAGGGAACATATTGCTAGGGCACCTCCCAGGGTTGAAGGGGCCTGTGCAGGTAATTAGCCCTGAAGCTTAAGCTTCATTAGCTTCACTGTAAATCCACCTCTGCACATACGTCTATTATTCCTTCCTTTTATAATTTTCTTATATATTTCATAATCACCCCAGGGGCTCACATCTGGTGAGAACAGCTCTGGTCAGCTCACATCTGTGAGCTTGGCACACCCAGGATCCTGAGCTGGATATCATTATTCTTCTCTTTCTTGGTGATTCCTTTCTACTTCTGACACTCTCTCAGGGTAACTTGGGAATATTTTTTGGCCGGTGCAGCGTAAACCTCAGGCTTCCTTGCACCATATGGCTAATAATACTAATGAGAAGGGCAAGACCATCTAGCCCCACCAACTGGAAGTGCTTCCCGCTCAACTGCGCTAGTGACCACCAAGGAAGGGAGAAAACACCAACGCATGAAGTGGAGCATCGAAATGAATACGTACATCATATGGCTAATAATAATAATATTAATAATAATCATTATGCAAGCATACTACGAAATAACGAAGCTGGAAACTGATATGACAACTTATAGGGCGGGACTACATACCAAGTGGCTGGAACGATTCTCAGATATTCAGGTCACCAAACAGCAAACCGGAGAAGGACCATCGTCACAAATAACCTGATAGCTCCTGCAATCGTGGAAAAAATCAAGCAGGACGTGAGTGATCAACTCAAAGGATAAAGAATATGGAACCAGAGGAGGAAGTATATCCACCACCGAACCTGAAGAGGAAGAGCAAGAAGAAATACAACCCACAGCAGCTGAAGTGGAAACAGACGAGCTGAAGTGGAAGAAGGCCCTAACAGAATTCGAAGGAATGGACCCCACAGAGACACATGATACCAAAGCAGAGGCCGAATAGAACCTTGTGGAGAGTCACAGACCACCTGAATTGGAACACAATACTGCATTACCTCGACAGCAATGGTGCAACACTGGAGGCCATCTACACAGCCGTGTATTGTGCTGTGGTAGCAGCCACGAGGATTAATGGAAGAGAAGCGAGAGACCAGCAGCAGAATAATTAAAAAACAGAAGGAACCACCAGCTTGGGAAAGAAGACTTCAGCAGAAGATAGAAGAATTAAGAGTCAAGATAGGCCAATTGACCCAGTACCAATGGGGCAATAGGAGTAAGAAATTAATTGGAAAAGTGAAGAGCATCCTCAAGAGAGACAGCATCCACAGCAAACATGAGACAAAAAATCAGAGAATAGGAGAGTACTTGGAATCATTGAAGCAGAACCTCCTTGCACTGAGCAGGAGACTATGCCTGTAGAAAGAGAGCTCCCAGAGGAAAATAAACAACCAAATCTTCGATTAGGACCAAAGAGGCTTCTACAGGAATCTTGGAGAAGATGGGAAAGAATGGATCACCCGAGAAGAAGACGATTGAGGAGTTTTGGGGAAACATATGGAGCAGGGAAGTAAGACATAACAGCCGAGCCACCTGGATATACGTAGAACACAAGAAAATCAAGGACGTACAAGAAATGAGAGGGTGGGAGATTCGGGAAGAAGAAGTAAAAGAGACCATCAAGAACTCTCACAACTGGCAAACTCCAGGAATAGATAATGTCCAAAACTACTGGTACAAGAAGTTTTGGATGTTACTACTTCCCCTCCAATGCTATATAAGCTTTCTTGCATCGTTTACCACTGCTATTACTGATAATAATAATAATTCAATTTGAGGAATGGCGGTTTCAGGAAAGATATGTGGGAATTTGTCTTCAGCCAGTGGATAGTTGTTTTGGAACTTCCATCTGTTGTTGTTGAAGTGTGTAGTTAATAAATTCTAGGAAGAATTACACAAAGTCTTAGAAGAGATGTATTGTTTTTTATGTTATATAAGCATGCTTTCTTGTATCATTTGCAATTACTTATACTAATATTGATGACTTCCATACTTTAAAGGTATACCATAATTCTAAAATTTGCACTGTGTGCCATCCCTCTAGTTGATAGCACTGAGCATGAATAGTATAGCACCTTATGATGTCACAATATCCTTTCCTGAAATTTATACCCATTCCTTTGCCTCTAACAACTGTATCCTCCCTCCCTCCCCCACCCCTTCTGCCCTGATGAGTTGCCAGTTTTGACACATGGGGAAAATATCAGGAAGTACACAAACCTAAGACAGGAGATCAAAGAGATGTGGCATATGCAACAAGTAACAACCATCCTGATCATTGTGTCAACCATAGGCATGGTGCCAAAGACCCTACATAACAACCTATCAGCAATAGGTCTCCCACTCTCCAAGGAACTCCAGAAAGTTGCAATCCTGAACAGGTGTAGGATAGTCAGAAAGTTCCTCGACCAACAGTAACACCAGACATAACAACAACCACCCTGTCTACTTGGTAGCAATTCCCGTCCAGAGGTAGAACCCCAATCAGGGAGAAATAATATAATAATAAACTTGTTTGTTCCATGTGTTATATTGTCAAATATTTGGAAATAATATACAGTATTATTGTCATTTTTTGTGATTAATACGTATTATTATTCACATGCTTTCCTAATATTCAAATAAAGATAATCAATAAAACATTATTTATGTGTGTGTGTGTATAAGTGTTCCTAGGTCTATCTAAAAAAAAACATTGAACCACCTGGTTGCCATGCCTCCCTTACAATGATACCTGGATATGCCATTGATGTGAGATGTTATAATAATACCAATAGTACAACATTGGTTTGTCTTCAGTTCAACTGTTTAGTAATAATGCAATTGTACTGAACAATGACATATTTAATTAATGTTAATTGTTTTACATTTAATACTTAATCCTGGTCATATCTGTGGCATTTTGGGATCATGGGAGGGGGAGTGCAATGCGTTTCAATCTGGTTTCTAAGTTCATTACTTAGAAACCACATTGAAAAGGGCCCTATTTGAAAATGAGAGGGTGAAAACTTTGCTGACATATTTTCACACATCATTACCATGAAACTCTTTTCAGCTATTTTTTCATTACTGCAAGTTTCACCCATAACCTGTGTTCTTTTGAGGCCAGTCAGTTTAGTCTACTTTCTTGAAATTTGTCCAGTATATGCTGCATCTCTTAACAGTATGTATACACAATTTTAACAGATGGCAGTCCAAAGCCACCACTGATATTGCTGATCGACAGTGTTGTCTAGCTTTGGCTTATAAAAGCTGAAAAAAAAAAAAAAAGAAATTTCGTGGAATTCAAATCCGAAGCTGACAAAACAAAAGTGGCAAATGATGTAAGGCTAGCTCATCAGCAAAAAAAAAAAAAAAAAATTCCATTTCACCTACCCATCCCTTCCAATAGTTTTTCTAGTTCATCCTCTAATTTATTCAAACTATTCACTTCCACAACAACAGACAGAAGCTTGTTCCAGCAATCAACCAATTGTTGCTGAAGGCAAACTTCCACATCTTTCTTCAGTTTGAATTTATGTCTCCCTTTCCCTCAGGCGTGTAATCTGAGAAAGAGAAAGAATCCCATTAGCATTGAGATTGCTCAAACCCTTCAAGGCCTTATACACCTCAATCAGGTCACCTCGCAAGTACATAATTTCCAGATTCTGAAATTTGCAGAACCGAAGCTTTTCTTGCTAAGAGCACTCCTTTGTTCCCTCCCACCAATCTTGTTGCTCTTCTCTGTACTCGTTCCAGCAGTTCTACATCTTATATAAAATGAGGACTCCAGACCTGTATACAGTACTCAAGATGTGGCCTGACCATTGCATTATACCAACGTTTCCTAAATTGTGTTAGAACTATCTTTAAAAGACTCCACCAGACAGACAGATATTCCCTAACTCAGCACTACAACTCATAAACAACAGCAGGTATCTGCCACCAGTCAGGTGATCTCAAGAATCTAAAGCCATCTTATCTGGCTGATTTCTCAAATAACTAATTGCTTATAATCCTCAGCTTTGAAGGGTTTGATTGTATCTTTAAAGCAATAAAAATTATTTGAGTTCTATAGCACTTTAGTAATGGCAGCTTTAGAACACAAGAGATTGCCCAGATGAGATCTGGGCAACCTCCTGTTGCATGTCTTAAGGCTTGTAGATGAGGATGCAGTGGTGGACACTTGATGATTGGAAACGTGATATTTTCAGACAAATTAACATTCACATATTTTTCAACTTTAGGGTGAATGGTGAATGGCAAAGGAAGCACATCATACTGTCTTGTGCTAACCATCAAACACTGAGGAGGATCAACAATGGTTTAAGCAGCAATATCTTGGTGTTCTTTAGGCCTTGTCATTACCCTGAACAGGCGAATTACTGCCACTGATTACCTGGATATTATAGTAATAGTATTTGCCATACAGTGCAAGAAAGCTACAGACTTTTGGTGAACTGGAAAAAAACAAACAAAAAAAACCCACCAAAAGTTGATAAGAAAATACAAATTATATGCTTCCCTCTTCGTACAGGTAACCATCCAATTGACCTTTGAATTTATTCAAACTGTCAGCCTCAACTACCTGTGAGGGCAATTTGTTCCAGTAATGACTTGCTGGCTAAAAGAATACTTCTTACAATCTAACTAAATCTCAACTCCTGTAATTTGAATTTATGGCTCCTAGTTCTGGAATTATTTATAACAGTTAAAAAGTCCATTGTCACTCATTTTACTAATCCCTCTCAGAGCCTTAACCTCAATTAGGTCACTTTTTTGGAGGTGCCTGGTTGTCAAGCTCTGTAGCCCACATAATTGGAACCTTTTCTCATATGGTCATCCTTTTGCCAATCTTACCATTCAAGTCGCTTGTCTTTGGACCCTTTCAAGGAGCTCAATGTCTTTTTTTCAGATGAGGTCTCCATACTGGAACACATTTATTCCACATTTGGAATAAACATTATTCCAAATGTGGTGTTACAATTATTTTGTGGCCTCTGAAAAATAATTTCTAATCTGAAATTATTGTTATAACAGTGAGATTATGACCTATCTATCTCTACAGGATAATGTTTGATAAATCATCAATACAATGGGCTTTCCTGGCTACCTGTTTACACTGTTTGGTAAACTTCATATGTGCCTGTATTGTAGCACCCTGATTCCTTTCCTCCTCTGCTGTTTTTAATTCAACCCCACTAAGTGTATAATTTATTTTTGGGTGGCTGTTCTCCAAGTGTAAGACTTTGCATTTAGCAGCATAAAAACATAGCTGCTAGTTTTCTGACCATCTTTGGAGTCTGTTCATGTCATCCTACAGGATTGCTGCTTGGCACTGATTATTAACCATTCTACCAATCTTTACATTGTCTTCAAATTTTGACATCTTGGCTTCTATACCTTTCTCAATCTCATTTATGAAAATGAGAAACAGTTCAAGAACAAATCCTTGGGGGACCCCACTTCTTACACCAATCTGAAGAATATTGATTATTCACAACTTGCCTTCTGCCCTGCAGCTGGCCAGCAATCCATCTTAGAATCTTACCAGTAATCCGAACCTGTTCAAGCTTATACAGTAACCTCTCATGGGACTGAGTCATCTGCTTTACTAAAATCCAAATAAACTATGTCAAAATTGTTCCCTTCATCCAGTTCATAAGTAACTGTGTCAAAATAGCCTACTAAGTTAGTTAAACATGTTGCCACTTCTCTAATTCAAAGAAAAATCCCAAGAGTCCATAGATGCTCTCATCATCAGTAGTTCAATACAGTCCCTAGTGGTCTCCCTCAAAACTACCAGATGCCATCAACTCGGGAAGCCTTACTTGCTTTTATGCTCAAGTTTTTTTCTAATAAACAATATAATTATGAAATCACTAATTTCATATGGCTGAGCTTCACTCGCAGAGCCTCTTCTCAGCATGAAGTGTCTTTTACCAGGAAAGACCAATGCAAAGTACCTATTCAATTCGTCCACATCAGCTGGATTATTTAAGATTTGCCCACACCCAGTGCAAGGGTCCGATCTGATTAGCTTTCTTCTTCATATTCACATACAGGAAAAATTCCTTTCCTCATTCTTTGCTCTCTTAGCCAATGCTCATATTCTGAGTGACCAGGTTTGTCCAATGGTGCAAACATTGTTCCTACAAATGCCATGTTTTAAGATGATAATGCTTAATACACACAGTCAGATGGGTCCAGTCTTGATTTGAGGAGTGTGAAACAGGCAAAGCATCTCCCATGGCCTGCATAATCACCAGACATATTATTAAGCCACTGTGGGCATATTTGGAAAGGAGAGTGGAAAGCAAGTTTCCTCTACCTTCATTGCTCAAGGAGCTTGAAATCTTCCTCCATGAAGAATGTCCAATATGCCTTTTAACTCGGTTATTGTCAGAATACAAGCTACTTTAAAAGCAAAGGGTGGCCCAACACCATATTAGTGCATACCTGTAACTCTTATCACAGGTGTTTCCATTGTTTTGTCCATCTTAGTACAAGGGCTGTTAAAGAATGATCATAATTTTTTTTTTTCACAACACACTTTTATTAATCATCCATGTATCGATGATCCTTTTCAAAATATACCCCATTTGATGATATGTACTTACTCCAAAGTTTCTGGCATTCTTCAAAAACATGGTGGAAGCCTCTTTTGACATGCATTTGAGAATTGCCTCCGATGTCTTTACAACTTCTTCTGATGACTGGAAACATTTTCCTTGCAGCTCATTTTATAACTTTGGATATAAAAAAAAAAAAAAAATCTCAGGGTGCAGTGTCAGGTCTGTAGGGCAGATGAGGAACACATTTTGGCATTAATGCCGGACTAAGTATTCTATGACAGTATGAGTATTGTGAGGTCTTGCATTGCTGTGATGCAGCATCCACCCTAACTGTGTGTATTTGGGATTGTTTATGACAAATGTGATCTCGCAAAGTGTGTAGTACAGTACAGTTCTGTAGTAAGGTCCCATAACATTATGTGACACAACATGCTGATACCCATTACTTGAAATGTCATAAAAAGAGATGACAATAACCTTTCAAACCTAGCTTTGTTACTTACTCTTTGGGTCGAAATGATAAAGCAGTGTCTCATCTGCTGTTATCACCTTGTGCAGAACCTCATCATCTTCAGTAAATATCCCTTGCAGCTCCTAACAAACCTCCATGCGAACTTGCTGTTGCTCAGATGCCAATAGCCTTGGAACTCAGTGTGCACAAACACGTCATATGCAAATGGTCATGAAGAATACCACATGCTTCTTAGTGATATTCTCAGTAACTGAAAGTTATTTTACTATTATACGATGATTTCAGAAGCAGTGTTTGTGATTTCTTGTTGACAGCAGTCGTTGGGGCTCCAGGACCACCAATTTTGTGATTGAATCATGTCCATATGTAAATATTCTAAACCACCTGTGAGCTATGCTGTTTGTAAATTCAGTCAAGTATAAACTTGACTGAATTTATACATGTTCAACAACTGACAGTTGCTTTGTGATGCAACGTGATTTGGTCTAAATTCTGCAGATCTGCTAGAAATAGCAAGCGTTACAGTTGTTCACGAAAAATTATGATCATTCTTTATTGAATAGTCCTCATATATATACTGTGCACGCACGCATGAAACACACACGAATTTTGTTAGCAGGGACAAGGAGGTAATTATTCCATTGTATAAGGCAATGGTTAAGCTACGCCTTGAGTAATGCATACAGATCTAGAAGCCACATTTTAGGAAAGGTGTAGCTCTGTTCACATGGGTGTAGAGAGCAAACAATTAGAAAGCAGCACAAAATTGTATTCTTACACTCTTAAGCAGGACTTTGTTCTGCAAATTGCAGTATCTGGTAACTAGACATTTACAAGGAGACCTGATTTATTGATTCACACTATAAAGGGATGAGTAAAATGAATTGACACTAAATGCTGGTGGCATCCCTGTTCTTGGATGATACACATAAGGGGTTCACATCTGGTAAGTATGGGCTTGGCACACCTAGGGTCCTGAGCTGGATATAATCATTCTTCTTTCTTGGTGATTTCCTTATACTTCTCTCTCTCTCTGTCTCTCTCAGGGTAACTCGGAATTTTTTTTTAGCTGGTGTAGCATAAGCCTCGGCTTCCTTGTACTATATGGCTGGTAATAATAATAATAAGATGCAACTAATGTTCCATGAAAAATTGTAATTAATAATAATAAAAAAAATAATAAAATAAATAAATTTTGAATATTTGCAGCGTACACCACTTTTGTATCTTTATAGTTTTTAACATTATTTTTTTTCGGTTATTAATATACTGGCATAGACTAATAATCAAATGGATCACAGAACACTTTATTTTGAGGGACTTTTGCATAAACAAGAATGCGTAGAGGTAATGACATCTATGTAAAGCAATGTAAAGATCTAATATGCCATTTGTATGGGATTTAGCCTAGAGTACATGGGTTGAGACGGCCTCCGTAGCCGAGTGGGAGTGCAGTAGCATACGCTCTTTGAGTAGACCGGGGTTCAAGCCCCTGACTGCTGAATACAGTCGATCTGCCAACCCACACTGGACCAGCATGGCAGATTATGGTGCATTTTTCTCTCAGCATGAATTGTTGAGGAGGCTTCCATCCTGCAGTGGGTTGATAATGGCTGCACTTTACTTTTTTACTTTTACATGGGTTGAAGGAGTGGGGGAAGCAAACAGATATCATAACTAAACTCACTTCCTTGTATAAACTTTTTTTTTCGTCATACCTCTGGAACGAAAGTTGGTTGGTTATTCTTAACAAAATTAATGTCCTGATTATGAAAATATCAGTCTTTTACTTCTATCACATCTACATCAAAAGATATATGCATTTTTTAAATTCCTTGTTTTTATACAATATCAGCATAAATGGCTGTAATTATTACACACAATATATGTTACTTAGACATTTTTCCCACTCAGTGATTTCCTTTTATACTCCAGATAGCTTGCCATTTAAGGAACCAACAGTAATCTCCCATTATGGCAGAGTCTCAGTGACCTTGGTATCATTTTTCCATTGCAGATACATCCTGGAGGAAGCACTCTCCTTGTTCATCACTGACATCTGCTAAGTTTTAAGGAAAGAAATCCAGATGGGAATGAAAGAATTGCATTTTCAATGACATTCGGCACCCCATGTTCTTGTAACCTTTCAGCAAGTTTGTCACCAGTTGCTCATAGTTCTCTTCTTTTCTCTTTCCGAGGAATCCATGTAACACAGTCGTGAAAGATCTCCATGCAGCAAGTTCAACATCATTCAGGTTTCTTTGAAATTCTTCATCTTTTAGGAGCATTCTTATTTGAGGACCTATGAAAATTCCTTCCTTCAGCTTTGCATGAGATAAATTTGGAAACATTTTCAGTAAATATGTGAATCCTCTGCTTTCTTTATCTATTGCCTTAGTGAAATTCTTAATCAGTCCAAGCTTGATGTGTAAAGGGGAAAGAAAAACCTTTTGCGGATCAGCCAATGGAACATACTTTACATTAGCATTAGCATTAGTAGAGGCATTTGATGCAAGAAAGCAAGCTTATGCAGCATCAGCCAAAAAAATTAAAGTAAAATAAATAAATAAAAAATAACCACTTCCACTTCACCCCTCTGTTCGTTCGAAATACCTGTCCAGCCGAGCCTTAAACTTATTTAGGCTATCAACTTCCACGACAAGGGATGGAAGTCTGTTCCACCTACCAACCACCCGCTGGCTAAAGGCAAATTTCCGCACATCTATCCTACATCTGTCTTTCCTCAATTTGAATTTATGCCCTCTCAGGTGATTATTCTGAGCAAGAGGAAGAATCCCATCAGCATTGAGCATGCTCAAACTATTCAAGGCTTTGTACACCTCTATCAGATCATCTCGCTGCTGCCTAGTCTCCAGACACTGTAATTCGCAAAACTTAAGCCTTTCTTCGTAAGAGCACCCCTTTGTTCCATTCACTAATCTTGTTGCCCTTCTCTGTACTCGTTCCAGCAGCTCTACATCCTTCTTGAAATGAGGCCTCCAGACCTGTATACAGTACTCTAGGTGTGGCCTGACCATTGCCTTATACAAGGAAATAATCACCTCCTTATCCCTGCTAGAAAAATTCCTATATATCATTGACAATACACCATGAGCTACTCTTGCAGCCCGTCTGCACTGCTCAGAGAACTTCATATCTGCCTGCACAACCACCCCCAGGTCCCTACATTCTCTACCACTGTCAGTGTAGTACCACAGAGTTGATACGTTGCTCTGGGGTTGCTGTTTCCCATATGTAGTACTTTACATTTGTCAATGTTAAACTTCATTTGCCACCTCTCAGCCCATCTGCTCAACCTTTCCAGATCCTGTTGCAGCAACATAGTGTCAGTAGTGTCCTTGACAACCCTGCCAACCTTCGTATCGTCTGCAAACTTGGACATTAAGCTTGATATACCATCATCAATATCATTTATAAATACAGAAAACAATAAAGGCCCCAATACTGAACCCTGAGGGACTCCACTAATAACATTAGTCCACGATGAGCAGTGTCCATTGATTACCACTCTCTGTCTTCTCCCCCTCAACCACCCCTTTATCCATAGCAGCAATTTGCCTCCAATGCCACACTGCTCCAATTTGTGCAGCAGTCTTCCATGTGCAACAGTATCAAAAGCCTTTCTAAGATCCAAGTATATAATATCAAAGTTATTCCCTGCATCCAGTTCTTTTGTGACTGCATCATAGTATCCAATCAAATTGGTCAGGCAAGACTTCCCCTTAACAAAACCATGCTGTGTCTGAGCTATAACTGAAGTCTTGTCTAGATGATCCTGCAGTGCTTCTTTAACCAGTGCCTCCTTTAATTTTCCGGGAACAGAAGTTAAACTCACAGGTCTATAATTACTTGTGTCAGCCTTTGATCCTCCTTTGTGAATTGGGGTCACATTTGCACATCTACCTCCCCTGACCAAGGAAGCTCTCATAATTATGGCTAAGGGTTTGCTTACTTCCATTGCTGCCTCCTTTAATATAACTGGATAGATTCCATCCACCCCAAGTGCCTTTCTTGTGTTTATCTTCAACAATTTCTCCTCCACTTTACTCTCAGTTATTACAAGATTCTCTAGCTTACTGCCAGAGTTGAATACACCTCTGGCATTCCCCTCGCTGAATAACTCCTCATGTGTGAATGTCGATGCAAAATATTCATTTAGTTTGTTAGCTACCTGAGCAGGATCATCAACAGTTGACCCATCGATATCAAGTGGACCAATCTGATTCATCCCCTTCCTTCTAGAGTTTACATAAGCAAAGAACTCTTTGCTGTTTTTCTTCGCATCCTTTGCCAAGGATTTCTCGTAATCTGCCTTCGCCTGCCTAACCTCCTTTGTAACTTGGTTATAGATCAACTTGTATCTATCATAGGCTTCTGTGTCACGTGTTAATTTGTATGTATCCCATGCATTTTTCTTCTCTGCCATATGCCTCATTAGTTCATCTGACATCTATTTAGGCCTAAACCTTGAACAATATTTCTTAGTTGGTATGTAAAGCCTAGTAGCTTCCAAGATAAGTTCTTTGAATGCTTCCCATTTTGAATTTGCTGTTGGTAACATCATCAGTTGATCCCACTGTATAGAATTTAAATACTGTCTCAGTCCACCGTAGTCGCCTTTACGAAAGCAATACCCCTTCCCTTTACCCCTAATGGTAGTTACCTCTTTGAGTAAATCCCACTTCAGAACACTGTGATCACTGCCACCTAGTGGTTCATTTATCTGCAGATTCTTAATGCATGAAGAATCACTACTGATAATCAAATCAAGAGTATTACTCCCTCTAGTTGCCTCCCGAACATGCTGATGTAGAAAACAATCATCCAATAAATCCACAAAAGCCTTGCTAGTGTGTGTGAGTGACCAGCCCCCAAATTCCAGTCAATATCTGGGAAATTAAAATCCTCCATAATAAGACTCTCTGATTTACTGGCCCACTCTATTTCTCTGTACAGTTTCTTATTATACTCATCAGAGTCATTAGGCCTATAGCACACTCCTACTCTCAATTTTGATCTCCCAATGCTTATGTCACACCAAATTGACTCGACACTGCACTGTCCAGCGATGTCGACTGGCTTCACTTCCTTGGAATTTATGTGTTTCTTAACTAATAGCATAACCCTTCCTCCCTTCCTATCCTGTCTATCCTTTCTGTAGACATTGTACTCCCCAAATTCCAGTTCTACATTCCTTATATCTGTGTGACACCACGTCTCTGAAATCCCAACAATATCTGCCTTTGATGTTTTGAGCAATACCTCAAATTCATCAAATTTATTTACTAGACTCCTAGGATTGGTGTACACGCAAGTATACATGCACCTGCTCTTCCTCTTAGCCACCCTAACACAACCCATGTGTTTACTTGTACCCCAATGATTCCCAGCAGTCTCTGAAATATCCTGCATCTTATTTTCCAGGCTGCTGCTCATTCCAATAGAAGCAGTGCAAGAATCACTTTCTCCTCTGCCAGTGGCTACTGTTAATCTATTAGTCCTTGTATCCCCCCAGTCTAGCAGTTTTCCGACCCTCCTAACACTGCCTCGATAGCATCAGCAAACATTCTTGCACCCTCTCTATTTAAGTGTATCCCATCCCTGTAGAAGCAGTCTCTCCTTTTAACAAGTACAGACCAGGCTGAAAAAAATTCTACCCCTTGAGCCCTGCACAATCTTTCCAGGGCCGAATTGATCAACAGGGCTCTCATCATATACACCCTGCTATCGTGTCTGGGCAGAATTGCAGACACTTTCAAATTCAACCCTAATTCATGGCTTTTTTTCATCAGTGACCTGTACTTGTTAAATAATTCCGCCGGTCTCCTACTCTTAATATCATTAGTGCCAACGTGTACAACTATATCACCTTTTGTGCAGTTAAAAGATGATATCCGCTCTACAACGTCATCAACCTTTGCCCCTGGCAGACATACCCTGGTCCTGTTCCACCTATCCTTCTTACAAAGCATGTTTCCCATTTCCCTAATAGTCACCAACAACTACTAGTTCCTTTGGAACCAGCGCATTCTGCCTTGGGGGCTGCCGCTGTGTTGCGCGATGACCAAGTGCAAGCTCTGGCATTGGTGTGGGCAGCTGAGAGCTTGATGGGCCCCTCACTTGTAATCCTTCGAGGGCATCCACCCTGTCCTTCAAGCTCTCATATAGGCCCATAACAATGCTGAGTTGATGCCTGATTTCCTTACACTCCGTGCATCGCGCACATATAAAGACATCCCCCATGGCAGTATCATGTCCCACACCTGACTGCTCCGCAAACATCAAGCAAATAGTGCATCTTAAAAGGCTGTGATTCAGAGGGCAACTGCCCCCCCTCAGTTCTCCTCTGAGCCACAGCATTCCCATTAGCTTGAGCCTTTTGCTTTGCTGCTCTGGTTTGCTTTGCTTTTGCTTTTGCCGGGAAATATATTCATCTCTCGTCTCAGTGTTGTTCAATGTAACGTTTGGCTGTTGTATGCCTATCCCATAAATACACAGGAAATAACAGTATTTAGTGAAACCACCTTGCAACCCAACAAGCAGTCCAATCACTTTGAGATCACCACCAATATTCCAACCATAGTCACTGTAACGTATAGCAGCAAGAATCTGGGACATACTATCATAAGTTTCTTTCAGGCCAACAGCACGAACAAGAGGAACTGATGGTAAAATATTTCCATTATGAAGCAATACTGCTTTCAAACTTAGTTTTGATGCATCAATGAACAAATGCCATTCAGAGGTATTGTGATCAATGTTCAGTTCTTACATAAGACCAACGACGTCTTTGCAGATACACATGTTGTTTATCATTGCAAAATATCTTGAAAACTATTCATTTCGCTTACGGTATATTGTAATGTTTGTACCTTTGGCGAGTAAGTTCCGCTGTTGTAGTCTGGATCCGAGTAATTCAGCCTTCTCTTTGGGTAAGCCCAGGTCTCTGATCAAGTGGCTTAATTCTTCTTGTTCAATGTAGTGTGAAGCCTTTTCTTTTTCTGGCTCGTAATCGAAATCATGCGAAGTACATGGTTCCGCGACATCTGGTAAAACGATTTCTTCTGTACCTTCATCACTGCTTCCAATACCCCAAGATTTTGGTGGCACATGTACTGGCAGTTCTTTATCGTGAGGCATTGGCCTAATTGCTGATGGGATATTTGGATATTTGATGCAGCGCTTGCTCTTTTTGGAAATACCTTTTATTTTTGTCATGCAGAAATAGCAGTCATTGAAATGATTCTTGGGCTCGTGCCACACCATAGGGATGGCAAAAGGTAATGCTCTCGGCCTGCCACATAACCACAGTCTTAAGTTCATTTTACAAGTAATACAACAGGTATGTGGAGCCCAATTTTTTTCTTGGTCACTGATCTTGCAGCTGAAGTACAATGAATATGCAACTTTTGTGACATTATATATTTTCTTCATCTGAGTTTTTGGGGTTAAGTGTCCACAAACATAGCAGAAGTGGGCTTGGTGATTTATGCAAGTTCTGTGCTTTGTCTTCTCCATTTTAACAATACATTAACCTAAAAACAGTAAAAGCAATTGGTAAATTCCTGTAGCGTGTGTGTTATGGGTGTTTAATGGCGCATAAGCTACACTGACTATAGTGCGCCTAATTCTTGTAGCGTAGTTTATCATTCACTATATATTGAACAGTTGAATGGTGTAATAAAATTAATAAAAATACTAACTTGTCTGGAAAAGTGCATCAAATATTGCAAGAACAGTAATGATGTACTTGCTTAACTTTTGGCCCAATAAACAAAACCAACCAAAAGTTAACAAGTTTTAAAATTGTATTTCAAACAGTAACGATATTGTTGTACAGAATCCAGTTATTCATCTATATCTTAAAACCGAGACATGATAGGAAATTTGTATGCTTGATTTTAAATTCTATACATAAAACTTGACCAGAAACAACAGTTGATTTGCTGGAGGTAAAAATTATGTTGGGTAGTGTAATTATCAGTATTTCGAAATATCATTATTAAAATAAATGACCATGGATTCGTGGTTGAAAAAAGGAACTTTAAAATGAGAAGCAAGTACTTCTGATATTGCAATTGTGGTCGATGAAAACGAACACAATATTGTCACACTTCAAAGTGAGGATGAACAATTGCAGCCATTTGTTCCCCAAAAATCCGAAGTGAAAAAACAGGAACCAACTAATCAAAGACTAAAATGAAAGTATGATGACAGTTATTTGAATTTTGGCTTTACATGTGTTGGAAATAAAGATGCCCCTAATGCACAGCGTGTCGTATGTAATAAAATATTAGCAAACAGTTCTTTGGCTCCTGCTAAATGTGTGTTTTGTAAGTGTTTGAATAAATATATTGTGAGATGAAAAGTGTTCTGACTTTAAAAGTTTGGGAAACACTGCTTTATACAATGGGATAATCGTCTCCTTATTCCTGCATATCATTGATTCTTGTATATCTGGAGTCTGTCTGCACTGCTCAGAGAACTTCATAGCTGACTGCATAATTATCCCAGGTTTTATTCATTTTCCAGTACTTTGAGTGTAGTACTACATAGTTGGTACATTACTCTGGGGTTACTGCTATCCATATGCAGTACTTTGCATTTATCAATGTTCTATTTCAATTGCCATTTCTCAGCCCATCTGCCTAATTTTTCTAGCGATATATTAAGCATATATCAAGGTCTTATCAAGCATAAGATAAGATAAATAAATTAAATGATACCTAAATAATATAGAGATATCCAATGAATATTGCTTCTCAGGATATCAGGTGATTGATTTGGTAGTTGTTGGCGCATCGGCTTCTGTGGCCATATTGCACCTCCCAAGGTTTTTGCAGTACTTTGATCCAAGCCCGAGGCGGGAATCGAACCCGCGACCTTTGGGTTGCCGGGCAGGTACTTTACCCACTCGGCTACAGGATATCAGGAGTCAGCCAGAAATGGGTATAAGTGATTGTGAGTTATCAGGTCATCGCTTGCACGACCTGAGGCATGCATTCAAAGGTTGATCATTATATCATTATCTAGTTGTTAATCAGAGCCAGTCACAATTCTTCCTTTGTTCCAATATAAGGAGGAGGAGGAGTGTATCAATCTCAAATTAAAACTTTGTGCATTGCTAGATACATTTAAGTCACTGAAGATACAGGTGCTTGTCCTAGAGACAAAACTGGCAACTCATCAGGGTAGAAGGGGTGGAGGGAGGGAGGATACAGTTGTTAGAGGCAAAGGAATGGGTATAAATTTCAGGAAAGGATATTGTGACATCATAAGAGACAAAACTGGCATCCTAGAGACAAAACTGGCAATATTGTGACATCCTAGAGACAAAACTGGCAACTCATCAGGGTAGAAGGGGTGGAGGGAGGGAGGATACAGTTGTTAGAGGCAAAGGAATGGGTATAAATTTCAGGAAAGGATATTGTGACATCATAAGGCGCTACACTATTCATGCTCAGTGCTATCAACTAGAGGGATGGCACACAGTGCAAATTTTAGAATTATGGTATACTTTTAAAGTTATGGAAGTCATGAATATTAGTTTTAGTATAAAGTGGCAAATGATACAAGAAAGCATGCTTATATAACATAAAAAACAATACATCTCTTCTAAGACTTTGTGTAATTCTTCCTAGAATTTATTAACTACACACTTCAACAACAACAGATGGAAGTTCCAAAACAACTATACGCTGGCTGAAGACAAATTCCCACACATCTTTCCTGCAACCGGCATTCCTCAAATTGAATTATTATTATTATCAGTAATAGCAGTGGTAAACAATGCAAGAAAGCTTATACAGCATTGGAGGGGGCAATACTTCCAATTTCACCTGACAATCCCCTCAAAAGTTTATCTATTTTTCCTCGAATTTATTGAAACTACACACTTCTAAAACACTAGATGGGAGTTTGTTTTAACAATCAACTGCCCCTCTGGCTGGAGGCATATTTATGCACATCTGAACTGCAACTATCCTACCTCAATATGCTTATTGGATTGGTGAAGCCAGTGGTTCACCACATTGAAGTGGTGAACCACTGGCTGATGAAGCAATGCACATTCTATCTCATCAGGAAGGATATTGGGTATGTCATATGTGTTGCAAATTTGTGATTTATCTTCCTCACTGCTGGCATCATCCCCCTCTCCTTATATAATACTTTATAATAGTCTCCTGATATTTGAATTATGCCTTCTTGCTATTTATAAGTACACCATCACCATTCTTCAAATTCAGTATCATTTGTCTTTCTGTATTCTTCTTCGGTTCCTTAGCTGGCAGCTGGAGGAGGCGGTTGGCACGCAACCAGTACGCTGCTGTAGGTACCGCAGGGTTTCGGACTTGCTCTGTGATGTTCTTCCACGCTTTACGATCCATGGCGTCAGTCCTGGCCTGATTAAGGTCGAGACATCGGCTCTTCAGGTCATTTTCCACTTGCTTGGCCCACGTTTTCCTAGACGCGGTCCATTGAATGCTCCATTGGGTGGGTCGTTGTCTCCAAAGGAGTGTGGATTGTATTCTATTCGCACCCATTCTACATACATGGCCAAACCATCTAAGCCTTCGCTTCTGGATTTGGTCGGCGGTGGTTGGTTGCTGTTGGCATCTGGTGCGGATGGTATCATTAGTGATGCGGTAGCGAAGTGAGATGCCCAGGATCTGCCGCAGGCATCGAATTTGGAATACCTCAAGTTTGTTTAAATCTAGCTTGAGACAAATCCATGTTTCTGATCTGTAAAGGAGAATGGGCAGGATCAAAGTCTGGAAGAGTCGGATTTTAGTCTTTGAGGAAATGTTGGTCCTCTTCCACAGACACCATTTGAGCGAGGCGAATGCAGTGGCCGCCGTCCAATTCTTCTGTGGACCTCCACGGTGGATGCAACTTTCTTCTCCTGGACCAGCGACCCAAGATATTTAAAGTCCTGCACTTAGTATTAGTATTAGTAACGGTCGCATGGTGCAAGAAGCCTATGGCTTATGCTGCACCAGCCAAAAAAAAAAAAATCCGAACAAAACAATGATAAAAACAAAAAAAAATAAAATAAATAAAATAAATAACTAAATAATAATAATTAATAAATAAAAAAAAAATATATATATATATAAATAAAATAAAATATAAATAAAAAGGAAATTAAACCTATCATCCTATGCGCTTCCCTTACTCGAAAGTACTATCCAGATGACCTTTGAATTTCCCCAAACTGTCGGCCTCTACCACCCATGAAGGCAACTTATTCCAGTAATTTATAACTGGACTTGCTTGATCTGGATGCCTTCGAGATAGATGGTGGCTTGCGACCCATGTGTTGTCAGGGCCTTTGTCTTATCAGCATTGATCTTCAACCTGTATGGCCGGGCAATGCAGGCTATGTCAGAGAGGATGTCCGTGACTTCAGCGTCGTTTCCAGCAAAGATAGCACTATCGTCGGCAAACATCAAGTCAGTCACATAGTGATCCTTGCCATATTGTATGCCCCGTCTGTTGCTGAATGCTTGCCTCATAATGGCGTCGACCACGATGTTGAAAAGCAAAGGGGAGGCCACGTCCCCTTGGCGGACTCCAGTTTGGATGGAAATTCCTCAGATAAATCGTTCTGGATGCGTACCTGGCTGGTTAAACCGTTGTACGCAGTTTGGAGAAGTGTGATGACTGTCTTTCTGTATTACTGCTCATGACTGCTGATTTAAGTCCTTTGTTTTCCCTTAGTGCTTGTTCTACTTTTCTTGTGTTAAATCTTCTTATGTCCACTCTGAGTTTCGTTCTAATGGCTTTGCATAACTGAGTATACTCAATTTTGTCTCTGTAGGTTTATCTTGCTCTTCATTTGTAATTTTCATTTCTTGACTAATTTTTTTTCTTCTTTAGATTTATTTTTAAACCTTGGGCTTTATCACTTTTCAGAAAGTTGTAGTATTCCTCTTCGATATCTTGGTACTGAAAGGTCTGCAGAAGCTCAAACATGTTCTTAAGTTCCAGTACTTACTGCTTTTTCTCCTCTTCTCTTATCTCAAAGACCTTCATAATATTTATTTGAGTCAGTTTTTTTCCTTTCTTCTTTTACATCTATATCAAGTGTGCACCTTACCATTCTGTAATCATTTCCAACATTTACCTTGTTCAGGATGGTTACATCATTTACCTTGTTCAGGATGGTTACATCATTTACAATATATCTTCTGTTAGTGAGGATGAAGTCAATTTCATTAGTTGTTAATCCATTTGGGCGCCTCCGTAGCCAGGTGGGAAGGAGCAGTGGTGCGTTAGCACACGCTTCTTGATTAGACCGGGGTTCGAGCCCGTCACCACCAAATACGGAGGATGCGGAAAGGTCAGGGAATGACCACTGCATAACCCGGAGCAATATGGCCTTAGTTGCTAATGCTCCTAAAAAACCAAATAACAACAACAATCCATTTGGGCTTTACCGTGTCCACTTTCTGTTCACCCTTTTCTTGAAAAAAGTGTTTATTACTGACATTCTTCGAGATTCTGAAAATTCCACAAGTTTTCACCTCTTTAATTTCTTTCACCAATTTCAAAATTTCCTATAGTTTCCCTTTCGGTGCTGCATTGTCTCTTTCTAACCTTAGCATTGAAGTCCCTCGTAATGGTGTAGTGAGTTTTCTGTTCATCTAGAAGTCTCTCAATTTCGGTGTACATTTGTTCAACCTCATCATTGTGGCTCAATGTTGGTGTATATATCATTATAACCTTTAGTTTGTACTTCTTAGAAATCTTGAGTAGTAATCTTAACAACCTTGGTGATCTACTTTTGAATCCAAAGTGTTGTTTTTTATATCTTTATGGACCAAAATGCCAACTCCATCTTCATTCTTTTTGCTGTTTTCATTGGTGTACAGCAGATTTCCACTTGATAAACTTATAAGTGATTCAAAAGTACATCACCAAAGTTGTCAAGATTACCACTATTTCTAAGAGCATTAGCATTGGTAGAGGCATATGATGCAAGAAAGCAAGCTTATGCAGCATCAGCTAAAAAAAAAAAAGCCTTACACTTCACCCCTCCGTTCGTTCGAAATACCTGTCCAGCTGAGCCTTAAATTTATTTAGTCTATCAACTTCCACAACAAGGGATGGAAGTCTGTTCCACCAACCAACTACCCGCTGGCTAAAGGCAAATTTCCACACATCTATCCTACATCTGTCTTTCCTCAAAATTTGAACATTTGTGGGCATGATTGCTCGAATGACAAGGAAAGAATGGGAAATCAGGAGTAAAGCATGGCCTTATTTTATGACTGCATTTTCCTGATGTGCATTACATATCTGGTTGGATATGTAATGCATATGATGTGAAACCAGATATGCATTACATATCTGGTTTCACACATTGCAAAAATTCAATGTGTGAAAGATTATTACAGTTCAGCAATCTATCCTACTGAAGATGTGTATGGCCAGTCAAACTGTCTACTGATGTACTACAAGTTTTAACAGGCCATCTACCACCGGACTTACACCTGGTGTTTTTATTAATGAGTTATCCTTTAAGAAAGGGGCTGCCATATGACTGCTTGTCACTTGAAATAGATTGTGATGCAAGTTAGAAAGAGCAAAGGAAGCGTCTATGGACAGAATTGTTAAAATCGTTGGAAGAACGTTGGAGCAATTGTGTGAAAGGAGCAGTAACAAAAATTTTTTCTGATGGTTAATGGTAACAATGGGCAACTTGGTTTAATCCCAGTCTCTATACAACTTATCTTTTGACTGGACATGGTTCCTTTTTTATAAAGTTAAGGGAATTTGGAATTTTGCCGACAGGGACAAGGAGGTGACTGTTCTGTTGTATGCAGCAATAGTTAGGTTATGTACAGTTAGTGCTGCACACAGATCTGGTGACCTAATTTTAGGAAGGATGTGAATCTGTTGGAACAGTTGCAGAGAAGAGCAGCATGATTATTCAGGGATTCAAAATGATTTGCTTATCATAAAAGACTTCAATTATGAATTGCAGTGTCTGAAAACTATTCACGTGTGGGGGAATGAAGTCTTTAAGGCCTTAAATGGAATGAGTAAATTAAATGTGAATGGCATCCTAACTCTTACTCAGGTGACATAAAGGGACATAAATTTAAATTGAAAAATCTGGTGTTGTGGAAGTGGGTATTTTGAATAAATTTAAGGAAGAATTAAGGAAATTGTTCGAAGGGATGAAAAAATGAGGTGGGTAGTGGTTTTTTTTTTTTTTTCACTTTTTTGTTGTTGCTGCTATATAAGTTTGCCTTGCTTTCTTGCATCACTTGCCACTACTAATATCAATATGACTTTCAATCAGGCATACCAAACCTGTGGCTTATTGTCTTCCAGATGCTATCAACGTTCAGTTAATGACTAAACCTGTATGTGAATAATGATAAATGTGAGGCTTAGAATGAACTGGAGCACACATCTATAATGTCATATATATACTTTATTAAATACCCACTTTAAGCATCATGATCTATCCAAGAGTGGATAGATCATGATACTTAAAGGAGATACACTAATATAAGATTTAAATAAAATTCATACGACCCTTATATGAACCATCATAAATGTTGATTGTTATGAGATTGTGTATTTTGACACAATGGGATATGTGGAAATTTCTCTCAGTAATGCCACTGGTGCGCTCACCCACAAAAACTGACTCACGTACACTTTTTAGTTCAACACCCCTGTTTTAGATGAGGAAAGGCAAAAATTTAAGAGAAAACTTTAATGGAACTTGAAAAGAGGTATGTAGGGGAAGTAAAGGCAGATGAGAACACTATGTCTGACCCAAGAAGTTAAAACATACAGTTAAAGAATACACAAAATTTTATAAGAAATCTGTGGCAAATAATTCTAATAAATCCTTATTTGAAGACAAAGAAATGTGTAAGAGCACGAAGATATGCATGAAAGAATTACTGCAGTTCCAAATAGGTAAAATACTGAAAACAATATTGTTTGACTAGTGACTGGAGGGAATTCCCCCCAAAAACCAAAGCCAAAGATTTTTTTTTTTTGTGGAAACTCAGAATAGTGGATAAAAATCATAACTAAGGCAATCTAAAATGATAAAGCTGGTTGTAAAACAGAAGAAAATGATACTGTAAAAAGTATTACATATAAAAGTAAATATGTTGATGATTTGCAAAACAAGAGAGCTGAAAACCACCATTGAAGAAGAGGAAAGGGATTTAAATTGGAGGTGGAGATTTTGGTTACTGTCTCTACTATTTTTTTTTTTTTTTTTTGTCCTCACTTTTTCCCATTATATATGGGGTCAGCGTATTTTATTGTTTTGGCATGAAATTTTTGCGGCCGGAACCCTCACCCTTTATCCGGGCTGGGGATATGCAGTGGTCATTCCCTGACCTTCCGCATCCTCCATATCTGGTGGTCACAGGCTCGAACCCCATTCTAATCAAGAAGCGTGTGCTACGCACTACTGCTCCTGCCCACCTGGCTACGGAGGCACCACAGTCTCTACTACTGAGGTAGGAAATGTTACAGAAAATTTAGGAAAATTGAAGGGAACATGACAAGTTTTGCTGGGCTGGCAGACAGACCACGAGAGTGCTGATCTTTCAGAATAAGATTATATGGGTTGTGACTTTTGCACTATTTGCATAAGAAAGAATACAAACCTCCAGCTAATGTCAAATTATAGAAGATTATGGAAAATAACTATGAGAAGCCAAATGATTTACAGGATTTGAGAGTATATGTAAAGAGGGGTTCATTCGTCAATCTGCATTTAACATTTGTCAATCTTTAAAGAGCATAAGATAAAGTAACTAGAACTTTACATTTTAAAAGAGAATAAAAAGTATTTATAAAATTTCCAGATTTGCAGTGAGGGTTGGTGGAAGGACCGGAAATGGTTTCTTCAATAACGGTTCCTTTAATCAAAGGATGAATGTTAGTGATGAATAGTGTGGGAGATGTAAAACTGTGTATATATGTGAATGATATTGTGCTATTAAATAACAGCTTGCAAGATCTTCAAGAATCTTTGAATATAACAGAGCAAGAATGAAAAGAATTCAGAATGAAAGTTAGTTATGCAGAAAGAGAAATTATGAAAGTTGGGAGAGAAGGATATTTTAGGTAGACTTGATAACCACAAACTGGAAAAAATTAGTAATTGATTATTTAAAGAACAGCCTAGGAAGATTAGACATGGAAATAAACAAAAGAATAAACAAAGCAGAAACCCAATTACACAAATTCATTTGTAGAAAAAGAGAAATCATCCAAAAGAAAAAAAAATAGCATACATTTTTATAGATATTTTAACAACCTATGAGGAGAGTTGCTAAGAAATGAAGGGACTAATAAAAAAAACTAGAATCTTCAGAAATGTTAGTTTAAAAATAGAGAAATGGAAATAATATATGGGGCAATGGCAAGACCTATTACAAAAGAGAAAAAAACTTTGAGGAAACAAATCTAATGAAAAGTAAGTGTGGAAGAAAATAGTGAATGGAAGCCTAATAGTCTAGTTAAATTGATTTGTACTAAAGTGACCTGTACACCTATTGTATAAATAGAATAATGATGAAAAAATAATATAGAATTCCTATAGGATACAGATATTTACAAATAACCAAGACAACAGAAAGGCTCAAGAACATTATCAAAGTTATTCTGCAGCTGGCAAGAAAGAGATGAACCTACTCACAAGCACCATCCATCATGTGCCATCTCCTTTCGGGAGGTTGGTTGCCAAGGATCTCTACATTTCTCTTTGTTTAGCCACTCTTCCAAATTCTTTGTATTTGAGCCCACTCCAATCCTCTATGTTACCTATCCATGATTGGCTGGATTGTCCTCTTCTTTTGTCTTTATTTTTTCTTCCATTCATAGTTTCGGAATGTCTTTTTTTCTAATCAGGTGGCCCATAAATGCTATTTTCCATTGCTTCAGTGTGTTTAGAAGTGTACATTTAGTTTTTGCCATTTTCAATAGATCTTCGTTCCTTAATTTTCTTACCATGATATCTTTATCATTCTCTTGCATGTCCACATTTAAAAAGCATCGATTTTATTTTCATTGTTTTTGCTTAGCATCCATGTTTCTACACCATATGAGAATACAGACTACCCAAAGCATTTAATCATCCTAATCCTCATTTTGACATCCAGGTCTTGGGTTTTTAACAATTTTTTCATGTTCATAAAATGCCTGTTTTGCTATATCAACTCTTTTCTGTCACTGGTTATTGTGTGTCCAATGTATACAAATTTGTCCACTTTTTCTATTGTTATGCCATTTATTTCTATTCTTATTTTTTGGGCATCTTCCCTTTTGCTGATGGCCATCACTTTCATCTTGTTCACATAAACGTTCATTCCCCATTCCTTTTTGTTTCTGTTCAGCGCATCTACAATTAATTGCAGGTCTACTTCATTTTCAGTTTGTAGAGCCGTATTGTCAGCATATTGTATGTTATTTATATTTTTTTCACCTGTGTCGACTCCTCTCAGGTCTTCAATCTCTCTGAATATCATTTCTGTGTATAGGTTGAAGAGGAATGATAACATCATGCATCCTTGTTCAACTCTTTTCTTTATCCTAATTTCTGCTGATGTATGACTTTCAGTTCTTATGACTAGCACCAGCAGCATATCACAAGCACCATAATCCCAATAATTCAGTTTCATTCAGTTTTTTTGAAGTGTTACGGCAAGTCAGGGCTCCCAGTCTGCCCTATTGTCAGCATTTCTTCTGCCCACAAAACAGCTGCAAGACTTGAATAGGCTCCAACAGTTACATAATATAAGGGGGACACATTAACAAGCTCTAAAATGGAATTGATATGCAACCCCTCTCCCCAGGTGAAGGTGATCCCAGCTAGACAAGCTGACCGGGCTAGCCGAGTGGGTATATGTACGGCAACCCAAAGGTCGCGGGTTCGATTCCCGCCTCGGGCTTGGATCAAAGTACTGCAAAAACCTTGGGAGGTGCAATATGGCAACAGAAGCCGATGCGCCAACAACTACCAAATCAAATCAAATCAAACCAGCTAGACAATGGCAACCCCATTGTACATTTGGGACGATACTGTACCCAGCAAGGCCAATTTGTATAGTGGTATAAATGTAGTCTAGTGTTGTGTTTAGTGATTGGCCTGTTAACCCAGTGTGTAGAAGAGTATCAAACACTGGTTTCCATCCTTTCCAACAACAACAATAGACAGCCCATGGAGGCAGGCTGCCTATTGCTTATACCAAAACTTTGTACCGATAAGCAAATCCCACCCAGTTCTTCACAATAGGAATAGCAAAAAAAAAAAACAAACAAACAAACCGACCATATCTTCCAGGCAATTGATGGAACACATTCAGACTAACCCTTAACCTCATATCTTGATTGAGTTCTAACATGTAGGCCACTGTAATGGAAACCAGAGTGGCCATAATCTGGTGTGAATGCAATATTATCAATGCAAGTCTCTATCACAAGTTCTGTATAAAGCTTCATAGGAATTGTAACACAGCATCCTGCCCTCAATGCAATCCCATCAGCACCAAACTAACTATAAAGATGCGATTGCAGCAATAATAATGCGTGCATGCCGAAATCCTTGTGCCTCCACCCCAACAAGGGGGGGGGGTGGAGGCACAAGGATTTCGGCATTATGGCACAAGGAGCAGCAGAAGCTTAATTTTTACAGCAATCTTGAAAAAATTGCAAACTTAATTTAGTCTTTGCTGCATGTAGGATGCAGCAAAGATTAAATTAAGAATTTAAGAATAAAATTAAGATTAAATGCCATTCAAATGAAGTTCAAGGAGCAGCAAATTTTAATAGGCCCATGCAGTGCTAGGAATTACACACACACTCTTGAGATACATAATAAAAGTGTTGAGGGGGAAAGTGGAAGTGGACACCCCCAAAAAAACAGAGAACAGCACCATTGAAGCTCTTTGTTTCCCTAGGTTCTTGCAACATGGACTTCAGTCTGTTTCCGTCTGGAACTTCACTTGCAGGATCCACAATCCACCTCACAAGCTCTGTGAATTGTGGATCCTGATCATGCAGCATAAGGAGCTGTGTTGTAGCAACTAAATTGATACTAGGAACTGAGCAGTACCATTAAGCCATGCACTGCAAATAAACAGCAAGGTTAACTACAAGGCCTGCATAGTACAAGAAATCACGTAAGCCAAGAAATTGGTGGGGGGGGAGAGAGAGAGAGAGAGAGAGAGAGAGAGAGAGAGAGCAGTGACAGTATCTGTCTCCAGTTCTTCCTCAAAGCAGGACATTAGTGTTGCATTACAGGAATGAGGAAGCTCAAATTTATATATCAGTGCAAAACTTAAAGATTACGTTTTGTACTTGTATATATTTTGATATCAGAATATTTTCAAAAATTTTTATCAAAATTACAATATTCAAAATTTATTATATAAAAACTCAAAATAATTTTGACATCAAAATATCAGATTTTTTTTTTTAAACTTTTATTTTTTTAATTGCACAATCAATTATTTTAATAATTGAAATAATGCCAACACTAGCATCAACAGCATACAAGAAACAGCTTTCCCCTTAATCTATAACACCTCCCATTCTCAGGTAGCCCATGGAGATGCATGTTAGTTTTCTGTATGCATCTTAAATAACAGATACCCCCTCATCCTTAAAGCTGACATTGTGGTGGGGGATACTGCATACATCCTAAAAATCTATAGGGTGTATGCAGTATTGCAAAACTATAACTCTCAAGCACAGAACCAGGGGATACAACACAGTGTACAATACAGTGACCATCTAGAACTTACATATCAGAACGCTACTAGCCTTGGGAGGGAGGATGATATGCAGACTAACAGATTAATGGTACTCTATAGCCTAGTGGTCAGGGGTGGAAGTGCAGTAGCACAGTCTTTGAGTAGACCCTGACTACTAAATACGGTCGATCTGCCAACCTGCATTGGACCAGCGTGGCAGATTATGGTTCATTTCCCTCAACAAAAATTGTTGAGGAGGCGTCCATCCTATAGTGGATTGATAATGGCTGCTGTTTACCTTACCTTTTACCTGCAAGAAGAGGTGAAAGCAATTCTTGTAATCTTCTATCAAAACATTGTATTCATGTAACAGCTTGGAAAGCAAGGTGTTGGGGGATTTTTAGAGTGCAATAGGGTTAATAAGAGTAAAAACATTAGTGTACTTGTATGTACACTAATGCTAGGAGCATATACAGTAAATAAATTTGATGAATTTGAAGTACTCATCAAATGCAGGGAAATCATTGTGGTGTTATTGTTATTTTGGTTTTTAGGAGCATTAGCAGCTAAGGCCATATTGCTCCGGGAAATGCGGTGGTCATTCCCTGACCTTTCCGTATCCTCCGTATTTGATGGTGACGGGCTTGAACCCCGGTCTAATCAAGAAGCGTTTGCTACGCACTGCTGCTCCTTCCCACCTGGCTACGGAGGCGCTTTCATTGTGGTGGATATGAGATATGTGGTGTCATACATATGTAAATAATTCACAATTTGAGTATGGGAGTACAATATGTACATAAATGAAGGGGGGGGGGGAAGAGTTATTTAGTTAAGATGCACATAAAAATCTAAGGCAGTGCATCCAGCGGACATGGGTTATTTATTTATTTATTTGTTATTTGGTTTTTTTTTTAGGAGCATTAGCAACTAAGGCCATATTGCTCCGGGATATGCGGTGGTCATTCCCTGACCTTTCCGCATCCTCCGTATTTTGTGGTGACGGGCTCGAACCCCGGTCTAATCAAGAAGCGTGTGCTACGCACTGCTGCTCCTTACCACCTGGCTACGGAGGCGCCTTGTGGACATGGGTGGCCAGTGTGTTGATTCTGGTTGATGAGACAAGCACTGGGAAGTGGGGAGATAGGAGTGTGCAATAGGCCTAATGACTGCGATGAGTATAATGAACAACTGTACAGACACAGAGTGCGCCAAAAAATCAGAATGTCTTATAATGAATGACTTTCAAGATATTGCCTGGACTTTGTCCGTTCGTCACTCACAGAGTGGCATGCCTTTTTTGTATTTATTGGATGATTGTTTCCTACACCGGCATGTTAGAGAGGAAACAAGAAAAAGCAATAGCCTTGATCTGATTATAAGCAGTGACCGTTCATGCATTGAAAATTTGCAGGTAAAAGGCATGCTAGGTGGCAGTGATCATGTGTTGTGTGGAATTTACTTAAAGATGTATCTGATGGCAAAGGAAAGGTCTTTTGATTTCTAGCATTAGTGGAGGCTTATGATGCAAGAAAGCAAGCTTATGCAGTATCAGCCAAAAAAACCCCGTCCCATTTCACCCCTTCATTCATTCCAAATGCCTGTACAGCTCAGCCTTAAATTTATTTAGGCTATTAACTTCCACACCAAAAGATGGAAGTCTGTTCCACCAATCAACCACCTGCTGGTTAAAGGCAAATTTCCGCATATCTATTCTACAACTGTCTTTCCTCAATTCGAATCTATTCCCCCTCAGGTTCTTAATCTGAGCAAGCAGAAGTATCCCATCAGCATTGAGCCTGCTTAAATCATTCAAGGCCTTATACATCTCACTCAGATCATTGCACAGGTGCCTAGTCTCCAGATTAGCATTAGCATTACTGGAGGCATACGTGCAAGAAAGCAAACTTATGCAGCATCAGCCAAAAAAAAAAAAACCCTCCAATTTTACACCACCATTCGTTGCAAATGCAGGTACAGCCGAGACTTAAATTTATTTAGGCCATCAACTTCCACAACAAAAGAGGGAAGTCTGTTCCACCAATCAACCACATGCTGGCTAAAGACAAATTTCCGCACATCTATTCTACAACTGTCTTTCCTCAATTTGAATCTGTGCCCCCTCAGGTTCTTAATCTGAGCAAGAGGGAGGAAGAATCCCATCAGCATTTATCTTGCTCAACCCATTCAAGGCCTTATACACCTCAATCAGATCACCTCACAGGTTCCTACTCTCCAGGCACTGCAATTTATAGAACTTAAGCCTTTCTCGGTAAGAGCATCCCTTTGTTCCCCTCACCAGTCTTGTTGCCCTTCTTTGTACTCATTCTAGTAACTCTACATCCTTCTTAATTAATTTGCCGACCAGGCTAGCCAGGTAGGTAAAGTGCCTGCCTCGCAACCCAAAGGTTGCGGGTTCGATTCCCGCCTCAGGCTTGGATCACAGTAAAATGCAAAAACTTTGGGAGGTGCAATATGGCCATAGAAGCTGATGTGCCAACAACTAACAAAAAAAAAAAAAAAATCCTTCTTAAAATGAGGCCTCCAGACCTGTACAGAGTACTCTAGGTGTGGCCTGACCATTGCCTTGTACAACGGGATAATCACATCCCTGTTTCTGCTAGCAAAATTCCTATATATCATTGACAAGACTTCATGACCTGCCCTGGCAGCCCATCCGCACTACTCAGTGAACTTCATATTTGACTGCACAATTACCCCCAGGTCTTTTTCACTTTCCACTTCCCAGAGTGTAGTACCACACGGTACGTTTCTCTTGGGTTATTGCTACTCATATGCAGTACAGTCGATTCCGGTTATTTGGGACACATTAGGACTAGTGCATTTTGGCCCGATTAAGCGACTGCCCCAATTATCTGAAGTTTGACATAAAAAAAGGACCCCCGCTTTACAACTGGTTCACTGTACAATCAAATCACGTTATGATGGAGTCACCTTGGTAAAGTACCGTTCACTATACGATGTGTAGTAAGCGCCGGTCATTGTGATCACATTTGTGAATTGAAATTTAATTCTATTAAACAGCGATTAGGAGGAATATTATCCACAGGCTATAAAAGTAAAGATATACAAATTTACCCTTTATTACCTTACCAATTAAAAAATTAAATGTTACGTGAAAATCAGAAGAATTAATACGTACTGTAATATGTACATACTAACTAGTTGACATTTATGTTCACTGACATTTGTTAAAATTGGGGTTAAAATTTAAAACAGCAAAAAGATAAGCAATCAATAACAAAGAACATGGGACATGCAAATTGCAAGTAACACGATAAGTGCAAGTGAGAACAGAGTAACAAGTTACGAAGCTTTAAAAATAGGAATGAAGAGAAGATTCTGAAAATTAATTTTTTTATATCATTGAAGATTCCAAGGAAGTGTAAACACATTTCACCATAATAACCCACAGAATTCCAGCTGCCAGTATTATCGCAAATTCAATAAGATCGAGTTTACTATCTGTTTATGATAGATTGCACTAACAGAAAAGCCCAATAAACAGGTGACTGCTAATTGTTTTATGGTTGTGACCTCCAGAAATCCGACTGAACGGTCGGAGACAATCGTAGGGTAGTCTCCAGTGCTGCGATCTACTGTCCCAATTAAGCGAAGCAAACCCTGGTTATTTTCTCGATTGGGTTCTGTTTTTTAAGATTTGCTCCAAATAAACGGCTGCCCCGATTAACCGGTAGCTCAAATAAATGGAATCCACTGTATTTTGCATTTGTCAATGTTAAATTTCAGTTGCCACTTCTCAGCCCATTTGTCCAACTTATCTAGATCCAGTTGGAGTAGCATACTGTCTTTACTGTTATTAACAACTCTGCCAACCTTGGACATTAATCCTGATATAACTTCATCAATATCATTGATGAATACAAAAAACAACAATGGACCCATCATTGAATCCTGTGGAACTCCACTTATAACATTTGTCCATGAAGAACAGTGTCTATTGATTACCATTCTGTCGTCTCCCACTCAACCATCCCTTTATCCATTGTACAAACTTACCCTTAATGCCATAACTCTCCAATTTGCACAGCAGTCTTCCATGTGCAACAGTATCAAAAGCTTTCCTGAAATCCAAGTATATGATATCAAAATTATTTTTGACATTCAGTTCCTTTTGTGACCACATTATAGTATACAATTAAATTGGTCAGACAAGGCATCCCTTTAACAAACTCATGCTGTGTCTTAACTATTATTGTAGTCTTGTCTAGATGATCCTGCAATGCTTCTTTAACCAGTGACTCCATTATTTTCCCCGAACACAAGTTAAACTAAAAGGTCTATAGTTACTTGTGTCACATTTGAATCCCCTTTGTGTATTGGTGATACATTTACCACATACAGTCCATGGGATCTCCCCTGAGCCCAAGGAACGTCTCATAATTATGATTAAGGGTTTGCTTACTTCCTTTGCTGCCTTCTTTAATATAACTGGATAGATCCCATCCACCCCACGTGCCTTCCTCATGTTTAACTTCAACAATTTCTCCTCCACTTTGCCCTCAGTTATTGCAATTTCATAAAGTTCTCAGGCAATTTTTAAACTCTATCCAATGGGACCAACTGAAGTTACCAACAGCAAATTCTAACTGGGTGGCATTCAAGGATGTTATCGTAGAAGCTACTAGGCCTTGTCTACCAACAAAGAGACACAGTTCAAGGCACAGACCTAATTGGATGACAGATGAACTGATGAGACGCATTGCAGCAAAGAAATTGCATAGGATGCACATAAATTATCAGTGATACAGGTGCATACAGTAGATATAAACTAGTTTGCAATCAAGTCACAAAAGAGGCTAGGTAAGCCAAGGCAGATTACAAGAAGTCACTGACAAAGAATGCAAAGAAAAACAGCAGAGACCTATTTACTTATGTAAACAGTAGAAAGAAGAGGTTGAATTACATTGGTATACTAGATATGAATGGTTTAACTTTTGATGATTCTTCTCAGGTTTATCAAAGTATCCATTCAGACAAACTGAATGGGCATTTTACATCTACATTCACACGAGGAATTTTTTAGAGATGGAGATGCAAGAAATGGGTCAAATTCTGGCAGGGAGCTGAATGATTTTTGTGATAACTGAGAGAAAAGTGGAGGAGAAATTATTGATGCTAAATATAAAAATGGGATCTGGGGCAGATGAGATCTATCCAGTTGTATTAGAGGAGGCAACAAAAGAGGTAAGTAAACATTTAGCCATTTATTATGAGGTCATTCTGTGGCGATTCCTATGAAGAGATGTGCACATGTATCCCCAATTCACAAAGGGGGGATGAAAGGTAGAAGAGTAATTACAGACCTGTTAACTTGACTTCTGTTCTAAGGAAAATAATAGTCACTGGGTTAAAGAAGCAATACAGGATCATTTATAGAGGAATGCAGTTATACCGCAGTCACAGCATGGATTTGTTAGGTTTATCTTTTCTGACCAATCTGTTTGTATACTATAACACAGTAGCAAAGGAAATGGATGCAAAAAATAATTTTGATATCATATACTTAGCTTTCAGATAATCTTAATATTTCAAGTTTGCAGATGACACAAAGGTTGGCAGAGTAGTTAATCACAGTAATCAGAGAATGCTACTTTTTTTTTTTTTTTTTTTTTTTATGAAATCCCCAAACACGAAAGGTATCAAAACCTATAGTACTTAGTACCGTGCATGGATTGAGGGAGAAGTATGGGAGGAGGGGGATGCCGGAAACTTTGCTCTAGAGACTAAATATGGGTTTCACCACTTTAAGCCTCCAATAAGCAAAGTGGTGGTATTGCACCGGTTGATGAGAGTATGGGCTTAGAAGTGCAAATTGAAGTTTAATATTGAGAAATGCAAGGTACTTACTCCCTATGTGGAAAATGCAAGGTACTTACTCCCTTACTCACTAATCCCAGATTAAAGTGCCAGCTGTGTGGTACCACACTCAGGTCAGTGGAGAATAAAAACACCTGGGAGTAATTGTGCAGTCAGATATGAAGTTCTCTGAGCAGTGCAGACAGGCCACCAGGACAGCTCATGGGGTTTTGTTAATGATATATATATATATATATAATATTGATAAATATAATTAAGTTACCGAAGGACAAAGTAAGCAAAGTATTAAATCAAAACTATTAAACTGTGTTATGGATCTCCTATCTGGTGTTGTGGAGGTGGAGAGTTTGAATAAATTAAAGAAAAACTAGATAAACTGTTGAGAGAATAGACAATTGAAATGGGACGTGTTAGTTTTTTTTTTTTTTTTGTTTAACATTGAATAAGCTTGCTTTTTTGCATCGTTTGCCACTACTGTAGGTAACATTGTTATCTTCATTATTATTTCTATTTTTATGTTAATCAATTTATTTCAGGTTATCTCCTTCACCTTACAGGCCTTCTCAATTTTTCCATTGTAATTACAATTGACAGGTCAACATCCCTTCCATATAAACTGAATATAAACATTTGTCTATATATATATATATATATATATATATATATATAGACAATAAGCAAAGTGGTGGTATTGCACCGGTTGTATATATATATATATATACAGGGTGTCTCAAAAATATTGGTACAAACATTTAGGGGAGGTTTTTTTTTTTTTTTTTTAGGAGCATTAGCAACTAAGGCCATATTGCTCCAGGGATATGCGGTGGTCATTCCCTGACCTTTCCGCATCCTCCGTATTTGGTGGTCACGGGCTCGAACCCCGGCCTAATCAAGAAGCGTGTGCTACGCACCGCTGCTCCTGCCCACCTGGCTACGGAGGCGCCTTTTTTGGGGGAGGTAGGTAACATCTAAAGGAATGTGACTCGCATAGGAACCCATAACCGGAAACATTACCGTAAGTCGGTACACGGCGCTGTTCATCAATTCGCGAGAGGGGAAATTTCTGGTTTACTCATTCAAGCAGTAGTCGCCGCACGAAGAGCATGCACCGATATACAAACTGTGAGCTGGCAGACATGCACCTAGTGTATGGATTAGCAGAGGGCCCACACGGTGTGCGCCCCCATGCGGCACAACATCGCTTCGCAATACATGTGTGGGCAGGTATGGTCAGCGACTGCTTAGTCGGCCCATACCTGTTACCATCCCACATGAACTCCGCTAAATATCGGATCTTTCTTGAACAAGTTCTACCAGGGCTACTTGACGATGTTCCAGCAAATGTGAGACGCAACATGACGGGGCGCCTGCCCATTATGGAAGGTGTGTTCGTGACCATTTGAACAGGCGTTTTGGGCGACGATGGATTGGTCGTGGTGGACCCGTTGCCTGGCCCCCACATTCACCTGATTTATCGAGCCTTGATTTCTTTCTGTGGGGGTCCTCAAATCTATCGTGTATGAATCACCTGTGGAGACGGAAATGGATCTCGTGGCAAGACTCGTCTGCACTGTTGCTATTGTCAAAGAAACTCTAGGTGTATTCGACCGTGTCCGCCAATCCATGCTGCGTTGGTGTCACGCATGCATCGCGTCTCATGGTGGAACCTTCGAGCATCTGTTGTAACATCATGAAATGCATCCATCTCGTACTCCGTTGTTAATATTATTTCAAATAAATGTTTGCCACTAATTACTGTCTTGTGTCATTTCTGCGTCTTGTGCCTCTGCTACTACTTTCCTGTGAAATTTCTGGTTATGGGTTCCTATGCGATTCACATTCCTTTAGATGTTACTTACCTCCCCTAAACGTTTGTACCAATATTTTTGAGACACCTTGTATATATATATATATATATACCAGGAATTTTGCCAGCAGGGATAAGGTGGTGATTATCACATTGCATAAGACAATGGTTAGGGCATATCTTGAGTACTGTATACAGGTCTGGAAGCCTCATTTTAGGAAGGACATGGATCTGTTGAAATTGGTGCAGAGAAGAGCAACAAGATTGGTGAGTGGAGTTAAAGGGTATTCTTACAGGAAAGGCTTCTCTTTTGCAAATTGCAGCACTAGAGCCTAGTACACTTGTGAGGAGATCTCAATGAGGTGTTTAAAGCCTTGAATGGATTGTGTAAGCTCATTGCAGTCGTTCCTCTTTCCGAGACTACATAGTTGAGGTGCATAAATTTGCCATCAGCTAGAGGGTGGTTGATTGTTAGCATAAACTCCTATCTGGTGTTGTGGAGGTGGAGAGTTTGAATAAATTTAAGGAAAAACTAGATAAACTGTTGAGAGAATGGACAAGTGAAATGGGAAGTGTTAGTTTTTTTTTTGGTTGACGTTGTATAAGCTTGCTTTTTTTTTGCATCATTTGCCATACTAACTAATATAATAGAATTATTTTCAGGACTCTCAAGAAATCCTGAGCTGGATATCATCAGTCTTCTCTTTCTTGGTGATTCCCTTTTGACTCTCTCTCAGGGTAACTCGGGAATTTTTTTTTGGGTGGTGCAGCATAAGCCTCAGGCTTCCTTGCACCATATAGCTAATAATAATAATAATGAAAAAAAAAAAGGCAATCATTACCCCACCACCACAGCAAGAGTGTCCCCAAACCTACTATCCAAAGGTATTAAAACATGTTACACAATCTCCAACTGTTTTGAAAGTTGGAGATAGTACATATATATATATATATATATACAGGGTGATTCACTATCAGTGTGACAAACTTGCAGGAGGTGTAGGGGGCACAAAGACGAATTGGAATCACATAGCACTGCAGGGTCCGAAATGCCTTCGTCATGTGGTAGAGGACGTTGAACGGGAGGTTGCGTGAACAGCGATCCCGCTGGAAGTCAGCATTTGCGAACTGGTTCCCGAGGCAGTAGGATGGACGAGTATTCAAATGTTGAACTGGCTGACATTCACCTCGCGTATGGAGCTGTGGACTGTAACGGGCGCGCCGCTGTGCGCTTGTACCAGGAACGTTTCCCACACAGGCATGCTCCTCATCATACGATTTTCGCACGTGTGCACAGAAGGTTATGTGAGACTGGTTGTTTCACGAGAGGTACCATGAATCGAGAGCGAATGATGAGGACGCCAGACAATGAGGAGAATGTCCTATGTCTTGCAGAAGGCAATCCGAGTACGAGTACTCGAGCGATAGGCCAACGATTGGGTATTTCCTAATTCACTGTATGGAGGATACTGTCAACAAACCAAATGAGTTCATACCATCTGCAACGCATCCAGTCATTGGAGCCTGAAGATTATCCACTCCGGAGGACTTTTGCTACTTGGTTTCTTCAACAGAAATGGTTCACAAATGCTGACTTCCAGCGGGATCGCTGCTCACGCAACCTCCTGTTCAACGTCCTATACCGCATGACGAAGGCATTTCGGACCCTGCAATGCTATGTGATTCTGTCTTTGTGCCCCCTACACCTCCTGCAAGTTTGTCGCACTGGTAGTGTATATGTATGTGTGTGTGTGTGTGTGTATGTATATATATATTATGTGAGGTAAAAGTTAGGCAAAAGTAATAAAAATAAATAAATATGGCTATGTAGCTATCATTAGAGGCAGCAAATGCACATCCTCCACATGATGCCTAATTATATCTGATAATTAAAATAAATATGATATTTAAAATAAAAACATCAGCCAGTAGTACGGCAATAATACAGAGCGAAACGAAACGCAAAATAATATAAAATAAACAAACAGGGAAGGGAAAGTAGAGGTAATAGGACCAAAAGGTAGTCGATAATCCCCTGTATAATTTAGTCAATTAAGTCATTAAACCCAATTAATAAAAAATGATGTAAATTTAAAATAATGCCAATTATAAATAATTTAGCGGTACCCCCCTCGAAGGTACCAGTTCCAAAAGACGTGAAATATCACCAAAAAAGGTTAAAGAAACTACCATAAACTAAAATATCAAAATAATAGATCAAAATGATAGACTGACCATCATGCCCCATATCGACAGAGGACCACGAGGCCAATAATGGTCATGGAATCGCTGCATTTCAATCGTCATACAAATCATCGCAAAGGCAGAAATATCGAAGAACCAAACCACCCCTCCATTCTCCGATAGATCAACCAATGCAGAGGATTTGCATGACGATTGAAATGCAGCGATTCCATGACCATTATTGGCCTCGTGGTCCTCTGTCGAAATGGGGCATGATGGTCAGTCCATCATTTTGATCTATTATTTTGATATTTTAGTTTATGGTAGTTTCTTTAACCTTTTTTGGTGATATTTCACGTCTTTTGGAACTGGTACCTTCGAGGGGGGTACCGCTAAATTATTTATAATTGGCATTATTTTAAATTTACATCATTTTTTATTAATTGGGTTTAATGACTTAATTATACAGGGGATTATCGACTACCTTTTGGTCCTATTACCTCTACTTTCCCTTCCCTGTTTGTTTATTTTATATTATTTTGCATTTCGTTTCGCTCTGTATTATTGCCGTACTACTGGCTGATGTTTTTATTTTAAATATCATATTTATTTTAATTATCAGATATATATATATATATATATATGGAGATAACTGTACATAGAAGGAGAACAGGACATTTTTAATATAGACAGAATTTTTTACCAGTACAGTATGCTTTAAAACATTAGTTTAATTAGCGATTTTTTATTATTTTTTTATTGTTTGTGGATTTCTGTTAGACATCAACTAATTCTGATTGATTCGCGAAAGATACTGTTTCAGACTTTGCCCTGTTTGGCAATGTTGAGTCAAACTTTAGTTCATAACAATGGCTCTGCCATCTAGATTTGCCTGTTAAGAGCATTTCCAAAGCTTTATCACAAAGAGATTTGAACTCAGTTTTAGTTTGATCCACTTGGCTGAATATTCTTTCGTACTTAACATTGCTATATGGAATTGTTAAAATGCCAGGCATGACGGGATAAGTTACATTTGAAGCTTCCATTTGCACTTGTCAGTTCCTCAACCAAGCACCACTTTACATCAGTCTTTCATAATAGCATCTGTTAGGTTCTTGCACTGAAAGTGAGAGAACTAATGCTGCAAAACATCTATCATTTCATCTATTTCTTCATCTTTAATGACAGCAAGAAGTACAGGGAACATGTCCAAAAAAATTTCAGAGTTGAAAATTATGCACTGCCAATTGATGATCTTTGAGATATCCCAGCATTTATAATATTTTTTCAATAGGAACTTGTGCACTGTGTAGTCACATGGAGCAGTGACTACACAGTGCACAAGTTTCTTTTTCAAAAAAGAAAAGAAAAGAACAGAATCTTTTCCTCTTATTTTAGCCTCTCCATGATCTTTGAAAACACATTCCCCATCACACTGCGAGGAGTAGAACTAATTACTCTCATGTATAGCCTTGTTTTCCTTCTGGCAACATTGGCTTCTGCTTTTTGAGGACAGGCATCATGATAATGTTCAGTTGGTTGTTGTTGTGCTATGTTGCCATCTTTTGTCTTCATAACAAAAAAAATTATTATATTAGGGTCTTCCATAAATAACTACATATACCCGTTTATGTATTATGTCTGTAAATTGTGTGTATCCTCTGGTCGATTTGCCTGTTTTGCTGGACGAAAAAACCCCAGTTTCCTGGAGGGAAAAACCTTGCTATATATGCCTGAGACCGACTAAATCAGCCAATGGAGTGAAAAAAGCCTATTAAAATTCCTTATGTCATCGACAGGATTCGAACCCGGGCCTTTTCCGCCTGGTGTAGGGAGGACGGTGATGATACCACTGTGCTACCCGTGCAGACTGTCTTCATAACAGAATGACAATTGAGGGTGCAGAAGGTAGAGATCTCCAGTTTCCAATAAGAATATGGAATCATTATGATGCAGCTCTTGAATGGTTGCCTAAAACTACAAACTGCTGTGAGGGATTTCACAATGCACTTAATTCCCTATTACACTGCAGTCATCCCAGCGTGTGATTTTTGTTTAATGGACTGAAGAGGGACCTGGCTTGCCACAGATTGCACAGGCAGGTCATCTAGAGGTAAAAAAGAGAAGATATGATGTACTGCATGACTTGGTTGGTCCCTTTGTGCAGGTAGAAGAAAAACAGAAATACCTGCAGAGATTGGCTAACTTACAGTAATGAAAATTCTATTCAAATCCTTGACAAATAAATAAATCACTGAAATATGTCTGAATTAGTTGTTTGTTGATGAAAAACCAAAAGTGTTGACTGTGCACTTTGTAAGACAGAGAAAAAATAATTTATTTTTATAAATAAAATAAAAGGCTTTAGTTGCAATAAAACCAGAGCATTTTATTTCCTATAATTTCCTTTACAAACATTTACATCTAAATATTCTATTTTATATTAAAATCAAAAGATATATTAAAATACATCGTATAGAAGTAGAAATAAAATATATAAATTCAACATTTTGTTGTGATTTGAAATAATTTGTATTTTGTAAACTAAAAATAATGTGAGCATTCTTCTGTGAGCAATTTTCCGTGTGGGTATTTTTCACGCGGGCATTTATGACAGTGCGGTTTTTTCTGTGTGGAATTTTCGTGTGGGCTTTTGTCAGGGAACCAACCTGAATTGATGACTCCAACACAAATTGTTGCTAAATAGACATCTCATGAGGCCATTCAAGAATCTCAAAAAGTTAGTAAAGAAGTAAATGTGGTATTTAAAAAGCAGACACTAAAAGCAAAGAAACCTGGAACAAATTCTAAAGTTTAGAGTAATCAATCACTAAAGAATGTAGTGATCAACTTAGATATAGGAAAGATACAGGAAAATAGACCGGCTAAATGGGTAAGGGAAGATCTGGAAAGCTCAAGTGACATTTCCTTGGGTATGGCAGTAGACAGAATATTGGGTTTGGATGGAAAGGATAAAATAAAGAACTGTAAGTTAAAACTAAGAGAATTACTTCTTAATTAAGATTATAAAATTCCTAGTGTTGCGACTGTGGAAATACTGGATCTTTGGGATAGATTAGAATTGACAATAATAGATTTATCAACTGAGAATAAAGTGTTAGAAACTACATTGGAAGAAAAGAAGGATTCTCAAAAGTCATATGCCTAAGTTGTGTCAAAAGAACAAGATATAGTAAGACAACCAAATACAGTAATATTGCAGGACATTAAAGTTAAAAGTGTAAGAGCAGTGAAGGATAGGAAGGTTATTATAGAGACAGATTTAGACCGAGATCTTGAGAAAATTAAACAATGCATTCAATTTAAAGATCTTGGCATGACTTTGGAGAAACGTAAGAGATTGAAACCCAAGCTGCTAGTCTTTGATGTTAGTCAAGAGGTTACTAAAGAGCAAATTATTGAACAAATATGGCAAAGGAACTTGAATGAATATGAAATTTCCAGTGGTATATTCGGGCCGGAATGCACCGGAACAATGTTCCGCTACTTTTTTTCTAAATGTCATAATAGAAAATCATTAAATTTATACACCTAATATTATGAAACAATGGCATAATCAAAGAGGAGGGAGAAATAATATCTATTTTATCCATTGCTATTAAAAATATATATTAATAGTAATCTTTAAAATTAAGATTTCTTTAAAAACACACAAATTTTGCAATGAAACTTGAACGTTTCTGACTAAAGTACAATGTGTTAGATAAAGAGATCCAATTAATGAGATATACTGTGATGTGTGCGAATGCTGCATTTTAATTCACCATGAGCTGAACGCTAGAACTGGTTGTTCTATGAACCGTGACTCTGAAGTCTGATTCAGTTACTGTACAGTCGATGTGGCATGATCATATAGTCTTCTGGAGAACGACATACAGGATATTTTTTTTTGTCATTCACATATGTATTATATATAAATTATGTACATGTGAGTTTATGACTGATTTCTACTAGTTAGATTAATTAATTAATTTATTAGTTTTTTCTAAGGTAAAAATTAATTTTTACAGGATTAAATATATAAATTTAAATTTACATATTTTCAGTATTTAAAAATTAAAAGAAGAAATTTTCATTAAATACAAAATGAGCAAAAAACGCAAGCAAACAACATTAGATTTCTTGACAAAAAACTGAATACTGTGCATGAAAATGTACAAACATGTGGAAATGATAACGACATGACCTCTTCTTTTCCATCAAGATCTAAAGATGAGAGAAACAGTGCCACAGAATTAAAATTTAATTGGCCCCACATCTGGAATGCTGACATGTGGACCTAGCTTACATGCAACACTGTAAAATTAGGATGTTTGACTTGTGCTGCTGTAAAAAAATCATCTTATGGCAAAGATAGAAGTGCACAATTGACATCTTTGTGTAAGAAAATTTATGAACATTCAAAAAGTACTTCACATATACAGGCTGAAAAAATCTTGCAACTGCAAATGACATTTAGAAGTGGTAATTGATCAAATGAATGACTCCAAAATTTCTAGAACTTGTAAGGTTTTTAGAACTGCATATTATATTTTGAAACATGATCGACCATATTCTGACCATTTTGAGTTGTTACAACTTCAAGAGCTGACTGGGCTAGCCGGGTGGGTAAAGTGCTTGCCTCGCAACCCAAATGTCGCAGGTTCGATTCCTGCCTCGGGCTTGGATCAAAGTACTGCGAAAACCTTGGGAGGTGCATTATGGCCACAGAAGCCTATGCACCAACTACCAAAAAAAAAAAAAAAACAAAACCTTCAAGAATTGAATGGCACTGTTATTGCTCATGGTTTGTGTTCAAGATTAACTGCTACTAATATAATAGAGCATATCGGAAGGCAGATGAAATTAAAATGTTCCAACAAATTGTGGACATACATGGAAACTTATCAATTCTCATTGATGAGTCTATCACTCTAAGCAAGAAATCTACTCTGAATATTTATTTAAAATGTGAAACCAATAAAATGAAAGATCCACATTACTTGTTTCTTGATTTAATCGAATCTCCAGATCAAACAGCTTTCACAATAATAGTGTCTCTTAAAATGTCTTGAAAAATACGGATTCAATGACAATTATTTAAAACACTATTTAATTTCTTTTCCAAGTGATGGGGCAAGTGTCATGTTGGGCAGAAAATCTGGAGTTGGAAATAAATTATTAGAAAAATATCTAAATTTGATCATATGGCATTGTTTAAACCATCGGCTTGAGTTATCAGTTGGAGATGCAATATGAGAAGTTCATGGAATTAACCATTTTCAAATATTTATGGACAAGCTATACACTTTGTACAGTCAATCTCCAAAAAAACAGAGAGAAATAGAAGCATGCACTACCAGCATCGGCGAAGAAATTAAAAGGATTGGATGGGTATTTAATGTAAGGTGGGTGGCCAGCTCCTTTAGGACCGTATCAGCAGTTTGGCAAAATTTTGCATCTTTATGCCATCATTTTGAAAATGCCAGTAAAGATAACAACTGAAACAAAACCGAACAAACCATGTTCAATGGATTATATAAACGAATTTCATCCAAACAGTTTGTTCTAAATTTAGCCCTGATGTACAATGTATTGTTTGAGCTATCGATTCTTTCGGTCATTGCAAAAAAGAGATATGACAATAGTATATGCAGACAAATTGATTCGTCGTACAATTCTTTACTTGGAATTTTTAAAAGATCCTCAAAAAGGAAAAGTTGCCTCAGATGCTATTGAAAAAATGCAATTATTTTCAGTAACATTAACTCATAGAAATCAATTTTAAACAGTATTATTAATAATATGACGCATAGGCTGAGCGTTAGTACAGATTCTACTGAATTTACTGAAGGAATTTCAACTTCAGACATTATAAAAGAGTTGCAAATTCTTGAACCAAGTGAATGGCCATCTGAAATTGATCTTGGATTTGGAGAAAATGAAATAGAATCTCTCTGTAAATGTTTTAATTTATCTTTCACAAAATGTTTGAATGCCTACAGAGATTATTTAGCTAATGGTGGTCATAGTGTGCCCACAGATTTGGAACATTTAAAAAACTTATTCCAAAATTATAGCTTGCAGTTCTTCTGAATGCGAGCGTGGCTTCAGCAATATGAATTTAATATTAACTGAGAAAAGATCCCGTATTCTTGCTGAACATGTGGCAAGTTTGTTGTTTATTAAACTACGTGGTCCACCATTAGAATTATGGAATCCAAATTTTTATGTCCGAACTTGGTTGTGGTCTCATCGTTCTGCTGTTGACCAACAAACAAAAAGGGCAGTCACACAAGAATATGTAATCGATCTTGTATGGGAATTTCTATGATTCTTCTGAACAGTATTTTTTATATTATTTTGGAGTTTTTGTTTTCATTTTTTTCTTTTCTGATTTTTTATAAATTTGTTTGTCTGTTTTTTACTTTTGAAATTTTTATTTAATAGTTATAAATAAATACTGAACAAATATTCTAATCTTTGACTTATTTATTTTTGCAAATGAAAAAAGCATAGGTAACTATTTTTATTAATCGACGAGCATGCCGGTACTATTTTTTTTTAGCAATACACCTCTGGGAATTACTAAGGATCAGGTGTTGAAAGATGTTTCTATTTTGTCTATTAATAAAGTTAAAGGAAAATTTACAACTAATTGGATTTTACAGATGTCCGGACATATCTACAGGCTACTGTTAAATAGTGATAGGCTATTTATTAATTGGGACTCCTGCCAGGTGCAGGACATTGTAACAGTAACCCAATGTTATAAGTGTTTTGCCCATGGGTATATAGCAAAACATTGTAGGAACTAAATCTTCTGTGGACACAGCAGTGCACGGGGTCACTCATTTAAGGAACGTAAAAATCAGCCTTCCAAGTGTATCAATTGTTGGTGCAAGAAAAGCTCCACTGGGCATTGCAGTAAATAAACAATGTCCTGAATGTGTTAAAGTATTGGAACAAAATAAGAAAAGGATTGATTATGAGTAAAGTCATAAATACATTTGTATTCAAGTTTTACAAATAAAAGCTCAGCGGGCAAAAGATGTGGCACTTTAGCTATGTAAGGTGATGGAGGAGGGATCGTATGACATAATCTTTGTGCAGGAAACCTATATTTTCAAAGGGAAAGTAAGGGAATATCTGGGTACATACAGAATAATACAAAGTGGAGATGCCTCTTACTGCCGTAATAGTTATTAATCCACGGTTAGTGGCTACTGTGATTACAGCTTTGTGTTTTGATTGTGGGCATGTTGTGAAATAATGACATCTACTGGTTCTGTGTACCTGGTGTCCTTTTACTGTAAGTATAGTAATATTATTGACCAGTATATACAATATTTGGAAAAGATGGATGGTGTCCTGTGGAGAGAGTGATTGTTGCGACAGATAAGAATGCTGGCTCCACATTCTTGGAAGCCGGGAATACTGATGAAACAGGGCAGGATCTTGAGTATTTTCTTTGCTCTGCAGGTGGGGTGTCATCAATAATCTGTAGCAGCTTCCTACCTTTTCATCTTTGCATGGCAACTATTACATTGATATCACTGTTCTAGTGCTATTTTAGGTAATATTCATAATTGGAAGGTCCATGATGCATTAACTACAAGTGACCACAGGGGTATTTCTTTTGATTATTGTGGGGCTGGAGACCAATAAGTATATTAGATCTATGAATTGGGATAGATGTGATAGTTACATTCAGAGTCAAATCAGTGGTGTTGTGGACTGTGATCTATGTGGTATTGCCCAAAAGGTAGAAATCTTAACTAATATTTTAACGTCAGCAAGTGAAAAATTGACGAGTAGAAAAAAGAAGTGTTTTAAATCCGTTCTGTGGTGGAATTCATATTTAGATAAATTTAAACGTAGGGTAAGATCTGCTAGGAAAAATTTCCAGAGGGCAAGATGGATGGCTAATCCTGCTTTAATCATGGAATTAAAGCAAAGCTAAAGAGTTAAGAATGAATACTCATCAAAGATAAAACAATATAAGCACCTTCCATGGCAATTATTTGTTGAACAGGTTGGAAATGCAGACCCCTGGGACCTGGTCTACAAGGTTATCACTGAGAAGTTGGTATTAGATGATATTGCTTATTCTGTACTGGATGGGAACCAGGAGGATACAATGACCTCAGTCAGTCCGGCAAGTCTTGTCAGAATTGTTTTTAAAAGATAATAAGGAGATAAACAGTGATTTGTCTCTGTTTATCTCCTTATTAACAGTCAGGAAAATGTCTGTAATGAGAGAGAGACCCCATTTACTCGAGTTGAATTAGATGCCACTGTTAATAGGGTAAGGGATGAGAAGGTGTCGGGGAGAGACACCTGTTGTAAAACATGTTTATTCTAGATTCCCCAATATAAAGTTAGACCTTTACAATACATGTCTACTGGAGAAAGTTTTACCTAATTTCCAGGTATCAGTTTAAGTACGAAAATTTAAATCTTCAAGTAAAGGATATGGTTTTAAGAAGGGTTTCTCGAACGAAGATGTGATTCACAAATTGCAATTTTACAGAAAGAACCAAGGCAACATGTCCTTGGCTTGTTCGTGGACTTTGGGGGAGGGGGATGCTTTGATGCCCTATGGTGAGGTAGCTTCCTCTGCAAGGGTGAGACTACCTTCTGTCCCGGGGACTTACATAACATCTTGTTATATATTTAAAAAAAATTAGACTCCTTTATGCTAAGCTTCACAGAGTAATAAAGGTGAAACGGGGAATCAAAGGACAATCACTGAATACATTATATGAGTGTGTATAATTGTTCAGTCCTCTCTTCAGGAGACTTTTCAGGTCAAATGGGGTGCCCACAGGGGGTCAATTCTTGGCCCATGGTTTTAGATGAATTTTTAGAGCATGACATAGGGCACTCACAGGCCATCACCTACGTGGATGATTTAGTGTTGCTAGGTCCTGGTAACAACAGGAGTGATATTGAAGACAAGATTTGTTGGTTTGAAGTACTCTGCACAAGCTTAATATTCCTAAAGGGAAGGCTAAGCAGGATGAGGCCTCCTGTTGTTTGTAGCAGAGGTGTCTCTTTGAGGAATGTCAGGAAAAGGAGAGTTATATCCAGGAGAGTGTTTTTTTACAAAACATGTTATATATTTAAAACAAAAAATTAAACTCCTTTATGCCAAGCTCCACAGAGTAATAAAGGTGAAATGGGGAATCAAAGAACAATCACTGAATACATTATATGAGTGTGTATTTGTCCAAATTATCACATATGCTGCTGCAGCTTGATGTCATAGTGATTAGTGTTGTAATTAGGAGGCATTTAATGTCTGCCCAAAGATTCACTCTTCTAGGTATCACATGGGCCTGTCATACTGTCTCTACTGACACTCTAAATGTAATATTTGGGAAAATGCCTGCAGATTTATTGGTAATCCATGCAGGCTTGAGGTCTTAGAAGAGGCATCTCCACAGAGATTTTAGGTATTCAGCAACTAAGGCCATATTACTCCGAGATATGCGGTGGTCATTCCCTGACCTTTCCGCATCCTCTGTATTTGGTGGTTACAGGCTTGAACCCCGGTCTAATCAAGAAGCGTGTGCTACGCACTGCTGCTCCTTCCTACGGAGGCGCCTGGGGCTGTTTGTCGCTGAGAGGCAGAGGATACATGATGAGTTAATAAATGTTTGGCAAACTAAATGGAATTACTCTGACAAAGGCAGGGAAACCTATGCTTTTTTTCCCATCCATAATGACCATGGATTGGAAATTAAGATCATGGTTACAGTTCAACTTGAGTGCTTGTTTCCTGCTGACTGGGCATGGTTTAATGTCTAGGCTAAGTCAGTTTGGTTTGTGCTTCTGTGAGACGATGGAGACTGGCCTTCATGTCATGCTCTTATTGTTCCTATCATGAAGCTCTGAGCAGCAAATTTGAACAGGAGCCCTTTCATTTGGATACTTTGCCAGATTTGTTTGTAAGTCAAATGTCTTTTAAATGTTTCACGACTTTTGTTAATAATGTTTTTAAAAGGAGGACCATATAACAACATCCACCTCCTTTTAAAAGAAATGCCATTTCTATATCTTGTAAAGAAATGCCTGATAGTGGAGACATTTCTTTACAAGATATAGAAATGGTAGCTGAAGGCACTGGCTAGCAACATGCTATCAGTGCTGACAGGCTAATATGCCGGCTCTGTTTTTATAGGGTATATTATGTGAAATTTTATCGATATTGAATCAAAATTTAATTGGAAATTTTAGAAAGATTTATTGTAATTTTTCAATTTTATTTATTTTTATTATTTAATTGGTTATGAATACATAATTTTAAATCAAAGACTGTATACATGATCTTTTGATCTTAGAGAATTATTGCATATGGGCCTTGGCCCTGGAGGCACACATAGGATGAAGCTGTTAATATATGTAATAGCTATGTTTTAATACTGCTAAATGCAAGGTCTTACGCTTGGGGAATAGCAACCTACAAATAAATTATACACTTGGTGGGGTTTAATTAAAAACAGTAGAGGAGGTAAGGGATCTGGAGTTACAATAGCAAATGAAGTTTTCTGAACAGTGTAAACAGGCAGCCAGAAAAGCCCATGGTGTCCTATCAACGATTTATGGAACTTTATCCTGTAGAGATAGGGAGGTCGTAATCCCACTGTATAAGGCAATTGTAAGACCATGTTTGGAATACTGTGTTCAAGTAGGGAGACCTCATCTGAAAAAAGACTGTGGTTCTCGAGGCATCTTGAAAGGGCAACTCGAATGGTGAGATCAGCAGATGACCATATGAGGAAAGACTCTTATGTGGGCTACAGAGCTTGGCAACCAGACACCTTAGAGGTGACCTAATTGAGGTTTACAAGGTTCTGAGAGGGATTAGTAAAATGAATGAAGGTGAGCGAATTCTCACTGTTATAAAGAATTTCAGAACTAGGGGTCGTAAATTCAAACTACAGGACTTGAGGTTTAGATTAGATTGTAGGAAGTTTTCTTTTAGCCAGTGAGTTGTTGATTGCTGGAACAAGTTTCCCTTGCAGGTAGTTGAAGTTGACAGTTTAAATAAATTCAAAGGTCAACTGGATAGTTACCTGCGTGAGGAGGGAAGCACATAATTTGTATTTTCTTATCTGTTTTTTTTTTGGCAGTACAGCAGAAGCCTGTGGCTTCCTTGCACTATATGGCAAATACTATTACTAATATTAGTATAAAATTCAGAAATTGTTGGTACAGTAAATTTGCACAAAAAAAAAAAAAAAAAAAAGGAACAAAATCTTCTCTTCTTGTTTTAGACTCTTCATGACATTAGCAGCAGAAAAGACTAGGCCTAATGTTGGTACAGTAGATTTGCACATAACAGTCTTCAACACATCTAAGGGTGAGGACCTGAGTACTTGGATGTAAGATACACTAGATTGAAGAGCTGTGCTTGGATTTTTAAAAATTGGCATAACATTTAAAAGAAACAAGCAAATTGCATTACTAAAGCCACAGAAGAACAAGAACAGACTTTTTACACAAGTGAGGTTATATGCTTAGAATTATCTGCTTACTTCACCTGTTCATTTCTAAACAAGTGAAGTTTTTTTTTCTTGAGTTCATCAATTTGTCCATTTCCAAAATTTATAGATCATGAACTGGATTTGAACATGAGCCAGGCCACTCGCTATTATACTTTTGAATTTGTTAATTCTGAAAAGTGCTCATATGGCTTTTCTCACCACTTCAAACCTATTCTTTTCAATAGACTTACTAAAAGTTGCCACTGTTCTACCAATCTAGTTACACATTTAACCAAAGACAGCCAACTTTAGAACATGTGTAGGTGCACGTGCACATACACTCTTCAAAGTTGGAATTGTTTAAATCTGTGTTTTTTTCCTTTTAGCACTTCTTTCTGGATAGTAGGTAGTATATTTACAAATATTCATACACTTTCACAGAAAGCATTCAAACTCTATCCTTTCAGTGTAAAAATGAATAACATGACAAGGATAGCCTATTACTACTAAGTTCTCAATGTCCTCTTTTAATACCCTTGTTACTTCAGTTTTTAAGCCTCCCACAACAGGTGCATATCAACACCAAGTGCCAGTGTTTTTTAAAGTAATCCTTCATGCTATTTATGGGAACATATAGGATTCCTTTTTAAAGTATTCCATTATGATCCAATATTTCAGAGCCATTGCTGCCTCTTCTTTCCCTATCTGTAAAAATAAGCAGAAATCCAGAGAATTAAAAAAAAAAAAACAAATCTATTTTCAAATTAGTTTTACAGAAAAGCTATGCTTTTTCAAAAGCACAGAGAAACTGTTTGTAACCAACTATATTATGGCAGTGAGACAGAGAACAGGTCAAATCAAATAAAATCAGATGGATCATCCACTATAAATCCAAAGAGTTGGTAGCTATGCACAGAGTTATCAAGTAAACTGCGATCTGGAAAATGCTGTATAGGACAGTCATAGCAGAAGCTGTGTCAGACTAAAGGACCACAGATTCAGTATGAAAAATGATGCATACCTTTGCAAAACGCATAGGTTTGGTGAACAAAGCAATTTTAAGAACACCTGAGGTACATAAAACATTGTCCAGATATCAATAGGAACAGGAGGAAAGCCACAGCATTTCCCACTACTCCACCTGTACACACTGACAGCACCCCAAAAAACCAAGTGTGCCCAAAAGGTAGGGAGTACACTTGGTTTTTTGGGGCTGCTTTTGTTTTCAAGAAGCACTTTTTTAATGAAATATGGACAAACCATCCAAACTAATCCAGGTACAAAACTTAAATTTTTTTTTTTTTTTTTTTATTATTCATATTTTATTTCTTTGAGATAAAACATATTGAAGTTGATAAAAGTATATATAGTCATAGTTAAATTTTAGGCCAGGTGTGTTCATTCACTTGTTCTGAACCTTGGGGGGAGAGGCACTTGAAATTTATGAAAAATTTTAAGGGAGCTCAAGGTATAAAAGTTAGGGAAACAACCCCTGCTATATATAGAAATTATACCAGAAGCTCCATGTCAAGCTTGAGGAGCAATCCAATAACACCACAAAAGTGGAATATGGGTAGAGAGCACTTGTCTGACTTTTCTTGCATTAGAGAAAACCATCACTCGTTCAATCTGAGGCAACTGCACAAAAGAACCAATGTCATGCAGGAGAGATTTTGAAAAAGTCTCCAATTTCAACCCGAGACAAGTGCACATTCTTGCAGCAGAATCAATGTCTTGGATTGGAGATTTTATAGTCTGGGCCATACACTATAGTCCAGATATCAACAGGAGACGGACGGCAGAGCCACCAACACTGTATTTCCTAATATTAGTGTCATAATGCTGCTCAAGTTTCCCAGGACTAGACGCATGCCTGGTGTAACTAGTCAAAATCCATACAGATATGCCAAGATAAGGCTGAGACCACCAACCAAAATCAAAGGATGGTTCAGCATGATGATGCCAGCAGATCCACCTCATTTTGGTCTTAGAAGATCCACGAAACTTACCACAAGCAGAGCAGCAACAGACTGAGGATTAAGCCATCCCTAGCCAGTTCAAGCAGCAGCTGTTGTTGTTATGGAGGTTTAATGGCACATAAGCTGCTATAGCTATAATGTGCCTATTCATTTATTATATAAAGAGATGAGAACTTTCCATAAAGCCAGAAAAAATTCTGAAGTCAGAAATGATTAAAAAGCCCAGTTTGCCTGAAGAAGTTAAAAAAATTCAGAAATCCCAGAACGCCTTATCACCAATGAGATTTTAAGGCGTTATTGGTTTACAAAGATTAACCAGTGATAGCACGATTGAAGTCTGTCTTGTTTATAGTAGGAACAGTCACTGCGAATATGTTTCACAGTCAGATTTATAGAACAATGTGGACACTGTGGTGGACCAACTCCAGTAAGCAAATGTAGGTGGGTCAGATGGGTGTGACCTATTCTTGCTCTCGAAAGGACTACTTCTTGCCTTGATGTATGGACACTGGAGCAGTAAATTTTCAGATCCTGTTTAAACTGAAAGGATTTATTATTAGTCTGAGAGTGCCAGAGGGCTGTCCATTCTGATAGGCATGCAGCATTAATGATCAATGTATAGTGATCAAAAAAATCCATCCACCCTAGATTTAACCAACATGGATGTTGGTTAAATCTAGGGTGGATGGATTTTTTTCAGCTTTATTGGCCAGTTCATTGCCCAAAATACCAGAATGGGCCAGAATTCAATAGAAAGTGACCTGATGATGGTGTTCTTCAATTTGCAGTAATAAGCTTCTGATTTCATTTAGAACTGGGTGAACTTTATCTGAGGAATTACATAATGCAATGATTGACCTGAGAAAATCAGTATAAATAACAGCTATTAAAGAACCGTCAGAACAGAGATTTTCTAAGGCTAGTTTAATTGCATATAACTCAGCTGAGAAGATACTGAATTCAGATGGGAGGGACACTGAAATAATGGTATTCGGAAACACTGTGGCTGCTCCAACGTTTGAATTAGATTTAGAGCCATCTGTATAAATTGGGGAAAAATCAATATATCGTTTAGTGTGAACTGCATGAAGTTGTTTGACAGTAGATGCCAGTAAAACATATTTTCCCCATTGGCAGAGTTGAGTGTCACACAGCTGTATAGGAAGAGGATCCCATGGTGGTGTCTGGGTGAAAGTTTCTTTTCGTTGTACAGAATGGATGAAAACATTCCAAACCTGTATCAATTCAAGAAGGCAAAGACCAGATGGCTTTACTATGCTAGGTTTATTTCTGTAGAGGGTTTTCTAATGGTGGATTGAATAGGCATGACTGAATGGGATGTGATGCACAACTTTGTATTTTAACAGCATACTTCAGTAACAGTTCTTTCCTACATAAACTTAGTGGAGGCTTGTGAGCATCAATGTAGAGCCTGTGTGCTGGCGATATTCTGAATGCACCAAGTGCAATTCTCAAAGCACTGTGTTGAACTGGATCAAGCCAGCGCAATGCACTCATTCTGGCAGAATCGTAGATGGCAGCTCCATAATCCAGACGTGATCTGATTAATAACTCCAGGGGCTCACATCTGGAAAATATGGGCTTGGCACACCCAGGGTCCTGAGCTGGATATCATTATTCTTCTCTTTCTTGGTGATTCCCTTCCTCTCTCTCTCCCTCCCCAGGGTAACTCGGAAATTTTTTTTTAGCTGGTGCATATAAGCCTCAGGCTTCCTTGCACTATATGGCTAGTAATAATAATAATAATAATGCCCTGCATAACTGAAGCAGGGAGGTACGATCTGCACCACATGTTTGGGCGGATATAGCCCCGAGTATGTTCAACTTTTTTAAACAGGAAGTACGTTTATTTTCAAAGTACGTTTATTTACTTCCAAATAACATCCTAGAAATAGGATGTTATTTGGAAGTTGTTTAGTGATGGAATCTATTCTAAGAGCGAAAAGAGTGGCACTCAATACTGATCCCCGAGGAACACCTTGAATAAACGTTGCAGAAAGGGCATGCTGGTATTGAACTTGAAATGATCTAGTATGTAAAAAATTCTTCACAAATATAAGAAGGTTGCCCCGCAGACCAAGAGCGTAAAGATCTCTAAGTATGCCATGCTGCCAGGTTGTGTCAAAAGCCTTCTCTATATTTATTGAAACCATTACTAGATGTTCGTGTTTTACAAAGGCATTACGAATGGCAAATTCAGCCTTAACCATAAGATCCAACATGACCTGTTTTGACTCTATGATCCAGATGAGTCTACTGTGGACAGTTTTTTCAAGGATTTTGCTGAGACAGCTTGAAGAGATATTGGTCTATACCTATGGGAGTTTGTTGGGATCTTTTCCAGGTTTTAAGAATGCCAAAACAGTAGGGAGAGAGAGAGAGAGAGAGAGAGAGAGAGAGAGAGAGAGAGAGATGATGTTGATATCCAGCTCAGGACCCCGAGTATGCCAAGTCCATACTCACCAGATGTGAGCGCCTGGGGTGTATTGGTGAAGGTGTGGTTGGAAACTTACCAGAAAGCTAATTTTTTTCCTAAATTATTTTGCAGTCAGTGTTTCTGTTAATGCCAGATGCAAAATGGGTCCAGGATTCCTTCTTGGCTTGCCTTTGTATGAAACATGATTCTGCCTTTGACTTCTTATAATTAATCAGATTGGCTGTGGTTAGATATTGCCAAAACAAATTCCAGGCTTTATTTTTTTGCTTTTGTGCATTCCTCATTCTACCGATAATTATAATGCTTTCGGCCTGGGGGATCTGATAGTGGTATTGTGTCTTTGGCCGCATTTAGGAGGTGCGATGTGATGTTATCTCTCACATCATCAATAGGCTTGAGATAGATATTTTCCTCGTCAAACTAGATTGAGGACTGAAATTTTGCCCAGTTTGCTTGGACAGATTTCCATTTGCTGCAGGATTGAGATAGAGGAGTTTGTGCTATCAACATTTTGCATACAATTGGGAAGTGATCACTGCCCATAGGATCATTTATAACATGGCACTCTATGGTCAGACCAGTACTGGAGAACAAATGGAGAGATTTATTGCTGAGGTATGTCCAGTTGGGAGCCGAAAGTGCCAGTGTTGGGTATGGAGAGGTTTAGTGCCTCTAAAAAGTTTTCAATAAGTCAACCCCATCTATCTAATTTAGGAGCGTCCCATAATGGGTGGTGCCTGATACAGTCACCTAATATACAGAGAGGTGGAGGTATCTGTATGAAGAGGTCCTCAAGATCTTTTAAACAGTAAGTATGGTTTGGCTGTAAGTAGATTGAGACTAATGTTATTGGAATGTGGACAGTTATACAAACAGCAACAGCTTTTATTTCAGTTTGAAGTGGCATATGTTTATTTGGGATCTTTGAATTTATCAGGATTGCTACACCACCACCACAGGCAGCATTTGCTGTATTACGATCTCTTCAATAAAGGCAACAGTTCTTTATCGAAGGAGAAATTTGCAAGGTTAGGTAAGCTTCCTGAAGACAAAGGGCAACTGGAGAATATTTTTTAATTAGATCATGGATCTAATTAAAAGATATTCTCTAATTAAAACATATTAACAGAATTAGATAATCTGTGTTGCAACGAAAGCCTCTGCAGTTCCATTGTAAAATACAAGGCATTATTTGTGTTTAATTGATGAAGCTGTATCTGACTGCATTTTGAAGGTGACTGGCTTATGACATTCCGATTTTGGTTTATCTTTTTTGGAGAAAACTGGCCTACCAGTGTCCATTTCTTCTTCAGCATAGATTTCTAAAATAAAATCTTTCTTTATAGATGTGCCATCTGTGTCCATGGTTGTGTCTTGAATATTTTTCATTACATTTGAGTTTGTAATATGGGGTGTGGTAGCACTCATTGGAGGAGGATTGTTGTTGATATTTAGTTTTTAGGAGCATTAGCAACTAAGGATCATATTGCTCCAGGGGGCGCCTCCGTAGCCAGGTGGGCAGGAGCAGCAGTGCTTAGCACATGCTTCTTGATTAGCCGGGGTTCGAGCCCGTGAGCCACCAAATACGGAGGATGCGGAAAGGTCAGGGAATGACCACCGCACATCTCCGGAGCAATATGGCCTTAGTTGCTAATGCTCCTAAAAAAAAAATCAAACAACAACAAACATTGCTCCAGGGATACGCGATGGTCATTCCCTGACCTTTCCGCATCCTCCATATTTGGTGGTCATGGGTTAGAACCCCGGTCTAATCAAGAAGCATGTGCTACGCACTGCTGCTCCTACCCACCTGGCTACGGAGGCGCCATTGTCAGAGGAGATGCCGCTGATATTGTCAGAGGAATATTATTTGCTTGGTCTGAGAGTTTGGGTTGTTGTTTTTGTACCTTTGGTTGTTGTTCAGAGAGGACATTTCTAGCCCAATCAGAAATTGATTTATTAGTAGGAACTATGACATCAGTTTGTGTGGAGACTGTTTGATGCTTCTTTTTTTACAGCATTGGCATAGGTCATATTTTTGGTTATAGTAGGTGCAACTAGTTTTCTTGCTTCTTGGTAACTGATTTTGTTCTCGACCTTGTATTTTACCATTTTTTTTTCCATTTTTCACAAGTTTTGGAATATGCAGCATGGTCACCTTTGCAGTTTGGACACATCATTTTTGTAGTCATACAGTCACTTTGTATGTGATCTGAGAACCCACAATTGGAGCAAATGGGAACTCCTCTGCTAACATCTTAAAGGATTGGGAATGTATGGACAGATTTGGCAAAGTAAATAACCTGCTTTTACAGAGGAGGGTAAGTTGGGTGTATTGAAGGTGAGAATAATATTTCAGGTTGGTATAAGTTGATTATCTTTTTTGGTCATTATACATTTTGCTTGAATTACATTTTGTTCCTGCAGCTCTTGGGTTATTTCTTCTTATGTGACATTTAAAAGGTCCCAACTGGATATGACACCCTTAGATGAATTTAGGGTTGCGTGAGGAGATATTTTTACTGGAATGCCAGCAAAGTTTGTAATCTGTAAAAGTTTCTCCGAATGCCTGTGGTTCATAGTTTCCACTAATAGGTCTCCTGATTGCAGAATCTCTTAACAGTCTTAGGAGATTCTGCAATACCTTCCAGATGTTTTCTATTACGAAAGGAGACAGTTTGATCATAGGCTGACTAGTGAAGGAGTGGAAAATTAAAAATGATGGGCAGGTTTGCTCCATCTGATTAGTCTTCTGTCTCTTAGGATTATCATTTCCTAAGTCGTGACTGGAGTCATGGTCAATGTAGGTTTTCTGTTCTTGAGCTCAAAGGCTCTAAGGGTGGATAATTATTTTTATCCATGATGGCTCCTTTTGGCCCTAGGGGTTTCTTTAACAACCAGGTTACTGGGCCTGCCACAGGGAGGCAGGAGCAGTGCCAAGTGTAGAAGGTAGTACGGTTAGTAAGGTAGCTAAATTAAAGAAAAAGGTGCTTCCTTCTTCTGGGCTCTCTTCTTATTTCTTTTAAGAAATTAGAACTACTTAACAGAAAATTTTAATTAATACGAGAGAAAACAAAGGAAAACTCATTTTCTGGGGTGAAAAACGCTCTATAAATGCACAATAATCGCTTTCCCACAGAAACACTTGCTATCCGGGGCCACAGCAGAAGCAGAATTGGTTGAGCCATCTTTTCGGTCTGAGAATGACATGAATCTAATTTGAGTCTACTGTGTCCAGCACATGGTCAGAACATTGTATTGTGTTCTTTATTCCTCTGTGCAGTAGCAGCACTTGCTGCTTTGTTACAGGATTGTAGGACAGCTTTAGTACAACCTTGTAAGTTGGATATCCAAATAAAATTTTTTTTGTGTTGTTTTGCATCTGATGGTTTTGAAAGGGAAATAATGCAAAGATGTTTCATTTGGCATTTTAAATGAAAATTAATTATTCAAATTAATTCCCTAACACAGTGAAGTGTACATTGTCACCTTCACTGTACTGTATACATACACACATTCACATTTTCAACTAAAATATTTCATTGAATATAGCAGTAGTTTTAAACCTTTTTTATGAGTAATGGAACATTTTGGAATAAGTAATAAATATATGGTGGAACACCACATTATTTGGGAAGCAACCTATACTATAGAGAAGAAATTATACCAGATATTCCTTGTCAAGCTTGAGGAGCAATCCAGTAACACCACAAAAGGGGAACATGGGTAGAGAGCACTTGCCTGAATTTTCCTTGCATTAGAGAAAACCATCACTGGTTCAACCTGAGATAACTGCATATCTTTGCAAAAGAACCATGTTATGCAGGAGAGTTTGAATCAGTCTCCAATTTTATATGGTTGAATACCATGTATGGTATTTCACAAGGCAGAGCCCAAATCTATAAGCCTTATTTTTCGTTCATTCACTTTCAACACAAAAAATCGTCTCCATAATTAAAAACAACTAATTAATCACAAGATAATTTGTTTTTTGTAGCAAATATGATATAACAAGTATATTTTATTTTTATTTTAAAATGTGTAAAAATATTGAAATGTTGATATCAGCATTTCTGGTGCTGTAGTCATAAAAAAAAAAAAAAAAAAACCCCAAACAAACAAACAAACAAACAAACAAAAAAAAAAAAAAAAAAAACGGTTAATATAAAAAAAGCAGAGCGTATACATGTACAGGTAAAACAGCATATAATTAATCAAAAGCCGAGAGAGTCCTATTTGCTTGAAAAACCAGAGGGTATATGGTGTAAACCAGCCTTACCCAAACTGTGGTCCACGGACCCCTGGGGGTCTGTAGAGCAGTTCCAGGGGGTCCGCGAAATAAATACACAAATAATGTGTATTTATTTTCTTAACAAATATACTGACAAAATCACAATCAGTCATTAAACATTACTTATTTTCGATACGATTAGTATATATAATTGTATACATATTTCAAATTATTCATTCTATGTATAGCATGAATAATTTGATGCTATACATAGAATGAATAATTCTATGTATTTATCATCAATTAGCAAATTTATTTATCATCAATTTATCATCTTTATTTATCATCAATTAGCAAACTGATGATAAATAAAGTTATTATTATGTATTTGTATAAAAATAAGAATAAAGTTGAGTTTTTTCACACATTAAATTTTGAATTTTCTTTTCAGAAAACTCACTGTTCATACTGGGTTTTCTTTTTTGATAGGGTCCACCAAACTTGTTTTGATTTTTGATAGGGTCCACCAAACTTGTTTTGATTTTTGAAGAGATCCGTAAATCTCAGTAGTTTGGGAACTGCTGGTGTAAGCTATTGTATATATATATATTGTCCTGTACAACCCTGAACATTCACGAAATGCTTGTGCAATTCTTGTGGAGCAAGTTTACTAGTTGAAAAACACTGGAATACAGTGTTAAGTTTGTAACTTTATAAGAAATTAGAATCAAAAGCATTCTTTAAAAATGCAATATTTAATCTAGTTAAGAAGTGTAGTTTTAGAATGGCATGTGTGTGCACTATTATGTGACAAATTGCATTTGTTATAATTCTTCAATTATTATAGTGGAATTAGGTTAATCAGTTACTTGTTTGTACACCTTTAGAATATTTGAAAGTAGTTAATTATATCTCATAATGTGAATACCTTCACAATGAGTTGCCATAGTATTGCACTACCCTGAATAAGTAACGATTCACCAGTTGAGAAGACTACTGTTATTTATTCTCAGCGGATACCACCATCCAGATGGCACCATTTTGAAGCTTATTGGCTTCTCATTGGTGGGTGGGTAGGTACCCTGGTTGTTGAGATAGTGACAACCCAGTTATGAAGTATAACTCCACAATATGAGTGATGCCTGATGGTGTGCTGTAGTATAGACTATAGAGTATTTTAGGGCAAGAGCCTCATGCTATGTGGTAGAATGACTAATGTATAGGTTAGTGCAATTGCATCAGTTTTTTTTTTTTTTTTGCCACTGATTAGAAGCCAATAAGCTTCCAAACGGTGCCGTCTGGGTGGTGGTATCTGCCAAGAATAAGTAACATTAGTCTTCTCCACTGGTGAAACGTTACTTAGTCAAGGTAGTGGAATACCATGGCAACTCGTTGTGAAGGTATTCACAATATGAGATATAATTAAAAACTTTACTTTGGTAGATGGCTACGAATTAAACTGCTGCAATTGCACTAATCTATACACTTGTTTGTACTTTTTAATTCTGAAAGTTTTCTGAGAATTATGTTAGTTATAAAGAAACTAATGCAAATTTCAGAAAATATCTTTTTAAAATCTTTATGAAAGTTAGTCAGGACTGATATGGAAGAATCAGCCACAAATCTTAAATCAGTTTAGGTTTAGTTATATATAATGAATAAGAAAGATATAGGTACAAATTTCAGCTGAAAAATAGCTGCGTATCTAAAATAATCACATTTGTTAATTCTTTTTATTCTATTTTTAAGTTTTTTTTATAATCATATATAAAATGAATACAAAATATGAAATCAGATTTTATTTCTCTCTCTTATCATTTTATGTGTGCTTAACTACTGTTTCTAATGAACCACAAAGTGCAAGAAAGATATACAAAAGAATTTAAGAGATGTGCAAAGACCATTAAATTTTTTTTTTTTTTTTTTTGCAATATCACAAGAAAATTATGTTTTTTATTGCTGAAAACAAAATAATATCTTTTTAAGTCATACTGTAATGTTATAATGACATATTAAATGTGGATATATTATTTTTAGTAATGTTTATCCTCCCCCCAAATCTGCTATTTTATGTTGATTTCTATTTCCCACTAATATCAAAATAATCAGCTCTTAATTTGTGCAGTTCTCCCCCCCCCCATAACAAGGGATGATCTTGATCCAGTTTTGTTAACACTATTTAAATTTTATGTACAGCCACTAAAGAAAATAGTGGAAATACATGAGCAGGATTCCCAACAACATTTCCTTTTATATACATCTTCTAGCATATAAGTTCTGCTATGCTGTCAAAATATGGAGTTCTTATCCTTGCAATCTAAAGCTTTTCCAACAGAATTTTTCTATATTTGTGCTAGTATTTATATATTGTACATCAATGCAACTAAAAACTCGCCAAGTGAAATATTCAATTGACCAAAAGCAATATTATAAAATATATTACTAATGTCATATGAACCCTGAGTATAATACATTTATTTTATTTTAACATTTGTTTAAAGGTACTAAATTTTGACAAATATTGGCTTGAATTATACAGTCAATAATGCACACAAAACACAGAATTATAAAAGATGGTGTTACTTTCACACCGGTTATTTGTATATATATAGTTTTCATCTCATGAAAAAAAAAAATAATAATAAAATAAAATAATAATAAAATAATATAACAACATTTTAAATTTTCTGTGAAAGCACTTTAGCATATGTCATACCATCTTTAGATGTTTTAGTTACAGCAGATGAAATTTCAGTCTGTTGTGATTGTGTAAAATATAATGGAAATGGAACATTATCAACTGATCTTGATGTAGAAGGTAGGGTCTGTGTTCTTGATGTTGTTTGCATATCAGTTGATAGCCTATCTGAATCAACAGAAGTATCAATTTCTTCTGAATAAAGTTTTTTGTAAAGTTCATTTGCTGTTGATGGAATGGTTATGTTTAATAAAGAATTTTCTTGGTTTCTCTGGTCAGGAAACTGTTCTGAAGTGTATAAACAATGAGAATGATGAGATGACTTTTCAACCGGTGCACAAAATGGTTGTTGCACATCCTGTAACCGCTCATGACAGTACTCAACAGGGGCAGGTGAATAACCTTCCAAAAAAGGATTATGCCTGTCTCCTTTATCAGAATTAAAAATATCGGGATTATTTTGATCCAATGCTGGTCTTGTCTCATTATGGCCTAAATATTTAAATTGTTGTTTACTTAAACACTGTGGCAAATAATTGTCAAATTCTAATCTTTCTTTTCCGCTATTTTTCACTATTCTATTCTCACTGGCTGTGCTTCGTACGTTCTGAGCAGGGGTAGAAAAACTACATGCCCATTTTTCTTCATTTTTTTTCAAAACACAAAATTGTGAATCACCAATGTTTAAAGTGTGTGGTTGTGATAAGGGTGGCATGCTATGTAAATAAGTATGACTTGTTCCAGATCCTCCCACCATTCCAACTTGTGAAGGGTCTGTCATATTAACAATGTTTATGCTTCTTGATGGCATTTCAAAGTTTTGCTCTGTATTTAACATGCTAGGACTTTTTTGAAATGCACTTCCATTAGAAAGAGCATTACTGTAGACATTCAGCTGTATTTCTTTAATATAATCCTGATCTCTTCGAATAACACTTACAAGTCTTGCAAACCTGTTTGCAACAATTGTACCTTCTGAAACCAACAAATAATAATAAAATCCTTTTTGTTGTTCAAGTGAATTCATAAATGATCTTATATCTGTGTCAGGTGGCAAAATTTTTTCTAGGAGTGATAACCTTTCTTTAAGAGAAGATTGCAACTGACTAAGAGACATCTGATTTACTGGTGACATATTCAGTCTCGTTGAATTAAGGCATTCTCCTGGATTAACATTATGTAGTGTGGTTTTTTCACTTTCTATATGATGCTGCTGATGGTATATAGTTGAATTCAAAAGGGAACAAGAATCAGGAAAAAAGTTTCCTTTATTATGAGGAATATTCACAGGAAAATTATTTGCCTCAAACATGTTATACACAGAAGGTGAAGCCCTGTGAATATTATCCATAATGTTCTTGGCAGAAGCAGGTACTTTATTTTCACATGCTGTTGCTGCAATACCAAATTTTTTATTTTGTTCTGGTGATAAAGAAACTCTCCATATATTTGATGAGAATGGCATAGAATTTGAATTTAAGCTCTGTTCACAGGATAAATTATTCTGTGAGAGGAAGTTATGACTACTGCTGATGAATTCTGAATTCCTCTGAAATATGCAAGACAAAATATCATCAACACCACATACATTGTCATCTTCACTTCTGACAGAAACACTGTGGTTTGTTAAACCATTCTGAAGTTTTATTGAATTCTCCTTTGTCATGCTGTGGGATTCCATAATTACAGACTGATGCATAGTGCCTTTCTCCATATCATGAATTATGCCTATTTGATCTTTTTGCATTCTCTCTTCATTAACAGTTGTATTCCTGCATTCAGTTAGAGTCCTATCCATTAATTTACTAGCTTGTTTTGAAGTTGGAACATGAATTTCAAGATTCCTTAGTTTACGTGTTAAATTATCTTGCTTTGCATGCACTTCATCAGGTACAGTATCTTTAAATAATGATTGATTATTTTTGACAGAGGATGTTACAGACCATGAAGGTGACACTATTCCTGTTGATGGTTGGCTGGGTGGTGTAACTTGTTTTGTATAAAATCCAGGTCCCGGGGAAAACGCAGATGGCAAGACTGCAGCTCTCTGAAAGGCAACCATAGGCGAAAAGTTCTGAACAACAGAAGTATTAGGAAGCAACAATGGTGCTATATGTGTTAATCCAACAGGTGGACAAGAAACTTGACCTACTGGCACAGGAACAGGTTGTATTTGGGCTCTAGGAATGGCAACTTTCGAAACAGCAATATTAGATCTTCCAAAGCTTCCAAAAGGAATTACAGGGGAGGAACGAAAACTAAAGTTTCGTGGGAAAAATTCTGGAGCTAACGGATTTAAAGCAAAATTATTTCGCAACTCTATTGCACCTAAGGTAGCTTGCACTGAATTCCATGTCATGCCAAAAAGGCTGTTTTCTCTGTCACATATCTTGATAAATTTTTCCCAGAGCTTCCTAAAAATGTAATATGAAATATATAATATTCAAGTAATAATAGTAATTTATAATATACTTTCTACAATCAAACATAGTTAAATTTTAGAAATGCACAAAACTATATAAAATACATGCTTTCAAATTTACTGGATAATGTAGTAGAAATTGGTAACATATATGCAAAATTTTTTTTCTTCTTTTTTAAATCAGGAGTCCTTTTGTTAATAGTAAGCCACATTTAAAATTCAAATTATTTAAAGATCCTTCATAAATATAGGTAGATTATGAAAATAAAAACTGCCATGAAAATTCATCATAAGCACCATAAAGAACTCTTTATTTAAACGTTAATTCACATGAACACATTCTTGAAATTTTTAGAAGTTCAATCCCTTATCTGTCAGAATTGCTACCCAATAGCATCTGTTGTTTGTTTGTTTGTTTTTTTTTTTTTTTTTTGTTATTTGGTTTTTAGGAGCATTAGCAACTAAGGCCATATTGCTCCGGGATATGCGGTGGTCATTCCCTGACCTTTCCGCATCCTCCGTATTTGGTGGTGACGGGCTCGAACCCCGGTCTAACCAAGAAGCGTGTGCTACGCACTGCTGCTCCTTCCCACCTGGCTACGGAGGCGCAATAGCATCTGTGCACTGTATTATATTTGTATTGAATGCATTATACTATACAGGTGACCCCCGCTTAATGCTGATAATTCATTCCATAAAAACAGAGCGCTAAGTGAATCTGCGCTAAGTGAGCGCCGCATTCCCATAAGGTAACATATGTATTTGTGAGTTGCGGTCGATGCCACAGGATATTTCCTAATCAATAATAAACGGTAGTGAAAAGATGCACAAATGTCGGTCAAAATATTTAATATTCAAATATTTGTACATATAAAATATTCTGCATTACATACGTATATAATTATGTGGCAACTACTTACGTATCAAAATTAAACTTAAAATTACAATTAAAATCAGGAAAAATGTGTCGATTTTGGGTTGAACTTTGGCCCTCTTCTAAATAAACTAAAAGAAGTATTAATTTTAAATCCCCCACAGCGTTACCACCCAACAATAAAGACAACCGATCCTTCGCCACTTTGAAACCTGGCATGTTTTTGTCTTCTTTCAATATGAAACTTCTTTTAGGCATTCGTTTCCAGAAAAGTCCTGCTTCATCTATGTTAAAAACTTGTTGAGAAGTATAACACATAATGCCCCTCTTCAATAATTTTAACAAGTTCTTTTTTGAAAGTTTAGGCTCCTTCTGCTCTTGCGGCTTCTCCCTGGATTTTAAATCTATTCAACCAGCCCTTACTAGTTTTAAATGGTTCCACATTTTTTTTTTTTTTTTTTTTTTTAGGTGACTTTTCTTCAGATCATCATATTGGCTAATCTCTCTCTCTCTCTCTCTCTTTTTTTTATAATATTTAACTAGAAAAGAATAGCGAAAGCTTAAAATTTAACTTAACTGAATTCTGCACTTGATATTATCTTCAATAAAATTAGTTAACATCTTTCCATTTCAATCCTAATAACCGGCCTACCACTAGTTGCTTGCAGTGGAACACTATCTTTTCCCGCTGCTAAAATTAATTCTTTATTTTTTTATAATTGTTCTTACAGTTAAACTTGCCAGTCCTAAATTATGGCACACATTTGCTTGTCGTTGACGGAAATCGATTCGCTTCAAAACGTCTAATTTAATTTTCAAGTTCAGTCTTTTTCTTACATTTATAGTCTTCGTACTGCGCCCAGACGTTGCTTTTTCATTCTTATCGGCCATTATTAACTCTTCGAAAATTTAACTGCGTTGGTTGCATTAATTAAGATACAATGTTCAAGTAAACTGTCCGTTACGCACGATGTCCAATACTGTACTGAGTGATGACTAGACATCGGATAAATGCATATAACGTAAATATTACAAGCAATATACTTGGATCATTTTTTAAAATGTTGATCTCGGAATACGTAACAAGTCACTGTACTGCAATTAAATTAGCGTGTGAGAAAATTTCACTGAGCATGGGAAACGTTTTAATGCAGTTTTGCTATTCATTTTCAAGCTATCGACTCCATCAAACGAAACGATTTCGTTAAATATGCCAAAAATGCAATCTGTAAAAGAGCGTTATAGTGATCTGTGACAGCATTATAGTCAGATAAGGGTTAAAATATAAGAACAGCGTTATAGCGAATTGGCGTAAAGCGAACCGCGTTACAACGGGGGACTGCTGTACTTGAATTTAAACTTCTAATTCTTTCTGCTGACAGCTACAATGATTTCTTCACCCTGTCTGTTTAGAAGGTTCATATCTGTGTAGAACTTAAGTAGTTTCAGTAAATGCTTTGGATTAGTATTAGTAAAGAAGATTCTGGGGAACTTGGCCCTTGGATGCGTTAGGCAAAAAAAAAAATAAAATAAAATAAATAAATAAATAAAATAAAACAAACCCTATGCAATTCATGTCCTTTATTACATTCTTCCCACCACCAAAATATGATTCACATTCTCCTTAAACCACACAGTACTGTCAACTTAAAATTCCCAGGAAGGCAGCTTATTCCAATGGTCACACATCAAGTGGACAGAAATCATGGGTTACCTCTACCTAGTAACAGCCAGGCCCACCTTCCACCCAGATAGGGGCAGTCACACGGCGAGGTATTGAATCCACTAGTTCACGAAAGTGTTCCACAGCTATTTCCATCCATGCTTGCTGCACCGCTGTCCACAATTCCTTATGGTGGCCTAGCATCCTGTGCTGACTCCAGAAGGCAAACTGCTCAACAACCTCCATCGGAAGCTATTTGTCAAAGAGGAAATAACCATCAAAGCATTACACAGCAGGTCTTTAGGGACTTCCCCCAAGGATTGGTTCTGGGTCCACTCCTGTGGAATCTCCTGATGGATGGATGATTTCCTGTCTATTGACTTGGGGGGGGGGGGTTGGAGGCCTGTTTGCAGGCTTTTGCCAATAACCTCGCTCTCACAGTCTCTGCTAACTCTAATACACAGCTGGAGACCCTGGCCAACTGTTCCCTCTGAATTCTGCAGGACGGTGAAATTCCATCATCTGAGGATCTCCTCGACTAAGTCCAACTCCATCCTTCTCAAAGGGACCCTGACCATTACCAGACTGCCACAAATTAAAACAGACAACATTACAATCAAACATTCCAGGCAACTCAAGTATTTAGGAGTGGTCCTCGACTCCACGCTCTCCTTTAAACTGCACTTACAGTATCTTTGAAAGAAGATCAGGAATTATACTGCCTCAGTATAATTCCTGAATCAGGAATCAGGAATTATACTTGCCTCAGTGGACTGGGTCTTCCTCTGGGAGACCCAGGCCACTGAGGCAAGTGCACTCTGTCACTTTTCTAAAAAGCCATTTTCATCCAGGCCATATCCTATGGCCTCAGGTATCTGGTTCACTAAGGTGACCACAGTAATGAACAAAAGGATCCCCTAGACTCCACCCAGAGAGCCATACTTCTCACCATCACCTGTGCCTGCTGCATGGTAAGTACTCATGCCCTCCAGGTCCTTGCTGGAGTTCTTCTCTTAGATTTGGAGATTATCCACTTTGGAATGTGGGATACACCACTGACCCAGCTAACAACAGGAAAGCATAAAACCGACAGTTTCAAAACTACCTGCACCAGGCAAGGTAAAACAGATGGGCAACCTCCTCAAATGATGATATCACCTGGAAATTTATTCCCAATGTTGACAGAGTGCATCCAACCCCCCCCCCCCAAATGGTTTTTACCAGGACTTTGTGACATTCTTGCTTACTGGATATGGTTCAATAAATGCCAACCTCTCCGCTACAGGAGTTACAAAAGATCCAACATGCATGTGTGGAGGACTTGAAACTTGGTTACCATATTGTTTACGACTACCACCGGTATGAGGATCTCCACAACATATTCATTGCGAAGATCAGATACATCCCTAAGAACCAGAACCATCACATACTGGATACTGTAGATGAATATAGTGCCTTTTCTCACTTTGAGTAGAACAGCTTTGAGAAGCAAAAAAGCTCTCATAGCTCTAGTGCTCTAGTTACTGTACGTCTTACGGGGCCATGAGGTGTAGACTCTTCAAAGAAAAATGGTCCGATTATAAACTCTGCTGTTAATCCACATCATACCCTAACCTATGGACTTTGTAGTGGTTTTTTCATGCACTGCAGATGGATAAGAAAGTCCCCATATTTGGCAGTTTTGTGCATTTACAGCCCTACGAAGAGTGAAATACCCCATCAGACTATAAGATCATTCGAGTCCATGTATTGTCAAGTTCCCTACGAGCCAGAAATCATAGAGCAAAGTCTATTCATTGTTGCTGATTACAAGACCTTTAGTTCTTGCAGTATGTGAACCTTGTATGGGAACCAGTGTAAAATTATTTGAAGCACTTTACGTACAGAAGACCAAGGAAAGTTCAAGTCTCTTGACACACCTCTTGCACTACTGACTGGTAGTTTTTCACATTCTGACTTGGAGGCCATTGCAACTGCCTTCATCCACTACCTCCGTTCTAATATGTGGTCATCCGCTGCCTGGAATTACACCTAACTCCCCGGTCACTTCAAATTTCTTTACTAGTTTTCGAAGACCCACTGATGTCAAAGATCCTTTTTGCAAACCTTTAAGTTTTCGATATTCACGTGCTGCATTAGTGTTACTATTATTGTGGTAGTAAAAGAGCACATTCCTTTTTTGTAAGAGCTATAATGGTTATTGACGGCGACATTGGCCTTTCTGCTTTTATCTAACAGGATTTTATTTGCGTAAGTAGTATGTCTTGAAGAAAATGACAACTTTTACATATGTGCAGCACTGTTTTCCCTCTGGTGGTGGAAATTTGAACAATTTTTTATTTTTCTCTACAAATCGCTTCCTCATACCCCAAATGACATACCCACCGATTTTCACAGTGCTAACTCTAACTATTTTGACACCAGGGTCTCCTGAATAGGGAAATTTATTTTATAACCACCCGGTATATGTATAAGTATAGTGCGAAAGCATCAATAATACATAGCCAAATCTGAATGAACAGAATATTAGCAAAGCGGAATATTGTTTTAAGTTATATCTCGTATTGTGAATACCTTCACAACGAGTTGCCATGATAATGCACTACTTCGAATAAGTAATGCTTCACCTGAGGAGAAGACTAATGTTACTTATTCCCAGATGGATACCACCACCCAGACGGCACCGTTTCAGGGCTATTTGGCCCTTCTTTGGTGGATGAGTAGGTACCCGAGTGATGCAACGCCCTAAACGCTTTATACCACCCGGTATATATATCTCATATTAAAAAAATATGTTATATGACAGTTATTATAATAATATAGTTATAAACAAAATTACAATTCATAATACAAATTATATATACTTATATAATAATTTTATTCTGTATATAGAGGTACTAAATAAACATCAATTATACATCACCACAAAATTAAAAAGATACCATACAATGGAAGGTATTTAAACACTTGGTTGACAACTTTTCAATAAGATTTGTGCCTGGTATGATTTGCAGATCTTTTTGCTTTTAGCTGGAATATTGGAAAGACATACTCTCATTTTTCTCCCCCAATCATTTGTAGTCTTTCCCTCTTGTTAGATTTTTTAGTGGTAAGCACACAGAAAATGCAAACTCGCATAGGTAAGATGTAGAAAATTGCAACAGAATTACTACACCTTTTTTTGAAATATGAGGATATTCATTCTTCATTTCTATCCAGAATTCCACGATAGTTACTTCTTTATGTTTTAATTTCAAACTGCCATCATTATATATTTCAATTAACTGAAGTGCGGAAATTTGCCTTTAGCCAGCGGGTGGTTGGTTGGTGGAACAGACTTCCATCCCTTGTTGTGGAAGTTGATAGCCTAAATAAGTTTAAGGCTCAGCTGGACAGGTATTTCGAACGAACAGAGGGGTGAAGTGGAAGTGGTTTTTTTTTTTTTTTTGGCTGATGCTGCATAAGCTTGCTTTCTTCCATCAAATGCCTCTACTAATGCTAATGCTAACTCGTCCTGAGCTCACAATGGCTTGAAACTGATGTAATAAATAGGTTCCTCAACCAGTCATGGTCTTTGGTATGTAAATTTGGAAAATAGTACTGAATATTTTTTTCCAGTGCTACAAGATGCTCAGACATCAATGGTATTATTTCTTTATTCTTAGTTGTAGCAAAGTGTGGAAACATATTCACATTGCTTCCCTTCACCATGGTGACCACAAACTTCACTTATCTCTCAGAGCTTTGATTCTGTCACTTGAAGATAAGATATTTTCAACTTTGCCTTTCATACCTTGTTTAAAGTTTCAAAGATATCAACTAAATATGACAATTAGGCATACCAATTATCATCTGCAAATAACATACAAAATTCTTCTTGCTTTTCAATGGCAAAGAAAGAATGAATCTCATCCTTCAGTTCAAGTACTCATGACAAAACTTTGCCTCTAGAAAGCTAGTTATTTGGTTTTTAGGAGCATTAGCAACTAAGGCCATATTGCTCCGGAGATATGCGGTGGTCATTCCCTGACCTTTCCGCATCCTCCGTATTTGGTGGTCACGGGCTCGAACCCCAGTCTAATCAAGAAGCGTGTGCTATGCACTGCTGCTCCTTCCCACATGACTACAGAGGTGCCTAACTGAATGAGTATTTTGCATCTACATTCACACAAGAGGAGTTATTCAAGGAGGAGTATGCCAGAAGTTTATCAAACTCTGACAGGGAGATAAGTGATTTTGTAATAACTGAGAGCAAAATGGAGGAGAAATTGTTGAAGTTAAACATAAAAAAGGTACCTGGGGTGGATGGGATCTATCCAGCTATATTAAAGTAGGCAGCAAGGGAAGTAAGCAAATCCTTAGTTATGACAGCATCCTTAGAGTCATGGGAGGCCCCCATGGACTGGAGATATGCAAATATATTCCCAATTCAAGAAGGGGGTTCAAAGAGTGACACATATAATTATAGACCTGTTAGTTTAACTTCTGTTCTGGGGAAAATAATGGAGTCACTGGTTAAAGAGGTGATACAGGATTACCTAGACAAGACTGCAGTAATAGTTCAGACACAGCATCGGTTTATTAAGGGGAAGTCTTGTCTGACCAATTTTATTGGTTACTCCGATATGGTCACAAAAGAACTGGATGCAAAAAATAATTTTGATATCATATACTTGGATTTCAGGAAACCTTTTGATACTGATGCACATGGAAGACTGCTGTACAAATTGGAGTGGTATGGCATTAACGGCAAGTTACTGCAATGGATAAAGGGATGGTTGAGTAGAAGATGGCAGAGAGTAGTAATACAGGTCGACCGTCACTAATCCGGCAGCGTTGAGACCTGTGGAGTGCTGGATTAGTGAGTTTGCTGGATCACCAGTGGTTATTGTAGCACATACAGTTTACCCAACAGCTAGCCACCTCATCCTACCTTTAACACAGTGACTGCCAAGAAAAAAATTCCCCTGGGGCCAAACAATATTTAGCAAATAATTTGATTAGTAATTCTAAGATAAATATTGTAATTTCAGTGTTGTTGTTTTTTCACTTAAAATATCAAAAAAAAAAAAAAAAGAAGTCTTTTATGTCGAATGTATGTAGCCCAATAGGTTACTTTATTTCTTGAGAAGCTGTGTCGGCCACATACGTGTGACGCTATTACGCATACATATGAAGGTCGTTTGTGATTAGTTTATTGCACGCGTGGCAAGCGCTGCAATAAAACTAATTGCGATAAAATAAACTCTCAAACGTCGCAATAAGTTTGTCAGTATTGTTAGAGACCCGATATTCTTCCTGATGAGGTAGAACATGCGTTGAAGAAAATGAAGAATCGGAAAGCCCCGGGGGAAGATGAAGTTACTGTAGAGTTGATAAAATTGGGCGGAAGAGACATAACACAAAAACTGGCAAGGCTCTTCAAAAAGTGCATTAGAAAAGGTGTGATGCCTAAGCAGTGGAATAGTGCAATCATAGTTTTGCTGCATAAGAAAGGAGATAAATCAGAAATTGGAAATTATAGACCAATTCGCTTGTTATCCCACATCTACAAGTTGTTCACAAGGGTCATTACTAACAGATTAGAAAGAATACTTGACAAGAATCAAACGAAAGAGCAAGCTGGCTTTAGGACAGGATTCTCAACTATGGATCACCTTCACATAATATCACAGCTAATGGAGAAAGCAAATGAATATAAAACACCATTATGCCTGGCATTTGTGGATTATAAAAAGGCATTTGACTCCATACAGCATAAGGCAATGTTTCGGGCACTGGAATACCATGAAGATTTCAATCACCAGCTGTTGAGACATACACTGCTCAACAAAATTAACAGAATGCATAGAAAACATGGTTTAACTTGTTCAGCTTGCAGTGAAACGGGACAAAATTTGCTATGGTGGTATACCATAGAATAATGATGAAATGTAGAGATGGCAAGAAACTTTGGACAGCTATAAGGGGCATATATAGGATTTGAATGAGAATCAACAAAAAGGTCACATTAGAAAAGTTGATACAAGATGCTCAAAAATATGGTTACGTGGTTATACAATATGGTTAGAGCCACAATACCAAAGAAATAGAGGAAAATTTTAATCAGTTTTGCAGAGTTAGTAAGGATTTTGGACTAAAGATGAATATGGCTAAAACAAAAGTAATGATGAACAAGTATGCCACAGAAAGGGATATAATGATTGAAGGAGCAGTAATTGAAAAGGTGGAGTCATATACTTATCTGGGACAAGTCATCAGCTGTAATAATGATAAATGGCTGAAAGTCAAGAGAAGAATAAATTTTGGATGGATAGTATTCAGGAAATATAGTCACATACCGAGGAGCAATATCCCAATTTGTCTGAAACGTAAAATAATGAACCAATGTATACTCCCCACCATGACATATGGAAGTGAAACTTGGGCACTCATCAAAAGAATGGAAGAGAAGCTGAGAACTACACAGCGAAGAATGGAACGAATTATATTGGGAATCAGACTGTTAGATAAGAAGAGAAACACATGGATTAGGCAGCAAACTCAAGTAAAGGACATTCTTATCAAAACTAAAGAACTAAAATGGTCTTGGGCAGGACACATAGCTCGAAGACATGATGACAGATGGACTAAGAAAATAACAGAATGGTACCCAAGAGGAGCTAGAAGAAAACCTTGAAGACAAAGGCGGAGATGGATAGATGAAATTCACGAGTTTGTGGGTAGTAAATGGATGGCCAGTGCTGGAAAGTTACTGGAGAGGCTTTCATCCTGCAGTGGATTGAAAATGGCTGATGATGATGATGATGATGACGATGTTAGAGATTTTGTGAAAACAAGTTCATTAGCGCGCTGTATTATCCATCATATTGTGTTGTTTTTCCGCAAGTTTGTACAAGTGTTGTACAAGAACTGAGAGAAATTGCTGGAATTTACAAGTAAACTTCTCACAGACACACTGCTGTCGAGTTTTTTCAGAGGTTCAACTTTATCTGTTATGGAGAATGTATGGTGTTTGCGCTTTACACCATGAGAGATATTTCCTTTATGCACTGGAACTATGGATGGGGTTAAATGTGAGCAGGTTATAATAATAAAAGCAGAAAAACAAGTGCGAATTGCTTGACAGTGTTTACGAGTTCGCGCCAACAGCTGATGCTGCAACCAATGCCACCAAAACAGTAGCGGCAGGTCAGTGTGCTGACCTGGAAATTTGAAATTACGTTCCTGAAAATTATGCCCGAATTAGTTGTGGAACCGGATTACCAGTGATTGGATTAGTGATGGTCGACCTGTAAATGGACATTGTTCTATATGGACTAATGTTATTAGTGGAGTCTCCCAGGGTTCGGGTGCTGGGCTTGTTGTTTTGTGTATTTATCAATGATATTGATGAAGGTATATCAGGTTTAATGTGAAAGTTTGGAGATGATACAAAGGTTGGCAGGGTTGTTAATGACATAAAGACAGTATGCTACTGACACAGGATCTAAAAAAGTTAGGCAGATGGGCCGAGAAGTGGCAACTGAAGTTGAACATTGACAAATGCAAAGTACTCCATATGGGTAACAGTAACCCAAGAGATGTACCAACTGTGTGGTACTACACTCAGGGAGGTGGAGAATGAAAAAGATCTGGGGGTAATTGTGCAGTCAGATATGAAGTTCTCTGAGCAGTGCAGACAGGCTGTCAGAGCAGGTCATGGAATTTTGTCAATGATATATAGGAATTTTTCTAGCAGAGACAAGGTGATTATCCCTTTGTATAAGGCAATGGTCAGGCCACACCTCGAGTACTGTATACAGGCCTGGAGGCCTCATTTTAGGAAGGATGTAGAGTTGGTAGAACGATTACAGAAAAGGGCAACAAGATTGGTGAGAGGAATAAAGGGGGGTGCTTACAAAGAAAGGTTTAAGTTCTGCAAGTTGCAGCAGCTGTAGACTAGGCACATGTGAGGTGATATGATTGAGGGGTACAAGGCCTTGAATGGCTTGAGCAGGTTGAATGCTGAGAATACTTCTGCTTGCTCAGACTAAGAATCTGAGGGGGGGCATAGATTCAAATCAAGGAAAGACAGTTGTAGAATATATGCACGGAAGTTTGCCTTTAGCCAGCGTGTAGTTGATTGCTGGAACAGACTTCCATCTGTTGTTGTGGAAGTTAATAGCTTAAATAAATTTAAGGCTGAACATTTGGAGTGACCAGATGGGTGAAATGGGAAGTTTTTTTTTTTTTTTTTTCAACTGATGCTGTATAAGCTTGCTTTCTTGCATCATATGCCTCAACTAATGCTAATACTAATATTTGTCTTCTTTTCTTCATAGCAAACTTGTCCATCTTACTATCAAGGGTACTTTACTAACAGAAATTTGTGTTGGCGATGGGTCATTACGGTATGTAAGTAAACATATCAGCTGATTATTCAATAATCTCTTTAGGCGCCTCCGTAGCCAGGTGGGCAGGAGCAGTAATGCGTAGCACACACTTCTTGATTAGACCAGGGTTCGAGCTCTTGCCCACCAAATACGGAGGTTGTGGAAGGTCAGGGAATGACCATCCCCTTATCCCCAGGCCGGATAAAGGGTGAGGGGTTGGCGTCAGGAAGGGCATTCAGCCGTAAAAATTTAATGCCAAAACAATAAAAAAACGCTGACCCCATATATATATATATATATACAATGGGAAAAAGGAGAGGACAAAAAAAAAAAAATCAATAATCTCTTTAGTCATATTACTGCAATGAAAATTAATACCAGTTTTTTCTGTGTGTGCATGTAATTTCACCACTGGGCAATTCTACATAGCTTCGATATACTGTTGACCGGGGGAAGATATTCTTCTGCCACTCGATATCTATAGAACATCCTGCTACAAATGCCAAATGCAAAACTCATTGTTGGGGCTGATGTTAACTGCAGGTCCCCGGCCTAGCACAGCCAAATTCAAGATCGCAGATGAAATAACCAAAGTCTTGAGGACTACCTGTATAACAGCAAAGGTCATTCTAAACAAACCTAACTCTTGCCAACTTTCTCCGGTACCCTGTGGGAATCTACCAAAGATGTGACCTTAGCCTCTAGCCCAGTGCCTTGCAGCCTGGACAGTCCATGAGGACTGGACCACCTCTGACCATAGGGTACTGACCTTCCAACTACACCATTCACTAGTCACCCACCCAACCACCCATCCGCCCGCCCAACCACCCATCCGCCCGCCCAACCAACCAACCAACCAACCAACCAACCAACCAAGAAGATATGCTCTGAATAAGGCTGACTGAACCTTTTTAAGGAGAAACTGACTAGCGCAGCCAGCCAATTCAATCCTAGCAGCCTCAGCCCAAACCAGAATCACTGTGCAATTACACAGCTCATCATTAATGCGGCAAACAAGGATATCAAAAAGAAGATTCACCCCTGGTGGTCTCCTGAACTCCAGGCTCTTAGACACAAAGTCATTTAGCGATGAAAACACCATCAATGTGCAAGGAGAACATGGCCTCCAGAAGAAACAGAAGCTTTACTGCAGCAATATTGAGTGATCAGGAACCAGTACATCACAACAATAAACAGCGCAAAAGGCATTCATGGGAAGCCCTGCTAAACACTGAAGGGAATGCCGACCCATGGGGAGTCGTGTACAAGGCAACCACTAACAAGCTCCCCAGAGGCGAGGTCATATCAACCACAAAATTACCAAACGGACTTTACACCAGATCATATCAAGATACTGCCAACAATATTCTAGACGCTACATTCCAGCAGCATGTTGACCCACACACAACGGAACAGCTATAGCTCTGCACGGAAAATGAAACATATCACACAACTGCAATTGAAGAACCCTGCACTCCAACTGAGCTAACTTAGCTGCATCTAGAATCAGAAACAAGAAGGCTGGGGTCAGAGACATGCTCGATCCAGAAATCGACCAGAAAGCCATTGAACTTATTCCTACTACCATGCTCAAACTGTTAAACCACTGTCTCCACCAAGGATTCTTCCCCACACACAGTGGAGGACTGCAACTTAGACTTATACTGAAGAATGCAACCAAGCCACATGATCTGCCACAATCTTACCATTGTGGTAGATCAGTCCATTGCACTGCTTCCAGTCTTCAGCAAACTTCTCGAACGAATGATCTCCCATAGAATAGAAGCCCACTACAATGATGCTGATCTCTCCTCAACTTACCAGTACAGTTTCTGGAAGGGATGCTCTACGGTAGATGCACTGGAAACAATCATTGAAGCTGCTACCAACTGCAACTCCAAACGTTCTACTAATCTCCATCTACTTTACTGGTGCTTTCAATTTCCTCCGGTGGCCCAGCATTCTGGGAAGGCTCCGGAGGGCAGAAGTCCAAGAAAACCTGTATAGATGCATCCAGACCGACCTACCTCCAGGACCAGAGTTGTCATGTCTGCTCCTCACTGCAGTGTCTCCAGACCAGTCTTTAGGTGAGGCCCTCAGGGGTCTGTCATGGGGCCTGTCCTCTAAAATCTGGTGCTGGACGATTTCTTGAACACCAAACTCAACAATGTACAGACCTAGGCGGCGTCTCCGTAGCCAGGTGGGAAGGAGCAGCAGTGCGTAGCACACGATTAGACCGGGGTTCGAGCCCGTCACCACCAAATACAGAGGATGCGGAAAGGTCAGGGAATGACCACCGCATATTCCCGGAGCAATATGGCCTTAGCTGCTAATGCTCCTAAAAAAAACCCAAATAACAATAATAACAAACAGACCTAGGCCTTTGCAGATGACCTGGTCATGCTCTTTTCTGCCGATAACAGAGCCAAACTGGAAACAACTGACAACCAGGCCATCTCTACCCTTCAGGCTTGGGCAGAGCATAACAACCTAAAGATCTCGCCAGAGAAAATCAATTCGATCCTACTAAAAGGTACCCTTGATCGGAAAAGACCACCCCAAATCAAGGTCAACGGTGTTACAGTCAAACTAAAAACAGAGCTTAAATATCTGGTTTTGATCTTAGATAAAAACCTTTCCTTCACCTCCTCATCTAGACCAACTCGGGATTAAGAAGTATGTTGGCCAAGTCTCAAGAGTTGCCCGGAAGGACTGGGGTCTGAAGAAGAGAATACTCTCCCTCTTCTTATAAGGCAGTTTTTATCCCTCCCGGTTATCGCCTATGCCTCTGGTACAAGAAGGCCAATATAGTTGTAAACAGAACTATCCAGCACTCTCGTCTCCTCCTGTCCTCACGTGCCTGTTGCACTATCAGCACCCATGCACTCCAGATCCTCACTGGATCCCTCCCCCTCTGGACCTGGAGATTGTTCGCCATGGGTTGCTCTACCAATTGGCCAAAGGAAGAGCAGTTACCTGTGCCAGTTTCACCACTGACCCAGCAAATAACAGAAACACTGAAAAGAAGAGACTTAATGAACGCCTAACAGACACCTGGCAAGAAAGATGGCAGACCTCAACTAAATGCGCTGTCAACAAAAGATTCCTCCTGGACGTCAGGGCCCCTTACCCCCTCACATCTGGCTGGTTTTCACCGGGACTCTATGCTACCTACCTCCTCACTGGACATGGCTCCTTCCAGAAAAAACTACATGACTTCAGAATTACAGATTCAGCCCGCTGCCACTGTGGAGAGGATCAGACGTGGGAGCACCTTGCCCACAGCTGTGAAATCTACGAGGACTTAAGGAGGATTCTAATAACAGAACTACACTTCAACTACCAAAGCCAAGAACACCTCACCCTACAGAACGAAGAAACTTACCGAGCCCTCACTCACTTTGCAATGGACCTATCACCAGGCAGAAAGTGCTACCACCACAGTATCCGAATCAATAGGTCCAGAGTATTCTAGCATCAGTGGTACACCCGGTTAGCCTCCCCGTGGCACGGTGTGGTAACATCGGGTCCCACTAGGGGCTTGGTGGCTAATAGACCGGAAGAACAAAGGACACAACACAATATACTGCACATGACCCCACATGCCTTCAAATCTCTGGCCCGATACAATGTACACCTGCAGAGATGGGAGAAATCCCAGGAGCCGTTAGACACCAACATACCTTACACCAGTTTTTTCTAAGATTAGTTTTTATTCTTTAACCTTTTGCACCATGCTGCCTCCACTGTGTGCTTACCCTACCACTCTCAATTAACTATTGCATGCGATGCAGTGCTATATCTTGTTGATGCAAAGTAAATTTAAAACATTTTTATTTCCAGGAAAAAATGATATATCCAAATAAAGATTTCTTCCAAGTAGCCAAATATATCTTCAATATATGTAAGCAACTTATCGTCAAGCTTAATTTGATACATAAGTCTTGGGGCACATGCATGTGTAATGTCGAGTCCCACTCGACAAGGGAACACATAACTGCAACACAATATTGTATGTAACGACACTGTTATCTTTTATAATGTGAGGTTTTTTTGTAATTTTTTTTATTTTGGAATTGTAAATAGAATGATCAGTTGACATATGTAAATACTATCATTGTGGTATATGGAACACAATAATAAGAATGTATCTTTCTATAATAAAATAAATAATAAATAAATAAATTAATTAAATAAGTTTAAATAGCTTAAACCCAAATTATGTGGTACTCAGGTTGAAAATCACTGACATATACCTTTGTTTTCACAATGTGGTAAAAGATGCCAGGTTCAAGTGCTAAACACACTTGAACCTAACAAAACATGCATTTGGAGATGTGGTGAAATACATCTTGGGGAATGTCATAATTAACCCAGTTACAATATTCTTTAATTCTACAATTAAGTGTTAATTTTTCAGAAATACCTGCTCTTTAAGATATATCAATATTCATTCATGCATGTATGCAGCACACACACACATAAAAAAGTGTCTATTTGAAATATGTAAAAAAATGCAAAAATTTGTGTAAAATCTAGAAGAAAAGTGAGTATGCTGAAAAACCAAAACCAAAGAAATCTTCCAGCCAAACCAAAAAAGTTGGAAGGTATGAAGTGGTATTTTTACAATTTGAAGGATATACAAAATAATTCAAATTAATATGTAGAAATATACACATTAAAGTACTATTTGTTTTTCTGTCGATCCACACTAACGAAATTTAATATAAGAATTTCAATCAGCATGGATGAACTTGAACAATTAACAAAAATAATGTTACCTGCATTTTCCTATGCAGCACAGTGAAACTGGATCTCCTACAACTGCAACAAGAGATTGAGCTCTTGTAATGGCTGTATTGAGCAGTTTGGCATCTGAGAGAAACCCATGTTCAAGATCAAGTTCGCCTGGTATTTTGAAATCAGTAATCTTACACGTGTGAAATGTCCTTACGGTGCTTAAAATAATTACTCTAAACTGTTTTCCTAAAAAAAAAAAAAAAACAAAGCAAACAGAAACAATGTCTTGACCACTTCTTCATGTATATATTTAAAATTTTAACTGCATACATATAAAAAATTCCACAGAAATAATCAGAGAAATTCAATTTATTAAATCTATGTATGATCACTAGCATAGGGAAGGTAGAGGGTATAAACATGTCATGTTTGGGCTCTGAGTTTTGTTATAATTTCTCCATATCAGAGAATGGTAGAGAAAATAAAATATCAAGTCCATTTTGAGGAAAATAACATATAACTGTATATTATTATATGTTTTTTTCAGAATGCAACTCAAGAAACCACATAATACTTTATATCATGTACCCAATGTTTTTAAACCAAGTCGCACATATAGTGGGGAAAGTATTTCCCACTATATGAGCTACTTTAAAAATAAACAAGATAATGTGATTTGAATATCACAATTTTTTACAAAGGTGTCTCTATTTTAAATAAAATATGCTATTTGTAGAATTATCATACTTTTTTATTATATAACATATATTAATAAGTAGATACATAAAAATTTGAAATAAACTTAAAAACTAAATCAGACCAGTAATTTATGAGTTTTCTGGTACTGGTGTTCTCCAGAAAATTATATATTTTTATTTATATGCATTACAATCAACAATTTGATGACTCAGTTCAAGGTCATAAACTGAGAATTAGGGGAATACATATGCAGAAATCGGGGCACAAAACATTAAAGCACATAAAAATTCTTGTTTTGTTAAAGCTTGTTAAATGATTTCTTAATAAGCTAAGTAAAATTTTTCTTTTATTAAGCTTAATAAAGAAAAATGTTAGTTTTCCAATTTTAAGATCGTATTTGTGTTTTGTACTAAATACATATGGATAACTTTTTTTTTTTCCTTTTAAATTCAACTCTATATATTTTGTTTAAGGATAAGGAAATGAACTGGACTGCTATTTTAAAACTATTATATGTGCGAGTTACACATCTTCACCTGACATTTGGTTTAAACTTGCGTCAAATTCAGCACAACTTGAAAGGACTGTAAATAAAATGGCTTATTTTATACTTGACTTAGTTTAGTCCTGAAACAATTACGCATGGTTAGTTCATGTTGTGATATCCAGTCATTACAGTTAAAGTTAAAGAAAAATGTATGTTGCTTATTGATTATTTCGATTCTGAATGCAGTAACGATACAGACAGAGAATTATTTCAGTGAAGGTAATTTAATTAAAGTTTAATAACATTTTTAATGCAGGATTCCCAAAAAAGTGTACACCTAAAAAAAAAAATGTTTAAATGAGTTTCATTAGATATAATTAACACTGAAATTCTGAATTGGTTTATGAAAAAATCTAGTTTTGTACTGGCCAGAAACTGTTAATTTAAAACGTAATAATTTCAAATATTAAGTCCAGTTATTGTTCTAGCAACAAATATTAGTGTTTTTCATTGAATGCATTTCATGAATTTTTAAAAGTTAAACAGACATGAGCTGAAATGAAAAACTGAATGGTACTATCGATACTTTCCCAAGTTACACATACACCTTGTTATAATTAAAATGTAGGCAATTACAACGTACACATGTATTCAATTCAATTCAGCTTAAACAGGACATTTGAGAAGGAAAAAAGGTAGGTCTTTTTCTCTGATTCACAAATGTGCAGTGGAGCCACCCTAAGGTTAGAAAAATAACTTATGGCTTGTTGAAGGTCTTTCTCTCTCTCTCTGCAAAAATGGAGTGTGTTGGTTTGGATTGACTTTGGCAATTCCTGTGTTTTATGACTTGCACTGGGTTGATAATCGTTTTATTCTTATGCATCAGCAACTTAAACACTGTGATCTGATTGACAAGATTTGTCTTTATTTGCTAAGAGACCATTTCCCCACGTAAAGCTAGAACAAAGTTGGAGAGGGTTGATATATATATGTACTTTTTTTTTTCCAGTTAAAGTCATGTTTTCTTTAAATAAAGAAATATTAAAAATTCCCTCTAAATAATTACATGTTTTATCTATCTTTTTTCAATCTAACAGGAGTTTACAAATATGTTGATTTTCAAATATTTTGTTTGTTCAATCTCTGAGCAGATAGCGATACACATCTCAGAAAGCTTAAAATTGTGACCGAGTCTTATCTCGCATTGTTTTCTATTATTTCCTGGAAAACTCTTACACAGCAGTGTAAAGGAGTTCAAGCTCAAGTGTCACATCTATTGATTACAATTAAATCTTTATTTATTTTGTATTGTTTTGTTTAATATTTGTTATTTAATTTGCTCAATTTTTGTATTAAAAAATAAAATAAAAATATATGTATAATTTATAACATAGCCTTATTATGCAAATATTTTCTCTTAATATACAGCAGACTGTCGATTAACCGGCACACTTCAAGACTCCAAATAAAAAATAAAAAAAAAAACAACCAGAAATCAAAAAATTCAAGTAATAACTAGAATAGGTAAAAACAGATATTTTGAAAGTCGTAAATAAGCGACCAGTGGCATTATATGTCGTCATTGGGAGATTAGTGTACCTATTATCTTGCAATCCCCGCTGTCCAATAAAAAAAAAAAAAAAAGGAAAGAGAGACCAAATGTTTAGTTTATATATTGCATTGCATAGATTTGTTGTGTTCCATTGCAGCGCAAAAGGACAAATTTTGTTTCTATATTTATGTCAGGGATGTCGGAATTTTTTTTTTGCTTAGAAATCGCAAAAATGATGGGTAAATGCAAAAGAGTTGCGTTTTCAGTTAAACAAAAACTTGAAATTATTCAAAAGTTTGAAAACGGTGCATCTGTTAAATCTTTAAGGAATCATTATAATAAGGATGTATCAAAATGACCAAACTTTAACAAGTATCACGTGGAATTCAGATTTGTCAATAATAATATAGTAGCAATACATTATTAGTCATTCCCGAGTTACGTAAAACTCAACGAAGTAAGAAGTCCTGGAATGTATTCTTACGTATGTCGGGTAGTTTTGTATTTATGGATTAACCGGGAAATCGATTATCTGGGATTTGTTTTTTACCATCTATCGCGGAAAATTAAGAGTCTACTGTATATTTTAATGAGTGGTACTGAAATTTTTCAATTTTGGTTTTGGTGGTACAAGTATTAAAAAAGGTTGAGAACCGCTGGTCTAGAGCTTATTATAGTGCTTGAATTGACTGTGCTTTGTAGCTTGACTTTTCTTTTGTGCAGTGCCTAGTTGGACTACTTGGTAAGGTTTCTGCTTCCACATAGTCTGGGGTGGGCAGCCAGATTAATTCTGGATGGCTCATTGAAGTCTGTTTCTATGGACTGATAGAACATATCAGGAATCTCAAGATGGGAGCATTTCTGTCTATTTACCAAGGAACTATACAGTCCTTGGAAAGAAAATAGTGCATCAGAGCAATGGGACCTTGTTTCTCTTTGAACTGAGTTGCAACCAGGAATCGTGACACTAGGAGGTTGCCTCTGCACATGACTACCGCATGTATCTTTAGAGAAAAAAAAAAAAAAAAAAACAGCTGAAGCTGATTGCCTAGGTCAATAGGCTGTTGGACAAACAGGACTTTGTTGCCCAGGGTTTTGGCAGCCCAATCTGCCCATATTCATAGGTTATTCTTTGTCAAGATAACATACAGGAATATTTATTTGCTATGCAATCAATGACAATCATAATAACATTATAACTCGGAGTGAATTATCATTTAGAGGTGCTTTTTTTCTTTACAGCATTCGAGACTAAGATTCTTGAATTTGGAAAAAAAAAATTTCTTGAAGAAATGAAAATTTGAAAGAAATTAATTTCTCAAGAATTCCCAAGGGTCTAAATTTTCATTCAGCCAGCAGCCGAGGTATTTGGATCTTTTTACTCTTTCAATACTCTTGCCATTTAAAACAAGATTTGTTCTGTCAACTTCAGTCTTACCACCGATCATTAATTTTGTTTTTTGTGTGTTGATGTGCAAGCCCTGATCTTCACATGCTTCATTGACTCGTTCTAACATTTCTTGCACTTCTTTGTTGTTGCCTGCTATTAATGCTGTGTTGTCAGCATAACGAATGTTATTTATTATGTGGTTGTTTACTTTTATGCCTTTTTCCATAGCTCCCATGTTGGACACTCTCCACAAAAGACGAAAGAATCATCAGTGAGAGTAGAAAGAAAGGAGTTGAAAAGGAAGGGTAATATGGAGACCTCTGAATCTACAAGTGAAAAAGGTGACAGTGACTTGAATAAAGTACATGTTTTGAGAAAGTGCATGAAGGAGTTAGAAATGTAGACTGAAAGATTCATTAGAGGAGGAATATCCTACTTTGGCATTTGAAGATATCAGGAAAGAAAGGAAAAAAATTACATATACAGCAGACTCTCGATTAACCGTGATCGGATTAACCGGGACACTTCAAGACTCCAAATTTAAAAAAAAAAATAAATAAATAAAAAAATAATAATAATAATCAACCAGAAATCAAAAAATTCAAGTAATAACTAGAATGGGTATAAACAGATATTTTGCAAGTCGTAAATAAGCAACAAGTGGCATTATAAGTCATCATTGGGAGATTAGTGTACCTATTAACTTGCAATCCACGCTATCTTCACACCTGCCACTCAAAAAAAAAAGAGAGAAAAAAAAAAAAAAAAAAAAGAGACCAAATGTTTAGTTTGTTTTAGTGCATCGCTGTGTTCCATTGCAGCACAAAAGGACAAATTTTGTTTCGTTATTTATGTCAGGGATGTCGGAATTTTTTTTATAGTAATTTTTTTTTTTTTGTTTAGAAATTGCAAAAATGATGGGCAAACACAAAAGAGTTGTATTTTCAGTTAAACAGAAACTTGAAATTATTCGAAAGTTTGAAAATGGTGCATCTGTTAAATCTCTAAGGAATCATTATAATAAGGATGTATCAAAATGGCCAAACATTAACAAGTATCGCGCGGAATTCAGATTTGTCAATAATAATATAGTAGCAACATGTTATTAGTCATTCCCGAGTTACGTAAAACTCAACGAAGTAAGAAGTCCTGGACCGTATAACTGATGCATGTCGGGGACTTTTGTATTTTTGGATTAACCAGGAAATCGATTATCCGGGATTTGTTTTTTACCATGTATCCCAGAAAATCGGGAGTCTACTGTACTTTCTTTTCTTAGATAGTAGTAAAGTAACTTAAGCAGCTATGAAGGAGATCCTTGATAATTAGGTTCTGAGAGCTAAAATTAGAAATTGTGAGACAGCTGGTAAGATAGAGGATTCATATATGATTGTGCATAAAGGTGGTGAGCCTGATCTACCTAAACCTAAAGAATTACGCATTTGGTTATAATTAAATCTGACTGTAGTAAATTAAAGATGAGTTATGAATGTTCAGAAAGAAGTCTTACAATCTGTGGTCTCACAGATTGTAAGACTTCTTACAATCTATGAGACCACAAACTGAAGCAGAATCTAAGGGGGATATACAAAAGATTATGGACTGCAAGAAAATCAAGGACTTAAACATGAAAGTCAAGATACAGAGGAGATTAGGCTTGAAATGGAAAATTTAATGTGTGGAGGAAGATATTGAGAAGCAGGACTTCATGAACACTCATGGGAAATGAATGCAGTTCAAGAAAGTAAAAGTGCAAACAATTCATGATAAAGCTGTGGTAATCAAAGCAGAATCTAAGGAGGATATACTAAAGATTACAGACTATGAGAAAAATCAAGGATTTAGGCATGAAAGTCTAGTTAGGAGGAAATTGGGCTCAAAATTGATAATTTATGATGTGGAGAAAGATACTGAGAGGCAGGACTTCTTGGATAAATTATGGGAAAGGAATGTAGTTGAACCGAGAGTTAAAAAAAAAAAAAAAAAAAAAAAAAAGAAATTTTTAGAAGTTTAAACAAGATCTGTTAATAAAGTGACTGAGAACTGGTTTCTAGAGGTTTCATATGATGTAAGAAGATTTTTGGTGAATTGTGGTAGCTAGTGTTTTTGCACTGGTCTTCATACAGATTAAAGGATACAGTATTCGTGATAAAATCTTTTAAACGTTAGGACGTTTCCAAAAATTACAGAAATAAGAAGTGTGGGCACCGTGCTGAAGAAGGTAATTTCTTTAAGGAATGTACTCTGAAGCAGAAAATGGCTACTTGTATTAATTATAAGAGGAAAGACGGGACTATTCTCTGAGAAGTTGACTGTCCAGAGTATAGACGGCACATAGAATTAACTAAAAATTGAATTAATTATGAATAGATGTTATAAATATTCAAATAAATTTTATTATAATGGATTAAAAATTGCACATATAAATGGTCAGTAATCTGATCAGGTAGCATTACAATTAACTGAGACTCTGGAAAGTGGTGGTTATGATGTTCTTTTGGTTCAGGAGCCCCTAACTACTGGAGGGGTTGTTAAAGGTTAAAGATGAGATTTTGAGTTGATCAGGATTGTCAGTCTGCTGTAGTTGTTTGTAATTCATAGTTAGTTGTTACTCAAGTGGATATCTTGACTTTTTCTCATGATATGTGTGTGTTGCAGTTTTAGGGCATTTTGGCAGAGTAAATAAAGTATTTATTGTCAGTTTCATAAGGAGTTGCAAATCTGTCTGGAATATAATGATAAAGTTTGTCATCTGTTTTCTTATAAATATTATATTATAGAAATGAACACCAATGCAAACTCAGTGTTGTGGGGTAGTGAAAGTACTGATAACAGAGGCAGTATGTTTCAGGCCTTTCTGTGTAAACAGACTTGAACTAGTTCATACACAAGAGCAGATTAGAACTTTCTTCTTAACACTGGAACAATCTAATATTGATTTCACGGCCTGTAGTAGTTCTATACTGTCTCTAAGATTGTAAAGTGGAAGGCAGTTGATTATTGGTATATAAGTGACCACACAGTGATCTTGCATGAGATACCAAAGTGTAAGGAATGTGGATGTAAATGAAGTGGATAGCTTTGTGATGTCCTGGGTGATAGTGATATGGGATTTGTTTATTGAAAGAAGCAAGGGAGCAATTAACTTATGAAAATGAGATTAAGTAGCACAGCATCCTGGCAGCTGATAGGGCACACAGATTTTAACTGAGATTTTATTTAAGACCTCATGCAGTTCAATCAGAAGAAGCAAAATGAAATGTACAGCTGTTCCTTGGTGGACTGATGAATTGAATAGTTTAAGGAGGCAAGTTAATAAGACCCATTGGAGATGCCAGATGCCAAGAGAATGAAGAGGTAAGAGAGTTATAAAGAAGATATATGGAAATTAAGAAACAATATGTTGGTAAGATTAAGTATTATAAGAGAAAATCTTGGCAAGATTTTGTTAGAGAGAGTAACATGAACCCGTGGGGGTTATCATATAAAATTATGATAACCCCCATGGGTCCATGTTACTCTCTCTATTAAGAAAAAAATTTTCTTAATAGAGAGAGTAATTCTATTAAGAAAATTTTGGATGAACTTCTGTGTGTTGGGTAAAACTTTAGAAATATTGATGATTAAGAGTTCAGATCAGCTGAAGATGTGGGTTTTTATGTTTTTAGTTAAAGCTCAGCAGTCTAAGGAAAAATATGTTGCCAGAATATTTACTGACTTTCAGGAAGCTATTTTTTTTTTGTCTACAGTAGGAGAATGTTATAAGAAGGTTGACAGATGTTAATTGCCTAAAGAACCCGTATCAGCTTATAAGAAGCTATTTCAATAAAAGAGAAATCACAATATGGGATAAATTTCTAAAAATTACTAAACTAGTAACAAGGGGAGCTCCTCACGGTTCCATTTTAGGTCCATATATTGTGGAATTGTTTATTGCACAAACTCTTGAAAGTCGTAGACTGTGACTTAAAAGCTTATGATGATGATCTGTTAGTGATTTTATATGGTAATTCAAGAATGGGTGTTGTTGTTTTTTTTTTTTTTTTTGGCTGATGCTATTATATATATGCTTGCTTTCTTGCATCATCATATGCCCTACTAATGCTAATACTATTTCTGGTGAAAGGGCTACTTAGCCCATATTGCACCTATCAATGATATGGAAACTATACATGGTGAGGGTTATGATACAATGATAAAGTCAGAAATGACTATATCATTGTATCTGTTTTAGAAGAGAGAAAAACTGCAATAGATTTGCATCATTGCTATGATATGGCACAGCTTCAAAGGTTCTTTAAGCTTCAGCAGAAAACTGAGTGAGACTTTTTCTCTCTAAATAATCACTCTTATAGCATGTTAATTTTTAAAAGTTAATTTATTTAGTCTTATTGACTAAATGTACTATACAATTAAATAACATTATTAACCTGCTGGAACCTATCATCAAACCATGGTCTGATGATGGGTCCACCGAAGCTTTATCTCCAGCTTCTGTGTAACCAGAAAGGAGCTTAGCGTTTGAGCTTGACATAGAATTGTTCCTTACATATTCTTCATACATTAGATCTGTAGTCAAGATATGGAATGCAATTATGTGAAAAGGCTGTGCTGGATAGATGTTTTACACCATATTCTGCACATTCATTTACTGGTATTCTACTATGGCCTGAATACAGCATAAGATGACTATTTGCTGGTGTTCCTGGATATTCATCTTTGTTCTTATGTGCTTTATTAAATGATGGGTAAGTGTGAGGAGGTATTCTGTAGATCTAGCAGTGCAAGCTGCAAGTCAGTAGTGGCATGTGATGCAAGAAAGCAAGTGTATGAGATATATGTTTCCCTCATTTCTCAGAATATGAGCTTCATTGAGAGGTAACTCCAAATCTCAATTAATAATATTGAGCTATTGATAGCACAGAATGGGTACTGACTATCTTACCAGAAATCTAGTGTCATACACTTTTGTAATAGTTTTGGTCAAACTTTTGTAACAAACAGAAAATGCATCCTGATCTGCTAAATGCTACATTTAACAAACCATGTTGTCTCAGGTGTGAATAGCAGTAGTCAAGTAATCTTTGGTCTGATTTTCAACAGCAAGTTGAACTTCTTAGAATACGTTAAACATATATGGACTGTTTGCCAAAAAAAAAAAAAAAAAGAACAGTGTTATTTCTTCTGCAACATGGGATGCAGATTGTTACACCTTACTTCACCTGTATAGAGCTCTAATCAGATTTTGCTTTGATTACAGTGCCCCAGTGTATGATTCTGTTAGGGAGAGTTTGGCATGAAAGCATCACCTGCAGCCTGAATTTGATTGGTTATATAAGTAGTTACATCATCAGTAGGTTGTTGTCAAACAAAGTCTGTCTAAACGTATTTAGGCAGAATAGCTATCACAAGTCACTTTACTTAACTTCCAAATGGATCATTTATCAGGAAATTAAGTTATCCTTATTTGCAATGAGCAAATAATTGAAAAGTGATCACTATTAAGGAGACAATTAATACATACTAACCATGCCATAATTGAAAAGATGGATGGTGAACAAACTGATAAGTCAATTGCAATTGATCTTGTAGACAGATGAATATAGGTGGCAGATCCAGAGTTAAATTAAGATCATTAATATTCACAAATTCTTCAATCAATTTGCCTCTTGTATCTATTAGTGGATCTCAAATTGCAGTTGGGAGTTTTGTAAGAATAGAAGAATAGCTACTCCACCACAGGCAGGAAACTCTAAGCTCATATCACATCTGTACATGATATACAGTGGAACTTCTCTATTACGAACTTCTATTTAATGAATTTCTCTATATTACGAATTTTTTCGCGAATCATTGCACCTTGAAACAAAATTACATGTAAAATTAACCCCATATAACGAAATGTTAGTCTCTCTATAACGAATTTTTAAAAAAAAAATTAGCAAAAGCATTTTTGAAGATTTTCAAGCATTTACTGCTAAACAGCTGCTCAAATATACTGCCTCCTTCCTTCCGAAATTGCGTATTACCATCTGGAATTAAATAATCATCCTTTTAGTGAACACTTGTGGCCGTTGACGCCCGTAGGAGGGTCTCTGTTCCATTTTTGTTACAGTTATTAAACCAAATGGGTTTTCTTAAAAGTGGTCGTAAACTTTACAATAAATAGCGTAGCTTTGTAAATTGATGTTGGCTCAGGGGAAAGCGAAATTCGCTGAGGTAAACCTTTAGCATGCTGCGGCGGCAATACATAGAATGCTACCATAGTCGGTTTTTAGTAACGCCTATTGAGTGACATTCGCTTCTCACCTCAACTGTACCACGTGACCTTCATGTCAATCATTATATATGTCCGTTCTCGTCTAACTGGACCCCCAGTAGATGGTTTTCATGATTTTTTTTTTTTTTTTCGTTCGTCATCAATCACATAGGCTTGTATGCTCTTGTTTTTTTTTTTTTTCTGAAAAGTAACATACAGCATACGTTAATCATAAATTTTCTTTCGTGTATATATGCATGAAAGCGGAATAAAAGAAATTCACAAAGTCGTATATTTCTTCAAAGGGAGCGATACTGTTGAATTGGCAAGCGAACTTCATTGAGTAGGCAGTACCTGTACTAACAATTCACTGTATGGCCGGCGCAGCGAAGTTTGCGGTGCAGTCCAGTAATTTTTACAATTGCGAAAACAATGTCGAAGAGAAAGTGTTTAAGTATTAATGATAAAGCAAAGATTGTTATGATATTGACCAGGGTTTTAAGAAAAAAGATGTTGCGGAGAAATATGGCAATATCTGCAAGCAGTTTATCTACGAATTTAAAAAAATCGAGAATCAATTTTAAATGCAATTGAAGGAGGAGCAGACAAGAAGCGAATTAAGTTGTGTATATACAAAGATGTTGATAAAACTGTTCTAAAATGGGTGCAAATGATACGTGAAAAGAATATCCCAATATCGAGCCTAATAATTAAGCAACAAGCTCTGAAATTTGTACAGTTCTTCAGACATAAAGAATTCAATTCGATCACACTGGGTGGCTAGAAAAATTTAAGAAGCGCCACAGAATTGTGGAAAAGGTTATTTGTGGAGAAAGTGTTAATGTAAGCGAAGAAGATTGCAACAGTTGGAGGAACAATACCAGAAGATTTTGGAAGAAGATGAGCGTAAGGATGATTCTAATGCTGACGAAATGGGTTTATTCTTTAAATGTTTACCGAATAGAACACTTGCTTTTAAGGATGATAAATGTTTTGGCGGAAAACAAAGCAAAGAAAGAATCACTGTGCTAGTTGGAGCAAATATGACAGGAAGTGAAAAATTAAGACTTTTGGTCGTCGGAATATCAGAAAACCCAACATGTTTTAGAGGCACAAAATCTTTGGAAGTTAACTACACCTTTAATAAAAAAGCATGGATGACAAGTGATATTTTTGAAGAATGGATATTAAAACTAGACAAGCGTATAACAAAAGAAAAAAGGAAAATCGTGTTGGTAACTGACAACTGTCCGGCACATCCTGCCAAACTTAAAAGTGCGAAGTTGTTTTTACCACCAAACGTAACGTCAAAACTCCAGCCAATGGATCAAGGCATTATTAAAAATTTTAAATTTCATTATCGAAAGAGAATAATAATGAAGATTGCCAATGCGTTCTCAGAAAATAGAAACTTGGAGGTTACCTTAGAGATTGCATCTCTGAACTGACAAAAGTTTGGAGAAACGATGTCACTGAATACACTATTCAAAATTGTTTTTCGAAAGCGGGATTTGCATTGAATACAGAAGTCGAACAACGACTGAACGAACAAGATGAACTGCCCCTTTCACACGCTTCTTGATTAGACCGGGGTTCGAGCCCATCACCACCAAATACGGAGGATGCGGAATGGTCAGGGAATGACCACTGCATATCCCGGAGCAATATGGCCTTAGTTGCTAATGCTCCTAAAAAAAAAAAAAAAAAAAAAAAAAAAACCAGCCCCTTTCACAACTGAAAAACTTTTGGATATTATTAGAATCGTCTGGAAACATCGAAAATGAAATAACAATGGATAGTTATGTTTATGTGGATCACAGCAGAACATTCAAATGAAGATGAAATACTGCTGAACAGTGTTAGACGCGACCATGATCACGAAGAAATTAACGATGACGCTGAAGAGACGCAGCAGAACAACCCGCAGAAAAGCCAACTCGCGAAGAAATGCTTAAAGCTTTTAAAACGGCTCGTATGGGTCTACAGTTTTGTGAAAAGGTTCCTGATAATTGCTCTGAACAAATGTGAGGTTTTCTTTGAGAATCAGACAATTTTTTTTTAATTGTACTGTGCAAACGAAAATTAGATTTTTTTTAATTTGTGATATTTACTGGCGAAAATTGTGTAAACGTAATTTAAATAAGTATGTTTTTTTAAATAAAATACATTAAAAATAAATGTAGATTCGTTTTCATTTTCTAATTAGATAACAATTTCTAATAAAAAAGATATTCTCTGTATAACGAAATTTCTCTATAACGAATTTTTTCGCTGGATTTATCGAATTCGTTACAGGGAAGTTCGACTGTAATTTGTAAATTTTGGTGAAACTTGCGGTGACGAGAATATTTCCTGTAGGCCTATGGAATTAAATTGAGCGAGTGAATCCCTTAAGTCATTAGAATGACTGCTTAGTCCTCTGCAGTTCCACTGTATGATGTTGTGCATTATTTAGATTTAGCTAAGAATGACTTGTCTGTGTGTTTTTCTGTATGCAGATCATTTGTTCTGGCCTTTATTTTTGGGATGATGGGGCATCCAGTATCCATAGTGTCATTTGCATGAAATTTTAGTGTGGGTTCCTCATAATCTGAGTTTACATCCACTTTCACACTGTTGGTGGATGATTCAAGATAATTTACTTTCCTCACTTTTAGGAAGCAGTTAACCTACTTTAGATTATACCTAACTTTCCATTATCTTAATTGTTTACATGACCTATTAATTTCCTTATTGTTATATAGCTATCTGTATGCTGACATAGACATGGATATAGGTGGCAGATCCAGAAGTTAAACCGCTAGCTTTATATGCTGTGATGGGTGTTTAATACCCACTGTATCTGGTTATCAGCAATAAAAAAAAAAGATTATTTATTTTTATAACTCGAATAATGAGTTCAATCAGCCCTTTCAAATCCAAGTTATACTAGCTGTGTTAGGGTAACTAAGAGTAAGAACAGGTACATATATACTTGCATCTACACCAATGCTAGGAGCACAATAAATAAATTTCATGAATTTGAAGTGCTGATCAAGACATCAAATGCGGACACTTTTACCATATCAGAGACGTGGTGTCACACAGATATAAGGATGCAGAATATGAATACGGGAGTACAATGTGTACAGAAAAGACAGACAGGATAGGAAGGGAGGAGGGGTTAAGCTGTTAGTTAAGAAACACATGCAATCTAAGGCAGTGCAATGTTGAGTCAGTTTGGTGTGACATAAACACTGGAAAAGCAAAAATTATAGTAGGAGTTATAAGCCTAATGAGTCTGATGAGCACAACAAGCTGTACAAAGAAATAGACAGGGCCATTAAATCAGAATGTCTTATAATGAAAGATTTTAACTTTCCAGGTATTGAGTGAAACTTGTGGATTGGCCACTTGCATGCTCGCAAGACTTGTCTATTTATTGGATGACTGTTTTTTACAGCACAATGTTCCAGAGGCAGTAATACTCTTGATCTGATCATCAGCAGGGAGCAGTAGTGTAGGAACACATTTGGATTGGGGCAGGTGCCAAGGGTGCCACTTACAGGCCACATCAGTTACGTGGTAAGCTATTCCGACACCTGAGGCTAGCTGACGAAATGGTGCCCCTATTTGATGAGAGCAGGGGGAACAGGGGGTTCAGAAAATTTCATATCTAATTACACTATTACCCCCATGTCTTTTTCATTTTCTACCACCCTGAGTGTAATACCACACAGATGGCATGTTTCTCAGGGGTTACTTCTACCCATATGCAGTACTTTGCATTTGTCAATGTTAAACTTGAGTTGCCACTTCTCAGCCCATCTGCCCAACTTTTCTAGATCCTAGTGCAGTAGCACACTATCATTACACTTATTAAAAACCCTACTTTGTATTATCTGCATATCTGAACATTAAGCCTGATACATCTTGATGAATATTATATATAAATATACAAAATAACAGTGAGCACAACACCGAACTCTGGGGGATCTACTAATAACATTAGTCGAGAGTTGAAAAAAGTGATGAGTTAGGATTTATTTTGAAAGTGTCTGCAATTCTGCCTAGGCACAATAGGGGGAAGTATATGATGAGAGCCTTGTCAATCAATTCGGCCCTGTAGAGACAGTGCAAGGCTCAAGGGGTATAATTTTTCTCAGCCTGGTTTGTGCTTGTTAACAGGAGAGACTGCTTCTACAGGGATGGGATACATTTAAATGGAAAGGGTGAAAGAATATCTGCTGATGCTATCAAGCCAGTGGTAGGTGGGTTGGAAAAGTGCTAGTTTGGGGTGGGATACACGGACTAATAGAATAACAGAAGCCGCTGGAACAGTTGAAAGTGATTCTTCCATTGCTTCTATTGGAATGAGCAACAGCCTGAAAACAAGGTGGATATGTATACTTGCATATACACCAATGCTAGTAGTTTGGTAAATAAATTTGATGAATTTGAGGTGTTGGTCAAAACATCAAAGGCAGATATTGTTGGGATATCAGAGACGTGATGTCACACAGATATAAGGAATGCAGTATTGGAATTTGGGGAGTACAATGTGTACAGGAAGGTTAAACAGGATAGGAAGGGAGGAGGGGTTATGCTAATAGTTAAGAAACATATAAAATCCAAGGATGTACGGCCAGTCGACAAGGCTGAACAGTGCAGTTCGAGTCAGTTTGGTGTGACATAAACACTGGGAAAGCAAAATTGAGAGTAGGAGTATTTTATAGGCCTAATGACTCCAATGAGTCATTAACAACTGTATAGAGAAATAGAGTGGGCCAGTAAATCAGAGTGTCTTATAATGGGGGATTTTAATTTCCCAGATATTGACTGGAATTTGTGGATTGTTCTCTTACACACTAGCAAGGCTTTTGTGGATTTATTGGATTATCATTTTCTAAAACAGCATGTTTGGAAAGCAACTAGAGAGAGTAATACTCATGATCTGATTATCAGTAGTGATTCTTCATGCATTAAGAATCTGCAGATAAAGTAACCACTAGGTAGCATTGATCACAGCTTGCTGAAGTGGGATTTACTTAGAGGTAATTACCATCAGGGGTAAAGGCAGAGGTTTCTGCTTTTGTAAAGGTGACTACGGTGGTCTGAGACAGTTTTTAAATTCTATACAGTTGGAACAACTGATGATGTTACCAACAGTGAATTCTAAATGGGAAGCCTTCAGGGACTTAATCTTGGAGGCTACTTTTCATACCAACTAGGAAATATATTGTTCAAGGTTTAGGCCTAAATGGATGTCAGATGAACTAATGAGATTTGTGGCAGAGAAGAAAATGCATGGGATGCATATAAATTATCAGGTGACAAAAGGCTATGGTAAATATAAGCTGTTCTGTAATCAATGCACAAAGAAGTTTAGGCAGGTAAAGGCAGATTACAAGAAATATTTGGCAAAGGATGCAAAGAAAAACAGCAAAGACTTCTTTACTTATATAAACTCTAGAAGGAAGGAGATGAATCAGGTTGGTCAACTTGATATCGATGGTCCAACTGTTGATGATCCTGTTCAGGTAGCTAACAAAGTAAATGAGTATTTTGCATCTACATTGACACATGAGGATTTATTCAGGGAAGGGAATGCCAAAGGTGATAAACTCTGGCAGTGAGCTAGATTTTGTAATAACTGAGATCAAAGTGGAGGAGAAATTGTGGAAGATAAACATAAGAAAGGCGCCTGGTTAGTTTAACTTTTGTTCCAGGGAACAAAAGTTACACTAACAGGTCTGTAATTAAAAATATAATTATATAATTTTAAAAATATAAGTCTTGTCTGACCAATCTGATTGGATACAATGATATGGTCACAAAGGAATGGGGTGCAAAGAATAATTTTGATATCATATATTTGGATCTTAGAAAGGCTTTTGTTAGTGTTGCACATGGAAGACTGCTGCACAAATCGGAGCAGTATGGCATTGGAGTAAAATTGCTGCTATGGATAAAGGGATGGTTGAGTGGGAGAAGACAGAGAGTGGTAATCAGTGGACACTGCTCTTCATGGATTAATGTTATTAGTGGAGCCCTGCAGGGTTCAGTGTTGGGTCCATTGTTGTTTTTTGTATTTATAAATGATATTGATGATGGTATATCAGGCTTAATGTCCAAGTTTGCATGCGATACGAAAGTGGGCAGGGTTGTTAATGATAGTACACTGCTGCAACAGGATCTAGAAAAGTTGAGCAGATGGGCTGAGAGGTGGCAACTGAAGTTCAACATTGACAAATGTAAAGTACTTCATATGGAAAGCAGTAGCATATCAACTGTGTGGTACTACACTGACAGCGGTAGAGAATGAAAAGGATCTGGGAGTAATTGTGCAGTCAGATATGAATTTTTCTGAGCAGTGCAGATGGTCTGCAAGAGTAGCTCGTGGTGTCTTGTCAATGATATACAGGAATGTTTCTAGCAGGAATAAGAAGGTGATTATCCCTTTGTAGAAGGCATTATCCCCTTGTATACAAGGTCTGGAAATCTCATTTTAGGAATGAATGTTGAGCTGCTGGAATGAGAACAGAGAAGGGCAACAAGATTAGTGAATGGAACAAAGGGTTGCTCTTAAAAAGAAAGGCTTAAGCTTTACAAATTACAGTGTCTCGTGACTAGGCACCTGCAAGGTGATCTGACTGAGGTGTATAAAGCCTTGGGTTGTTTAAGCATGCTCAATGCCGATGGGCATCGAGCACGCTCATTCCTCTTCCTCAGAATAATTGCTTGAGAGGGCATAAATTCAAATTGAGGAAAGACAGTTGAAAGTGGATAGCTTAAATAAATCCAAGGCAGTACTAGACACTAATGGATAGATGAAATGGGAAGGGTTTTTTTTTTGTTTTTTTTTGCTAGTGCTGTATAAGCTTGCTTTCTTGCATCATGTGCCTCTACTAATGCTAATTGTTATCAATGAACTTTTCTTCTCGGACTATGTTATCAGTGGTATCCCCCAGGGTTCGGTGCAGTGCCCATTGTTGTTTTCTGTATTTATTAATGATATTGATTAAGGTATATCAGCCTTAATAAGTTTGCAGATGATACAATGGTTGGTAGGATGGTTAATGACAGTATGCTACTGCAAGAACAACTAGAAAAATTAAGGTGGGCTGATAAATGGGAAATGCGGTTTAACATTGACAAATGCAAAGTACTGCATATTAGTAGCATTAATTTCAGATTAACGTACGAACTGTGTGGTACTATTCTCAGGGTAGTAGAAAATGAAAAAGACCTGAGGGGTAATTGTTCAGTCAGCTATGAAGTTCTCTGAGCAGTGTAGAGAGGCTACCAGGACAGCACATGGGGTTTCGTAAATGATATACAGGAATTTTGCTGGAAGGGATAAGGATGTGATAATTCCATTGTATAAGGCAATGGTCTGGTTGCATCTTGCGTACTGCATACAGGTCTGGAGGCCTCATTTTAGGAAGGGTGTAGAGCTGCTGGAGCAAAGAGCTGGATACACAGATGGGCAGCAAGATTGGTGAGGGGAACAAAAGGGTGTTCTTACCAACAAAGGCTTAAGTTCTGTAAATTGCAGTGTCTGGAGGCTAAACACCTGTGAGCTGATCTGATTGAGGTGTTTAAAAGGCTTTGAAGATATTGAGCAGGATCAATGTTAAAGGGATTCTTCCTCAGACCATTCATGTGAAAGTACACAAATTCAAAACGAGGATGGATGGTTACAGAATAGATCTACAGAAGTTCACCATTAGCCAGTGGGTGGTTGATTGCTGGAACAAACTTCCATCTGTGGTTGTTTGGTAGTGGATGGAGAGGTGAAATGGGAAAATTTTCTGGCCTGATGCTATATAAGCTTGCTTTCTTGCATCACTTGCCACTACACACACAGGCAGGTGGGTAGGCAGACAGTATAATATTTAAAGCTATTATTAATAGAGGAAATATTTTTGCACAAGAGAAAAGTATTGTATAGTTATAAAATAAGATATTTCACTTCAGTTATGTTATATATGTATAACATAATTGTATAATCAAGAAATTTTCAAACCACATCAAAATTGCAGGTGGTAGATGACTTTCATCAACCGATGAAATACCACCACTTTGCTTATTGGAGGCTTGAAGTGGTTAAACCCGTGTTTAGTCTCTAGAGCAAAGTTTCCGGCATCCCCTCCCCCCATACTTCTCCTTCAACCCATGCACAGTACTAAGTACTATAGGTTTTGATACTTTTCGTGTTTGGGGTTTTCATAAAAAAAAAAAAATTTTTTTTTGACTGAATGTAACAATTTACCTTGAACATTGAGTACTCTTTCAACAGAAACATTATGCATTCTTCTTCTCCGAAGCTCAGTTCTTATTCTTGATACCTAAATAAAAAAAAAAAAAAAAAAAAAATGTATGATAACCTTACAGACTAGATTTTCTCACTCCACGCATGCACACCCACAAATTAAAAGTGCAGCTAAACAAGCTGCAATCTGACTTTGCCTATAAGCTTAGACTTAGAGGGGATGCTCTATCATCAGTGAAACAGAAAATATATTGTGCAAGAAGGATAGCTGGAATAGGATAAGGGTATGTCTGCCAAAGGGTAAAAGTTGATGATTTTGTACAGAAGATATCATATAGTATATAATCATATAGAAGAATAGTATATAAATTTGATGAATTTAAAGTGCTGGTGAAGTCATAAAATGCAGACATTGTGGGGATATCAGAAACATGGTATCGCTCACATATAAGGGGTGCAGAATTTGAATAGGAGGAGTACAATATACACAGAAAGGACAGGAAGGGCAGTTAAGCTCTTAGTTAAGGATCGCATAAAAGCTAAGGCAGTGTATCCAGTTAACATGGGTGGCCAGCGTAATGCTGAGTCAGTCTGGTGTGACATAATCACTGGGGAAACAAAAATGCGAGTAGTAGTGTGTTACAGGCACAATGACTGTGATGAGTACGACAAACAACTTGTACAGAGAAATAGAGTGGGCCAGTAAATCAGAATGTCTTATAATGAGGAATTTTAACTTTCCAGATACTGAATGGAACTTGTGGATTGGTCACTCACACACTATCAAGACTTTTGTGGACTTATTGGATGATTGTTTTCTACAGCAGCATGTTCACGAGGCAACCAGAGTGAGTGATGAGCTTGATCTGATTACATTGAATAACAAATTTTGGATTATATCTTGTTATGGGCATGAAAGTAAGTTTACTTTATAGATAACATGGAAATAGTGCTCAAAATGGCAGTTTAACTCTTCTTTTTGAAAGAAAGTTTTATATTTATACAAGGTATTTTTTAAAATTTATATGGCAGATGTAGCTACGGATATACCTGTATCAAACACGTGACCTTTCACTTGTATTCAGCTTCGGGGGCGTCCCTTTTCACCATTCAACAATAATTGGCTGATAAGCATCCCTTTTCATCATCCAGCAAATGGAGTGCCACAACATTGCGGCAGTTCATTTGCTTTTGTATCTTTGTTCCATCGGTATAATGTCTTGACAGAAATGCTCACCATGTTCGTCACTAATGGACCACAGTTTGGCAGGAAGAAATCCAGGTGTAAGTGAAAGAAATGGATCTTCAATGACATGTTGCACCCCAGTTTTTCATAAGAAGTAACATGATCTTCCACAAGATGCCTGTAGCTGTCAGCTTTAACATTTTCTAGAAAACCAGTTGAAACATTTCGAAAGGCTTTCCACGCTGATTTCTTGCTAATACTAATGACACATTCGAACTGTTTGTTTTTGAAAAGTTACCTTAAATTTGGACCAATGAAAATGCTTGCCTTGATGTTTGTTGTACCAAGTCTTGGGAATTTCTCTTGCAAGTATGTGAATGCAGGACTGTTCACTTCCAAAGCCTTCACGAAATTTTCATGAGCTCCAGTTTGATGTGGAGTGGTGGAAGCAAAATTTTATTTGGATTTACCAGAGGTTCAAATGCTATGCTCTCCATTCCAGGTGTTAATAATTTTTGTTCAGGCCAACTCCTCTTCACATTGTGCATATAATTGGCATGACTATCCCATTCGCAGAGAAAGCAACAATACTCAGTGCAATCCTTTTGTAATCCTAAAAAATGGCGATTACCTTTAAATCACCACATATCTTCCACTCATACTTATCACAGTGTACACCTAAGATGATGTTAGCATTAGCATTAGTAGAGGCATATGATGCAAGAAAGCAAGCTTATGCAACATCAGCCAAAAAAAAAAAAAAAAAAAAAAAAAAACCACTCCCATTTCACCCCTCCGCTTGTTCGAAATACCTGTCCAGCTGAGCCTTAAATTTATTTAGACTATCAACTTCCACAACAAGGGATGTAAGTCTGTTCCACCAACCAACTACCAGCTGGCAGAAGACAAATTTCTGCACATCTATACTACATCTGTCTTTGTTCAATTTGAATTTATGCCCTCTCAGGTGATTATTCTGAGCAAGAAGAAGAATCCCATCAGCATGCTGATGGGATTCTTCCATCAAGGCTTTATACACCTCTATCAGATCACCTCGCCGGTGCCTAGTCTGCAAACACTGTAATTTGCAAAACTTAAGCCTTTCTTCGTAAGAGCAACCCTTTGTTCCATTCACTAATCTTGTTGCCCTTCTCTGTACTTGTTCTAGCAGCTCTACATCCTTCTTGAAATGAGGCCTCCAGACCTGTATACAGTACTCAAGGTGTGCCTGACCATTGCCTTATACAAGGGAATAATCACCTCCTTATCCCTGCTAGAAAAATTCCTGTATATCATCGACAAGACACCATGAGCTACTCTTGCAGCCAGTCTGCACTGCTCAGAGAACTTCATATCTGCCTGCACAATCACCCCCAGGTCCCTTTCATTCTCTATCACTGTCAGTGCAGTACCACAGAGTTGGTACATTGCTTTGGGGTTACTGTTTCTCATATGTAGTACTTTACATTTGTCAATGTTAAACTTCATTTGCCACCTCTCAGCCCATCTGCTCAACCTTTCCAGATCCTGTTGCAGCAGCATAGAGTCAGTAGTGTCCTTAACAACCCTGCCAACCTTTGTATCATCTGCAAACTTGGACATTAAGCTTCATATACCATCATTAACATCATTTATAAATACAGAAAACAATAATGGACCCGACACTGAACCCTGACGGACTCCACTAATAACATTAGTCCATGATGAGCAGTGTCCAATGATTACCACTCTCTGTCTTCTCCCCCCTCAACCATCTCTTTATCCATAGCAGCAATTTGCCTCCAATGCCACACTGCTCCAATTTGTCCAGCAGTCTTCCATGAGCAACAGTATCAAAAGCCTTTCTAAGATCCAAATATATAATATCAAAGTTATTCCCTGCATCCAGTTCTTTTGTGACTGCATCATAGTATCCAATCAAATTGGTCAGGCAAGACTTTCCCTAAAAAAAAAAAAAAAACATGCTGTGTCCGAGCTATAACTGAAGTCTTGTCTAGATGATTCTGCAGTGCTTCTCTAACCAGTGCCTCCATTAATTTTCCTGAAACAGAAGTTAAACTCACAGGTCTATAATTACTTGTGTCGGCCTTTGATCCTCCTTTGTGAATTGGGGTCATGCACATCTCCAGTCTATGGGTACCTCCCCCGAGTCCAAAGAAGCTCTCATAATTATGGCTAAGGGTTTCCTTACTTCCTTTGCTGCCTCCTTTAATATAACTGGATACATCCCATCCGCCCCGGGTGCCTTTTTTAGGTTTAACCTCAACAATTTCTCCTCCACTTTCCTCTCAGTTATTACAAAATCATCTAGCTCACTGCCAGAGTTTACTTCACCTCTGGCATTCCCCTTGCTGAATAACTCCTCATGTGTGAATGTATCTGCAAAATACTCATTTAGTTTGTTAGCCACCTGAGCAGGATCCTCAACTGTTGAACCATCAATATCCAGTGGACCAATCTGATTCATCCCTTTCCTTCTAGAGTTTACATAGGTAAAGAACTCTTTTCTGTTTTTCTTTGCATCCTTTGCCAAAGATTTCTCATAATCTGCCTTTGTATAATCTCCTTTGTGACTTGGTTACAGACCAGCTTATATCTATCATAGGCTTCCATGTCACCCATTAATTTATATGTATCCCATGCATTTTTCTTCTCTGCCATATGTCTTATTAGTTCATCTGACATCCATTTAGGCTTAAACCTTGATGTGGTTTTTTTTTTTTTTTTTTAGGAGCATTAGCAACTAAGGCCATATTGCTCCGGGAATATGCGGTAGTCATTCTCTGACTCTTCTGCATCCTCCGTATTTGGTGGGCGCGGGCTCGAACTCCGGTCTAATCAAGAAGCGTGTGCTACGCACTGCTGCTCCTGCCCACCTGTCTACGGAGGCACCCCTAAACCTTGAACAATATTTCTTAGTTGGTATGTAAAGCCTAGTAGCTTCCTAGATAAGTTCTTTGAATGCTTCCCATTTTGAATTTGCTGTTGGTAACATCATCAGTTGGTCCCATTGTATAGAATTTAAATACTGTCTCATACCATCGTAGTCGCCTTTACGAAAGCAAAAACCCTTCCCTTTACCCCTGATGGTAGTTACCCATTTTGAATTTGCTGTTGGTAACATCATCAGTTGGTCCCACTGTATAGAATTTAAATACTGTCTCATACCATCGTAGTCGCCTTTACGAAAGCAAAAACCCTTCCCTTTACCTCTTTGAGTAAATCCCACTTCAGCACACTGTGATCGCTGCCTCCTAGTGGTTCCTTTATCTGCAGATTCTTAATGCATGAAGAATCACTACTGATAATCAGATCAAGAGTATTACTCCCTCCAATTGCCTCCCGAACATGCTGATGTAGAAAACAATCATCCAATAAATCCACAAAAGCCTTGCTAGTGCGTGAGTGACCAACCCACAAATTCCACTCAATATCTGGGAAATTAAAATCCGCCATTATAAGACTCTCTGATTTACTGGCCCACTCTATTTCCCTGTACAGTTTCCTATTATACTCGTCAGAGTCATTAGGCCTATAGCACACTCCTACTCTCAATTTTGATCTCCCAATGCTGATGTCACACCAAACTGACTCAACACTGCACTGTCAAGCGATGTCGACTGGCTTCACTTCCTTGGATTTTATGTGTTTCTTAACTAATAGCATAACCCCTCCTCCCTTCCTACCCTGTCTATCCTTTCTGTACACATTGTACTCCCCAAATTCCAGTTATGCATTCCTTATATCTGCGTGACATTATGTCTCTGATATCCCAACAATATCTGCCTTTGATGTTTTGAGCAACACCTCAAATTCATCAAATTTATTTACCAAATAAATTTGATGAATTTGAGGTACACGCAAGTATACATGCACCTGTTCCTATTCTTAGCTACCTCAACACAACCCATGTGTGTACTTGTACCGCAATGACTCCCAGCAGTCTCTGAATTATCCTGCATCTTGTTTTCCAAGCTGCTGCTCATTCCAATAGGAGCAGTGCAAGAATCACTTTCACCTCTGCCAGTGGCTACCGTTAATCTATTAGTCCTTGTATCCCACCAAGCTAGCAGTTTTTCAACCCACCTAACACTGCCTTGATAGCATCAGCAAATATTCTTGCACCCTTTCTATTGAAGTGTATCCCATCCATGTAGAAGCAGTCTCTCCTGTTAACATGTTCCCTATGTTTGTGTATGTTTCTTTTTTGCGGATGGCATACTGAAGAGGCATTGAAGGCAGCATATTTCCATTGTGTAATAACACAGCATTAAGGCTAACATCTGTTCCAGGGAAATTAATAGAGGCACTTTAGAAGTCTCTATAAATAGTCACGATTCTTTGGGAATGTGCTTCATATGTGTACAGAGAGGATGGACAGGATGGGAAGGGAGGAGGGGTTGTGCTGTTGTTTGAGAGGTACATAGAGTCTGGGGAAGTGCATCCAGTTGACATGGATGGACAGTGCAGTGTTTGGTTGGTGTGGTGTGACATGGGCAATGGGAAGGCAGGGGCGAGGGTGGGAGTTTGTTATAGGTCTGATGACTCATGGGTGCAATGAGCAATTGTGCAAAGAGGTGGAGCGGGCCACTGAATCAGAGTTTCTTGTAGTGGGGGATTTTGGTTTCCCAGATATAGACTGGAACTTGTGGGGTGGTCACTTGCACACTGGCAGGGCTTTAGAGGGTTTGTTAGATGATTGTTTTCTGCTGCAGCATGTTGGAGAGGCAACAAGGAGTAATGCTCTTAATATGGTTATAAGGAGTGATTGTTCATGCATTGGGAATTTGCAGATGGAGGAACCACTGGGTGGCAGTGATCACAGTGTGTACTGAAGTAGGATTTACTTAAAGATGTAACTACCATCAGGGGCAAAGGGAAGGATTTTTGCTTTTGTAAAGGTAACCACAGCAGTCTCACAGTTTTTAGGTTCTATACAGTAGGACCAACTGATGATGTTACCAGTGGCAAATTTTAAATGGAAAGCATTCAAGGAAGTAATTGTTAAAGTTACTAGGTTTTTTTTATTCCAAATAAGAATTAATGAGACTCGTGGTAGAGAAGAAATATGCATGGGATGCACATAAATTGTCAGGCGACACAGAAGCCTATTGTAGATAGAAGCTAGTCTGTAATCAAGATACAAAGGAGGTTAGGCAATCAAAGACAGATTATGAAAAATCTTTGACAAAGGATTCAAAGAAAAACAGCAAAGATATCTTTACTTATATAAACTCTAAAAGGAAGGAGATGAATCAGATTGGTCCACATCAATGGTTTGACTGTAGATGATCATTCTCAGATAGCTGCCAAACTAAATGAATATTTTGTATCTACATTCACACATGAGGAGTTATTCAAGGAGGAAAGGGCCAGATGTTTATGAAACTCTTAACAGGGAATTAAATGATTTTCTAATAACTGAGAGTAAAGTAGAGGAGAAATTGTTGAAGTTAAATCTATGAAAGGCACCTGGGGTAGATGGGATCTATCCACTTATATTAAAGGAGGTGGCAAAGGTAATAAGCAAACCCTTAACCATAATTATGAGAGTATCCTTGGACTCGAGGGAAGTCCTCACGGACTGGAGTTGTGCAAATGTATCTCCAACTCACAGGGGGGGGGGATCAAAGGGTGACACAAGTAATTACAGACCTGTTACTTTAACTTCTGTTCCAGGAAAAATAATGGAGTCACTGGTTAAAGAAGCATTGCTGGAACATCTAAACAAGACAGCAGTAATAATTCAGACACAGCATGGGTTTGTCAAGGGGAAGTCTTGTCTGACAAATTTGATTGGATATTATTACGTGGTCACAAACGAATTGGACGCAAAAATAATTTTGATATCATATATTTGGATTTCAGGAAAGCTTTTGATACTGTTGCACAAGAAAGACTGCTGTACAAATTGGAGCAGTATGGCATTAAGGGCAAGTTGGTACAATGGATAACAGATGGTTGAGTGTGAGAAGACAAAGAGTGGTAATCAATGGGTACTGCTCTACCTGGACTAATGTTAATAGTGGTGTCCTCAGGGTTCGGTGTTGGGCCCATTGTTTTGTATATTTATCAATGATATTGATGAAGGTATATCAAGCTTAATGTCAAAGTTTGCAGATGATACAAAGGTTGGCAGGGTTGTTAATAACAGTAATGACAGTATGCTGCTGCAACAGGATCTGGAAAAGTTGGGTAGATGGGCTGAGAAGTGACAACTGAAGTTTAATGGTACAATGGGTATGGGTAGTAGTAACTCCAGAGAAATGTACTACGTGGTGTTACACTCAGGGTAGTGGAGCAATTATGCAGTCAGATATGTAGTTTTCTGAGCAGTGCACACAGGCTGTCAGAGTAGGTCATGGGGTTTTGTCAATGATATATGAAATTTTGCGAGTAGGGATAAGGAGGCGATTATCCCCTTGTATAAGGCAATGGTTAGGCCGCACCTTGAGTACTGCATACAGGTCTGGAAGCAGCCTCATTTTAGGAAGGATGTAGAGTTCCTAGAACGAGTACAGAGAAGTGCAACAAGATGGGCGAAGGGAACAAAGGGGTGTGCTTATGAAGAATAGTTTAAGTTCTGCAAATTGCAGCATCTGGAGACTAGACACCTTTGAGGTGATCTGATTGAGATGTATAAAGCGTTGAATGGTTCGAGCAGGCTCAATGCTAATTGGATACTTCCACTTGCTCAGACTAAGAACCTAAGGGGGACATAGATTCAAATTGAGCAAAGACAGTTGTAGAATAGATGTGCGGAAGTTTGCCTTTAGCCAGCGGGTAGTTGATTGCTGAAACAAACTTCCATTTGTTGTTGTGGAAGTTTATAGGTGAAATAAATTCAAGGCAGAACTACACAAATATTTGGAATGAATGGATCAGTGAAAGGGTTTTTTTAGCTGATGCTGTAGAAGCTTTCTTTCTTGCATCGCGTGCCTCTTCTAATGCTAATGTTCATTGCTGCCATTAGACCATCCTTACAAACAGTGAGTTCACCTTCTGTTTAATAGAATTTACCATAGTCTTTATTACGAAATATTGTTACTTTCACAGAATGATCTAGAAGATTCCACTGTAGTATCCTTGAGGCCAAAAACTGTGCATTATTCTGTGATAGTTCGAGATACCTGATGAGGTCATTAATCTCACTTTCTGTGATCTTATGTGGTTCAGAAGGATAAAGGTTTGGACGAAATGGTGGATCCCTTGACGTAGATGGCTGCTATACTTTTTCATGTATATCAAATTGATGTTCCTCAGTGTCATCTTCATCAGAGTGTACAGAAAAATGATCAGGTGGTTCAGGAATAGGCAGTACTTGACAGTGAGGCATGGGACGAATTGCAGATGGTATATTTGGGCACATCACTGTCCACTTTTTCTTCATTGTCATCCCTTTTCTAATAGTAGGCACCATACACTGCGAAAGGCATAAAATGCCCCTTTCAAATCACCCACATGTTGAGTTTTTGATGTACAGCACGTGTGGAGCCCAGTTCTTGTTGTGGTCGCCTACTTTACATCCAAAGTACAAGAATTAGCCTTTTTTTTATGGCTTGAGTTAAGGGATACTTCCTTGAAGCTAATGTGACTTCTCCACATAAGTAACAGAAGTCATCCGGACTATTTACACAATTATGAGACATATTAATCTTACACGACAGAAATACTGCACAAAAAAAAATAATCTTACAGACAACAACTGTTAACAGAGAACAAATGTCCCAGTACCTAGGGGTATTCGCAGATTACTGCAACAGAGTTGAAGATGCATTTGAGGATATAACTTATCACGTGAAGCACAGCGAGGCGACAGTTATCATTACATGGCAACACCACGTAAGAGCGTGGTGTTGCCATGTATTTTGCCAAGAGCCATAGTTGATAATGTAAAGTAACTCACTAATATGAGACCTGAACTGTAATTCGAAAACAAGAGCCAATCAACAAATTTTAATGTGATTTTCGTGTTCAGCAGCATAAAATTAGTTAAGATTGGGTATTTTCATTTTTGTAACATTTTACTTGTTGACCAGTGTTATCAGCTGTGAGTCTTCATGCATTAAGAATCTGCAGATAAACGACCCACTGGGCGGCAGTGATCGCAGTGTACTAATGTGGAATTTAATTAAAGACACAATTACTGTCAGGAGTAAAGAGAGGCTTTTGGTTTTGTAAGGGTGACTACAGAGGTCTCACAGACAGCTTTTAAATTGTGTGCAGTGGAACCAACTGATGATGTTACCAACAGCAAATTCTAAATGGGAAGTATTCAGTGAAGTAATCAAAGTAACTACTTGGCTTTTCATACCAACAAGGAAATACTGGTCAAGGCTTACACTTAAATGGATGTGAGATGAACTATTGAAACATGTGGCAAAGAAGAAAAGTGCACGAGATGCGTATAAATTACCAGGTGACACAGAAGTCTATGGTAGATATAAATTAATTAAAGGGAAGGGTAGTTTCTTTCATAAATGAGACTACAATGGTCTCAACTAATGATGTTACCAAGAAAAAATTTTAAATGGGAAGTTCAAGACTTAGAATAAATTATTATTATTATCCACATGGTGCAAGGAAACCCGAGGCTTTGCTGCACCAGCCAAAAAAAAAAAAAAAAAAAATCTGAGTTATCCTGTGAGAGAGAGAGAGAGAGAGAGTCAGAAATAGAAAAGAATCACAAAGAAAGAGAAGAATGATGATATCCAGCTCAGGACCCTGGGGGTCCCAAGCCCATACTAACCAGATGTGAACCCCTGATTGTCAGATGAACTGTTGAGACACGTGGCATAGAAGAAAACTGCATGGGATGCATAAAAATTATCTGATGATACGGAAGCCTAGGGCAGATATAAACTCAAGTCACAAAAGAGATTAGGCAAGGCAGATTACGACACATATCTGGAAAAGAATGTCAAGAAAAACAACAGACTTCTTTACTTATATCAGCAGTAGAAGGCAGGGGCTGAATCACATTGATCCATTTGATATCAATGCTCCTACTCAGGTTTCTTAAAGGGTGAATAGTTATTTTGAATCTAGATTCACCCTTGAGGAATTCTCTAGGGCGGGGGGATGTTGGATGTTTATCAATCTCTAACTGGGACCCTAAATGATTTTGTGATAACTAAGAGAAAAGTGGAAGAGAAATTGTTGAACTTAAACATAAACAGGAATCCAGGGTGGATGGGATCTATTCAATTAAATTAAGGGAGGCAGCAAAAAAACGGACAGTAAGCAAACTGTTAGCCATAATTATGAGAGCATCTTTGGATTCAGGGGAGATTCCTGTGGACATGTGTGAATGAATGTATCCCCAATTCACAAAGGAGGATCAAAGGGTGACACGAGTAATTACAGACCTGTTATCTTAACTTCTGTTCCAGGGAAAATGATGGAGTCACTGGTTAAAGAAGTAATGCAGGAATATCTAGACAGGAGTGCAGTTATACTTCAGTCACAGCATGGGTTTGTTTTGGGGAAATTTTATTTGACCATTTTGATTGGATACTCTGAAGCAGTAACAAATCAACTGGATACAAAAAAATTAATTTGATATCACATACTTGGATTTCAGGAAAGCTTTATTTACTTTTGCATGTAATAGACTGCTATAAAAATTGGAGCAGTGTTACATGAAGGGCAAATTACTGCTAAGGATAAAAGGAACGTCAGGTGTGAAAAGACAGAGGAGTTATCAATTGACACTGATCTTCGTGGACTAACTTCATTAATGGAGTTCCACTGGGTTTGGTGCTGGGCCCATTGTTTTCTGTATTTATCAGTGATACTGATGAAGGTATATCTGGCTTAATGTCTAAGTTTGTGGTTTATACAATGGTTGGCAGTGTAGTTAATGACAGTAATGAAGGTATGCTGCCACAATAAGGTCTAGAAAAATTAGGCAGGAGGACTGGGAAATGGCTACTGAAGTTTAACATTGATAAAAGCTAGGTATTGAATATGGGTAGCAGAAATCTTAGGTTAACATACCAAATGGGTGTTACCACACACAAGTAGTGAAAAATGAAAAGAACCCATGGGTAACTGTGCAGTCTGATATGAAGTTCTCTCAGCAGTGCAGACATGCTGCCAGCACAGCAAATAGGGTTTTGATAGTAGGTATAAGGAGGTGATCATCCCATTGTATATGTCAATGGTCTGGCCACATCTGAGTACTGCATACTTGTCTGCAGCCCTTATTTCTGGAAGGATGTAGAGCTGATGGAACAGGTACAGAAAAGGGAAATGAGATTGGTGAAAGGAACAAAGGAATACTCTTACCAAGAAAGGCTTCAGTTCTGCAAATTGCAGTGTCTAGATGCTAAGCACCTGTGAAGTGATTTGATTGAGGTGCTGAATGTTTTGAATGGCTTGAGCAAACCCAAAGCAGCTGGGATTCTTCCTCTTGCTTAGATGATACAAGAGGGACCACAAATTCAAACTGAGGAAGAATGGTTGCAGAATAGAAGTGCAAGAATTTGCCTTCAGCCAATGGGTGATTGATTGATGGAATAAGCTTCCATCAATTGTTGTGAAAGTGGATAATTTGAATAAATTCAAAAAAGAACTAGATAAAGTATTGGGGGGGGGGGTATGGCTAGTAACATGGGGTATTTTTTATTTTTATTTTTTTTTGGTTGATGCTTGCTTTCTTTTCATCATTTGTCACTATTAATAGTAATACTAAAACTAAGATAGCCAGTTGAGCAAATTGTGTTGAACAGTAATGGAACAACAAAGAGATCAACAGCACCATCAATGCTATGTGCAATGTCAGTATTATGTTTATTTTTTAAATTTTTAAAAAATTTAATTAAAAATTTAAAAAATAAGGATATTTAAAGGTACAAAACTACAAGTGAGTAGGATTTTCAACACATTTTTCAAAATGGAAAATGTTTATTTTCCTGGTATTTATTTAATTTTGCTTAATTTTTTTTTTTTTAAATTACATAACTGCATAACTTCATTATATCTTATATTGTTATAACCACTATATAACAATAAAAAATCATATACCTTCAATGCTGATTTTTGGGACAATACAATTTACAAGAAAGACCATCAAAAAATATAAGTGATATTTACCAATTTATCTTGAGGTATTAGATAAATTAGTAAATATGTGCAAGCATACCTTAAGAGTTCTTGTTTGTTAATGCAATAGATCATATTAGCAAGATGTTCTGAGTTCAAAAACGTTTCAAATGAGAAGGTGCTAATGCTAGAGAAGAAAGCTTAAATAACTTCAAGGGGTGTGTCAGGGTAGTTAACTATACAAGAAGTAACTATATATATAAGTTTTATTGTGTATATACAGTAATGTCAGAAGTGTCATCAATAAATACAGTATTGTCAGCATTGCTTGTCCTAAGCAATGCTGTCAGTTTCCATAAGCCCTATTATGTCAGCATTGCTTGTCCTGGTTAGGACAAGCAATGCTGACATAATAGGGCTTACGGAAACGTGGTGCCACCTGGAGATAGGGGATGATGAGTTTCAGTGTGGTATGTAAAATGTATTTAGGAAGGATAGGGCAGATAGAAGGGGTCATGCTTCTTATCAAAAGCAGCCTGAGCGTGATGAAAGCTTTCCCAGATACAGATGTTTTATATGCTAGTATAGAATCTGTATGTCGTGAGATAGTTGCATGCAACGGTATAATGAGAGCAGAAGTAATCTACAGGCCAGGTGATTGAGAAGATTATATAAGAGCCTCTACATGCAAATGTAATGGGCAAGTAACCGTGAATGTCTTATTATGGGCGATTTTAATTTGCCTCTAATTGATTGGAGCAAATGGGAAGGAAACTTAACATGGGGGACAAAATTTTACATTAACTAGATCAGAGATCACCAACCATATGCCTGTAGCACCAAGGTGCCCGCCAAAGGGCTTTCATGTGCCTGCATGAAAAATCAGAGCGATCACCCCGTAGATCCCTGGACCATTTGGATTGTCGAGTCACCACTAACCTGGGGTACTAGGACGGGACATTATATTTATGTCTTGCAGCAACAGCATTCCAAGTGTAACAGGCAAAAGGGTTGAAAAATGTTTTCTTTGGCACTTTTCCAATTGTTTTAGTCTTTTTCAGTTTTCTTTATTCCGATTTCCTCAGGTTTTCTAACCTAACTTTCCCGGTCCTGAAGTTAGGAAGTCTGAAGAGAACCCTGTAAATCCAGTGATTTCATGAAGTAAATATCTGTTTGGCAGTTTTAATCTTCATATGTGTCATTGGAGAAAGAAGCGTAAGGTATCGAATTGAAGAGTTAACATTAGTACGGTACGGTCACAGGAAGGTGACCCAAACTTAATAGGATATGGACTGGAAGAAATTTGCCGTTAATGAGAAAAGATTACGGTTGAGTCATTTCTTTGTCTTCATGAAAAGGGTGAAGCAAGATGACCTTTACTCTCCAGATGTAGAAGTTTTATTGAATAACGACAGTGTTTTGAGGAAGTGCTTTTCTTTCTAAGAATTTTTCAAATCGGCCTGAAAAGAAAAGTATCCTTTTTGGGCAGTTCCTCTAGGATTTTCGTTGAAATAAGACCATTGGTGAGAGTGCTTATAGTTTCTCAGTCCTTTTTGGATACAAGTGTATATGAGGGTAGTGGAAGAGATTTATTGGGCTTTTGTGAGAATTTAACAATTTTATATGTTAAAATCAAATCAAAAGTATATAATTCCTCGGTATAATTTTATACAATATGTTTATTTTTAGGTGGACTCCCACAAAGAGTAACTTAATACAAGTGGAAAAAGACAAATGGGAAAATCGTATCATTTTGACAATGAATGGGAAGAACAATTCCGCTTTATCAGGTGTAATGGAAAGTGTGTTTGTTTATTGTGTCGTAATTCTGTGGCAGTAGCTAAGAAGCATAACATTGAGAGGCATTTTAAAACGAATCACAGAACTTTTGACACAGACTATCCAAATAACTCTGCTATAAGGAAAAACAAAGTTCATGCATTAAAATCTTAAATTTCAATTCAACAGTTGCTTTTCACCATGCACACTGATAAGTCTTCGAATGCAACGATATCACCTTTCAAAATTGTTTATGTTCTTGCAAAAAGAAAAAAGCCATTCGAGGATGGAGAACTAGTTAAGGAAGCAATGTTTTCTGCTGCAGAAACCCTTTTTGAATATTTCAGCAATAAGTCAGCCATTATTTCGTCAATTAAAGAATTACAACTATCTGCTAACACTATAAAAAGGAGGACAGAGGGAATTTCAAAAAATTTAAAGCCACAGTGGGTGACCTTCACACCTGTGCCTACTATTCATTATAGTTTGATGAGTTAACAGACATAACAGATACAGCACAAATAGCAGTCATAGTTTGAATGGTTTTTTATGATAATTCGGTGAAAGAGGAACTTCTAACAGTTCTTGCATTGAAAGGTAAAGCTATAGGAAAAGATATTTATTAAGCATTTAAAGATTATGCTTCGGAAAACAAAATTCCTCTTCAAAAACTAGTGCCAATGAGCACCGATGTTAAGTATCAGAAACAAATTCATTAGTTAGCATAAGAAAGATACTTCATTTCTGGCACTAATTACATACCATTGTATTATCCATCAGGAAATATTCCATGCAAAAGTGATTCATTTTAAGTATGTGATGAATGTGGTAACAAAAATTATAAATTCCATTCATTCTTTAAGTTTGCAGCATAGGCTATTTAGATCTTTCTTGAAAGAAGTTGAATCTGAATATTCAGACTTGATACTCCACACCAAAGTATGACGGTTAAGTAGAGGGAAGATTCTGGAAAGGTTTTGTAAGTTATTTCCCCAAGTTTGAGTAATTTTCGAATCCAGAAATGAGGAGTATCAACAACTTAATGACCACACTTGGTTGTTAGATGTATCATTTCTCACAGATATGAACCTGAAACTTAATGTATTAAATCTTGAACTTCAGGAAGAAGACAAGAATATTGCTGAAATGATTAGTTTAATCAGTGCATTCAGTACTGTCATGAGATATTTTTGCACCCTAGGCAAATCAAGCATTTACCTAGGGCATATGGATTACCTATCAAATTAAATAATCCGCATGACGGTGAATTGCCCCTATTGCCCCAAATTGTGCCCTAGGCATTTTGCTTCGATGCCTACCATAACATGAAGGCACTGAGTGCATTCAAGGTAAACTAAACTTGTGAGAATCTGACATAAGAAAAAAGTCACCATTACACTTCCCTTATTTGAAAAAGTTTATTATTGAAACTGCCACTGAAAAGAGTTTTGATATTCAGCCTTTTGTGGAACACCATGAAGAGCTAACGCAAGATTTCAGATGGCATTTCCAGGATATGAAATATGTTCTAAATCCTTTCAATAATGTAGACATTTCTGAGATTTCAATATTAATTGGTAACTTATTTAAAACAGACATTGCAGAAACTGAACTAGAAATTGCTAACCTTCAAAGTGACACTGTTTTACAATCATATAAAAAAGATAGACTTCTGGAATCGGGTGGACAAGAATAAGTATCTTTGTTAAAAAATGTAGGGCTGATGGTGAACTCTTGCTTTGGTTCAACGTACCTCTTCAAATCATTATTTTCTAGCATGAAGTTCATAAAATTAAAGAATAGATCTAGACTCAAAGATGCACATGTAATTGATTGTTTGCAAGTTGGGTGTTCATCTTATACTCCAGATTTTCATTTGATAAATGAAGAAATACAATCACAAGTTTCACATTAATTTTAATTAAATTTTATTTTATTATTTAAAAATCATAAAATAACATTATGTATAACAGAGTATGTAATGTATGTATTAATTTTCTAGTTTATATCTTTCAATGTAAGACCCTTAATAAATGCATTGTTCTTTGGTGCCTGCGACCGTTTAATTAATATCAAAAGTATCCAGTCACCATGAAAAGATTGGCAATTACCGAACTAGATTGTTATTTGTATCAACATGTCAGGGAAATTATTAGGGAAAAGAATATTATAGACCTGATCATCACCCCACGAATCAGATGACATAATAGGGCTGAAAGTACAGAAACAGTAGCGGTGAAGCGATCACGGAGTTCTAGGGTGGACAATGAAGAGAGGGGGGGGGGTAGCAGTAGTTAAAGGCAAAAGAATGGATTATAATTTCAGGAAAGGAAATTATGATGGCCTAAGATGCTACTTGGCCTCTATTAACTGGGTAGATATCTCACAGAGAGCTAATACAATTGAATTATGGTATACCTTTAATACAATCACAGAAGCCTTGAATGCATGCATACCATTAAAAAATTTGTAAAGGAATAAGAGAAGTTTACCTCAATATGATACGTAGAACACTTCCATATGATACTCTCCAGAAATTAAAATGAACAATTAAAAAAATCGAAAAACTTACATTACAGTCAAAAATTATTAAAATTCAATTGAACACAATTAAAAATCAATTTAAACGCAAAAATTAATTTAATGAAAAAAATTCACTTCCTTTCTCTCCAGGTATAACCTATTGATTACACACAATTATGGGGGATTTTTTGAACAGCTTGGTGCAAAATTACATTAGATTAACACTAAGATACTTGGCCCAAAGTTACCATATTTCTTTTCTAGAATATTGCCTTCAAAACAACATTGTTCCAAAGTTTGCCAAGGTCAATTTAAGTCACAAAATTTTGGGCATAAAGCAACTAGCACTTACCACATCATAATGTAGTTAAACTTGCCTTAAGATTTTGGTATTCTAATAAACATAAATACCTTTCCCATGTTAGGAAACTTCGTGACAAATTAAAAAAATTATCTACATCCTAACGATTGGTCTGTATTGAAGACCACCATAGATTTGTAACATGAAGCACAGGCCTCAGAAATAAAAAACAAAAACGTTAACAAATTGAATACATTATTGGGAGTGTCAGGACACATTCATATGAGTTCAAACACATTGTCGCAAGCTTGCGATCAAGTGCATATGAGTTGGATGACGACCTCGCCGCATACACATAATGTGCTACCGCAGAATACTTCAGCTAGTTCGCAAACACCGCCTCGCCCGACCTTTAACAAACCAACATGTTCATAAACACCGCCTCGCCCAACATTTAACAAATCGACATATCAACAGGTTACAAATCTTTCCTCGTATATGCTATCGCAGGACCAGATTTATCTTTTATCCAAAGGATTAAATTATAATTTGCCACCTCGAAAACTACCTAAAAAACAGTGCATAATTGATACTGAATTTGGACTTATTTATTTATTCAACAAGTTAACCAAGTAGTGATTGGCATAAAAGAAATGCGACTTCCTAAATTGAATACCCATGACAGTTCAGCTTTACGCAAACTTCGGGAAAATAAAGACATTATTATTCAGAGAGCAGATAAAGGGGATAACAGTGGTAATACTCGAGAAACCTGATTATATTAATTATTTAGATTCAGTTGTATCTATTCCACTTATCTTGAAGTAGACCCGGCATTATTTACCAATTTGGTCAATCAATAAAAGAAAACATTAACCATGTATTGAAAAAATTACTACATTACTAGGGCTCAGTTAAAGCAATATTACATACAATATTCCTGCACTTTTCGGTCAGGTAAAATTACATAAAACCAGATTTCCTATTCGGCTTATTGTTTCCTACAGAAACTTGGCATTTTCATCCAGGCACATGTATCTAGCATTATAAAACCCTTTAGACAGGAGATACAATTTGGGATTAAGAACTACGATACATTATTTAATAAACCAACCTTAAGGACTGTAGCCTTGGTGATAATGATAATTTATTTTCACTAGATTGATTGATTGATTTTTTGATTTGGTAGTTGTTGGCGCATCGGCTTCTGTGGCCATATTGCACCTCCCAAGGTTTTTGCAGTACTTTGATCCAAGCCCGAGGCGGGAATCGAACCCGCGACCTTTGGGTTGCCGGGCAGGTACTTTACCCACTCGGCTAGCCCCATATTTTCACTAGATGTTACCTCGTTATATACAAATGTAAACAAAGAATATACATTAGATATTCTTTGGGATATGTTAAATAATAACTCAATACCGATTAATTATACAAAGCTTCTTATTAAGGAAATTTTTCATTTAATTAAACTCTTTGTTGAAATCAACTATATCACCTTTCGAGACAAAGTATACAAACAAATTTTTGGGTTGCCAATGGGATTAAACCTGAGTGGCTTAAAATCGGAGATCTATCTCTCAACGATTGAGCTTATACATTTGACACCTTTTCTACCCCGTATTACTTACTATGGGAAGTATTTAGAAAATGTTTTAGTTATTACTGATAGTAGCACCATCCAAGACATTTTACATTCGTTTAATAATATTCATTCTAGACTCAAATTTACATTGGAAAGGGAGAATACGGATACTAAGTCATTAAATTTTCTAAATTTAGCACTTACTCGGGACTTGAATAAAATCCAATTTAACATCTATCGTATACCTACAAACACTGGTATGCTTCTGCATTATAACAGCTACCATCCGTTCACCTACAAAAGATCGATTATCTTTAATCAATTTCTCAATGCCTATAAATATTCAGTGAGGGAATCGGCTTTGGGCACAGAAATATAAATATTAACCAGCAGATTCTTAAACAGGGGTTACCCCCTTGCTATAATAAACCGAATTAGGGTACAAGCTAAGGATAGGATACAAAACACTAAACCAACCAACAATAGTAATATCAAAAAATACTTTATTTCTGTTCTATATGTTGAACAGTGACACAAACAGCTTAACAGATTCTTTAAAGATACCGAATTTAAAATTGTGACCAGGTCAATACAGAAAATACACACTATACTGAAAAATTGCTCAGTCCTTTCCTCGTTTGCAACACAAATAAATGACCTGGTATACATCATTTCTTGCGGTGATTGCGACTCATCTTATCAGGGTTCTATGAGGTTTCCTCTCAATTTTTGTGTTAACAAACATGTGGCCTCAGTTCATGCTTCTCGTTCCGTAGTGTCAGAATTAGCCTTTCCTGCTGTTAACGAAAAACATCCTTTTTTTACTTAACGAAGCCAAAATACTTAGTGTCCAACGTAATCATACAAAACCATTGAAATCAAAATACACGAGAATTCTGTTAATGTTTGCCAGCCGTATCTAATCTCTGATTCATAGTCTTTTACGAGCATGCACAAAGACAAATAATCCATATTTAAGTTTTATGCTCACACCCCATTCGGTAATTTTCATTCCTGTGATCACACAACATATGGTCGAAAAGCGTTGTCAGCTTCAGAAAGGAAAATCGTTTTGCAATTTTTTTGTTAAATTAGTTTTTTACTTGATTTAAAATTTTTAATTACATTTAAATTGATTTTTAATTGTGTTCAATTGAATTTTAATTATTTTTGACTGTAATGTAAGTTTTTCGATTTTTTAATTGTTTTTATTTTAATTTATGGAGAGTATCATACGGAAGTGTTCTATGTATCATATTGAGGTAAACTTCTCTTAGTCCTCTACAAATATTGATATCAACGTAGAACGTTTTGAGCTCTATAATTATAAACCATTATAAAAATACTCCAAGAGGAGGATTCTATGTTGGATGAATAATGAAGTCGGCAGAAGAAGATGGCATAAAAACTTATAGAGCAGTTAAAAGTACTGAAGACTATATTGATCTGTAATAGTGCCACAGAAAAGGTGAGGCTGGCAAAGGCAGATTATGAGAAATTGCTGCCAATGAGAGCAAGGCATGGGGATAAGGAATTCTTCACATATATAAATGCAAAGAGAAGGACAAATCAGTTGGATCCTTATGTAATGGACACTGGATCAGCTGGATATTATTAGATATCCCAGCTGATCTTGCAGATGAACTCAACAGTTACTTTGCATCAATATTTACAGAAGAAAAACTTCTGTAAATATTGATGTCAATTGGAAATTATGGGAGTAAAGTTGTAAATTATATAATTAGTGATACTGAAATTTCACAAGATTATTTAATTAAAAAAACTTTTGAGCCTACAGGTGAGTAAGGCTCCAGGGTTTGAAGGGGTTGAGTGCAGAGAACAATTGAGGCTAATTATGAGAGCAACACTAGTCTCAGTAGAGATTGGCTCCCACGCAACCTCCAAACAAAAGAGCAAGCATAGCCTCCATGCACAATATACGACTCGGACTTGCATCCTGGTTGACAGTTCCATTCTCCCAAACAACAACGGAATTCGCTCCAGTGGCGAATAAATCCTACTCTTCCAAATATCCATGGACGGGACATGGGTCCCACAAGCGACTACTCAACAAATGACTTTGCATTGACTGCACTGTATGGACCTGAACCTGGTTCTTGAATACTCAATCCTGACCTACAGACGTAGTATACACCAAAAGTGATGAGCAGCCCTCTACACATTATCCTATGGACGCTAAAATCTGATTTAACAGGACAGGACCCAGCTCCAATGAGCGACCTCCAAATAGGCGGCCAAACTTGGCTCATATGGACATCAGAGAAGAGGACTTAAATCCTGGAAGAGAATCAATCCTACTGGTCTATACCTAGCGCCACATGGACAAATTGCTGTCTTTGCACACAGTGCCCTATTGACGATCTGAGCCAGCTTCCTTGCCTGGCTCACCTTTTTTACCCCTCCCTGGTGGGCAGGGGAGGTGACGGTGCCACTGTCTCCCCCCACCACCACCCCCATTCTTTCTTTCTCTCTCTCTCTCTCTCTCTCTCTGGTGGGGCATGGGCATACCCCACTGTAAACTGAAGCTGTCTTCCCTATCGGCTCCATGTCTTTGCCTTCTTCCCCCCATTCTACCTGCAAGCAAGTGAATGCCCCACACAATCTAAATTAAACTATCTAAAATCATCTTCGCCCCCTACTTTCGGTCTCCCCGCCACCGAGCGCAAAAAAAAAAAAAAAATTATTTATTTATTTATTTTTTTTAGGTCCTAGCCACTGAAATCTCAGGAAATTAGGTGGCAGGACCTGCCAGAGTACAACTAAAACTACTGGGTTTCCAGGTCTGCCTCCATGGGGCAAAAGTGGGGCAACGTTGGGTCCAGTGGCTAAATGACTAGATGAACAATGGTACATGACATGCACACCCATCACAATGCAAGTAACTTGGAGATGGGGGGGGAACCCCTGGTGCCGCTCGACACCAAACACACTTTACACTTTAATCATTGAGTATGTCCTCCAATCTAGATCTCTGATTGTGTCCTGTATGAAACTACAACTGGGCTTGCCACTTGACATTCATTTGGAGTGAGGTCTGGATTCACCTCTTTATGGAGTGTGTGATTTGGTTTTTAGGAGCATTAGCAACTAAGGCCATATTGCTCCGGGATATGCGGTGGTCATTCCCTGACCTTTCTGCATCCTCCGTATTTGGTGGTGACGGGCTCGAACCCCGGTCTAAATCAAGAAACGTGTGCTACGCACTGCTGCTCCTTCCCACCTGGCTACGGAGTTGCCCCTCTTTACTGAGACTATAGTTTAAGCAATCACATGTGGAGTGGGTTTATGAGTAATTCTAGCTATTTCAGCCCCTGCACAACACATTTAGCTGATAAAAGGAATGTGCCAGTACCAAAGTAACAGTTTGGCAAAGAAATGTAGGGGAACGGCAATTATTTTAAAAGTGCGGATAATACACGAGGGACTGTCAAAGGAATTATAATAGCTACAATATGAGGTGTTACCCGAAAGTTCCCAAAATGTATTTATAAAATAAATGAGACTCACCATGGGTCTCGTCACCTTTGAAGTAGTCCCCTTTAGAGCGTAAACACCGATCCTAGCACTTCTCTCATGATTTGAATACGTCCTGAAAGTTCTTCTTTATCAGAGTATTCAGCACCACCTGAAATTCATTAATTCTAGCAACACGATCATCCACTGGGATGATCGTGTTGCTTGGTTTCTGGGTCATACCCATATACCCAACTCTAAGTGATGACCGTAGAAAGGAAGTTTTGATCACTCCTGGTCCATACTTGAAGATCTCTGTTAACTTTTGGTCTTTAACTCAGTTTGATTTTTATTCTTGGGGAGAAGTTGCATGCTAAGTCTGGCAAATAAGGGGGGGAGACAATTGTAATGTTGTAAGATGTCAAAAACTTTGCCACAGCAAGAGATGTGTGCATCGGCATGGTTTCATGATGAAGGACTCAGTTCTTTGTGCAGCACTTCTCTGGACGTTCCCTGCTGACGACTTCCCTTAACCGCCTCAGGAGTCGCAGTAGAACTTTCAGTTGATGGTCTCCCTTCTATTGCCAGGAGGGATGAATTCCTTATGGATAATCCTATCAATGTCCAAGAAAACAAATCAGCACGGATTACACATTGCTCCTCACTTGTCGGGCTTTCTTCGGTCGGGGTGAAGATAGGCTCTTCCACTGGGATGATCGTGTTGCTTGGTTTCTGGGCCATACCCATACACCCAACTCTTAGTGACAACCATAGAAATGAGGTTTTGATCACACCTGGCACATTCTTGAAGATTTCTGCTAACTTCCATGCACTTTTGGTCTTCATTTAGTAACCGTGGCACGAACTTGGCTGCATTCAGGAAAGCTTTTGATACTGTTACACAAGGAAGACTACTGTACAAATTGGAGCAGTATGACATTAAGAGCAAGTTGCTACAATGGATAAAAGGATGGTTGAGTGGGAGCAGACAGAGAGTGGTAATCAATGGATACTGCTCTTTGCGGACTAATGTTGTTAGTGGTGTCTCCCAGGGTTCAGTGTTGGGCCCATTGTTGTTTTGTATATTTATCAATGATATTGATGAAGGTATATCAAGCTTAATGTCAAAGTTTGCAGATGATACAAAGGTTGGCAGGGTTGTTAATAACAGTAATGACAGTAGGCTATTGCAACAGGATCTGGAAAAGTTGGGCAGATGGGCTGAAAAGTGGCAACTGAAGTTTGTTTGTTATTTGGTTTTTAGGAGCATCAGCAACTAAGGCCATATTGCTCCGGAGATATGCGGTGGTCATTCCCTGACCTTTCCCCATTTTCCGTATTTGGTGGTCACAGGCTTGAATCCCGGTTTAATCAAGAAGCGTCTGCTACACACTGCTGCTCCTGCCCACCCGGCTACGGAGGCACCGGCATCTAAATTTTAACATCGATAAATGCAAAGTGCTGCATATGGGTAGCAGTAACCCCAGAGAAATGTACAAACTGGGTGGTGTTACACTTGGGGTAGTGGAGAATGAAAGAGACCTGGGGTAATTGTGCAGTCAGATATGAAGTTTTCTGAGCAGAGCAGAGAGGCTGCCAGAATAGGTCATAGGGTCTCAATGATATACAGGAATTTTGCAAGCAGGGATAAGGAAGTGATTATCCCCTTGTATAAGGCAATGGTCAGGCCACACCTTGAGTATTACGTACAGGTCAGGAAGCCTCATTTTAGGAAGGATGTAGAGTTGCTAAAACAGAGAAGAGTGACATGACTGGAAAGGAGAACAAAGGGGTGCTCTTATGAAGAAAGGCTTAAGGTCTGCAAATTGCAATGTCTGGAGACTAGGCACCTGCAAGGTGATCTGGTTGAGGTGTATAAGGCCTTGAATAGATTGAGCAGGTTCAATGCTGATGGGACTCTTCCTCTTGGTCGGATTATAAACCAGAGGGGGCATAAACTGAAATTGAGGAGAGACAGTTGTCATCTAGATGTGTGGAAATTTTGCTTTAGTGAGTAGCTGATGGCTGGAAACAAACTTCCATCTGTCATCGTGGAAGTTAACTGCTTAATTAAATTCAAGGCAGAACTAGACAATCATTTGGAATGAATGGATGGGTAAAATGGGAACGGTTTTTTTTTTTTTTTTTTTTTTTGGCTGATGCTGTATAAGTTTGCTTTCTTGCATCATATGCCTCTACCAATGCTAATGCCTACTGTCTTCACTATGACCACCCAAGTGTATCCCAATGGATGGATTTTCATGAAATTTTTATATTTGGTTCTTTTAGAAAGATTTGTTGAGTCATTCCAAATTTCATTAAAATGAAAACAACAGGAATCTGGCAATTATTACTGCCTGGATTGCAACTGTCTGTATTTAAAATACATTCCACTCCAATTATGAAATATTTTGTAAAGTGCCTACAAACAATGCTATGGGCTTGCTCATATAATTTTCTCTTCTTCTAGTTAAGTACAATCACAGAAAACGAAAAAACAATCATATAATTTAAGCAAAAAAATCATACGTTCCTGAAATATAATGCACTAACTGAGTGTTTCTGGTATCTGGCAAAAAGAGATCAAGTTTCTAGGCAGGCTTGTAAAATATTCTGATGATGCATCATTTATCTTAAAACAATTTTTGCATATTTTGATTTGTCTTAGCTAGGAGAAGAGAAAGTTGTCTGAGCAGGCTCATAGCATCACTTTGTAAGTGCTTTTCAAAATATTTCCTAGGAACGCACTGTGTTTTACAGAAGGATAATTGTAATCCTTGCATTGCTGACCCTTCATCTTAAATTATGTTTATGTGTAGTGTGCATCTCACTCGCGCTCTTTGATATTCCACAGTGTGCTACTTGAAAACCTAAAATATAAATGAGGGACCAAACTGCTAATCCACACCTGTATATCATGTGATTGGAGAGTTAAAGTGAGTAATCCTTTCCTCTGTGAATTTGCTGAACATTATAGGCTCAGAGAAGTGGGACTTCCACCACAGCAAGTTCTGCGAAGAAAGTTTTTTTGGGGAATTTTTAAAAAATTAAAGATAAAAACTTTATACCTAAATGCTTTTAAATATTAATTTGCACTTGTTTTCAACAAGCTACCGAATATTAAAATGAAATTATTGCCAAAAATTAAATAAGAAAAGTTTTAAATTATAAAATAATTCAAAAAAATATATATATTAAAAAAAATTGTTTTTGTTATTATTTAATGCAGTAATATTCTCTAAATCTGTTAAGTTACCATTTAAATCAATTTCTTGAGCAGAAGTCCAGAGAATTTTGCTTTGTTAAACCCAAATTGGACAACAGTTGCCAAAAGGTGTGATCACTATTTTTGTGTTACTGTTTATTAAAATTGTGTCTGTTATCAGGTGGAAACACACAAGAGAGATAGCAGCATGTATTGCAATATTTCAAAACATTCAATAGATGCTTTATTTGAATCATATGAAATGAACTTGTAAAATGTAAATTTATGTATCTACTCTTAAAAGGTTATAGCACTTTATTACAAGTTGAAGTAATTCACCATATGCTGTTTTAATTTTGAATAGCACTTATACATTTTTAATAGCTTTACTTAGAAAAAATACTCCAAATTCAATCCAAACAACAACAACAAATACTAACTTGATCATAATATGGGGTAACAACCCCTATACTAAATTCATCTAACTTTCCCCATGCATTCGGCCACGACTTTTGCAATTCTGACACTCTTTCAGCAATTTCATACACCTGAAAATATACAAAATAAAAATTTCCAAAAGTATCTAGACAACTGAGTGTTCTCTTTTATAGTGTATCCAATTTATAGTTTACAATGTTACTTTTCAGAAGCAGCTGTTTGCACCACTTTTTCTGATTAATATATCTGTAAGCATCTAACAGTAACTTTTTGAAATTTGTTATTTGTAATACAGGCAACTCTCGGTTTATGAACGAGTTCTGTTCCAAGACGTTCGTCATACGTTTTGTTCGTTATGTGTATCTTGCATTTGTGAGCTTTTATGATACGTATTGTATATGTTAGCAGCCATTTTAGAGCATCCACGCCTTCCATTAAAACTATGTACTAAACATTGAATGGTCTATACAATACGTTTTATTATAATGTATATATATATATATATGTACTGTACATACATATGTATTCAACTTTTACTCGTCAATATCTTCATCAGAGTTCATGTAAGAGGCATGTAAACCAACAGTTTTTTTACTGGCTAGATTAGTTTATTAATCAAGAATAGTTCAGTTTAATTATCATATAATAATTTTCTGATAATTATTATAATAAACACATTTTTATAAGTTTATTTATTTAAATGTTACAATTATGTTCACTATACATTTGGCATTTCATTTTATAAGGAACTCTATCTATTGGCGAATTTAAGAAATTTTAAATGAATTGTGACGTTTGTTATAGGGAATGTTCATAAATTGAGAGTTGCCTGTACTTAATAAAATTTAATGACCTAAATCAATATTTATATATACTGGAATAACAACATCACCATTTTCTTGTGTATGCATCCAATTAAATATAGGAATCTTGATGATGTCACTATATTTTTGTGGAACATAATGTGCCCATAGTGAAACATAATTTAGGAAATGTAATTTGTTGTTACTAACCTGGGCATGTTGTTTGTTCACTTAGAGGCCTCTTGATGCATCATCAGCAAGTCCAGTCTTTATGACTGTAGTAATACATGCAGTGGTAGGCTAGAATTTTTGGGCCCATATGCAAAGACCACTGAAGGGCTCCCTCTTCTTATTTTTATTGACATGAAATGCCAATGCTTTACTTGTAAAAATATTATTTATAGTGAACATGCACTATAAATTTAATATATTAAAAAACATTAAAAAAGTTTGCATATCAAATTAAGCAATCTTGTCAAAAGAGAAATAAAGCAGTTCAACCTATGTCAGAATACATATTTATTTATTTCCTGATGAAAGGTTATAAGCAGTGATGAGTTGTGAATATTTTAACAATGGGCTCGCAGTTTTTCGGACTTTCTACTGAGTAAATTTGATTGGTCACGGAAGTGACGTCATCCACGCCTTCCACCAGAGGTGCTTCCCACACTTGCACTACCAGTAGTGTGATTAGAGCGCGTGATGCATTTTTCGTGACCGGTATGATATCTCGAGTCAGGAGCATTCAGGGTGGACAATGCAGCTTAATATCCCCTTAACCATGCATACAAGTGAATGTATAAAACATTCCTAGGTCTATCTAAAAAAAAAAAAAAAAAAAAAAAAAAACTTAAAAATCTGGTCGTCATGCCTCGTCTTACGATGATAACTGGATACAACAGTGTCTGGAGTTCTAACTTTTTAGAATTTTTGTGTAGTATGACATCACAATCATGCTTCCCGAAGTTACTACTGCAGTAAGTATGATTGCAACAATACAAATACTTGTCAACAATTTCTTTTTTCGTCTCGCATTTTCATTTCATTCCACTGTTAGGTTCCCCTAACAGCTGCATATGTCGTTTCAACTACAAGATCGGTACACCAATCAGTGCTGTTTTACAGAGATATTTAGATACATTGCACTCGCAAGTATACATCTCTTACTTTAGTTATCATAAATCCATTGTATCTTGTCTTCCAGAAATTATGAAAATCTGTGAATGATAATAAAATATTGACAATAAAAAAAAAAGCTCTTTTATTTCGTAATCGATATATACAAATCAAAATACCTAAAATAAACGCGAAAGATGTTTTGCATAAACCATCTACCATGCGTGCTCGGCATATGCACAACTTTGTTTTTTTTTTTAAACCAGGAAAACATAATGGATACATTTTTTTTCGTGATAAAAAAAAAAGAAAAAAATTTTAAAGGCACCTCCATAGCCAGGTGGGAAGGAGCAGTAGTACATAGTACACGCTTCTTGATTAGACTGGGGTTCGAGCCTGTCACCACCAAATACGGAGGATGCGGAAAGGTCAGGGAATGACCACCGCACATCCCGGAGCAATATAGCCTTAGTTGCTAATGCTCCTAAAAACCAAAAAACAAACAAACAAACAAACATAAAATTTTAATATTGCGAATAAAAAATAACATGAAATATTTCCCATATCACAAATAACATAAAAACTATCACAAAACATTCCACAATATAAAAAATTATATTGTGGAATGTTAAAAAACACTAAAAAATTTTCTAGAAAAAGTAAACAAAAAATCACAGATTACATGAAAAAAAAATTATTTCACAAATATTCAAGAAAAATTTATTCTAAAAATTGCCATATAGAATTTACTTTTTTATTAATATTTGTTGTCAATCTTCTGCTTTGCTCAATAGCTGAGCGATGATTTGACATAATGATCCGGATCAAATTAAAGCAATGGTTTTCCATTTAGATGTATGGTCTTCATAATCTGCAATGTGCTTAATTGTCACAATATTATTCATTACGCTGAAAGCTGAACTCAGCTTCGGCACTGCTAATCACAATGGTTTCAAAGATGTTTTCTGGCTTTCTTAATTGAAAAGGTAATTTCACTCGATTTAAGCTCTATTAAGCTCTTATTGCTATTTATATTATTTCACTCGATTTTAAAAATAAACTGTCTTCGACAAAATCTCTAAAATCATTCATTTTTATTTCATATTTTATCAGAAAATTACTTAAATTTCTTATTCGGTTTTCACCACCTTGCCATTGAGATGAAAGTTCTTTCACATTCCAGGATTTCGGGTAGCATATGTTTAAAATTTCTTTCAATGGCATTGTTATTTTCTTTATTTAATTTAAAATCACCCTGTTGCATTAATAATTTATCCTTTAAGAATAAAACAATGCATTTAATAACATGTCACAAAGTAATTTTTTTACTTTTGATTTTGATTCCTTCAAATTCTTTCCACTTCAAACATGATCTCAATTTTAGCTTCATAATTTCCTTCGGAATTTTTCAAATTAGCAATAGCATTTATAGTTCGAATAATTAATCTATATGCTTTTACCATTGTGATTCTGTAAAGCTTCTGAAAGGTAAGAGAGTTCCTGCAGGATGTCAATCATTATGCTAAATGGTTAAGAAATTCCAAAGTTAAAAGTCGATTTAATAATCCGGAATATTTTACTTCTGATTCAAAGTGTTTGCACAAAGCAGAATAATTCCTCCAACCCACAATTGTCGTCCGCGAGCTACAAGCTGCTCATTGTAGACCAAACACACGATCGATCTTTATAGTTTCCACATCAAGTTCTTTAGCAATCATCCTTAATTCGCGCTAGTTTTTTGGAGATTGGTAATACAGTTTTTTTTTTTTTTTTTTTTTAATTATTATTGCCTGTATGCCATTATATTTTAGAACATTTTCTACACAGTGAAAGGTGCCAATATTTCACACGGATATTCAGCTACTGTGACCATGTAAACATAGACAGGAGAAATTTACTGGAAGGAATGGATCAGTCACTTCTCTGAAAAACATATAACTGTTTGTTGGAGTAAAGGGGAACCCAACACAGGTTGACCAGAGGCTATAACCCGTATCAAGAATCTTTTTAATACTCTGACTGGCTATGGAAAGCATATTGACTAGCGCAACTTCTCGGCATGTGACTGCATAGGTTTTACGGATACCATTAACTCTGTGAAACGGTAATCCTTTCACCCTTAATTCGCACTTTCTAATTACCTAAATTGCCTCAAGGCCAGAGGTGAGAAAAATGCATACACAGTTGTCTCTCCTAACCGGTTCATTACATGGAAATTTTCATCTTTCAAAGGAAACAATTTTAAATGCAATTACCAAGGCGAATCAAAAAAATTCGGTATAAAGAAGTTCGTTAAACAGAGGTCCGACTGTAATTAAATCAAAAATGAAGCAATTTTAAAATACACAACCGATCGATTGTGCCATTAAAATGCTAGGAATGGGTTCCCGCTCGCCCCACCTTAGTTTTGGCTCTGGATACTTAATCATTGCATTCATGATTTCATTTGTAAAATAAATGATCAGCTCAACAATGGGCTCGCAAATTTTCAAAAAAATAAAAAATTAATAACAATGGGCTCGCAAATTTACAAAAAAAATAAAAATAAATAACAATGGGCTCTCGTGAGCCCACTATAGCTCACCACTGGTTATAAGTGACTAGATTGTTATTGTTGTCGTTATTTTGGTTTTTAGGCGCATTAGCAACTAAGGCTATATTGCTCCGGGGATATGTGGGGGTCATTCCTTGACCTTTCCGCATCCTCTGTATTTGGTGGTTACGGGCTTGAACCCCGGTCTAATCAAGAAGCGTGTGCTATGCACTGCTGCTCCTGCCCACCTGGCTATGGAGAAGTGACTAGAATGCAATAAAATAATATAATTAAATAAAATAAGATTATCAGTTAAGGTTATTTAAAAAAAAAAAAAAAAAACTTATCTGCATTAAAGTTTACTAATTACGTAAAGAAAAAAATAAATGTATGAAAAATGCATATGTACTTGACCATTACATAAATCTGAAAGGCCATAAACTAACAAAGGAGGGATTGTCACAAGCGCATGTGTACACACGCACGCACACTCTTAGAGGGTAAAGCCAAAGATTATTCATTTTTAATGTGGCACCCAGAAATCTGGTCATTTTAATTTTGTTAAAGGAGGACTAGTAATATTTAGTTAACTTTACTCTCATTAGCAGGTTGTTCTTTGTATAAATCTGCTTACCAGAGGCACTGTTAGCAATTAGGCTTTGAAGTATTCATCATCATCATCAGCCATTTTCAATCCACTGCAGGATGAAAGCCACTCCAGCAACTTTCCAGTTCCTTCTGTTTTGAGCACTGGCCATCCATTTACTACCCAAACACTCATGAATTTCATCTATCCATCTCCTCCTTTGTCTTCCAGGTTTTCTTCTAGCTTCTCTTGGGTACCATTCTGTTATTTTCTTAGTCCATCTGTCATCATGTCTTTGAGCTATGTGTCCTGCCCAAGACCATTTTAGTTCTTTTGTGTTGATAAGAATGTCCTTTACTTGAGTTTGCTATCTAATCCATGTGATTCTCTTCTTATCTAACAGTCTGATTCCCAATATAATTCGTTCCATTCTTCGCTGTGTAGTTCTCAGCTTCTCTTCCATTCTTTTGGTGAGTGCCCAAGTTTCACTTCCATAAGTCATGGTGGGGAGTATACACTGATTCATTATTTTACGTTTCAGACAAACTGGGATATTGCTCTTCAGTATGTGACTATATTTCCTGAATGCTATCCATCCAAAATTTATTCTTCTCTTGTCTTCCAGCCATTTATCATTATTACAGCTAATAACTTGTCCCAGATAAGTATATGACTCCACCTTTTCAATTACTGCTCCTTCAATCATTATTTCCCTTTCTGTGGCATACTTGTTCATCATTACCTTTGTTTTAGCCATATTCATCTTTAGTCCAAAATCCTTACTAACTGTGCATAAACTGATTAAGATTTTCCTCTAATTCTTTGGGATCGTGGCTTATGACCACAATGTCATCTGCAAATCGTAAATGGTTTAGGTACTCTCAGTTCACATTGACTCCTTTCTGCAACCAGTCTAATGTTCTGAAAGCTTCCTCAAGGGCAGCAGTAAACAGCTTCGGAGAAAAATGTGTCTCCTTGTCGAACACCTTTCTCGATTTTAAATTTGCTACTGTCTTTGTCTAGTCTAATAAAGGAGGTAGCACTCTCATATATTTTATTCAAAATCATAATATATGGGGTATCTATGCCTTGTCTTTCCAGTGCCTGAAACATTGCCTTATGCTGTATGGAGTCAAATGCCTTTTCATAATCCACAAATGCCAGGCATAATGGTGTTTTACATTCATTTGCTTTCTCCATTAGCTGTGATATTACGTGAAGGTGATCCATAGTTGAGAATCCTGTCCTAAAGCCAGCTTGCTCTTTCGTTTGATTCTCATCAAGTATTCTTTCTAATCTGTTAGTAATGATCCTTGTGAACAACTTGTAGATGTGAGATAACAAGCTAATTGGTCTATAATTTCCAATTTCTGATTTATCTCCTTTCTTATGCAAAACTATGATTGCATTATTCCACTACTTAGGCGTCACACCTTTTCTAATGCACTTTGTGAAGAGCCTTGCCAGTTTTTGTGTTATGTCTCTTCCTCCCAATTTTAACAACTCTACAGTAACTTGATCTTCCCCCGGGGCTTTCCGATTCTTCATTTTCTTCAACGCATGTTCTACCTCATCAGGAAGAATATCGGGTATGTCGTATGTGTTGCTACTTTGCAATCTATCTTCCCCACTGCTGGTATCATTCCCTCGCTCCTTGTATAATTCTCTATAGTAGTCTTCTGCTATTTGAATTATGCCTTCTCTGCTGTTTATAAGTACACCATCGCTATTCTTCAGTTTCAGTATCATTTGTCTTTCTGTATTAGTGCTCATGGCTGCTGATTTAAATGCATTTGTTTTCCCTGAATGCTTGTTCTACTTTTCTTGTGTGAAATCTTCTTATGTCCTCTCTGAGTCTCTTTCTAATGGCTTTGCATAACTCAGTATACTCAATTTTCTCCCTGTCAGTGTTTTTCTTGCTCTTCATTTGTTGTCTTCGGTTCATCATAATAAGTGTTTCTTGACTAATTTTTTCTTCTTTGGATTTCTTTTTCCCTATAGGTTTCTTGGGCTTTATCACTTTCAGAAAGTTGTAATATTCCTTGTCGATATCTTGGTCCTCAGCAGTCTGCAAAAGCTCAAACTTGTTCTTAAGTTCCAGTACATACTGCTTTTTCTCCTCCACTGTTATCTCAAAGACCTTTGTATTATTTACTCGAGTCAGTTTTTTCCTTTACTTTCCTACATCTATATCAAGTGTACATCTTACCATTCTGTGATCACTTCCAACATTTACCTTATTCAGGACGGTAACATCATTCACAATATATCTTCTGTTAGTGAGGATGAAGTCGATTTCATTAGTTGTTAATCCATTTGGATTCTTCCATGTCCACTTTCTGTTCACCCTTTTCTTGAAAAAAGTGTTCATTACTGACAGTCCTTGAGATTCTGCAAATTCCACAAGTCTTTCACCTCTTTTATTTCTTTCACCAATTCCAAAATTTCCTATAGTTCCTCTTTCTGTGCTGTTTTGCCTTTTTCCAACCTTAGCATTGAAGTCCCCCATAATAATAGTGTAGTGGGTTTTCTGCTCATCTAGAAGACTCTCAATTTCGGTGTACATTTCTTCAACCTCTTCATCATCATGGCTCGATGTTGGTGCATAAATCATTATAATCTTTAGCTTGTACCTCTTAGAAATCTTGAGTATTAGTCTTGACACCTTTGGTGATGTACTTTTGAATTCCAAAATGTTGTTTTTAAAATCTTTATGGACCAGAAACCCAACTCCACCTTCACTCCTTTCACTGTTTCCATTAGTTAATTTAGAGGAGGACCAGCAAATTCTTTAGGGCTGATGTAAAATATCCAATCATAAAGAATTATCAATTATTTTCAAGTACAGCAGAGTCTCGATTTACCGGGATCGCATTAATTGGAAAATGGATTAACCGGGACACTTTGACTCCAAATTAAAAATAAATAAATAAAAATAATAAAAACCAGAAATCATAAAATTCAAGTAATAACTAGAATAAGCATAAACAGATGTTTTGCAAGTTGTAAATAAGCGACAAGAAGTGGCGTTATAAGTTGTCACTGAGAGAATATTATCTTGCAATATCCACTATCTTCACACTGCTGCTAAAAAAAAACAAAAAACAAAATGTTTAGTTTGTTTTAGTGCATTGTGTTGAACCGCTAAAGGACAAATTTTGTTTTGTTATTTATGTAAGGAATGTCAGAATTTTTTTTTTTGGATTAACAATTTTTTTTTTTTTAAATTTTATTTAGAAATCACAAAAATGATGGGCAAACACGAGAGTTGTGCTTTCAAATTAAACAAAAACTTGAAATTATTCAAAAGTTTGAAAACGGTGCATCTGTTAAATTTCTAATGAACCATTACAATGTTGATGACCAAATCATACGCAACCTCGTAAAAAAATAAAGGGAAGCTATTAGATTTAAAATCGACATCGTAAAAAATAAATGTGTGTGAAATATGCACTACTTGTGTATTGGACACGCGAGTAGTGTCGTAAGTTTTTTCATTTTTTATCTATTGCCATATTTTTTACGTAGGTTGCTGAACATTTTTCGATACAGTAAGTCCCCGACTTATGTTACATTATTTATATATTTTTTTTATATGACTGAAGATTTCACCACAATAACGTAAAACCCCACAGAATTCCAGCTATCGGTACTTTTGCAAATGCAATAAGATTGAGTTTACTACCCGTTTATAATGAATTGCACTAACAGAAAAGCAATTGATTTGGATTAGAAAATTAAAATAATAAGTATGTATGAAAATGGCCAAACATTAACACGTATCGCATGGAATTCAGATTTGTCAGTGGAAAAGGTGAAAACAATAATAAAGTAGAAAGACAATACGAAAAGCGGTGAAGCAAATGGCACCAATGAAGTTAACTATAATAACCAAGGCTAAGAAATACAAATCCGTTTTTACAGTACAATAACCTGCATTTTTTCCTTCCTTTTATGTTTTCTTTTCTTATGTGCCACTCTGGCTGCTTCATCACTGTCCCCAGATAACGTTTGAACTAATTAAAAATATATAACTATTTTTCTTCATGCTTCTAAGGATATTATGTGGTTTTTGTAATTTTGGCATATCAGGGATATAGTAGCAATATTTTATTAATCATTTCCCAGTTAGTTTATGTAAAATTTCGATTTATGTAAGAGGTCCTGGAATGTATCTCTTACGTATGTCGGGGACTTTTTTGTACCATCTATGCCGGAAAATCGAGTCTACTGTATTTTCAAGAGATAGCATTGAACCATCACCACTGTGACTCAGTAGATATATGATTATTTTAAGGTGTTTTATCATCTTTATCAGAAAGATAAAGATGATGAAGATCTTTTGAATTATTATTACAGCTGTAAGTTATACATCCACGTTTTCAACCAGTCTATAGAGTAGGTTTTGTAAATAGTTATTAAACTCTTTTTTTCATCTTTGGTTTTTGATACCGGTTTACCATTTTTAGCTTTGTTTGGACCTCTTCTCTTTACTGCTTAATTGTTTATCTATTTGAATAGTTCTCTGATTACATGAGTTTAATATTCTTTGATAGCAATTTTGTATACAAATTTCTTCATTCTTTTTAATTTTGAATAGACTTTAAATGTAAAGTACTGAAGTTGTAGAAAACGGAAGTTGATCAAATAAATGAGGAAGAAGAAAAGTTGGCTAGGGTAAAGAAAGCCTGCATGAGAACGATGAGAAACGTTGGATAACTTATGCAGAAAATTAGTCTCCTGACACCGGACTCTAGCGCTGCTTGCTCGGTAAACAGACGGTAGGTGTTATTGGTCTGGAGCCGAAATCGAGAAGGATATACTGATTGACAGGTAGGCGTGGAAAATGATGAAATGATTGGTGGTGGGTGCGACAGATGACAAGCTACTGTGTAGTCACTGGTTGGCATTATGATGTGTATTTATTTACTAGTAAATAACGGTGCATAATAGTTTTGTAATGAACAGTAATTGTAGCACTGAATCTTTTGAGGTGCTGATTGACATTATGATACGTGTGTATCCGCACGAGTGTCTTTAAAAATAAAAGTACCCTAATAAAAAATTAACATTTTGTTAATAAACAATTTGTGCACTAGTCTACCCATGATTCTAAAGAAAAAAGGTTAGGTTACCCCCTCCATTTCGGGAGGGGTTCAAGCTCCCATGGGATTCAAGTGGAGGTAACCTGACCTTTTTTCACCATTAGGGCATATTATTGAACAAGAAAATAAAAATACAGTCATAAAAAAATTTATTTTTTATGAATGTACTTCTAAATACGACTGATTCTAAAGAAAAAAGGGTAGGTTACTCCTCCACTTCGGGAGAGGTTCAAGTTCCATTGGGATTCAAGTCGAGGTAACCTGACCTTTTTTCATCATTTCGAAATACTGTAATGGTGAAAAAACATTAGGGCATGTGCAATTAGGACAAGTTACCATTAGTGCTGCTAAAGTGATACTAAACCGATGTTATCGTGTGTTGTGTTCGCGCACCAATCAGCACATCATTTGCCATGCCTACCTGTCAATCAATATATACACCTACCATCTGTTTACCAAGTGAGCAGCGCTAGAGTGCCGTATCAGGAAACAAATTTTCCAAGTAAGTTATTCGACGTTTCTCGTCGTTCTCATGCAGGCTTTCTTTACCTTCCCTGAAAAGTTGGTTCTGTGAGCTTGAGGTTGAACAGTAAGGAGATGCTGTCTGGTTGAAGCAAGCGTTAGGACTTTTTTAGAAGAAAGAACAGGAATATAGAAGACAAATCAGAAGAATGGTGCCCATGGAGGTATCTATAGAAAAGGCATGCAGCAGAAAGAGAACGTCTATGAGACAGGGAGTGGAGAGATTTTGTTAGAGATGAGTCATTAATTAATCTAACTGCCCTCTTTTGAATGGAATCTAGAAGACTGAGAGAGGTTTTGGGGGCACCATCTCAGATGTTTGGTTTTTTTTTTTTTTTTTTAAGGAGCATTAGCAACTAAGGCCATATTTCTCCGGGATATGCGGTGGTCATTCCTGACCTTTCCGCATCCTCCGTATTTGGTGGTGACGGACTCGAACCCCGGTCTAATCAAGAAGCGTGTGGTGCTCCTTCCCACCTGGCTACGGAGGCGCCTACCATCCCAGATGTGGGAACAATATTCCATGGTAGGCGGATTTGCGATTTGAACAGAGTGAACAGCTGTTTGGAAGAAAAGTAATGCCGAGAGAGAGAGAGAGAGAGAGAGAGAGAGAAAACCATGCAAAGGAAGCAATATTTGTAATGTGCTTGTGCCAGAAGATATTTCAATTTGCCTAGAAATTTGAGTGTCACCAAAGATAAGCATAGGAGCAGAAGAATCGTTTTTGCGAGATATAAGACAAGACTGAGTTTTAGAAGGATTGAAATCAACTAAGTTGTCTTTGCCCCACTGGAGAATTATATGGAGATCGGCATTTAAGGAATTGGTAACAGATGTTCCAGAAGTTGAAGCTGATTGAGCAGGGCAAGTTTCTCAAAATGGAAAGTGGAATGCAATGTGCTATCATTGGCAAAACTATGGATAGGATTTCCAGTCAATGGAAGAAGGTCATTAATATACAAGAGGAAAAGAGTGGGGGGAAAGAAATGAGCCTTGGGGGACATCAGCATTAGTGGATAAGTTAAAACATAGAGAGCCATCTACCATCACAGTCAGTGAGCAATCAGAGAGAAAACTGGATAACCAATTACAAAAAACAGTTGGCAAACCATAAGATGGAAGCTTGTTTAGAAGACCTTTATGCCAAACACGATCGAAAGCCTTTGAGTTGTCAAGAGCAGCTACTTGTATTTCACCGAACCTTTCCACTGAATTAGCCCATAAATGGGTAACATAAGCCAGAATATCACCAGTGGATTGACACTGACGGAATCCATACTGGGATCGTTGATCACACGGAAGGTTTCTAGGTAGTTCAAGAGTTGGCAGTTAATTGATTTCTCCATTGCTTTAGAAAGAGTAGAAGTATTGCAATGTGATGATAATTGGATGGGAGGGATTTGTCACCCTTTTTAGGAACTGGCTGGATATGAGCAAATTTCCAAGCAGAAGGAAAAACACCTTTGGAATAAGAAAGTGAAAAAAAGGCAGCAAAGAACAGGAGTAAGTTCAGGAGCACAGGTTTGGATAACAAGTGGAGAAATACCATCAGGACCTGGAGCTTTCTTAGCATCAAGGTTCATCAAAATCCTTCTGACAGAAGTCCACAGAAGGCATTGAATGGAGCATGTGGGAATGGTGGGAGGTGTTTTACCAAGATCATTAATACATAAGTTGGAAGAAAAATGGGATGCTAGCAGGTCAGCTGTATCCTTGGCTGAAGTGACAACAGAACCATCTGGTTTTGACAGAGGTGGGAGCAGAGATGGGCAAAAGTTGATGCCAATAGCTTTGGCAAGAGACCAGAATGCTTGGCTACCATTAGGCAAGAAGCAAGTTTTCTACTCTTAGCCTGTTCAAAATCTAGTTTGGACTGATTAATAAAAGCTTGGGGGCAATTTTCCACAGTAGGATGGATTTGCGATTTGTACAGAGTGAACAGCTGTTTGGAAGAAAAGTAATGCTGAGAGCAAAAGAGAAAATTCTGTTTTTTTTTTTTGGTTAGAGATATGTGATTTATGTCTAGAAATCAGAGTCATCAAAGAAAAGCATAGGAGCTAAAGAATACTTTCTGTGAGATATAAGAGTGAGTAAGTTTTAGAAAGATTGAAATCAATTATGTTACCTTTTCCCTATTGCAAATTTACCTGGAGATCAGCATTTAAGAAATTGGTAATGTATATTTGAGAAGTTGAAGGTGTGTGCACAGGGAAAGGTTTCTCAAACTGGAAAGTGGAATGCAATGCGCTATCATCAGCAAAACTACGGATAGGATTTCCAGTCAATGGATGAAGATCATTAATATACAAGAGGAAAAGTATGGGAGAAAGAATTGAACCTTGGGGAACCACCATTAGTAGAGAAGTCAGAAGACAGAGAGCCGTCTAACAACAGACAAGAAAGAAATCGTTTGGAGAGATATCTGGATACCCAATTACAGGAAAAAAAAAAAAAAAAAAGTCGGCAAACTATACAATAGAATTTTATTTAGAATGCCTTTATGCCAAACATGATCAGAAACCTTTGAAATGTCAAGTGACACTGCTTGAATTTGACGAAACTTTTCCACCGAATTTGTCTATAGATAGTTTTAAGAACAAGTGGTGATATACCATCAGGACTAGGCACTTACTAGGCATGAAGACTATTCAAAATAATTCTGACATCCTTTTGACGGAAGACCACAGGAGGCACTGAATGAATTTTACTGGGAATAGTAGGAGGTAGTTTACCACGATGATCAATACATGCAGTTAGAAGAAAAGTAGGATGCTAAAAGTTCAACTATACCTTTGGCTGAAGTGGCAATAGAACCATCTGGTTTAGACAGCGGCAGGAATACAGATAGGCAAAAGTTGAGGCCAATAGCTTTAGCAAGAGGATGCTTGACTACCATTTGGACAAGAAGCAAGTTTTCTACTCTTAGCCTGTTTGCAATCTAGTTTGAATTCATTATTAACTGCTTTACAATTGTTGCGAGCTTTGGTGCAAGCAGAAAATGAATGTGTAGATTTGGTTACAAGCCAATTGTGATACACAACATTCTTATTTTGAACAGTCTTAGCACATTTAATGGAAAATGAAGTACAAGATTTTAAGGTGGGGTGTGGAAAAAGGATTTCATCCTTTTTCCACAGGACCAGGGTATGTCTGACAGGGACAAAAGTTGATGCTGTTGTCAGATATCGTTTTTTTAAGGGCACAAAAGGTGATATGGTTGTACAGGTTGGAACTAATGACATTGAGAGTAAGAGATCTGCAGATTCACTCAACAAGTACAGGTCAATGTTGAAAAAAGTTGCGAGTTAGGGTTGAATGTGAAAGTGTCTACAATTCTGGCCAGACACGATAGGAGAGAGTATATGAGGAGAGCCATGTTGATCAATTCTGCCATGGAGAGATTGTACAAGGGTCAAGGGGTAGAATTTTTTTCAGCCTGGTTTGTGCTTGTTGACAGGAGAGATTCCTTCTACAGGGATGGGGGTACACTTAAATAGAAAGGGAGCAAGAATATCTGCTGATGCTATCGAGGCAGTGTTAGGTGGGTCGGAAAACTGCTAGCCTAGGGGGAAAACACAGACTAAAAGGTTAACAGTTGCTGCAGGCAGAGTCAAAAGTGATTCTTGTACTAGTTCCATTAGAATGAGGAGCAGCATGGAATGGAAAGCATTGGATTTTTTTCCAGAACTGTTGGAAATAAATACATGGGCTGTGTTAGGGTAACTAAGTGTAGAAACAAGTGCATGTATACTTGCATGTACACCAATGCTAGGAGTATAGTTAATAAATTTGATGAGCTTGAAGTGCTAATCAAGACATCAAAGGCAGATATTGTTGGGATATCAGAGACATGGTGTCACATAGATATACACAGTGCAGAATAGGAATTTGGGGAGTACAGTGAGTACAGAAAGGATAGACAGGACAGGAAGGGAGGAGGAGTTATGCTGTTAGTTAAGAAACATAAAATCTAAGGGAGTACATCCAACTGATGTTGGTGAACAATGCAGTGTTCAGTCTGTTTGACATAAGCACTGGGAAAGGTTGGTTGGGTTTTATTTGCGCATTAGCAACTAAGGCTATAACGCGCCAAAACCTGGTTATTAAAGAGTAAAATCTTCAGTGGCCTAATGAATTAGGTCACTAAGTCAAGGTACAGAAACAAGTATAAACTGTAAAAGACAAATATCAATAAACAAGTAACAATTTTTTAAATATCAGTAGAAAGGTTTACTGATTTCAAAAAGCTAAAAATAGCAGACACATGGTCATTGTCGGATAAAATCTGACAGTGTATATGGCTCAGTCAAATGGTTAAAAGCGGTAAAACGTATATTCCTAAAAACTGGACAGTCAATTAAAATGTGTCTGATGGATAAAATTGTGCCACAGGACTCACACATAGGAGGATCATCAGCCCTGAGCAAATAAGAATGAGTCAAATGACTATGTCCTATGCGGGTCTGGGCAAAAACAACTTCCTCCTTACGATTCTTGCGCAGACTAGACTGCCACAGTTCAATTACAGGCTTTATACGATATAATTTATTCATAGTCTGTCTATTCCACGAATCCTACCATGCCATTGGGAGTTGTATCTTTTGGTGTATTATTTGTCTGTAGGGGACAGACAGGCAGCGATTATTATTGGGAATTGCTGATTTGGCTGCAGTGTCAGCCAAATCATTTCCCCTAATCCCAATGTGGTTGGGAATCCAGCAGAAGCGGATATCATATTCACGTTCATGGAGGAAGCGAATCTTCTGCTGAATGCAAGACAGAATCGGATGAGGATTATATCTCACAGTTATTAAAGGCTGTAACAAGTTGAGAGAGTCGGAATATAAAATGAACCGTTGGTATTGGCATTTACTAATGTGATCCAAGGCTAACTCTACAGCGTGCAGCTCTGCAGTAAATATGCTGCATTCAGAGAGAATCTGCTTCGATGTAGTGATGTCTGTAAAGAGAGCAGCAGATCCCACATATGATTCCAACTTCGAGCCATCTGTGTAAACAGGTGCGAAGGCTGAATGTTCAGCTCGGTGTGCTGAATAAAGCTGCAGGTAGACAGATGATGGAGTGTCCAACTTACCCCAATTTCTAAGGGCCAAGTCACATGCTGGAACATGAGCATGCCAGGGGTGGAAGGGGTTGCTTTGATGTTTGGGCAACCTTGTCTACCTTGATCTTAAGTTCTTTGAGTAGCTCTTGGAGACGAATACCAAAGGGACGATTGGCAGTCTTAAGGGTGTTGTACAAATTTTTCCATCGTGGCTCAAAAACGAATGGACACGTAGGATGGTCTGGCAGGGATTTCAGTTTTAAGGCGTACTTTAAAGACAACTGCTTATGTCGAAGCGATAACGGTGGTTCGTTTGCTTCGACGTATAAGCTCTGGACAGGAGATGTTCGATATGCTCCAATAGCGATACGGAGAGCCTGATGATGGACAGGATCCAGCCATCAAAGTACACTGTCTCTGGCCGAATTGTATACCAGGGACCCATAATCTAATCTGGATCATACAAGCGCACAGTAAATGCGTAGTAGGGTGCATCGGTCCACACCCTAAGTTGTAGAGGAGAGAGAGAGAGAGATAGAGAGCGCAGAATATTCAGGCCTCTTGTGCACTCTGTGCAGAGTTGACGGATGTGATCCAGAAAGGTCAGATTTTTATCAAATAAGAGTCCCAAGAATTTTGTATCCACTGCTACTGCAATAGCATTTTGTCTGAGCCTTAATTAAGGTTCAGGATAAAGATTACGCTTATGACAAAAGTGTACGCAGACGATCTTCTCCGGTGAGAACCTGAAGCCATTAGCAAGTGCCCAGGAATTAAGGCAATCAATGGCTTTTTTTGCAGTTGTCTTTCAATAACCCTCATGTTGCATGACTGACAAAATATGCTAAAGTCATCAAATAGAGGGCACTGTTTACAGTTGGAGGAAGTTGTTCTGTGATGGAATTTACTTTGATGGCGAAAAGTGTGACACTTAATACTGATCCTTGTGGTACTCCCTCCTCTTGGCTGAAGGAACAAGAGAGTGAGGATCCCACAAGAACTTGGAAAGATCAATTGGCTAAAAAGTTTTTAATAAAAATGGGGAGATGCCCTCTAAGACCAAGGCTATGTAAATCTTTTAAGATGCCAAATCTCCAAGTTGTGTCATATGCTTTCTCCATGTCAAAGAATACAGACACCAAATGTTCACGTTTTAGGAAAGCATCCCGGATGGATGTTTTCAGTCTAATGAGATGGTCCAGAGTGGACCGGTTCCTTCGGAAGCCACACTGAATGTTGGAGAGAAGGTCATTTGATTCTAAATACCATATTAAACGAAAATTAACCATTCTCTCCAGGACTTTGAACAGACAGCTAGTCAGAGCAATAGGATGATAATTAGTAGTGACTTTTGTATCCTTTCCTGGCTTAGCAAAGGCAAGAATGATTGCCTTGCGCCAGGAATCCAGAAACTGCTCTTCAATAAAGATTCTGTTATATAGAAGGAGCAGATAATCCATAGATTTTGGTGAAAGATGCTTTTCATAATTGATGCCATCTGGTCCAACAGCACTTGCTTTGGAAAGAATAAGAGCTGTTTTCAGTTCCTATATAGTGAATACCCGTTGTAGGGATAGACGCTCTTAGACTTAAAATTAAGTGCCTGTTTTTCGATTTTATGTTTCAGGACCAGGAACTCTGGGGAATACTAAGATGTTGCAGAGATGTTAGAGAATGTTTCCCCAAGAGAATTGGCTATTGCAGTTGGATCTGCAATAGTGCATCCATTATAATCTAGGATTGAAGAAGTGTGGGATGTATATTTTCCCTTCATTTTCCGGATTTTATCCCAGACCAACTTAGTACTGGTGGACTGAGTAATTGATGAAGTAAAACGGATCCATGATTCCTTTTGACTCTGATGGCGGATGTAGTGTGCTTTGGCTCATGCGCGTTTAAAGGCTATAAGGTAGGTCGTGGTAGGATATCGGCGGAATACCAACACGCTTTGTTTTGAGCCTTTTTTGCTGCTGTGCATTGTGAATTCCACCAAGGTTTGGGAAATGGTGGAAACCGGGCAGATGTTTTTGGAACAGCATTCACAGCTGCTTGGACAATAATTTCTGTGATGTATGTTACTGCATCATTGATAGGCTCCTGACTGACGGTACTGAGGTCAAAAATTGCCTGATAGTCCAGTCAGCCTGATCAGTCTTCCACCGTGGTAACCTGAAAGGAAGACATGGTCTCCCACTGTGTAACGAGGTTATCACAGGGAAGTGATCACTTCCGTATGGGTTCTCCTCCACTTCCCAAGTGAGTGAAGGGAGTAGAGAAGGGGAGCAGATAGAAGAGATCAATGGCAGAAAAAGTACGGGTAGGCATGTGGAAGAAGGTGTTTGTTCCAGTGTCATTTAGCATACGCTCTATGACTCGTCCCCTTCCATTGACGTTAGCACTACCCCACAGGGTGTTATGTCCATTAAAATCCCCGAGAAGTAAGAAAGGGGGAGGAAACTGCATTACAAGATCATCAAGGTCTTCCTGGGAGATGTCAGTTCCAGGTGGCAAATAAACAGAGCAGACAGTTAATAAAAATCCCACTGTAAGGCGAATTGCAACAGCCTCTATGCTGGTTGTAACTAGCAAGCACTGTACTGGGGTCTGGTTGCCCACAAGGATAGCTACTCCTCTATGAGCAGGACCATCTGCAATTCTATCTTTACTAAAATTGTGATGTTATGCATGGTGGGATCATCATTTGCCTTTAGATAAGTCTCCTGCAAGCAAAAGCAAACTGGCTCATACTTTTGCAGGAGGGCCTTGATGTCATCAGTATTTTGCCGGAATCTACGACAATTCCATTGTAGTAATTTAGCCATTATTTTGGCTTGGTGGATCCATCAGGCGGCTTCCAAGGTGCTGAGGTTACTTTTGTCAGTCTTGGATTTATCTTTTTTGGGGAAGAATGGAAGGTGTCCCGTGTCCATTTCTTCCTCCGCAAAGAGTTCCAAGACTGATTCATCTGGTACCTCCTTGTCCTCTACATCCATTGTTTCTGTTATTACCGGTGGCTCTTTACCACTTGGTTTTGGTAGTGGTGGAGCACTAGGAGGTACGGATATAGGAGTGGCAGCTGACTGTGTTTTTTTGGTGGGCTTTTGTGAACTCAATAAATAGCGTGCAATCAGAGTAATTGACTCTCATGGTGGTACAGTCATCTCAGTTTGCGTACCGATAGTGCACTTTGCAGTGATAGTGCCTTCTGAGCGTATGAAGGCTTCCCACTATTTATTGGTTGTATGCGTTTTCTAGCCTCTGGATAGGACACAGGACACCTTCCATTCTTCCTCAAAAAAAGATAAATCCAAGACTGACAAAAGTAACCACAGCACCTCGGAAGCCACCTGATGGACCCACCAAGCCAAAATAATGGCTAAATTCCTACAATGGAATTGTCGTAGATTCCGGCGAAATACTGATGACATCAAGGCCCTCCTGCAAAAGCATGAGCCAGTTTGCTTTTGCTTGCAGGAGACTTATCTAAAGGCAAATGATGATCCCACCATGCATAACATCACAATTTTTCGTAAAGATAGAATTGCAGATGGTCCTGCTCATGGAGGAGTAGCTATCCTTGTGGGCAATCAGACCCCAGTACAGCGCTTGCTAGTTACAACCAGCATAGAGGCTGTTGCAATTCGCCTTACAGTGGGATTTTTATTAACTGTCTGCTCTATTTATTTGCCACCTGGAACTGACATTGTATGCGTTTTCCAGCCTCTGGATAGGAGACATTCAGCTCTGTTTTCAGTTTTTGAATCTCTTTTTCATCCTTCCACCGCTGGCATGCTCTGGAGTAGGCAGGATGTTCTTGTTGGCAATTTATACAGATCGGTTTGGAAGCTGAACATGTCTTGCTCTCGTGGTCTTTTGCACCACATCGAGCACAGGCAGGGTTACCATGACAAGCTGTTTGTGAGTGGCTGTATTTTTAGCATTTAAAACACCTCAGTGGGTTTGGAATATAAATCCTCACTGGGCAGTTTAAGTACCCTGCCTTGATGGAACTTGGAGGCCATGGGGTGTTAAATGTTAGGATGAGAACTCGGGTAGGGACGAGATTCCCATCCTTTCTCACTGATATTCTTTTGACAGCCGTCACTCCTTGTTCTTTCAATTCAGAGCAGATCTCTTCTTCAGAGATATGAAGAAGGTCCCACTCTGAAATGACGCCTCGTGAAGAGTTCAAAGTTTTGTGAGGGGTTACGCTGATAGGTATTCCCCCTATTCATGTGGCTTTCAGGATTTTTTCCGTCTGTTTCATAGTTGTAGCTTCGACCAAAAGGTCGCCAGAATGCAGTCGTTTTACAGATTTAGGTGATCCTGCCAACCCTTCTAATCCTTTCTGGATAAAGAAGGGTGACATCTTTCCAACTGACTACTCTCCGGTCGAATGGAGAATGAGGAAAAGCGGTGTTACAGATGGTGTTTTATCCTCAGTTCTGGTTCTTTTGACAGAGGTGTTGTCTGTGTTATCGTCTCGATTAGGTATGGGCCTTGTTAGGGGCCCAGAAGAGGTAGAATTTAAATTACTCATATGAGTAAGATAAAAGTTTCAGATGCCCTAAGTACCTCACCCACCACGGAGCCCTACGAGGGGATGCCCACTCGTGAACTAGCAGGTACTGCGCACACAAATGGGACGGCATGTTAGCTTAGGAGCACCATACTCACGTTTCCAATAAGTCTTGATCCTGTCCCAGGACCAAAGGGAGGGAGACTTATTGGAACGCAGTTGACCCTAGCAATAAGAACCACCCGCCAATTGATCCCAGTCGGGCCGGTCTGGGACCACCCATCTTGTCGAAGCAGGGGCCAAAGTGGTGTATTAAGGCTGGGCGCTCCTCAACCACCAGGATCCCCCTTTCCAAATTCCACGGCACATGGCTGCACACGCCGGATTCCAACAATGTAACCCTGGAACCAAGGTATGGGCGTTAGATCGCAGTGATGCTAATCTGGAAGGTCCCCTCACCACATACAGGTGTCCACGTTGAGGGGGCACTGGGAAAGAAAAAATGAGAGCATACGTGTGTTTTATGGGCCTAATGAATCTGATGAGTATAATGAGCAATTGTGCAGAGAAATAGAGTGGGGCCAGTAAATCAGAATGTCTTATAATGGGGGATTTTAACTTTCCAGATACTGAGTGGAACTTGTGCATTGATCACTCGCAAACTAGCAAGACTTTTTTTGGATTTATTCGATGACTGTTTTTCACAGCAGCATGTTCGAGAGACAACCAGAAGGATTAATACTCTTGATCTGATTATCAGCAGTGATTATTCATGCATTAAGAATTTGCAGATAAAGAAACCACTGGGTGATAGTGATCACAATGTACTGATTTGGGAATTACTCAAAGATGTAACTACCATCAAGGCTAAAGGGAAGGGAAGCGGAGGGAAGGGCTTTTGCATCCGTAAAGATGACTACAGGGGTGTGAGACAGTTTGTAAATTCTGTACAGAAGGATCAACTGATGATGTTACCAACACTGAATTCTAAATGGTAAGTCTCAGGGACTTAAACTTAGAGGCTACTAGGCTTTTCATTCCAACCAAAAAATACTGTTTAAGATTCAGATGAATTAATAAGGCTCGTGGCAGAGAAGAAAAATGTATGGGATGCATGTAAATGATCAGGTGATAGAGAAGCCTATGGCAGATATAAGCTTGTCTGTAATCAAGTCACATAGGAGGTTAGGCAGGCGAAGGCAGATTATGAGAAATCTTCCGCAAAGGATCCAAAGTTTGTTTGTTTGTTTGTTGAGTTTTATTGGCGCATCAGCAACTTAGGCTATAATGTGCCAAAATCTTGTCAAAAAAATTAGTAAAAACATTCAGTGACCTAATGAATTAGGTCACTAAATCAGGGTATAAAAACAAGTATAAACTGTAAAAGACAAATATCAGTAAACAAATAACAATAGTAAATCTTAAAATTTTTTTTTAAATATGAGTAAAAAGGTTTACTGATTTTAGAAATCTAAAAATAGCAGACACATGGTCATTGTCGGATAAAATCTGACTGAATGTATACGGCTCAGTCAGATGGTTAAAAGCGGTAAAACGAGCATTTCTAAAACTGGTACAGTCACATAAAATATGTTGAACCGATAAAATGGTGTCGCACTGCTCACACATAGGAGGGTCATCAGCCCTCAGAAAAAAGGAGTGTGTAATATGACAGTGTCCTATGCGGAGCCGAGCAAGAACAACTTCCTCTTTGCGATCCGTGCGTAAGCTGGACTGCTAAGGATGGATCACAGGCTTAATTCGACAGTTTGTTTGTCGTAATCAGTCGATGCCACGAATATTGCCACTGAGATTGTAAATTATTACGGATCACTTGCCTGTAGTATGTATAGGGGACTAACAGGCCAGGATTATCCGTCAGGGCTTCCGATTTGGCTGCAGTGTCAGCCAAATCATTTCCTCTAATCCCGATGTGACTGGGGATCCAGCAGAAGCGGATATCGAATCCACTTACATAGAGGCGGTATATTATCTGCTGAATTCGGGACAGGGTTGGATGATTAGTATGTGACATCGCTGTTAAAGCCTGTAGTGCACTCATTGAATCGGCATATATAATACACCATTGGTAACGGTGTTTTCTTATTTGATCTAGAGCTAGCTCTATGGCATGCAGCTCTGCAGTGTAAATGCTGCAGTCAACGGGTATCTGCTCTGATATGGTATTATTTGGAAAGACAGCAGCAGATCCCACATACGATTCTGACTTCGAGCCGTCTGTGTGAACTGGCAAGAAGTCAGAATGTTCTGCACGGTGTTGTGAATAGAGCTGAAGGTAGACAGAATCTGGAGTATTAGACTTCGTCGCGATCTTGAGTGAGAAGTCACATGCTGGTGTTTGTGCATGCCTGGGTGGAAGGGGCCTCCTTTGGTGATCGAGTGACCTTGTCTACCGAGATGTTAAGCTCATTGAGTAGCTCTTGAACACGAATGCCGAATGGGCGATTGGCGGTCCATCGTGTGTTATAAAGATTTTCCCATCGTGGCTCGAAAACGGATGTCCACGTGAGATGGTCCGGCAGGGACTTCAGCTTGAAGGCATATTGTAGAGACAACTGCATTCGTCGAAGCGACAAGGATGGTTCATTTGCTTCGACATACAGACTTTGGACAGGTGATGTTCTGAATGCACCATCTGAATGCATACACCTGAGACCCATAATCTAATTTTGAGCGTACAAGTGCACGGGACAGACGTAGTAGAGTGCATCGGTCTGCACCCCAAGAGGTAGAAGACAGAGAGCGGAGGATGTTAAGCCCTCTCATACACTTCGTACGTAGCTGATGAATGTGTTGAACAAATGTCAAATTTTTGTCAAAAATGAGTCCCAGGAATTTTGCCTCTGATACAACTGGAATGGTGCTTTGTCCAAGTCGTAATTCAGGCTCGGGGTGGAGGTTACGTTTGCGACAAAAATGGACGCAAACGGTCTTCTCCGGTGAGAACCTGAAACCATTGGCTGTGGCCCAGGTGTTAACAAGGTCAATAGCTTGTTGTAGTTGTCTCTCAATAACCCTCATATTGCATGATTGAGAGAATATGCTGAAGTCATCAACATAGAATGCACTGTTTATAGTTGGAGGAAGTTGTTCAGAAACAGAATTTATTTTAATGGCAAAAAGCGTAACACTTAAGACAAAAGGATCCAAAGAAAACCAGCAAAGAGTTCTTTACTTATGTAAACTCTAGAAGGAAAGGGATGAATCAGTTTGGACAACTTAACATAGATGGGTTGACTATTGATGATCATGTTCAGGTAGATGATAAACTGAATGCATATTTTGCATATACATTCACACATGAGGAGTTATTCAATACTATTCAATGAGAGGAATGCCAGAAGTTTATCAAACACTAACAGGGAGCTAAGTGATTTTGTAATAACTGAGAGCAAAGTGGAGGAGATATTGTTGAAATAAACCATAAGGAAGGCACCTGGGGTGAACGGGAACTATTCAGTTATATTAAAAGAGGCAGCAAAGGAAGTAAGGAAATCCTCAGCCATAATTATGACAGCTTCCTTGGACTCAGGGGAGGTCCCCATGGACTGGAGGTGTGCAAATGTATCACCAATTCACAATGGGGGTTCAAAAGGTGACACAAGTAACTATCTCCCCCAGGGGCTCACACATCTGGTGGGAATGGGTTTGGCACACTCAGGATTCTCAGCTGGATATCATCATTCTTCTCTCTCTCTCTCTCTCTTGGTGATTCCTTTCTACTTCTCTCTCTCTCTCTCTCAGCGTAACTTGGGAATTTTTTTTTGACTGGTGCAGCACAAGCCTCAGGCTTCCTTGCACCATATGTCTAATAATAATAATAATAATAAAGAAAATACATCGCAAACGAGCCCAGAATGTCAGATGACATGTCGACGATGCCACCTGGCTTCAGAAACGATCCAACACATCACTGCGAGGTGCAAGGTGATCACACAAAATGAGTACACTCATAGACACGATCAGGTAGCCAGGATAATACATCAGAAGCTAGCGAGGAACTACCAGTTCACCAAAGAAAGTGTACCATACTACAAGTATGAACCCCAGACAGTACTAGAGGCCTGAACCCACAAGCTCTACTGGGACTGCACCATAATAACGGATAAGACCATCTCACACAACAGAACGGACAAGTGAAAAGGTTACCCAACTGATTGACATGGCGGTGCCCAACACAAACAATGTCCAGAAAACCCATTTGGAAAAAATTAGGAAGTACATGAACCTGAGACATGAAGTCAAGGAGATGAGGCATATGCAAGAAGTATCGAACATCATGATCATCTTGCCAACCAAAGTCTTGTGTCAAAGACTACATAGCAGCAATAGGTCTCCCACAGAACACCTACAAGGAACTCCAAAAAATAGCAATCCTGAACACCTGTAGGATAGTCAGAGATTTCCGTGACCAACAGTAACACCAGACATTACAACCACCTTGTGTACTTGGTAGCAGTACCCGTCAAAGAGTGGAATCCTCCAATCAGGGAGAAATAATATAAGAGCAACAACAATAATAATAATAGACCTGTTAGTTTAACGTGTTTTCCGGGAAAAATAATGGAGTCACTGGTTAAAGAAGCATTACAGGATCATCTAGAGAAGACTGCAGTAATAGTTAACACAAAGCATGGGTTTGTTAAAGGGTGGTTTTGTCTGACCAATTTGATTGGATACTATGATGTGGTCATAAAGGAACTAAATGTCAAAAATAATTTTGATATCATATACTTGGATTTCAGGAAAGTTTTTGATACTGCTGCACATGTAAGAATGCTGCACAAATTGGAGAGGTATGGCATTAAGGTTAAGTTGCTACAATAAATAAAGGGATGGTTGAGTGGGAGACGACATCAAAGTCAGATATTGTTGGGATGGCAGAGACGTGGTGTCACACAGATATAAGGAATGCAGAACTGGAATTTGGGGAGTACAATGTGTACAGAAAGGATAGACAGGATGGGAAGGGAGGTGTTATGCTGTTAATTAAGAAAAACATAAAATCAAAAGAAGTGCATCCAGTTGATATAGACAAACAGTGCACTGTTGAGTCAGTTTGGTGTGACATAGGCACTGCGAAAGCAAAAATAACAGTAGGAGTGTGTTATAGGCCTAATGACTCGAATGAGTACAATGAACAATTGTACAGAGAAACAGAGTGGGCTAGTAAATCAGATTTTTTTTTTTTTAATGGGGGATTTTAACTTCCCAGATATAGACTGGAGTTGTGGGTTGGTCACTTGCACATTAGTAAGACTTTTGTGGATTTATTGGATGATTGTTTTCTGCACCAGGATATTCGAGAGGCAACCAGAGAGGGTAATACTCTTGATCTGGTTATCAGCAGTGTTCATTTGTGTATTAAGAATTTGCAGATAAAGGAACCATAAGGTGGCAGTGATCATAGTGTACTTATGTGGGATTTACAATTTAAGATATAATTACCATCAGGGGTGAAGGAAGGGGTTTTTGCTTCTGTAAAGGTGACTACAGTGGTCTGAGAGTTTTTAAATTCTGTACAGTGGGACCAACTGATGATGTTACCAACAGCAAATTCTAAGTGGGAAGCATTCAAGGAATTAATAATCAAAGCTACTAAACGTTTCATACCTATTAAGAAATATTGTTCAAGGTTTAGGAGGCGCCTCCTTAGCCAGGCGGGAAGGAGCATCAGTGCGTAGCACACTCTTTTTGATTAGACCGGGGTTCGAGCCCTTCACCACCAAATACGGAGGATGAGGAAAGGCCAGGGAATGACCACCGCATATCCCGGAGCAATATGGCTTTAGTTGCTAATGCTCCTAAAAACCAAATAACAACAACAACAAGGTTTAGGCCTAAATGGTTGTCAAATAAACTAATGAGACTCATGGCAGAGAAGAAAAATACATGGGATGCATATAAATTATCAGGCGACACAGAAGCCTTTGACATATATAAGCTAGTCTGTAATCAAGTCACAAAGGAAGTTAGGCAGGCAAAGGCAGATTACGAGAAATCTTTGGCAAAGGATGCTAAGAAAAACAGCAAGGATTTCTTTACTTATATAAACTCTAAAGGAAGGGGAAGAATCTGATTGGTCCACTTGATATTGATGGTTCGACTGTTGATGATCCTGCTCAGATAGCAAACAAACTGAATGAGTATTTTGCATCTACATTCACACATGAGGAGTTTTTAAGGTTTGAAAATGCCACAAGGTTATCAAATTGTAAGGGTGCTTAATGATTTTGTAATAACTGAGAACAAAGTGGAGGAGAAATTGTTGAAGTTAAACATAAGAAAGGCACCTGGGGTGTATGGGATCTAGCCAGTTATATCAAAGGAGGCAGCAAAGGAAGTAAGCAAACCCTTAGCCATAATTATGACAACATCCTTGGACTCAGGGGAGATCGCAAAGGACTGGAGATGTACAAATGTGTCCCCAATTCACAAAGGGGGATTGAAGGGTGACACGAGTAATTACAGACCAGTTAGTTTAACTTCTGTTCCGGGTAAAATAATGGAGTCACTGAGGAATTTATTGTAGCTTAAACACAGAGCGTACAGATAAAGCAGAAATATATGAGCTTTCGGCTATATGGTAGCCTTCGTCAGAATTAAAATACATGAATTCTGACGAAGGCTACCATATAGCCGAAAGCTCATATATTTCTGCTTTATCTGTACGCTCTGTGTTTAAGCTACAATAAATTCCTCAATGAATCCAGAGCGTGTAGGCCTGTTTCGTTATAATGGAGTCACTGGTTAAAGATGCATTGCAGGATCATCTAGACAAGACTGCAGCAATAATTCAGACACAGCATGGGTTTGTTAAGGGAAAGTCTTGTCTAACAAATTTGATTGGTTATTATGATGTGGCTACAAAGGAACTGGATGCAAAAAATAATTTTGATATCATATACTTGGATTTCAGGAAAGCTTTTTACACCGTTGCGCATGGAAGGCTACTGTACAAATTGGAGCAGAATGGTATTAAGGGTAAGTTGCTACAATGGATAAAAGGATGGTTCAGTGGGAGAAGACAGAGGGTGGTAATCAATGGGTGCTGCTCTTCGTGGACTAATGTTATTAGTGGAGTACCACACTGTTGTTTTGTATATTTATCAATGATATTGATGAAGATATACCAGGCTTAGTATCGAAGTTTGCAGATGATACAAAGGTTGGCAGGGTTGTTAATGATAGTAATGGCAGGGTTGTTATTGCAAGAGGATCTAGACAATTTGGGCAGATGGGCAGAGAAGTGCCAACTGAAGTTTAACCTTGACAGATGTAAAGTCCTGCATATGGGTAGAAGTAACCCCAGAGAAACGTACCAACTGTGTTGTACTACACTTAAGGAAATAAAAAATGAAAAAGAGCTGGGAGTAATTGTGCAGCCAGATGTGAAATTTTCTGAGAATGCAGACAGGCTGCCAGGGCAGGTCATGGGTTGTTGTCAATGATATACAGGAATTTTGTTACCAGGGAAAAGGAGGTGATTGTCCCTCTGTATAAGGCAATGGTCAGGCCACGCTTGGAGTACTGCGTGCAAGTCTGGAAGCCTCATTTTAGGAAGGATGTAGATTTGATTGGGCATGTACAGAGAAGGGCAACAAGATTGGTGAGGGGAAATGAAGGGATCCCCTTACCAAGAGAGCCTCAAGTTCTGCAAATTGCAGTGGCTGGAGACAAGGCAACTGCAAGGTGATCTGATTGAGGTGTATAAGGCCTTGAATGGGTTGAGCATGCTGAATTCTGATGGGATTCTTCCACTTGTTCAGATTATGAACCTAAGGGAACATAAATTGAAATTGAGGAAGGACAGAGGTAGAATAGATGTGCAGAAATTTGCCTTTAGCCAGCAGGTGGTTAATTGCTGGAACAAACTTCCATCTGTTGTTGTGGAAGTTGATAGGATAAATAAATTTAAGGAGGAACTGGACAAATATTTAGAGGGGATTGATTTGTAATTTTTTAAAATTTATTTATTATTATTATTATTTTTTGGCTGATGCTCCATAAGCTTGCTTTCTTGCATCATATGCCTCTACTAATTCTAATCCCTACAAGAATAATTTCACTGACCTGATCTGAGTAAACGTTGACATCAGAAGATTTGAAACAGCAAGCTGACAAAGGAAAAAAGAAAAGAAATCTCGCAGATCATCCTATTTTGCACTCTTGTAATGCCAAACAACACGAGGTTAAGAATGCCCACGAAGGAAAGGCACAATTGGAGAAGAGAGTATTACCAAGTTGTGATCTGAGGTGTCTAGAGGGCCACCCACCTCAACCATGTAGTTAGAAGGGTTGTTTATGAGAAAAAAAAAAAAAAAACAGGTTGCTTGCATGGTTAGGATTGTCTTGTATTGCGGTAGGTAAATTAATGATTTACCCACATTAGTAACTGCAAAACCCTCAGCATCTCAACCAGCTGGGCTCCGTGTGGCTGAAAAACGGAAGCCAGCTGGACTTATGTACATTAAAATTGTCAAAACAAATTACCTCACTGTTAGGACAGTTGGACTGGAGAGAGTCAAGTTTCAAAGAGAGGAAGTTAAACAGTTCCAAGTGATTAATTTAATTAATTTATTCTGTGGGTTTAATGCTTTAGTACCAACCATTTACAAATAATCCAACCAATTACTTCCATAATAGCATTAGTAGATGCAAGAAAGCAAGCTTATGCAGCATCAGCCGAAAAAAAACAAAAAAACCACCACTTCCATTTCACCCCTCCGTTCATTCGAAATACCTGTCCAGCTGAACCTTAAATTTATTTAGGCTATCAACTTCCAGAACAAGGGATGGAAGTCTGTTCCACCAACCGACTACCCGCTGGCTAAAGGCAAATTTTCACACATCTATCCTACATCTATAGGAATTTATATAGCAATTTTTCTAGCAAGGATAAGGAGGTGATTATTCCCTTGTATAAGGCAATGGTCAGGCCACACCAAGAGTACTGTATACAGGTCTGGAGGCCTCATTTCATGAAGTATGTAGAGATGCTGGAACGAGTACAGAGAAGGGCAACAAGATTGGTGAATGGAACAAAGGGATGCTCTTACGAAGAAAGGCTTAAGTTTTGCAAATTACAGTGTCTGGAGACTAGGCACCATCGAGGTGATCTGATAGAGGTGTAAATAAAGCCTTGAATGGTGTGAGCATGCTCAACGCTGATGGGATCCTTCCTCTTGCTCAGAATAATTACCTGAGAGGGCATAAATTCAAATTGAGGAAAGACAGATGTAGGATAGACGTGAGGAAATTTGCCTTTAGCCAGCGGGTGGTTGGTCGGTGGAACAGACTTCCATCCCTTGTCGTGGAAGTTGATAGCCTAAATAACTTTAAGGCTCAGCTGGACAGGTATTTCTAACGAACAGAGGGGTGAAGTGGAAGTGGTTATTTTTTATTTATTTATTTATTTATTTTTTTTTTGCCTGATGCTGCATAAGCTTGCTTTCTTGCATTAAATGCCTCTAGTAATGCTAATTACGATGTTGAAGAAAATATATGAGAGTGCTACCTCGTTTATTAGACTAGACAAAGACAGTAGCAAATTTAAAATCGAGAAAGGAGTTCGACAAGGAGACACAATATCTCCGAAGCTGTTTACTGCTGCCCTTGAGGAAGCTTTCAGAACATTAGACTGGTCGCAGAAAGGAGTCAATGTGAATGGAGAGTACCTAAACCATTTACGATTTGCAGATGACATTGTGGTCATAAACCTTGATCCCAAAGAATTAGAGGAAAATCTTAATCAGTTATGCACAGTTAGTAAGGATTTAGGACTAAAGATGAATATGGCTAAAACAAAAGTAATGATGAACAAGTATGCCACAGAAAGGGAAATAATGATTGAAGGAGCAGTAATTGAAAAGGTGGAGTCATATACTTATCGGGGACAAGTTATTAACTGTAATAATGATAAATGGCTGGAAGTCAAGAGAAGAATAAATTTTGGATGGATAGCATTCAGGAAATATAGTCACATACTGAGGAGCAATATCCCAGTTTGTCTGAAACGTAAAATAATGAACCAATGTATACTCCCAACGTGACTTATGGAAGTGAAACTTGGGCACTCACCAAAAGAATGGAAGAGAAGCTGAGAACTACGCAGCGAAGAATGGAATGAATTATATTGGGAACCAGACTGGTAGATAAGAAGAGAAACACATGGATTAGGCAGCAAACTCAAGTAAAGGACATTCTTATTAAAACTAAAGAACTAAAATGGTCTTGGGCAGGACACATAGCTTGAAGACATGATGACAGATGGACTAAAAAAATAACAGAATGGTACCCAAGAGGAGCTAGAAGAAATCCTGGAAGACAAAGGCGGTGATGGATAGATGAAATTCATGAGTTTGTGGGTAGTAAATGGATGGCCAGTGCTCAAAACAGGAGGAACTGGAAAGTTTCTGGAGAGGCCTTCATCCTGCAGTGGATTGAAAATGATGATGATGATGATGACCTATGGGAGGAGAGAAACACATAGGTTGTCCATTTCCCTTTCTTTTATTATGTATTAATTATTTTATTTTTTCATTATTATTATAATTTTACTCTTTTTTTTTTTTTGGCTGGTGCAGCATAAGTCTTAGGCTTCCTTGCACCATACAAGCCATTACTAATGTTAATGCTAATGCTAATCTGTCTTTCCTCAATCTGAATTTATGCCCTCTCAGGTGATTATTCTGAGCAAGAGGAAGAATCCCATCGGCATTGAGCATGCTCAAACTATTCAAGGCTTTATACACCTCTATCAGATCATTTCGCCGGTGCCTAGTCTCCAGACACTGCAATTTGCAAAACTTAAGCCTTTCTTCGTAAGAGCAACCATTTGTTCCATTCACTAATCTTGTTGCCCTTCTCTGTACTCGTTTCAGCAGCTCTACATCCTCCTTGCAATGAGGCCTCCAGACCTGTATACAGTACTCAAGGTGTGGCCTGACCATTGTCTTATACAAGGCAATAATCAACTCCTTATCCCTGCTAGAAAAATTGATGTATATCATTGACAAAACACCATCAACTACTCCTGCAGCCCGTCTGCACTGCTCCGAGAACTTCATATCTGCCTCCATAATTACCCCCAGGTCCTTTTCATTCTCTACCACTGTCAGAATAGTACCACAGAGTTGATACGTTGCTCTGGGGTTGCTGTTTCCCATATGTAGTACTTTACATTTGTCAATGTTAAACTTCATTTGCCACCTCTCAGCCCATCTGCTCAACCTTTCCATATCCTGTTGCAGTAGCACAGCGTTAGTAGTGTCCTTCACAACTATGCCAATATTTGTATCGTCTGCAAACTTGGACATTAAGCTTGTACAGAAAACAATAACGGACCCAACACTGAACCCTAAGGACTCCACTAATAACATTAGTCCATGATGAGCAGTGTCCAATGATTACCACTCTCTGTCTTCTCCCCCTCAACCATCCCCCTATCCATAGCAGCAATTTGCCTCCAATGCCACACTGCTCCAATTTGTCCAGCAGTCTTCCATGTGCAACAGTATCAAAAGCCTTTCTAAGATCCAAATATATATTATCAAAGGTGTTCCCTGCACCCAGTTCTTTTGTGACTGCACCATAGCATCCAGTCAAATTGGCAAGACTTTTCCTTACCAAAACCATGCTGTGTCCGATCTATAACTGAAGTCTTGTCTACATGATCCTGCAGGGCTTCTTCAACCAGTGCCTCCATTAATTTTCCTGGAACAGAAGTTAAACTCACAGGTCTATAATTACTTGTGTCAGCCTTTGATCCTCCTTTGTGAATTGGGGTCGCATTTGCACATCTCCAGTCTATGGGTACTTCCCCTGAGTCCAAAGAAGCTCTCATAATTATGGCTAAGGGTTTGCTTACTTCCTTTGCTGCCTCCTTTAATATAACTGGATAGGTACCATCCACCCAGGTGCCTTTTTTTATGTTTATCCTCAACAATGTCTCCTATACTTTCCTCTCAGTTATTATAAAATCATCTAGATCACTGCCAGAGTTTACATCACCTCTGGCATTCCCCTTCCTGATTAACTCCTCATGTGTGAATGCAGATGCAAATTAAGCCTTTAGTTTGTTAGCCACCTGAGCAGGATCCTCAGCTGTTGAACCACCAATATCCAGTGGACCAATCTGATTCATCACTCTCCTTCTAGAGGTTACATAGGTAAAGAACTCTTTTCTGTTTTTCTTTACATCCTTTGCAAAGGATTTCTCATAATCTGCCTTTGCCTGCCTAATCTCCTTTGTGACTTGGTTATAGACCAGCTTACATCTATCATAGGCTTCCATGTCACACAGTATCCCATGCATTTTTCTTCTCTGCCATATGTGTCATTAGTTCATCTGACATCCATTTAGGCCTAAACCTTGAACAATATTTCCTAGTTGGCATGTAAAGTCTAGATACAGCAACTATAATTCTTAAAAATAATATAACTAAAAATAAAATATAATTTAAAAAAACTAGTAGCTTCCAAGATAAGTTCTTTGAATGCTTCCCATTTTGAATTTGCTGTTGGTAACTTCAATCAGCTGGTCCCACTGTATAGAATTTAAACACTGTCTCAGACCATTGTAGCCGCCTTTACGAAAGCAAAAACCCTTCCCTTTACCCCTGATGGTAGTTACCTCTGAGTAAATCCCACTTCAGCACACTGTGATCACTGCCACCTAGTGCTTCCTTTATCTGCAGATTCTTAATGCATAAAGAATCACTACTGATAATTAGATCAAGAGTATTACTCCTTCTAGTTGCGTCCTGAACATGCTGATGTCGAAAACAATCATCCAATAAATCCACAAAAGCCTTGCTAGTGTGTGAGTGACGAACCCACAAATTCCAGTCAATATCTGGGAAATTAAAATTCCCCATTATAAGACTCTCTGATTAACTGGCCCACTCTATTTCCCTGTACAGTTTCTTATTATACTCATCAGAGTCATTAGGCCTATAGCACACTCCTACTCTCAATTTTGATCTCCCAATGCTTATGTCACACCAAACTGACTTGATATTGCACTGTCCAGCGATGTCGACTGGCTTCACTTCGTTGGATTTTATGTGTTTCTTAACTAATAGCATAACCCCTCCTCCTTTCCTATCCCTACTGTACACATTGTACTCCCCAAATTCCAGTTATGCATTCCTTATATCTGTGTGACACTGTCTCTGATATCCCAATAATATCTGCCTTTGATGTTTTGAGCAATACTTCAATTTCATCAAATTTATTTACCAAACACCTAGTATTGGTGTACACGCAAGTATACATGCACCTGTTCCTATTCTTAGCTACTCCAACACAACCCATGTGTTTACTTGTACCGCAATGACTCCCAGCAGTCTCTGAAATATCCTGCATCTTGTTTTCCAGGCTGCTGCTCATTCCAATAGAAGCAGTGCAAGAATTACTTTCACCTCTGCCAGTGGCTACTGTTAATCTATTAGTCCTTGTATCCCCCCCCCAAGCTAGCAGTTTTCCGACCCACCTAACACTGCCTCTATAGGATCAGCAAATATTCTTACACCCTTTCTATTTAAATGTATCCCATCACCCTTGAGCCTTGCACAATCTTTCCAGGGCCGAATTGATCAACAAGGCTCTCATAATATACTCCCTCCTATCGTGTCTGGGCAGAATTGCAGACACTTTCAAATTCATCCCTAATTCAAGGCTTTTTTTCAAAAGTGACCTGTATTTGTTAAGTAATTCTGATGGTCTCTTACTCTTAATATCATTAGTGCCAACGTGTTCAACTATATCACTTTTTTGTGCCCTTAAAAGAAGATATCCACTTTACAAAGTGATCATCCTTTGCCCCTGGCAGACATACCATGGTCCTGTTCCACCTATCCTTTTTACAAAGCATGTTCCCTGTTTCCCTGACAATAGCGTCACCAACAACTACTAGTTCCTGTGGGACCAGCATATTCTGCCTTGAGGATTGCCGCTGTGTTGCGTGATAACCAAGTGCAAGTTCTGGCACTGATGTGGGCTGCTGAGAGCTTGATGGGCCCCTCAATTTAGATCCTTCGAGGGCATCCATCCTGTCCTTCAAGCTCTCATATAGGCCAATAACACTGAGTTGTCGCCTGATTTCCTTACACTCCTTACATCGCGCGCGCGCGCGCACACACACACACACACACACACACACACACAAAGACGTCCCCCATGGCAATATCTGTCCTGTACCCGATTGCTCCACAAACATCATGCAAGCAGTGCATTTTAAAAGGCTGTGATTCAGAGGGCAACTGCCCCCCTCAGTTCTCCCCTGAGCTACAGCCCTCCCATTAGCTTGAGCCTTTTGCTTTGCTGCTCTGGTCTGAGTCATGATTTCGATTTAATTTGAATAAAATTTCAAATCCAGTACAAAATTATAACCCTAAACTTGTATCCCAACACAGTTATAACGCTATATATATTTTTCAGTATCGAGTATTATCTATGAGTTCCGTTTATATAACTTCCGTATCAAGTTATGTATTAATTAATTATGTTACTTTTGTAATCTAAGTCGTTATATGTATTTAGTTAAAAAGTACAATTTAATTGACAATGTAGCTTAACAAGATTAATAGATTTTACTGATTGATTGAAAATATTATATTATATACTATACTAAGCTTACGCTATCTAGTTTGGTATATAACGTTGTATTGTATAACAATGGCGGCAAGTTACGAACGGCAAATCTACGGACACTTTAAGTATTAATTAACTTCCAAATCTTGCTGTCTCAATTCAGAATAAACTAAGGATCCTGACTAGATCTATTAGCTACTTATAGAAAATAATTTGATATAACAATTGGTTAATAAAGCGGCTAAATATGGCTAAAAAACTTCTCATTCAACGGAGCTGCAACTTGTAACACATGGATTTGATACCCTTACCGATACTAAGTAATTCCTACAAAATCTCTATCTAAGTTAAACTTTAAACTAAGTATCGTAACTAGGAATATAAAGCTACTCTATAAAATAAGTTAATATGCCAATTTAAGCTAATAAAACAGAAAAAAAAACTTCTCTATTCCAGGAGCAGTAAAAAAACTTCCAACCAGAAGATAATCCAACCCATAATTGTAGTAATAATATTACTACAATTATGGGTTGGATTATCTGACAGAGTCTGGTGCTCAAATTGTTATAATGAATCAAGAAGTGAAATTTTTGACTGACATCACTATACAATACAAAACAACAAGGGGAAATATTCTAAAATTATACATTCTGAATATTTTTGACTGACATCAATATATAACAGAAAACAACAGAAGGAAATTCTCTAATATTTTACTTTCTAAAAATATTAGAAAAATCATTTAGCATTAGTAGAGCATATGATGCAAGAAGGAAGCTTACAGAGCATCAGCCAAAAAAAAAAAAAAAAAAAAAAAAAAACCCTATCCATTCACTCCAAAAGTTTGTCTAGTTCTGCCTTGAATTTAAGCTGTCAACTTCCACGACAGATGGAAGTATCTTCCAGCAATCAACCACCTACTGGTTAAAGGCAAATTATTGCACATCTATTCTACAACTGTCTTTCCTGAATATTAGAAAAACATTCGTAACTTTTACATTTTAAGAGCAACCCGTTGTTCCATTCACCAATCTTGTTGCCCGTCTCTGTACTTGTTCCAGCAGCTCTACATCCTTCCAAAGATGGGGCCTCCAGACTTGTATATAGTACCTAAGGTGTGGCCTGATCATTGCCTTATGGCAACAATCAATTCCTTATCCCTACTATCCATGCAAGCTTAATTCCTTGCTTATCCCTGCAAGCAAAATTCCTGTGTTATCCTTGACAAGACCCCGCGACCTGCTCTGGCAGCCTGTCTGACTGCTCAGAAAACATCATTGACTGCACATTTACACCCAGGTCTTTTTCATTCTCTACCACACTAAGTGTAGTACTACACAGTTGATATGTTACTCTGGGGTTACTTCTAGCGATATGCACTTTACATTTGTTAATGTTAAATTTCATATGCCACCTCTGAACCCATCTGCTCAACTTTTCTAGATTGTGTCACAGTAGCGTACTGCCAATAGTGTCATTAACAACCTTTCAAATTACTGCACATCTATTCTACAACTGTCTTTCCTCAATTTCGATTTATGTGCCCTCAGGCAATTAATCTGGGCAAGAGGAAGAATCCCATCAGCACTGAGCTTGCTGAAATCAATCAAGCCCTTATACACACCTCAATAAGATCACAATGCAGGTGTAATAGTCTACAGACACTGCAATTTGTAGAATTTAAGCATTTCTTCATAAGAGCAACTCTTTGTTCCATTCATCAACTTTGTTGTCCATTTCTGTACTTGTTCCAACAGCACTACATCCGTCCAAAAATGAGGCCTCCAGACCTGTATACAGTACTCAAGGTGTGGCCTGACCATTGCCTTATACATGGCAACAATCAATTCCTTATCCCTACTAGCAAAATTGCTGTGAATCCTTGAGAAGACCCAACACCTGCTCTGGAAGCCTTTCTGACAGCTCAGAAAACTTCATATCTGACTGCCAAATTACCCTCTGATCTTTTTCATTCTCTACCACCCTGAATGTTACTTTGGTTACTGTTACCCTTATGCAATACTTTACATTTGTTAATGTTAAACTTCAGTTGCCACCTCTCAACCCATTTGCTGAACTTTTATAGATCGTGTCGCAGTAGCATACTGTCATTAGTGTCATTACAAACCCTGCCAACATTCGTATCCTCTGCAAACTTGGACATTAAGCCTGATACACCATCAACATCATTAATAAATACAGAAAAGAACAATGAACCAACACCAAACCCCGGGGACCTCCACTATTAACATTAGTCCACAAAGAGCAGTGCCCACTGATTACCGCTTTGTTTTCTCTAATGCAACCATCCCTTTATTCATATCAGCAATTTGCCCTTAATGCCATACTGCTCCAATTTCTACAGTAGTCTGCAATGAAAACAGTATCAAAATCTAAGTACATGATATTAAAATTTTTTTTGGATCTTTTGTGACCACATCATAGTATCCAATCAAATTAGTCAGACAAGACTTCCCCTTAACAAACCTATGCTGTGTCTGAACTGCTGTGCTTCTTTAACCAGTGCCTCCATTAATTTTCCCAAAACAGAAGCTAAACTAACAAGTCTCTAATTACCTTTGTCACCCTTTGATCCTGCTTTGTGAATTGGGGTCACAGTCCAAGGAAGCTCTCATAATTATGGCTAAGGGTTTGCTTACTTCCTTTGCTGTCTCCTTTAATATAATTGGATAGATCCCATCCACTCCAGGTGTCTTTCTTATGTTTAATTTCAACAATTTCTCCTCCATTTTTCTCTCAAAATCATTTATCTCCCTGCCAGAGTTTGATTAATGTCTGGCATTCCCGTCCCTGAATAACTCCTCATCTGTGAATGTAGATGCAAAATACTCATTCAGTTTGCCAGCTAACTGAGCAAGATCATCAACAGTCGAACCATCGATATCAGGCAGACTAATCTGATTCATCCCTTTCCTTCTAGAGTTTACATAAGTAAAGAACTCGCTGTTTTTTTTTTTTGCATCCTTTGCCAAAGATTTCTCGTAATCTACCTTCACCTACCTAAACTCCTTTGTGACCTGATTACAGACTAACTTATATCTACCATAAGTCTTCAATGTCACCTGATAATTTATATGCATCCCATGCAAATCCACAAAAGCACTGATAGTGTACGAGTGACCAATCCACAAGTTCCAGTTAATATCTAGGAAGTTAAAATCCCCAATTTAAGATAATCTGATTTACTGGCCCACTATATTTCTCTGTATTAACACTATTACCTCCACTATTAACATTAGTCCACAAAGATCAGTGAACATTGATTACCACTCTTTGTCTTCTCTAATACAAGAATCTCTTTATCCATATCAGCAATTTGTTCTTAATGCCATACTGCTCCAATTTCTACAGTAGTCTTCCGTGTGCAACAGTATCAAAACCTTAGAAAACAGGCCTTGTGTGTCGGGTTGTATTATATCATCAAAGTTTCTTGCAACGACCAAAAAACTGGTTAAAATAAATTTATTAAAATAAAAATGATATATACATAAGATAAAACAGAAATAAAATAAGGTAAAAGCATTATCTTATTTTATGCTCTCATAATGCTTTTATCTTATTTTATGCTCTCATAACGCTTTTATCTTATTTTATTTCTGTTTTATCTTATGTATATATCATTTTTATTTTAATGAATTTATTTTAACCAGTTAGTCGGTCGTCGCAAGAAACTTTGATAGTATCAAAATCTTTCCTAAAATCTAAGTATATGATATTAAAATTTTTTTTTGCATCCTTTGTGACCACATCATAGTATCTAATCAAATTAGTCAGACAAGACTTCCCCTTAACAAACCCATTCTGTGTGTGTCTGATCAGTCTGCAGTCTTTCTAGATGATACTGCATTGCTTCTTTAACCAGTGACTTCATTAATTCCCCGGAACAGAATTTAAACTAAAAGGTCTGTAATTACTCATATCTTTGATCTCCTTTTGTGAATATATTTATAGATCTCCAGTCCATGGGGCCTTCCCCTGAATCCAAAGATGCTCTCATAATTATGCCTAAGTGTTTGCTTGCTTCCGCTGCTGCCTTCCATAATATCACTGGATAGATCCCATCCACCCGAGATGCCTTCTTACGTTTAACTTCAACAATTTCTCCTCCATTTTCCTCTCATGAACTATAAAATCATTCTGTTCCACTGTTAAATATGATAAACTTCTGGCCTCCAGTTCCCTACAGGATTACTCATGTGTGAATGTAGATGAAAAATACTCATTTAGTTTGCCAGCTACCTTGAGCAGGATCATCAACAGATGAACTATCCATATGAAGTGGACCAATCTAGTTCACCCCTTTCTTCTAGAGTTTACATAAGGAAAGAACTCTTTGCTGTTATTCTTTGCATCCTTTGCCAAAGATTTTTGTAATCTGCCTTCACTTTCCTAACCTCCTTTGTGACTTGATTACAGAGTAGTTATAACTACAGCAGGCTTCTGTATTCCATGCATTTTTCTTTTCTGTCACAAGTCTCATTAGTTCATCTGACATTCATTTAAGCCTAAACCTTGATCAGTATTTCTTAGTTGGTATGAAAAGCGTAGTAGTTTCCAAGATTAATTCCTTGAATGCTTGCTATTAAGAATTTAAAAACTGTCTCAGACCACTGTAGTCATCTTTACGAAAGCAAAAACCCTTCCCTTTACCCCTGATGGTAGTTACATCTTTGAGTAAATCCCACATCAGCACACTGTGATCACTGCCACCTAGTGATTCCTTTATCGGCTGATTCTTAATACAGTAAACCCCCGCTATTCGCGGGGGTTACGTTCCTGAGAAATGCCGCGAATACCGAAAACGCGAATACTAAGTTATGGCTCCCATAGTAATAAAGGGGTTCCGTTCCAAAGTTGAAATGTATAAGAAAAACTAGTCTAAAATTTTGTCTATGTATTATATGTACCTTCATAATATGACTATATACATAGACAGTACATAGTGAAATGCAAGCATATGGCATCGAAATGAAAATAAGAAACAATTTAATATTAAATGTAATATTTATTAGAAATTTCAAACAAATCTTTCAAACCAGCGTCTTTGCTAGCTAAAAAACCTATCCCGCCAGTGCTATCACCAGTTTCGCTAAAGCGTTGATAAGGAGTTTTGCGTTTTCACGAATGATGAGTGAATTTAACGGAATTTTATTTTGAGTTCGGTCTTCTATCCACAGATTTAAAGCTTTTTCCATTTTTTCTAATTTAACATCACAAGTTACAGAGCAAATTTTTGAAGCAATTAGCACGTTTTCACGGACACTACGGCGGATTTTTTCTTCCGATTTCTTGATTGATCGTACCGTTGACTCATTGATTTTATAATGTTTTGCCACTGAGAAGACACTTTCACCATTAGAAGTTTTATCTAATAACTCAATTTTATTCGCTAATCATCACCTTCTTTGATATTTTCACATTTCTCTTGTTATTCGTAGTCATATTTTTGTAGGGGTTAGAAAGAACTTGTCCACAATAAAGTCACTTTCTTCCGTTAACACACTCGAAAAAGTCTGTTTTACACTGTAAAACGGTAGATTTATCACTTTTGTAAGCATATCAATTTATAAATTGATATGCTTATAAAATTGAATAAATTTATCAATTTATAAATTGATAAATTTATTCAATTTATAAATTGATAAATTTATTCAATTTATAAATTGCTAAATTTATTCAATTTATAAATTGATAAATTTATAAGCATATAAATTAAAAGCAAACGACGAAACCTTCCATAACAAGCGCATAACACATATTGAACAAGGATTAGCGAGAAACATTCACGCTCGCGATTTTGTCACCCCCCTCTCCCCTCACCCACTGAGCACTGTTTTGACCGGGCAAGTTAATTTTAGCCACGCCCATGTTTTTTTATGGCGGAAAATATTCACGGCGCTTTAAAATTCACATTTTTTAGGTTTCATTTTATATTAAATCGGCGATCACGAATACGCGAAACCACGAATACAGATACCGCGAATAGCGAGGGTTTACTGTACATGCAGAATCACTACTAACAATGAGATTAAGAGTATTACTCCCTCTGGTTACCTCTCGAACATGCTGCTGTGAAAACAATCATCCATTAAATCTACAAAAGCCTTGCTAGTGTACAAGTGACCAACCCACAAGTTCCAGTTAATATCTAGGAAGTTAAAATTCAGAATTTAAGACAATCTGATTTAGTGGCCCACTTTATTTCTCTGTACATTTGTTCATTGCCTAATCAGAGCCATTAGGCCTATAAGATATTCTTCTTCTCATTTTGCCCTTCCCAGTGTTTATGTCACACCACACTGACTCAAAATTGCAGTGTCCACCCAGGTGAACTGGATGCACTTTCTTAGATTTTATGTTTCTTAACTAAGAGCATAACCCCTCCTCCCTTAATACTTTGTGTATGCTTTCAGTACATATTAGCATTAGTTTTGATAAGAATGGCCTTTACTTGAGTTTGCTGCCTAATCCATATGTTTCTCTTCTTATCTAACAGTCTGATTCCTAATATAATTTGTTCCATTCTTCGCTGTGTACTTCTCAGCTTCTCTTCCATTCTTTTGGTGAGTGCCCAAGTTTCACTTCCATAAGTCATTGTGCACAGTATACATTGGTTCATTATTTTACGTTTCAGACAAATTGGGATATTGCTCCTCGGTATGTGACTATATTTCCTGAATACTATCCATCCAAAATTTATTCTTCTCTTGACTTTCAGCCATTTATCATTATTACAGCTGATGACTTGTCCCAGATAAGTATATGACTCCACCTTTTCAATTACTGCTCCTTCAATCATTATATCCCTTTCTGTGGCATTTGTTCATCATTACTTTTGTTTTAGCCATATTCATCTTTAGTCCAAAATCCTTACTAACTCTGCAAAACTGATTAAAATTTTCCTCTATTTCTTTGGTATTGTGGCTCTAACCATATTGTATAACCACGTAACCATTTTTTTGAGCATCTTGTATCAACTTTTCTAATGTGACCTTTTTGTTGATTCTCATTCAAATCCTATATATGCCCCTTATAGCTGTCCAAAGTTTCTTGCCATCTCTTCATTTCATCATTATTCTATGGTATACCACCATAGCAAATTTTGTCCCGTTTCACTGCAAGCTGAACAAGTTAAACCATGTTTTCTATGCATTCTGTTAATTTTGTTGAGCAGTGTATGTCTCAACAGCTGGTGATTGAAATCTTCATGGTATTTCAATCTAAACATGTTGTTAACTATAATATATCCCATGCTAAATGGAAGAGTACTGTAATCTGCTGAGAAGATCCTAGAAATTCTTAGTGTGTGTGTTGAGTGATTTTTATGCTATAATATACAAATACTAGTCTAGGAGAAAATATGTTGTTACAGCTTTATTAGCAAATAAATTATTTATTTATTTTCTGTAATAAGAAACACTTACTTCAGAATTATTATGAAAAGCAGTACTTGAAATGTCTTGAATATCTTCTCCTCGAGCAGCAAAGAATGTCAGGGGATAATATATCTCATGACGAGGCTGCTGTCCGGCAGATAAGAGATGATTATTATAAAATAATTCAGAAGTGTACTCTATAATAGCTTCATGGGAGCGGTAGTTTTCACACAACATAATTTTACATGGAGTAACATCTGGATAATAATCATACAGACGTTCCAGCAATGACCTGTGCAAGTACTGTTCACGAGCATACTTTGAATACACTTCAGGACTTAACTGTAAAATAAAAGGAATTAAAAAGAAACAGTAGTTAGTTGCATTATAAAAAGAAGGAAAGCAAATTTTCTATAACTGAAATAATGTAGAAAAATTTTAATTTCTTTAAGCTTGTCTTATTTGTGGCATTTCGTGGTGGGGTTGTTATGAAAGGGAACTGACGTGTTCTAATAGCATGACCTAATGTTTGTTTATAAATATCTGGGGCAGGAAGTAGGCAAACAAAATATAGAGCAAAAAAAAAAAAAAAAAAAAAACTAATTTTGTTTCACATTTAAAACACTAGGATTTCAGGGATATTTCACAACACAGTAGTTGAAATAAAATCAAAATTCACATTCATTATCTGTGTTCAGTTTCAACTGAGAGACTGCTCACGAACAAAGATTGTGCACATCATGTGGCAAGTTAGTGGAAGAAGAAGAAGAAAGCTTGTCTACCAGTCTTCTTCATTCATTTGGAAGTGTGAGTAGTCTGCATTATGAGTTCATTGTGCATGACCTGTTTAGTAGTGGATTGTGTTATTCATACTACTGTATAATTTTATCTTGAAAACACTTGTCATTATGAGTATATTGTGTATTCAAAAATTTGTCATTTGGCGTTTCATAATGTTCATAAGCCACTGCTGGAATTGATGTATTCCTTACTTTGCATGTTACATTTATTTAGAGGAAGAAGATGAGGGAAAAGGAGGAAGAGAAAGGATAAAACTAAATATAATAGGCAATTATTTAGACAGTTAATCCAAGAGAAATAATTTCGACGTTTGAATTAAAACATTTCTATCAAAATATGATTAATTTTAACAATAAAACGGGTAGCCTTACCGATATTCTTGCTTCTGCGGAATTTGAAACCCTTTTATTTGCTAAGACTAGGCTTAATCGAGATCATGATTTATCAACACATGCTGTTCATTTTAATTATAACTTTGTAGGCAGTCACCAGGTGTGAGAAATATGGAGGTGGAGTAGGTATCTTTATTCTGAAGGAGTATTCCACAATTAAAATTTGGAGTTTGGTGCCATCCAACTGTGAGGCAGTTGCCATAAAGATAATGGGCACTTGAGATGTCATATATTTTTTTGTTATCTTGCCACTCCTATAAGGAGTAAATCTGTACATGGACTTTATAACTGGCTACTGACAATTTCTGGGCTCGACACCTATGTTAACTACTGGTGATTTTAATATCCATGAGTGTGGTTAATAATAGTGATTTTTTTAAAATGATTTTAAATGTAATTTGGAGATATTTGATTATAGGTTAGTTAACACACCACATACCCCAATGATACTGTGTTTTAGGTAAGATTTTTTCAATCACCAAAATGGTATTCAATTTACCTGCGCAGAATTCTTGTGTGTGTAATCACATTCCTTTAATTTTTGTGTTTCTGGTGCATCCACTGCCCCCACACACTCAAACTTCCAACATCACTTAGAAGCCATAGGTATTAAATTAGCCTTCCTCCTTAAATACATTAATGCTGTTTTTCTCCGTATCATCACTTAGAAAGTTCTTATCACATGGTTTACTCTAGCTGCAAAGACAGTAGCAACTTATTGCAACTCATTGTCATCACCAGAATGAAGGCCTCTCCAGCAACTTTCCAGTTCCTTCTGTTTTGTGCAATGGCCATCCATTTACTACCCATGAACTCACGAATTCCATTTGTCCATCTCCACTGTTGTCTTCCAGGTTTTCTTTTAGCTCCTCTTGGGTACCATTCTGTTATTTCCATAGTCCATCTGTCGTCATGTCTTTGAGCTATGAGTCCTACATAAGCCATGATGGGGAAATAATGAAACATAAAATAAAGAACATTTTTCATTATTTTATGTTTCGGACAAATTGGGATATTGCTCCTCAGTATGTGACTATATTTCCTGAATGATATCCATCCGAAATTTATTCTTCTCTTGACTTCCAGGCATTTATCATTATTACAGCTAATGATTTGTTCCAGATAATATATGAATCCACTTTTTTCAATTATGCTCCTTCAATGTCTATATCCCTTTCTGTGATATACTTGTTCATCATTACTTTTGTTTTTGTCACATTTATCTTTAGTCCAAAATTTTTAATTCTGAATAACTGATTAGGATTTTCCTCCAATTCTTTGGGATCATGGCTAATGATCACAATGCTATCTGCAAATCGTAAATGGTTTAGGTACTCTCCATTCACAATCACAGAATCTCCTTTCTGTGACCAATCTAATTGTCTGAAAACTTGCACAATATCTTCGAAGTAAACAACTTCGAAGATATTGTGTGACCTTGTCTAACTACTTTCTCAATTTAAATTTGCTTCTATCGTTTGTTTGTTTGTTTGTTATTTGGTTTTTAGGAGCATTAGCAACTAAGGCCATATTGCTCCGGGAATATTCGGTGATCATTCCCTGATCTTTCCGCATCCCCGTATTTGGTGGTGACGGGATCGACCCCCGGTCTAATCAAGAAGCGTGCGTTACGCACTGCTGCTTCTTCCCACCTGGCTACGGAGGCGCCTTGCTTCTATCTTTGTGTAGTATAATAAAGGAAGTAGCGCTATCATATATTTACTTCAAAATCATAATATATGGAGTATCTATGCCTTGTCTTTTCAGTGCCCGAAATATTGCCTTTTGCTGTATGGAGTCAAATACCTTTTCATAATCCACAAATGTCAGGCATAATGGTGTTTTATATTCATTTGCTTTCTCCATTAACTGTGATAATACGTGAAGGTGATCCATAGTTGAGAATTCTATCATAAGGCAGCTTGCTCTTTCAGTTGATTCTCATGAAGTATTCTTTCAATCTGTTAGTGATGACTCGTGAACAACTAGCAGATGGGGACAACAAGCTAATTGGGATATAATTTCCAATTTCTGATTTATCTCCTTTCTTATGCAGCAAAATTATGATTGCAATATTCCAGTCCGTGGGTGTGACACCTTTCTAAATATATTTTGTGAAGAGTCTTGCCAGTTTCTGTCATATTTCTACCCCCCAATTTTAACAACTCTAAAGTAACTTTACCTTCACCAGAGGCTTCCTGATTCTCCATTTTCTTCTTGATTAGATTGGGGTTCGAGCCCATGACCGCCAAATACTGAGGATGCGGAAAGGTCAGGGAATGACCACCGCATATCCCCGGAGCAATATGGCCTTAGTTGCTAATGCTCCTAAAAACCAAATAACAAAAAAAATGTCATATGTGTTGCTAATTTGCGATCCATCTTCCCCACTGCTGGCATAATTTCTTCACTCCTTATGACAGTCATATATTAGCATAAGTTGAGGCATATGATCCAAGAAAGCAAGCTTATAGAGCATCATCCAAAAAAAAAAAAAAAAAACCCTTCTATTTTCACCCATCTGGTCACTCCAAATGTTTGTCTAGTTCAGCCTTAAATTTATTTAAGCTATCAACTTCCACAACAGATGGAAGTCTGTTCCAGCAAACAACTAACTGCTGGCTAAAGGCAAACTCCCACACATCTATTCTATAACTATCTTTCCTCAATTTGAATCTATGCCCCCTCAGATTCTTAATCTGGGCAAGCAGAGGTATCCCATCAGCATTGAGCTTGCTCAAACCATTCAAGGCCTTATACACCTCAATCAGGTCACCTCACAGGTGCCTGGTCTCCAGCTTAGCATTAGCATAGGCATACGATGCAAGAAAACAAGCTTATGCAGCATCAGGCAAAATAAAAAAAAAAATCTCCCATTTTACCCCTCCATTCGTTCCAAATGTCGGTCCAGCTCAGCTTTCAATTTATTTAGGCTATGCCCCTCAGGTTCTTAATCTAAGCAAGAAAGAGGAAGAATCCCATCAGCATTTAGCTTGCTCAACCCATTCACGGCCTTATATACCTCAGTCAGATCACCCTGCAGGAGCCTACTCTACAGGCACTGCAATTTACACAACTTAAGCCTTTCTTGGCAAGAGCACCCCATGGTTTTCTTGGTAAGAGCACCCCTTCGTTTCATTCTAGCAACTCTACATCCTTCCTAAAATGAGGCCTCCAGACCTGTACACAGTGCTCCAGGTGTGGCCTGACCACCGCCTTGTACAACGGGATAATTACCTCCCTGTCCCTGCTAACAAAATTCCTATATATCATTGACAAAACTCCATGACCTGCCCTTTATCCCGTCTGCACTTCTCAGCGAACTTCATATTTGACTGAACAATTACCCCCAGGTCTTTTTCACTTTCCACTTCCCTGAGTGTAGTACCACATAGTTGGTACGTTTCTCTTGGGTATATTGCTACCCATATGCAGTACTTTGCATTTGTCAAAGTTAACCTTCAGTTGCCACTTCTCAGCCCATTTGCCCAACTTATCTAGATCCACTTCGAGTAGCATACTATCTTTACTGTCATTAACAACTCTGCCAACTTTGTATCATCTGCAAACTTGGACATTAATCCTGATATACCTTCATCAATATCACTGATAAATATAAAAACAACAGTGGGCCCAACACTGAACCCTGGGGAATCCCACCAATAACAACAGTCCATGAAAATCCACTGATTACCACTCTCTGTTCTCTACCACACAACCATCCTCTTATCTTTAGTAGCAACTTGCCCTTAATACCATTCTGCTCCAATTTGTACAGTAGCCTTCCATGTGCAACAGTATCAAAAGCTTTCCTGAAATCCAAGTACAGCAGGCCCTGTTATAACGTGGTTTGCTTTACGCTGATTCGGTATAACGCTGTTCTTACATTTTAACCCGTATCTGACTATAACGCTGTCACAGATCACTATAACACTCTTTTACAGATTGCATTTTTGGCATATTTAATGAAATCGTTTCATTTGATGGAGTCAATAGCTTGAAAATGAATAGCAAAACAGGATTAAAATATTTCCCATGCCGACTTGAGAAATTTTCCCACGCTCAGTGAAATTTTCTCGCACGCTAATTTAATTGCAGTTCAGTCACTTGTTACGTAGTTCCGAGATCAACCTTTTAAAAAATGATCAAGTATATTGCTTGTAATATTTGCGTTATATGCATTTATCCGAAGTCTAGTCATCACTCAGTACAGTACAGTATTACACATTGTGCGTAACGTACAGTTTCTTGCAAATTGTATCGTAATTAATGCAACCAACGCAGTTACATATTCGAAGAATTAATAATGGCCGATAAGAATGAAAAAACAAAGTCTGGGCGCAGTATGAAGACTATAAATGTAAGAAAAAGAATGAATTTGAAAATTAAATTAGACGTTTTGAAGCAAATCGATTCCCGTCAAAGACAAGCAGATGTGTGCCATAATTTAGGACTTGCAAGTTTAACTGTAAGAACAATTATAAAAAAATAAAGAATTAATTTTAGCAGCGGGAAAGATAGCTGTTCCACTGCAAGCAACTAGGGCTAGGCCGGTTATTAGGATTGAAATGGAAAGACTTTAACTAATTTTATTGAAGATAATATCCAATGCAGAATTCGGTTAAGTTAAATATTATTAAAAAAAAAAAAAAAAAAAAAAAAAAAAGAGAGATTAGTCAATATGATGATCTGAAGAAAACTCAACTAAAAAAAAAAAAAAAAAAAAATGTGGAACCATTTAAAACTGGTAAGAGCTGGTTGAGTAGATTTAAAATCTAGGAAGAAGCCGCCAGTGCAGATCAAGGAGACGAAATTTTCAAAAAAGAACTTTTCAATCAGATTGAAGAGGGGTATTGTGTGTTATACTTCTCAACAAGTTTATAACATAGATGAAGCACGACTTTTGTGGAAACGAATGCCTAAAAGAAGTTTCATATTGAAAGAAGAAAAAACATGGCAGGTTTCAAAGCGGCAAAGGATTGGGTGACTTTATTGTTGGGTGGTAACGTTGTGGGGGATTTAAAATTAATACTCCTTTTAGTTTATTTAGAAGAGGGCCAAAGTTCAACGCAAAATCGACACATTTTTCATGATTAAATTCATCAATTACATTAAATCAATTTAGATCAATTAAATTCATGATTTTAATTGGAATTTTAAGTTTAATTTTGATACGTAAGTAGCTACCGCATAATTATATACGTATGTAATGCAGAATATTTTATATGTATAAATATTTGAATATTAAATATTTTGACCTAAATTTGTGCATCTTTTCACTATCGTTTATTATTGATTAGGAAATATCCTATGGCACCGACCGCAACTTACAAATACATGTTACCTTAAGGGAATGCGGAGCTCGCTTAGCGCAGATTCACTTAGCGCTCTGTTTTTCCGGAACGAATTATCAGCGTTAATCGGGGGTCACCTGTATATGATATCAAAATCATTTTGACATTTGGATCCTTTGGGACCACATCATAGTATCCAATCAAATTGGTCAGACAAGACCTCCCTTTTAACAAATCCATGCTGTGTCTTAACTATTACTGCAGTCATGTCTTGATGATTCTGCAATGCTTTTTTAACCAGTGGTTCCATTATTTCCCCCGGAACACTATTTAAACTAAAAGATCTATAGTTACTTGTGTCACCTTTTGAATGCTCTTTGTGGATTGGTAATACATTCGCACATCTCCAGTTCATGGGGACCTCCCCTGAGTACAAGGAAGCTCTCATAATTATGTCTAAGAGTTTACTTTCTTCCCTTGCTTCCTCCTTTAATATAATTGGATAGATCCCATCCAGCCCAGGTGCCTTCCTTAACTTCAACCATTTCTCCTCCACTTTGCTCCCTGTTATAGTTTGATAAACTTCTGGCATTTCCCTCATTGAATAAGTCCTCATGTATGAATGTAGATGCAAAATACTCATTCAGTTTATCAGCTACCTGAGCATGATCATCAATAGTCAACCCATCTATGTTAAGTGATCCAATTTGGTTCATCCCTTTCTTTCTAGATTTTACATAAGTAAAGAACTCTTTGCTGTTTGCCTTTGCCAAAGATTTCTTGTAATCTGCCTTTGCCTGCCTAATCTCCTTTGTGACCTGATTACAGACAAACTTATATCTGCTATAGGCTTCTGTGTCACCTGATAATTTATATGCATCCCATACATTTTTCTTTTCTGCCATGAGCCTCATTAATTCATCTGACATCCATTTAGGCCTGAACCTTCTCATACCAACTGAGTATTTCTCAGTTGGTATTAAAAGCCTAGTCGCCTCTAAGATTGTCCCTGAAGGCTTCCCATTTAGAATTCAACATTGGTAACATCATCAGTTGATCCCACTGTACAGAATTTAAAAACTGTCTGAGACCGCTGTAGTCACCTTTACAAAATCAAAAGCCCTTCCCTTTAGACTTAATGGTAGTTATATCTTTAAGTAATTCCCATATCAGTACATTGTGATCACTGTCACTCAGTGGTTTCTTTATCTGCAAATTCTTAATGCATGAATAATCACTGCTGATAATCAGATCAGGAGTATTAATCCCTCTGGTTGTATCTTGAAATGCTGCTGTAGAAAACAGTCATCCAATAAATCCAAAAAAGTCTTGCTAGGGTCCAAGTGATCAACACATAAGTTCCAGTCAATATCTGGATAGTTAAAATCCCCAATCATAAGACATTCTGATTTATTGGCTCACTATTTCTCTGCACAATTGATCATTATACTCATCAGATTCATTAAGCCTATAACACACACACACACTAATTTTTTCTTTCCCAGTGCTTATGTCACGCCTAACACTGCATTTTCCACCAACATCAATTGGATGCACTCCCTTAGATTTTGTGTGTTTCTTAAATAACAGCATGTCCCCCTCCTCCCTTCATGTCTTGTCTATCCTTTCTGTACACATTGTACTCTCCATATTCCTATTCTGCACTGCTTATATCTGTGTGACACCATGTCTCTGATATCCCAAAAATATCTGCCTTTGATGTCTTGACTAGCACTTCAAGCTCATCAATTTTTTTTTAACTATACTCCTAGCATTGGTGTACATGCAAGTACACATGCATTTGTTTCTACACTTAGTTACCCTAACACAGCCCATGTATTTATTTGTTCCACTATGACTCCCAACAATCCTGTAAATTTGCCTTGCATTCCATGCTGCTGCTCATTCTAATAGAAGCAGTGCAAGAATAACTTTTGCCTCTGCCTGCAGCCACTTTTAACCTTTTAGTCTGTGTATCCCACCCCCAAGCTAGCAGTTTTCCGACACACCTAACAATGCCTCGATAATATCAGCAAATATTGTTGCACCCTTTCTATTTAAGTGCATCCGATTCTGTAGAAGCAGTCTTTCCTGTCAACAAGCACAGATGCTGAAACTTGCAGAACTTAAGCCTCTCTTAGTAGGAGCACCCCATTGTAACTCTCACCAACCTTGTTGCCCTTCTCGCAACTCTACATCCTTCCTAAAATGAAGCCTCTAAACATGTATGCAGTACTCAAGGTGTGGCCCGACCATTGCCTTATACATTTTCTAAAACCCTAAGTGTAGTACAACACAATTGGTACATTTCTTTTGCAGTACCTTTTGCATTTGTCAATATTAAACTTCAGTTGCCACTTGTCAGCCCATCTGCCTAACTTTTCTAGATCCTGTTGCAGTAGCATACTGTCTTTAGTATCATTTACAACCCTGCCAACCTTTGTATCATTTGCAAACTTGGACATTAAGCATGATATACCTTCATCGATATCATTGATAAATACACAAAACAACAATGGGATTAGCACTGAACCCTGGGGCACTCCACTAATAACATTAGACCACGTAGAGCAGTGTCCATTTATTACCACTCTCTGCCATCTCCCACTCATTCATCCCTTTATCCATTGCAGAACTTACCTTTAATGCCATACCACTCCAATTTGTACAGAAGTCTTCCATGTGCAACAGTATCAAAAGCTTTCTTGAAATCCAAGTATATGATATCAAAATAATTTTTTGTATCCAGTTCCTTTGTGACCACATCATAGTATCCATACAAATTAGTCAGACAAGACTTCCACTTAAAAACCCATGCCGTGTCTGAACCATTACTGCAGTCATGTCTAGGTGATCCTGCATCACTTCTTTAACCAGTGACTCCATTATTTTCTCCGGAACAGAAGTTAAACTAACAGGTCTATAATTATTTGCATCACATTTTGAACTCCCTTTGTGAATTGGGGATACATATGCACATCTCCAGTGCACGAGGACCTCCCCTGAATATAAGGTTGCTCTCATAATCAAGGCTAAGGGTTTGCTTACTTCCCTTGCTGCCTCCTTCAATATAACTGGATAGATTCCATCTGCCCCAGGTGCCTTTTTTATGTTTAACTTCAACAATTTCTCCTCCACTTTGCTCTATTTAATTAAAAAATCATTTAGCACCCTGTTACAGTTTAGTAAACTTCTGTTCTCCCTGACCTTACAGAATTCCTGATGTGTGAATGAAATGCAAAATACTCATTCAGTTTGTCCGCTCTCTGAGCAGGATCATGAACAGCCGAACAACCAACATCAAGGGGACCAATCTGATTCCTCCCTTCTTTGTACAGTTTACATTAGTAAAGAAGTCTCTGTTGTTTTTCTTTTCATCCTTAGCCAAGGATTTCTCATAATCAGCCTCTGCTTACCGAATCTCATTTGTGACTTGATTACAGACTAGCTTATATCTGCCTCAGGCTTCTGTGTCATCTGCTAATTTACATGCATCCATCCCATGCAGTTTTCTTCTCTGCCACGAGCCTCAATAGTTCATCTGACATCCATTTAGGCCTAAATCTTGAACAGTATTTCTTATTTGGTATGAAAAGTCTAGTAGCTTCCAAATTAATTCCTTGAAGGCTTCCCATTTAGAATACAGTTTTAACATCATCCGTTGATCCCACTGTATAGAATTTAAAAACTGACTGAGACCACTGTAGTCACCTTTACAAAAACAAAAACCCTTCCCATCGATGGTAGTTACATCTTTAAGTAAATCCCACATCAGTACACTGTGATCACTGTCACCTAGTAGTTCCTTTATCTGCAAATTTTTAATGCATGAATAATCACTGCTGATGATCAGATCAAGGATATTACTCCCTCTGGTTGCCCCTCGAACATGTTGCTGAAGAAAACAATCCTGCAATATATCCACAAAAGTCTTGCTAGCGTGCGAGTGACCAATCCACAAGTTCCAGTCAATATCTGGAAAGTTGAAATCTCCATTACAAGACATTCTGATTTACTGGTCCATTCTGTTTCTCTGCAGAAATGTTCATTGTACTCATCATATAAAAAAAAAAAAAAAAAAAAGTCATTAGGCCTATAACACACTTCTACTCTCATTTTCCCTTTCCCAGTGTTTATGTCACACAAAAGAAACTCAACATTGTACTGTCCACCCATGTCAACTGGATGCATTTCCTTAGATTGTGTGTTTCTTAAAGTTATTTGTTTTATGATGACCCCCACTAGTCCCTGAATCTCCCAACACCCCATCCTCCAAGTCGAGTATTATGTAAGTCGGGGAGTTCCAGTATTACTGTATTATAGGCAGTCTCTAGGATTCCCCCTATATGGCACTGATGCATCTGACAGGCCATTTGCCAAGGCTGGCATGTGTGTAAGTGTAGGTGTGTATAGTATATGCGGGTCTGTTGAGCATTGAGTGCTAGCACCAGGCAACTTGTGCAGCCGGGGGACGCGGCACACACCTGGTTCCCTGAGTCCCATCCACAGCCACGTGGAGGCATGCCAAGGTCTTACTAGTGCTGAAATGGCAGACCAAGAATTAAGGATGGAAAAAAAAGGAATTAGAATGATAAGTAGGAGATGGAAGGGGTGGAAAAGAGACAGAAAGTAGGAGATGAAAGTGGAGGGCATCTCCTAGAAATAGGATGAAATAGTTTAGTAAAGTTTAGTAGGTTACCAGTGGAGAATCTCAAAGTTAATTTTCAATCCAATAACAATTAACATAATTTTCATAAACTATACATTAGAATGTGTTAGACTGCCTAACCAGCAGTGAAACAAGAGTCATTGGTGTCAAATGTATTGAGACATAATCAATATTATTCAACACAATTTCCTAGAGGAATACACAGCCACCAAACTAGCAGAACCAAAAGAGTTGTCACACACCTGGTAAGTTACCTTACCCTCATTAATTTAGAATCTGACCAGGATGATGTCCAATCAATCTTATTCTAAAACATTAAGTTAACTGTAGTATCATCCAACTAGGAAAAAATATGACTTGATCTAAAATTACATCTCAAAGTTTAAATTAAACTACATCAATTTGCCACCCACACACATAAATCTGAACAATTTCAGATTATCACAAAACAGCATATATATAGAACTTAATTCCTTAACTCTAAGCAAATAAATGACTAAGCCCATGCACGAATCGTTATTAACAATTTATTCATAAATATCAGGAAAGTAAACTGATATAAATAAAATAAATAAATTTTCTGTTTATACTCCGGGACGACCAAACGGTCAGAGGAGTTCACAAATAGACAGAATACAAGAAACAGCACCGTATTCAGCAGTCACGGGCTTGAACCCCGGTCACTCAAGGCGCGTGTACTTACGCACCCGCGCGCCTGACCCAACCAGATTAAAATAGAGCCATGCTCACAAAGTTCTGAAGGTGGTTATCAATATTTCCAATTAATACAATACATTCAAAACAGTCTGTCAAGCACAACATAACATATACACCTAATTCTGTTTTTGCACGAACTTTTTTTACACGAATTTGATTTAACACGAATTCAAAATAAATATTTGATTCTCTTTTTACACGAGTCATTTTGATTTAACACGATTTCTAAGGTTTTTTTTTTTTTATTTGTGGCATACTAGTATCATTTCTATATTACACGCACCAATAGATTGGATAACAGCCAGTGTGTGCGTTTTGAAACGCGTGCTTTTGTTTACCAATGTATACGTCTAGGTATCTATGAATCATCAACGTTTTTATTGAATTTGGTGCACATCTACGGTATTCGTGCATTGTATCTTCGGAAGACATTCAGTGGTAAGCTCTATTTCAAAGTGAAAGAATCTTTAGTGAAATTTGTGCACATATAAATTTATTAATTTTGCCAATAGTCAATAAATTGTAAGTTTACAAATTTTTCATACCTTTTTTTATTAATTATAACTGAGATATTTTTCAGTAGCCCTCATATAATGTCGAATAATTCGCCTATTACCAAAATGAAAAGGAAAGCGATTTCTTTGGAACTTAAAATTCAAATTTTAGATCGTCTTGCAACTGGACAAGGGGCTACGTCTGTAGGAAAGCATTTTGGTGTATATGAAGCTACCGTAAGAACTATTAAGAAAAATGAAGCTGCAAATAGGAAGTCTGTATGTTCTGGAACAAAAGTAAGTGTTAATTCATCATCATATACAAGAGATATTGTCAAAGAAAAAATGGAAAAGGCTCTGGTAATATGGATAGAAGATCAGTCACAAAAAAGTAGATGGAAATGCCATTAAGTACCAGTAGATGGAAATGCCATTAAGTACCAGTAGATGGAAATGCCATTAAGCAAACAGCACTAAGAATTTACACACATATTAAAGAAAAGAAGCCAAGCACTTCATCTCAGTTAAACAGAAAGTATGAATTTTCTGCGAGTACAGGTTGGATGACAGAGTTTCTTAAAAGGAATGCTCTTCATAACATAAAAATTAAAGGTGAAACTACATCTGCAGATGAATCGGCTGCTAAAGTATTCCCGCAGGAACTTGCAAAAATTATTGAAGATGGAGGATACACTCCTGATCAAGTGTGGAATGCAGATGAAACTGGTTTCTTCTGGAAACGAATGCCGAACAGAATGTATGTAGCCAAATCGCAGAAAACTGCTGTTGGTTTTAAGGTAGCTAAGGATCGTGTAACCTTATTATTTTCCTCCAACGCTTCAGGAGATCGTATGTTGAAACCACTGCTGGGAAATCGAGCCCTAAACCCACGTTCAATGAAAGGTGTAGATATCAATAAACTGCCTGTTCACGGGATGGCAAACAAGAAGGCCTGAGTGACCACTGCTATCTTTACAGAATGGTCCAACAAATGTTTCGCCCCAGAAGTCAGACGTTATATGAATTTGAAAGGTCTCGAATTTAAATTTCTTCTGATTCTTGACAATGCACCCGGCCATCCTGTCTTGGAACACCCAAACGTACAAATTTTATTTCTGCCACCTAATACTACATCTTTGATACAACCACTAGACCAAGGTATAATTGCGACAATTAAAACATACTACGTAAAACGAACATTCCAACACGTTTTGGACAAACTGAATGATGAAACACTAACAGTCGTTGATGTGTGGAAGAAATTCTCAATTATGGATTGTATCAATCAAGTTGGATTAGCGTTAACTGAATTAAAACCAGCAAATTTAAATGCATGTTGGAAAGCGGTTTGGCCACAATGTGTAAAAAGCAAAGATCCCATCATCCCTAATACGACCGAATTTCCCAACATCATTACAATGGCACACAAAATTGGTGGAGAAGGATTCGATGATCTATCGTTTGAAGATATTGATCAATTGTTAACCGACAAAGCTCTAAGCGAAGATGAAATATTAGAGGTTGTCCTTGGGACTCCTTATCCCACAGAACGTAGTGATAATGAAGAAATTGATCCTGTTCTAAATGCAGATTTAATAAAAGAAGGTCTGGAACTGGCCAGAAAATTAGGTAATCATTTTGTCAAACATGACCCTAGTGAGGAACGCGCTGGGAAGTTTCAACGTGAACTGAAGTTGTTGACAGCCTCTTACAGAGAATTATATAACGCCCTAACCAAAACACGAACACAACGATTAATAACTGAATTCGTTCGTAAAACCGGTGAAACATCAGCACCAGAGGAGACTCGTGCTGATTTTGCTCAAGAGATCACAGAAAGAATTTCATTAATAGAGGAAAAAGACGATGTCCACAACATTTCTAGTGACAGCAGTGATATTCCAGTCGTACGCAAACGTATGCGCCGTTTATTATCAGAAAGTGAAAATGAATAAAATCTTGTTATGTGTAAAACAGATTTTTTTTGTTAATGAAGAATTTTTTTCATTTTATATGCATATAAATTTACTTTAATACATTTTCATTACATATTATTACATGTGTATTTTGTTGAAATAAAATAATAAGCTTAAAATGAATATTTTTATGTTTTTTTTAAATTATTTTTACTGATTTTTTAGATCCGGGAACCAATCTTCTTTTCTTCCATAAATACAATGTCTTTTTTTACACGAATTTTTTTACACGTATTTTTCAGGAACGTATCTATCGTGTAAAAACAGAATTAGGTGTATATAGTTTATAACATATTCAAAACAGCAGTTTGTCTGAACCAAAATTAGGTGTTCAAAACAAATCTGTTAAATTGTTCAGAAAGTTCAGGTCTAATGTCAAGATTCCATGACACAAACCCTAGAAAATAACTCATTATGTACAAATTCAGTGAAGAATTAATTAATTCTATCACAATTCAGAAATGCCACTAGGACATGAGAAGTTCAAGGCACAAGATGAAGTCTCCCAAAAACCTATATATCACTTCCAATAAGTTTTTTACTTCGCTTGAAAACCTTGTTTACATACTTTGCTAGAGCAAGGAAGTTAAACTTGTTTTCAAGTAATTTGTATAAGTCATATTCATTCAACATATTTTGAAAACTAAATGCACAAGGCATAATATGTTATGGATTGAAATTAACTATATAATATTGGTGTAAATACACCACAGTTTACCCCTTAAGTTTAACTACATAAGTAGTGTAAAGGGATCATTTGATTTTATTTCATATTGTGGCTACCTTCACAACGACATATAAGGTATTGCACTACTTTGAATAAACAATGCTTCTCTAATAGAGGAGACTACTGTTATTTATTTTCAGTGGGCACCACCACCCAGACTGCAGCTCCAAAGCAGTGCCATCTGGGTGGTGGTGCCCACTGAGAATAAATAACAATAGTCACCTCTATTAGAGAAGCATTGTTTATTCAAAGTAGTGCAATACCTTATATGTCGTTGTGAAGGTAGCCACAATATGAAATAAAATCAAATGATGCCTTTACACTACTTATGTAGTTAAACTTATGGGTAAACTGTGGTGTATTTACACCAATATTATATCATTCATCATATACATTTGTTAACATTTACAGTTCAGATCTATAGTCAAGGTAACAATGACATTCGAATGTCAGATGTTGCAATGTCTCTGGTACGCCACAACTACACAAAGGGAAAGCAACCAATCCTATCAAACAATTTTGAGATTAAACTACCATGTCCTGATCTTAAAAAGGTAATATATAAGCCAGGGTTAAACTAGCCCAAATGGAAGAATCTAAATTCTGCCAATTGGGCTAGTTTAACCCTGGCTGTTTATATACTCTGGCATAATTTATTAAATTCCACCATTAAAAATTTATTCGTAATCCTACCCCTTTATAATGTATATCGTTTTTAGTTGGTATATCAAAGTTTAGATTATAATGTTGAAATGCCACATGTAATTCCTTTTTTCAGTGGTATTGTAAATAATTAAAGTTCACCTCACACTTAATAGGCAATTTTCCTGTTATTACCTGTAGTAGTGATTGCGCAAAAAGCTCCAGAAGTTGCCAGAAGGAATAAAACTCTAGGTCTGTGTGATATATTTATTCACAAGATATTTACCTATACTGGAGCCCCTGGCATAACATACCACAGCATACTATAACATACTATTGGGATAAAAATGTATTTATAGTACAACTTCAGAGTGAAGGGTTTGATACCCCATGAACATTTTGTTATTCTGATAAGTTTACCAGTTAGAGTTTTAACTTTTTTCAATACACATTTAGCATGGGAGACAAATTGGAACCTGATATCAACCATAACTTGAAATAATTTTAATTTCTGATGATTTTAATTGGTTGATCTAGTAGTCTAATATTAGAGGGTCTGTTTATATTTAGTTGAAATTTAAGCAACATATGCTTGGTTTTGTTATCAATATTTATAATTTGTGTATCTGACACTAGATATTAAGGTCAGATAGTACATCGTTGGCACGTTCTTCGAGCTCCCACCTGGAGTCACCAAAAACAAGAACGACCAAGTAGTCAGCATAGGGAACGTTAAGTATTTTCTCGTGTTCAAATGCCATTCGCCCATCAAGGACCACATTCCAACAGACAGGTCTGAGAATAGATCCTTGAGGGTAGCAGGGGGTGACCAGTCTCGCAACAGAAAAGAGCCAGAAAAGACCTGTCCTGGAAATAACCATGCATTAAATGATAGATAGGCACAGAGACCAGGCCTCCCAGAACCTCGTCCATAGTAAATTTTATGGCATTTACTGTGGATTTCTCATTGGTAAACCCGAACTGATTAAGTGTTTGTAAGTTTTTACCTGTGTAATAATTTTAAAATCTTTCAACTATCAATATTTCTAGAACTTTGCCTAAAACCGGAAGTAGTACAATTGGCTTACAAGCAGCTAAATTTGCTAGTTTTTCAGTACTCTTTAAAATAATTTTAAGATTTGCCTGCTTCCAAGACTTAGGAAACAAGCCCTCCTTTAAGCATGTGTTAAAAACATTTATAAATAATTTAGGACGTTTATTTCAAATTCTTTTCATTATTGTAACCTCCATTAAATCCAATCCGGGACATTTACCACATTGCATACAGTTAACGCAAGGGCTGTTTCTTCCTGAGTGAATTATTCCTGATCTCAAGGACCCACATAAGTCAAAATGTTCCAGTCAAAGACTAGTTTGTTCTAAGTTCTCAGGACCTGAAATATCTTGCTTTATTATGAAATATTTTGCATAATATATTCCACGTCAGGGAGACGGGGAATATATTATGCAAAAAGGAGAGGTGGAAAATAGGACTAGGGGTCCTGTTTGAATTTGAATTTTAAATTTGAAAGCCCAGACACAATAGGAGGGAGTATATGATGAGAGCTTTGTCAAATGATTCGTCCCTGTGCAGAGAAATAGAATGGACCAGTAAATCAGAATGTCTAGTAATGGGGGATTTTAACTTTCCAGATATTGACTGGAACTTGTGGGTTGGTCACTTGCACACTATCAAGACTTTTGTGGATTTATGGGAGGACTGTTTTCTACAGCAACATGTTCGAGGGAGTAATACCCTTGATCTAATTTTCAGCAGTAATTATTCATGCATTAAGAATTTGCAGATAAAAGAAACACTAGTTGGCAGTGATCACAGTGTACTGATGTGGGATTTACTTAAAGATTTAACTACCATCAAGGGTAAAGGGAAGGGTTTTGTTTTCATAATGATGACTACATTGGTCTCAGACAGTTTTTAAATTCTATACAGTGGGATCAACTGATGATGTTACCAATGGTGAATTCTAAATGGGAAGCCTTCAGGGACTTAATCTTGGAGGCTACTAGGCTTTTCATATGTTCAAAGTTCAGGCCTAAATGGATGTTGGATGAATAAATGAGGTTCGTTGTTGTTGTTGTTGTTGTTTATTAGTTGTTAGCGCATTGGCTTCTGTGGCCATAATGCAGCTCTCTTGATTTTGCTTTCCTAGTCTGGTTTCTTTCATATTTTAGATCTAAGTAATACCTGACTTTATGAAGCGATAGAGTCCAAATGGATTCATTGACTTGTGGTGATTTTTGTGTTTTAAATCTGATTATATAAGCCTATTGATTTTAGGTAGTGAAAAACTTCTCATTAGCATTAGTAGAGGCATTTGATGCAAGAAAGCAAGCTTATGCAGCATCAGCCAAAAAAAAAAAAAAAAAAAACCCACTTCCACTTCACCCCTCTGTTCATTCAAAATACCTGTCGAGCTGAGCCTTAAACTTATTTAGGCTATCAACCTCCACCACAAGGGATGGAAGTCTGTTCCACCAACCAACCACCCGCTGGCTAAAGGCAAATTTCCGCACGTCTATCCTACATCTGTCTTTCCTCAATTTGAATTTATGCCCTCTCAGGTGATTTTTCTGAGCTAGAGGAAGAATCCCATCAGCATTGAGCATGCTTAAACCATTCAAGGCTTTATACACCTCTATCAGATCACCTCGCTGGTGCCTAGTCTCCAGACACTGTAATTTGCAAAACTTAAGCCTTTCTTCGTAAGAGCACCCCTTTGTTCCATTCACTAATCTTGTTGCCCTTCTCTGTACTCGTTCCAGCAGCTCTACATCCTTCTTGAAATGAGGCCTCCACACCTGTATACAGTACTCTAGGTGTGGCCTGACCATTGCCTTATACAATGGAATAATCACCTCCTTATCCCTGCTGGAAAAATTCCTGTATATCATTGACAATACTCCATGAGCTACTCTTGCAGCCCATCTGCACTGCTCAGAGAACTTCATATCTGCCTGCACAACCACCCCCAAGTCCCTTTCATTCTCTACCACTGTCAGTGTAGTACCACAGAGTTGATACATTGCTCTGGGGTTGCTGTTTCCCATGTGTAGTACTTTACATTTGTCAATGTTAAACTTCATTTGCCACCTCTCAGCCCATCTGCTCAACGTTTCCAGATCCTGTTGCAGCAACATAGTGTCAGTAGTGTCCTTGACAACCCTGCCAACCTTTGTATCATCTGCAAACTTGGACATTAAGCTTGATATACCATCATCAATATCATTTATAAATACAGAAAACAATAATGGACCCAACACTGAGCCCTGAGGGACTCCACTAATAACATTAGTCCACGATGAGCAGTGTCCATTGATTACCACTCTCTGTCTTCTCCCCCTCAACCACCCCTTTATCCATAGCAACAATTTGCCTCCAATGTCACACTGCTCCAATTTGTGTAGCAGTCTTCCATGTGCAACAGTATCAAAAGCCTTTCTAAGATCCAAGTATATAATATCAAAGTTATTCCCTGCATCCAGTTCTTTTGTGACTGCATCATAGTATCCAATCAAGTTGGTCAGGCAAGACTTCCCCTTAACAAAACCATGCTGTGTCTGAGCTATAACTGAAGTCTTGTCTAAATGATCCTGCAGTGCTTCTTTAACCAGTGCCTCCATTAATTTTCCTGGAACAGAAGTTAAGCTCACAGGTCTATAATTACTTGTGTCAGCCTTTGATCCTCCTTTGTGAATTGGGGTCACATTTGCACATTTCCAGTCTATGGGTACCTCCCCTGAGTCCAAGGAAGCTCTCATAATTATGGCTAAGGGTTTGCTTACTTCCTTTGCTGCCTCCTTTAATATAACTGGATAGATCCCATCCACCCTGGGTGCCTTTCTTGTGTTTATCTTCAACAGTTTCTCCTCCACTTTCCTCTCAGTTATTTCAAGATTCTGTAGCTTACTGCCAGAGGTGTATTCAACTAGAGTTGAATATACCTCTGGCATTCCCCTTGCTGAATAACTCCTCATGTGTGAATGTCGATGCAAAATATTCATTTATTTTGTTAGCTACCTGAGCAGGATCATCAACAGTTGACCCATCAATATCAAGTGGACCAATCTGATTCATCCCCTTCCTTCTAGAGTTTACATAAGTAAAGAACTCTTTGCTGTTTTTCTTTGCATCCCTTGCCAAGGATTTCTCGTAATCTGCCTTCGCCCGCCTAACCGCCTTTGTAACTTGGTTGCATATCAACTTGTTTCTATCATAGGCTTCTGTGTCATGTGTTAATTTGTAAGTATCCCATGCATTTTTCTTCTCTGCCATATGCCTCATTAGTTCATCTGACATCCATTTTGGCCTAAACCTTGAACAATATTTCTTAGTTGGTATGTAAAGCCTAGTAGCTTCCAAGATAAGTTCTTTGAATGCTTCCCATTTTGAATTTGCTGTTGGTAACATCATCAGTTGGTCCCACTGTATAGAATTTAAATACTGTCTCAGTCCATCGTAGTCGCCTTTACGAAAGCAAAAACCCTTCCCTTTACCTCTGATGGTAGTTACCTCCTTGAGTAAATCCCACTTCAGCACACTGTGATCACTGCCACCTAGTGGTTCATTTATCTGCAGATTCTTAATGCATGAAGAATCACTGCTGATAATCAAATCAAGAGTATTACTCCCTCTAGTTGCCTCCCGAACATGCTGATGTAGAAAACAATCATCCAATAAATCCACAAAAGCCCTTCTAGTGTGTGAGTAACCAGCCCCCAAATTCCAGTCAATATCTGGGAAATTAAAATCTCCCATTATAAGACTCTCTGATTTACTGGCCCACTCTATTTCCCTGTACAGTTCCTTATTATACTCATCAGAGTCATTAGGCCTATAGCACACTCCTACTCTCAATTTTGATCTCCCAATGCTTATGTCACACCAAACTGACTCGACACTGCACTGTCCAGCGATGTCGACTGGCTTCACTTCCTTGGTTTTTATATGTTTCTTAACTAATAGCATAACCCCTCCCCCCTTCCTATCCTGTCTATCCTTTCTGTAGACGTTGTACTCCCCAAATTGCAGTTCTGCATCCCTTATATCTGTGTGACAACACGTCTCTGATATCCCAACAATATCTGCCTTTGATGTTTTGAGCAATACCTCAAATTCATCAAATTTATTTACTAAACTCCTAGCATTGGTGTACAATTTTCTACAATTTTCATACTATTTTCTTACTGAGAATGTTTTCCAAAACTAGAGCATCTTGAATTTTAGTTACTGACCTAAAAGCTATTTTTCTTTCTTTTATAAAGGCTCGACAATCTAGTAGTAAATGTTTAACTGTTTGTTGTACATGGTACTGAATGCATTGAGGCAGTTCTTCGGCTTTAAGTAGATAGGAATGGGTTAGGTATGTGTACCCTATCCGTAACCTGGCAAGTGTTACTTCTTTTTGGACACCTCTTTCATTGGATTTCCACTGCTTTAAAACTGGTTTAATTTGAAAAAGTTTATTATGTGTTTGCTCACTGCCTATTCTTTTGCTACTGTTTTTTTGCTGTTCACTCTGATACTATGTCTGTAGTCTGTAAATGGTACTTTGGTGGTTGAAGAAAGAGTGCCTGTTGCCATTTTTGCTACATGGTGTGCTTGTTCATTTCCTTTAATTCCCATATGTCTAGGAATCCAACAAAAGGTAATGACTTGTTTTCTTTTAAGGACTGTGTTTAGGGTGACTTGGATTTGTCTCAGAGTTGGATTGAAATTCTTTGTGTCACACTGTATTGCTTGCATTTTACTGAGGGAATCTGTAAAGATCAGACTATGGGGTAGCTTTTGCTGCCATATTTCGTCTATTGCTAACTTCACTGCTTGTGGTTCAGCTGTGAAGATGCTACATTCTGTTGGGAGAACTTGGTTTATTGTAGCATCAGAGGAAAAACTGCTGCCGCACCTACTTTTGTATCGGTTTTTGATCCATCTGTATATATTTGAGCATATTATGGCTATTTCTTTTGAAAGTTGCTTCCTGGTAGGGAATGTCTTCCCCAAGAGTGAAAGTAAGTATCACAGATTGGTGATGTTATTTCCCAGGGAGGGGGGTGGGGGGTGTTGGTGCATTTCATATGATAGCTAGTTTGTTGAAATCAAGAGACCAATTGGAAGTAGCTCCTTGATGCGTATGTTTGCTGGTTTGTTAACTGTTGGGTGTATTCTGTACATATTTTCCCATATTGCCGTATATAATGTTTTGAACAGAGGATGGTTTGGAAAATACTTTATTTCTGCATAAGATAGGAGTTCCTGTCTTCTGAGGTGAAGTGGTGGTTCATAAGCCTCAGCATAGAGCACTATGGCGTACAGGATCTAACCATCTTAATGCACTTGGTTTTGCAGAGCTGTAAACAGGTGCCCCGTAATCGAGTTCGGATTACGGGGCACCTGTAATCCGAACTCGATTACAGGTCCTTCTTTACAGATGTAATAAGGTGTACCCATCTGCTCCCCAATTTGTTGCAGATAAGACTCAGAATATTTAATTTCTTTTAGGCAGTTTATTCTAAGACACTTTATGTGATCTAAAAAGGTCAGTTTCTTATCTAGGGTTAATCCGAGAAAATTTGTGCTGGATGTTACTGGGATTACTTCTTCTAGCTTTAATTCTGGCTCTGGGTGTAAGTTTCTTTTACGACAAAAGTGTATTCCTACTGTCTTTTGCTTAGAGATTTTAAAGCCATTTTTTGAGTCCATGCAGTTATTTTATTAATTGTTGTTTGTAATTGATGCTCTATTGTTCGCATGTTTTGTGAAAGACAAGAAATGCTGAAATCATCAACATAAAGTGCTGCATCTATGGTATTTGGTACTTGTTTAGCTATTGAGTTGATTTTTATGGTGAACAGGGTAGCACTGAATACCGATCATTGTGGTACTCCCTCTTGCTGCACAAAGACTTTCGATAGTGTGGTTAATATCTTAACTTGGAAAGTTCATTGTTGCAAAAAATTTCAGATATACATTGATAGATGTCCTCTCATTCCAAAGTTAAGTATTCCATATCGCCATGCTGTGTCATACGCCTTTTCAATATCGAAAAATATCATTACTAAGTGCTGTTTTCTTAACAAGGCATTGCTTATGTTGTTTTCTGCTTTTATCATTAAGTCTAGAGTGCACCTGTTCTTTCTGAAACCACATTGAGCTGTATTTAGTAAGTTATGGGTTTATAAAAACCACATTAGTCGGGCATTTGCCATTTTTTCAAGTATTTTACCAAGGCAGCTAATTAAGGATTGGGCGATAGTGATTTGGATTTGTGGGACCTTTATCTGGTTTTGGAAAGGCTAAGACTATTGCGTGGTGCCATTGATTCGGAAAGGAATTTTCCAGGTATATTCTGTTATATAAGAGGAGCAACAATATCAATGATTTCTCATCTAATTTTTGTACCATCATGTATACTATTTCATCTGAACCTGCTGCACTTTGCTTTGTCTGTGAAATGGCTTTATAAAATTCTCTGAGGGTGAAAGGTTGGTTATAGCATTCTTTGTTTTTAGTAAAGAAATTCAATTTATATGTTTCTGCATGGGCTTTATGGTTTGGAAAGCTGCCTCATAGGAGTTACTATCTGATATTTTTTCAAAGGTTCTACCAAGAGCATATGCTATGTCTTTAGGTTTAGCTCAATTTTGTCCATTCCATTTTATAAAAGGAGGAGATATTTGTTGTTCATTTTATTTATTTTGTCCCAAACTTTCCGGCTGTCTGTTTTCCTAGTAATCGTAGAGGCAAAACAGATCCAAGATTTTTTCTTACTAATCTTAGTAATGCATCTAACATTCGCCCTTGCCTTTTTGAAAATGATCAAGTTAGTTGTGGTAGGGTGTCTTCAGAAAATATTCCATGCTTTGATTTTCTCGCGTTTTGCTAGGGAACATGCATCATTCCACCACGGTTGTTGTTTGGTTTTTAGGAGCATTAGCAACTAAGGCCATACTGCCCTGGGATATGCGGTGGTCATTCCCTGACCTTTCCGCATCCTCCATATTTGGTGGTCACGGGCTTGAAACCCAGTCTAATCAAGAAGCATGTGCTACGCACTGCTGCTCCTGCCCACCTGGCTACGGAGGCGCCTCCACCACGGCTTTGGATGTATGGAAAATTTTGATGAAGTTTTTGGTATAGGTAATTTTGCAACCTGGAGGAATTTGTCAGCCACATATTTCACTGCAGAATCAATTGATACCTGTTGGATTTGTTGCTGTTCTAATATTGCCAGCTCCTTGTACCTTGCCCAGTTTGCCTTATCTAATCTCCACTTTGGAGCTCTTTCTGGTTGACAAGGGGTAGGTTTTTAAAATAATCCTTACTGGATAATGATCACTACTCAGGGGATCATTATGAACTGCCCACACCAGTAAAGGGTATATTGACGGAGAGCATATAGAAAGGTCTATAGCTGTGCTAGTTCCTGTGGTTAGACATATATATATATATATATGTGGGTGTCCTGTCATTCAAGAGTATTAGGCTTATCAAGTAGTTTCTCTAGAATTTGACCTCTTTTATCTATATTTTCTTTTTCCCATAGATGATGGCCATTCATATCTCCCATGATTAGGGCTTACAATACCGGTATTTCGATATTTTTTATTTATGAAATCGGGATACTGGTATTCCAAAAACAGACGTTTTTCTCAATAAATTTTGTGACAGTTAATAAAGTAAGGAAAAAACAAGTACTGTAATTACTTTAATTCAAGTTTTAAATAAACATTTATTGCAATAACAAATATTGTGAAAAAAATCATTAAAAATACACTTATTCTAAAATCAAAAAAATACATATTGTTACTGCAAAGTTTAGTTATGTTTAAGCATCCACACTACCTGTCCGAATAAAGTGAGCTCTTAAGAAACATAAGCAATCAATAGTATGATCGTTAAAATGGATCTAATTTTGGTACATATTTGATTAGCGGCAGAAAATGCCCTTTCAGAGTCTATTCTGGTACTGAGATAATCGTAGACGATCTCAGTCCATATTTTCTAGGCTTTGAAAAAAAATAGTTAAAAGTATTTCGTTAATTTCTGACTCAAGTTCATCTTTTAAAATCTCATTGGATTCAGGCAATTTCTTATTTTGGAAAGAATTTACGGAACACTGATGTTCTGTTCCATGTTGGTCTTCCATGGTTGAATTATGTTCATCATTTTCTGAAGGAGAAAACGTTTTATTCAGCAAAGTATAATTTTCACTACAGTATCTTTAATGAGTCTGGGAGAGAGCAAAGAGTGGGGATAAGGAATAAAGAGAGCAAAGAGCAAAGGAATTCTTCATATATATAAATGCAAAGAAGAGAAGGACAAATCAGATCAGATGCATATGTAATTGCGTGGGATAGTATTAGATACCCCAACTGATGTTGCAGATGAACTCGACAGTTACTTTGCATCAATATTTACAGAAGAAAACCCCTTCATGTCAATGAGAAATTATGGGAGTGAAGTTGAAAAAAATGTAATTAATGATGTTGAAATTCCACATGTTGATTTAATGAAAAAACTTTCACACTCACAGACTAGTAAGGCTCCTGTGGTTAATGGCATATACCCTATAATCTTAAAGGATGTGGCAAGTGATTGCATTGAACCATTAAGGCTAGTTATGAGAGCATCACTGGACAGGAGAGATTCCATTGGATTGGTGTAAATTGGCACATAAAGGTTCTAGGAGTGTAACGGGAAATTACCGACAGGCCAGTCTAACTTTAGTAGTAGGGAAAATCATGGAGCTAATGATCAAGGGTGGAATTCAGGTCATTTAGATGGAAATGGAATTCTGTGAGATACACAGCATGGCTTTGTAAAGGAAAAATAATGTTTAACAAATCTGGTTAGCCATTTTGACAGGTCACTCGTGAGCTGGATTTAGAGAATAATTTCGACATTATTTAGATATCAGCAAAGCATTTGACTCAGTCTCATATGAGCGGTTACTTTATAAGTTGGAACAGGCTGGAATCATAGGGAAAATCCTTAGATGGATAGCATGATGGTTTGAGGGCATCAGGAAGGGGGTTGTGATAAATGGTTATTCCTCAGATTGGGTTAATGTAAGAAGTGGGATTCCCCAAGGATCAGTATTGGGACCACTGTTGTTTTTGATTATCTTAAATGACATCTATGAAGGGATATAGGGTGTGATGTAGTAGTAGTAATAGTGGCATGTGATGCAAGAAAGCAAGTGTATGAGCTTATGCAGCATCAGCCAAAAAAAAAACCACACCATTCCCTCCAAATGCCTGTCCAGTTCCTCCTTAAATTTATTTAACCTGTCAACTTCCACAACAACAGATGGAAGTTTTTTCCAGCAATTAACCACCCGCTGGCTAAAGGCAAATTTCTGCACATCTATTCTACATCTGTCTTTTCTTAATTTGAATTTATGCCCCCTTAGGTTTATAATCTGAACAAGTGGAAGGATCCCATCAGAATTCAGCGTGCTCAACCCATTCAAGGCCTTAAACACCTCAATCATATCACGGCACAGGTGTCTAGTCTCCAACCACTGCAATTTGCAGAACTTAAGCCTCTCTTGGTAAGAGGATCCCTTCATTCCCCTCACCAATCTTGTTGCCCTTCTCTGTACACGCTCAAGTAAATCTACATTCTTCCTAAAATGAGGCCTCCAGACCTATGCAGTACTCAAGGCATGGCCTGACCATTGCCTTATACAGAGGGACAATCACCTCCTTCTCCCTGCTAGCAAAATTCCTATATATCATTGACAAAACCCCATGATCTGCCCTGGCAGCCTGTCTGCATTGCTCAGAAAACTTCATATCTGACTGCACAATTACTCCCAGGTCTTTTTCATTTTCTACCACCTTAAGTGTAGTACCAACAGTTCGTACGTTTCTCTGGGGTTACTTCTACCCATATGCAGTACTTTGCATTTGTCAAGGTTAAACTTCAGTTGCCACTTCTTAGCCCATCTGCCCAAATTATCTAGATCCTGTTGCAGTAGCACACTGCCATTGCTGTCATTAACAACCCTGCCAACCTTTGTATCATCTGCAAACTTTGACATTAAGCCTGACATACCTTCATCAATATCATTGATAAATATACAAAACAACAGTGGACTTAACACCAAACCCTGTGGGACTCCACTAATAACATTAGTCCACAAAGAGCAGCACCCATTGATTACCAACCTCTGCCTCCTTCCACTTAACTTAACTGTCTAAACTTGCAGATGATGTAAAGATCAGTAGAGTAGTTAATGATCACTGCCAAGCAGAGCTTCTCCAGAGTGACCTAGATAGACTTCAGGGATGGTCAGAAATGTGTCAGCTATATGCTTTAATTCAGCAAAATGGAAGGTCTTACAGCCGGGGAACAGCAACCCCAAAATAACTTATACACTTGGTGGAGTTGAACTAAAGTCAGTAGCGGAGGAACGGGACTTGGGAGTTACGATACGGTCAGACATGAAGTTGTCCAAGAATTGTGGACAGGTTGCATGGTGTCCTATCGATGATTTATCGAACATTTGCTAGTAGAGGTAAAGATGTCATAATCACATAAAGGTGATTTTATAACCTTTATGTGATTAAATTATAAACTTTTTTTTTTTTAAATTAGTACCGAAAAACCGGTATTTTTGTATCAATACTGGTATTTGAATATTGGGAAAAAAATGACCAGATCCCGGTATTCAGGATCTCGGTATTGTAAGCCCTACCCATGATACATAAAGGAGTTGGTAACTGAACTACTAGGTCTTCTAGTTCTGTATAGGTTATTTCTTCATTTCGTGGTAGGTAGATGGAGGTAACTGTCACATGAAAGTTTACTGCAATCTGTACTGCTATAACCTCTAGATTAGTCTGCAAAGGGATCTGTTTAGTTGGTATACCGGAATTTACTAGGATTGCTACTCCACCATGTGCTTTGCCACTTGTAATTCTGTCTTTTCTGTATGTATTGTAATGTTTTAGTGTTATTTTATTCTGGGGTTTAAGATATGTTTCTTGCAAACATGGACTAATCGGACTGTACTGTGGTATGAGATCATGGATATCTTCAAAATTGCTGCGGAATCCTCTACAGTTCCAGTGTAAAAATTATTCATTATTTGGTTTTGTTAGTACATTCAGCTTGTTTTCTTGAGGTTGCTGCCTTTCGGTTCTCTATTTTTTGTCTTCCTTTTTTAGGGAAGTGTGGCTTTCCGGTATCCATCTCTTCTTCTTCTTCTGCAAAAGTTTCTAGTATTGCTTCATCTGTCTGATTCTTTTCTTCTACTTCCATAATTGTCCATTTTATTTCTGTTTACTTCAGCGGTTCTGACTTGTTTTGTAGCTTTGGTGGTTTCTCTAGTTGGCGGTATTGTAATGGGAGTGTTTATTGTCTGTTCAAGTTTTTCTTTTGGTTCAATAAGCAGAGAACGTGTCCATTCTTTTTTTGTTGATTTTTTTTGTTGGGATCGTTACATCTGTCTGTGTTTCTACTGCCCTATAAGTTTGCGTTACTTGTGTGTACGTTGGTCTCTTTGTTCGTTGTGGTTGTATTTTTTTTTTTGCTTCTTGGTATGTTACATTGTTTTCTACCTTATATTTCTGTATTCTCTTTTCTCTCTTCCATTCTTCACATTCTTTTGAGTAGGCATTATGTTCTCCTCTGCAGTTTGGGCATCTTGAATTCTGTGCTGTACAGTTGTGTTGTGTGTGCTCTCGTGACCCACATTTGGCACAGATAGAAAAGCCTCCACACTCTGCTTGAGAGTGTTCATACTTCTGACACTTAAAGCATCGGACAGGGTTTGGAATATATGTTCTCAGTGGGCAGTTTAGATATTCAGATTTTACTGTTTTTTGGTGGTTTTAGAGTTGTGAAAGTTAGAATTATATTCCTCATTGAGATAATTTCTCCTTCTCTTTTAATTGTTATTCTTTTCACTTGAATAACTCCTTGGTCTTTTAACTCATCTTCGGGAACATTGAGGAGATCCCAATCTGTAATTACTCCTTTTGAGGTATTCAGGGTGGAATGAGGAGTAACTGTTATTGGAATTTCTCCAAAAGTTCTCGCTTTTTCGCTTTTATTAGATGCTCTGCTTGTTTTTGATTTGTTATCTCTACTAGTAGATTGCCTGATTTTAGTCTTCTGACTGTTTTAGAAGAACTAGCTATGCTTTCAAGAGTTTTCTGAATTCTGAAAGGTGACAAAGGAAACTTCTGATCAGTTGTTCATTCTTAGAATGAATAACTACATACAGTGATGCAACTAGAGGGAGCTCCTCTGTCCTTTGTCTCTTAGCTTACACGAATCCATTTGATTTAGTTTTCTGTTAGCTTGAGTAGCAGAAACGTGGTGTGTGTTTGCCATGTTTGCTCCTTTTTGCCCTTGGCAAAAGGACTTTTCTGCCAAGGTTTCCAGTCCTGCCACAGGGAGGCAAGAGCAGTGTCGCTAGGAGGCCAAGCGGTTGAAGGGTTAGTTGGTTAGTGTAAACTATAAATATATAAAAAAAGGTAAAGAAAGGCGAGTTTCCTTTCTTCATTCTAACTTTTGGTTTTTCAAGTATAGAACTGTTTAAATAAGACTGTTGAGAGAAAGACGGGAACTTAAAAATAACTTTAATCACTTGTCAAGAGCACTCTATAAATTGCAGTAATATCACTTGGCCTCGAAAAAAGCTTGGCACCAGGGGCCAATGAAGCTTGTGGCAGAGAAGAAAAATGCATGGTTTGCATATCAATTATCAGGCAACACAGAAGCCTATGGCAGATATAAGCTAGTCTGTAATCAAGGCACAAAGGAGGTTAGGCAGGCGAAGGCAGATTACAAAGGCAGACGGTTATCAAATTGTAGCATGGTGCTTAATGATTTTGTAATAACTGAGTGCAAAGTGGAGGAGAAATTGTTGAAGTTAAACATAAGAAAGGCACCTGGGGTGGATGGGATCTATCCAGTTATATTAAAGAAGGCAGAAAAGGAGGTAAGCAAACTGTTAGCCATAACTATGAGAGCATCCTTGGACTCAGGGGAGGTCCCCACGGACTGGAGATGTGCAAATGTATCCCCAATTCACAAAGGGGGATTGAAGGGTGACAAGAATAATTACAGACTAGTTATTTTAACTTCTGTTCTGGGTAAAATAACGGAGACACTGGTTAAAGATGCATTATAGGATCATCTAGACGAGACTGCAGCAATAATTCAGACACGGTATGGGTTTGTTAAGGGAAAGTCTTGTCTGACAAGTTCGATTGGATATTATGATGTGGTTACAAAGGAACTGGAAGCAAAAAATAATTTTGATATCATATATTTGGATTTCAGGAAAGCTTTTGACACTGTTGCACATGGAAGACTACTGTACAAATTGGAGCAGAATGGTATTAAGGGTAAGTTGATACAATGGATAAAAGGATGGTTGAGTGGGAGAAGACAAAGGGTGGTAATCAATTGGCACTGCTCTTCTTGGACTAATGTTATTAGTGGAGTCCCACAGGGTTAGGTGATGGGTCCACTGTTGTTTTGTATATTTATCAATGATATTGATGAAGGTATATCAGGCTTAGTGTCGAAGATTGCAGATGATACAAAGGTTGGAAGGGTTGTTAATGACAGTAATGGCAGTGTGCTACTGCAACAGGATCTAGAGAATTTGGGAAGATGGGCTGAGAAGTGGCAAAGTGAAGTTTAACCTATCAACTTCCATCTGTCATTGTGGAAGTTGATAGGTAAAATAAATTTAAGGAGAAACTGGATAAACATTTAGAGGGAATTGTTGTGTAAATTTTTTTTTTTGGTTGATGTTGCATAAGCTCATATGCTTGCTTTCTTGCATCACATGCCACTACTACTACTACTACGAGAAATCTTTGGCAAAGGACGCAAAGAAAAACAGCAAAGAGGTCATTATTTATGTAAAATCTAGAAGGAAGAGGATGAATCAGATTAGTCCACTTAACATAGATGGTTCGACTATTGATGATCCTGCTCAAGGAGCTGATAAACTGAATGAGTATTTTGCACCTACATTCACACATAAGGAGTTATTCAAAGAGGGGACTGATAGAAGTTTATCAAACTCTAACATGGAGCTAAGTGATTTTGTGATAATTGAGAGGAAAGTGGAGCATAAATTATTGAAGTTACACATAAGAAAGGCACCTGGGGCAGATGGAATCTATCCAGTTATAATTAAGGAGGCAGCAAGGACAGTAAGCAAACCCTTAGCCATAATTATGAGAACATCCTTAGAGTCATGGGAGGTCCCCATGGACTGGAGTTGTGCAAATATATCCCTAATTGACAAAGGGTGATACAAATAATTATAGAACTGTTAGTCTAACTTCTGTTCTGGGGAAAATAATGGAGTCACTGCTTAAAGGTTTGATGCAGGTTCACCTAGACAAGACAGCAGAAATAGCTTAGACACAGCATGTGATCGTTAAAAGGAAGTCTTGTCTGACCGATTTGTATGGATACTGTGATGTGGTCACAAAGGAACTGAATGCAAAAAACAATTTTGATATCATATACAGTCCATTCCGGTTATTTGGGATACATTGGGACTAATGCATTTTGGCCCGATTAAGCGACTGCCCCAATTATCCGAAGTTTCACGTAAATAGTTAAAAATACAATGTACCCCCCCCTTTACAATTGGTTCACTGTATAATCAAATCACGTTACGACAAACACAACACAGTAAAGTATGGTTCACTATACAATGTGTAGCAAGCGCCGGTCATTGTGATCACGTTTATGAATTGAATTTTAATTATTAAACAGCAATTCTAATTAGTGAAAATAGGAGGAATATTATCCACAGGCTATAAAAGTAAAGATATATTAAGCACAAATTTAGCCTTTATTACCTTACCAATTAAAAAATTAAATGATACGTGAAAATCGGAAGAATATACGTGATAATCGGAATAATTAATATGTACTGTAATATGTAAATACGAACTAGTTGACAGTTCTGTTCACTGACATTTGTGGGTGGGGATTAAAATTTAAAACAGTAAAAAGATAAGCAATCAATAACAAAGAACACGGCACACACAAATTTTAAGTAACACAATATGCGCAGGTGAAAACGGAGTAACAAGTTACGAAGCTTTAAAAATAGAAATAAAGAGAAGATCTGAAAATTAATTATTTTTATATGATTGAAAATTTCATGGAAGTTTGATTTGATTTAAGAATTCTTGGCGCAAGAGCTACTGCGGCTAAAATGCGGCTGTAATTCATGGAAGTGTAAACACATTTCACCATAATAACCCACAGAATTCCAGCTGTCAGTATTATCGCAAATTCAGTAAGATCGAGTTTACTGTCCATTTATGATAGATTTCACTAACAGAAAAGCCCAATAAATAGGTGACTGCTAATTGTTTTTATTGTTTTATGGTTGTGACCTCCAGAATTTCGAATGAACCACGTGGTTCAGTCGGAGATAATCGTAAGGTAATCTCCAGTGCTGCGGTCTCCTGCCGCAATTAAACAGCATGCTGTCCCAATTAAGCGAAGTAAACCCCGGCTATTTTCTTGATTGGTTTCTGTTTTTTAAGATTTGCCCGAAATAAACAGCTGCCCCGATTAACCGGTGGCCCAACTAACCGGAATCCACTGTACTTGGATTTCAGGAAAGCTTTTGATACTGTTGCACATGGAAGACTGCTGTACAAATTGGAGCAGTATGGCATTAAAGGCAAGTTGATACAATGGATAAAAGGATGGTTGAGTGAGAGAAGACAAAGAGTGGTAACCAATGGATACTGCTCTACCTGGACTAATGTTATTAGCAGAGGACTGCCAGAGCAGGTCTTGGAGTTTTGTCAATGATATATAGGAATTTTGCTAGCAGAGACAAGGTGATTATCCTTTGTATAAGGCAATGGTCAGGCAACACCTTGAGTACTGCATACAGGTCTGGAGGCCTCATTTAGGAAGGATGTAGAGTTGATAGAACGAGTAGAGAGAATGGCAACAAGATTGGTGAGAGGAACAAAGGGGTGCACTTATGAAGAAAGGCTTAAGTTCTGCAAGTTGCAGCATATGGAGACTAGGCACCCGCAAGGTGAACTGATAGAGGTGTATAAGTTCTTAATGGTTTGAGCAGGCTCAATGTTGACGGGATACTTCCACTTGCTCAAATTAAGAACCTCAGGGGGGCATAGATTCAAATCGAAGAAAGTCAGTTGTAGAATAGATGTTCGGAAGTTTGCTTTTAGCCTGCAGGCAGCTGATTGCTGGAACAGATTTCTATCTGTTGTTGTAGAAGTTGACAGCTTAAATAAATTTAAGGCTAAACTAGAGAAACATTTGGAATGAATGGACTGGTGGAATGGGAAGGGTTCTTTTTTTTTTTTTTTTTTATGGCTGATGCTGTATAAGTTTGCTTTCTTGCATCATATGCCTTAACTAATGCTAATGCTAATTTTGTTTTAAAATAGAGGAAGTAATGTCTCCTGGGTGAATCTTATATCCTACGAGCTTGTACACAAGCTTGAACCCCCACGATTGTTTACCAAGTGGCTGCTGAACCATGCAACTCCAAGCAGAATGCTTTTCTCTGTCAACTGAATTGAAGTAAGACCCTCTAGCCTTTATATATTTCGTGAAAACAGCCAACCTCAGCATGTGGTCTGTTACCTCGCTTGGCATGCTGGAAGTCATGACATGCGTGTTTAGGGTTATTTTTAAAAACCGAGAGACCTTACAAACGAGGGTTCACCATCAACTCTCCTGAGAGTTCACTAAGGGATGGAGTTTTAATGTCTCGTTTTCTTTTTTGTGGAACTGTCATATAAATTTGTTATTAGCTTCATTAACTCCTCCAACTAAGAAGTCAAGGCTAACTCACCCAAACAGTCAGTATTCCCAGTTGTAAATACCTCCTCAACAGTCATAGCAAAAGACTCCCAATCAGCCTGTTTGGTCTCATACCTTGGGAAGTCATGGCTAAATCTTAAACTTTTAGGATCATATGAGGACACAATATCAAAATAAATAACATTATGGTCACTGCAAGATCATGACGGTTGAACACTCCAATTTCTAATACAGTGACCAAATGCTCTGTTTGAAAAACGAATATCTATAAAAGACTGCCCTGGGGCAGAAACAAAAGTCAGGGGAGTTCCACAGAGTGTCAAACTCTTAGACTGGATAAACTCCTCCAGCAACTTACCTTTAGGATCCATATTAGGATCATTCCACATAGCTGATGTTGCATTTATTAGAATAAGAAATTTATTTCCCGAAAGCTTATTCAATGCTACCTCTAGATAATTTAAGAATGTGTTGATGGATTGATTTGTTTGGGAACATTGCATATATAACAAAATAAAGTACAGTTGACCAAACACACCCTCCATGTGGTAGAGAGTGAGGAGTTTTTTTAAGGTTTGGCAGGCAGTGGTGTACAAAGTACACTCAACAAGAATATGTTTCATTGTAAGAAGAGAGTTACACTGTGTGCATTGCAGTGAATCATTACCTGTGAGGAGCTCTGGGCTTTACAGTGTACTCTAACACATGGCAATGTGTACTTTGCAGAGATGGGGGATGGATGTTTAGCGGCACAGTCTGCACATTCATTTCCTAGTATTCGAGCATGGCCTGGGATCCAGCAGGGATCCACTCGCTTGCTGGAGTTCTTGGATATGCATCATAGTGGATTTTATGAACCTTATTAAAGGATGTGTATGAGAAGAGATATTTTGCAGAGCTATAAGTGTACTCAGAGGCTGCATATATCATGCTTTTTTTGATGGACACAGAAGAAGCATATTTTCTATTGCAAGTGTGATGGCACATAATTCAGCTATATGGCTGCTGCATTCAGTGGGAAGTGATACAGAGAAGGTTTTATGAGGAAAGACAGCTGCAGCATCTACTCCATTTCCAGACTTTGACCAATCAACATATATTTTTGAAAAATGCAGAAAATTCTGCACGCAGGCAATAATACAGAAATAAACCCAGGGCACCCCAGTTTAGGAAATAACTGTCACAGAGGTGTAATAGAGGACCATGGGGAGGATCTGGACCGTTTGGATCTCGAAGAACTTTGTCAGGATGAATATTCCAAGTTTTTGATAATGTCTCAAATCTGATAACAGTAGACTGACTGCGCTGGGTTTATTCCTGTAGTACATTGTGAACTGAGGATCGTTAAGTATTGGCCTAATGGGGTGGGTAGGTAGACTTTGAATTGTAGTTGTATAGTTGAAAAGTAACATCTTTCTCCTGAGATTTATGGCAAGTTCATCAGCGTCAATGTAAAGACTGAACTGGTGAAGTTCTATAAGTACCTTAGCAATCCTCAGGGCAGAATGCTGAATTGGGGCAAGTCGCGCTAGCACGCTCTCCCTAGCAGAATCATACACCAGGGCACTGTAATCAAGGCAAGATCTCATTAGGGCTCTATACAAATGAAGTAATGTGTACTGATCTGCACCCTATGATGTTGAAGAAATCACTCTTGAGTATGTTCATTTTTTTTCTGGCAAGATGTCCGTAGATGAATAATGTATTCCATGAAGTTCACAACTGAGATGGGATTATTTCTTAATTGCAGCTCTAGATCTGGATGCATCTTCTGTTTGTTACAAAAGTGAACTACTTTAGATTTTGAACAACGGAGTTGGTACCCATTCAGTGCCATCCATAGCTGAATGGTATTGAAATTTGGAGCTGCTGCTCAATGGTCATGTTTTGCGAACTGCAAGAAACAGTGAGATCACTGGCATAGAGGTATGAATTCACAGTGATGGGAATATTTTTAGTCATGTGATTTATTCTTATTGTGAATAAGGTGGCACTGAGCATAGAGTCTTGTGGAACCGCTTCTTCTTTTATATATATATATATTTATATATGTTTGGGAGAGGACTTGTCGGTATCAAACTTGAAAGGACCTGTGCTGAAGGAAGTTCTGTATGAAATATGGTAAGTGGCCTCCCAGGTGAAGGGAATGCAGATCTTTCAGGATACCAAACTGTCATGTAGCGTAGAAGGATTTCTCTACATCAAGTTATTAGTGGTGTCCCTCAGGATTCATTGTCAGGTCCATTGTTGTTTTCTGTATTTATTAATGATATTAATAATGGTATAACAGGGTTAATATCCAAGTTTGCAGATGACACGAAGTTGGCAGGGTTGTTAATAACACTAATGACAGTACGCTGTTGTAACAGGATCTAGAAAAGTTGAGCAGATGGGCTGAGAGGTGGCAACTGAAGTTTAACATTGACAGATGTAAAGTACTGCACATGGGAAGCAGCAACCCAAGAGTGACATATCAACTCTGTGGTACTACACTGACAGTGGTAGAGAATGAAAAGGCCCTGGGGGTAATTGTGCGGGCAGATATGAAGTTTTCTGAGCAGTGCAGATGGCTTGCAAGAGTAGCTCATGGTGTCTTGTCAGTGACATACAGGAATTTTTCTATCAGGAATGAGGTGATAATCCCCTTGTATAAAGCAATGGTCAGGCCACACCTTCCTCATTTTAGGAAGGATGTAGAGCTGCTGGAGCAAGTGCAGAGAAGGGTAACAAGATTAGTGAATGAAACAAAGGGTTGTCTTACGAAGAAAGGCTTAAGTTTTGCAAATTACAATGTCTGGAGACTAGGCACCTGTGAGCTGATCTGATTGAGGTGTATAAAGACTTGAATGGTTTGAGCATGCTCAATGCTGATGGGATTTTTTTCTCTTGCACAGAATAATCACCTGAGAGGGCATAAATTCAAATTGAGGAAAGACAATTGTAGAATAGATGTGTGGAAGTTTGCCTTCAAGCTAGCGTGTGGTTGATTGCTGGAACAAACTTCCATCTGTCGTAGAAGTTGATAGCTTAAATTGATTCTAGGCAGAATAACTAGACAAACATTTGGAGTGAGTGGATGGGTGAAATTAGAAGATTTGTTTTTTTGGCTGAGGCTATATAAGCTTGCTTTCTTGCATCATGTGCCTTTACTAATCCTAATGACAAGATGCTCATTTTGGATGAATGCATTCCTGATGTCTGTTTCTGCTTTGACCATGAGATCCAGGGCTGACTGATTTTTTCTGAAACCAAATCGATTATCAGAGATTACATTTTTGGAGTCAAGATACCATGTGAGTCGACACTGAATTATTTTTTCCAGGGTTTCACTCAAGCAACTGCTGAGAGAAATGGGTCTATAATTTTTAGGAATAGAACCTTACCCTGGTTTGGGAATTGCTATTACATAGGAAAGAATGTTCTAGGAAGATGTGATCGAAAAAGGTCAGCAGTGAAGAGACTGATTTTTTATCCAAGGATTATGTAATATATTAAAACGGGGCCTGCAGCACTTTTTTTTTTTTTTTTTAAGTAGATCAAGATGATTAAGTAGATTTTTGAACTTCTTGAAGTTCAAGCATTTTAAGCAGTTGATTGGAGGTAGAGAACATCTAGGTCTGAAGTTCAGTTGGGACTTTTCAGCTAATACTTTCAGACTTTATTAGTGGAGTCCCTCAGGGCTCAGTGTTGGGTCCATTATTGTTTTCTGTATTTATAAATGATTTGATGATGGTATATCAAGCTTAATGTCCAAGTTTGCAGATGATACAAAGGTTGGCAGGGTTGTCAAGGACACTACTGACACTATGCTGCTGCAACAGGATATGGAAAGGTTGAGCAGATGGGCTGAGAGCTGGCAAATGAAGTTTAACATTGACAAATGTAAAGTATTACACATGGGAAACAGCAACCCCAGAGCAATGTATCAACTCTGTGGTACTACACTGACAGTGGTAGAGAATGAAAGGGACTTGGGGGTGGTTGTGCAGGCAGATATGAAGTTCTCTGAGCAGTGCAGACGGGCTGCAAGAGTAGCTCATGGAGTATTGTCAACGATATACAGGAATTTTTCCAGCAGGAATAAGGAGGTGATTATTCCATTGTATAAGGCAATGGTCAGGCCACACCTAGAGTACTGTATACAGGTCTGGAGGCCTCATTTCAAGAAGGATGTGGAGCTGCTGGAACGAGTACAGAGAAGGGCAACAAGATTAGTGAATGGAACAAAGGGGTGCTCTTACGAAGAAAGGCTTAAGTTTTGCAAATTACAGTGTCTGGAGACTAGGCACCAGCGAGGTGATCTGATAGAGGTGTATAAAGCCTTGAATGGTTTAAGCATGCTCAATGCTGATGGGATTCTTCCTCTAGCTCAGAAAAATCACCTGAGAGGGCATAAATTCAAATTGAGGAAAGACAGATGTAGGATAGACGTGAGGAAATTTGCCTTTAGCCAGCGGGTGGTTGGTTGGTGGAACAGACTTCCATCCCTTGTGGTGGAGGTTGATAGCCTAAATAAGTTTAAGGCTCAGCTGGACAGGTATTTGGAACGAACAGAGGGGTGAAGTGGAAGTGGGTTTTTTTTTTTTTTTTTTTTTTTTTGGCTGATGCTGCATAAGCTTGCTTTCTTGCATCAAATGCCTCTACTAATGCTAATGCTACTTTGATCTTTTGGAATGATGAATCAAATGCCCACAGTTTCTATCGAGGCAGAAACTGTGGGCATTTGCTATATATGTGGGAAAAGAAAGCTCCTGCGCATTCCAGTTCAGAAGTTGGGAGGATAATGGGGGAAATTGAAATTATTAATATTACAACTAAATTATTGAAATAATTAATATTAACAACTAAAATATTGAAATGATTAATATTAACAACTATTAATATTAGTTAATAGTGACAATCTCCACGAGATTTTATCACTGCCTTATACAGACATGGCATTCTTGCAATTAATTTTATGAAAGAATGTCTTGACTAACATTATTCTAAGTGATATGCAAGGTTTTCCATAAATTTTGTGAAGATGGGCAGACTTCACAGAATCGATGGTATTGATCAGGGTTTCTCAACCGGGGTTCCGCGAGATATCGCTAGGTGTTCTGCGAGAGATTCTCATTAAAAAAAAAACACACATCGTTTTTTGGACTTTGTGCAATGCTAGTGCTCGCAGTGTAAAAAAAAAACCCTTCCATTTTCACCCATCTGGTCACTCCAAATGTTTGTCTATTTCAGCCTTAAATTTATTTAAGCTATCAACTTCCACAACAACAGATGGAAGTCTGTTCCAGCAACCAACTAACTGCTGGCCAAAAGCAAACCTCCACACATCTATTCTACAACTGTCTTTCCTCAATTTGAATCTATGCCCCCTCAGATTCTTAATCGGGGCAAGTGGAAGTATCATCCACTCGCTCCAAATGTTTGTCTAGTTCTGCTTTGAATCTATTTAAGCTATCAACTACAACAATAGATGGAAGTTTGTTCGATCAGCATTGAGCCTGCTGAAACCATTCAAGGCCTTATACACCTCAATCAGATCACCTTGCAGGTGCCTAGTCTCCAGCTGGGCAATGCCTCTACTAATGTAGAGGCATTGCCCTGTTAGCAATTTCATTTAAAATAAATTAAAAAATGTAAAATTTTTCACAAAACAGTCTAGCTATGACTAGTGTTGTCGTTTCAGTACATTTCGTACTAGGCTTGGCCTTTTTCTTGTTTATCTGAAAAGAAAAACTATAGGGACTTGGAATGAGTTATTACTATGCTAACAAGAGACACATCTGAATTCGGATCCTTTGATCCAGGAGTATGTCAATGACATTCTAAAATTGACAGTACATTGGAAGAAACCCCCTTCTGTAACTATCGTTTATCCCATGGTGTTTGGAGATGGGAATAAGCAATGACCAGGCAGAGTAAAGCATCTACTTCAGTCGCTTCAAAGCATGAAGTTTCATTAAATCTATGGTTTTTGAAGTTAATTTGCCCATTTTCATAACAACAACAACATTCTACCCTTGTCTATTGCTTTGTTTCTAAGCTAAGAGGCCCTGAAATTTGTTGCTGGCCATGAATATTACATTTTATAACCTTTTTATGTGTACCTGTTCTGTTTTCGTTTGTGGTGGGAAAATTTGTCACAAAGTTACTTGAAGGAGTAACGAAATAAAAAAAATTCAGCCAATCACAGAGATGTTCATTTTGCTTTATTGGCAGTTCTGCAACTTTTATATACTACACTATAATTCTGCATTGTAAAGTGTAGTGATTCTACATGTTCACGTTTTGCAGAGTATGCAAAATATTTGCACATTACCATCATTCTTTTATAACTTGTGCCAGAAAAGCTGAAGATGTAAGTAAATTTATTATTCTAGTTTTCATTAGTTTGCATGAAAGACCATTCACAAATTATGAATGATCCATGATGTTGGCAATCGCCAAACTTTGTCTAGCTTTGATACTAATATATATTATGCACTGCTGTATATTTATTTATTTATTTTACTATTTACTGCTGTATATTTATTTATTTATTTTACTTGGATTTTGTTAAAATTTCACAGAATGATTTGTAATTTTATTACTCTGGTGTCAGGAAATATTTTTTTTTATTTAAAATTTGTTGAAAGGTCATTTCTCTGATCAGAGAAAGATAACGTGAAGTTTAAAAAGTTATTTTTCTTGTCTACCCCCCTTTTCCTTTTACACTCAGTGAACAATGAATGTGTACCTCTGAATAGAAAAGTATGAATTGATTTGCTTTATGTGTGCAATGATTAACAGTAGCCACTGGCAGAGATGAAAGTGATTCTTGTACGGCTTCTATTGGAATGAGCAGCAGCTTGGAAAATAAGATGCAGGATATTTCAGAGACTGCTGGGAGTCATTGGGGTACAAGTAAACACATGGGTTGTGTTAGGGTAGCTAAGAAAAAGAACAGGTGCATGTATACTTGCGTGTACACCAATGCTAGGAGTTTGGTAAATAAATTGATGAATTTGAGGTATTGCTCAAAGCATCAGAGGGCGGATATTGTTGGGATATCAGAGACGTGGTATCACACAGATATAAGTAATGCAGAACTGGAATTTGGGGAGTACAACGTCTACAGAAAGGATAGGAAGGGAGGAGGGGTTATGCTATTAGTTAAGAAACACATAAAATCCAAGGAAGTGAAGCCAGCTGACATCGCTGGACAGTGCAGTGTCGAGTCAGTTTGGTGTGACATAAGCATCGGGAGATCAAAATCGAGAGTAGGAGTGTGCTATAGGCCTAATGACTTTGATGAGTATAATAAGAAAGTGTACAGGGAAATAGAGTGGGCCAGTAAATCAGAGGGTCTTATAATGGGGATTTTAATTTCCCAGATATTGACTGGAATTTGTGGGTTGGTCACTCACACACTAGCAAGGCTTTTGTGGATTTATTGGATGATTGTTTTCTACATCAGCATGTTCGGGAGGCAACTAGAGGGAGCAATACTCTTGATCTGATTATCAGTAGTGAGTCTTGATGCATTAAGAATCTGCAGATACAGGAACCACTAGGTGGCAGTGATCACAGTGTGCTGAAGTGGGATTTACTCAAGGAGGTAACTACCATCAGGGGTAAAGGGAAGGGTTATTGCTTTCGTAAAGGTGACTACGATGGTCTGAGACAGTGTTTAAATTCTATTTCAGTGGGACCAACTGATGACGTTACCAACAGCAAACTCAAAATGGGAAGCATTCAAAGAACTTATCTTGGAAGCTACTAGGCTTTACATACCAACTAAGAAATATTGTCCAAGGTTCAGGCCTAAATGGATGTCAGATGAACTAATGAGACGTATGGCAGAGAAGAAAAATGACTGGGATACATATAAATTAACACGTGACACAGAAGCCTATGATAGATATAAGTTTGGTTTGGATTCTATTGGCGATTAGCAACTAAGGCTATAATGCGCCATACATATAAGTTGATGTGTATCCAAGTTACAAAGGCGGTTAGGAGGCGAAGGCAGATTACAAGAAATCTTTGGCAAGGGATGCAAAGAAAAACAGCAAGGAGTTCTTTACTTATGTAAACTCTAGAAGGAAGGGGATGAATCAGATTGGTCCACTTGATACCGATGGTTCAAATGTTCATGATCCTGCTCAGGTAGCTAACAAACTAAATCAATATTTTGCATCTACATTCACACATGAGGAGTTATTCAGAAAGGGGAATGCCATAGATGAAGTAAACACTGGCAGTAAGCTAGATGATCTTGTAATAATTGAGAGTAAAGTGGAGAAGAAATTGTTGAAGATAAATACAAGAAAGGCACCTGGGGTGGATGGGATCTATCCAGTTATATTAAAGGAGGCAGCAAAGGAAGTAAGCAATCCGATAGCCATAATTATGAGAGCTTCATTGGACTCAGGGGAGGTACCCACAGACTGGAGATGTGCACATGTAACCCCAATTCACAAAGGAGGATCAAAGGCTGACACAAGTAATTATAGACCTGTAAGTTTAACTTCTGTTCCAGGAAAATTAATGGAAGCACAGCAGGATCATCTTGACAAGAATTTAGTTATAGTTCAGACACAGCATGGTTTTGTTAAGGGAAGGTCTTGCCTGACCAATTTGATTGGATACTATGATGTAGTCACAAAAGAATTGGATGCAGGGAATAACTTTGATATTATATATTTGGATCTTAGAAAGCTTTTGATACTGTTGCACATGGAAGACTGCTACACAAATTGAAGCAGTGTGGCACTGGTGGCAAATTGTTGCTATGGATAAAGGGATGGTTGAGTGGCAGAAGACAGAGAGTGGTAATTAATGGACACTGCTCATCGTGGACTAATGTTATTAGTGGAGTCCCTCAGGGTTCAGTGTTGGGTCCGTTGTTGTTTTCTGTATTTATAAATAATATTGATGATGGTATATCAAGCTTAATGTCCAAGTTTGCAGACGATACAAAGGTTGGGAGGGTTGTTAAGGACGCTACTGACACTATGCTGCTGCAACAGGATCTGGAAAGGTTGAGCAGATGGGCTGAGAGGTGGCAAATGAAGTTTAACATTGACAAATGTAAAGTACTATATATGGGAAACAGCAACTCCAGAGGAACATATCAACTCTGTGGTACTACAATGACAGTGGTAGAGAATGAAAAGGACCTGGGGGTAATTGTGCAGGCAGATATGAAGTTCTCTGAGCAGTGCAGACGGGCTGCAAGAGTAGCTCGTGGTGTCTTATCAATGATATACGGGAATTTTTCTAGCAGGGATAGGGAGGTGATTATTCCCTTGTATAAGGCAATGGTCAGGCCACACCTTGAGTACTGTATTTTTTTTTTTTTTTTCATGTGAACCCCAAACACGAGAGGTATTAGAACCTATAGTACTTAGTACCGTGCTTGGGTTGGAGGTTGAGGAGACGAAAGAAGATATTTGTTGACATTGGACTTGAACTTCTGTAGATTGTAATTTTCAGGAAATACATATGAAGGAAGGTTGTTGCAGAAAACGGCAGTTGAATGAATAAATGAGGAAGATGAAAAGTTGGTTCTGTGGGTTTGAAATTGGACAGTAAATGGATGTTGGCTGGTGGTGGCACGTGTTCGGACTGTTTTGAAAGAGAGAGCGGGAATTATAGAAGCCAATTCAGAAGAACAGTGTCCATGGAAATATCTGTAGAAGAGGCATGCAGCAGAAACAGTACGTCTATGAGAAAGCGAGTGGAGAGACTCTGTTAGAGATGAATCATTAATTAACCTAACTGCCCTCTTCTGAATGGAATCAAGAAGCCTGAGAGAGGTTTTGGGGGCACCACCCCAAATGTGGGAACAATATTCCATGGCAGGGCAGATTTGCGATTTATACAGTGTGAGCAGCTGTTTGGAAGAAAAGTAACGCTGAGAGCGAAAGAGAAAACCAAGTTTTTTAGATGCAGAGGAAGCAATATTTGTAATGTGCTTGTGCCAAGAGAGATTAGAAGTCAGGGTAATCCCCAAAAGAAATATATCCTTTTGCCTAGAAATTGGAGTGTCACTAAAGATAAGCATAGGAGCAGAAGAATCCTTTTTGCGAGATATAAGACAAGACTGAGTTTTAGAAGGGTTGAAATCAACTAAGTTGTCTTTGCCCCACTGGAGAATTACCTGAAGATCGGCATTTAAGGAATTGGTAACAGATTTTCGAGAAGTTGAAGCTCATTGAGCAGGGCAAGGTTTCTCAAAATGGAAAGTTGAATGCAATGTGCTATCATCGGCAAAACTATGGATAGGATTTCCAGTCAATGGAAGAAGGTCATTGATATACAAGAGGAAAAGAGTGGGGGAAAGAACTGAACCTTGGGGGACACCGGCATTAGTGGAGAAGTTAGAAGACAGAGAGCCATCTACCATCACCCTCAGTGAGCGATCAGAGAGAAAACTGGATAACCAATTACTAAAAACAGTTGGCAAACCATAAGATGGAAGCTTGTTTAGAAGACCTTTATGCCAAACACGATCGAAAGCCTTTGAGATGTCAAGAGCAACCACTTGTGTTTCACTGAACCTTTCCATTGAAGTAGTCCATAAATGGGTAACATAAGCCAGAATATCACCAGTGGATCGACACTGACGGAATCCATACTGGCGATCGTTGATCAGACGGAAGGTTTCTAGGAAGTTTAAGAGTTGGCGGTTAATTGATTTCTCCATTACTTTAGAAAGAGTAGAAGTAATTGCAATGGGACGATAATTGGACGGAAGGGATTTGTCACCCTTTTTAGGAACTGGCTGGATATGAGCAAATTTCCAAGCAGAAGGAAAAACACCTTTGGAATAAAAAAGTGAAAAAAGGCGGCAAAGAATAGGAGTAAGTTCAGGAGCACATTTTATTGGCACAGGGCAACTAAGGCCAAATTGTGCCTGTCACAGTAATTCTGCAAATGAATTTTTTTCTTCTTTTTTGCAGGCATGTATGTCAGATGAGTTCATATAAATGAATTTGTTTTAAAAAAATTAAAAAAGTCGGATAAATTTGCGTCATCACTGAGAATATGGTTCATATCTAATGAATTGTTTTGGGTTAAAGCTGATTTAAAATTTTCTTATCAAGCAGCATGATTGTGGGGACACTCGAGGAGGATGTGTTTCACTGTAAGTAGGGCAGGACAGTGATGGCTGGCGCATGATAGCCTTAGATGCTGATGCGCCATTAAACTTCCAATAACCAACAGTGATGGCAGTGAGGAGGTTCATCACCTGTCAACAAGTGGTGGCAGGTGAAATGGGAATGCCCAATACGTGTCCTTGCAAGGACAACCTCTTTTCGTCTGTTTAATCGTGAATTAGATTTCCAGTATTGTGGCTTTTTCTTTATTTGAAAGAGTTTATTATGGTCTATTGCTGCTATACCCATTGGTCAAGAGACAACTGTTTTATGATGAGTTTGCAATCCATATAAGGAATCGAGGCAAGGGAAAACACATGGTTGATTGGACTTTTGGCTGCTTGATCTGCTTTCTCATTTCCCTGGATTCCAGCATGCCCAGGAATCAAGCAGAACCTTAACTCTGTGTTATATTCTGTGAGATTAATTAACTGTGCTCTGATTTCTTTCAGAATAGGATGAGAGTTCGGACATTTATGTTGTAAGGAATTTGCTGCACTCAAGGAATTGGTATAGATTATTATCTCTTCGTTAGACCTGCTGTTGATATGTTCGATAGCCATTGTTATTGCATGTAATTCAGTGGTGTAAATACTACAACTAGGGAAAAGTGTTTCAGAGAGAGAGCATGAGTGGGAAGAACCACCGAAGCACCTACACCTGTATCAGATTTGGATCCATCAGTATATATTTGCAGACAGTGTGTTTGCTGGTGCATGAGCTGAATGTGGCTGCTGTATATTTTGATTGTCCAGTGCCTGTTTTCCCCACTTCCAAAAAAAGTCATCACATAAAGGTTTAAAAGTGGACCATGAAGGCTCCATTTCTCTGGTGTCTCAGTAGAAATTGAGTGGGACAGTCCAATTCTGTGCAACATCCTTCAATCTGATTCCAGCAGGTTTATTTTCATTTGGTTTATTCCTGTATAAATTTAGAGAAGATGGATTAAAGAGGTAAGGCCAAATGGGATATGAGGGCATACTCCGAAGTTGGCTGCGTACATAAGCAGCAGCAACATCTGTCTCCAAAAGGATAATGGAGGTTCATGTGCATCAATATATAGACTATGGACTGGAGATGTTCGGAAGGCACCTAGAGTTATTCTAAGTGTTGAATGGTACTGAGGGACTGTAATGCTGATTATCTAGCAGAGTCATATACAGGTGCACCATCGTCTAGCCTGGATTAGATTATGGTTTTATACAGATGAAGAAGAGAGTATCAGTCAGCTTCCCATGATATATCAGAGAAGGCACTCTAAGGATATTAATTTTCTTCAAACAAATAGTTTTAGATGCTGTATGTGTTTCAGGAAATTTAATTTCCTATCTAATAATAAACCTAGGAATCTAATATTGTCATTGACTGGAATAACATGATTTCCCAGGTGCAATTCAAGATCAGGGTGCAGTTTTCGTTTCTTGTAGAAGTGTATAGCAAACGGTTTCTGTGGAGATAGTCGGTAACCATTCTGTAACATCCACGATTGTTTTGTTTATTGACAGTTGGAGTTTCCTTTCAATGGAGAACATATTTTGTGAGTGACTGGATAGTGAGGTCATCAGCATAAAGATAAGTTTCTACTGAATTCGGGATGGTTGTTGTTAGAATGTGTATTCTAACTGCGAAGAATGTGGCACTGAGGACTGACCCTTGTGGAATTCCTTCCTACTGTATGGAGATTTTATCGAGTGCACTTTGAAAACAAACCTGAAATGTTCGATATTCGAGAAAGCTCTGAATTAATGATGACCAATATTCAAGGTCAAAGTTTTGTGGGCTTACCTCAAAACGACAGTATCCCACACCTTTACAATGGTGTTTCAATGAGAGCAAACTATGATGAAATTATAAAAAGTTAGGAAATAACTATACTATAAATAGGTATAATTAGTTTAAGCAATGATGGCGCCAGACAAAATCAAATGTGCAAACTGATGTGCACAGCCTTTTATATCCAAAAGCTTTATAGAGTGAGAACTCATGTATAATATACTGTACTCAAAACAATAAAAATGAAATATAATAACCACTCAAAGTGTACTGTAAACACAATGGCATATATCACATAAAGCAGATTCAACTCTTCCTGAAATTTCATGAATTTGTGTCAGCATGGTAATTAATCATGTGGGAATAACTGTTGCAAGGCATGTATGAATAATACTATAAAAATTTACAAGTAAAAGTGCAATTCCAAGTGAAAAAACACTTGGAATTGCACTTTCATTTGATAAAATTTTCCTGAGTCATGTTGATTCCCAAATGCTAAAAAAAAAAAAAAAAAAAAAAAAAAAAAAAAAGCCACCAATATTCAAAATAATATTTGAAATTCTTATTCATACCTTTGAATACTAATGAAACAGTACCCATGTGTCTGCTATACGAGGTGCTACCTAAAAGTTCCCATAATGTATTTATAAAATAAATTAGACTCGTCCTGGTCTTATTTGCCACCGTCACCTTTGAAGTAGTCCCCTTGAGAGTGTAAACACCGATCCCAATGCTTCTCTCACGATTTGAATGCGTCCTGAAAGGCCTTCATCCTGTTGTTCAGCACTACTGTGATTCGGTTTGGATATCCTCTATGCTGTCAAATCTTTGACCCTTCAGTTCGATTTTCATTCTTGGAAGAAGTCACAGGGGGCTAAGTTTGGTGAATAGGGGGGGGGGGATAATTGTCACATTGTTGGATGCCAAAAACTGTGCCACAGCGAGAGATGTGTGGGCCAGCGTGTTGTCATGATGAAGGACCCAGTTCTTTGTGCACCACTTCTCTAGATGTTTCCTCCTGAAAGCTTCCCTCAATCACCTCAGGATGCCAAAGTAAAAATTTGCGTTGACAGTCTGGCCAGGAGGGACAAATTCCTTATGGATAATCCCATCAAGGTCCAAAAAGCAGATCAGCATGGACGTCACATTGCTCCTCACTTTTCGGGCTTTCTTCAGTTGGGGCAAAGATGGGCTCTTCCAATGGAATGATTGTTGCTTGGTTTCTGGGTCATGCCCATATACCCAACTTTCATGACGACTGTAGAAAGGAAGTTTTGATCACTCCTAGCCCGTTCTGAAGATCTCTGCTAACTTCCATGCAATGCTGCCTTTGGTTTTCACTCAGTAACCGAGGCACAAACTTGGCCACAATACTTCTCATGTTCAACTCGTCTCACAAAATCCTCTGACATGTGCCGTAGATAGTCCTACAATGCCACAAATGTCGTGGATGGTCTGCCTGTGGTCTTCATGGATCGCTACCCGAACCGTTGCAACTTTTCTGGGGTAGCGCTTGACGATGGATGCCCAGAAGGATTGTCGTCATCAACTGACATTTGACCATTTTAAAAACAGTTAAACCAGTAGTAGGTCTGTATCTGGCCTAAAGCATTGTCACCAAAACCTTGTTTCAACTTCTTATGGGTTTCTTCTGCTGTGTCGTTAAGAAGGAAACAAAACTTGATGCAAGCACATTGCTCTCTCACATCAGCCATCACAACAATTGCAAACTACGCGAAACACACCGCCAAAGAACTGTGCATAAATATTCAATTACTCTATCCAGCCCAACGCCATGCGGCACACTGATTTACAAAGGGTGCATGCAGTGTTACATAGCACCACAAGTCCGTACTAAACGTAGTTCCTGTGCAACATTCAAATTTCAGGAACATTTGGGTAGCATCTTGTACGGAAGAACACTCAGTAATGATGCAATGACACCTTCTAAGATGAAGGCCTTCCTAGAGAGAACACATTCTAATAAAAAAACAAAGGCATCGGGTTTCTAAAATACTGAAGGAAAGATTCACAAATTGTGCAGCCCTCATACCTTTTAACAAGTTACCAGCGATGGCTTCCACTGAAGGAGGGATGCGGGTAATTATCTGATTTGCAAAGAAAGGAAAGGAAAGGGAAAAAAATTTATTGAGCAAAAATGAGGTGTAACATTGTACTAATGAGATGGCAGTGGATGTCCAATGAACACTGACTTCAGAATTGCAACAGGTTAAGTTTGCCTATGTAAAAATAATTTTACGTGTGAATTAATATTTGATTCATGTATTTATTAAATAAAAAATTATAAATACTATGTAACTACTGGAGTCTTGTCCTTTCATTTTATGTTAAAAGTTGGTGTGTCTAAAGGAGCTTCACCAGGTCCACTACTGTACTCTGTATATGTTAATGATCTATTGAATGTCATTAATTCAGGTGATGTTTGCTAATTAGATTATACAAATGATTTAAAAATTTTCACCAAGTTAGCAAAATAAAAAATTCCTGTGAATTACAAACAATATTGAACAGCTTTTATTCTTGGGTTTGTGTTAATAACATTTAATGTAAATATGTAAATTGTATGCCAATATACTTACTGATATAAGTGACAAGTGTATATTCCATATACAGTTCATACAGAATGATTATTTTTCTTAATGGATAAAAGTTATTAAGGGTGAACATCATCTTATGAAGATCTGAGAAAGACTTCTACTTCTAAATGCAGTTTCCTAATTCTCATTAAAAATGTTATTGCTCACGGTAACCAATCCTTACGTTTGTTGAAACAATATTCCATATATACATACATATATATACTCCATATATACACAAAACATGTTACATCACCTTATTTCTTTCCATTGTAAAATTTGCCTCTTTTATTTGATCTCCTGTTTCCGGCCCTCAGGTTGTTGCTTGAGAACATACAGCATGATGCTATAAAAAGCTATGCTTAGACTAGATTGTCAAATTAGATATTTTAAACATTGATATGATGAATACTTACAAGATTACAATTTTCAGCCTTTGGTCAAATGGCATATTCTTTCAGGTCTTTGATTTATCATTAAAAACTTATACGATAAAGTTCACCGCACTAATAATTATTATTTGTACGATAAACCTGAACAAATAGCAGTTATTTGCTTGTAAAGTGAAAACACATTAACTTATTTTAATTTTTATGTCCCAAACAGATTTACAAGAAATAAAAAAAAAAATTTAACAATAAAAAAAAAAAAAAAATCATAGGGTTATAGTTGGTTAATCTTAGGTTAATAAACATTTCTAATTTGGATCCTTTTAATGATATTCATTCTTAGATTACATTTCTATGTTTTAATTTTGTGATCTAATTAGACTTAGATTGTATTAAGTATTGCAAATGTTTGTTCAGAACTTAAATCAATGGATAACTGATTTATAAGTATGTTTTATATTACTATATTTATTCTTTTTTAGTGAATGTTTGGTGAAATTAGTGTTTTTGCATGCATTTTATTGTCAGTCTAAGAGATTGCAAAGTTTCAAAATGTCTATTAAATTTTTATTATTTTTTTTTCCAATGGTACAATGCAATTAGGGAATGCCCTACAACGTATGACTAAAAAAATAATAATAAATAAATAAATTTTCAGTAATGATGCAATGAAAGCATACAACCCTAATACCCTTTATCGAGCCACTAGCAGTGGCTTCCACTGAAGGACAGATGCAGACATAGATAATTTCTCTTCTGAAAAAATTGGAACGGAAAGGAAAAAATTCTACTAAAATTCTACTGAGTTAATAGCATTTGTACAGAGTGCACATCACACTGATGAGATGACAGTGGATGTTCGAAGAACATTGACTTCAGAATTGCAACAGCTCACATTTGTTTACTCATACTGTCTATTCAGGTTTATTCATATTTGTCTATTCGTTTATTGACAGATTTATTCTACTTGAGTCATGTATTTATTGTTAATAGATAAACATACAGAGGGAAGTTATAATATTAATTTAAAGTAGTGCAATTATATATACAGTTGTGCCCCTGTATCCGCTGATTCAGTTACCCGCGGTTAACCATGAAAAAAAAAAAAAAAAAAAAAAGAAAAGACTTAACACTTACTACTTGCATGTCCAATACGATGCTTCCCTTTATTTTTTACAATGTCGTGTGTGGTTTGGTCACCAACATTATAATGGTTCTTTAGGGATTTAACTGATGCACCATTTTTAAACTTTTGAATAATTTCAAGTTTTTGTTTAATTTGAAAGCACAACTCTTGTGTTTGCCCATCATTTTTGCAATTTCTAAACAAAAAAAAAAAAAAAAAACAAACAAACAAAAAAAAAAAATATATAGTTACTATAAAAAAAAATTCCGACATCCCTGACATAAATAATGAAACAAAATTTGTCCTTTTGCGGTGCGACGGAACACAACAATCGACACGATGCACTAAATAAAACTAAACATTGTCTTTTTTTTTTTTGTTTTGAGTGGTAGGTGTGAAGACAGCGGGGTTGCAAGATAATAGGTACACTAATCTTCCAAAGACGACTTATAATGCCGGTTCTTGTCGCTAATTTATGACTTGCAAAATATCTGTTTATATCTATTCTAGTTATTACTTGAATTTTATGATTTCTGGTTGATTTTTTTATTTTTATTTTTTTTTTATTTGGAGTCTTGAAGTGTCCTGGTTAATCCAATCCCGGTAAATCAGGAGTCGGCTGTACTTTATTATTACCATATTTAATGTTGGTAATGTCTTAGTCTTACTGTGTGTTTAATTTATCAATTAAACTTTATTATGCGTACATACATACAAGAAAATCACATTATATATGGGGTCAGCAGGTGTTCGCTTATATCCGCGGTTTCAGCCTTCCATTGTCTTGGAATGTATCCCCTGCAGATACGGGGGTCTTACTGTATATCACTGCCATTGATCAGGAATTTATTAAATAAAAAAGACCAACTATGTTAAACAACAAAAAATAATAAATAAAAAAAAAAATAATAAAAAAAGTAAATAAAATAAAATAATAAAACATTTACAAAACTAAACAACAATATCTAACTATACGGAGCTTCCAATAAACTAAACCTATGCACTCTCTTCCAGTTTTTCTAATTTCTTCAATTACCTTCAATATCAAAGCCTAACATAACAAAAATCAAGAGAACTGAATTAAATTACAGCATACACTGTGTGTATAAAACAACTTGCATATATCTCTTCTCCTGAGTTAAATATAAAGATAGTTTACATTTGCATGCTTTCAAATCAATCTTTGTTAAAACAACTATATTCATTACTCAGCATTAAGTGGCGCTCTTTTTAAACAATTATTCCATGCTTCAATGTTGTCAATACATAATCTGTGAGATTAAAAAAAAAATGTATTTGTTTATTAGCTTATTGAATTATTATTTTTATGCAGAGAAGTTCTGGCATAACTTACAGTTCAGTAATAAAATATTTGCTCTTTCAAAATTCAAAGAACAACTCATTTGTCTCATTAGTTCAGACAAGAATATTTTTAACATTACGGTTAAGCTTGTTCTCTTCAGTGGAATACGTTTTCATGTACATGTGTTTTTAAAATATTTGAAGGCATGCAATTATCATATAATTTTATCCATTAGTTTCTTATAATCATAAAGAACTATAGAAAATGTATGTTAATATGTAAAAGCCATATTAACACTCTCTCTCTCTCGCTTAAAATTCAATAAATTTTATTAACTTTCAGAGTTTGTTTCACTAATTGGAATTCCTTTTTTTCTACTTCAGCAGCATGTGTCAGATATGCAATAATCTATATCGGGTGGGCAACCTCTGGCCCGCAAACGTGCATGATCCAGCTCACGATCGTTTTCGAATCGTATCGATTTCTATTTTGTTACTATAATTGTATTTTCATAATTTTATCTTGAATTTGTATTTTCGTTTTCCTTATTAATAAAATTAATTATATGTATGTGTATGTATAAATATGAGTATTACAATAAATAACACAAACCTGTTTATGACAATTTTTTTATTATACCCCATTTCAATAATCCTAAAAATTGTAGAAAGCTAAAAAAAAAATTTGACCTGCACGTACCTCACAGACATTTTATTTGGCTTACAATTTATAAATATTGCCCACCAGAGGTGGACTGGGTCAAAAATTCTTACTGGGGAAAACTTATGGCAGCCTCATACTAGTGTTTATGGCCAAAATCACACAGGCCTCCATCGGCTACTAGCCTCCAAGCCCACTGGGGTTACCCCGATAAGTCTTATGGCCAGTCCACCTCTGTTGCCTACCCCAGATCTATATAATAATTTGCTTGTCTCTCTGTCCACTCTTTGAACTTGAATAACTCAAAGACTAAACAAGCTTTTGGACCTGATTCTTTTTGCAATAGATTTCATTCAGCAGTAAAATTGAGAAGACAGGAGAAGAGGGGAAAAAAAAAAAAAAAATCTAATTTGCTGTAAAATTTTCCAACCAATTTTAAAAATTTCTGTTATTTTTTAACAGTTCCATAATGAGACTGTTGAGCAACAGTTTTGTTATAGTTTTGGCAAAATATTCGCCATGGGCACAAAAGAGTAATCACCCGAGTCTATCCCACTGCTACCTTAGCAAGCAGCAAAGGGAGCTGAGGAAGAGGTTTTTGTAATTATTTCAATATTAATCTTTACTTCTTCCCTGAAAGTTTTGGTGAAATATTCACCTGTGGCAAATATTTCACAGGCCAAAAGAATATTGTTAACAACAATGTTCGGAGGCTGGAAAAATTAATTGTTGGAGCAAATTAGCAAATATAATAATACAAGAGCACACTAATAACATATAAATCTTTTTATTACTTAAATAAAAAGAAGATTATATGCTTTAAATAAAATATAGCTTCTAAAAGTTCATAAACAGTTTCTATATCTCAGCTTCTTTCAGACATAAGCAAAATTATAGCAATTAAGATATGGTTAGAAATATAAAACTACATTAATACAATGTGTCCTCTATTGATTAATTTGTAATTCTTGCTTAGATTTTTTTGCTTTGGAAAGATCCAAAAGGAACTGTATATAACTTGATGATTAACTGACTTAAAGAGAAAATTTTTTATTTAATAAAATATGTATGTAGGAATGACTGGTATTTTACTATAACTAATATGGGGATTGGTACTTTACTATAATACTAATCCCAATTGGTGGGATTGGAACTATGTTAAAAGACATAGTTTCAATGTTCATAGTATCTAAATGAACTTAACCAACTTACCATGTTGAATTACCATGTTGACTAAGTAAACTTAAGTTATTAATCTGCCATTAAAGTTGTAACATTTGATGTAAAGAGGTTATATATAAAGTTGGGAGTGGGAGTGGTTGTTACAAGTTTGGAAAACAGAGCTGAACAAAACTGATATAGAATAAGACCAATGGTCAGGATAAATGTTTCTATTCCTATCTGATCACATTAGACATGGTAAAGTTTAATTCTGAAGAATTTACACAGCATAAAATCAAGAATTTTGGTAAAACACTTTATCAATTGTTTTACCAAACAATTGGTAAAGTGTAAAAGTACGTTATTAGCCATTAAGTTCAGTTTCACATGAAGTTAAGAGAAGAACATGTTTATTGTGAGGAAACCATGTTAAGGTTTTACTTCTTGAAGTTAATAAATTGGGTACTTTTTAGGCTTGAGTACATCAACAGAAGTTGATGTACTCAAGATTTTCAATTGGACTGATATTTTATATATGTTTATATATGAAATTACTACATGGACACTTCACTGCACAAATTGCATGAATAACAAGCATGGCTATAACCCAGCGGTAGTATTGTGTCCCTTCACAGGCCCAGCGGAAAAATATTTAACCGTGATGACTCAATGGTTAGGAATTAGTAGCACATTCTTTTTTGTGCCCTCTTGATACTGTCTTTAGACTTGTATCTGCTGCATTAATCACCTACATAAATATTATCACTGAAAATAAGAGAAATACTTGTGTGTGTGTGTGTGTGTGTGTGTTTTTACAGGAAATCAGCTAACCCCAGTGTAGCATTCCAAATGTCACAAGGGCATCCTATCCAAAAAGGCCAGAATGTTATTCTGATATATAGTAGACAACATGGCAGAAATATAGTCACATACTGAAGAGCAATATCCCAGTTTGTCTGAAACGTAAAATAATGAATCAATGTATACTCCCCACCATGACTTATGGAAGTGAAACTTGGGCACTCACCAAAAGAATGGAAGAGAAGCTGAGAACTACACAGCGAAGAATGGAACGAATTATACTGGGAATCGGATTGTTAGATAAGAAGAGAAACACATGGATTAGGCAGCAAACTCAAGTAAAGGACATTCTTATCAAAACTAAAGAACTAAAATGGTCTTGGGCAGGACACATAGCTCGAAGACATGATGACAGATAGACTAAGAAAATAACAGAATGGTACCCAAGAGGAGCTAGAAGAAAACCTGGAAGACAAAGGCGGAGATGGACAGATGAAATTCGTGAGTTTTTGGGTAGTATATGGATGGCCAGTGCTCAAAACAGAAGGAACTGGAAAGTTGCTGGAGAGGCCTTCATCCTGCAGTGGATTGAAAATGGCTGATGATGATGGCAGTAATACGGATGCTTCAACATGAAGAGGAACCACAGATAATTCAATGAGTTGTGTGCCATGTATGATACCAACTGGGATATTATATGCCAGTCCATGGTGAATTTTCCTTATATGAATTTAGGAAACATCAATTTGAAAGTGGCATGCAGGTGATAACATGCGAAGAAACCTTTTCATAAAAAAAAAAATATATATCACAATAAAAGATGGGCAATGAATGCAACATATTGCAATTATTTTTGTATTTCAGTCATTCAGAATTTTTTTATTAGTGAATATTATAAGATCTTTGGAAAAAATGATTTCATGTTTATAATATTCATTATGTACAAAATTAAATGTTATGTACTGGCAATATTAATAATATTTTTAAAATCGAAATGCATTAATTTGAAAGCATTTTTCAAAAACATTTGGCTACTTTTTTTGTGTTGTAGTGCTAATTATTTCACTTTTCTATTTTATATTACCAAAAATTTTCCCAAACTTCAAATATATTCAATAAACTTTTTTTTTTTTTTTTATCATTAAAACTAATGAGTATTTTTAGTAGCCTGAAAAAATGAAGAATTGAAATTAATAAGCATTGCAGTTTATTGGTAAAAGATTAAGAATTAGTACACTGCCAGCTCAATTCAGAAAACTGAATATTTTCTTTGAATATTAAAATTAAAATCTGGGGCTGTCAGAAAATGTAATATCACTTGTGTTACAAAAGCGGTTTGTTTGTTATTTGGTTTTTAGGAGCATTAGCAACTAAGGCCATATTGCTCCGGGGATATGCGGTGGTCATTCCCCTGACCTTTCCGCATCCTCCGTATTTGGTGGTCATGGGCTCGAAGCTCGGTCTAATCAAGAAGCGTGTGCTACGCACTGCTGATCCTGCCCACCTGGCTACGGAGGCACCACAAAAAAGGGGTGATATTACTGCCAGATTAAAAGGATAATTGCTCTGATGAGTATACATTCAAAATACCACACTGAATTTGAATAAGTTGTGTAACTCAGAAGAAAATAAATTGACTATATGTGATAGTAATTTTTAGACCTTCTTCCTGTAACAAAAATAAAGTTTCTAATAAGACTTACATCTCCAGTGGAACAGACTTGCAAGAGCACCTTGTGATACTGTTCCTCCTGATGAATAAAGAAAGAATGCTTTCTTTCTTTCTTTTTTAGTATGCCTTTATTAAAACTTGTATGTTCATGAGGAAAAACTGAATTTAATTTAAAGTTGGTGGTAGTCTGCAGTTGCTTGCACCTTCAAAATCAGATTAGAGGCTAGGTGTGTGTGTGTGTGTGTGTGTGTGTGTGTGTGTGTGTGTGTGTGTGTGTGTGTGTGTGTGTGTGTGTGTGTCTTTACTGAACCAATAAGCATTCCTGCTGCACAAAAACTTTTTGCTCTTTCTGAAGCTCACTAGGCACCTTCAAGAAAACAATACGCTGTTTATTCTAATAGTTTGAAGAAAAAGGCTGCAGAAAAGAGCAAGACAACCTCACATGGTCAGTGTTTAACATGCTTCTCAATCCTGCATGTCCTTGTCAGTAAGCAAAATGGCAAAGAAGTTATATGTCACAATTGGCCAGAAGGCTCAAGTTGTTTGTTGTTGTTCTTCGGGAGACACTGAAGCCCACAAAATTGCAGTCAATGAGAAAAACAGCTCATGAATTTGGAATATTCTGGCATTTTGTTCGAATGAATGATTCAATTGAATTTCAAAATTTCCAATAAAAGATTAGAGCGCTACAAACTTTCTGAAAATAAGCATAGACAGGGTAACACTGGTGCTGTTACACAAAAAAATAAGCTTCAAATGAAACTTATTTTCATTTGGATGGAAGTGTGAACAATCAGATGCGCACAGAATCGCCATGTTATTTATTTTTGTTATTTTTTATTTTTTTATTTTTAGGAGCATTAGCAACTAAGGTCATATTGCTCTGGGGATGCCGTGGGAATGCCGTGGTCATTCCCTAACCTTTCCGCATCCTCTGTATTTGGTGGTCACGTGCTCAAACTCCGGTCTAATCAAGAAGAGTGTGCTACACACTGCTGCTCCTGCCCACCTGGCTATGGAGGCGCCGAATCTCCATGCCAACTTCACAAGAAGAATTAGCCACAGGGAGAAAGTGACTGTTTTGGAAGCCCTGTGGTTTAATTGGACCTTTCTTTTTCAAAGACAACTAACAGCAGTATTTGCATATGCTCCAGAGCATATGCAAAGATGCATTCCATGAACAAACATGGCAAAGATGCATTCCATGAACACCTGGTGGTTTACACAAGATGGTGAATCACAATATAAAGACAAAGTGTTGGATTTTTTTCTTATTGTTTTTGGCTCTTTTACGTTATTGTGATTATAAAACTGTCAGTGCTTCCAGCCACCTCTAACTTCAGACTTAATTGCATGCATGTCACTTTTTCTTGTGGAGTTTCTACAGGAAACAATTAGGCTATAATCATGGACTTGGGAATCACAATTGTTCAAGTGTGAAGAATCTGAGACAGTATTTAAATTCTATACAGTGGGACCAATTGGTGATGTTACCAGCAGCAAATTCTAAATGGGAAGCATTCAAAGAATTAATATTGGAAGCTACTAGGCTTTTCATACCAATTAAGAAATACTGTTCAAGGTTTAGACCAAAATGGATGTCAGATGAACTAATGAGACATGTGGCAGAGAAGAAACATGCATGGGATACATATAAATTAATGGGTGACATGGAAGCCTGCGATAGATATAAGCTGGTCTGAAACTAAGTCACACAGGAGGTTAGGCAGACAAAGGCAGATTATGAGAAATCTTTGGCAAAGGATGCAAAGAAAAACAGCAAAGAGTTCTTTACCTATTTAAACTCTAGAAGGAAGTGGATGAATCTAATTGGTCCACTAGATATCGATGGTTCAACTGTTGATGATCCTGCTCAGGTGGCTAACAAACTAAATGAGTATTTTGCATCTACATTCACACATGAGGAGTTATTCAGGGGGGGTGGGAATGCCAGATGTGAACTAAACTCTGGCAGTGAGCTAGATGATTTTGTAATAACTGAGAGGAAAGTGGAGGAGAAATTGTTGAAGATAAACATAAGAAAGGCACCTGTGATGGATGGGATCTATCCAGTTATATTAAAGGAGGCAGCAAAGGAAGTAAGCAAACCCTTAGCCACAATTATGAGAGCTTCCTTGGACTCAGGGGAGGTACCCATGGTCTGGAGATGTGCAAATGTGACCCCAATTCATAAAGGAGGATCAAAGGGCGACACAAGTAATTATAGACCTGTTAGTTTAACTTCTGTTCCAGGGAAATTAATGGGGGTACTAGTTAAAGAAGTACTGCAGGATCATCTAGACAAGACTTCAGTTATAGCTTGGACACAGCATGGGTTTGTTAAGGGGAAGTTTTGTCTGACCAATTTGATTGGATACTATGATGTAGTCACAAAAGAATTGGATGCAGGGAATAACTTTGATATCATATATTTGGATCTTAGAAAGGCTTTTGATACTGTTGCACATGGAAGACTGCTGCACAAATTGCAGCACTGTGGCACTGGAGACAAATTGCTGCTATGGATAAAGGGATGGTTGAGTGGGAGAAGACAGAGTGGTAATCAATGGACACTGCTCATCGTGGACTAATGTTATTAATGGAGTCCCTCAGGGTTTAGTGTTGGGTTCATTGCTGTTTTCTGTATTTATAAATGACACTGATGATGGATTATCAGGCTTAATGTCCAAGTTTGTAGATGATACGAAGGTTGATAGGGTTGTTAATGACACTAATGACAGTCATCATCATCATCATCAGCCATTTTCAATCCACTGCAGGATGAAGGCCTCTCCAGCAACTTTCCAGTTCCTTCTGTTTTGAGCACTGGACATCCATTTACTACCCACAAACTCATGAATATCATCTATCCATCTCCGCCTTTGTCTTCCAGGTTTTCTTCTAGCTCCTCTTGGGTACCATTCTGTTATTTTCTTAGTCCATCTGTCATCATGTCTTCGAGCTATGTGTCCTGCCCAAGACCATTTTAGTTCTTTAGTTTTGATAAGAATGTCCTTTACTTGAGTTTGTTGCCTAATCCATGTGTTTCTCTTCTTATCTAACAGTCTGATTCCCAATATGATTCGTTCCATTCTTCGCTGTGTAGTTCTCAGCTTCTCTTCCATTCTTTTGGTGAGTGCCCAAGTTTCACTTCCATAAGTCATGGTGGGGAGTATACATTGGTTCATTATTTTACGTTTCAGACAAACTGGGATATTGCTCTTCAGTATGTGACTATATTTCCTGAATGCTATCCATCCAAAATTTATTCTTCTCTTGACTTCCAGCCATTTATCATTATTACAGCTAATAACTTGTCCCAGATAAGTATATGACTCCACCTTTTCAATTACTGCTCCTTCAATCATTATTTCCCTTTCTGTGGCATACTTGTTCATCATTACTTTTGTTTTAGCCATATTCATCTTTAGTCCAAAATCCTTACTAGCTGTGCATAACTGATTAAGATTTTCCTCTAATTCTTTGGGATCATGGCTTATGACCACAATGTCGTCTGCAAATCGTAAATGGTTTAGGTACTCTCCGTTCACATTGACTCCTTTCTGCGACCAGTCTAATCTTCTGAAAGCTTCCTCAAGGGCAGCAGTAAACAGCTTCGGAGATATTGTGTCTCCTTGTCGAACTCCTTTCTCAATTTTAAATTTCCTACTGTCTTTGTCTAGTCTAATAAAGGAGGCAGCACTCTCGTATATTTTCTTCAAAATCATAATATATGGGGTATCAATGCCTTGTCTTTCCAGTGCCCGAAACATTGCCTTATGCTGTATGGAGTCAAATGCCTTTTCATAATCCACAAATGCTAGGCATAATGGTGTTTTATATTCATTTGCTTTCTCCATTAGCTGTGATATTACGTGAAGGTGATCCATAGTTGAGAATCCTGTCCTAAAGCCAGCTTGCTCTTTCGGTTGATTCTCATCAAGTATTCTTTCTAATCTGTTAGTAATGACCCTTGTGAACAACTTGTAGATGTGGGATAACAAGCTAATTGGTCTATAATTTCCAATTTCTGATTTATCTCCTTTCTTATGCAGCAAAACTATGATTGCATTATTCCACTGCTTAGGCGTCACACCTTTTCTAATGCACTTTGTGAAGAGCCTTGCCAGTTTTTGTGTTATGTCTCTTCCTCCCAATTTTAACAACTCTACAGTAACTTCATCTTCCCCCGGGGCTTTCTGATTCTTCATTTTCTTCAATGCATGTTCTACCTCATCAGGAAGAATATTGGGTATGTCGTATGTGTTGCTACTTTGCAATCCATCTTCCCCACTGCTGGCATCATTCCCCTGCTCCTTGTATAATTCTCTATAGTAGTCTTCTGCTATTTGAATTATGCCTTCTCTGCTGTTTATAAGTACACCATCGCTATTCTTCAGTTTCAGTATCCTTTGTCTTTCTGTATTACTGTTCATGGCTGCTGATTTAAATCTTTTGTTTTCCCTTAATGCTTGTTCTACTTTTCTTGTGTTAAATCTTCTTATGTCCTCTCTGAGTCTCTTTCTAATGGCTTTGCATAACTCAGTATACTCAATTTTCTCCCTGTCAGTGTTTTTCTTGCTTTTCATTTGTCGTCTTCGGTTCATCATGACAAGTGTTTCTTGACTAATTTTTTCTTCTTTGGATTTCTTTTTCCCTATAGGTTTCTTGGGCTTTATCACTTTCAAAAAGTTGTAATATTCCTCGTCGATATCTTGGTCCTCAGCAGTCTGCAGAAGCTCATACTTGTTCTTAAGTTCCAGTACATACTGCTTTTTCTCCTCTTCTGTTATCTCAAAGACCTTTGTATTATTTACTCGAGTCAGTTTTTTCCTTTCCTTTCCTACATCTATATCAAGTGTACATCTTACCATTCTGTGATCACTTCCAACATTTACATTATTCAGGACGGTAACATCATTCACAATATATCTTCTGTTAGTGAGGATGAAGTCGATTTCATTAGTAGTTAATCCATTTGGACTCTTCCATGTCCACTTTCTGTTCACCCGTTTCTTGAAAAAAGTGTTCATTACTGACAGTCCTTGAGATTCTGCAAATTCCACAAGTCTTTCACCTCTTTCATTTCTTTCACCAATTCCAAAATTTCCTATAGTTCCCCTTTCTGCGCTGTTTTGTCTTTTTCCAACCTTAGCATTGAAGTCCCCCATAATAATAGTGTAGTGGGTTTTCTGCTCATCTAGAAGACTCTCAATTTCGGTGTACATTTCTTCAACCTCTTCATCATCATGGCTCGATGTTGGTGCATAAATCATTATAATCTTTAGCTTGTATCTCTTAGAAATCTTGAGTATTAGTCTATGACAGTACGAGTATTAGTCTTGAGTATTAGTCTATGAGAGTACTAATGACAGTACGCTGATGTAACAGTATCTAGAAAAGTTGAGCAGATGGGCTGAGAGGTGGCAAATGAAGTTAAACATTGACATATGTAAAGTACTACGTATGGGAAGCAGTAACCCCAGAGTAACATATCAACATATCTTTGGTACTACACTGACAGTGGTAGAGAGTGAAAAGGACCTGGGGGGGGGGGGGGATTTGTGCAGGCAGATATGAAGATTTCTGGGCAGTGCAGACGGTCTGCAAGAGTAGCTCATGGTGTCTTGTCAATGATATACAGGAATAAGTAGGTGATTATCCCCTTGTATAAGGCAATGGTCAGGCCACACCTTGAGTACTGTATACAGGTCTGGAGGCCTCATTTTAAGAAGAATGTAGAGCTGTTGGAACGAGTACAGAGAAGGGCAACAAGATTAGTGAATGGAACAAAGGGTTGCTCTTACGAAGAAAGGCTTAAGTTTTGCAGATTACAGTGTTTGGAGACTAGACACCTGTGAGGTGATCTGATTGAGGTGTATAAAGCCTTGAATGGTTTTATCATGCTCAATGCTGATGGGATTCTTCCTCTTGCTCAGAATTATCACCTGAGAGGACATAAATTCAAACTGAGGAAAGACAGTTGTAGGATAGATGTGCGGAAGTTTGCCTTTAGCCAGCAGGTTGTTGTTGTTAGGTTGTTGTTATTTGGTTTTTAGGAGCATTAGCAACTAAGACCATATTGCTCCGGGATATGCGGTGGTCATTCCCTTGACCTTTCCGCATCCTCCGTATTTGATGGTGACGGGCTCGAACCCCGGTCTAATCAAGAAGCGTGTACTACGCACTGCTGCTCCTTCCCACCTGGCTACGGAGGCGCCTTAGCCAGCAGGTAGTTGATTAGTGTGGAACAGACTTCCATCTTTTGTTATGGAAGTTGATAGCCTAAATAAATTTAAGGCAGAGATGGACAGGTATTTGGAACGAACGGAGGGGTGAAATCGGAACTTTATTTTGGGTGCTGCATAAGCTTGCTTTCTTGAATGCTATGCAATATTTGAAGAGAGAGAGAGAGAGAGAGAGAGAAAATGTCATGTGATTACAAACACTGGTGTATCCTCTCAGGAACTCGTCGAAATGGAGAAACATTTATAATGCACAAAACAATTTAAGTAGTTAAATTAAAATTAATTTCATGGGAAACTTAAATATGCATTTCATTTGCCATGCTGTATAAGGTATTGTTAAAGTGTTAAAAAATGCTATCATTTTTTGTCACTTTCACCTGTTTTTAAGAAGCATTTATTCTTTAAAGTGTCCTATACTTTTTCCACGGTCTATACAAGTAATCTGACGGAATGAACGTCTTTTAACTTTTGGTTTCATAACGGCAGTCAGTCGCCTCCCTTGGGGGAAGTTGTGGTTGAAACGATACACCGTGTTGAGTGCCCAGAGCAATTAAATGACATCAGTCACCCCTCTCCCCGACGGCAAAGGGCAGTCCAGTCCGCACATGCTTAATTGCTCATGAGCGAGTAGAGCAGATTGCGACTTTGACAGAAGAGGGTGAGAAATTAGAACACGAGACATAATCCCTTACGAGATCGAAACTAATAAACTCAATGACTGTCATTCTAAAATTCCGTTCGTATGAGCATATCGATTTATGTTCGATGACGCGATTTTAAAACAAGAGGAATTGCCTTACACAAACATGGAATTTCCTTTCCTCTCACAATATTTCATTTTTAGTGGTGCCAATTCACAAAGTTGACAGTCCTCAAATGAAGTTCTTTGCCCAGCATTATTGACCTGTGATCTCAGGACAGGTCAGGGCAAATTAAAGGGGAAAAACCAGAGGTATTTATATGAAAAAGAGGAAAGAAAAGGAATCTTTATCTTTGGACAGTCTTACGGTAGGTTTCGAAGTTTCAAGGTTGAAAAAGTGAGAGAGCGGATTCGTGAAGCCAAGCGAAAGATTAAGTCGGCAGAGAGAGAAAGTAAAAGAAGTTAGCCCAGAATCGTACGAATGGATAGAAGAGAAGGACTAAGAAGTGCCGGGGACAAACTACCATTTGTCGGTAAGTGAGTTTTTCTTAAACAACGTAACCTAATCACTCGAAGTTAATCATATTTTTCCACTGCCTTTAATTCACACGCACTGACCTCTCTTCTCATTAAAGTCATTCTGACAAATGCATATCTATTTTTATAGTTAGAAGTAACAGTAAGCACAAATTGCCCAATTAGTTGTTTTAATACTAATTATAATTGTTATGTTGACAGATGTATTTGTATTCAATCAATGGAACAATTGTATGACATAACTGTCATCAGCGATTGTGAATCAATGTTAGAGACTTAGTGGAAAAGCCACATGAAAAACATTACAAAACTGTAATACTGCTATCAGCAAGATAATGCTTGCATTCAGTTAATTTACCTATCAATCACATACCGATTATTCTAATTTTTGATCAGTTCAATTGTACTCACGTATATGACTTATATGTTTAATAAATCTTGTTTTGGTGATCATTTTGCCCTGCGACAATTCTCTGATACACATAATTTATATAATTATTGAGTTTTTGAGTTGGAGTTATATGGGCTCAAGGTTTACCTTAAGGAGAGAACCTTTGAGTTAATCACAACATGATCTTGATGCTGCGGGCTTACTCTTATTTAAGTCTGAGTGGGCTTGAGGGTGCAAGATTTTGTCCTAATCCAACTACCTGACTTTCATTTTAAACCCAGGCCTTCTGGAAACACATATTAGCGTGCAGCTTGTCAAAAGCTGAGTGATTCATAGAGAACGTTGTTTAGGCAAGCATACACGTTAAAACAGAAGGAAGCCTGCGGAACAGTATACAGTCTGATTTTATTTTCAATTATTACCATTTTGTATATATGTAATTTTAATGCAAGTACAGCAGAACAGTATCCGTATTAAAGGCAGGACTTAGAATATCCTGCATAGTCCACAAAAAGATTTTAAATATTGTGGCACATTTCTGAATGCCATCCATTTCAAGAATATTGGCTAACCCTAGCCAATTTTGTATTATCACTATCATCTATTGCAGAAATGGCTGAAATATAAGCTGTCTGATGATGGATAACATTTCGGCTTCTGAATTTCTCCGTGTATGAAAGGAAGAATTTTATTTTTATTCCAGTGTAAATGTCCAAGATTTAATATATTTAGAAAAATACTCACAAAAAATAAACTAATCTCAAGTAAGCTGCATATTCCCAATACCTTTTTTTTTTTTTTTTTTTTGTTAAGAGTAAAATTAAAAATTGAGTTAAAATAATATATGAAAAACTAGGTTAATTATATCATTGTGAAATTCATAAATCATGGAGATGATGCTATTGCCCAGTGCAAAAATGAATCAAAAACCATATAGGGTACATGCTTGGTATACGCTAATCTCTATGCAGATCGGCCAGTCAGCTAATGATAGATTTGAAAGCCATATCTGATACCATCTGGTAGGTCAATATGTGAAAAAAATAAAATGCGCGTTTGAAAAATATATATCACAAAATCAGTTTAATCAATGAAAATAACATTAATAAAATCATGCAAAACCATTACAAGGTGAATTTTTTTATTGTATACACAGTACAATAGTAAGGTAAATTCTCAGACAGTAGAACTACTAAATAAATGGCAATATTAATCCATGTTAAATCCATTGGGCCTAATCAAGAAGCAGTGAAAGCTGGGGAATAGGTAGAAGAATCATCAATACAGCTAGTCCCAGCTTTCAATGGCTTGTTAGTTCCATTCATATTTCATGTAATTCATTAAGAACAACAATGTAATAATCTTCTCTCATCATATAAAAAAATAAGCTTACTTTAAAGATGCATGATTTCTGTAAATGTGGGAAAAAACATAAGCTGGCAAGCATGCAATGGGAAGTTCGTAGCTCCTATAAGCTAAGAAACATGAAAGCTGCAATCTGCATTTCACCTTGATAACATAATTTCGAGGTTCCTTTAGGAGCATACAGTGTTGGTTCCAGAAGCAGAGCACATGCTTATTAACAATTAATATGCATGTATAGTCATTACAATGTATCTGTAATGACTATACATGCATATTAATTAGTATCTTTTAACATTACTGTCACATTCACTAAACAAATCTACAAACTGGCATTAGATACAATTAACTTCACACAAAATATTTTTAAATTTTTAAAAGAAAAGTGAGAGGACTTTTTTGGCACATCATATTTGCATAAAAACATGAATTAAAAAGATTAATAATAATGAATATCATCCCATTGTATTATAAAATAACAATCTCCATAAATTAGAAGTTTAATTTACTACCTGCATGTGGTCTCCAGCAAGAACAATATGTGTATTCTCAGTAGCTAAAGTTAATGCCATAAGTGTTTCACATTCCATGGCCTGAGCTGCTTCATCAAGAAGTATATGTGTAAAAAAACCTAAAATATCATAAATTTCATTTACAATGTATAAGACAATTACAGAGAAAATGTTTAATTACTGTTTGTTTATAATATTTGAAATCTTTAATTCTCGACATATGAACAGGTCTATCCCTAGATAAAGTGCAAAAAAAAATTAAACTTAAATAACAAATATATCTTACTTTTGGAGCATTCTATATCGAAAGTGCCTGATAAGGTAAAAGTGAAATCTGGTAAGTCTACTGGCATAAAATACGTATTACAAAGCATATACTGGGAAGCATAGCCAAGCCTGTTTGCAGGCTTGGCTATGCTTCCCAGAGTGCAAAGAATCAATGTGAAGTACACTCACTTCTGTTGGGTATGGTTTCAGTCAGTGTAACACAAATTACAGTTAATGATGATATTCTTGTCATATGTCTATTTTTAATAAAATCATACAATCTATGTGATCATGCCAGAGCATAAACAGAATATTATTATGAAGGCATATATAAACCATGGTAGGATTCTAATTTATGCAGCAGTGAAATACTAAAGTATATTATCAGCAAACTTTATTCTTTTTGATTACTATTAGAGAAGTTGTTGGCATGTATTGCTCATTATGTTTGATAACTATTGTTTTAAGAAAGTGACTAAAAAGTGGAAATTTGGCAATTGAAAACAAAAACAGTTTTTTTGATAACTGCATATCAAAAAAAAAATTATTTTTAAAATGAAATCATATTATAATGAATATCTCATTATAACAAAAGTATTTTCAGGTCCTGAACAATCTAATTTAACTGTTATATTATTTATGCAATAATGTGGAGTTGTCATCCTCATCTAATTGAGGCTAGCCTGGATTGGATCTCTTTTTTGACAGCTATTAAATAGAATTTTTTTATTGCTTAAAAATTACTGTTTTTTGTTATCTTTTGTTTAAAATTAGTAACGTGGTTATGTTTTTTTGATTAAGTTGGTGAATTTGTTCTTTAACTTGACCTTAAGAGATGCTTAAAAAAACCAAAGTCGACAATGCCACCATTTTACTGCACTGATATAAGAACATTCAAATTCTCCCAACACTGATACAGATGCTACTTGGTGATTTTCTATGTAGTTTTAAGGGAGTGTGCTAATGTATTACAAGTATTTTTATTAGGTCCATAAACTATAATTTTATAGCAACACATATGTAGTTTTATGAAGTATTCTATTATTTGATTGCAGTCAAATAACTGTAGTGTTATTATTTTTTGAGTCTCTTAGTTTCATTTACTATTTTTTGTATTAGGCTGGGCTTTTGCTGCACCAGCCAAAAAAAGTAAGTTTTAAATTAAATTTAAACTATCATGCCTCAGACTAGACTGGCAGAGCAAAGAGTTAAAAGCAGCAGGAATGCTTTGGTTTGGGGAGGACACTGCCAAGGGCAGTTCTCCTACAAATCAGGATTACATTACATGCTCTACTTGCTCCCTTTTTGCAAAGCTCTTTTAGTAGGATATGATACAACTGAAGGGAATGCATTTGTGTGTTCATTGTAAAGAACACGAGGAGGTGAAATGCAAATTCAGTGGACTTATATGAAGGCATGAAGCACAGGGTTGATGCCCTCAAAGGCTGCCCCACACAACGCTAGAGTCCAAGCTCCTGCATTAGAAAACACATCCTTCCCAGCAGAAATCCACAAAGACATCCTTCCCAGCAGAAATCCTTGCTTACACAGAAAGTACCTATATTTAGTGACTTTGTTGTTAGAAAACATATGGAAATGGGAACACAAAACACACTGTGCAAAAAAGAGCAGGTGGAATAGGAACAGGGAGTAATCTGGTTTTTAAAAGGTGTGCATTTAAAAAATAGAGATATTCAGTAAGTATATGTTTCACAGTCAAAATGGTGTCACAGTGCTCACACATATGAAGTCTATCAGCCCTCGTATTACTTAGCGTTAGAAGAGGCACATGATGCAAGAAAGCAAGCTTATACAGCATCAATCAAAAAAAAAAAAAAAAAAACTTTCCCATATCATCAATCCATTGTCTCCAAATGTTTGTCTAGTTCTGCCTTGAGTTTATTGAAGCTGTCAACTTCCACAACAACAGACGGAAGTTTGTTCCAGCAATCAACTGCCCACTGGCTAAAGGCATATTTCTGCACATCAATTCTACAACTGTCTTTTCTCAATTTGAATTTATGTCCATTCAGATGATTAATCTGGGAAATAGGAAGAATCCCATGAGCATTGAGCTTGCTCAAACCATTCATGTCCTCATACATCTCAATTGGATCGCCTCACAGGTGCTTAGCCTCCAGACACCGGATTTTTGCAGAACTTAAGCCTTTCTTCTTACAAGCTACCCGTTGTTCTATTCACCAATCTCACTGCCCTTCTCTGTACTTGTTCCAGCAGATCTACATACTTTCTAAAATGCCTCCAGACCTGTATACAGTACTCAAGATATGGCTTGATCATAGCCTTATACAAGGGGATAATTACCCCCTTATCCACACTAGAAAAATTCCTGTATATCATTGACAATACACCATGAGCTACTCTTGCACAATTAACCCCTAAGTCTTTTTCATTCTTCACTACCCTGAATGAAGTACCACACAGTTGAATGATACTCTGTGGTTACTGCTACCCATATGCAGTATTTTACATTTGTCATGTAAAACTTCAGTTGCCACCTATCGGCACATTTACCCATTTTTCTAGATCCTGTTGTAGTAGTGCACTGTCATTAGTGTCATTAACAACCCTGCAAACTTTCATATCGTCTGCAAACTTGGACGTTAAGTCTGATATAATTTCATCAATATCATTATTAAATACAGCAAATAACAATGGGCCCAACACTAAACCCTGGGGGACTCCACTAATAACATTAGTTCATGAAGAGTAGTGTACACCGATTAACACTCTTGTCTTCTCCCAATCAACCACCCCTTTATCAATAACAGCAAATTGTCCTTAATGCCATACTGCTCCAATTTGTACAGTAGTCTTCCATGTGCAACAGTATCAAAAGCTTTTGTAAAATCCATGTATATGATATCAAAATTATTTTTTGCATCCAGTCCTGTGACCACATCATAGTATCCAATCAAATTGGTCAGACAAGACTTCCCTTTAACAAATCCATACTGTATCTGGATGATCCTGCAGCTTCTTTAACCAGTGCCTCCATTAATTTCCCCGGAACAGAATTAAACTAACAGGTAAGTAATTACTTGTGTCACCCTTTGATTCCCCTTTGTGCACTGGGGACACATTTTCACATCTTTAGTCTGTGGGGGACCTACCTAAGCTTTCTTAATTATGGCTAAGGATTTGCTTATTTCCTTTGTCGCCTCCTTTAATACAACTGTATAGATTCTGTCCAACCCAGATGCCTTTCTTAAGTTTAACTTCAAAAATTTCTCCTCCACTGTGCTCTCAGTTATTACAAAATCATTTAGCTAACTGCTGGAGTTTGATAAACCTCTGCCATTCCCCTCCCTGAATATCTCCTCATGTGCGAATGTAGATGCAAAATACTCATTCAATTTGTCAGCTACCTGAGCAGGAATATAAACAGTCGAACCATCAATAACAAGTGGACTAATCTGATTCATCCCCTTCCTTCCAGAGTTTACGTAAGTAAAGAACTCGTTGCTGTTTTTCTTTGTATCTTTTGCCAAGGATTTCTCATAATCTGCCTTCGCCTGCCTAACCTCTTTTGTGACTTCATTAGAGACCAGTTTATATCTACCATAGGCTTCTGTTACCAGATAGTTTACATGCATTAGATGCATTTTTCTTCCCTGCTACGAGTCTCATTAGTTCATCTGACATCCATCTAGGTCTGAACCTTGAACAATATTTCTTAATCGGTATGAAAAGGCTAGTAGCTTCCAATATTAATTCCTTGAATGCTTCCCATTTAGAATTTGCTGTTGGTAACATCACCAATTGGTCCCACTGTATAGAATTTAAAAATTGTCTGAGACCACTGTAGTCACCTTTACAAAAGCAAAAATTCTTCCCTGATGGTAGTTACATCTTCGAGTAAATTCCACATCAGCACACTGTGATTACTACAACTAGTGGTTACTTTGTCTGCAAATTCTTAATGCATAAAGAATCCCTGCTGATAATCAGATCAAAAATATTACTCCCTCTGGTTGCCTCTTGAACATGCTGCTGTAGAAAACAGTCATCCAATAAATCCACAGAAGTGAGGTGTATAAGGCTTTGAATGGTTTGAGCAAGCTCAATGCTGATGGGATTCTTCCTCTTGCCCAGATTAATCATCTGAGGGGACATAAATTAAATTGAGGAAAGAAAGTTGTAGAATAGATGTGCGGAAATTTGCCTTTAGCCAGCAAGTGGTTGATTTCTAGATCAAACTTCCATCTGTCATTGTAGAGGTGGACAGCTTAAATAAATTCAAGGCAGAACTAGACAAACATTTGGAGCGAATGGATGTTGATATCTGGGAAGTTAAAATCCCCCATTATAAGACAATCTGATTTACTGGCTCACTCCATTTCTCTGTACAGCTGTTCATTGTACACATCAGAGTCTATAACACACCCCTACTCTCAAATATTGCTTTCCTAATGCTTATGTCACACCAAACTGACTCAACATTGCATCGTTCACCCATGCCAACTGGATGCACCTCCTTAGATTTTATGTGTTTCTTAACCCACAGCATAATCCCTCTTCCCTTTCTATCCTTTCTGTACAAATTATAGTCCCCAAATTCCAATTCTGCATTCCTTATATCTGTGATGCCACATCTCTGATATTCCAACAATATCAGCCTCTGATGTTTTGACCAGCACCTCAAATTCATTTACTAAACTCCTAGCATTGGTGTACATGCAAGTATACATACACCTGTTCTTACACTTAGTTACCCTAACATGGTCCATGTATTTACTTGTTCTGCAATGACTCCCAGCAATTCTTGAAACACCCAGCACCTTATTTTCCGAGCTGCTGCTCATTCCAATAGAAGCAGTGCAAGAATCACTTTCACATCTGCCTATGGTTACTGTTAATCTATTAGTCAGGGATTGGCCCCCTCCCAAGCTAGCAGTTTTCCAGCCCACCTAACACTACCTCAATAGCATCAGCAAATATACTTGCCTGTGGTCTGTATAGAAGACAAGCAGAATTTACTCAAGGTCATTGTTGATTTCCCAACAAATCAGCTAAACCATTTCCCTTGATCCCAATGTGGCTAAGGATCCAGTAGAAACAAATATCAAATTGAGATGCAGAAGAAAGAACATATCTGCTGTATCCTGGACAGGAGTGGATGAGGGTTAAATCTCATCAACGACAAGGTGTGCAACGAACCGAGAGAATCAGTATATATATAAAACATTTTTAGTGGTAGTGGTGGGTTTGTATGTAGTAAAAGGCTAGCTGTACAGTGTGCAACTCTGCTGTAAATATGATGCATGTTGAATCTGCACGGAGATCATAGTGTCATCAAAGACAACCACAATGTCATGGATCCTTGTGTCTTTGAACCACCTATATAGACTGGTAATAAGTCAAAATTTCAGCTCAGTGTGCAGAATGGAGCTTCAGGTAGACAGAAGATAGAGTGTCAGCCTTCGCTCAGTTGTTAACGGAGAAGTCAGACTGGAACACAAGCATGCAGGGCCTTGATGGGGCAATCTTGACTACCATCATATGTAAATTTCTGAGTAGCTGTTGGATACAAATACTGAATGGATGGTTGGCAGTTTGACGTGTGTTAATGATTTTCCTAAAGTGGCACAAAAATGCATGTCCATAAGGGGTAGTCTGGAAGGGATTTTATTTTAGAAGTGTATTGTTGAAAAAATCGTACCCAATAAAGTGAATAAAGATGGTTTATTTCTTTAACATACAGGCTCTGAACAGGGGATGTTAGAAATGCTCCGGTAGCAATACAGATCGCCTGAAGGTAGAATAGGATCAAGCCACTGGAGTATGCTATGATACAGCTGGGGCCTATAATCTAGTTTTGATTACACAAGTACACAATAGAGGTGTAGTAAGGTACATTGATTGGTACCCCAAGAAGTAGAGGAGATTGCATGGGCAATATTCAAGTCTCTCATGCACTACAAAGCTGATAGACATGTAGAAAGGTCAACTTTCTATCAAATACGAGCACCAAAAACCTGGTCTCAGGTACTATTTGGAATACTATTTTGTCCAAGCCTCAATCCAGGATCAGGATGGAGATGTGGTAAAAGCAAGTACAAATGGTCTTTTGCAGGGAGAACCCGAAGCCATTGGTCACTCCCCAGGAATTGAGGCGATCAAATGCATGTTGCAGTTGTCTTTGACCTTTCTGTATGCTCTTTGACACGACCCTTCCATTAATTTTGGCACTACCTCACAGGGTGTTATGTCCATCAAAATCCCCAAGAAGTAAGACAGGAGAAAGCATCTGCTTAATGAGATCAGCAAGGTCTGGCTAAGGTATGTCAATCCCAGGTGGCAAATAGAAGGAACATGTTAATAAAAACCTTAATTTAACGTGAATTTCCATTGATTCTAAGTGACAGAAGTTGAAATGGAGTCTGGTTGCCCAAAAGGATAGAAACTCCTTCATATGCAGGTTCATCTCCAGTTCTATCCCTATGTATGAAAATAATATTATGCAAGGAAGGGTTTTTCATTTGCCTTCAGGTATGTCTCCTGCAAGTAAAAGAAAACTGACTAATTCTTTTGCAGGAGGGCCTTGATGTTGTCAGTATTTTGCCAGCATCCAATTTCACTGTAGGAATTCAACCATTATTTGGGTTTGGTGGATCTGTTGTTCAGCTTTAAAAGTGCTGAGGGATTATTTTTCTCAGTTGGATTTATCTTTTTTGGGGAAGTATGGAGGTTGTCTGTTGTCCATTTCTTCTTCTGCAAAGAGTTCCAAGACTGAGTCATCTGGTACCTCCTTTACCTGAACATCCATGTTTTCTTGTGTTACAATGGGTACTTCAGGTTTCTTAGCCCTTATTCTAACATTGTTTTGTTTGCAGTGGAGCAATATAGGAGTGACAACTGATTGAACTTTCAGTATGGGTTTTTGTGAACTTAATAAAATGGCTCTTTGGGTGAGAGGTGGGATAGCCATTTTAGTTCAAGATCTGAAGGAACATCTCACTACCACCATCTGGGTTATGAAGATTTGTTGGTATTTTGTGGTTAATGCATGTTGGCTTTGTATCTAAACATGATGTAATTTCACGGTTCTTTGCACCACATCGAGTACATGCAAAAGCACCCAACAAGCCATTTATCAGTGTCCACATTTCTGATGGAAAAGCACTTTAAAGGATCTGGTACATATGAATGTACTGTGCAATTAAGATAGCCAGCTTTTATTGAATTAGGTGAATTAAAGGTAAGGATAAAGTTTCTAGTGGATACTGGATTCTCATTCCTATGTACAAATATTCATTTTGCAGCTGTCACTCCTTGGCTTTTTTATTTAGTGCTGAAGTTGTTTGTAGTTGCCAGGAAGAGAACGGTGTTTATCTGGTTTGGGATTGCAAGATTGATGCCAGGAGCTTGGGAACGTGTGTTCATTGTAGATTCAATCGATTTTTTTCTCAGACACTTCAAGCAGATTCCATTGTGGCATTACGGCTCATGATGAATTTATGTCTTGTGGGATGTTATGACAATCAGATTCCCCTAGTGAATGCTGTTTGGAGGAACTGTACTGAGCTCCTGTCACTTTTGGTCTCAATAAAGGTCACCAAAACAAAGACATTTTTACTAATTTACAAAGACATTTTTTAAAAAATTAGAAAAAAGACATTTTTTCTAATTTTTACTAATTTTAAAAATTAGTAAAAATTAGAAAATTTTTACTAATTTTTACTAGCAGGCATACTAGCCCATACAAGGGCTAGTATGCCTGCTAGCCCTTCCAAGTCCTTCTGGAAGGGCTAGCAGGCATGCTCAATACATTTTTTTCCCCTCTTCTCGTTTACTTTTATTTATTCTTTTCTTTCTTTCTTTTTATTTATTTATAGAAATGTCCAATGGAATTTCACATTTGCCCACCAATGTTTTGTCCGATGGGCTCCATCCTATGGGCTTTTCACTGGTAGAGTATATAATCAAGTATTGAGCTATTGGACCTAAAGTACCTTCAGTTCTGGGTCTTTTTGCCGAGGTAATATTTTCTATGTCAATGATAAAATTTTCTAGTAGGGGCCTTGTTGGAATCCCAGAAGAAGAGTTGAGTATCAGGATTCTTTTTTTTTTTAAAAGTTCAGCACCCTAACTCCCCACCCACCCACCACAGAGCCCAAATGGGATGCCCACTACCCAAACACCATAACTAGCCTGAATTCTGATCCTCAGTTGTTGTGGAGATTCTGGTGCAATGGCTACTTAGGCCACATTTGTTTGTTGTCTGTTATTTAGTTTTTAGGAGCATTAGCAACTAAGGCCATATTGTTCCGGGGATGTGCGGTGGTCATTTCCTGACCTTTCTGCATCCTCCGTATTTGGTGGTCACGGGCTCAAACCCCGGTCTAATCAAGAAGCGTGTGCTAAGCACTGCTGCTCCTGCCCACCTGGCTACAGAGGTGCCTACTTAGGCCATATTGCACCAATTAATGTGGGTCATACTACCTGTGTTGGCTGCTGTGGAAGCAGTCATAATCACTATTTGTTTCAGGAAAGAGAAATATTTTGTGAGAGCTGAGATTTCTGCCTATGATTTGGCAAAGTCACAAAGGTTCCTGTAAGTCTGAGAGTTGACTGAAACAATTTCTGAAATGAAAATATGTACATATTTCCACTTCAGAAATTGTTTCAGTCAACAAGTTTTTGGGACAGATGTGATCTTTTGTGACAGTGATATTGCAAAGACAGCTGTTGCTGAAGAAGTGGTAAGAAAATACCATGAAAATTTTACCTCATTATGTACATATTTCCAGCTCAGAAATACACATAATAATACCAATGTAGGTTTGAGTACATTATTATCTTCAAACAACACAGTTTACCTACGGATCATGCCACTCAAGGAATACCACAGCTTATTTGGGTACTGGCTAGGGTTACTTCTTCCTGTTTGTATGGAAGCTCGAAGCCCATAATCGTGGTATACAGATTAAATTTGAAGGAGTTTATTATTTATTTGCCTTTTCCATAGAAGTGTCCATTGTTCTTTACATATTCTTTATATATCGGTTTTGTAATCAGTGAATATTGATAGAAAATTTGTTGGATGTTTGGCATTATGACCCAGTTTCATTCCCTAGAATTCCAGCATGGCGTGGGATCCAAAAGAAAACAACCATTTGCTGATACTCACTGAGATGAATCAGCTCTACTCTGATCAGCTGTAATCAGGAATGACAGGGCACTTTGTGAGTCTGTGTATACTATGCTCTTTTGGAGTGAGAGGTGGAAAATAATTTGCAAAGCAAATTATGGCATATAACTCAGTGGGACTACTATACTCTGTGGAAAGTGATACATGAAATGACAGTTGTCAGGGAGTATCACCGCTACATCCAACCGACTCGTAGACTTTGATCCATCAGTATAAATTTTAATTAAGTTGGAATAATATTATGTATTATTAGATAATAATGTCTGCTAGGGAGTGTTTTCCTCATTGCTGGAAATAACTGTCATAAGACAGCGTGAAGGCAATCCATGGAGGCTCTGTATCTATGCAATCTTATTGGACTTTACTAAATGAATATTCTAAGTTTCTCCTAGTTCATGTAACCTAATACCAACAGGCCAAGTTGCCTGCAGTTTGTTTCAATAGTAAGTTGTAAACTGTGGTTTGTTAAGTTGACCAAATAGGATGATGGGGACTAGTTTTCGAACAACTCAGTAAGACAGTTTTTCTGTTCATATTTAGCAGAGCTTCATACGCTTCACATACAGATTTTTTACTGGTGATGTGAAAGCACTGGAGCTACCTGGGAGCTGAATGTTGGATAGGATTGAGGTGGAATAAAGCACTCCCCCTAGCAGAAGCAAAAAACGGGTGCACTGTAGTCCACGCAAGATCTAGATCTGATTAGGGATCTATATAAGTGAAGCAAGGTGTAATGATCTGCATCCCGGTTATGGCTGATAAGGCCCTGTGTATGTTTATTTATTTATTTATTTTTTTTTGACAAGCAGTCTGGAGATGTTCGATGTTCTTCTGATAGTTTAACCTGCTGTCAGAAATTAATCATAGAATGGAAATACTATTCACTATTGGAAGAGGATGGTTATTCAAGTTCAGGATTCACCTTACAACTGGTACAGAAATGAATGACAGTATATTTCTGGCTGGATAATCTATAACTGTTTTGTGTTGTCATCCATAGCTCAATGCAATTTACTGAAAATTATCCTCAACACAGTTCATGTTCTGAGAATGACAGAAGATTATGAGATTATCAGGTATGAGTCCACTGTTTTCAGAACGATTTTGGTTATATGATTCATTCTAATTGCAAATAAAGTGACACTGAAAACAGAGCCTTATGGGATTCCTTCTTGGACAAAGATTTTTGATAGAACTTGCTGATAATGAATTTGAAAGGATCTGTGTGGAAGGAAATTTTGGATGACATATAGTAAATGGCCTTTCAGGCCAAGAGAATAGAGATCCTTTAAAGATGCTAAATGTAATGCCATTTCAAAGGTTTTCTCAATGTCAAGACAGATCACAACATGTTCATTCCTGATGCTTGATTTGGCTTTAATCACAAAAGCCAATGATGACTGATTTTTTCGGAATCCAAACTGATCATTTGTTAACTGAGTTTTGAAACTCAAGGTACCAAGTGAGACAACGATATCTTTTCTAAGGTTTTGTTTAGACAGATGGTAAAAGAAATCGGTCTGTAGTTGTCAGGAACATAAAGGTGTTTATGTGGTTTGGGATTGCAAGTACATAACAATGATGCCAGGAGCTTGGGAATGTGTGTTCATTGTAGAGTCCACTGAAAAAGGTCAGCAGTGAAGATAGTGATTTTTGATCTAAATATTGGAGCATTACATAATATATCCCAACCAGGGCCAGCAGTACTGTTCCTTGAGTTGGTAAAAGATTGCTGTAGTTCAAACATTGTAAATGGTTGATTATAAAGTAAAGCACAGGTGTCAGTGAAATTCAGTTTGGATTTCTCAGATACAGCTTTAATTTTTTGAAATGATTGGTTATAAGCAGCTGAGGAGGATAACTAAGAAAATATGATTCCTAGTGATTTCATTTGTCATTTCTGTAATAATCAAAAAGAGTAGAGAGCTCTGTCCATTCCAGTTAAATAGTTAAGTAGATAAAGGAGGATATTTACCATAACTATTTTATTTTTCTCCAGATCACTCTGGAATCAGATTTTTATTAACTGAAGAAGCAAATTGAATCCAAGATTCTTTTTTTTGCTTTTTTTGTCTGATATAACAGGCTCTTGCTCTAAGTTGCTTATAATAAATAGATTGGAAGAGGCTGGGCATTTGTGGATTAGGTTCCATGCTTTGGAACCTGTTTTTTTTTTTTTTGCATCTTCATTCCACCAGAATTGCTTTGTCATTGATACTGGCAATTGATTTCTAAAGTGCTCATTAACACTATTGATGGAACAGCGCTAAATGATATGGATTTCAAACAAGACATAAATGTTGTATTTTATCCAGTCAGCCTTTGAAAATTTCTATTTTACTGGATTATCTGTTAGTAAGGAGTAGGATGTTTGAATTTTAAATATTAGTGGGTTTGATTTTGATTTTATTGGCACAAAAATGACTAAGGTTATACTGCGCCAAGTATTGTTTGTTTGTTATTTGGTTTTTAGGAGCATTAGCAACTAAGGCACATTGCTCCGGGATTGTGGTGGTCATTCCCTGACCTTTCCGCATCCTCTGTATTTGGTGGTGCCAAGTATTAGTGGGTAACAATCGCTCCTGAGAGGATCGTTAAGAGTTCAATAATCTATACTTGGAAAGAGGACTGAGAGCAAACAGAGAGGTCAACTGTAGGGGGTTGATCCTATAGGGAAATGGTATAGGTAGGAGAGCCAGTATTCTTTAACATTAAATTCTCTGTCAGTCAGTATTTTAATAAGCTTTCCTCCTTGTATATCTGAGGTGGAGGAACCCCATAATGGATGGTGTGCATTAAAGTCACCTAATAAACAAATTAGAGATGGTAATTGCAAAACAAGATCTTCAATTCCCTGAATAGTACATGGGTGAAGGGGGGGAAGATAAATTGAGACCAGTGTCAAAGTAATACCAATTACTATATGTGTGGCAACAGCTTCTAAGGTTTGCAATGGAATACAATGAAGGGGACTCTTGAGTCCAAGAGTATGGCTACTCCTCCATGAGCAGTAAAATTTCTGATTGAAAGGGAGATTTTGGGTATTAAATTTGTTTCTTGTAAGCATATGGCAAGTTTAAGTTTGTTTGTTTGTTTGTTTGTTATTTGGTTTCTAGGAGAATTAGCAACTAAGGCCATATCGCTCCGGGGATATGCGGTGGTCATTCCCTGACCTTTCCGCATCCTCTGTATTTGGTAGTCATGGGCTCGAACCCCAGTCTAATCAAGAAGCGTGTGCTATGCACTGCCGCTCCTGCCCACCTGGCTACGGAGGCACCTGCGTATGGCAAGAGGATTGTAGTGGTGAATTAGCTTATAGATATCATCAATGTTGCTGCAAAAATCTCTGCAATTCCCCATTATTTGGTTCTGTAAGAGGAAGATGAATCTGTCTGCTTTTTTTAGGAGTGGATTTTTTTATAAAGGTCATGTTTTTATGTTTCTTTTCTAGAAAATTGGGGTGTTCTGAGTCATTGATATAGTCTATATAGTCATTTAATTAAGAACATCTAGTTTCCATATCATCTGTATCCATGCTTGGTGGGTGTGACTGTTACACCTCAACACCTCTGATCTTTGAGATTTCTCTGCTACTTGACAATGAAGGCTTTGGGATGGAATTGTGAATGGAGTATTATTGCTTTAGTCTACCTGGTGCAGTATAGATTTATGCTGGATTGGGAGTACTGTTTAAGCCCAGCCTATGATCAATATGGGGAGACTAGCCCTTCTACCTGATACGCTACTGATATTTACCTGATACAGAAGCACAAGTGCATTTTGGTGTAATTAATTTGACTTTTTTTCTTGCTTATTTATTTGGTATACTTAATTTGCAGTGCATTCATTTTCAATTTTGGTATACTTAATTTGACTTTTTTTTCTTGCTTACTGATAAATTTTATTTTCAATATTATATTTTTGTATTTTTTTTTCCCTAACTTCCATAGTTCACAAACTTTGGAGTATGCTGGATGGCTGCCCCTGGAATTAGGACAATGAAGATTTGGTGCCCTGCATTCTGTTTGTGTATGAGTTTTACACCAAGATTTGAAGAGTTGCATCACCATGGAATGCTCACTGGGAGTGCCCATATTTGAGGCATTTTTAACATCTTATGGGGTTCAGAATAAAATTCTAAATACAACAGTTTAAGTAATCAGCTTTGACTGAAGTTGGTAGATTTGGTGCACTGAAGGTTAAGATTATGTTATGTGTTGGGACTAAACAGCCATATTTTCACATCATTATTCTTTTTGCTTGAAGTTACATTTTGATCTTGTAGACTATTTCTTCTTCAGAAACATTTAATAGATCCCATTCAGTGATGAGGGCCCCTCAGAAGAATTCAGTCTAGTTTGTGGGATGACTTGAATTGGAATTCTGCTTAAGGAGAGAACCTTAATAGTGGCTCAGAGTGCCTTAGGTGAGGGGTCTCTATTAGTAAATACGATTGCAGATGTTTCACCATTTTCACTGCTCATGCTGCATTTTCGAATCATATCTGAATGATGAATGGGGAAGAGCTTGCTCAAGCTGTGCTGAGAATGCAATATCATGAATGCTGGAGGTTACTGCTTGTTTGTGTTATTTCCAGTCTCTCAGCCAGAACAGAGAGAATTCACAGTCAGTTTTATGATTGGCATTATGTTAAGAGCTTTTGCTCTAAACATGAGAATTCATTGTGTCCATTTCTACTCCTTTTTGGCCCTGAGAGTTGGATCCCCCCACCCAATTACCAGCCCTGCAACAAGGAGGCAGAAGTAATACCCCAAGTGGCCAACTGGTGAGTTAAGTTAGTTGGATTATTTAAAAAAATATAATAATAATAATTAGTATTAGTATTAGTAACGGCCGTATGGTGCAAGAAAGCCTATGGCTTATGCTGCACCAGCCAAAAAAAAAAAAAAATCCGAACAAAACAATGATAAAAACAAAAATTAAATAAATAAATAAATAATAATAATTAATAAATAAATAAAAATAATAAAATGAAATTAAAAATTAAATAAAAAGGAAATTAATCCTATCATCATATTGTTGATATGGAGGTTTGATGGCGCATAGGCTACTTTGGCCATAATGCGCCTTCTATCATCATATGCGCTTCCCTTACCCGAAAGTACTATCCAGATGACCTTTGAATTTCCCCAAACTGTCGGCCTCTACCACCCATGAAGGCAACTTATTCCAGTAATTTATAACTCGCTGGCTAAAATAAAACTTCCTGCAGTCCAATCTAAACATTTCCCCGCGTAACTTGAATTTATGTCCCCTAGTTCTAGCATCATTTATAATCTTGAAAATTTTGTCCTCATTCATTTTACTGATGTCTCTCAGAGCCTTAAACACCTCAATCAAATCTCCTCTAAGGTGTCTAGTTTCCAAACTCTGCAACCCACATATTCAAAGTCTTTCTTCATAAGGACGCCCTTTTGCCGATCTCACCAGGCGAGTTACCCTTCTTTGCACCCTTTCAAGAAGCTCGATGTCTTTCTTTAGGTGCGGTCTCCATACTTGAACACAGTATTCCAAGTGTGGTCTAACATAGGCCTTATATAATGGGATTATCACGTCCCTATCTCTACTTGCAAAAGTTCGATAGATCATCGATAGGACACCATGGGCCTTCCTTGCAACCTGTTTACAATGCTCAGAGAATTTCATGTCTGAGTGTATCGTAACACCCAAGTCCCTTTCCTCCAGTACTGGGTTTAGTTGAACTCCACCAAGTGAATAAGTTATTTTTGGATTACTGTTTCCCAGGTGTAATACCTTACACTTTGTTGGATTAAAGCACAGCTGCCATTTTTCTGACCATAATAATAAAGGAAAGATGTATTTTCTTTTCTGACTTTACTCACAGCTTGTAAGAAAAGTTTTCTGAATTTTATGTAACTTAAATACTAATTTTAAACTAAACAAAAGAAAAATTCCTTGTTAGGAAGACGCTTTTGAGAATGCAATAGGATTACTAGGCACCAGGAACCCTGTCCTTCAGACCACGAGAGTAGAGCATGCCAATGACACAGTTGGCCCTTGTAGGTAAACCCACTAGCATAGTGTTTCTCGAACTTACAATAATGCTGGTCAACACGTAAAATGTTATGAAAACGAAAATACCCACTCTTGACTAATTTCATGCTGCTGAACATGAAAATCACATTAAAATTTGTCCGTTGGCTCTTGTTTTATAGTTGGGCTCTCATATTAGGGAGTTACTCTACATTATCAACCACAGCTCTTGGCAAAATTCAACACAACACCACAGTATCAGTATCACCGTGCTCTTACCATGTGATCAGCAACTATCGCTTTGCTCTGCATCACATGATAAGTTTTGTCACCTCAAATGCGTCTTCAATTCTGTTGCAGTAATCCTTGAAAATGGCTAGATACCAAGTGATTTGTCCTCAGATAACAGTTGTTCTCTGTGAGATTCCTATTTTTTGCATAGTATTTGTGTCATATAAGATTAATATGCCCAATAATTGTGTGAATAGTCTGGATGACTTCTGTTACATATGCGGAGAAGTCACGTTAGCTTCAAGAAAGCGTCCCTTAACTTGAGACATAAAATAGGCCTACTTCTTGTACTTTGGATGTAAGTAGGTGACCAGGACAAGAGCTATTACTCCTTGCTTCTGAAGATGTATTTGGCTGTCCTAGAAGTCCAACCCATCATTGAAAGCTCCACACACATGTTGCACTATCTGTTCATTAAAACTCAATGCATAGGTGAATCGAAAGGGATGCTTTAAGCCTTTCGCAACATCAACTTGATACACATGAAGAAGTACAGCAGCAGCAGTCTACATCAAAGGGGGCCACCATTTCGTCCAAACCTTTATCCTTCCAAACCACATACGATCACAGAAAATGAACTTAATGACCTCATCAAGGATCTCGAACTGCCGAAGAATAAGGCAGAGCTTTTGGCCTCGAGGCAACAACAGTGTAATCTTCCAGATCATTCTATGAAAGTGATATTTCATACTCTAAATAAAGATTATGATAAATTCTATCAAACAGAAGGTGAAGGAGGTCACTACCTTTTGGTAAGAATGGTCTAATGGCAGCAATGAACATGAGGCACATTCTTGAAAAATGGCGACTATTTATAGACTCTTCTAAGATTAGCCTTAAGGTTATGTTATTACACAATGAAAATATGCTGCCTTCAATACCTCTTGTGTATGCCATCCACACAAAAGAAACATACACGAACATGGAAAACACCCTCTTACGTTATCAGAAGGATGAGTGGTAGATATGTGGTGATTTAAAGGTAATTACCAATTTATTAGGACTACAAAAGGCTACACTAAGTACTGTTGCTTTCTCTGCAAGTGGGATAGTCGTGCCAAGGATATGCACTATGAGAAGAGGTGTTGGCCTCAATGAAAATCATTAACACCTGGAATGAAGAACATAGCATTTGAACCTCTGGCAGAACCAAATAAAGTTTTTCTTCTACCACTCCACATTGAACTGGGGCCCATGAAAAAAGTTTGTGACAGCTTTGGAAGTGAACGGTCCTGCAGTCACATACTTGCAAGAGAAATTCCCAAGAATTAGAAGGGGCAGTTCCCACTTTACGAGTTCCCGTTTTTTTTTTTTTTTTTTTTTTTCAAGTATCAACAAAATCGAAAATATGAACATTAACTGCAAAAAATGAATGTTAAACATTTATAAATATTGCATTTCAAAACCACGTTATACAATACAGTGTAGCATTAGTAAAGGCATATGATGCAAGAAAGCAAACTTATGCAGCATCAGCCAGAAAAAAAAAAAAAAAAAAAAAACACGCTCCCGTTTCACCCCTCCGTTCGTTCCAAGTACCTGTCCAGCTCAGCCTTAAATTTATTTAGGCTATCAACTTCCACAACAAAGGATGGAAGTCTGTTCCACCAACCAACCACCCGCTGGCTAAAGGCAAACTTCCACACATCTATCCAACATCTGTCTTTCCTCAATTTGAATTTATGCCCTCTCAAATGATTATTCTGAGCAAGAGGAAGAATTCCATCAGCATTAAGCATGCTCAAACCATTCAAGGCTTTATACACCTCAATCAGATCACCTCACAGGTGATCTGATTGAGGCTAGTCTCCAGACACTGTAATTTGCAAAATTTAAGCCTTTCTCTTAAGAGCAACCCTTTGTTCCATTCACTAATCTTGTTGCCCTTCTCTGTACTCGTTCAAACAGCTCTACATCCTTCTTAAAACGAGACCTCCAGACAGTACTCAAGGTTGGTCTGACCATTGCCTTATATAAGGGGATAATCACCTCCTTATCCCTGATAGAAAAATTCCTGTATATCATTGACAAGACACTATGAGCTACTCTTGCAGTCCATCTGCACTGCTCAGAGAACTTAATATCTACCTGCACAATTACCCCCCCCCAGGTCCTTTTCATTCTCTACCACTGTCAGTGTAGTACTACAGAGTTGATACGTTACTCTGGGGTTGCTGCTTCCCATATGTAGTACTTTACAATTGTCAATGTTAAACTTCATTTGCCACCTCTCAGCCCATCTGCTCAACTTTTCTAGATCCTGTTGCAGCAGCATACTGTCATTAGGGTCCTTAACAATCCTGCCAATCTTCATATCGTCTGCAAACTTGGACATTAAGCTTGATATACCATCATCAATATCAATTTGTGCAGCAGTCTTCCATGTGCAACAGTATCAAAAGCTTTTCTAAGATCCAAATATATGATATCAAAGTTATTCACTGCATCCAGTTCCTTTGTGCCCACATCATAGTATTCAATTAAATTGGTCAGGCAAGTCTTTCCCTTAACAAAATCATGCTGTGTCCGAGCTATAACTGGAGTCTTGTCTAGATGATCCTGCAGTGCTTTTTAACCAGTGCCTCCATTAATTTTCCTGGAACAGAAGTTGAACTAACAGGTCTATAATTACTTGTGTTGCCTTTTGCTATATTCTATACAATACAGTGTATGTTATACAGTACAGCGTACGCCGCTTTATAATATTAATCTGTTCCAGAAACACCATCGTATTGTGAAATTATCGTAATGTGAACCCAATAACACATTGTTTTTTTGGTAATTCGTTCCACGGCCTCGGATGGTGAAATTTTCACTAGATAAAACTCTCTAAAAGGTCGTTTTTATAGTGTAAATTGTATTAGTTACCAATTCAAATCGTTAAAATGCACTACACTTTCATCGTTATCATATGTTCTGTTATGAAAACCAATTTTGAACGGCTTTGTGATATTTTTCTAAAGCACAATTCTGGAGGTCATGACCATAAAACAATAAAAACAACTTGCACTTTGCGGTTTATTGGGCTTTTCTGTTACTGCAAGCAATTATAAACGGGTAGTAAACTTGACATTACTGCATTTTCAAAAATACCAATAGCTGGAATTGTGTAGTTTTTTTATGTTTTTATGGTGAAATGTGTTTTCCCCTTTACTGAAATCCTCAATCATATAAAAAACAAATACATTTTCAGAATCTTCTCTTCATTCCTTTTTTTTTTTTAAGCTTTGTAAACTTGTTACTCCATGCAAATCGTGTTAGTTGCAATTTGTGCGTTCCATTAAAAAATGCTTATGTATACTATTGAAATTTATAAAGAAAACAGAAGATTATCTTGGAAATAAACACCTCTTTAAGCATTTCTGAAGAAGACTACTCCTTGTGCAACAAACCAATGAGTGCCGAGCCAATAATGAGTGATCAACGAGTGTGCATTTAGTCGATGCACACTCGTTGATATACCCTGTATAATGCAAGTAGGCCATTGTTTGGTCTTCTATCCAAACATATAACAAACGTTCCATCTCTACCAATTCTTTGTGTCTTGATGTAATGGATTTTGTTACACTTTGAGTTGCTCCTGCTATGAAAGTTGTTTTTATTTTCTCTGCATTCTTTCAAATTGTTCTCAGTGTTGTCTCATTTAGGCCATGGCACGCACAATACCACATTCTTTCATTCTGCTCAAAGTGTTTCACAATTTTGTATTTTTCCTCTCGATATTGCTTTTCCTTTTCTCTATGAACCTGTTGTATCTTCATCAGGATGCTTCCTTTTCACACTTTTTTCAAGTATTTTACTCATTTTTGGGGAATAAAGACAAGTATAAAAAGAACAAAAATGAGGAAGCAAGCTTGATACACAAACAGCACAGTGCCTGTGTAGGAACTGAATAAACAATGCAGTAAAAGCAGAAGCACACTATCACTTCATATCAGTTCACATTTTACTAAAGCGCATTTCTGGAGGTCACTACCATAAAATAATAAAAACAATTTGCAGTTTCCGGTTTATTGGGTGTTCCTGCTAGTGGAATCTATAAAAAACCAAGTAGTAAACTCGATGTAATTGCATTTGCGATATTATCGATAGCCGGAATTCTGTGGGTTTTTACGTTGTTATGGTGAAATGCGTTTCCCCTTCCATGAAATCGTCAATCATATAAAAAACAACTAAATTTTCAGAATCTTCACTTCGTTACTATTGTGTTGCATTCAGTTGGGTGATTCCATTGCATTCGATGTTGTTATGTTGTTGTTATTTGATTTTTAGGAGCATTAGCAACTAAGGTCATATTGCTCCGGGAATATGCGGTGGTCATTCCCTGACCTTTCCGCATCCTCCGTATTTGGTGGTGACGGGCTTGAACCTTGGTCTAATCAAGAAGCGTGTGCTATGCACTGCTGCTCCTTCCCACCTGGCTACGGAGGCACCCCACCGAGTTCAACTGCCAGTTCTTCTAAACACAAAGGTGAATCGTGCATAAGAGAACTCAGTTCATGTTATATGCAGCATCGTTCCCCTATTTATAAATCATGTGTGATCAAATTCGTGTAGTGTAAACACGTGTTATACATAACTGACTGTACAATATATGATATTCATTTATTATTATATAATAAGAGTTATACATATATACTACGTATAGAAATAATAATATAAAAAAATGGAAGTAATAATAAAACTCAACAAACATTCTGACAGGACAGCTTAGATATATATATATATAGGGTGGATTCGTACCATCTGAAATTAAAGTACACGTGTTAGCTAGCGAAGAAATCACATTTTTAATACTTACTATTTTGGTAATGAAATTGGTATTAAAATATATAAATTTAAAATGTTAGAAGATACTGAGCACTTTCTTTAATATTTTACATGACAACTTAGAACATTCACTGAGTAATAAACGATTGGTCAAAATTTAACAAAGTATGCTTTCTGAAAAGACTACTGTCGTTTGCATTCTAAAATTAACCCAGTTACTGTTCATACACACAAATGGCATAATTATCAAGTGATTACTTCCCACAGATGTTTGGTAAAACAATGCTTGGGTCACTACATGTAAATCACACACACACACACACACACACACACACACACACACACACACACACACACACACACACACACACACACACACACACACACACACAGTGAGCTAATACACATATACTGGATCACTTAAAGCATAGAGAAAACCCAAAAAAATCACGGCTTTATATAGATCTGTTGTTTGTTTGTTTATTTGGTTTTAGGAGCATTAGCAACTAAGGCCATATTGCTCCGGGAATATGCGGTGGTCATTCCCTAACCTTTCCGCATCCTCCGTATTTGGTGGTGACGGGCTCGAACCCCGGTCTAATCAAGAAGTGTGTGCTACGCACTGCTGCTCCTTCCCACCTGGCTACGGAGGCGCCTTATATAGATCTATCATCTTTTACGATTCAATAAACTGAAATTGTCATTCTAATAAGAGAAGGGTTTTATACACTGCAATGTATAAATGGTTCGATTTTCAAGTTTTGGTTCAATAAAGAGACTGATTCAATTAACTAGTAATTTTGATAAGCAGAAACCACTGTACTAAATTTTATTAAATTGTTTTCTGTAGCCTAAACAACTACAAAAAAGTAAAATAAAAAAATTTCTATGTGTACCCTTTAAAACTCTTTTATGTACTCCTGGGAGCTACACGAAAGGGTTTTAAAGGGTACACATAGAATTTTTGGACAATCTGTCTTGGTGAAGAAGGGACCAAACTAGTGTGCTGAAGCAGGGGTCCATCAGTACCAGGATCCCCCTTTCCAAGTTTCCATGAGTCACAGAGCAGGGCAAACATGCCAGATTCTTATGGTAGTAGCCTAGAAAGGCAGAATCACTTTGCCAAGTATATGTGCCAACGGTGGGGGCTAAAGTTGATGATGAGCAGCTATTATCTTTTAAGTCACAAAAGGTGATATACTGCTCATGTTCTAACAGAAGCAGAGCAAGAATCAGTTACACCTCTGCTTGCAGCTGCTGTTAATCTGTTAGTAAGTGTCCCCCATTCAAAGTTAGCAGTTTTTTACCCACTTAACACTGGCTCAAGCATCAGCAAATATTCTTGCACCCTCTTTATTTAAGCACATCCCATCCCTGTAAAATCAGTCTCTTTTGATAGTAAGCACTGACCATGCTAAAAAAAAATTCTACCCCAAGAGCCTTGAACAGTTTACTGCGGTACCACAAAAGGTGACACTGTTGTAAACTAGCTCTAAGATATTAGGAGTAGGAGATATGAGGATTTGCCTAACAAGTATAGGGCAATTTTTGGGAAAAAGTCATGAGTTATGAGTGTGCCTGTAGTTCTGCAGATATACGATAGGAAGGAGAATGATGGAAGCGCTGTCAATCAATTCAGCCCTGAAGAAACAGTGTAAGAATTTTTTTCTTGCAATTTTTCTCAGTGTGGTCAGTGCTTGTTAACAGGAGGCACCCTTAGAGACTCAATCTACGTGCATCAGCCTAATTACTTACAAAATTTTAATCTTCCCTTTGGTTTAAAATTTAAACCCATAAATGGTTTTGCAGCAGTCAAGAGGTTAATAGTACTTTATATTTTGTTTAGACAAAACTAGTTTTATGAAAAAATACAATGAATTACTTGCCAAGTCCACCTTTAATAAAATGTCTGTTTATGAACAAAGAAAATTTATGAAATTCGTGTCAGAAGTATGTAGGAACATATAAAACAAATAAACAGCAGTTTGGTTTTGTCGGTAATGTCTGAAACTCATTACGCACAATACAGTGCCAAGGTGATAAAATAATAAAGAAATGCAGTAAGCTCTCAAATGGCATAAAAAAGTATGGGAGGCATGGTTAAATAATTCTGTATCATATCCTCTACATTATCCATATTCCTCAAATAATTAATAATAAAAAAGCAAATTACTGATGGCAGAAGTGGATAAGTTGTTACAATAAGTCAGTGTTTTCTAGGGCTCAATATGATTATTCACTCAGTAATACATGTTAGTATAGCAATCTACTGGGCCTGTGACAGCTGGTTGGGCAATTGGTCTAAACCATTATTCATCTTGGAAAAAACATCAAAGATGTTAGCAATGTTAGAAAGGGGATGATATGCAGTTTATAATTATTAAACAAATAAAACACTATTATACCATGTCATTTTTAGATTAAGATATTTAATGAAATGTGACAATACAATGTTGAGCTATTCACGTCAATACAAATTGGCTATGTTTTGAGACTGCCGAATCAAGTCCTTAAGTATATAAGGAGTAAAAAAATCATAACAAAGAAATTAATTACCACCAAATAAATAATTGTACTAAAAGGGTAATATGTTATTGTATTTCAGAGAATATACAAGACATTAAGCATAAAAGAATACAGATTAGAGAAGAAGGGAAAAGAAAAACAAAGCCAGGAGAGAAATACAGAGGGGTAGAGTGGTGAACTGACAAACATTATTGGAAGTCACATCACCTCTTTAAAAGTACTTGAATATTCAAAAGTAAACCTACAACTCCTGTTATACACAGCATCAGGAACAAAAAAAAAAAAAAAAAAAAAGCCAGCACCCCTCACATCACCTGTCCATCCCCTCTATCAGTTCATTTAGTTCCAATTTCTTCAAACTACCTACTTCTGTAACACAAGATGGCAGTTTGTCCAACAATCATCTACCCAATAACAGAAGGCAAAATCTGTACATCTGTCCTTAAAGGATCCATGCTCGATTTGAATTTATATCCTCTCCTCGCACGTGTGTGTGTGTGTGTGAAAGAGAAAGGATTCCAACAGCATACTCAATCTATTCAATGCCTTCAACACCTCAATCAATCTCCTTACAGCTGCCTAGTCTCCAAATGTTAATTGCAAAACTGAAGCCTTTCCTAGTAAGAGCAAACTTTTGCTCCCAAAGCAAATCTTGTTCTCATCTCTGCAGCCTTTCCAACATGTCCATGTCCTTCCTAACATGATGCTTCCAGAGCTGTATGCAGCACAAGACGTGACCTAATGAATGGGATAATCACGTCCTTATCCCTGCTGTGAAAATTCCTGTATATGATTTACAAAACCCTATGAACTGTCCTGACAGTCTATCTGCATAGCTCAGAAAACTTCATATCTGATTTCACAATTACTCCAAGGATTTTTTCATTCTCAAATTCAAATTGAATTGAACTGTGTGTGGTACCACACACAATTCAAATTGAGTGTGGTACCACACAGTTGGTATGTTAATCCAACATTACTGCTACCCATATGCCTGATTTGTCTACATCTTGTTTGTACTAGCAACCCTGATTAATGTGATTAACCACCCTGTCAACCTTTGTATCATTTGCAAACTTAGGCAATTAAGCCTGATATACCTTCAATATAATTAATAAATATAAAAAACCATAATGGGACCAGCACAGAACCCTGAGAGACTCCACAGCAGTAACTTGCCCACACTGTTCCAATTTGAACAGCAGTCTTTCATATGCAACAGTATCAAAGGTTTTTCTGAAATCTAAGTATATAATGTTTAAATTATATTTTGCATCCTGTTCTTTTGATACCCTGTTATAATATTCAATCAGACTGGTCAGACAAACCCTATCCCTTTTTAACAAATCCATACTGCAATTGCAGTATAACTTAATCCCTCTCGAGATCGTCCTGCATTATTTCTTTAATCAGCGACTCCATTATTTTCCCTGGAACAGAAATCAAGCTAACAGGTCTGTATTTACTGTCACCCTTTGATCCACCCTTTTGTGAAATGGGAATACATTTCCACATCGTTACTGCCTGTTGGGAACTACTCTGAATCCAAGGATTCTCTTATAATCACGGCTAAAAGTTTTCTTACCTCTTTTGCTGCCTCCTTTCATATAACAGGAAAAATTCACTTCCACTTCAACAAGTTCTCACTCACTTTCTGTTCAGTTATCACAAAATCATTCAGTTCGCAGGTTTGAATTTGATACACTTCTGTTACCCTCATTGCTAAAAAGTTTCTCTTTGGCAGAATTCTCTGCTAGCGATTTCTTGTAATTCTGCCTTAGCATGCTTCATTTGTGACTTGATTGCAAACTACTTTAAATCTGCTGTAGGCATTTGTATCACCTGACACTTATAATTTACATGCATCCCATGCATTTTTATTCTCTGCCAAGAGTTTCATCAGTTGATCTGGCATCCATTTAGCACTTAGTAGAAAAGTGTTATAAGCAGAACTCCTTTTTGGAAGCTAATTTTTTATATTTCCACAATATTTTAATAGATAACATTGTTTTTTTTCAATTTTGTTTGTAGAGTTTATAAAGCAATGGTTCATATGAAAGTTTAAACTTGCACACACTATCCTACATTATGCTTGCTTCTAAATTTTTTTTTTTTTTGGCACCTTCAACCTATTTTTGGATGCTATTAAAAGGAATAACATTTTAAAAAGGTCTTGCAGTAGAAGCAATGTTATCCTAGATAAACTGTTGTTGGTTAGTTAATCTGAAAAGTCGGCTAAAGCAGGGAATCATACAAAAATATACAGATGATTCTTAATTTTATTTTCTCTTATGAGATCAAGTTAGTAATTTTCTTCTCTTTAGATGATGAAATGTGATGTTTTGCAGCATAACCTCTGCCACTTTTTTGTAAAAACAACACACTGAATAAGGCTGTTGTTCAATGAAATGTAATGTTGTATCTAGGGCATTTTTAGCTGCTGCAAGAGAAATTTTTGGCCCAGGAATTTGTTGGATTCAATAATGTTATAAAACATTACTGAATCCATTGTTGTATGTATTCTTGTTGTAAATCTTTGGATCCTTCAATTTGCCTGAAATCAGTTAATACACTACGTTTTTCATTACCTTCTTATAGTTCAGGATTTTAATTCTATGCTAGTGCTATTCTGTATGCACAATTGTGGTGTTGACAGCTTTTAATGAATCTATAAGACCTATATTTATGTCTGTTTTAACCAAGGCTCAACTAAAAAATCTGCACCTACGTCATCTCTTTAGACATTCTAGAACCTCTTGATCCACAAGGTTGGATTAAAACTGTTACATTTGGTAATAAAAACTTGTCATCTTTAAGTCCTCCTTTAATTTCCTTAGAGTGAATAGCTTTTTCAAGTAAATAGTAGCATATTTAGTGTAGCATTAGTAGTGGCAAATGATGCAAGCTTATTCATCAGCCATAAAAAAAAAAAAATCCCGTTTCACCTATCCACACACTCCAAAGGTTTGTCCAGTTCTTCCTTGAATTTATTTAAGCTATCAACTTGCACAATGACACAGAATGAACTCTCTGGAAAAGAAAGCAAAGAAACTGAAAACATTTCTATGCTTATACTAACAGTAGAAGGATGGGGTTGAATCACATTGGGCCCTTGATGTCTATGGGTTAACTGTTGATGACTCTGCTCAGGTTGCAAACAAACTGAATAGTTATTTTGCATCTACATTCACATATGACGAATTCTGTAGGGAAGGGGATGCCAGAAGTTTATCAAACTCTAACGAGGAGGTAAATGACTTTGAGATAACTGAAAGGAAAGTGGAGGAAAAATTATTGAGGATGGACATAAAAAAGGAACCTGGGGTGGATGGAATCTATCCAATTATATTAAAGGAGGTAAGTAAACCCTTAGCCATAATTATGAGAGCATCCTTGGATTGAAGGGAGTACCCTATGGACTGAAGTGTGAATATATACCCAATTCATAAAGGGGGATCAAAAGGCAACATGAGTAATTACAGATCTGTTAGCTTAGAGTCTGTTAAAGAGAAAATAATGGAATCACTGGTTAAAGAAGTAATGCAGGAATATTTGGACAGGTATACAATTATACTGCAATCAAAACATGGATTTGTCTTGTCTAACCAATCTGAAAGGTTACTATAATGCAATGAGCAAGGGAATTAGATGCAAAAAAATAATTTCTGACATCATATACTTGGATTTCAGGAAGGCTTTTGATACTGTTGCACCCAAAAGACTGTGTTACAAACTGGAGCAAATTTGCATTAAGGGCAAGCTACTGCATGGGTTAAAGGGATGGTTAAGTGGAAGAAGAAGACAGAGAAGTAGTTATCAATGGGCACTGCTCTTTGTGGACTAATGTTATTAGTAGAGTTCCCCAGGGTTCAGGGCTGGGTCCACTGTTGTTTTCGATATTTATCAATGATACTGATGAAGGTACATCAAGGCTTAATGTCTAAGTTTTCCGTGATACAAAGGTTGGCAGGATGGTTAATGACAGCCATCATGGTGAGCTACTGCAACAAGATCTAGGAAAATTGGGTCAATGGGCTGAGAAATGGCAGTTGAAGTTTAACAATGAGAAATGTAAGGTATTGTACATGAGTAGCAGTCACCCCACAGTAACATATCTATTGTGTGGTACTACCCCCAGGCTAGTGGAGAATGAAAAATACCTGGGAGTAATTATGCAGTCAGACATGAAATACTCTGAGCAGTGCAAACATGCCGTGAAAACAGCTCATGGTGTTTTTTCAATGATATACAGAAACTTTGCTAGCAGGGATTAAGAGGTGGAGGTTTGTAAAAGGCCATGGTTAGGTTACATCTTGAGTATTGTGTCCAGGAGGCCTCACTTCAGCATGTAGATCTGCTGGAACAAGTGCAGAGAAAGGAAACCTGATTGATGAAGGGAACAAAAGGGTGCTTTTAGGGCCTCACTTCTGAAAATTGCAACATCTAGAGACCAGGCAAGTACAGGGAAATCTGATTGAATGGATTGAGTAAGCTGAATGTGAATGCCATTTTTCCTCTTGTTGAAACTACACACATGAGGGAGCATAAATTTAAGTTGAGGAAGGATAATTGCAGGATAGATGTGCAGAAGTTTGCCTTCAGCCAGCAGGTGACTGATTGCTGAAACAGGCTTCCATCTCTTGTGGAAGTGAATGGGTTGAAAAATTCAACGGAGAACTGCATAAATTCTTAGAGGGTATGGATGGGTGAACTTTTTTTTTTTTTTTTTTTTTTGGCTGATGCTATACAAGTTTGCTTTCTTGCATCATTTGTCATTATTACTGTTACTGTATACAAATATATAATTTGAGAAAAAAAAAAAAAAAAAAAACATGGATAATTGCACAGAACTTGTCCAATGGTTTGAGGGAAGCTACATATGCTAAGAAGACTGAGCATCAACAAGAGCAGCCAACCAATATGCTTAAGGGTACTTTCTGTCAGAGGTTTGGTCTGTCCAATAAGTATTTGTCAGTGTGAGCCTTTAAAAGTTGACAACACTTGGGGTAAGGGGGCTGCATAAGGCCTACCATAAGATTGGCATCGTTGCCGAGAAACTTCACTTTAGTATTAACAATGGCCACACGGTGCAAGGAAGCCTATGCCATTATGCTATGGCAACAGCCAAAAAATAATAAGAAGAAAATTAAAAAATAAATAAAAAATTAATAAGATCAAAGGAAATAGACAAGCTATGGGTTTCCATCCTCACATAGGTAATTATCCAGTTGACCTTTGAATTTCCCTAAACTGTCAGCCTCTACCACCCATGTAGGTAACTTATTCCAGTAATTTATAACTTGCTGGCTAAAATAAAACTTCCTGCAATCCAGTCTAAACATCTTCCCCCCATAACTTATGGCCCCTCATTCTAGAATCATTTATAACCATGCAAATTTTGCCCTCATTCATTTTACTTATGCCTCTCAGAGCCTTAAACACCTCAATCAAGTCTCCTCTAAAGTGCCTAGTTTCCAAGCTCTGCAACCCCATATTCAAAGTCTTGCCAATCTCATCAGGAGAGTTATCTATCTTTGGACCCTTTCAAGAAGCTCAATGTCTTTCTTTAGGTGTGGTCTCCACACTTTAAAACAGTATTCCAAGTGTAGTCTAACAATAGCTTGTTTTGTTATTTGTTTTTGATTTTTAGGAGCATTAGCAACTAAGGCCATATTGCTCCGGGATATGCGGTGGTCATTTCGTGACCTTTCCGCATCCTTCGTATTTGGTGGTGACGGGCTACAACCCCGGTCTAATCAAGAAGCGTGTGCTACGCACTGCTGCTCCTTCCCACCTGGCTACGGAGACGCCTTCTAACAATAGCATTATATAGTGGGAGTATGACGTCCTTATCTCTACCAGCAATTGTTCGATAAATCATTGATAGGACACAATGGGCCTTCCTTGAAACCTGTCTACAATGCTCGGAGAACTTCATGTCTGACTGTATAGTAATACCAAAGTTCCTTTTCTAAAATATTGGCTTTAAGCTCAACTCCACCGAGTGTATAAGTTATTTTGGGGATACTGTTTCTCAGGTGCAGTACCTTACACTTTGCTGGATTAAAGCATAGCTGCCATTTTTCTGGTCACCCGTGAAGTCTATCTAGGTCACTCTGAAGAAGCTCTGCTTGGGAGTTGATCATTAACTACTCTACCAACCTTTACATCATCTGCAAATTTAGATATCATGCAATCTATCCCTTCATCGATGTCAATTATGAAAAATCAAAAACAACAGTTGTTCCATTACTGATCCTTCTTACATTAATCCAATCTAAGGAATAACCATTTATCACAACCCTCTGCCTGAAGTCATCCAGCTATCCATCTAAGGATTTTTCCTGTGATTCCAACCTGTTCCAACTCATAAAGTAACCACTCATGTAGGACTGAGTCAAATGCTGTACTGAAATCAAAATAAACAATGTCAAAATTATTTCCTAAATCCAGCTCTTGAGTCATCCTGTCAAAATAGCTAACCAGATTAGTTAAGCTTGATTTTCCCTTTACAAAACCATGCTGAGTATCCTTCAGAATTCCATTTCTATCTAAATGATCCTGAATTCCACCCTTGATCATTGTCTCCATGAATTTTTCTACTACTGAAGTTAGACAGACTGGCCAGTAATTAGCATTAGCATTAGTAGAGGCATTTGATGCAAGAAAGCAAGCTTATGCAGCATCAGCCAAAAAAATAATAAAATAAATAAAATAAAATAAAAAAATAAATAAATAACCACTTCCACTTCACCCCTCTGTTCGAAATACCTGTCCAGCTGAGCCTTAAACTTATTTAGGCTCCCACTTACACAATTTCCCACTTACCGCTTAGAACTGCCCTTATAAATGTCCTTACCTCTTAGAACTGCCCTTGGAGATACAATGGCACTTTTACAATCCAAAGGAATCACTCCTGAGTCCAAGACTGCTCTCATAATTAGCCTCAATAGTTCAATGCACTCACTTGCTGCCTCCCTTAAAATTATAGGGTATATGCCATCAACCCCAGGTGCCTTACTGGCCCGTAGGCTTGAAAATTTTTTCATTAAATAAACAAGTGAAATTTAAACAAAATTAATTACATTTTTTTCAACATTACTCCCATAATTTCTCATTGCAATCTTGGGAGTACTCACTGGGATGTGTAAAAAATCAGTGAAAAAATTCAGAAGGAACGAAAAAAGAGTAATGAACATAAATTAATCTACCATTAGAGGTGAGTTAGCCAACTAAACAATGCATGCTTGCAATGAATACAGAATGTGCTTGCAGAACACGAGTAGAATACTTCAAGAATTTCTGAGAGGAATTGCCTACAACCATTTTAGACCACACAAATTCTATTCCTAATCCCTAAAAACAAGAAATCTTTCATAAATTTATTTTAAAGTTTTTCTGTCCATTAGTCAATGAGAAATAAAGATCATTATATAAGATGCTAAACTGAATTACTAATTGGTCATGTGGGACAACTGTGCTTGATTACCAACTACCTGGATATACATTTACTGATAATTCAACTATGATTTGTTTGTTTTGGTTTAGATTTCTTTGTGTCAGCAGCAAAAGCTACAAAGCTCAAAGTAGGTGATAACAAAAGTAAATAAAATTTCAGTGAGCTATTGTAATAAGCCACTATGCAAAAGGTATAAATAAATGATAGAACATATAAGGAATAAAAATCAGTAAAAAGTCGAGTGCCATTTTAGATATATCTAAAGCAAGTTCAAAGATTTTAAATAGTTAAAAATAGCTGAGACATGGTTATGGATGGAAGAAATCTGACTGAATGCATAAGGCTCAGTGGCTAAAAATCAGTAAAGGATGAACAGCGTTTATTGGTAAAAACGATTACACTCAGATAAAATACAAATAGTTAAAATGGTTTGCAGTTCCTATGCATGGGACAGCCACCAGTGCCTAGCAGAGCACATGAATATATGAATTATACACAACTATACCTAATCTGGTATAACTAATTTGTGGCCTGTCCCATGCCACAATTCTTTCCACTAGGGTTTATGCTGTTATGTACTATGTCTGTATTAAATACCAGCAGGCTATGACTATTCTGGGGCACTGCTGATCTAGCTGCATCATCAGCCAGTCATTAACTCCAAATCTTTATGTGACCGGATATCTAACATAAACAGAAGTTAAATGTAATTTCATAAAGCCTGGCCATCTACTGAACTGGCAACAGGATTGGATGAGAAATATTTCTCATTGCTGATAGATCCTGTTATGCACTTAAAGAATCAGTATACTATACACCTTCGGTAGTTGTATGTTTTAATGTGGTCCTAAGGAAGCCTCCACAGTATACAGATCTATTGTGCATATTTTCACAGAAGATTTGCACTTGGGAAATCTTCTGTGAAGTACCGTCTACTCTAGGATGATGGCAGCAGATCCCAAAGCTGATTCTGTCATTGAGTCATATTTGGAATGGCGTCCACAGAACCTCTCAAAATCCTTGACTTTGTCAAATAAAGAGAATAGTTTAAATAATGATCCCTCTCCCCTCCCCTCCCTAGTACACACAGATGTTCAATTTTTGCTGCATGCCTTTTCTATAGGCAGGTTTTCTGCATGGTGAACTCCATGCAATAAGAAGCTACAATGAGAGAGAGAGAGAGAGAGAGAGAGAGAGAGAGGTGACGAGCATGATCCAATTCTGCTAAAAAGTGTCAGGAAGGATTCCAGTGTCCACATTCTCCAGAAGAATATAATCCACAACTAATCTATATAATATCTATATAGATATACCATAGACAACTCTTAAAGAAAAACTACGGTGGTAGTGTGAAAGGCATCATTTCATCTGTGTCTCATGTTGTGCTCATCCTTCACAGTGAGTTTCCCATGTATTGCACTATCTCGAATAAGTAATGCTTAACTAACAGAGAAGTCTCGTGGGCACCACCAACACCCAGACGGCACCGTTTCAAAGCTAGTTTGTATTTGTGTGGGTTAACAGCTCTATTATCCACTTGTCCCTATTAGATTTAGAAAGTAGAGGGAAAGTTATAGTAGGAGAGGAAGAGAAAAGAAATGGTGTAGAAGAATGAAAGGGACAGTAACTCATTCAATTCATACCACACAAAAACTCTGGGAATATCAGGCTCCCATTGGTGACCGTTTCAAGGCTTGTTAGCCTATCAATGGTGGGTGGGCAGGTACCCTGGTATTGCAAACATGATAACCCAGTTGTAAAGTTAATCACACATTATGAGAGATGCCAAAAGATTTATGCGATACTATTTAAATAAAACTAAACGCACCTAGGTATAATATTTTAGGAGTTTAAGATTCTATATCTATATAATATCAGGGTAAGTCAACTCTTAAAGAAAAACCTTTTGGCATCTCTCATATTGTGTGATGAACTTCACAACTGGGTTGTCATGTTTGCAATGCCAGGGTACCTGCCCACCCACCAATGAAAAGCCAACTAGCTTTGAAACGGTGCAGTCTGGGTGGTGGTGGTGTCCACCAAGAATAAGTAACAATAGTCTTCTCTATTAGTAAAGATTTACTTATTCGTGGTAGTGCAATATATGGGAAACTCGCTGTGAGAGATGAGCACAATATGAGATACAGATGAAATGATGCCTTTCACACCACTACTTCTACTACTACTGTAGTTTTTCTTTAAGAGTTGTCTATGGTGTATCTACACTGATATTATATAAATATAGAATCTTAAACTCTTAAAATATTATGCCTAGTTGCAATTAGTTTTATTTAAATCCATAACTAAGTAAATTAGCATTAGCATTAGTAGAGGCATATGATGCAAGAAAGCAAGCTTATGCAGCATCAGCCAAAAAAAAAAAATAAATAAATAAATAAATAAACTAAAAACACTTCCATTTCACCCCCTCTGTTCGTTCAAAATACCTGTCCAGCTGAGCCTTAAATTTATTTAGGCTATCAACTTCCACAACAAGGGATGGAAGTCTGTTCCACCAACCAACTACCTGCTGCTAAAGGCAAATTTCCGCACATCTGTCCTACATCTGTTTATCCTCGATCTGAATTTATGTCCTCTCAGTTGATTATACTGAGCAAGAGGAAGAATCCCATCGGCATTGAGCGTGCTCAAACCATTCAAGGCTTTATACACCTCTATCAGATCACCTCGCCAGTGCCTAGTCTCCAGACACTGTAATTTGCAAAACTTAAGTCTTTCTTCGTAAGAGCAACCCTTTGTTCCATTCACTAATCTTGTTGCCCTTCTCTGTACTCGTTCCAGCAGCTCTACATCCTTCTTGAAATGAGGTCTCCAAACCTGTATACAGTACTCAAGGTGTGGCCTGACCATTGCCTTATACAATGGAATAATCACCTCCTTATCCCTGCTAGAAAAATTCCTGTACATCATTGACAATACTCCATGAGCTACTCTTGCAGCCCGTATACACTGCTCAGAGAACTTCATATCTGCCTGCACAATTACCCCCCAGGTCCTTTTCATTCTCTACCACTGTCAGTGTAGTACCACAAAGTTGATACGTTGCTCTGGGGTTGCTGTTTCCCATATGTAGTACTTTACATTTGTCAATGTTAAACTTCATTTGCCACCTCTTAGCCCATCTGCTCAACCTTTCCAGATCCTGTTGTAGCGGCATAGTGTCAGTAGTGTCCTTGACAACCCTGCCAACCTTCGTATCCTCTGCAAACTTGGACATTAAGCTTGATATACCATCATCAATATCATTTATAAATACAGGAAACAATAATGGACCCAATACTGAACCCTGAGGGACTCCATTAATAACGTTAGTCCATGATGAGCAGTGTCCATTGATTACCACTCTCTGTCTTCTCCCCCTCAACCACCCCTTTATCCATAGCAGCAATTTGCCTCCAATGCCACACTGCTCCAATTTGTGCAGCAGTCTTCCATGTGCAACAGTATCAAAAGCCTTTCTAAGATCCAAGTATATAATATCACAGTTATTCCCTGCATCCAGTTCTTTCGTGACTGCATCATAGTATCCAATCAAATTGGTCAGGCAACACTTCCCCTTAACAAAACCATGCTGTGTCCGAGCTATAACTGAAGTCTTGTCTAGATGATCCTGCAGTGCTTCTTTAACCAGTGCCTCCATTAATTTTCTGGGAACAGAAGTTAAACTCACATGTCTATAATAACTTGTGTCAGCCTTTGATCCTCCTTTGTGAATTGGGATCACATTTGCACATCTCCAGTCCATGGGTACCTCCCCTGAGTCCAAGGAAGCTCTCATAATTATGGCTAAGGGTTTGCTTACTTCCTTTGCTGCCTGCTTTAATATAACTGGATAGATCCCATCCACCCCAGGTGCCTTTCTTGTGTTTATCTTCAACAGTTTCTCCTCCACTTTACTCTCAGAGATTACAAGATTCTCTAGCTTACTGCCAGAGTTGAATACACCTCTGGCATTCACCTCGCTGAATAACTCCTCATGTGTGAATGTCGAGGCAAAATATTCATTTAGTTTGTTAGCTACCTGAGCAGGATCATCACCAGTTGACCCATCGATATCAAGTGGACCAATCTGATTCATCCCCTTCGTTCTAGAGTTTACATAAGTAAAGAACTCTTTGCTGTTTTTCTTTGCATCCCTTGCCAAAGATATCTAGTAATCTGCCTTCGCCTGCCTAACCTTCTTTGTAACTTGGTTACAGATCAACTTGTATCTATCATTGGCTTCTGTGTCATGTGTTAATTTGTATGTATCCCATGCATTTTTCTTCTCTGCCAAATGTCTCATTAGTTCATCTGACATCCATTTAGGCCTAAACCTTGAACAATATTTCTTAGTTGGTATGTAAAGCCTAGTAGCTTCCAAGATAAGTTCTTTGAATGCTTCCCATTTTGAATTTGCTGTTGGTAACATCATCAGTTGGTCCCACTGTATAGAATTTAAATACTGTCTCAGTCCATCGTAGTCGCCTTTACGAAAGCAATAACCCTTCCCTTTACCCTAATGGTAGTTACCTCTTTGAGTAAATCCCACTTCAGCACAATGTGATCACTGCCACCTAGTGGTTCATTTATCTGCAGATTCCTAATGCATGAATAATCACTACTGATAATCAGATCAAGAGTATTACTCCCTCTAGTTGCCTCCCGAACATGCTGGTGTAGAAAACAATCGTCCAATAAATCCACAAAAGCCTTGCTAGTGTGTGAGTGACCAGCCCCCAAATTCCAGTCAATATCTGGGAAATTAAAATCCCCCATTATAAGACTCTCTGACATTATGAAACTCCTGGCATTGGGGTACACGCAAGTATACATGCACCTGTTCTTTTTCTTAGCTACCTTAACACAACCCATGTGTTTACTTGCACCCCAATGACTCCCAGCAGTCTCTGAAATATCCTGCATGTTATTTTCCAAGCTGCTGCTGCTCATTCCAATAGAAGCAGTGCAAGAATCACTTTCACCTCTGCCAGTGGCTACTGTTAATCCTTGTATCCCCCCAATCTAGCAGTTTTCCGACCCACCTAACACTGTGTCGATAGTATCAGCAAACATTCTTGCACCCTTTCTATTTAAGTGTATCCCATCCCTGTAGAAGCAGTCTCTCCTGTTAACAAGTACAGACCAGGCTGAAAAAAATTCTTCCCCTTGAGCCTTGCCCAATCTTTCCAGGGCCGAATTGATCGACAGGGCTCTCATCATATACTCCCTCCTATCGTGTTTGGGCAGAATTGCAGACACTTTCAAATTCAACCCTAATTCACGGCTTTTTTCAAAAGTGACCTGTACTTGTTAAGTAATTCTGCCGGTCTCCTACTCTTAATATCATTAGTGCCAACGTGTACAACTATATCACCTTTTGTGCCCTTAAAAGATGATATCCGCTCTACGTCATCAACCTTTGCCCTTGGCAGACATACCCTGGTCCTGTTCCACCTATCCTTTTTACAAAGCATGTTTCCCGTTTCCCTGACAACAGAGTCACCAACTTTTACTCAGAAAGGTATGAGAGTCTGATATTGTAACCATCTTTAATGAACTAACAAACAAAGAAAACTTCAGTGGACATTTCCAACAAGATTCTGCTATTACACTTACATTCATTCATTCAATGCAGATATGGAGAAGTATGTTCAGTGAAAGGATATAAGTAGTGGATTATGGTGCCTCATTCTCCATAAATCATTTCATGCAATGTTTTTTGTAGATCTATTTAAAGAATAGGGTTATTACAAAACACAAAAAATTAATAATCTCACTCAAGGAAAAAGTTAAATTTGAAGTGGCTGATATATCCAGAAAACAAATCCAGTGTGTGAGCCAAAATCTTTTTGGAGGTATTGGAGTGTATCAGAGCCAATGGATACCACTAAAAGTGGTACCCATTGGCTCTGATTTAAAAATATAATATGCACTATTTTTGCTTAAAATAGTGATGACTATATTCATGCAGTCTCACAACATTCTTTTATTTCTAAGAAAATTCTATTTCCATTATTAAACTATAACACTGAAGAACAAAACAATTTTTTTAATTGTTATTTTAGATTATTTTTATTGCTCATTGAGCAATAACAAAGGTAAGAATTTTAAAAAAAATATTTTAAAATTTCTTACTTTTGCTGCACTCAAGTTAGACAAACAGGGATCTGTATTTTCAGACTTTTTTCTCCTGGCTTGTTACAGATTAAGATCACAAAAAGGAATGTCTGAAATGTACAACTATTCTCCTCCCCTAATTAAATTAAATCTAGTGTTAAAAATTTTACCTTTTTTTTTTGGAAGCTACTTGAGCTCACAAAACTATTGTTCACTTCTCTTCATTACCTTGTCAAAAGTTAAGAGTATTTACCTTTTATTCTTCATCACTTTAATAAATTATATTAGTTAAGGTGAACCTGATTATGTTTAATAAGTTTACCCAGTCTAGATATTGCAATAGCAAGTGACGCATCAGACATTGTCTTCCTTATCAGATCTATTTCTGTGTTTTATTTAAATTGTAGCTAAACTAGAGAAGCTGGTTTGTGGTGATACGCTATCATAAATTAAATTAAAATTTGCATTAAAATTGTTAATCAAATTGTACTAAAGTTAATTTTAAGTAAACTTTGTAATTTAATTATTATTTACTAAGTTTAACAGGAAATAAAATAACCTCACCTTTCTCCAGACCTATTTCAGCTAGACATCGAGATGTACCATATGTTGTGATTACAATTCTGTGTTTCACAAAATCTTCAACAGTAGGTACAAGGAAAGTAGCATTCTGTCCTTCTTTTGCTATTAAACAATATTTCTGAACAACACGATTTACTGTTTCCAGCCTTCGATGTCGAAAATAAACTCTTAATGGTGTAGCTTCAGTATGGCCCTCAGCAACATATGGATGAAAATATTCTTGTATATATATATCAGCAGCACTAAAAATATAAATAATTTTTAATATTCCTTTTAATAGACAAACAATACTGTTCAATATAGCAATTTTTCAAATTAAATGGCACTGCAGTTACATTAAATCATGAAACTCAGTTTAATGTAATTGTGAAAAAAAGAGATAGTAGTATCTAATTGTTTCAGTGCAAAATTCAATATTTCATCTACAAGCCTAAACAGAAAAGTAAAATCGAGAACAGTTGGATAATATTTTAATCCTGACTTACTAGTTTTAGTTTGTACTGAAAATGAAATAATAATAAATTTCAGTATTGCACTACTTACAAATAAACAATACAAGGAAGAAAAAGATGGACCAAAAACAAAAAGTACAAATTGCCTTCAGCCTGCAAGGTATTTCCATTTAATTTTTTTTTTGCTTTTGTAGAATTTTATAGTCTTAATAATATTTCCTAGTGTTCATTTTAAGAATATTTTGGTCATTGATTGCTGAATTATTAACAAAGAAAGTGTTACTTTTTTGGAAACATATAAGTGTTGTTTATGTTTAAAAAAAAAAAAAAAAAAAAATATATATATATATATATATATATATGACAGTTTTAATAATTCACTCATTTTATTTAGCTTAGAAATTAAACAAGAAAACTTCTCTAATCCTGAATAGACTAAATATGTTACTGTGTATTAAAGTAATCAATATAATAATAATTGTATATGTTATTGCCATCAATGAACAAGGTATTATTTTTATTTTTCTGAATGATTGAAGATCTCATCAGATAATAAAATGATGGCAGACTAGAGAAATTTGATATTTCAGAGATTATATGAAATTTGATTGGCCTGCAGCTGCCATTTAGTAATTTCAGATATACTGCAAACTATCGGAGAAGAAACACAGTTTGCAGAACCTCAATGCTTCATAGCCAATGAATGTAATACCACAGGAGAGTTAACAAGGACTGAATTAAGTAAGGCTAACTCGGGAATTTTTTTATTTTCTTTTGGCTGGTGCAGCATAAGCCTTAGGTTTCCTTGCACCATATGGCCTATAATAATAATAATAACAATTGAAGAAATATTTTGCCACTGATTTAAAGATATCACTGCTGTAGTACAGCTGATACAGTAGTACAGTTCTAATGGTACAGCTGACTCATCAGATGGCAGGCAGACACCAGGAGCACCTCCGTAGCCAGGTGGACAGGAGCAGCAGTGCGTAGCACACACTTCTTGATTAGACTGGGGTTCGAGCCCGTGACCACCAAATACGGAGGATGCAGAAAGGTCAGGGAATGACCACCGCATATGCCCGGAGCAATATAGCCTTAGTTGCTACCAGTTAGCATAATTTTTAAAAATATTTGAGAAAAGAAGTTGGCTGTATGAGAGATGTCATGTGGTGTTTTAGACTTTACTTTGTAAAAAATTATTATTTCAGTTACAGTCCTAGCTGGTAATGATTTTTCTCACGGTGGGGGGGGGGGGACATTACACAAAATTTTCAAGTTCAATCTGTTCTTGTCATTGGTTCTACAGGAATATCAGCAGCTTAGGCCATATTGTGACAATGTAGTTTTGTGTCTGTACAAATGTATGTCATGAGCAAATCTGCATTCTGTGCAGAGTGAAAAAAAATCCAGAATAATTCAAAGGAAAAGAGAAAATCTCTATTCCTCTACTTTAGTATTAAAAAAAAACAGGAAAAAAAAAAAAGATGAGGTGGATTGACACCTTTGGGAGCCAGCAATAAATTTATTAAATATACTGTAGTGGAAGAAAAAGTTTCAAAAACTTAACAAACCTTTAAGTGTATAATTACATAACTAAAATAATAATAAACAATTCTTATACAATATTATGTGGACCACATATTTTATAATATCACTTTAATTGAAGGAAATCAAGCCAAATTTAGCTGTGATTTCATCAGTCACTATTTTAGTATTTAATCCTGATCGGTGACCAGTTTTGTTTTATGCTAATGATGAATAAACACCTTAATTAATGTCACATAAAAAAGTAGCAATTTATCTTCACAATCAAGATCATTATAAGATTTAAATGCCTCAGAAATATAATCCAATCATTTTTGTTAAAAACCCATATGGCAGATCAACTTAGCTCTGAAGTGAGCTGGATAAAATGCTGTGGTGCTCTCAGTGCTAAAGCCATACAATTCATGGGATCAGAGTACATTCGTGGGATCAAAGAATTAGCAGGCTGGGAAAAACCAGGTTTTAAAAAAATATACATATGATTCTATTCAAATGGATAAAAGAACAGGCCATCAGGTACAGCAATCAATCAGAGATTGTTATTTTTCCAGCTAACTCAAAGTTTAACCTCCATGTATCTGAAGATATGAGTATAAGTTTATCAAGTGGAAATCTGCTGTACTCCAATGGAAACAGTGAAAGGAGTGAAGGTGGAATTGGGTTTCTGGTCCATAAAGATTTTAAAAACAACATTTTGGAATTCAAAAGTACATCACCAAGAGTGTCAAGACTAATACTAAAGATTTCTAAGAGATACAAGCTAAAGATTATAATGATTTATGCACCAACATCGAGCCATGATGATGAAGAGGTTGAAGAAATGTACACTGAAATTGAGAGTCTTCTAGATGAGCAGAAAACCCACTACACTATTATTATGGGAGACTTCAATGCTAAGGTTGGAAAAAGACAAAACAGCACAGAAAGGGGAACTATAGGAAATTTTGGAATTGGTGAAAGAAATGAAAGAGGTGAAAGACTTGTGGAATTTGCAGAATCTCAAGGACTGTCAGTAATGAACACTTTTTTCAAGAAAAGGGTGAACAGAAAGTGGACATGGAAGAGTCCAAATGGATTAACTACTAATGAAATCAACTTTATCCTCACTAATAGAAGATATATTGTGAATGATGTCACCGTCCTGAATAAGGTAAATGTTGGAAGTGATCACAGAATGGTAAGATGTACACTTGATATAGATGTAGGAAAGGAAAGGAAAAAACTGACTCAAGTAAATAATACAAAGGTCTTTGAGATAACAGAAGAGGAAGAAAAAGCAGTATCTACTGGAACTTAAGAACAAGTATGAGCTTCTGCAGACTGCTGAGGACCAAGATATCGACGAGGAATATTACAACTTTTTGAAAGTGATAAAGCCCAAGAAACCTATAGGGAAAAAGAAATCCAAAGAAGAAAAAATTAGTCAAGAAACACTTGTCATGATGAACCGAAGACGACAAATGAAAAGCAAGAAAAACACTGACAGGGAGAAAATTGAGTATACTGAGTTATGCAAAGCCATTAGAAAGAGACTCAGAGAGGACATAAGAAGATTTAACACAAGAAAAGTAGAACAAGCATTAAGGGAAAACAAAGGATTTAAATCAGCAGCCATGAGCAGTAATACAGAAAGACAAATGATATGAAACTGAAGAATAGCGATGGTGTACTTATAAACAGCAGAGAAGGCATAATTCAAATAGCAGAAGACTACTATAGAGAATTATACAAGGAGCAGGGGAATGATGCCAGCAGTGGGGAAGATGGATTGCAAAGTAGCAACACATACGACATACCCAATATTCTTCCTGATGAGGTAGAACATGCATTGAAGAAAATGAAGAATCAGAAAGCCCCGGGGGAAGATGAAGTTACTGTAGAGTTGTTAAAATTGGGAGGAAGAGACATAACACAAAAACTGGCAAGGCTCTTCACAAAGTGCATTAGAAAAAGTGTGACGCCTAAGCAGTGGAATAATGCAATCATAGTTTTGCTGCATAAGAAAGGAGATAAATCAGAAATTGGAAATTATAGACCAATTAGCTTGTTATCCCACATCTACAAGTTGTTCACAAGGGTCATTACTAACAGATTAGAAAGAATACTGGATGAGAATCAACCGAAAGAGCAAGCTGGCTTTAGGACAGGATTCTCAACTATGGATCACCTTCATGTAATATCACAGCTAATGGAGAAAGCAAATGAATATAAAACACCATTATGCCTGGCATTTGTGGATTATGAAAAGGCATTTGACTCCATACAGTATAAGGCAATGTTTCGGGCACTGGAAAGACAAGGCATTGATACCCCATATATTATGATTTTGAAGAAAATATACGAGAGTGCTACCTCCTTTATTAGACTAGACAAAGACAGTAGGAAATTTAAAATTGAGAAAGGAGTTCGACAAGGAGACACAATATCTCCTAAGCTGTTTACTGCTGCCCTTGAGGAAGCTTTCAGAAGATTAGACTGGTCGCAGAAAGGAGTCAATGTGAACGGAGAGTACCTAAACCATTTGCGATTTGCAGATGACATTGTGGTCATAAGCCATGATCCCAAAGAATTAGAGGAAAATCTTAATCAGTTATGCACAGCTAGTAAGGATTTTGGACTAAAGATGAATATGGCTAAAACAAAGGTAATGATGAACAAGTATGCCACAGAAAGGGAAATAATGATTGAAGGAGCAGTAATTGAAAAGGTGGAGTCATATACTTATCTGGGACAAGTTATTAGCTGTAATAATGATAAATGGCTGGAAGACAAGAGAAGAATAAATTTTGGATGGATAGCATTCAGGAAATATAGTCACATACTGAAGAGCAATATCCCAGTTTGTCTGAAACGTAAAATAATGGACCAATGTATACTCCCCACCATGACTTATGGAAGTGAAACTTGGGCACTCACCAAAAGAATGGAAGAGAAGCACACAGCGAAGAATGGAACGAATCATATTGGGAATAAGACTGTTAGATAAGAAGAGAAACACATGGATTAGGCAACAAACTCAAGTAAAGGACATTCTTATCAAAACTAAAGAACTAAAATGGTCTTGGGCAGGACACATAGCTCGAAGACATGATGACAGATGGACTAAGAAAATAACAGAATGGTATCCAAGAGGAGCTAGAAGAAAACCTGGAAGACAAAGGCGGAGATGGATAGATGAAATTCATGAGTTTGTGGGTAGTAAATGGATGTCCAGTGCTCAAAACAGAAGCAACTGGAAAGTTGCTGGAGAGGCCTTCATCCTGCAGTGGATTGAAAATGGCTGATGATGATGATGATGATGTATCTGAAGATACAGAAAGTGTCAGGTGGTAATTGTTCTTAGTCCATATGAAAGAACACAGGAGTGCTATATATCCTCGAGAGAATCAATAAGACAAAATTCTTCCCACCACTGGGAGAGAACCACACACCGAAGATCCCTAGGTCAATGACTGGTGACGTTATCTGAAAATGAAATGAAGTGGCACTGAAACCATCAAAAAACAACCTACAATGCTGACAGGATGACAACGTTGACCTGAGAATGAAGCTAACATTGTCACATCACATACAGGCTCTCGGCAAGACAGTTGGGACATATGCTAGCAACAGTACAGTGTGATTAATATGGATTTACCATGGTTATGCATCCTGTGGTTACTTTACTTACACAACAATACTAATACTGTACAGATCAATAACATGATGTTTAAAGGTCACTGCAAACTGGAAATACTCTTGAAAAAGTTTCAAAAAGTTAAAATTTTTCATTCTACACTCAATGTTATTTTAAAGAATGGTAGTTGTAGTGAAGGGTCTCAAAAAAAAAAAAAAAAAAAAAAGCTACTGAATTTCCAATAATAATAATGAGCATGAGCTTAATAATTGATGTCAATAAAGTCTGAAGTGTATTATGTTTTTAATAAGTAGCTCAAACTGTAAGCAGCAAGCATTACCTAATTATAACTTTTCAAACTATAGTATTGGACTATTCTGGACACATTGTTTTTATTCTAAATTAAACATTTTTCTGATCAGTTGTTTCATGTTTTATATTTGACAGATGAAATGCAAGAAATAAAACTTTATTAAAATATAGTGAAAATAAATTTTTTGTTTTCGTTACATTAAGTTTTGCATAGCATGACAAATGGAAAACAAGATTGATGCTAGAAAAAATAATGACCCTGGTTTATTCAAAGTAACTTCCTCCCACATCCCCACGCTGCATGCAACAATCATAAAGTTAATGGAAGAACTGGTGGAAGGCCATGACATATACTGTTCAATGTTCTTGTCACAGCTTTTTGAATAGTGTTGATTTTATGAAAATAACAGCCTTTCAGTTGTTTCTTCAATTGTTCAGTTGAATTTTGCGAGCAGGGAAAAGGAAGTGATTATCCTCTTGTATAAGGCAATGGTCAAGCCACACCTTGAGTACTGAGTACAGGTCTGGAAGACTAATTTTAGGAAGAATGTAGAGTTGTTAGAACGAGTACAGAGAAGGGCAACAAGACTGGTAAAGGAAACAAAGGGGTGCTCTTATGTAGAAAGGCTTAAGTTCTGCAAATTGCAGCTTCTGGAGACTAGGCTCCTGTGAGGCGATCTGATTGAGGTGTATAAGGTCTTGAATGGATTGAGCAGGCTCAATGCAGATGGGATTTTTCCTCTTGCTCAGATTCCAAACCTGAGGGGGCATAGATTCAAACTGAGGAAAGACAGTTATAGAATAGATGTGCGGAAGTTTACCTTTAGCCAGCGGGTAGTTGATTGCTGGAACAAACTTCCATCTGTTGTTGTTGAAGTTGATAGCTTAAATAATTTCAAGGCAGAACTAGACAAACATGTGGAACGAATGGATCAGTGAAACGGGAAGGGTTTTTTTTTTTTTTTTTGTGGCTGATGCTGTATAAGCTTGCTTTCTTGCATTATGTGTCTCTACTAATGCAAACTAATGCAAAAAGGTGACAAGTAATTACAGACCTATTAGTTTAACCTCTGCTCCAGGGAAAATTATGGTGTCACTGGTTAAAGAATTGCAGGATCATCAACACAAGATTGCAGTTATAGTTCAGACACAGTATGGCTTTGTTAATGGGAAGTCTTGTCTGACCAATTTGATTAGTGATGTGGTCACAAAGGAACTGGATGCAAAAATTAATTTTGATATCATCAGGTCCGTGCAAATTGGGAGTACATTGGATACGCCGCACCAGATCCCCTGATCAAGAGGGGCCTAATCAACTGATCCCCCTTAACAACTTTTGTATCGGGGGACCCCCTAAGTACCTTTGCATAGCACTGGATATCATATACTTGAATTTCAGGAAAGCTTTTGATACTAATGCACATGGAAGACTACTGTACAGATTGGAGTAGTATGGCATTAAGGGCACGTTGCTGCTATGAATAAAGAGATGGTTGATTGGAACAACAAAGAGAGTGGTAATCAATGGATACTGATCTTCATGGACTAATGTTATTAGTACAGTCCCCCAGGGTTCAGTGCTGGGCCCATTGTTGCTTTCTGTATTTATCAATGATATAGATGAAGGTATATAAGGCGTAATGTCTAAGTTTGCAGATGATACAAAGGTTGGCAGGGTTGTTAACAATAGTAATGACAGTACAGTCAGTCCTCGTATAACACGTGTTTGCACTACACGAATTCGATTATACACGATTTATAAATAGGGGAACGATATCTTATATAACACGAACTGAATTCGCTTATGCATGATTCGCCTTTGTGTTTACAAGCAATGGCAGTTGAACGCGGAATCACCCCAACTGAACGCAACACGATAGGAATGAAGAGAAGATTCTGAAAATGTATTTGTTTTTTATATCAGTGAAGGGGAAACACATTTCACCATAATAATGTAAAACCAACAAAATTCCAGCAATCGGTATAATCGCAAATGCAATTAGATCGAGTTTACTACCAGTTTATAACAGATTCCACTAGCAGAAACGCAACTGGATATTGTTTTTATTGTTTTTAACCCCTAGAAATGTGAGGTGTTAATAGTGTATCTCGGCCTTTATGATGTTGTTTATTCAGTTGCTACACGTGTGCAGCTTTGTTTATGTGTATCAAGCGTGCCTCCTAGTTTTGTAATTGTGCTTTATTCCCTAAAAATTAGTAAAATACTTAAAAGGTGTGAAAAGGAAGCGTCCTGGTGAAGACACTGCAGATTCAGAGAGAAAAACAAAAGCAATATCGATAAACAGAGGCGGACTGGATCAAAAATTCTTACCCGGGAAAATTTATAGTGGCCTCATACTATGGTTTATGGCCAAAATCAACACTGGCCCCCGGTCCACTGGGGTTTCCCTGGTAAGGCTTATGGCCAGTCCGCCTCTGTCGATAGAGAAAAAATATGAAATTGTGAAACGCTTTGAGCGAAATGAACGACCATGTGATATTGCAAGTGCTACAGACCTAAATGAGCCAATGCCGAGAATTACAAAGAATGCAGAGAAAATAAAAACAACTTTCATAGCAGGAACAACTCAAAGTGTAATTAAAATCCATTAGATTAAGACACAAAGAAGTGGAAGAGATGGAACGGCTCTCATCTGTTTGGATAGAAAATCAAACAAAAAACAAGTTTGCTTACGATAGAAGCAAAAGCATTAGCAATATTTTATTACGATTATTTATTGTGTTTGGTAATGTTTTGGTTAGAAATCCGTGTTCAATCTTGGGTGGTCGGCACCTAACCCTATTTTTCCCATAGGGCCTGTTGTTTATATTGCATGATTTTGCATTGCACGAGGGTTTCTAGGAACACAACTATCGTGCTATACGAGGACTGACTGTACACTACTGCAACTGGATCTATAAAAGTTGGGCAGATGGGCTGAGAGGTGGCAACTGAAGTTTAACATTGACAGATGCAAAGTACTGCATATGGGTAGCAGTAACCCCAGAGTAATGTAACAACTGTGGGTACTACACTCAGGGTAGCAAAGAATGAAAAAATCTGGGGGTAATTGTGCAGTCAGACAAGAAGTTTTCTGAGCAGTGCAGACAGACATTGCAACTCATGGGGTCTTGTCAATGACATACAGGAATTTTGCTAGCAATGATAAGGAAGCGATTATCTCTTTGTATAAGGCAATGGTCAGGTCACACTTGAGTACTGCATACAGGTCAGGAGGTCTCATTTTAGGAAAGATGTTGAGCTGCTGGAACGAGTACAGAGAAGGGCAACGAGAATGGTAATGGGAACAAAGGGTTGCTCTTACCAAGAAAGGCTTAAGTGCTGCAAATTGTAGAACTTAAGCCATTGTGGTGATCCGAACGAGGTCATCTGATTGAGGTGTATAAGGCCTTGAATAGTTTGAGCAAGCTCAATACTGATAGAGTCACCTCCGTAGCCAGGTGGGTAGGAGCGGCAGTGCATAGCACACGCTTCTTGATTAGACCGGGGTTCGAGCCCGTGATCACCAAATACGGAGGATGTGGAAAGGTCAGGGAATGACCATCGTATATCCCCGGAGCAATATGGCCTTAGTTGCTAATGCTCCTAAAAACCAAATAACAACTGATAGGATTCTTGTTCCTCTTGCTTGGATTACATACCTGAGGAGGCATAAATTCAAATTGAGGAAAGACAGTTGTCCAAGAGATGTGCAGAAATTTGCCTTTAGTCACCAATGGTTGACTGTTGGAACAAACTTCAATCTGTTGTGAAAGTTGATAGCTTAAATAAATTCAAAGAAGAACTGGACAAACCTTAGGAATGGATGGATGGGTAAAATGGGAAGTACTCCCCCCCCAATTTTTTTCACTGATTATGTATAAGCCTTCCACCCATGGTTACAGCTTAGTATATCTGAATTAGGTTTTACATGTCATGCTGCAACTCAGCCTTTATTTATATAAAGTTTGCCTTTAGCCAGAAGTGGCTGATTGTTGGAACAAACTTCCATTGGTTGTTGTGGAAGTTGATAGTTTAAATAAATACAAGGAAGAACTAGACAAATTATGGGATGAATAAGTGAAATAAATGGGAGGTGTTGGTTTTTTTTTTTTTTTTTTTTTGCTGATACTGTATAAACTTGCATCATATGCTAATACAAATACTAAAGCTAAAAGTCTTAGAAAAGTCAATATCAACTGCTAGAGTTTCAATCATGCAACTTTTCCATCAAATTTGTCCCTAAATGAGTTAACAAAACCCAAAATATCAATGGATGGACAGTGATATTTGTTATTACTAATCAGACGGAAGATTTTGAGACAGTTTACAAGTTGGCAGTTAATAGGTTTCTCCATTACTTTAGAAAGTAGAAATAAGCGCAATGGGTATTAATTGGATAGTAAGGATTTGCTACCCTTTTTAGGAACTGGATGGATATGAGCAATTTCCAAGCAGAAGAAAAAACACTAGTGGAATAAGAAATCATAAAAAAAGTGACACAGAAAAGGAGTAATCTCAGGAGCACAGGTTTTGAGAACAAGTAAAGAAATATTATTTGGACCTGGAGCTGTCTTACAATTGGGATTGTCAAAAGAAGAGCTAGAAAAAAAGTAAGATGCTAGCAACTTGGCTTTATCTTTAGCTGGGGAGGCAATAGAATCATCAGATTTTAAAAGTTGGAGTACAGATGGACAAAAGTTGCAGCCAATAGCTTTGGCAAGAGCACAGAACAAGAGACTTCTTGTCCAAACACAATTTGGACAAGAAGCAAGTTTTCTACTCTTACCCTGTTGAAAATCTAGTTTTTATGATTAATATCTGTTTTTCAATTGTTCCAAGCTACAGTATTTCCATTAAATGAACCCAGAGATCCAAATACAAGCCAATTTGTGACTTTTTGCAACTTTTTTTTATCTTAAGCAGCCTTGCACATTTACTGGAATACCAGTGAGGGGAGGTGAGGGGGGGGTTGAGAGAGAGAGAGAGAGAGAGAGAGAGAGAGAGAGAGAGAGATAGGGCCTCCTTTTGCAACCTCTGAGTGAGTTGGAGGTATAGTGTATGATAAAGCCTGTAGCAGGGCTGTGCCGAGCCATTTTAGTACCTGAGGCAAGAATGAAAAATCGCGCCCTACTGTTAATGATGGCAACGTTGGCAATTATTTAATTTTTCTTTTGTCACCCCTTTCAGCTTTTCACACGAGGCAAGATCCTCGTTTGCCTCACCCTCGGCACGGCTCTGGCCTGTAGTACACTCAAAGAATTGGTGGATATAATAAACTGTTGGTATTGGTGATTTCTTAGAGTTGATCCAAGGCTAACTCTATAGCGTGCAACTCTGCAGTATAAATACTGCATTCAGGTGGGGGGGGGGATATCTGCTCAGATACAGTAGTTTCTGAAAAGATAGCACAGCAAATCCCGTACACACCATTCAGACTTTGGGCCATGTATGTAAATTTGCAAGAAGTCAGAATGTTCTGCTCAGTGCCCTGAATAGAACTGAAGGTAAACAGAAAACAGACTTCATCTAGTTAATTAAGGGAGAAGTCACACGTTGACACTTCAGTATGCCAAAGTTGAAGGGGCTGCTTGGTGATTTGGTAGCCTTATCTCCTACGCTGTTAAGCTCCACGAGTAGCTCTAGAACACGAATAATGAATGGAAAGTTGGCAATCTACTGAGTATTATAAAGATTTTCACAGCATGGATCAAAAATGGTTGTCCATGTGGGGTGGTCTGGCAGGGATTTCAGCTTAAAAGGATATTGTAGAGACAACTGTTATTGTCAGAGCAACAAGGAAGGTGTATTTGCACATACAGATTTTGTACAGAAGATGTTCTGAATGCACCAGTAGCAATATAAACAGACTGATGACAAATAGAGTCAAGTCATCAAAAGATGCTAGATACCCGTACCCGAGACCCATAATCTAATTTTGATTTCACCGGTGCAGGAAACAGATGGAGCAAAGTCTGCACTCCAGAAAGAAAAGAGAGAGCAAGGAGGATGTTTAACCCTCATGCATTGAAGAGAGATATGTTGAAGAAATGTCAACTTTTTTCATATGTGCCCTAAGAATTTTGTTTCCATTATCACTGGAATAGTGCTTTGGCCAAGTCTTAATTCAGTTTTGGGGTGAAGAAAAATATATGCAAAGTTCTTCTGTGGTGAGAAACTGAAACCAATGGCCAGTGCCCAGGAGTTAAAGCAATCAGTAACTTGTCGTAGTTGTCTCTCAATAACTCTCAACGTTGCATTACTGGGAAAATATGCTAAAGTCTTCAATGCAGAGCACACTGTTTATGGTTAGAGGAATTGATCGATAATGGAGTTTACTTTTATGAAAAAAAAAAAGCATAATACTTAAAACAGATACTTGTGGTTCACCTTCCTCTTGGCAAAAGGGCTGAGAGAGAGGATGGATCCTTCATGAACTTGGAAAAAATGAGATAAAGAGTTTTAAAAACAGGAAGGTGACCTCTTAGACTAAAGTTATAAAGACCTTTTAAAATGCCAAATCTCCATGATGCGTCATATACTTTTTCCATAGTACAGATGGACACCAGGTGCTCTCATTTTAGGAAAGCATCTTGAATAGATACTCACATCTGGTGAGTGGGGCTTGGCACACCCAGGGCTCTGAGCTGGATATCATCATTCTCCTCTTTCTTGGTGATTCCCTTCTACTTCTGACTCTTGTTCTCTCTCTCTCTCTCTCTCTCTCTCTCTCTCGGGGTAATTCAGAATTTTTTTTTGTTTTTATTTTTTTTATTTTTATTTTTATTTTTTGCCTGGTGCAGCATAAGTCTTCGGCTTCCTTGCACCATATGGTTAATAATAATACATGTCCCAAGGAATAAGTCCATCCAAAGTGGACCTGTTCCTCGAGAAGCCATATTGAATGCTAGAGTGGTCATTTGACCCTAAGTACCATAAAAGACTACTGTTGACCACTCTCTCCACTACTTTGCACAAACAGCTAGTCAGAGCAATAGGGTGGTAGTTTGTTGGAAATATAGGAACCCTTCCTGCAAAGCAAGAACAGTTGCCTTATGCCAGGTATCCAGAAACTGCTTGTCAAGAAAAATTCTGTTGTATATGAAGATCAGGAGGTCAATAGATTTTGATGAAAGGTGTTTCATAACAGATATTATCTGGTCCAAAAGTATTTGCCTTTGGAAGGGTGAGAGCTGTTTCATCTCATGAATGGTAAAGCCCATTATATGAGTAAAGACCTTTAATGTAAATTAAGGGCATGTTTTGTATTCTTTTTGTTTGAGGACTAGAAACTCTGAGGAACAGGGTTGAGATATTAGAAAATGTTTCCTGAATAGCATTGGCTATTGCCATTGAGTCTTCAGTAGTGCATCCATTATATTCCAGGACCAATGAGGGGTGTGACATGTAGTTTCCCCTCACTTTCTGGATTTTGTCCAGACCACCTTAGAGCTGGTTGACTGGGTAACAGATGGTTGGTTGTTTAAGGGTTTTATGGAACATTAGCATCTAAGGATATAATGTGCCACTGGATAACAGAGGAAATAAAACAGATCCATGATTCTTTTAGTTCTGATGTTGAATATAATGTGATTCACTGCTTGCACATTTAAAGACTATGAAATTAAATGTGGGATATCATCAGATATTCATATTTTTTGCTGCTGTTGCATTCTACCATGGTTTGGGAAATGGTGAAAACTGGCAGATTTTTTTGGAATTGCAATTGCAGCTGCATGGATGATACTTTTTGTGATGCACATGGTTGTATCACAGATAGGTCACTGGCTGACTGCAGTGATGACAAACTTTCCCAGGAGTTGGATGGCAAAGTTTGACATCATTACAGTCAGCCAGTAACCTATCATGAGGAAGAAGGTGTTTGTTCCCATATAACTGACAATGACTTATCCCCAGAAGGGGAGGTAACTGTCAGTGAGTACATACTCTATGATTTGCCTTCTTCTATTGCTCAATGCAACTGTACAGGGTGTTATGTCCATTGAAATCTCAAAAGAAGTCAAAGTGGAGTAGGGGGGTCTATGCAACAAGATCCTAAAGATCTCTCTGGGGGATCAGTCCCGGGGAATAAATAGAGAGAGCAGACAGTTAATAAACACCCCATAAGGCAAAGCTACTGCCTCTATGCTGAGCTTAAGTAACAAATGCGGAAATAGGGTCTGGTTACCCACAAGAACAGCAACTACTCTATGAGCAGGTTCATCCACAGTTTGCTATCATTATTGATTTAATATCATCCTTACAAATGATAGACTAAGTAAATAGTAGAGTTATGCATGATCTCATCACTAGCTTTAAGATAAGTTTCCTGTAAGCAAAATTAGATTGCCTTTGGAGGAGCACCTTGATGTCTTCAGTATTTTGTTGAAATCCATGACAATTCCACTGTAGGATTTTAGCCATTATTTGGGCTTGGTGGATCCATTGGTCGGCTTGCAAATTTCTAAGAGCTTATTTTTCCTCAATCTTTGGTTGCTTTTCTTTTTCAGAAGTATGGATACTGTCCTGAGCCTCAGCAAAGAGTTCCAACTGTCTGATATCTCTGTGGTTTTGACATCCATTTTTTTCTTGTACTGCCATTGGCACTTGCGTTTTTGGTACTGTTACTTTATTGTTTGATTTTTGTAATGATGGAGCATTAGGAGGTACCAATATTGGAATGGCAGCTGACTTGGGTTTACTAAGCATATTTTGCAGAACTCGATAAACAGTGGACTAGGTAAATGACTCTTTTGGTGGTATAGTCACTTCCATTTGAGAGTTAACAGAATATTTTTTGGCAACCTTTTCAGCATATATTGCCTTATTGCTATTTACTGAAATTTGTTTACATACCTGACTCCTGTTATAAAATTTTCAGCTCTGCCTGAAGTCTCATTTCTTTTCTTCCTTCCAACCTCTGGCATGCATACGAGTATGCAGTGTGCTCAACTTGGCAGGCCATTTGTGAATGTCCATATTTCTGGCATTGAAACACATTAATGGGTTTGGAAAATATGGATATAGTGTGTTAATTGTCTGACAGCACCATAGGTTCCCCTCATGCTAGCTATCTGGAGTTCACATTATAACCATATGTAGCGGAAATGGGGGGGGGGACCTCTGGTGCCGTCAGGACAACCAATATGACTAGCTGACCCAGCTAGGCAGCGAGGGATCAATGATGGCCTCATCTAGAGACAGGATCAAGTCAACAACATTTTAACCACATATCCAGAGATCCCTATTGCTGACCCTCACTTCTGACCTTGGCAACTTGTCGCCAAGGTTGGATTTAGGTTGACCCTGAGAGGCCACTCATGGCAAGATTGCACTGTCCTATCTTCTATTCTTCCCCAGATAATTTCCCTTTCTTTGGGGAGCCTCCTACTTACGTCCCATCATTATATTACTTTTACCCCCACCCCCACACCTGTACTTCTCCTGCTATTCCCTCTCAGAGCAAGTCTTTGGGGGACCCAGTATGAGATGTGTACAACCTGGCATGCCTCCATGTGGCAATGGATGGGAGGTAGGGAGCACCTGCCCAGGTATTGGATGCTCAATACCTGCTAAGACATCAGATGGCAATCATACAACACACCAACAGAACACATCACAACTCATACACATCCTACACTACAAAAGCACCACTGGATACAGCAAAAGCTTCATCACAGGTGCACTTAGGCAGTGAATGGGGGAAACCCTGCGGTCCGCAACACAAACACATTTCACTTTTCTGTATATATGTACTCCCCATATTCAAATTCTGAATCCCTTATATCTCTGAGTGACACCACATCTCAAAAATCCCAACAATGGCTGCATTTGATGTGTTCACCAGCATTTCAAATTCATCAAATTTATTTTCTATGATCCATGCATTGGTGTAAACACAAGTAAAAATTCACTTGTTCTTACTCTAAGTTATCTTAACACAGCCCTTGTATTTACTTGTTATGCAATGACTCACAGCAGGCTTTGAAATCCCCAACACCTTGCTTTCCAGGCTGCTGCATGTTCCACAAGAAGCAGTGCAAGAGGTGACTCTTGCACTGCTTCTTGTGGAACATGCAGCAGCCTGGAAAATTTCACCTCTGCCTGTGCTATTGTTAATCTATTAGTCTGTGTATCCTCCCAAGCTAGCAGTTTCCTGGCCCATTTAACACTGTCTCGACAGCATCAGGAAATATTCTTGCAACCTTTCTATTTAAGTGTATCCTATCTCCGTAGAAGTCTCTATTGTTAACAGTAGAGACGGCTTGTTGCAAATGTTGCGAAAAATTCTACCCCATGAGCCTAGCACAATCTCTCCAGAACTGAACTGATTAACAAGACTTCCATTTTATACTCCCTCTTATTGTTTCTGGGCAGAATTGTAGACCCTTTCAAATTTAACTCTTAATTTTTTTTTTTTTAGGAGCATTAGCAACTAAGGCCACATTGCTCCTGGGATATGCAATGGTCATTCCCTGACCTGTCCGCATCCTCCGTATTTGGTGGGCACGGGCTCGAACCCAGGTCTAATCAAGAAGCGTGTGCTACACACTGCTGCTCCTGCCCACCTGGCTACGGAGGCACCTTAACCCTAACTAGCAACTTTTTTCTGAACATTGTCTTGTACTTGTTAAGTAAGTCTGCAGATCTCACTCTGTCATTACTGCCAATGTAAACAACAATATCACCTTTTGTACCCTTAAAAGTTGATATCTGCTTAACAGATACTGCACAATTTGTTAGGCCATGATTTGTAAGAAAATCACCTCCATTATTTCTCCCCCAAGCCACAGCACTCCTGCTAATTTGAGCCTGTTGATTTGCTGTTCTAGTTTCGGGCATGCCTCCATGTGGCAATGGATGGGAGGTAGGGAGCACCTGACCAGGTATTGGTCAGGTGCTCCCTACCTCCAGCTATTTACCATCTGCTCAACAGATATCAACTTTTAACAATGTTACAACTTACCTACTTTTGCTCCTGGCAGGCATATCCTGGTCTTATTTCACCTATTCTTCGTGCACATATTTCCTGTTTCCCTGACAAGAGTCACTGACAATAACTACCTCCTGTGGGCTTTTGCATTGAGTTTAGCAGCAGAGTGCTTGATGGACCCCATTTTAATTCCTTTGAGGATATATACCCTACTCTTCGAGCTCACATAACCACGCATGAGAACGCTGAGTTTGCACCTAATTTTTTCGCACTCTCTGCATTGAACATACAATGAAATCTCCCAAGCTGCACAATTCATTAGGCCGTGATTTGTAAGAGAATCATCTCCTTTATTTCTCCCCAACCCACAACACTCTTGTTTTAGGGATGATTTCCATTTACCACCTATTTACCAGAATTAAAACATTAAAATTCACCTACTAAGCACTAATATAAGTTAAGAAATAAGATATTTGTGCCAAATCATCGATACAAAGGTTCAACGTATATTAAGTCATAACTTACAAAATCTCTAGCTACATTTCAAAATAAACTAACGAACATGACTAGGACTATAAAGCTATTTATTGAATATGATTTAATTTTGTTAATTAGATTAATAAAATGGCAAAATTTTTCAAAAACTTATGTTCCCAGGAGATCAAAATTCTTTGACTTTGCAGCTCACACTCTTGAACCAATGAGTCACCTGTTATTTAACAGCCACACCTCATATCTCTAATAGTGATTACCTTGACTTCTAATCTCGCTTGGCATAAGCACATAATTAATTTTGCCATTTCTGCATCTAAAAAAGCTGGGGTTTTCTCTTTTGCTCTCAGCGTTACTGTTCTTCAAAATAACTACTCACTCATTTTTTATAAAATCAAATTCTTCCTGCAATGAAAGACTGTTCCTATAACTGGGGAGCTGCTACAAAACCCTCTCTCTCTCTCTCTCTCTCTCTCTCTCTCAGACTACTAGACTTGATTCAGAGGATAGTAAGGTCAATTAATGATTCACCTCTTACATAGTCTCTCTGTCTCATAGATATACTACTTTTGCCATTTGCTATAGATGCCTTTTCTATAGATACTTCTACAGGCACTGTTCTTCTGAAATGGCATCTGTAATTCCTCCACTCTCTTCAAAACTAGTTCAAAAACATGCTGCAACTAGGCAGCATCCATTTACTCAGGGAAACAATTTTTTTTCTTTTTCCTCATTTATCCCTTCAACTTCTGCTTTCTGGAACATGTATTCACATTCTTCCTTCACATATATTTTCTGAAAATTACAAGACACAGAAATTCAAGTGTATGTCAAGAAGAACCTTCTGTGTTATTCAATGTTTCTTCTGGTTAGTTCCAACCAATGCATGGTGCTGAGTACTATAGGTTTGAATACTTTTCATGTCTGATATTCAGATAAAAAAAAAAAAAATGTAATGGCAAGCAACAAATGCACTTGGGAGTAAAATGCCAGGGCTACCCAAACACTGTACCCATACTTTCACCAGCCTGAATTCTGTCCCTTGAACCATGAGATAGGTATGTGGCACCAGTATGGTTATCCCAAGTTCTTCCATCTTGCCAAAGCATGGACCAAAATAGGGTTCTTTTATAATAACATTAGCCCAGCACACCTAGGCCTATCTGTGCTGGATTCTGGTGATCCTAATATGAAGTATGAGTAGCATCACTGAGTGAGAGTGAGAGAGAGAATATCTTTTACAATAATAAGGCAAAACAGTAATAAATAAGCATTAAATTTTATAAGTTTAATTTTTTACATGCTACAATTTGCTTTTCTTTTTTTTTTTTTTTTTTTCAAACTACATAAAACAGTTTTGAAGTCTACCAGTTAGCAAACAATTATTTAGCACATTAAATACATTCAAACAGCTCAACTGACAGTATCGCTTCAATGTTTCTTCTGATTATGACATCTGGAAATAAATTTGCATTACAGAATTAACCCTTTGCGGTCCAGCAATTATTCTACAGTCTTCCCATTCGATCCAGCACAAAAAAATAAATAAATAAAATGGATATTGTATATTTAAATAAATGAACTAAACCTTTTACTTCGTTTACTGAACCCCAGTCAAACCATATGGAACAATTGGAAGCAACTTAGTTGAAGAATCTTGTTGGCATAATTATTTGTTTCATTCAAAATTTTTTCAAACAAAGAATTGGTAAAAAACAGCTGAAAAAATTCAAGTTCAGTTTTTGGAAGACTTGAATTACTTGAACGAAATCCACAGTTCGGAGCAGAAAAGGGAAAATGTTTGAATGAAATATCATCTACTTTGCTTGGTCTACAATTTTCTACACCAGCATTGTTGTAGAAATTTCTTCATCAAGAAATATCCTCATGATTGAAAATAATATCGTCCTCACTATCGGACAAACTAAATCAAATTCTGAATTGGTAAGTTCTAACAATTTCTCTGTCAGAAATGCTTTTATAAGATGATGTGATGACTAAACATTTTGTTTCTGACAGAGAGGAAATACATAGCGAACATTAAGAATGAAAAACTACAATTGAATGTAAACATTCACTTAGTTCGTCAAATTGTTTATATGAAGTATAAAAAATTTGTAAAGAAAAGTTGCACCAGAAGAGCAGGAAAACAAGCTATGTACATTGGTGTTCAAAGAAAGTGCATCCTTCCTCACGTAAAGTGCATCACTTTATGTGAGGAAGAATGTTCTTAAAATTGTAATTCTCATCCGAATAACGTAAGTATATAGCAATATTATTATTAGCTGTAATAATGATAAATGGCTGGAAGTCAAGAGAAGAATAAATTTTGGATGGATAGCCTTCAGGAAATATAGTCATATACCGAAGAGCAATATCCCAGTTTGCTTGAAACGCAAAATAATGAACCAATGTATACTCCCCACCATGACTTATGGAATTGAAACATGGGCACTCAATAAAAGAATGGAAGAGAAGCTGAGAACTACACAGCGAAGAATGGAATGAATTATATTGGGAATCAGACTGTTAGATAAGAAGAGAAACAGTTAGAAGAAGAGAAGAGATTAGGCAGTAAACTGAAGTAAAGGACATTCTTATCAAAACTAAAGAACTAAAATGGTCTTGGGCAGGACACATGAAGACATGATGACAGATGGACTAAGAAAATAACAGAATGGTACCCAAGAGGAGCTAGAAGAAAACCTGGAAGACAACGGCAGAGATGGATAGATGAAATTCATGAGTTTGTGGGTAGTAAATGGATGGCCATTGCACAAAACAGAAGAACTGGAAAGTTGCTGGAGAGGCCTTCATTCTGCAGTGGATTGAAAATGGCTCATGATGATAGCAATATTTCTTACAGATTGTATCAGATAAGATTGACATGATGACGTAATATTGCATCAGCTGTTACTTTCAGCTAGATAAGTACACTCTGCAAGAGTTGTAGTCATTCCTTGCTTGTGTTAGGATGGCGAGTTACGTGCAGTTGATGCCACGAAGGGAGGTGCTATTGTTTCTTTATGTGAGGAAGGACGTTCTTCCTGTCATATAGCTTGAAGAGTGTCTTGTAATCAGTCAACAGTGAGCAGATTTTTTTCCAAACTCAAAAATACTGGTTATGCTGATAGGAAAAAGGGAATTGGGCGCAAAGTAGTCTTTACGTCAAAACAGGACCGTGTTCTGAAGTGCTTATACCTTAAAAACCGTAAAGCTTCTTCGTCTGAGCTGAAAAGAGAATGGGAAGAACGTACAGGAGTGGTAGCATGTGCAGTAACAGTGAGACACCTCTTCAAAAATGGACTTGTAGCCCATCGTCCCAAGAAAAAGACCCACCCTCCTCACACAAAAAAATGCAAAAGGCCCGATTAATTTGGTGTAAGGGGCATGTCAAATGGACCCCCGAGCAGTGGAAGTCAGTTATTTTCTTGGATGAGAAGAAATTCAACCTGCATGGCTCTGATGGGAGACAAACGATTTCCCATAGACGTGGTAAAGAATGCCATCCAGACTGTATGGTGTCTACAGTGAAATTCCCTACCAGCCAAATGATATAGGGGTGCATTTCGTATCGCAGAGTAGGTCACTTGCAGTTTATAAAAGGTTCTGTAAATACCAATGGATACCTGGCTATATTGGAAAGCAAATTGCTGCCAACCGTTAGAAACTATTTCAACCTGCCAGGTAACTGCATTTTTCAGGACGACTCTGCTCCTTCTCATCGGGCAAAAAGTGTAAGTAGGCACTTCTGCGGTTACTTTAGCTTCATTTCTGCATTAGAGGTTTGACAGTAATGTGTTTACATTTGTTACACGTGAAAAAATGGTTGGAAGAATGGTCCATTACAACTGTTAGCTGGCCAGGAAACAGCCCAGACCTGAATCCTATAGAGAACTGTTGGCATCTGCAGTTGCCATAAAGAAACCAAAGACCCTTCATGAACTTCAGGAAGCCATAATTTATGTTTGAATCCATGAACTATCAGTTGATTATCTTCAGAAATTGATCTTGTCAATGCCTCGACGGTGTGCTGCTGTCATCAGTGCCAGAGGCAGCTCAACTAAATATTAGTTTGCACCTGGTAAACTTTTCATTTTGTTTTCCATTTAAAATGATAAACTGAAGCAAATTGATGGCTTCTAATAACATTTCAGCCATAATTGTTGTGTTTACCAAAACTGTTGTATAAAGGTTGCAAATGCTCATTTTGGAATATTTTGAGAGCACCTATATTATTACTTAGCTTTGCCTTAACTAGTAATAAATATCTTTTGATTATATTTTTATTTGTGATGTCAGTCATTAATGTAACATACCATTGTGAAAAAGGGTTAGAAATGTGAAATTCCTAGGTGATGCACTTTCTTTGAACACCAGTGTAATTGGCAAGGCAGAAAAGTGCATCTGATGTGACACTGGACTTTAGAGAAATTTTACGATGGTGTATGAGATGGGACATTGGACTACAAAGGGTAATAACTGATAAGCAGGGGAAAAAAAAGGAGAAACCATAATATACTAACATATTAAATTATATTACGACAGTATGTATTATTTTTCAGAACTTGCACTGCAGGGAATAATTCAGCAAGAAAGCTGTTCCATGAGAAATTTAAAAATGCCTTTATTTTTAATTTTGCAACGAAGATTGATATACTAATGTTTTGTAACATGGGCCATCTCTAAATCAGATTTTATCCAAAAAATATTGCATCTCAGTGTTATAGCAGTAAAATGTAAATTTCAGACAAAGTGATAAAGCCAAGGCTGTGTTTACTTTACCTCCAGCGATGATGTGAACCTGTCGTGGCTTGTTTTTGGTTTTTTTATTGGCGCATTGGCAGCTGTGGCCATAATGCGCCAAGACTATGCAATATTTAAAAGTTTAAATTCTCGGTGACCTAATTAGTTAGGTCACCATGTCCAGATAAATAATAACAAATATATAAAAATTAAATCAATAAAGAGATAACAATAACAAATTTTAAATACAATTAAAAACTTTTATTGATTTAAAATAGCTAAAAACAGCAGACACGTTGTCATTGTCGGATAAAATCTGACTGAGTGTATAAGGCTCAGTCAGATGACTAAAAGCGGTAAAACGGGTGCTGCTAAAATCTGGACAGTCAATTAAAAGGTGTCTAATCGTTAGGATTGTGCCACAGGACACACACATAGGAGGGTCATCAGCCCTCAGCAAAAACGAATGAGTTAAATGACTGTGTCCTATGCGGGTCCGGGCAAGAACAACTTCCTCCTTACGATTCCTGCGCAGACTAGACTGCCACGGTTCAATTACAGGTTTTATATGATATAACTTATTCGCAGTCTGTCTATTCCACGAATCCTGCCATTGGGAATGTATCTTTTGATGTATTATTTGCCTGTAGTCTGTATAGGGGACTAACAGGCAGTGGTCATTATTGGGAATTGCTGATTTGGCTGCGGCGTCAGCCAAATCATTTCCCCTAATCCCAATGTGGCTAGGAATCCAGCAGAAGCGGATATCATATTCACGTTCATGGAGAACGTGAATCTTCTGCTGAATGCTAGACAGAACTGGATGAGAATTATATCTCACAGATATTAAAGCCTGTAACACGCTGAGAGCGTCGGTATACAAAATGAACCGTTGGTATTGGCATTCACTAATGTGATCCAAGGCTAACTCTATAGCGTGCAGCTCTGCAGTAAATATGCTGCATTCAGAGGGAATCTGCTCCGATGTAGTGCTGTCTGTAAAGACAGCAGCAGATCCCACATATGATTCTGACTTCGACCCGTCTGTGTAGACTGGCGCGAAGTCAGAATGTTCAGCTCGGTGTGCTGAAAAAAGCTGCAGGTAGACAGACGATGGAGTGTCCGACTTTCCCCAATTTCGAAGGGACAAGTCACATGCCGGGACATGAGCATGCCAGGGTGGAAGGGGTTGCTTTGGTGTTTGGGCAACCCTGTCTACCTTTATATTAAGTTCTTTGAGTAGCTCTTGGACACGAATACCAAAAGGACGATTGGCGGTCTTACGGGTGTTGTACAAATTTTCCCATCGTGGCTCAAAAACGGTTAGCCACGTAGGGTGGTCTGGCAGGGATTTCAGTTTTAGAGCGTAGTTTAGAGACAACTGCTTACGTCGAAGCAATAATGGCGGTTCGTTTGCTTCGACGTATAAGCTCTGGACAGGAGATGTGCGATATGCTCCAATAGCGGTACGGAGAGCCAGATGATGGACAGGATCGAGCCAACGAAGTACACTGTCTCTGGCCGAATTGTATACCAGGGACCCGTAATCCAGTCTGGATCGTACAAGTGCACGATAGATGCGTAGTAGGGTGCATCGATCCGCACCCCAAGATGTTGAGGAAAGAGAGCGCAGAATATTTAGCCCTCTTGTGCACTTTGTGCGGAGTTGACGGATGTGATCCAGAAAGGTCAGCTTTTTATCGAATACGAGTCCCAAGAATTTTGTGTCCGCTGCTATTGGAATTACATTTTGTCCGAGCTTTAATTCAGGCTCAGGATGAAGATTACGCTTACGACAAAAGTGTACGCAAACGGTCTTCTCCGGCGAGAACCTGAAGCCATTAGCAAGAGCCCAGGAGTTGAGGCGATCAATAGCTTTCTGCAGTTGTCTTTCGATAACCCTCATGTTGCATGACTGACAAAATATGCTAAAGTCATCAACATAGAGGGCACAGTTTACAGTTGGAGGAAGTTGTTCTGTGATGGAATTCACTTTGATGGCAAAAAGCGTGACACTTAATACTGATCCTTGTGGTACTCCCTCCTCTTGGCTGAAGGAACGAGAGAGTGAGGATCCCACACGAACTTGGAAAGATCGATTGGCTAAAAAGTTTTTAATAAAAATGGGGAGTTGCCCCCTAAGGCCAAGGCTATGCAGATCTTTTAAGATGCCAAATCTCCAAGTTGTGTCATACGCTTTCTCCATGTCAAAGAACACCGACACCAAGTGTTCACGTTTTAGGAAAGCATCCCGGATGGATGCTTCCAATCTAATAAGATGGTCCAAAGTGGACCGGTTCCTTCGGAAGCCGCACTGTATGTTGGAGAGAAGGTCATTTGATTCTAAGTACCATATTAAACGAGAATTAACCATTCTCTCCAGGATTTTGCACAGACAGCTAGTCAGAGCAATAGGACGATAGTTGGTGGTGACTTTTGGATCCTTTCCTGGCTTAGGGAAGGCAAGAACGATTGCCTTTCTCCAGGAATCCGGAAACTGCCCTTCAGTAAAGATTCTGTTATACAGAAGGAGCAGACAATCCATAGATTTTGGTGAAAGATGTTTAATCATGTCATAATGGATGCCATCTGGTCCAACAGCACTTGCTTTGGAAAGAGCGAGGGCTCTTTTCAGTTCCTGAATAGTAAAATCCCCGTTGTAGGGATAGAGGCCCTTGGACTTAAAATTAAGTGCTTCTCTTTCCAGTTTATGTTTCAGGACCAGGAACTCTGGGGAGTACGAGGATGTTGCGGAGATGTTAGAGAATGTTTCCCCAAGAGCATTGGCTATTGCAGTTGGATCTGCAACAGCGCATCCATTATAATCTAAGATTGAAGAAGGGTGGGATGTATATTTTCCCTTCATTTTCCGGATTTTATCCCAGACTACCTTAGAGTTGGTAGACTGGTTAATAGATGATGTAAAACGGATCCACGATTCCTTTTGGCTCTGACGACGGATGTAGCGTGCTTTGGCTCGTGCACGTTTGAAGGCTATAAGGTTGTTCGTGGTAGGATATCGGCGAAATATCCCCCACGCTTTGTTTTGAGCCTTTTTTGCTGCTGTGCATTGTGAATTCCACCAAGGTTTGGGAAATGGTGGAAACCGGGCTGATGTTTTTGGGACAGCATTAGCAGCTGCGTGGACAATGATTTCTGTGATGTACGTTACTGCGTCATTGATAGGCTCCTGACTGACTGTACTGAGGTCAAAATTTGCCTGATGTTGGAAGGCATTCCAGTCAGCCTGATCAAACTTCCACCGTGGTAACCTAAAAGGAAGACACGGTCTCCCACTGTGTAACAAGGTTATCACAGGGAAGTGATCACTTCCGTATGGATTCTCCTCCACTTCCCAGGTGAGTGAAGGGAGTAGAGAAGGGGAGCAGATAGAGAGATCAATGGCAGAAAAAGTACGGGTAGGCATATGGAAGAAGGTGTTTGTTCCAGTATTTAGAAGGGAAAGGTCATTGTCATTGAGCATACGCTCTATGACTCGTCCCCTTCCGTTGATGTTAGCACTACCCCACAGGGTGTTATGTCCGTTAAAATCCCCGAGAAGTAAGAAAGGGGGAGGCAACTGCGTTACAAGATCATCAAGGTCTTCCTGGGAGATGTCAGTCCCAGGTGGCAAATAAATCGAGCAGACCGTTATTAAAAATCCCACTGTAAGGCGAATTGCAACAGCCTCTATGCTGGTTGTAATTAGCAAGGGCTGAACTGGGGTCTGATTACCCACAAGGATAGCCACTCCTCCATGAGCAGGACCATCCGCAATTCTATCCTTACGAAAGATTGTGATGTTATGCAGGGTGGGATCATCATTTGCCTTTAGATAAGTCTCCTGCAAGCAAAAGCAAACTGGCTCGTGCTTTTGCAGGAGGGCCTTGATGTCATCAGTATTTCGCCGGAATCCACGACAATTCCATTGTAGGAATTTAGCCATTATTTTGGCTTGGTGGGTCCATCAGGCGGCTTCCGAGGTGCTGAGGGCTTACTTTTATCAGTCTTGGCTTTGTCTTTTTTGGGGAAGAATGGACGATGTCCCGTGTCCATTTCTTCCTCCGCAAAGAGTTCCAAGACTGATTCATCCTGTACCTCCTTGTTCTCTACATCCATTCTTTCTGTTGTTACTTCAGGCTCTTTACCACTTGGTTTTGGTAGTGGTGGAGCACTAGGAGGTACGGATATAGGAGTGGCAACTGACTGTGTTTTTTTGGTGGGCTTTTGAGAACTCAATAAATAGCGTGCAATCGGGGTGAATGACTCTCTTGGTGGTATAGTCATCTCAGTTTGTGTCCCGATAGTGCTCTTAGCAGAAACCTTCTGGGCATATGAAGGTTTCCCGCTATTTACTGGTTGGATACGTTTTCTGGCCTCTGGGTAGGAAATATTCAGCTCTGTTTTTAGTTTTTGGATTTCTTTTTCGTCTTTCCACCGCTGGCATGCTCTTGAATAGGCGGGGTGCTCACCTTGGCAGTTAACACAGGCGGGTTTTGGAGCTGTACATTCCTTGCTCTCGTGGTCTTTAACACCACATCGAGCACAGGCAGGGTTACCACGACAAGATGTTTGTGAGTGGCCGTATTTTTGGCATCTAAAACACCGCAGTGGGTTTGGGATATAAATCCTCACTGGGCAGTTTAGATAACCTGCCTTGATGGAATTTGGAGGCCGTGGGGTGTTAAACGTGAGGATGAGAACTCGGGTAGGGACGAGATTCCCATCCTTCCGTATCGATATTCTCTTTACAGCTGTCACTCCTTGGTCTTTCAATTCAGAGCAGATCTCTTCTTCAGAAACATGAAGAAGGTCCCACTCTGATATGACACCACGTGAAGAATTTAGAGTTTTGTGAGGGGTTACGATGATAGGTATTCCCCCTATGGATGTAGCCTTTATGATTTTTTCCGCTTGCTTGGTGGTAGAAGCTTCGACCAAAAGGTCGCCAGAACGCAGTCTTTTTACAGATTTTGGTGAACCTGCCAACCCTTCTAATCCTTTCTGGATGAAGAAGGGTGACATCTTTCCAATGGACTGCTCTCCGGTGGAATGGAGAATGAGGAAAAGCGGTGTCACTAATGGTGGTGATTTATCCTCAGTTCTGGCTCGTTTTGCAGAGGTGTTATCTGCGTCATCATCTCGATTAGGTAGGGGCCTTGTTGGGGCCCCAGAAGAAAGGGGATTTGAATTACTCATGAGAGTAAAGAAAAATGTCTGATGCCTAAGTACCTCACCCACCACGGAGCCCTACGAGGGGGCGCCCACTCGTGAACTAGCAGGTACTGCGTACACGAATGGGACGCCGAGTTCGCTTAGAACACCATACCCACGTTACCAATAAGTCTTTATCCCGTCCCAGGACCATAGGGAGGGAGACTTATTGGAACGCAGTTGACCCTAGCAGTATAATACCACCCGCCGATTGATCCCAGTCGAGCCGGTCCGGGACCACCCGTCTCGTCGAAGCAGGGGCCAAAGTGGTGTATTAAGGCTGGGCCCCTCAACCACCAGGATCCCCCTTTCCGCTTCCACGGGTCGCGGCGCACGGCTGCACACGCCGGATTCCAATGATGTAACCCTGGAACCAAGGTATGGGCGTTGGATCCCAGTGATGCTAATCTGGAAAACCAGCAGCATCACTGGGAGGTCCCCTCACCACGTACAGGTGCCCACGTCGAGGGGCCTGTCGTGGCTGAGAGAATTTTCCAAACAAGAAAAATTTCTGAAGCATTCTATTGGGCAAACTGTAAGATTCCAACATTTAACCCATTTGAGCACCGACACTACATAAGCAAATGTAACATGACAGCCACTACTGTAAACAACTCATTACTATAACAAAACAGAAGCAAATGCTCCCCCCCCATTCTTCACTAATTTTATCATATACACCACTCTTAATGAAAATTTTTACTGCACTTATTTTTCCCATTAAACCCACCAGCCATCTCTTCACACCACAGCACTAATAAGCCTCCACTGTCATCTAATCCTTTACCGACCTCTTCTTTCAATAAAACCCCTCCAGTCCAAAACACATCACTAACAATCCAGTGACTGCAGACTCTTTAAAATTATCTCCACCTGAAAGCTTATTCAACGATCCTTTTTCTGTCACTTTACAGAAAAAATTATCAGTATGAATTATATGCATCTCTGCTACAGAGATGCATATAATTCATACATTATATGAATTATATGCATAGGAAATGGGACACAGGAAATATTTAATAATTAATCACCCAAAACAGGCAGTACATAAAACAGTTTTACAATCTACTGGTAAAAACAAGTAAATGTGCTTGCTCTCTCTCTCCCTCTCTCATGTTAAATTCTAACTTGTAAGTTCATGCAATAAATTTAATTTTTTATGAAATTTATAAGAATCATGCCTCAAACCACAAGAGCAGCAATTAAAAAATGGCTCAAAAGCATTAAAAATGCTTTGACTTGGGAGACAACTGTTGACAGTTCTGTTGACAAGTAGCACTAGTTGTGCTACTTGTTGTGGCCTTTTACAAGAAGTTATCTATAGTGTGACATGAACAAGTAACGGTGGTGCCATTGTGTGTGTTCATTGTAGAGAGTGCGACGATCTTACTTGCCAAGTCTGATGACCTTATATTAAGGCTAGAGGAACAAGATGATGTACAGGAAGAAATTAAACAGGACTCTTCAAGCACTCAGTCTCACAGTGCAACACTGCAGACTACACCCAAGCAACACAAGGCACAACAAGATCACTGAGAAAAGCTAGGGCATCAGCCCAGACCTAGGCCTGTAGTAATTTCATTGTGTCTGAGCCACAGCAATCAACAAGTCACCAACAATAGCTACATTCTTGGGGACAGTATGCTCTGTGAGAGTGCCCTGGTCTCAGAAAATGTACCTGTTTTCGGTGACTCCATCGTCACAGAAATAGGAACTATGCTTGGTAAAATGGATAGGTAGAAGAGAACAGGCTAAATCTGTGTGGGGCAAAAGTTAACAACAAAGAGCAGCTATCATATTTTACATGATGTAACTAATGATATTATGAGTAGGATGTCTAAGAATTTATTCAAAAAAGTACAAGGCAATACTGAGAAAAAGTCATGAGTTAGGACAGTGGTTTTGACCATTTTTTTAATAAAGGCACCCCTAAGTAATTTTATTTTGTGGCACCTCTACACGATTTTCTGCCTGTTAGATATGATTGTGTGTGTGTGTGTGTGTGTGTGTGTGTGTGTGTGTGTGTGTGTGTGTGTGTGTGTGTGTGTGTGTGTGTGTGTAATATTAAAAAAATGTTATATGACAGTTATTACAATAATATAACTGTCAAAAAAAAAAGGCAATTCTTACAGTTAAACTTGCCAGTCCTAAATTATGGCACACATTTGCTTGTCGTTGACGGAAATCGATTCGCTTCAAAACGTCTAATTTAATTTTCAAATTCAGTCTTTTTCTTACATTTACAGTCTTCGTACTGCTCCCAGACGTTGCTTTTTCATTCTTATCGGCCATTATTAACTCTTCGAAAATGTAACTGCGTTGGTTGCATTAATTAAGATACAATGTTCAAGTAAACTGTCCATTACGCACGATGTCTAATACTGTACTGAGTGATGACTAGACATCGGATAAATGTATATAACGCAAATATTACAAGCAATATACTTGGATCATTTTTTAAAATGTTAATCTCGGAATACGTAACAAGTCACTGTACTGCAATTAAATTAGCGTGCGAGAAAATTTCACTGAGCGTGGGAAACGTTTTAATGCAGTTTTGCTATTCATTTTCAAGCTATCGGCTCCATCAAATGAAACGATTTTTCGTTAAATATGCCAAAATCTGTAATGAGCATTATAGAGATCTGTGACAGCGTTTAGTCAGATACGGGTTATAATATAAGAACAGTGTTATAGCGAATCAGTGTAAAGCAAACCGCGTTATAACAGGGGCCTGCTGTATAGCATAAAAAGCAAATATTATTACTCCAATAGTGATTTAAAGCAGCAAATTAAAGACAAGGATGGACAGTTTCCACGGATTAGTTCAATTATGGCAATAGTTTTCAATCTTTTTTTAATAACAGCACTCCTAAGTAATTTATTTTATTTTGTGACACCCCTACTCAATTTTCTTCCTGTTAGATCTGATTCTCTCTCTCTGTATATATATAAAATATTAAAAAATATGTTATATGATAGTTATTACAATGACATAGCTAAAATTACAATTCATAATACAAATTACATATATACTGTATAATTTTATACTTTATATAGAGGTACTAAATAAACATCAATTATAGATCACCACAAAATTAAAAAGATACCGTACACCTTTTTATAATGAAATAAATATATAAATTTTAAAAAATATGTTTAAGTAACTTAAATCCAAATTACACGGCACCCCTGGAATATTGTTGCGGCACCCCTGTTGAAAACCACTGAATTAGGGTCTCATACAGAAGGGCATGGTGCAGAACTTCTGCTAACCTACTCCTGAGTATGGGATTCGAAGTACTTCAGATTTGAATATAATCTCTGTGAGGGCACTGCAGGGAACTTTGAGCTGCTGGAAAGTTCATCAGCAAATGACCTAGGCTCTTTACTGATGGATTACTTAGCATATGCTTAACAGTATGTTGTAAAGTTCATTCTTTCACAGAAATGAAAGAAGAAATTTGTAAAAAAAAAAAAAAAAAAAAAAAATGTTTTCAATCTTTTAGGATGAAAAAAAAGTCATGTTCTGTTTTGGTTGTCTCAGGTCTTGAGCTTGACAGTTCTTAACATGTTATCATCACCCCAGAGACTCACATCTGGTAAGTATGGGTTTGGCACACCCAGGGTCCTGAGCTGGATATCATCATTCTTTTCTTTCTTGGTGATTCCTTTCTTCTCTCTCTCTCTCAGGGTAACTTGGGAATATTTTTTGGCTGGTGCAGCATAAGCCTCAGGCTTCCTTGCACCATAACGGCTAATAGTAACAATAACAATAATCTTTGCTCCTTTCGACCTTGGAAGAATAGATTTCTTCTCCGAAATTTCCAGCCCCAGCTTGTGCAGTGCTGCTAGAATGACCAGTATTCCTTCCTGAAACTTGCAATTCATAGCAGTAAGTTTACTTTTAGTTAAGGTGAATAGGAGAACAACTTTTAAACACTGAATGACAGCTGCAGCCAGCTTTAAGAAGATGCTCGATATCTAACAAACAGAGAATCACCTTATCACTAATGCTTGACAGCTGAGACTTTCAGGTTTCTGCATAACTTTGAGAGCTGATAGTTTCACCTCTACATATAAAATGGTATAGCAGCAGTACTTGTGAGTCAAATAACAGCATAACCTCTTCAGTGTTTTGACCACTTTAAAATTTTTCGAGATTGGTAATGACTGATGTTTCCGCTGCATGCGGCACTAATTGCTCTCTGATTTCACCACATCACACCACAGTCACATCATGCAATCCAAGAAGTCATTTATGTCCTCTTTGATACCTGCCAAGAAATATTTTGTGATATGCAAGCTTATCTTGGATGAGGATCATCCTCCAGGGTTTTTCTTCCTTTAGTATAATGATTTGCCTATTTGCTCAATCACAGGCATGATGTGAAGTTGTCAACTTACACCACACCATATGCTGGCAAATTTCTGGTGGAAAGAACAGCAAGAAACTGATTAATACTACACTGTGCTAGCCCAGACTGCAAATAAACACCATTACTATCTCTGATGCGGTGCATCACTCCATGAGCACACCTACCATGTCTAGTAGTTTAATTGAAACATTAGTATTGATCCCAAAATTTATACCAATGGCAGCACGTAAATTTCAGTTTCATTTGCTTTGGTCTCAAAATTCACAAGGAAAAATTAATAATACAACAAAGGGAGAAAATTCTCTGATTCTCAACATCTTATAAAAGCAAATAAATCTGTTACAAAATAACATCACAATCATAAATGGTTCATTATGAAGTTTTTTTTTTGCTTTTTTTCAAAAAAAAATTTAACAATATTTACTGTGATATACATATTTATGATTTAAATATCTATATCACAATAGTTTTTACACTCACTCTCAAATGCACTCAAAATTAATTATGCTTCTAAATACCTGTTAGAATGAGTACAAAGAAGAACTCTTGTTTCATCATCAGCTAATATTAGCTTTATGGTCTGGGCTAAAGTGAAGGTTTTCCCTGTTCCAAATGGTCCAATGATTAAAATGGGTGGTAATCTGATATCCAAAGAGGTTGTAATTGCAACAACAGCTTCCTTTTGTTTGGGGTTCATCCTTGAGTCAATATTAATATTCCACTGCCTATTTAAGAAAAAAAAATTAAATTAAATTAAAATAAAAAAATAACAGAGAGAGAGAGAGAGAGAGAGAGAGAGAGAGTGAGTGCATGCACTGTAAAAAGCCCAAAATCCAGTAAATACTATGATTTACGAATCTGTATTGGTATAAACTGAAACACAAAATTTTATCACAGCATTTTGGTAAAAGTCCTAATAAATTCTGTTTATTATGATTCAGTTTTTTTTAAATGTTAATATATATATATATGCATACTTATATTTGGATTAAATTTCAATTGGTTAGATCAATATTCAAATTTACATTTTGTTTCCTAAATTTGTTTATTTGACTTATTGAGGGTGATGGCTTTAGTTTAGTTTAGAATTTAGTTTATTTTCTTTCTGTGTTCAGATGATATTGGGACATCTGTTGTTACCTGCTTGGATAGTGATGAACAACTAAAATCTGATTGTCTTTCTTACTTAATTAACATACCACAGGCTGACCTCAATTAACGCGATTAATTCGTCCCACGAGCGCATCGCACAAAACGGAAACACGTTAATCGAATATCATAATCAATAGGAAAAATTATAATTGGTACTTGACCTTCAGGAATGTCCATAAACAATTTTAAAAATACCTTTTAAATAACTTTTTAACTGCATACCGTGTAAAAGATAATGAAAATAATTATGGAATTAAATGTTTATTGCATAAAACTAGCGGTTCCCAAACTGTGCGCCTCAGAATATTTTAAAATTTCGAGGGAAACACAGTGATACTTGACATCTGTTGGTCACTACGCGAACTACTAGCTCGAGGTAGTTCACAGTTTCAACATTTCTTATTAAGAACTTAATCCAGCGTTGCCAATTTAGCGGTTTTCCCGCTAGTTTTAGCGGAATTGCTTCAGGTTTCACGGATTAAAATATGTAATAGCGGATAGCGGAAAAAATATAAATGTAAAAATTTTAAATATATTCAGCATTTTATATATTTTGGCAATGTAATATTTAAATTAAGAAATATTTATTTAACAATATAAATATTTCATAATTGAAACGTTTTATTGATATACATCATAACATAGAAGGGATATCTTATTTCATAGTTTTTTGTTTTTTTTTTTTATAAAGCAAAGAATCAGTTTTATATTATTCAGTGATTCCTCTGAGGGGAACCCCAACAATTTCAATACGAAGTTAAACTCGTGGTCAAACGACATGACTGTTGGCTCATAGCTTTAATTGTTGAATCAAATCGAATTTGTGTTCCTATTAGTCGTCCTCTATTATATTTTTTTTTTGAAAAATGCTGGTTCATCAATTTCAACAGGTATTCCATTTTCTGAAATCCCCCCTAGCTAACTATCTGAATCAATTATTCATATCATGCAGATCTACCTCAGATCTTTGCATTTTTCAATAACAGTGTTTTTATTGATATTTAAATCAAGAGCAATGTGATCTTGAGACCAATTTTGGGACCAAAAGTAAATAAATAATAAATTTTTAAATAACAATAATCTACTATCATCAAAAAATGATATATATCTAATACTCTTTGTTTTACGGCATGGTTTCTTACAACCACATCTAAACATATCAGTTTTACATTTACTTTTGGTAAACAGCATTTCAAGATTGCAAACTTCACAAAAAGCTGCATTTTGCGAAATATGATTTTTCGCCAACCAAGAAATCAAGTGATTAATATTGCCACTGCATAAATTCATCAATTCCATTACGGTAGTTGTTATTTTTGACTTCTTCCTCAGAATAAACTGTATTTGATATGCAATTTGGAAGTTTTTGTATGAACATAATGTAGGGATCTTAAAAAATTTTTTATGGCACTCATTAATAGGATTTAACCCAAATGAAAATTTAAAAAGTTGGTTAAGTATTAAAAATAATGGATTTTGAGCATGCGGCTAGCGGGAAGTATTATTAAGAGTTGGCAACACTGATTAAGTTGTTTGGACCTAACTTCTTAATAAATGGAACTGTTAGGTATTTTTTTTTGGTCTAGATGGCCGTGAAAAAATTACTGAGACACCACAGGTGCGGTGACCTGAGAAAGTTCGGGAACCTCTGACATAAAACACACAATGAAGAAACAATTTGTTATGGAAATATTTGAACAGGGTTGACTTTCTCTTTTCATCAATCAATTTCCAACAACCGACAACAATCTTCTCTGGGCCCTGGCAAAATAAATATCACAGAGAACCTCAAACCTTTCTCTACGATACAAAAGATTTCATATAGTTTGTTATCTCCTTCACGGTTACATTTTCATCTGGCTCATTTAAAAATTAGAATTTTTAAATGCAAGTCTGCATTGGCTTTATTAGCAGGAGACAAACAAGTAACACGTCTTCTTCTGAAGGTTAAGGGAACACACTGAGGCAGGTAGCAGACAAACATTTGTTTATTGCCCGTCTGACATGCGGTAAGCTTAATGAAAGATTCAAATCTTTTTTAACTATCACATAAAAAAAAAAAAAAAAAAAAAGATCATGTTAACTGGAAATGTGCATCGTGTAAAGTGAAAAGGGGTAAAATTTTTTCCAAATAGCGGTAACTGAAAAACACGTTAATCGAATTCACGTTACGCCTGGCTGTATAATAATGTACTCAGAAGCCTATGGCAGATATAAGCTAGTCTGTAATCAGGTCACAAAGGAGGTTAGGCAGGCGAAGGCAGATTACGAGAAATTCTTGGCAAAAGATGCTAAGAAAAACAGTAAGGATTTCTTTACTTATATAAACTCTAGAAGGAAGGGGATGAATCTGATTGGTCCACTTGACATCGATGGTTTGACTGTTGATGAACCTGCTCAGATAGCAAACAAACTGAATGAATGTTTTGCATCTACATTCACATATGAGGAATTATTAAGGTTTGAAAATGCCAGAAAGTTATCAAATTGTAAGCAGAGTGCTTAATGATTTTGTAATAACTGAGAGCAAAATGGAGGAGAAATTGTTGAAGTTAAACATAAGAAAAGCACCTGGGGTGGATGGGATCTATCCAGTTATAGATTTAAAGGAGGAGGCAAAGCAACTAAGCAAACCCTTAGCCATAATTATGAGAGCATCCTTGGACACAGGGGAGGTTCCCACAGACTGGAGATGTGTAAATGTATCCCCAATTCACAAAGGGGGGATTGAAGGGTGGCACGAGTAATTACAGACCAGTTAGTTTAACTTCTGTTCCAGGTAAAATAATGGAGTCACTGGTTAAAGATGCATTGCAGGATCATCTAGACAAGACTAGATGATCCTGCAATGACTAGATGATTTTCAATGCTGATGGGATTCTTCCTCTTGCTCAGAATAATCACCTGAGAGGGCATAAATTCAAATTGAGGAAAGACAGATGTAGGATAGATGTGCGGAAATTTGCCTTTAGCCAGCGGGTGGTTGGTAGGTGGAACAGATTTCCATCCCTTGTCGTGGAAGTTGATAGCCTAAATAAGTTTAAGGCTCAGCTGGACAAGTATTTCGAACGAACAGAGGGGTGAAGTGGAAGTGGTTATTTTTATTTATTTATGTTACTTTTTTTTTTTTTTTTTTTTTTTTGGCTGATGCTGCATAAGCTTGCTTTCTTGCATCAAATGCCTCTACTAATGCTAATGCTAAAGACTGCAGCAATAATTCAGACACAGCATGGGTTTGTTAAGGTAAAGTCTTGTCTGACAAATTTGATAGGATATTATGATGTGGTTACAAAGGAACTGGATGCAAAAAATAATTTTGATATCATATATTTGGATTTCAGGAAAGCTTTTGACACTGTTGCGCATGGAAGACTACTTTACAAATTGGAGCAGAATGGTATTAAGGGTAAGTTGCTACGATGGATAAAAGGATGGTTAAGTGGGAGAAGACAGAGGGTGGTAATCAATGGGTGCTGCTCTTCGTGGACTAATATTATTAGTGGAGTCCCACAGGGTTCAGTGTTGGGTCAACTGTTGTTTTGTATATTTATCAATGATATTGATGAAGGTATATCAGGCTTAATGCCCAAAGTTGCAGATGATGCAAAGGTTGGTAGGGTTGTTAATAACAGTAATAGCAGTATGCTACTGCAACAGGATCTAGAAAATTTAGGCAGATGGGCTGAGAAGTGGCAACTGAAGTTTAACATTGACACATGCAAAGTAATGCATATGGGTAGCAGTAACCCAAGAGAAATGTATCAACTGTATGGTACTATACTCAAGGAGGTGGAAAATGAAAAAGACCTGGGGTAATTGTGCAATCAGATATGAAGTTCTCTGACAGCGCAGACTGTCTGCCACAGAAGGTCATGGAGTTTTTTCAATGATATATAGGAATTTTGCTAGCAGAGACAAGGAGATGATTAGCCCTTTGTAGAAGGCAATGGTCAGGCCACATCTTGAGTACTGTGTACAGGTCTGGAGGCCTCATTTTAGGAAGGATGTAGAGTTGCTAGAACGAGTACAGAGAAGGGCAACAAGATTGGTGAAAGGAACAAAGGGATGCTCTTATGAAGAAAGGCTTAAGTTCTGCAAGTTGCTGCATCTGGAAACTAGGCACCTGCAAGGTGATCTGATTTAGTGTATAAGGCCTTGAATTGTTTGAGCAGGCTCAATGCTAATGGGATACTTTCGCTTGCTCAGATTGAAAAACTGAGGGGGAGATAGATTCAAATTGAGGAAAGAGAGTTGTAGAATATGTGTGTGGAGGTTTGCCTTTAGCCAGTAGGTAGTTGATCGCTGGAACAGACTTCCATCCGTTGTTGTGGAAGTTGATAGCATAAATAAATTTAAGGCTGAACTAGACAAACATGTGGAGTGACCCGGATGGGTGAAATGGGAAGTTTTTTTTGGCTTATGCTGTATAAGCTTGCTTTCTTGCATCATATGCCTCAATTAATGCTAAATACATGGGCTATGTTAGGGTAACTAAAAAGAATAAGAATAGGCACATGTATACTTGCATGTACAACAATGCTAGACGTATAGTAAATAAATTTGATTAATTTGAAGTGCTAGTCAACACATTGGAACATGACAGTGCAATGTTGAGTCAGTTTGGTGTGTCATAAGAACTGGGAAAACAAAAATGAGAATAGGAGTGTGTTATAGGCCAAATAACTCTGATGAGTACAACAGGCAACTTTGCAGAGAAATAGAATGGAGTAAATTAGATTGTGTTGTAATGGGGGATTTTAACTTCACAGATATTGACTGGAACTTGGGGGTTGGTCAATAACACACTATCAAGCTTTTGTTGATTTATTGGATGATTGTTTTTTTCAGCAACATGTTCGACAGGCAACCAGAGAATCTAATACTCTTCATCTGGTTACCATCAGTTATTATTTGTGCATTAAGAATTTGCAGATAAAGGATCTAGACAAACATTTGGAGTGTCTGGATGGGCAAAATGGGAAGGGTTTTTTTTTTTTTTTTTTTTTTGGCTAATGCTGTATAAGCTTGTTTTCTTGTATCATATGCATCAAAATGTTCCATTTAGCATTAAAATGACAAGTGGTGAAACCATTATACTGTCAGGGAGAATACACTAGATCTCAGTTAAATAGCTTTAATACTATCTACATCAATAAAATTCTTAAAGAATGGAAACAAACAATTAACAATGGAATACAGTTGAACAGCAGTGATAAAATCCATACTACATTATATGCGGATGATCAAGTTATAACTGCAAAATCCGAATTTTGACAGCTGCAAATGAACTTAATAAAATAGGTAAAAAGTACAAGATGAAAATCTCCACCTCAAAAACAAAATCAATGGGATTATGTGGAAAAAACATACAAAGAGTCAAAATTGTTAATGATGATAAAATGATAGAACAAATATCTGACTTCACCTATTTGGGAAATCTAATATCAAATGAAGGGAAAAACAGCCACACTAAACTACAAAAATATAATAAAATGAATGGAACGATTAAACACCACTTCGGAAAACAAATGTTGTTGTTGTTGTTATTCAGGAGCATTAGCAACTAAGGCCATATTGCTCCGGGGATGTGCGGTGGTCATTCCCTGACCTTTCCGCATCCTCCGTATTTGGTGGTGACGGGCTCGAACCCCGGTCTAATCAAGAAGTGTGTGCTACACACTGGTGCTCCTTCCCACCTGGCTACGGAGGCGCCTCGGAAAACAAATGACAACTGAAACAAAATTACGACTGCACAACATCACTTCAAAACCAGCCCTCTTCTACAGCTGTGAGACTTGGGTCATAAATAAGAATGATGCACACAAATTAGAAGCAGTACAAATGAGGATTTTTAAGACCATTAATAGGATTTACAAGACTAGACCACCAAAGAAATTTAGATATCCGCAACATAGTAAATGACATAAAACGGTATCAGGACCAACATCTCTCTTGCCTGAACAAACCTTCAGGCAAGAGAGATGTTGGTCGACCAAGAAAACGATGGTGAGATCAAGACCACCTCCAAGAGCTACAATGGAACAAGTCTTAAAAGACCTAAGCCGGACCTAGTTCATGATGATGATGAGCATTAAAATGACAAGTGGTGAAACCACTATACTGTCAGGGAGAACACACTAGATCTCAGTTAAATAGCTGTAATACTAGCTGATAGGATAGGTGTGCTAAAAGTAAAGATGATATTCTGCATGGGAAAAAGTTTACAGTCTTTCCAGATCATTCTTTATTTGGCATGGATGCCTTTTTAATCTTACAATTCTTGGAACAGTTTATCAGGTCTCACTCTGAAAGGATTCTCTTTGGGGTATTTAGCACAGAATGTGGGATAATGATGCTAGCAATCAGAGCTGTGCCAAGCCATTTTAGTACCTTAGGCAAGAATGAAAAATTGCACCCTCCCCTAAAATATTAAAAAAAAAAAAAATAAGACTTGTTTAAAATACATTTCTGGTATTAATTTTAATAAAAAATTAAAATTGAGCCTATAAAAATGACAACCATGGTGGCACTCCAGATAGCACTGGAGCACAGAGCTCGGTATCTGTACAGTGGTGCGACAAACGGACTGGAATAATCAAAATATGAAAACGAAAACGCTAGCAATTATTTAATCTTTCTTTTGGTGCCCCTTTCAGCTTTTAACCTGAGGCAAGACCCTAATTTGCCTCATCCTCTGCACGGTTCTGCCCTGCTATCAATGGTTTGAATCTTTAACAAAGTCTCAAGTTGCTTACAGTTTCAATAAGTTGCCAGATCTAAATATTTTTTATCATTTTTGGGTAAACCTCTTCCTGCATTTTCTAAACATCTCTAGATAAGGAGAGCAGAGAGAGTAAAAGATTTATTTGCAAGGAAACTGAAAACAAGTAAAGATCAACATTCTTTTCCAGTATAATTGCAAGTAACCTTTTTTATTTGATTGTGGAGTCATGGTCAGTTTCATTTATGTAAGGGTATGATGAGTGCCTAGGAAAAAGTGGAGGGGGGTAACAACCAGTAACCCCCTCCAAGTGAACAGAAAAGCAAGATAGCAGTATGTTGCAAGTAGTCAACAGTAAGGTTACTAGTAGAATTAAATTTATGAGAACAAGAACTTATACTAGGGAAAAAAAAACTAGTCATATCCTACTAGATAAACTATTGCCTAGCAGCCAGGATCAATATATCAGGGTGTCTCAAAAACTACAAAAATCTGCAATGGAAACAGGCAAACCACATACAGAGGATAAGCCATCCATGCAACAAGCTTTGGGAGGACAGAGAGATCTTAAAAGATGTAGGGCAAGGCAGAAGGTCAAAGAGCTCACAAAATGCTGGGAAAAAAAAAAAAAAAAAAAAAAATCATACAAGCCGGATGCCTTATTCAAAAAAAAAAATTGGTAGTTGGTATAAAAGCTTATAGATGGTCCTGCCATCCAATTCTAAATGCTTCCCATTTAACACATCTTTAAGTAAATTATATATCAATAAACTGTGTTACTTATACTGATGTGAGGTTTAGTTGCTGATTCATAAAGCATTAAAAATTGATGATGATAATAAGATAATGAGTATTTTTTTCTATTGCTGTGCAAAACAGTTATCAAATAAATGCACAAAAGTATTGCTAATGTGTCAGTTACCAACCTTCAAGTTCCAGTGTACATGTGTCCTCCATTATAAGACATTGCTATTTATTGGTCCACTCTATTTGTCTGTATAGCTGATTGTTATACACATCACAGTCATCAGGCTTATAACACACAAACTCCTACTCTTTAACCAGTTCTTATGTCATAACACTTTGCATTAGCACTAGCCATCTATATATACTGGATACACTGCTTTAGATTTTATAGGTTTTTAATTAAAAGCACAATCTTCTGTGCTGACTGTCCTTTCTGTACATGGTGTAATGTATTTGCTTGCTGATATACTTGCATGTACACTAATGTTAGTAAATAAATGTAGTGCATAGTAAATAGTGCATAGTAAATAAATTTGATGAATTTGAAATACTGGTTAAGTCATCAAGTGTAGACATAGTAGGGATACCAGATACGTGGTTTCCCTTATGTCTGAACAAAACAACGTATGTGGTATCCTGGAAATGTCCACACTTGATAACTTAATCAGTACTTCAAATTCATCAAATTTATTTACTATACACCTAACATTAGTGTACATGAAAGTATACATGCACCTGTTCTTATTCAGCAAGCAAATGCATGGGCTGTGTTACCCTACCACAGATCATATATTTGCATGTTCCATGAGCATCCCTATCAGGCCTTGAATTTCCAGACACCTTGCTTTTCAGAATGCTGCATATTACAATAGAAGTAGTGCAAAAAAAATCACACCTCTACCTGTGGCTGTTGTTAAGGTATTATTTTGTGTATATCCTCAAGCTAGCAGTTTTCTGACTTACCTAACACTGCCTTGACATCAGTTTTTTTCTATTCCCATAGAAACAGTCTCTTCTGTTAACAATGGAACAGAAAAATTCTGTCCCATTAGTTTTGCACAATCTCTCAAGGCCCAAACTCATTGTCAAGGTTCTTTTTATGTACTCCTACTACTGTGTCTGGGCAGAATTGCAGTCACTTTCAAATTTAATCCTAGTGCATGACTATTTTTCAACATTGCCCTGTACTGGTTAATTAAGTCCTCAGATCTCTTACCCTTGATATGATTAGTTAACAAACACGACACTATTAACTTTCATCCCTTAAAAGATATCTGCTCTACAATGTCAACAATTTTTGCCCCCTATTCCACTTATCCTTTTTTGCACAATATATTTCTCATTTCCCTGACAGTAGAGTCAATGGCAATAACTACCTTCTGTGGTACCAGTGCATTTTATCTTTGGGATTACTACTGTGTTGTCTAATGAATGAGTGTAAGCTCTGTTACTGAGATGGGCAGCTGAGAGCTTGATTGGCCTCATTTTTAATTCCTTCAAGGCATTCACAGTGTTCTTCAACTCTCATTTTAGGAAGGAACAATGCATCTGCATTGTTCATTTTGTTTCTTTATTTCTTTTCTCTGTTTCTTCGTGGGTTGTTTGATTTCATTATCACCCCTGACCTCCAAGATCATCAAACAAAACATTATCAGAATCGTCCACATATGGTGATTTTTAATTTTTGTATACCACTGATGATGTCACATGATAAAATTTTCTATTAGGAACAATAATAAACTTGGCTGATCTGCTATCTTCAAATGTTTATACAGTTCATTGTTTATTTGAAAGCCAACAAATTACAGAACCTATCTGCAGGGATAGGTGCCCTCCTAGCAGCTCTAAAATTATCAAACACAGTACACAGACTGCATAAAGTTTGTGCATAGTTGACACAAGCTATTAGTGATGAATGAACAAGGTTATGGACTACAATCTAGCACAATAAACAGAGTTAAAGTATTATCCTTAATGCTAATGTTTTTCTAAAATATAAAAGCAAAGATTTCTAGGTAATAAAGGTTATTTCCCATGCGTTTAATAAAATTTGGTCCTGCATCTTCCTGTTTGGCATAATATCTTTTTCTTCCAAAAGGTTACATTCAACAACAATATTTCTAACCCTTTTCATATTTTAACTGGTATACACTGTAGAGTGAAATTTCTCTATAACTTTGATATTCAGCTTTATGAATTTTTAAATATTAGTATAATTACAATTAGGTTTGGCCCAAATTTCTGAACTCTTCCTCTGGTAAGTGTCATCTAACTAATATTACAAAATCCGCCCCACCAGCATCTGTCCCCTATTCATCACATTTGGCACATCACATCTAATTTCATCTGTACAGCTTCCTCTGCATAGTTAATACTTTCCTACTTCAATAACAGAAATATTGAAAATTTCTCCAATTTCAATTCCCCCCCCCCCCTCCTTCTTCAGTGACGTCCTTGGTTGCTTCACTTAGCAAATCATCGAATATTTACTCCATACTTCTAAAATATCCTTTGCCATTATCATTTTTGATTATTTCAGCAACTGCTATTCTAAGATTTTTAACTAAATACTTAAATTTTCCGCCTTCCTGATTTTTGTTTTCTATATCTTATTATTTTTCTTTTAATACAGTAAGGAGATATTAGATTTATTTCTGAAAAATTTCTTACAATATATTTTATTTTCTCTAACTATCTCTTAATTTCTTGGCTCCATATTGCAGTGTTCTGAATTTACTATCTTTATAGGCCTTCTCCTCATATTCCTCTTTTGCAGTTTCCACTCAGTTCTCTTAAATTTTTGCCCTTTCGTTATCAAAACGTATATTACCATCAGAAATGTCATTTAACTTTTTGGCAAGAAGGTTTTTAAAATTAATGACTGTCAGCAAATCTGAAAACTTTTGAATTCTCATCCAATTTAACACTTATTATTTTTACCTCTTTTTTATGTTAATTATCATATTTAATTTGCACCATGCAAGATATGGTAACTTCCAATCTAAATTGCTCCATATATATACTTTTATCTTTATAGTCATTTTTTGTAATGTTTTATTCAAATTATGCTTTTCTTGTATCTGTTATGCACCCTCTGTGTAAACTTGTGGCTATGATTATTTATGCTGAAATAGTGTGTTTTTAATTTAGAGGGTATGGCACGAGAAAAATTTTACAGAAAGGATGAAAACAATAAGTATACCTTCAAAGTCATTCAGTAGCCCTATTCATTAAATACTCACGTTAGTAAGAGCGTATGGACAGGGAAGCCTGATGAGTGACCTACTGTTTGCCTTTATTACAGTAACCTTTTACCATTATTGTTAGTTTGACCTTTCATTAAAAAGATTCTAAAAATTTCTTTGCAGATGTAATTATGATTTTCTATACAATATTCTTTCTTTGTCATTAGTTTCTACTGTTCTTTCTAAGATACACCCCCAGGGGCTCAACATCTGGTGAGAATGGGCTTGGCACACCCAGGGTCCTGAGCTGGATATCATCATTCCTCCCTCTCTCTCTCTCTCTCTCTCTCTCTCTCTCTCTCTCTCTCAGGGTAATAGGGAAATTTTTTTTTTTTGGCTGGTGCAGCATAAGCCTCAGGCTTCCTTGCACCTTATGGCTAATAATGATAATAATATTAATATTATTATTAAAGAACTCCTCTATTTCATATTTTTTAAACATTCAACTAGGCCATATGAACAGACAAGTTTCATCAGCCAACAATACCTTAAATTTTGTTCCCCATAACTTAACTGAATAACTACTCTTTTGATCACATATTAACCTAGTTCTTCTGCTATTATATTTTGCATTTAAGATTATAAAGTTGATGGCACCTACCTACATATTTCGTAAAATCATCACATTTTTACACATCTCTATGCAATTTTTTAATCAGACAACCCTTTGTCAGTCATATACAAATATATGAAAAACTGTTTCTTTAGCTTGCTGTTAGTAATTATTTGCTCTCTGTGTAAACCAAAGTGCACAAGATTCAAATCTGAGTACATATTCACTCCCCATTAGCAAGTATATTCCACATAACTGCATGAATGCTACAACATTTCTAGGTGCAATGCCCACTCACTGCTCATATTTTATATCATTTTTTAATGTGCTAAGAGAAGGGCATCACATGGCTGTTCTTATGAATTAATGTATGAAATGTGGCACATTTAAATGCTACCTAAGAAACTCATTTATTCATTGTTATAAATATTAAGAATTGTCATGCTCAAATGGAAAACATTCTTATTTCACCAAAAATGAAGGATTTTGACAAAAAGTTAATGAAGGTTAACATTAATCATTGTATTTATAAAAGCTGATGATTCTATTAATGCAATGTCTGATTTGCAAGACAACTGAACCTGTATGGTTCTGCCTTTCCTGAACAATCATTGTTCAAGTCATGTTTTCTGCGGAACAATTTCTCTTTCAAGAAGCCCTTTCTATCTTATTAGATAGTCACATGGGCTCAGATGTGTCAAAAAATACCAGCACTTTTCTTCCTAAGATATTAAAGAACTTTATTTCATATTTTCTAAACATTCAACTAAACTATATAAACAGGAAAATATCATCAGCGAACAATCTATCTTAAATTTTGTTCCCCATAACTCTACTCAATAACTAATATTTTGATCTCATATCAACCTAGTTCTTCTGCTATTCCATCTTGCTATTTAAGATTATAATGTTGATGGCACCTACCTATATCATTTGTAAAATCATCCCAACTGTGATTTGTAAAATGATAAGACAATAAGTGAGGGCCACTGACCATGTGGGTAACCCAGTCCTCACATGGTCAGTGATCCCTCTGTGACTACTTTTCTCATGGAGCTGATGGGAGGTCCTCTTTCTAAAGCTACACATTCTGCTTATTCACAGTTCCATAAAAATGAAAATAGGATTCATCTGAAAAAACCATGTTTTTCATCCCTCTGCCCATGCTACATGAAATATTCTCTGCTTATTATTTTTTGAAAGTTTATATTGCACTGTAATCTGGTATGGGAATATTTTCAAATCTAACTGAAGCATTTGTTGAACAGAACACTGAGATATTCCAAGTTCATGAACTGCATTTTTTGTTGACTATTGTGGACTGCACTGCATTACAACCCATGTTTCAGCATTTTCTGTAAAATGAATGCTGGCCATTTCAAACTTTTGGGATATTTCTTGCAGGTGCCTAATGAGCTTCAAAAAAGTTTAAAATATTTGTGTAACAGTTATCCAACGAATTGTTATCCAAAAATTGTTATCCAATGAATTTTACTGTGAACAAGGTATTTACAATAACTTTGAAACTTCTACAAAACAGAACTGATTAACAACTGGTAACATTTCTGGATTCCCTGTTGAATCCTGTCAGCAGGCCTAAGAACGAATAAAGAAACAATGAAAGACACAACTAACTATACAGAGAAGAAAACTATTTATATTTCACTACAAACTAGTTTTTTGCCCTGTATTTAGGTTTACATTTAATAAATAGCTTTGCACCCTGTACAGTTATGTCTTTCATTCACTCATTATTTGTCCTTAGGTCTCATGCTAGAATTCAACATTAAATGTCACCAACTATTAGCCCACCAGAGAATACTTTTTGAAATGTCATGATGCATGTGGGGATTGAGCCAATCCCTAATTTTAAACTCTTATATTGCAGCCATCATTTTCTTCTCACCGATTACCAATATGGCCTTTAAACACAAAATATCAGTTTCATATAAACCCCAGGGGGGCTCACATTGGTGAGTATGGGCTTGGAACATCCAGGGTCCTGAGCTGGATATCATCATTCTTCTCTTTCTTGGTGATTCCCTTCTACTTCTCTCTCTCTCTCTCTGGCGCCTCCGTAGCCAGGTGGGCAGAAACGGCAGTGCGTAGCACACGCTTCTTGATTAGACCAGGGTTCGAGCCCGTGACCACCAAATACGGAGGAAGCGGAAAGGTCAAGGAATAACCACCGCAAATCCTCGGAGCAATATGGCCTTAGTTGCTAATGCTCCTAAAAACCAAATAACAACAACAACAACTCTCTCTCTCTCTCTCTCAGAGTAATTCACGGTGAAAATTTTTTTTGGCAGGTGCAGCATAAGCCACATGCTTCCTTGCACCATATGGCTAATAATAATAATAATAAAAATATTATTAACAGCTTTAAAAAAAAAAACAGAAGTGGATTTCTAGCTATTTTTACACCTCAACTTTAAAAGTAAAGGCGGAAAAAATAAACACAACTCTTTCTCACTGAATTTCAATTTGCCTCTAATTGACTGGAGTAAATGGGAAGGAAACTCGACATGGGGTACAAAATTTTTAAATCAATTAGATGACTTATTTGTATCAACATGTCAGGAAAAGTACTAGAGAAAAGAATATCCTAGACCTCATCATCACACATGAATCAGATGACATAACAGGGCTGACAGTAGAGGAACCAGTAGCAGGAAGTGATCACGGAGTTCTACGGTGGATGATGACGAGAGAGGTAGCAGAAGTAAAAGGCAAAGGAATGGGTTTTAATTTCAGAAAAGGAAATTACGATGCCTTAAGGTATTACATGGCCTCTATTAACTGGGTAGATATCGCGCAGAGAATGAATACAATTGAACTGTGGTACGCTTTTAAAACATTAATCACAGATGCCTTGAATGTGTATATACCATTAAAAAAATACTCCACGAGAAGTGTTCCAAGTTGGATGAATAGTGAAGTTGCCACATTACTTGAGCAGAAAAAGGTGGCATGGAAAGGTTACAAAGCAATAAAAAGTACTGAAGCCTATAACAGCTACAAGGTGATGTGTAATAGAGCCACAGAAAAGGTTCGACAGGCAAAGGCAGTTTACGAGAAATCACTAGCAAACAGAGCAAAGAGGGGGGGGGATAAAGAATTCTTCACATATATAAATGCCAAGAAAGCAGGACAAACCAGATCGGACCTTTACGTAAGGGAAAGGAGATAGTAATAAATACACCAGCTGCCGTTGCAGATGAACTCAACAGTTATTTTGCATTGATATTTACAAATGAAAAGCCTTTTGTGGCAAAGGGAAATTGTGGGAGCGAAGTTAAAAAATATGTAATTAATGATATTGAAATTTGTAAATCATCAATATCATTAATTACATATTTAAAAAAATATGTAATTAATGATATTGATATTGTAATTAATGAAAAAACCTTCGCGCCTACAGACCAGTAAGGCTCCTGGAGTTGATGGAATATACCCTATAATCTTAAGAGAGGCGGCAAGCGAGTGCATTGAACCATTGAGGCTAATTATGCGAGCATCACTAGACTCTGGGGAGATTCCCTTGGATTGGAAAAGAGCAAATGTATCTCCCATACATAAGGGTGGCTCTAAAAGTGCAGTTGGAAATTATCGACCTGTCAGTCTGACTTCAGTAGTAGGGAAAATCATGGAGGCAATGATCAAGGGTGGAATTCAGGGTCATTTGGATCGAATTGAAATTCTCAAGGATACTCGGCATGGTATTGTAAAGGGAAAATCATGTTTAACAAATCTAGTTCACTATTTCGAAAGGGTCACTCACGAGCTGGATTTAGGGAATAATTTCGACATTGTTTATTTAGATTTCAGCAAAGCTTTTGACTCAGTCCCACATGAGCGGTTGCTTTATAAGCTGGAACAGGTTGGAATCACTGGGAAAATCCTTAGTTGGATAGAAGGATGGCTTCAGGGCAGGAGGCAGAGGGTTGTGATAAATGGCTATTCCTCAGATTGGGTTGATGTAAGAAGTGGGGTTCCCCAAGGATCAGTATTAGGACCACTGTTGTTTTTAATTTTCATAAACGACACTGATGAAGGGATAGAGGGCATGATGTCTAAATTTGCAGATGATGTTAAAATTGGTAGAGTAGTTAATGATCACTGTCAAGCTGAGCTTCTTCAGAGAGACCTAGATAGACTTCAGGAATGGTCAGAAAAATGGCAGCTGTACTTTAATCCAACAAAGTGTAAGGTATTACACCTGGTTATTGTTATTTGGTTTTTAGGAGCATTAGCAACTAAGGCCATATATTACACCTGGGAAACAGTAATCCCAAAAAAACTTATTCACTTGGTGGAGTTCAACTAAATCTAGTACTGGAGGAAAGGGACTTGGGTGTTAAGATACGGTCAGACATGAAATTCTCTGAGCATTGTAAACAGGTTGCAAGGAAGGCCCATGGTGTCCTATCGATGATCTATCGAACTTTTGCAAGTAGAGATAGGGACGTGATAATCCCATTATATAAGGCTTATGTTAGACCACACTTGGAATACTGTGTTCAAGTATGGAGACCGCACCTAAAGAAAGACATCGAGCTTCTTGAAAGGGTGCAAAGAAGGGTAACTCGCCTGGTGAGATCGGCAAAAGGGCGTCCTTATGAAAAAAAGACTTCGAATATGTGGGTTGCAGAGTCTGGAAACTAGACACCTCAGAGGAGATTTGATGGAGGTGTTTAAGGCTCTGAGAGGCATCAGTAAAATGAATGAGGACAAAATTTTCAAGATTATAAATGATGCTAGAACTAGGGGACATAAATTCAAGTTACGGGGGGGAAATGTTTAGATTGGACTGCAGGAAGTTCTATTTTAGCCAGCAAGTTATAAATTACTGGAATAAGTTGCCTTCATGGGTGGTAGAGACCGACAGTTTGGGGAAATTCAAAAATCATCTGGATAGTACTTTCGGGTAAGGGAAGCGCATAGGGTGATAGGTTTAATTTCCTTTTTATTTATTTTTTATTTTATTTTTTTTATTTATTAATTATTATTATTTAGTTATTTATTTATTTATTTATTTTTTGTTTTTATCATTGTTTTGTTAGGATTTCTTTTTTTTTTTTTTGGCTGGTGCAGCATAAGCCATAGGCTTTCTTGCACCATGAGGCCGTTACTAATACTAATTTCCTCTTGTTAATAAAGAAGGGTATAGTCTTTCAGATCAAATATCATATTTATCATTCATTTTGCAAAAAAATTAAATGAAAATTTAAAATTCATAGCTGAAATATATTTTTAAGAACTTTTTTTGTAAAGTCACCCAAATTTTGTTTTAATAAAATTAACAAGCACTCTTTCGGTGGAATGCCTTATGAAGGAGGATCTCTTAAATAAACATATCAGTGAGATTGTAAAAAAGAGATGCTTCAAACAGGATAAACAAATAGTCAGATATCCTCTGCCAAAGGATGGCAGTTATAGAGCCAAGACACTTTTCATGCATGGCATGTCACAACTGTTACGATACTACTGGCTCTTCAAAAATTAAGAGTTACAAAATAATGGTTTCTTTCAAAGTTACCAGGATTAATCAAAATAATGTGTCGATTATTTCTGAAAACAGCAGGAGATAATGGGAGGGTATTATTACCAAAAACTTTATCACAGTTTTACTTTAAGATACCTAGGATACATCGGGCTAGGGCAATTTTTTCCCTCTTTCTTTCTTTTTTTTTTTTTTTTTTTTCAAATACTCTAAATATCTTAGGGATTGCTCAGTCCCCACTGACCTCTACAGCAGGTTAAGTAGACCTAATGTATGGGAATTTAAATTTATTGTAATACATTATGTGCATCTGAAATAAAACTCACTTACAGAATTTTTTTTTTCATCACTTATGTCATCACGGTAATAATTATGAAATAATGATGATAACAAGCCTGTAATGAAGTATTTTATTTATTTTTTATCACATTTCTCATTTAATTTTGACCACATTTTTCTGTCATAACAGCAAGCAAAAATTAATGAGGATCTCTAGGGGGTTGGGATAATTAATGGCTTATACGAGAAAAAATGCATTAAAATATGGAGGGACTGACTGGTAAAATATTTAAGCTTGAAGTAGCCCCAGTGACTACTTCAAGCTTAAATATTTCACAGCAAAATTTTCTTGAAGACTTTTGGGAGGGATACAGAAGAATAAAGATCAAGTTTCTTTTTTGGCTTATCTAGATAAGCCAAAAAATTTTAATGTGAATTTTATAGATTCTATAAACTTTATTTTTTTCCACTATATGCAACTGAAACATTAAAGTTGTGATTGTTTTTAAATTTTTCTTTTTCTAATTTTAAAAAATTAATTATTTTTAATTTCACCTTTTAGTTATTATAGAATATTATTATTATAAAAAAAACCTTTTTCTCCTTCATGGGATTTTCCCTGCCCTGTGACGGGTACTGGGCCCAAGTGTATGGAGTGGTTGCTTTGACGGGTTAATATTATAATTATTATTGCAATTTTGAGAGTTTTTAAAACTGAAGATCAACAAGGTACAAAACCAAAAAAAAAACTTAAATTTTTCAATTTTATAATAATAAGCTGTATTACTTCTGAGGGCTCCAAGGTATTGGAGGAATTTTCTCCATATCAGGAAATACCAAGTTAATAGGGCTGAGGCTATCTAAAGCAAAATGCATTTCACAAATAGGTAGTCTGTTCAGCTGGAACTGTACCTACAACAAGAATAAGAAACACACTGTCAGCAAATTAAGATAATAATGAATAGTCTAATATATTATGTTTTTATCTGAAAAAACCAATCACTGCATACAAACTTGCATCTCTTATAGAATTACTAATATAGTTTAGATAATATTCATCTACTTTTGGTACCTTAATGTTTAATGGCCAGACTTGTCTTTTTTTAAACAATTAAAGATCACTGGTTAAAAGGATATGAAAGAACAACGAAACAAATGGCCCTCAGTCCCCAGCAGCTTTCACTCTCCCTCTTACGGCAGTGAGAGGATCAGAGTGGAAGCAGAGGGTGCTAAGAATCTCTGGGTATGACCAGGCTGCCATGCACGGAAACTGAACTTGGCCTGTTATAACGTAAGAACACTCATCAGTGAAGACAGGATATTAGAGCTGGAAAAGGAATTAGAAAATGTGAATTGGAATATCATCGGTTTGGGTGAAACAAGAAGAAGAAATCAATCACTTATAAGTTTATCAAGTGGAAATCTGCTGTACACCAATGGAAACAGTGAAAGGAGTGAAGGTGGAGTTGGGTTTCTGGTCCATAAAGATTTTAAAAACAACATTTTGGAATTCAAAAGTACATCACCAAGGGTGTCAAGACTAATACTCAAGATTTCTAAGAGGTACAAGCTAAAGATTATAATGATTTATGCACCAACGCCGAGCCATGATGATGAAGAGGTTGAAGAAATGTACACTGAAATTGAGAGTCTTCTAGATGAGCAGAAAACCCACTACACTATTATTATGGGGGACTTCAATGCTAAGGTTGGAAAAAGGCAAAACAGCGCAGAAAGAGGAACTATAGGAAATTTTGGAATTGGTGAAAGAAATAAAAGAGGTGAAAGACTTGTGGAATTTGTAGAATCTCAAGGACTGTCAGTAATGAACACTTTTTTAAGAGAAAAGGGTGAACAGAAAGTGGATATGGAAGAGTCCACATGGATTAACAAATAATGAAATCGACTTCATCCTCACTAACAGAAGATATATTGTGAATGATGTTACTGCTGAGGACCAAGATATCGATGAGGAATATTACAACTTTTTGAAAGTGATAAAGGCCAAGAAACCTATAGGGAAAAAGAAATCCAAAGAAGAAAAAATTAGTCAAGAAACACTTGTCATGATTAACCGAAGACGACAAATGAAAAGCAAGAAAAACACTGACAGGGAGAAAACTGAGAATACCGAGTTATGCAAAGCCATTAGAAAGAGACTCAGAGAGGACATAAGAAGATTTAACACAAGAAAAGTAGAACAGGCATTAAGGGAAAACAAAGGATTTAAATCAGCAGCCACGAGCACTAATACAGAAAGACAAATGATACTGAAACTGAAGAATAGAGATGGGATACTTATAAACAGCAGAGAAGGCATAATTCAAATAGCAGAAGACTACTATAGAGAATTATACAAGGAGCAGGGGAATGATGCCAGCAGTGGGGAAGATGGATTGCAAAGTAGCAACACATACGACATACCCAATATTCTTCCTGATGAGGTAGAACATGCATTGAAGAAAATGAAGAATCAGAAAGCCCAGGGGGAAGATGAAGTTACTGTAGAGTGGTTAAAATTGGGAGGAAGAGACATAACACAAAAACTGGCAAGGCTCTTCACAAAGTGCATTAGAAAAGGAGTGATGCCTAAGCAGTGGAATAATGCAATCACAATTTTGCTGCATAAGAAAGGAGATAAATCAGAAATTGGAAATTATAGACCAATTAAGCTTGTGATCCCACATCTACAAGTTGTTCACAAGGGTCATTACTAACAGATTAGAAAGAATACTTGATGAGAATCAACTGAAAGAGCAAGCTAGCTTTAGGACAGGATTCTCAACTATGGATCACCTTCACGTAATATCACAGCTAAGGGAGAAAGCAAATGAATATAAAACACCATTATGCCTGGCATTTGTGGATTATGAAAAGGCATTTGACTCCATACAGCATAAGGCAATGTTTCGGGCACTGGAAAGACAAGGCATTGATACCCCATATATTTTGATTTTGAAGAAAATATATGAGAGTGCTACATCCTTTATTAGACTAGACAAAGACAGTAGGAAATTTAAAATTGAGAAAGGAGTTCGACAAGGAGACAATATCTCCAAAGCTGTTTACTGCTGTCCTTGAAGAAACTTTCAGAAGATTAGACTGGTCGCAGAAAGGAGTCAATGTGAACTGAGAGTACCTAAACCATTTACGATTTGCAGATGACATGGTGGTCATAAGCCACGATCCCAAAGAATTAGAGGAAAATCTTAATCAGTTATGCAGAGTTAGTAAGGATTTTGGACTAAAGTTGAATATGGCTAAAACAAAAGTAATGATGAACAAGTATGCCACAGAAAGGGAAATAATGATTGAAGGAGCAGTAATTGAAAAGGTGGAGTCATATACTTATCTGGGATAAGTTATTAGCTGTAATAATGATAAATGCCTGGAAGTCAAGAGAAGAATAAATTTTGGATGGATAGCATTCAGGAAATATAGTCACATACTGAAGAGCAATATCCCAGTTTGTCTGAAATGTAAAATAATGAACCAATGCATACTCTCCACCATGACTTATGGAAGTGAAACTTGGGCACTCACCAAAAGAATGGAAGAGAAGCTGAGAACTACACAGCGAAGAATGTAAAGAATCATATTGGGAATCAGACTGTTAGATAAGAAGAGAAACACATGGATTAGGCAACAAACTCAAGTAAAGGACATTCTTATGAAAACTAAAGAACTAAAATGGTCTTGGGCAGGACACATAGCTCGAAGACATGATGACAGATGGACTAAGAAAATAACAGAATGGTATCCAAGAGGAGCTAGAAGAAAACCTGGAAGACAAAGGCGGAGATGGATAGATGAAATTCATGAGTTTGTGGGTAGTAAATGGATGGCCAGTGCTCAAAACAGAAGGAACTGGAAAGTTGCTGGAGAGGCCTTCATCCTGCAGTGGATTGAAAATGGCTGATTATGATGATGATGGTTAAAAGGAACATATTAGTTAGAGGCATATATCCAAGAAAGCAAGCTTATAGCATCAGCCAAAAAATAAATAAATAAATAAAAAACCTTCTCATTTCACCAATCCATTCACTCCAAATGCTTGGCTAATTCTGCCTTGAACTTATTTAAATTTTCGACCACAACGCCAGATGGAAGTTTGCCCTAACTATCAACCACCCGCTGGCTAAAGGCAAATTTCCGCACATCTATTCTACAATTGTCTTTCCTCAATTTGAATCTATGTCCTCTCAGATGAGTAATCTGAGCAAGAGGAAGAATCCCATCATTACTGAGCTTGTTCAAACCATTCACAGGTGTCTAATCTCTAGATGTTGCAATTTACTGAACTTCTTGGGAAGAGCAATCCTTGTTTCCACTCAATCTCGTAGCACTTCTCTATACCAACTCCAGCAGCTCTACATCCTTCCTAAAATGAGGCCTCCAGACCTGTATACAGTATTCAATATCATTGACAAGACACCATGAGCTACTCTTGCAGGCTGTCTGGACTGCACAGAAAACTTCATATCTGACTGCACAATTACTGCCAGGTCCTTTTCATTCTGCACTGCCTTGATATATATCAGGGTTAATGTCTAAATTTCCAGACAATACAAAGTTTGGCAGGGTTGTTAATGACAGTAATGATAGTATAGTACTGTAACAGGATATAGAAAAGTTGAGCAGATGGGCTGAGATGTGGCAACTGAAGTTTAATATTGACAAATGTAAAGTATACATATGGGTAGCAGTATACTTTACATTTGTCAATATTAAACTTCAGTTGCCACATCTCAGCCCATCTGCTCAACTTTTCTATATCCTGTTGCAGTACTATACTATCATTACTGTCATTAACAACCCTGCCAAACTTTGTATTGTCTGGAAATTTAGACATTAACCCTGACATACCTTCATCAATATTACTGATAAATACAGAAAACAACACTGGGCCCAACACCGAACCTTGAAGGACTCCACTAATAATTATAGTCCACGAAGAGCATTGTCCATTTATTAGCGCTCTCTGTCTTCTCCCAATCAACCATCCTTTTATCCATTGTAGCAACCTGCCCTTCAGGCCATACTGTTCCAAATTGTACAGTAATCTTTCATGTGCAAAATTATCAAAAGCTTTAATAAAATCCAAGTATATGATATCAAAGTTGTTTTTTGCATCCTCTTCCTTTGTGATCACATCATAGTAATCAATCAAATTTGTCAATCAAGGCTTTCTCTTAACAAATCCATGCTGTATCTGAACTATTACTGCAGTCTTGCCTAGGTGATCCAGCATCGCTTCTTTAACCAGTGACTCCATTATTTTCCCTGGAACAGAAGTTAAACTAACAGGTCTGTAATTAGTTGTATCACTCTTTGAACCCCCTTTGTGAATAGGGCACACATTAGCATATCTTCAGTCCATGGAGACCTCCCCTGAGTCCAAGGAAATCTTCATAATTATGGTTTCATTACATTCTTTGCTGCCTCCTTTAATATAACTGGATAGATCACATCCAGCCCAGGTGACTTTTTTATGTTCAATTTCAACAATTTCTTCTCCGCTTTGCTCTCAGTTATTACAAAATCATTTAGCTCTCTGTAGAGCTTGAAAAGATTCTAGCCTCCACTTCCCTACAGATTTCCGCATGAATGAAAGTAGATGCAAAATACTTATTCAGTTTGTCAGCTACTTAAGCAGGTTCATCAACAATCAAACTGCCGATATCAAGTGGACCAACCTGATTAATCCCCATCCTTCTAGAGGTTACATAAGTAAAGTAGTCTTTGCTGTTTTTCTTTGCATCCTTTGCCAAAGGTTTCTCGTAATCTGCCTTCGCGTGCCTAACCTCCTTTGTGACTTGATTACAGACCAGCTTTTATCTACTTCTACCTTTATGTAGGCTTCTTCTTCTTCTGATATCTGCAAATTCCTAATGCATGAGTCATCACTGCTGATAATCAGATCAAGAGTATTACTGCCTCTGGTTGCCTCTCGAACATACTGCTGTAGTAGAAAACAATCATCCAATAAATCCATACCTGTCTTGTTAGCGTGTGAGCAACCAATCCACAAGTTCCACTCAATAACTGGAAATTTAAAATACCCCATTATAAGACAATCTGATTTACTGGCCCACTCTATTTCTCTGTACAACTGCTCATTATACTCATCAGATTCATTAGGCCTATAACAGACTCCTACTCTCATTTTTGCTTTCCGAGTGCTTATGTTACACAAACTGACTCAACATTGAACTGTCCGTCTGTGTAAAATGGATGCACTTCCTTAACTTTTATGCATTTCTTAACTAACAGCATAACTCCTCTTCCCTTCCTATCCTGTTTATCTTTTCTGTACACATTGTACTCCCCAAATTCCAATTCTGCATTCCTTATCTTTGTGTGACACCACATCTCAGATATCTCAACAATATCCACATTTGATGTCTTCACCAGCAGCTCAAATTTATTTACTATATCCTAGCATTGGTGTACATGCACCTATTCTTACCCTTAGTTATCATAAAACATACCATGTATTTACTTGTTTCATGATAAATCCCAGCAGTTCTTAAAATCCCTAGCACCTTGCTTACCAGGCTGCTGTTTGTTTGTTTGTTTGTTTGTTATTTGGTTTTTAGGAACATTAGCAACTAAGGCCATATTGCTCCGGGGATATGCAGTGGTCATTCCCTAACCTTTCCGCAGCCTCCGTATTTGGTGGTCATGGGCTCAAACCCCGATCTAATCAAGAAGTGTGTGCTACACACTGTTGCTCCTGCCCACCTGGCTACGGAGGTGCCACCAGGCTGCTACTCATTCCAATAGCAGTGCAAGAATCACTTTCAGCTCTATCTGCAGCTACTGTTAATCTATTAGTCTGTGAATTCCCCCAAGCTAGCAGTTTTCTGACTCACCTAATACTGCCTCGATAGCATCAGCAAATATTCTTGCACCCTTTCTATTTATATACATTTAAATATAAAGGGTGCAAGAATATTTGCACCTTTTCTATTTAAATGTATCCCATCCTTGTAGAAACAATCTCTCCTATTAACAAGCACAGACCAGGCCAAAAAAAGTTCTAGCCCATGATCCTTTCACAATCGCTCTACAGCCGAACTGATTGACAAGGCTCTCATCATATACTCCCTCCTATCCTGGCTGGGCAAAATAGCAGACAATTTTAAATTTAGCCTTTTAACTCAAATTCTTTTTCAACATTGACCTATACTTGCTAAGTAAGTGTGCAGATCTCCTACTCAATGTCATTAGTGCCAACATGTTCAACAGTATTAATTTTATGCCCTTAAAAGATGATATCTCCCCTACAATGTCATCTGCTATTTCCCCTGACAGACATATTGAAATGTTACACTACTATGCATAACAATGCTAAGTACACTGAAATTTAAACGGAATCTGCAAGCCTTTACTCAGAATAATGACTGCAGAAATTTAAAGTTTCCTGGTCAAACCAAGCATGGAGAACAAGCAAATTTACGGAAAGCAAAATGTGTCAATTCAAGTTGGAAAACTAGGAGAGCTGGAAAATGTCTGGTTTCCCTGCAACCAGCCTTTATTAATATTATTTGAATAAATACATGAAATAAAATAGTTTCCCAAGAATATTACAGGGTATAATAATTCAACATTCCATTCAGAGAACTATCAAAAAAAGAGAAAGAAAATAGACTGGTACCGATAAATTCTCAAAAGGGGAAAAAAAAAAAACCAAGTACAGGTAGTTCCTGCTTTACAAGTTCTTTTTTTCAAATATCAAGTATCAACAGAATCGAAAATATGGTGAAGGTAAAGAAAGTCAACATGAGAACCACAGGAAACTTACCAGGCAAACGCATTTCCTGCTACCACATTCGTCTCATGTCATTATCACTATTAAAAGCAGTTTATTAGAGTTTATGAGTGTAATGCCTTCACTGCTCAAATTTACTTACGGGTACACCCTCCACACTGCTTCAGTTGGGGAGGGTGTACCACGCTGTTTTAAAATAGGAAAACCACTTCTACAGATGGTGCATGTTATTGGTGGTGGCAGTAGAAGTCATTTTCCTATTTTAAAACAGTGGGAAGGGTGGATAAACACACTGAAACTGAGGCAGTCTGGAGGGTGTACCCAAACTAAATTTCAACCCATTCTTGAACTCCAATAATCTTCTTTTAATAATGAGAAAAAAACTAATCAATACATTGTTATCGAATTCTACTACCACTACTAATCCAAGAATGCAGGGAGAAACTGCAGTAGCAGGAACGAGTTTGCCCGGTAAGTTTCCCAAAATTTCCTCTGGTTCTCGTGTTGCCTTTCTTAACCTTAGCCATGAACATTAATTGCAATAAACAAATGTTAAACATTCATAAATATGGCATTTCAAACCATGCATATAGCTATACAATACACTACTATTGCTTGTGTGTTTATTTGTTCAAGCAGAGATAAGGAGAAAGGTCCAACTCTTAAAGAATTTTGGAAAAAATTCCAAATTTTAGGTGCAATCAAAATAATAAAACGAACTTGGGACAAAATTACACAGAAGAACACGTTGTTTGGAATAAACTCTGTAATGGTTTTATGATGATAATTTTGAAGGATTTCAAGAACCAGCAGAGATCGTACAAAATAAAATAGGAACGGTCATTAATTAATATTGCTAACCAATTACAGCTTGGGGTTTCTACAACTAAACGTCACTGATCTGCTTCAAACACACAATGGAGAGCTCAAAAATCAAGACCACCCTGAAATGGCAAAGTGTGAAGAAGCTGAGGAAAAGAAGATTTAATAGATGAAACTCCTGTTTGTTCCTTTATTCTCAAGGAATTTGAAGCTTTTCAACACAGAAAAAGCAATTGAGATTTTCAAGTAACAAGATTCAAATTTCGAGCACACTATTAAAGTCTACAGATTTTTAAAAAAATGCTTATGCATGCTATTGTGAAATTTCTGAAGAAAAGAGAAGACTGTCTTGGAAACACACGACTCTTGAAGCATTTCCGAAGGAGCACGCTGCCTTATGCTTCCAACAAACAGAGTGCCAAGCCAACAATGAGCGAAGAACCATCAATGAGTGTGTATTTAGTCAATGATAATGATGAATTAACATTCTTTAATATTTTAATGACATAAATAATTTTATTATTATAATTTGCTTGATTTTAAAAGCTATGTTTTAATTTCTTTGGATAAATAATCATTGTTTAAGCATAAACTATTGTTTTGTTGACCTTTATTTAACATTACTATGGTCAATTTTCATTGTTCAGAATGCAACCCCTGCTTTCAACATTACATATATGGGGGAAAAAAATTCCTGCTTTACGAGCTCGCACTAGGAAAGAATTAACTCGTAAAGTTGGAAACTAACTGTATACTTATGAGGTCTTCATCTGAGCTTCAAGGTTGATTTTCTGCACTCACATATGTTTTTAGAAAACATTGGTTCCATCAGCAAGGAGCAGAGTGGAAAATTCCATTGAGATGCAACATAACCATGATAATAGCATATTACTGCTGATCTTTAAAAGGGCAGTCTGATATAACACAAAAAGAAAAACTACAAAATGTTCATATCAGCCTAAAACACAAAGAATTCGGGTGAATCTGCATAAATTTGTTCAATTTCATATCAATATTTTTCTGTGTAATTTATTAGTTTAACTGAGTTTTGTTCATTTTATTATAAAAAGTACAATGTTGTTTAGACAAGTAAAATTTACAAAATAACAAAATGTGTGTGTTTTCTTTTTTTCAATTTGTGGAAAATCCATATGATGCAAAAAATGTTTGTAAATTTAGATATCAGCTTAGCAACCTTACAGAATGTAACATATTACAATACAAAATCCATTCTACAACTTAATTCGCAGTTCTTGTTTTAAATAACATTATTAATTTACTTCCCCACCTCGTAAAAATTGCAAAAAAGAAGTATATATATATATATATATTATTTTTGAAAAAAATATTTTTGAGCATGCTCAATGCTGATGGGATTCTTCCTCTTGCTCAGAATAATCACCTGAGAGGGCATAAATTCAAATTGAGGAAAGACAGATGTAGGATAGATGTGAGGAAATTTGCCTTTAGCCAGCGGGTGGTTGGTTGGTGGAACAGACTTCCATCCCTTGTCGTGGAAGTTGATTGCCTAAATAAGTTTAAGGCTCAGCTGGACGGGTATTTCGAACGAACAGAGGGGTGAAGTGGAAGTGGTTATTTTTTATTTATTTATTTTTATTTTATTTTATTTTATTTATTTTATTTTTTTGGCTGATGCTGCATAAGCTTGCTTTCTTGCATCAAATGCCTCTACTAATGCTAATCTGTTGTTGCGGAAGTTGATAGCTTAAATAAATTTAAGACTGAACTAGACAAACGTTTAGAGTGACCGAATGGGTGAAACGGGAAGAATTTTTTTTTTTTTTTTTTTGGCTGATGCTCTATAAAAGTGGTTCTCAAACATTTTAATGTGAAGAGACCCTAAATCCATTATGAAAAATTCCTGGAACCCCCAACACCGGGTGCATGAGCACTGGCAGAATATTTTGTAAGGTGGTGCATGTGGAAGGGCAATGAAGGAATTTTTTTTTTGAAAAATGCATGAAAAAAAGTTTGGCTTTTGGTACAGGATTTTTAAACAAAATTTTTTTTTATTTAAAAATTGGCCTCATACCGCATTTTATGCACAATTTCCATATCTCTAAGAATAATAAACTATGAAAAAATCTAAAATATGGAAATAATATTCAATTGTTTTTTCATACTTATTTTAATGTTTTTAGAACAAAAAGTACATTTTATAATTTATATCCAGAAACCAAAATAATACAAAATTTAAAAAAAAAAAAAAAAACACAAAATTATATTGAAATTTTATTAATTTTAAGAAAAAATGCTTATTACAATAAAAATATATTCTTAAAAAGAGAACAAAACACAACACGATTAATGTGAATCATGTGCTTGATGTGATTTACATAGTTAATTTATATTAAGACACATAATCGCATTTCATTTTCAGCTGAATTTCCCTCTTTTTAGTTTTGATATTAACAAGCATAGAAAACACGAGTTCGCACAAGTACGAGGTAGAAAATTGCACCAAAACTTGAAGTGCGCTGGCCTATGTTGGGATATTCCTTCATAATTAACATCCAAAAGGATTCGAGTGAAATTGCAGAGTATTTTAATCGCAACGTACGGTCACCACAAATTTGTATTAATTCCTCTTCTTCTTTAAGTCTTAACTCCATTTTATTACATGTCAATTCGACAAATGGATTTTGTATCCAGTCAAAACTGTCAATAGATATATCAGGAAAATAATGACAAATCTGTTCTTCTAGTGATGTTAAGTGTTCAGAAATTAACTTCTTTATATTTTTATTTTTTGTTGCAACTGTCTGTGAAAACATTTCCATGCTGGCTTTGTTAACTTTAATTTTCCAAAATTTTACCCTACTTTAAAAGTGGCAATTTTATCAGATTTTAATATATTTTCATCTCTTCCTTGCATATTGGAGTTTACATTATTCAGTTGTTCAAATATATCTGTTATTATAAGCAAATTTTGTACACCAAAAATAATTTTTCAACAATTGACAAAATTCATGCTTGTTTTCTTGTTCAAAAAAGTGAGAAGTTATACTTTTAATTCGTAAACACGACTCAATACTTGTCCTTTGGACAGCCATCTGACATCAGTATGAAAAAGAAGGTTCAAATGCACAGATCCAAGTTCTTCACACAGTTTTGCAAATAACCGTGATTTGAGAGGCCTGCTCTTAATATAATTAACCATCTTAATTATTTCATTCAAGACAGTTAGTAATTCCTCTCCTAGTGTTTTTGCGATTAAAGCTTGTCGATGTAAAAAACAATGAGCAGATATCATATTCTTATTTTCTTTTGTGGCTAGATAGAACACCCTTTAATGACCCGACCATGGATGGTGTCCCATCTCTGCATATTCCCACACATGATTCATCTATAGATTTTAAATATTCATTTAAAACGTTAAAAACATCTTTACCTGTCGTGGTTTGTTCTAATTCTTTGCAACATAAAAATTGTTCTATTATTTTATCATTTTCAATAATACAAACAAATGCCAGTAGTTGAGCTTTACCTCCAATATCTGTAGATTCATCTACAGTCAGTCCTCGTATAACACGTGTTTGCATTACACGAATTCGATCATACACGATTTATAAATAGGGGAACGTTATCTTATATAACACGAACCGAATTCGCTTATACACGATTCGCCTTTGTGTTTACAAGAAATGGCAGTCGAATGCGGGTGGCGCCTCTGTAGCCAGGTGGGAAGAGGCAGCAGTGCGTAACGCACGCTTCTTGATTAGACCGGGGTTCGATCCCGTCACCACCAAATACGGGGATGCGGAAAGATCAGGGAATGATCACCGCATATTCCCGGAGCAATATGGCCTTAGTTGCTAATGCTCCTAAAAACCAAATAACAAACAACAAACAGTCGAATGCGGAATCACTCCAAATGAACGCAACACGATAGGAACGAAGAAGATTCTGAAAATGTATTTATGTGTTTTATATCAGTGAAGGGGAAACACATTTCGCCATAATAACGTAAAAACCAACACAATTCCAGCTATCGATATAATCGCAAATGCAATTAGATGGAGTTTACTACCAGTTTATAACAGATTCCACTAGCAGAAACGCAACTGGAAATTGTTTTTATTGTTTTATGGTAGTAACCCCCAGAAATGTGCTTTAGTAAAATGTGAGGTGTTAATAGTGTATCTCGGCCTTTACGGTGTTGTTTATTCAGTTGCTACACGCGCGCAGCTTTGTTTCTGTGTATCAAGCGTGCCACCTCGTTTGTAATTGTGCTTTATTCCCTAAAAATTAGTAAAATACTTAAAAGGTGTGAAAAGGAAGCGTCCTGGCTAAGACACTGCAGATTCAGAGAGAAAAAAAAAGAAGCAATATCGATAAACAGAGGCGGACTGGGTCAAAAATTCTTACCCGGGAAAATTTATAGTGGCCTCATACTACGGTTTATGGAGAAAATCACACCGGCCTCCGGCCCACCGTGGTTTCCCCCGTAAGGCTTATGGCCAGTCCGCTTCTGTCGATAGAGAAAAAATATGAAATTGTGAAACGCTTTGAGCGAAATGAAAGACCATGTGATATTGCACGTGCTACAGACCTAAATGAAGCAACGCGGAGAATTACAAAGAATGCGGAGAAAATAAAAACAACTTTCATAGCGGGAACAACTCAAAGTGTAATTAAAATCCATTAGATTAAGACACAAAGAATTGGAAGAGATGGAACGGCTGTCATCTTTTTGGTTAGAAAATCAAACAAAAAACAAGTTTGCTTACGATAGAAGCAAAAACATCAGCAATATTTTATTACGACTTACGTATTATAATTTATACTTACGTATTATAAAATACGTAAGTATTTTATTACGACTATTTTATTTAATATAATAAATTTTTTACGAATAAAATACGTATTTTATCCGTAAAAAATACTTTTTTAGTATTAAAAAATACTAAAAATACTTTATTATAATATAATATTATTTTTATTACGTATTTTAATCGATTAAAATTACCCGATTATTTATTGTGTTTTGTAATGTTTTGGTTCCAAATGTGTGTTCAATCTTGGGTGGTCGGCACCTAACCCTACTTTTCCCATAGGGCCTGTTGTTTATATTGCACGATTTTGCATTGCACGAGGGTTTCTAGGAACGCAACTATCGTGCTATACGAGGACAGACTGTACTTGTAATGCAAATATAGGAGATTCTTTAATTTTAGAAGAAACAATTTTTTCAATATTATCTGACATATCACAAATACGTCTGCGAATTGTATCATCAGACAAAGGAATTTTCTTTAATTTTTTTTCTTCTATCCCAAACATTGTTTTACAAATTACTGCACAGGTGGGGGGAATTAGTTTCTCTGCAATAGTATGTGGTTTCATTTCTTGAAAGACAAGAAATGAAAGACGGATTATGAAAGACAAGTTTGTATGCACTGTCCTTACCTGTGGCCTTTAGGCAACTTAGGTAATTAGAAAGGCCAAATTAAGGATGAAAGGGATTACCATATGACAATGTTAGTGGTCTACCTAAAACCTAAGCACTCACATACTGAAAAGTGGCGCTAGTCAATATGCTTTCCATAGCTGCACAGCCAGTCAGAGGATTCCTGACAAGGATAATAGCCTCTGGTCAACCTGTGTTGATTAAGGATAGTTCCCCCTTTACTCTGATAAACAGGCATATGTTTTTCAGAAAAGTGACTGATCGACGTCTTCCAGTAAATTTCTCCTGCCTATGTTTACACGGTCCCAGTAGCTGAATAACCATGCGATTGCGACATTTTGCACAGTATTCAAAGAACTAGTGACAGTAGCAATGTAGAGGGTGAAAGAACGACTGAGGCAACTAAGAGATTGCATAAACTTTATGAAGATAAAATGTTGGCAGATTTTGAAACTTTGTCGAGGCTTTCACTGTGTAGAAAATGTTCTAAAATATAATGGCATACAGGTAATAATAATAATAATAATAATAAAAAACTATGCATTAAATTTATTTATTTTATTAATTTAAAATATCATGCCCCAGAGTAGAGCAGCAAAGCAACAGGCACAAAGTGGCAGTAGTGCTGTGACTTGGGGGAGAACTGAGGGGAGGGGGGACAATTCTCCAAAGCATCACAGCCTAAAAAAATGTGCAATTTGTGAAATGTTTGCCGAACTCTCTGGAATAGAACATGATCTAGCCAAGGAGGATGTCTTTGTGTGTGCCAGGTGCAGAGAGTGCCTAGAAATTAGGCGTCAACTCAGCATTCTAATGGGCATCTATGAGAGCTTGAGGTGTAGGGAAGGTGCCCTAGAAGAAATTAACATGAGGGGCCCGTCAAGCTCTCAGCTGCCCAACTCAATGCCAGAGCTCACTATTGTGCATCAGACAAAACAGCAGCAAGCTGCAAGGCAGAATGCGCTAGTTCCAAAGGAAATAGTTATTGTTGGTGACTCTATTGTCAGGGAGACGAGTAATATATTGTGTAAAAAGGATAGATGGAATAGGACCAGGGGCATGTCTGCCAGGGGCAAAAGTTGATAATGTTGTGAAACATATATCATCTTTTAAGGGCAAAAAGGGTGATATTGTTGTACACGTTGGTAACAATGACATTAAAAGTAGGAGATCTGCATAATTACTTAACAAGTATGAATGTTACAAAAAAAAAGTCTTGAGTTAGGGTTAAATTTGAAAGTGACTGCAATTCAGCCCAGACACGATAGGAGGGAGTACATTATAAGAGCCTTGTCAATCAATTCGGCCCTGGAGGGAATATTCAAGGCTCATGGGATATAATTTTTTTCATTGTGGTCTGTGCTTGTTAACAGGAGAGACTGCTTCTGCAGGGATGGGATACACTTAAATAGAAAGGGAGCAAGAATATTTGCTGATGCTATTGAGGCAGCGTTAGGTAGGTCGGAAAACTCCTAGCTTGGGGGAATTCACAGACTAAAAGGTTAAAAGTAGCCACAGGCAGATGTGAAGGTGATTCTTGCACTACTTCTATTAGAATAAGCAGCGGCCTGGAGCGAGGGGTGCTGGTGGTTTCAGGGACTGATGGTAGTCATTGAGAAAAAGGTTGATAATGGGATGTGTTAGGGTAACTAAGAATAAGAATAGGTGCATGTATACCAATGCTAGAAGTATAGTAAATAAATTTGATGAATTTGAAGTGGTAAAGATATCAAAGGCAGATATTGTTGGGATATCAAAGATGTGGTGTCACACAGAATTAGGAATGCAGAATTGGAATTTGGGGAGTACAATGTATACAGAAAGGATAGACAGGATAGGAAGGGAGGAGGGGGTTATGCTGTTAATTAAGAAAAACATAAAATCAAAAGAAGTGCATCCAGTTGATATAGATGAACAGTGCACTATTAAGTTAGTTTGGCTGACATAAGCACTGCGAAAGCAAAAATAAGAGTAGGAGTGTGTTATAGGCATAATGACTCGAATGAGTACAATGAACAATTGTACAGAGAAATAGAGTGGGCTAGTAAATCGAAATGTCTTATAAAGGGGAATTTTAACTTCCCAGATATTGACTGGAGTTGTGGGTTGGTCACTTGCACATTAGTAAGACTTTTGTGGATTTATTGGATGATTGTTTTCTGCAGCAGCATGTTCCAGAGGCAACCAGAGAGGGTAATATTCTTGATCTAGTTATCAGCAGTGATCATTCGTGTATTAAGAATTTGCAGATAAAGGAACCACTAGGTGGCAGTGATCACAGTGTACTGATGTGGGATTTACTTAAAGATATAATTACCATCAGGGATGGAGAAGTTGGAGAAGACAGAGGATAGCAATCAATGGCGCTGCTCTTCGTGGACTAATGTTATTAGTGGAGTCCCACAGGGTTCAGTGTTGGGTCCACTGTTGTTTTGTATATTTATCAATGATATTGTTGAAGGTATATCAGGCTTAGTGCTGAAGTTTGCAGATGATATAAAGGTTGGTAGGGTTGTTAATGACAGTAATGGCAGTATGCTACTGCAACAGGATCTAGAAAATTTGGGAAGATGGGCTGAGAAGTGGCAACTGAAGTTCAACATTTATAAATGCAAAGTACTCCATATGGGTAGAAGTAACCACTACTTCTACTGCGTATGGGTAGAAGTAAGTTGGTATGTTCCTCTGTGGTTACAGAGGAACATACCAACTGTGTGGTACTAAACGTAGGGTGGTAGAAAATGAAAAAGACCTGGGAGCGATTGTGCAGTCAGATATGAAGTTTTCTGATTAATGCAGACAGGCTGTAAGAGCAGATCATGGGGTTTTGTCAATGATATACAGGAATTTTGCTAGCAGGAAAAGGAGGTGATTGTCCCTCTGGATAAGGCAATGATCAGGCCACGCCTTGAGTACTGCATACAGGTCTGGGGACCTCATTTTAGAAAGGATGTAGATTTGCTTGAGCGTGTACAGAGAAGGGCAGCAAGATTGGTGAGGAGGAATGAAGGAATTCTCTTACCAAGAGAGGCTTAAGTTCTGCAAATTGCAGCGACTGGAGACTAGGCACCTGTGAGGTGATCTGATTGAGTTGTATAAGGTGTTGAATGGGTTGAGCACGCTGAATTCTGATGGGATTCTTTCACTTGTTCAGATTACGAACCTAATGGGGCATAAATTCAAATTGAGAAAAGACAGTTGTAGAATAGATATGCGGGAATTAACCACCCACTGGTGGTTAATTGCTGGAACAAACTTCCATCTGCCGTTGTGGAAGTTCATAGGTTAAATAAATTTGAGGAGGAACTGGACAAACATTTAGAGGGAATGGTTGTGTGAATTTTTTTTTTTTTTTTTTGGCTGATACTACATAAGCACATACGCTTGCTTTCTTGCATCACATGCCACAATTATTACTACTATTACTATGATGTTGTTGTTATTTGGTTTTTAGGAGCATTAGCAACTAAGGCCATATTGCTCCAGGATATGTGGTGGTCATTTCCTGACCTTTCCTCGTCCTCCGTATTTGGTGGTGACGGGCTCGAACCCCGGTCTAATCAAGAAGCGTGTGCTACGCACTGCTGCTCCTTCCCACCTGGCTACGGAGGCGCCCTCTATTACTATGATAAAATTTCAATGAAACCTTATCCATTTGCAGCACCTACAGAAGTCTATATCTTCACTAAGGAAGCCTAGCACCAAAATGTATAAATTGGTTTTTTTAATAAGCTTCAATTAATATCTTAATTGTTAAAAATGATAAATTTAATGAGATTTATTATTTTTTTTATATTTATATTTTTTTATAAACAATCCCTTCCAAATTATACTATCTTTTTTGAAGAAATTAGAAATTAATTTTCTTTTGAGTAAAGGTCCTGTATTGTGCTGCCCCTTCATTCTTCATGCTGTAATGTTCATTTCATTTGCATTTAATGTTTCCTTTTAAATCAATGTATTTACAAAGTGATTTATAAAACCGCTGTGAAAGAAATTTGGAATTATATCAATAAATTCTCATTAAGAAGAGAATTCTGCTCATCATAAATAAAACATACATATATATGTTTCATGTTTGTAAGGTGTATATAAAATAGAAGGCAGTCCAAATGATATATGATCTAAATTAGTGAGATTTACTGTATATGTATATCCAATTTTGCACCATGACTGTTATAAACACTATGAATCTATAAATGTCAATGCAGGAAGAATTTCATACAATTTGTATGATCAATTGTATCACAATTTGTACCTTATAGAAGTTCTGATGCGTGGATACAGATGTAGCTTGAGGGCTTCATTAGAATCAGGGATAAATGAAAAAGTGCCAATATATCAACAATCAATAAAGGCAGTTCAAAGAAAATGTTAGTAACTACAAACTAGTCAGTTTGATTTAAGTGGCAGAAAACTTCATGGGGAGAGGGCAGTGTTAACAATGCAATACAGAGTCATCTATACAAAAATGGTTTTTTCAAGGGAACAAAGTACAATTTTATAAATGTAAAATTTTGTTTAACTAATCTGATAACACTAATAAGAAAACTTATGACATAAATCCAGGAAATAACCCTGACTTTATTTGGACTTCAGCAGAGCATTTGCTACATAAACTGGAACATATTGGGAACACAGATAAAATCCTTATATTAATTCCAGGATAGCTCAGGACAGAAAGCAATAGGGTTAGAAGCGGGATCCCTCAAGAATCAATGCTTGGAATGCTCCTGTTTATGATATTATTAAATGAGAGTAATGAAGGGATACAGGGCACATTTTCAAAATTTGCAAATGTTGGAAAAGTAGCTAATGAAAAAGGGTTTGGAAAGTAGATAATGACTAGCATCAATTTTTCTCCTTCAGAATAAACTGAATGGACTTTCCACAACTAGCAACTAAGTATTAATGGTGTAAAAATGTATGGTTTTACACTTCAGATATAACATACTAAAATAATTTATGCACTTATGGTGATTTAATAACAGTAGAGGAAGAAAGGATTTGAGGGTTACAATACAGGTAGACAGGAGAGAAGGAAGGGCCCATGATGTCTTACCAATGATTTATTTAACTGTACAGTGGGGCCTCAATTTCCAATAAAATCGATATCCTCAGTTGATTTACCTTCCATAAGATCTTTTATTTTAAAGACTGATGATATTTGCAGGAACTGATGGCTTTCCAATATAGCTGGAACAATGCATGGGTGGAAATTTTCAGATCATGGCATGCCGAACATCACTCATATGATTGTTCTCAACCAATTAGTGTCTTTGTTATTATTCAACACAATGTTCCTGCATGTTATTCTTTATCTTCTGCTTACACATTTGTTCAGTGTGTAAGCAGAGTGTACACACATTCTGCTTACACACTGAACAAGTGTGTAAGCAGGGTGTATTTTTGTTAATTATAATTACAGTAATTTAACTGTAGTTATTTTGAATTTATTAATAAAATAAATTTAAATTAAATAACCATGGTTCCTAAAGCATAGTTAAACAAAAGGATATTCTCAAGAGCATTAAAGTTAGTGATGATTCCACATCAGTGCATAAGGGAAGAGACTTTATTGTGGAAATGGAAAGGCTTTTGTTAATATGGTTTAGGGAAAAGCAGATGAAGGGTGACTAGACAGTTTACCTGCAAACATGCTAAGCAGATCTATGAAATCTGAAACTTAAAGCTCCATCAACCAGTGGCAGAGTTGTGCACTTTGAAGACTTTAAAGCCAGCAGAGGCTGGTTCAAGCACTTAAAAACAGGGCAAATACCAAAAGTGTTGAAAGGCAAAAAGAGGCATCCAGTGCTGATAAAGAAGCAGCTGAGGACCTTTAAAATTGAATTCCAAGATTTTCTGTATCAGGAGGGTTATCTTTCCCAGCAAGTTTTTTATGTTGACAGCCCAGCCTCTCCTGGAAGCGAATGCCCAGGAGAACATACATCACTAAGGATGAGGTTAGTTTACTTGAGCATAAGCCTAAGAAAGATAGGCTCACTCTCAGTTGGGTGCCAATGCTCTGGAGATTTTAAGCTGAAGCATTTCTGGTGTATCACTCTAACATCCCCCCCCCCCCAAGAGTATTTAAACCACAAAAAGTCAATGAAGACATGCTGGGAGTATTTTGCTCCAGTAACAAAACGGCCTGGGTTACAAGATATGTCTTCAATGAATGGTCACTTGAAGTTTTCAGTCCTTCAGTGAAGAGTTATCTTGGGAAAAATAAGCTTATTCTGAAGGCACTGCTCTGCTAGATAATGTGCCAGGCCATGATCCTGACTTTGTTCAATCTCTTGAGGCACAATTTGACTTTGTTTAAATCAAATTTTTGCCACCCAACCTCACTCTTCTTCAACCAATAGACCAGCAAGCGAGTGCAAACTTCAAGAAAATACTAAGAAAATGTTTGTTGCTTTGCAGCAACCACTGGTGAAAATGCTGTCACCATCAAAGATTTTTGGAGGCTGAAGTCAACATCCTGAATTGTGTGAGGCTGATCGTAAGTTTTGGAATGATGTTTCCACCAGGATGCTGAAATTCAGCCTGGAAAACCATCTGGCCTTTAATCATCCATAACTTTGACTGATTTGAAGATGATGGTGCTTTAGCAAATGATATTGTCACTCTTGATAAATTAATGGGTCTGTTGGTTGACAAAGATGGAGGACCCTATTGACGCTCATGGGCATGAGCTAATGACAGAGGAGCTACAAGAGTTGGAGAAAATTACAAAGAGTGACTCTGGAGAGGACACCCAAAAAGTGTCAGCTTAAGAGTTGAAGACTCATTTTTTGTTAGGAGCATTTAAGAGAAGTGGTTAAAAAAACATCCTAACGTTGAAAACAATGAACTCGTGATGTGCAAAATGGAAGACAAAGTTATTTCTTACTTCATGTGACTACAAAAAAGTTGTAAAAAACAGTGCACTTTGGACAGTTTCTTTTCCAGTAGCAGCAAAACACAAAAGACTGAAAAGACACCTGATCTATCTATCTGACCACCACTACACCACATTAATTTCATCAGCCCTGCACTTCAAGTCTAAGGTAAATGCTAATATATTGTTTGTTTTTCATTTTAAATTATTTTATAACAATTTATTAAATAATCTTCATAAAACACTCATTTTTAATGTAAAAATCAAGTATAACATGTAAGAAATACCTATCTTATGTATTATTAAGATCACCTGGTAAGGGTTTCGAACGAATTACAGGAAATCAATGTATTATTGGTTTCCACTTACAATATTTTCGTGCCTCCATAGCCAGGTGGTCAGGAGTAGCAGTGCGTAGCACACACTTCTTGATTAGACCAGGGTTTGAGCCCGTGACCACCAAATACGGAGGATGTGGAAAGGTCAGGAAATGACCACCGCATATCCCCAGAGCAATATGGCCTTAGTTGCTAATGCTCCTAAAAACCATATAACAACAACAACAACAACAATATTTTCAAAACACAATGTGTTTTTGGGAACAAATTACCATCAGATGTTGAGGCCCCACTGTATAGTGTTAAAGGTCTTATGGCCCTCGGGATTCCGCCCAACTCTGCAATGATCTTTTGTGAAAAAAAAAAAAAACACTCTGTAAAAGCCAGAACAATGTAGATTAAAATAGACTACACACTTTTTTTCTGATTAGGCTAAGGATGCATAGATACAACAGCCACACTTTGGGTCTTCCCAAGGTGAGGGGCTTCCTCAGCCCAACCAAGGGCTGAGACACACACACGCACGCACGCACGTACGCAGCTGCTCAAAACATAAACAACTTCATTTGCCAGGGAAGTCACAGGGACACAAGGAAACCAGAGATCAGAGTGTGTAGAGAGGGAGTAGGGGCTTATTTCTGAATTTGGATTTAGTCAAGGGTGGGGTTTATCCTTATATGTTTTGGAAGTTCACCGGTACATACTGAACAAGACAGGCAAAGACAGCCATCCCGTATAACCATACATTAATATATGGAACCTCTGGAGTCTAAAAAGATGACCAAACCCCTCTTCTGGGTTTATGTGAGACATACATGAAGCCACGAATCAACATAGATCAGAGGAAGCCCTCGGAAGCAGTAGAGAGGAGGGTTGAAATAATTTAGACAGCACTTGTGGGGAGCTGGAAAATCATCAATATGCCAGGAATATACTACTAGTTCCCAAGAAACATAGATGTTGAGAAAAGAAGATGGCAACATGGCTCCCTCCCCTCCAAGGTTGGCTGGCAAATGAGGGCACTAAGGAGTCTCCTCATGATGAGACAACATGTAAATAATATATACTACTTTAGGCAAACCCCTTCCCCAGTAACACCAGGCTGCAGAAGAGGGAACTAGAGTGAAATTATCTAGTAGAAGAGATTCACCATACATTAAATTTACTGCCTAGCCAGTAATTATAATTATCAACACAAGGGCCCAGGCAACGACCCAGGGTAGAATTAGTCACTGCAGCTTATACAATAGAGGGAATTTCCCCCACAAATAGGAACATGCAGAGACAGTCAGGACTCAAGCACAAGAGACATTCATGCTCCTACACACTCACACATACAGTTACTTCACACACTCACCTGCAGGTTACAGCAGGTACCAGGAGAGGACCAAACCTAGAACTAAGTATGATTCTTTGGACATTATAGATTGGACACATAATACGTGTCTCCAAAGTTTAGATGCACTGTAGGTGCAGTATGGATCATCAGTCAGACCAAGATCACTTAATAGGAAGGTCATATACAGTCCAGTGGCAAACCATTGAAGTGATCTGGGAGACATCATAGGACTGGTTATGAATCTACTTGTCACCTCACCCTTTGTGGACTAATCCCAGTTTTCTTGCCATCAGTTTGGCAACTCTGCTCTGTGGCAATTCTGTTTGGAATCAACTGCAAGATCAAAGGTAATAATGCTCAGATTTTTTGGTGAGCTTGGCTTTTCTGAGTCTACAATTGAGACGTCAAAATACTATTTCCAACTCTGGGGGGGGGGGGTCTGCCAAGAATTGCAGGGCAGGTGGTATTAACCATACAGCAAGCAATTATAACCAGTAAATTGTTTCTTTGTATGCAATTCCTTACTACTGTTGCTCTAGCATGCCAAATCCCAGCCCCATAAGTTATAACTGGAATGAATATTGCTTTAAAAATTAGTGAGAGTGTTTTCTTTTTTGAGTCCCCAGTTGGATCTACTGATTCTGGAGATAATAGCTACATAATTTATTTTTTTTGCTAAATGTTCAATATGAGGATAGAAGAGTAGTTTGTTATCAAACATGACACAACAAGTTAACCTGGCATATCGTCAAATTTGCATGACACAATACTAGAAATGGCTCAATTGAGTGGATTATTCAACAAGGAATCTGGCTTTAGGCATAGTGTAGACTTCTGTTGATGATATTGTGAGTTATAGTATTTAGACAGAAAGGGAACAAAACAGGGAATGTAGTGTGTACAATGTATAGCATTACAATTGCTAAAATTACAAGGTATATTGGCATTAAAAATATAGCTATAAATTAAAGTCTATAAATCAAAATAATCACTATATCAAATAACAATATCTAAAAGGAAGAGTTTGGGGAGAATATCACTAGACAAAAACCAAGTAGTAATTTCTGTCTAGTGATATTCTGTATTATTATATTGCTGTAACACCATGTTTGCTTGTGTTACAGCAATATAACAAACCCAACAAAAAATACTAAAAGCAAACTTAGTTGAAAGTCTGAAGGAACAGGCATCAGATGAGACAAAAGCTGAATTTCATGGTGAACCTTTTATCCTGTAAAAGAATAGAAACTAGCAGAGAAACTTTTGAGGAGTTGGCTACATGCTCGAAATCCAAGATGGTAGAGCCCAATGTATTGAATTCGGGATAGAGAAGTTATAATTTCTTTATGAAAGGAAGTTGTGAGACTATACTTGGAATACTGTGCCCAGGTATGATGACAACACTAAAATAATGGCACTGATCCTTATTGAAAATGTCCAGAAACATTTTCAATAAAACCTGATGCAAACAGATAAAGGGTGCCCATGTAAAGACTTTCAATTATGTGGAGTTAACTGGTAAATAAGTACCTTAATAAGGATCTGATGGAAGTTTATAAAGTTTCAAGTGCGGACTGAAAACTGAATGAAGGTAAAATTTTCGTGGTATCAGAAGTAGGGAATATAAATTCAAACTAACGGGGAGAATTAATAACTAGATTGCAGGAAGTTTCATTTTAGCCAGTAATTACTAATAACTGGAACAAGATGCAAGACTGAGGAAATTCAAAATTTTGCTGTCTTAATAGTAACTATGAGATAAAACTCACACAGTAGATTTTCCTTCTTTTCTTCCCTCAGGCAGCAAGTCTCTTACTTCCTTCTACCATTTAGACAACAACATGAATATAAAATACATTGGCTACACAGGAGAATGTAATGGCAATGTCTTAAACTGACTACTAGTTCCATCAGGCATTAATGTGGCTCATTATTCCAGAGTGCCAATAATTTTTTAATTACCAATTTTTATCCAAAAGAAATATGAAAGCACAACAAGAGAAACAGTCAAACATACCTCAACTAGGAGATCTTTATGGGGCTTAAGGTTAAGTTCCTTAACACACTGCCTGGACAGTCTGAGATAAACAATGTTCTTGCCTTTATCTTCAATTATAGCTTCATAAACCTATTTAAAAATAAAAGGAAGAAATTAACTTACAAGAAGAATTGCACATTTCAAAGTTTAGCTGATTTTAAAATATTTCAATTTAAATTCTAAATGTGTTCCGAGTTCATAGTCCCTAGTACTTTTCTGTCAAAAAAACATATATCTTTGCAAATTGAAAAAAAATAATAAGAAGAAAGTAAAGAAGAAGGCAAAAATTTAAACATTACTTTAAGTTCATCTAAAGTAAAACCAATTTCAACAATCTAGGAAGTGTAATCTTTAATAAGCGTTCCAGAAACCTATTTATTTAATAACCTCATATACTATTTGATAGTGTTACACAAAAACAGGTTTGTTTGAGCACATTTCCTTTCGGAAGGACCTGTGAGGGTGCTGATTGATCAAAGGGATTAATCAGGTCCCTCATACAATGAAATTAGGTGGCTAGTCAGTTTTTCTAACAACTGGATTTTCTCTGACAGCTAGAAATCATAAATTTGAAGCCATTAGTAATAGTAATAGAGGCATGTGATGCAAGAAAGCAAGCGTATGAGCTTATGTAAAATGAGCCAAAAAAAAAAACCCATTTCACATATCCAATTCCTCTAAATGTTTGTCCAGTTCTTCCATGAATTTATTTAAGCTATCAAACTTCCACGACAGATGGAAGTTTGTTCCAGCAATCAACTACCTGCTGGCTAAAGGCGAATTTCCACACATGTGTTCTATAACTCTGTCCTCAATTTGAATGAATGCCCCCTCAAGTTAGTAATCTGAGCAAGAGGAAGAATCCGATCAGAACTGGGCCTGCTCAACTGATTCAAGGCCTTATACAACTCAATCAGATCACTTCATAGGTGCCTAGCCTCCAGCCACTGCAATTTGCAGAACTTAAGCCTTTCTTGATAAGAGAACCAATTCATTCCCCTCACCAATCTTGTTGCCCTTCTCTGTACTCATTCAAGAAACTATACATCCTTCCTAAAATGAAGCCTCCAGACCTGTACACAGCATTCAAGGCATGGTCTGATCATTGCCTTATAGAAAGGCATAATCACCACCTTTTTCCCTGCTAGCAAAATTCTTGTATGTAATTGACAATACCCCATAACTTGCTCTGGCAACCTGTCTGCATTGCTCAGAAAACTTGGTCTTCAGAAAAACCAGGTCTTTTTCATTTTCTGCCACCCTAAGTGTAGTACCACACAGTTGGTACATTCCTCTGGGGTTACTTCTACCCATGTACAGTACTTTGCATTTGTCAAGGTTAAACTTCAGTTGCCACTTCTCAGCCAATCTGCCCAAATTTTCTAAATCCTGTTGCAGTAGCACAGTGCCATTACTGTCATTCACAACCCTACCGAACTTTCTATCATCTACAAACTTCGATACTAAGCCCGATATACCTTATCAATATCATTTTTAAGTTCCTGTCTACAAGAATTTGGCATTAATGTATGGAGTTGTACTAGTTGCTGAGGTATAAAAGAATGAAAATGAGTTTCGTCATGGATGGTCGAACACAAACTTATGGCAGGATTGTCAGATAGGTTAACTAGTGAAATCTTTGAAAATCATCTTCAGCCTTGGAATCTATTGTTCCACACAAATCTATCATTACCTTTGGTAATGGTACGTTTGTCTGGCACAATAGGGTCTCTCTCTCTCTCTATGGGCAGAGGTTGGTATCTCCTGCAGCAATTTGGTTGCCCATGGTAGAATCATAAACTTACCTTAAACCAAATAGAAAGGGTTTCTATTAAACTTAAATAGAAAGGGTGCAAGAATATTTGCTGATGCTATCGAGGCAGTGTTAGGTGGGTCGGAAAACTGCTAGCTTGGGGGGAGACAAAGACCAATAGATTGACAGTAGCCACTGTCAGAGGTGAAAGAGATTCTTGCACTGCTTCTATTAGAATGAGCAGAAGCCTGAAAAACAAGATGCATGGTATTTCAGAGACTGCTGGGAGCTATTGCGGTACAAGTAAACACATGGGTTGTGTTAGGGTAGCTAAGAATAGAAACAGGTGCAGGTATACTTGCGTGTACACCAATGCTAGGAGTTTAGTAAATAAATTTGATGAATTTGAGGTATTGCTCAAAACATCGAAGGCAGATATTGTTGGGATATCAGAGACGTGGTGTCACACAGATATAAGGGATGCAGAACTGCAATTTGGGGAGTACAACGTCTACAGAAAGGATAGACAGGATAGGAAGGGGGGAGGGGTTATGCTATTAGTTAAGAAACACATAAAAACCAAGGAAGTGAAGCCAGTCGACATCGCTGGACAGTGCAGTGTGGAGTCAGTTTGGTGTGACATAAACATTGGGAGATCAAAATTGAGAGTAGGAGTGTGCTATAGGCCTAATGACTCTGATGAGTATAATAAGCAACTGTACAGGGAAATAGAGTGGGCCAGTAAATCAGAGTGTCTTATAATGGGAGATTTTAATTTCCCAGATATTGACTGGAATTTGGGGGCTGGTTACTCACACACTAGCAGGGCTTTTGTGGATTTATTGGATGATTGTTTTCTACATCAGCATGTTCGGGAGGCAACTAGAGGGAGTAATACTCTTGATTTGATTATCAGCAGTGATTCTTCATGCATTAAGAATCTGCAATAAATGAACCACTAGGTGGCAGTGATCACAGTGTGCTGAAGTGGGATTTACTCAAAGAGGTAACTACCATTAGGGGTAAAGGGAAGGGTTATTGCTTCCGTAAAGGCGACTACGATGGACTGAGACAGTATTTAAATTCTATACAGTGGGACCAACTGATGATGTTACCAACAGCATATTCAAAATGGGAAGCATTCAAAGAACTTATCTTGGAAGCTACTAGGCTTTACATACCAACTAAGAAATATTGTTCAAGGTTTAGGCCAAAATGGATGTCAGATGAACTAATGAGGCATATGGCAGAGAAGAAAAATGCATGGGATACATACAAATTAACACATGACACAGAAGCCTATGATAGATACAAGTTGATATGCAACCAAGTTACAAAGGAGGTTAGGCAGGCGAAGGCAGATTACGAGAAATCCTTGGCAAGGGATGCAAAGAAAAACAGCAAAGAGTTCTTTACTTATGTAAACTCTAGAAGGAAGGCGATGAATCAGATTGGTCCACTTGATATTGATGGTTCAAGCGTTGATGATCCTGCTCAGGTAGCTAACAAACTAAATGAATATTTTGCATCGACATTCACACATGAGGAGTTATTCAGCGAGGGGAATGCCAGAGGTGTATTCAACTCTAGCAGTAAGCTACAGAATCTTGAAATAACTGGGAGTAAAGTGGAGGAGAAATTATTGAAGATAAACACAAGAAAGGCACCCGGGGTGGATGGGATCTATCCAGTTATATTAAAGGAGGCAGCAAAGGAAGTAAGCAAACCCTTAGCCATAATTATGAGAGCTTCCTTGGACTCAGGGGAGGTACCCATAGACTGGAAATGTGCAAATGTGACGCCAATTCACAAAGGAGGATCAAAGGCTGACACAAGTAATTATAGACCTGTGAGCTTAACTTCTGTTCCAGGAAAATTAATGGAGGCACTGGTTAAAGAAGCACTGCAGGATCATTTAGACAAGACTTCAGTTATAGCTCAGACACAGCATGGTTTTGTTAAGGGGAAGTCTTGCCTGACCAACTTGATTGGATACTATGATGCAGTCACAAAAGAACTGGATGCAGGGAATAACTTTGATATTATATACTTGGATCTCAGAAAGGCTTTTGATACTGTTGCACATGGAAGACTGCTACACAAATTGGAGCAGTGTGACATTGGAGGCAAATTGCTGCTATGGATAAAGGGGTGGTTGAGGGGGAGAAGACAGAGAGTGGTAATCAATGGACACTGCTCATCGTGGACTGATGTTATTAGTGGAGTCCCTCAGGGCTCAGTGTTGGGTCCATTATTGTTTTCTGTATTTATAAATGATATTGATGATGGTATATCGGGCGTAATGTCCAAGTTTGCAGACGATGCAAAGGTTGGCAGGGTTGTCAAGGACACTACTGATACTCTGCTGCAATAGGATCTGGAAAGGTTGAGCAGATGGGCTGAGAGGTGGCAAATGAAGTTTAACATTGACAAATGTAAAGTACTACACATGGGAAACAGCAACCCCAGAGCAACGTATCAACTCTGTGGTACTACACTGACAGTGGTAGAGAATGAAAGGGACTTGGGGGTGGTTGTGCAGGCAGATATGAAGTTCTCTGAGCAGTGCAGACGGGCGGAAAAAGAGTAGCTCATGGAGTATTGTCAATGATATACAGGAATTTTTCCAGCAGGGATAAGGAGGTGATTATTCCATTGTATAAGGCGATGGTCAGGCCACACCTAGAGTACTGTATACAGGTCTGGAGGCCTCATTTCAAGAAGGATGTAGAGCTGCTGGAACGAGTACAGAGAAGGGCAACAAGATTAGTGAATGGAACAAAGGGGTGCTCTTACGAAGAAAGGCTTAAGTTTTGCAAATTGCAGTATCTGGAGACTAGGCACCAGCGAGGTGATCTGATAGAGGTGTCTATAAAGCCTTGAATGGTTTAAGCATGCTCAATGCTGATGAGATTCTTCCTCTAGCTCAGAAAAATCACCTGAGAGGGCATAAATTCAAATTGAGGAAAGACAGATGTAGGATAGACGTGTGGAAATTTGCCTTTAGCCAGTGGGTGGTTGGTTGGTTGGTGGAACAGACTTCCATCCCTTGTGGTGGAGGTTGATAGCCTAAATAAGTTTAAGGCTCAGCTGGACAGGTATTTTGAATGAACAGAGGGGTGAAGTGGAAGTGGGTTTTTTTTTTTTTTTTTTGGCTGATGCTGCATAAGCTTGCTTTCTTGCATCAAATGCCTCTACTAATGCTAATGCTAAATTTGCAAGTCAAAAGATTTTTTTTTTTTTTTTTTTTTTTTTTACGAGAGGTATTAGAACCTACAGTACTTAGTACTGTGCTAGCGTTGGAGGTTGAGAAGATATTTGTTGACATTGGACTTGAACTTCTGTAGGCTGTAATTTTCAGGATATACGTATGAAGGAAGGTTCCATAAAACAGCAGTTGAATGAATAAATGAGGAAGATGAAAAGTTGGTTCTGTGAGTTTGAAGTTGGACAGTAAATGGATGTTGGCTGGTGGCATTAGCATTAGTAGAGGCATTTGATGCAAGAAAGCAAGCTTATGCAGCATCAGCCAAAAAAAAAAATAAATAAATAAAAAATAACCACTTCCACTTCACCCCTCTGTTCATTCGAAATACCTGTCCAGCTGAGGCTTAAACTTATTTAGGCTGTCAACTTCCATGACAAGTGATGGAAGTCTATTCCACCAACCAACCACTCGCTGGCTAAATGCAAATTTCCTCACATCTATCCTACATATGTCTTTTCTCAATTTGTATTTATGCCCTCTCAGGTGATTATTCTGAGCAAGAGGAAGAATCCCATCAGCATTGAGCATGCTCAAACAATTCAAGGGTTTATACACCTCTATCAGATCACCTCGCCGGTGCCTAGTCTCCAGACACTGTAATTTTCAAAACTTAAGCCTTTCTTCGTAACAGCACCCCTTTGTTCCATTCACTAATCTTGTTGCCCTTCTCTGTACTCGTTCCAGCATCTCTACATCCTTCTTGAAATGAGGCCGCCAGACCTGTATACAGTACTCTAGGTGTGGTCTGACCATTGCCTTATACAAGGGAATAATCACTTCCTTATCCCTGCTAGAAAAATTCCTATATATCATCGACAATACACCATGAGCTACTCTTGCAGCCCGTCTGAACTGCTCAGAGAACTTCATATCCGCCTGCACAACCACCACCACCACCACCACCACCAGGTCCCTTTCATTCTCTACCATTGTCAGTGTAGTCCCACAGAGTTGATACGTTGCTCTGGGGTTGCTGTTTCCCATATGTAGTACTTTACATTTGTCAATGTTAAACTTCACTTGCCACCTCTTAGCCCATCTGCTCAACCCTTCCAGATCCTGTTGCAGTAGCATAGTGTCATTAGTGTCCTTGACAACCCTGCCAACCTTCGTATCGTCTGCAAACTTGGACATTAAGCTTGATATAACATCATCAATATCATTTATAAATACAGAAAACAATAATGGACACAATACTGAACCCTGAGGCACTGCACTAATAACGTTAGTCCACGATGAGTAGTGTCCATTGATTACCACTCTCTGTCTTCTCCCCCTCAACCACCCCTTTATCCATAGCAGCAATTTGACTCCAATGCCACACTGCTCCAATTTGTGCAGCAATCTGCACAAATATGAAGTTTATGAAGTTTTGAAGCAGATATGAAGTTTTCTGAGTAGTGCAGATGTGCTGCAAGAGTAGCTCATGGTGTATTGTCAATGATATATTGGAATTTTTCTAGCAGGGATAAGGAGGTGATTATTCCCTTGTATAAGGCAATGGTCAGACCGCACCTAGAGTACTGTATACAGGTCTGGAGGCCTCATTTCACGAAGGATGTAGACATGCTGGAACGAGTACAGAGAAGCGCAACAAGATTAGTAGATGGAACAAAGGGGTGCTTTTACGAAGAAAGGCTTACATTTTGCAAATTACAGTGTCTGGAGACTAAGAACAGGCGAGGTAATCTGATAGAGGTGTATAAAGCCTTGAATGGTTTGAGCATGCTCAATGCTGATGGGATTCTTCCTCTTGCTCAGAATAATCACCTGAGAGGGCATAAATTCAAATTGAGGATAGACGTGAGGAAATTTGCCTTTAGCCAGCGGGTGGTTGGTTGCTGGAATAGACTTCCATCCCTTGTTGTGGAAGTTGATAGCCTAAATAAGTTTAAGGCTCAGCTGGACAGGTATTTTGAACGAACAGAGGGGTGAAGTGGAAATGGTTATTTTTTATTTATTTATTTTTATTTATTTTTTTTTTTTTGGCTGATACTGCATAAGCTTGCTTTCTTGCATCAAATGCCTCTACTAATGCTAATCTTCCATGTGCAACAGTATCAAAAGCCTTTCTAAGATCCAAATATATAATATCAAAGTTATTCCCTGCAGACTGCATCATAGTATCCAATCAAATTGGTCAGGAAAGACTTCCCCTTAACAAAACCATGCTATTTGTCTGAGCTATGACTGAAGTCTTGTCTAGATGATCCTGCAGTGCTTCTTTAACCAGTGCCTCCATAAATGTTCCAGGAACAGAGTTAAATTAACAGGTCTATAATTACTTGTGTCGCCCTTTGATCCTTCTTTGTGAATTTGGGTCACATTTGCACATCTCCAGTCCATGGGTACTTCCCCTGAGTCCAAGGAAGCTCTCATAATTATGGCTAAAGGTTTGCTTACTTCCTTTGCTTCATCCTTTAATATAACTGGATAGATCCCATCCACCCCAGGTGCCGTTCTTGTATTTATCTTCAACAATTTCTCCTCCACTTTACTCTCAGTTATTACAAGATTCTCTAGCTTACTGCCAGAGTTGAATACACCTCTGGCATTCCCCCTCGCTGAATAACTCCTCATGTGTGAATGTCGATGCAAAATATTCATTTAGTTTGTTAGCTACCTGAGAAGGATCATCAACAATTGACCCATCGATATCAAGTGGACCAATCTGATTCATTCCCTTCGTTCTAGAGTGTACATAAGTAAAGAACTCTTTGCTGTTTTTCTTTGCATCCCTTGCCAAAGATTTCTCGTAATCTGCCTTCGCCTGCCTAACCTCCTTTGTAACTTGGTTACGGATCAACTTGTATCTATTATAGGCTTCTGTGTCACGTGTTAATTTGTATGTATCTCATGCATTTTTCTTCTCTGCCATATGTCTCATTAGTTCATCTGACATTAGCATTAGCATTAGTAGAGGCATATGATGCAAGAAAGCAAGCTTATTCAGCATCAGCCAGAAAAAAAAAAAAAACAACCACTACACCCATTTCACCCCTCCCCGTTCGTTCGAAATACCTGTCCAGCTGAGCCTTAAATTTGTTTAGGCTATCAACTTCAACAACAAGCGATGGGAGTCTATTCCACAAACCAACTGCCAGCTGGCTAAAGGCAAATTTCCGCACGTCTATCCAACATCCGTCCTTCCTCAATTTGAATTTATGCCCTCTCAGGTGATTATTCTGAGGTAGAGGAAGAATCCCATCAGCATTGAGCATGCTCAAGCCATTCAAAGCCTTATACACCTCTATCAGATCACCTCGCCGATGCCTAGTCTCCAGGCTCTGTAATTTGCAAAACTTAAGCCTTTCTTCGTAAGAGCAACCCTTTGTTCCATTCACTAATCTTGTTGCCCTTCTCTGTACTCGTTCCAGCAACTCTACATCCTTCTTGAAATGAGGCCTCCAGACCTGTATACAGTACTCGAGGTGTGGCCTGACCAATGCCTTATACAAGGGAATAATCACATCCCTGTCCCTGCTAGAAAAATTCCTGTATATCATTGACAAGACACCATGAGCTACTCTTGCAGCTCATCTGCACTGCTCAGAGAACTTCATATCAGCCTGCACAATTACCCCCAGGTCCTTTTCATTCTCTACCACTGTCAGCGTAGTACCACAGAGTTGATACGTTGATCTGGGGTTACTGTTTCCCATATGTAGTACTTAACATTTGTCAATGTTAAACTTCATTTGCCACCTCTCAGCCCATCTGCTCAACCTTTCCAGATCCTGTTGCAGCAGCAGAGTATCAGTAGTGTCCTTAACAACCTTGCCAACCTTGGTATCGTCTGCAAACTTGGACATTAAGCCTGATACACCATCATCAATATCATTTATAAATACAGAAAACAACAACGGACCCAAGAAATGAACCCTGAGGAACTCCACTAATAACATTAGTCAACGCTGAGCAGTGTCCATTGATTACCACTCTCTGTCTTCTGCCACTCAACCATCCCTTTATCCATAGCAGCAATTTGCCTCCAATGCCACACTTCTCCAATTTGTGCAGCAGTCTTCCATGCGCAACAGTATCAAAAGCCTTCCTAAGATCCAAATATATAATATCAAAGTTATTCCCTGCATCCAGTTCTTTTGAGACTACATCATAGTATCCAATCAAATTGGTCAGACAAGACCTGCCCTTAACAAAACCATGCTGTGTCTGAGCTATAACTGAATTCTTGTCCAGATGATCCTGCAGTGCTTCTTTAACCAGTGACTCCATTAATTTTCCTGGAACCGAAGTTAAACTAACAGGTCTATAATTACTTGTGTCAGCCTTTGATCCTCCTTTGTGAATTGGGGTTACATTTGCACATCTCCAGTCCATGGGTACCTCCCCTGAGTCCAAAGAAGCTCTCATAATTATGGCTAGGGGTTTGCTTACTTCCTTTGCTGCCTCCTTTAATATAACTGGATAGATCCCATCCACCCCGGGTGCCTTTTTTATGTTTATCTTCAACAATTTCTCCTCCACTTTCCTCTCAGTTATTAGAAAATAATCTAGCTCACTGCTAATGTTTACTTCACCTACGACATTCCCCTTCCTGAATAACTCCTCATGTGTGAATGTAGATGCAAAATACTCGTTTAGATTGTTAGCCACCTGAGCTGGATCCTCAACTGTTGAACCATAAACATCCAGTGGACCAATCTGATTCATCCCTTTCCTTCTTGAGTTTAAATAGGTAAAGAACTCTTTTCTGTTTTTCTTTGCATCCTTTGCCAAGGATTTCTCATAATCTGCCTTTGCCTGCCTAATCTCCTTTGTGACTTGCTTACAGACCAACTTATATCTATCATAGGCTTCCATGTCACCCATTAATTTGTATGTATCCCATGCATTTTTCTTCTCTGCCATATGTCTCATTAGTTCATCTGACAACCATTTAGGCCTGAACCTTGAACAATATTTCTTGGTTGGTATGTAAAGCCTGGTAGCTTCCAAGATTAGTTCCTTGAATGCTTCCCATTTTGAATTTGCTGTTGGTAACATCATCAGTTGGTCACACTGTATAGAATTTAAATACTGTCTCAGTCCATCGTAGTCGCCTTTACGAAAGCAATAACCCTTCCCTTTACCCCTAATGGTAGTTACTTCTTTGAGTAAATCCCACTTCAACACACTGTGATCACTGACACCTATTGGTTCATTTCTCTGCAGATTCTTAATACATGAAGAATCACTGCTGATAATCAGATCAAGAGTATTACTCCCTCTAGTTGCCTCCCGAACATGCTGGTGTAGAAAACAATCATCCAATAAATCCACAAAAGCCTTGCTATTCTGCGAGTGACCAACCCACAAATTCCAGTCAATATCTGGGAAATTAAAATCCCCAATTATAAGACTCTCTGATTTACTGGCCCATTCTATTTCCTTGTACAGTATCTTATTATACTCATCAGAATCATTAGGCCTATAGCACACTCCTACTCTCAATTTTGATTTACCTATGCTTATGTCACACCAAACTGACTCGACACTGCCCTGTCCATCAATGTCGACTAGCTTCACTTCCTTGGATTTTATGTGTTTTTTAACTAATAGCATAACCCCTCCTCCCCTCCTGTCCTGACTATCCTTTCTATACACATTGTACTCACAAAATTCCAGTTCTGCATTCCTTATATCTGTGTGACACCACGTCTCTGATATCCCAACAATATCTGCCTTTGATGTTTTGACCAATACCTCAAATTCATCAAATTTATTTACTCAACTCCTAGCATTGGTGTACACGCAAGTATACATGCACCTGTTTCTATTCTTAGCTACCCTAACACAACCCATGTGTTTACTTGTACCGCAATGACTTCCAGCAGTCTCTGAAATATCCTGCATCTTGTTTTTCAGGCTTCTGCTCATTCCAATAGAAGCAGTGCAAGAATCTCTTTCACCTCTGCCAGTGGCTACTGTTAATCCATTAGTCTTTGTCTCCCCCCAAGCTAGCAGTTTTCTGACCCACCTAACACTTCCTCGATAGCATCAGCAAATATTCTTGCACCCTTTCTATTTAAGTGTATCCAATCCCTGTAGAAGCAATCTCTCCTGTTAACAAGTACATTCCAGGCTGAAAAAAATTCTACCCCTTGAGCCTTGCACAATCTTTCCAGGGCCAAATTGATCGACAAGGCTCTCATCATATACTCCCTCCTATCGTGTCTGAGCAGAATTGCAGACATTTTCAAATTCAACCCTACTTCTCGGCTTTTTTTCAACAGTGACCTGTACTTGTTAAGTAATTCCGCTGGTCTCCTACTCTTAATATCATTAGTGCCAACGTGTAGAACTATATCACCTTTTGTGCCCTTAAATGATGATATCTGCTCTACAACGTCATCAACCTTTGCCCCTGGCAGACATACCCTGGTCCTGTTCCACCTATCCTTTTTACAAAGCATGTTCCCCGTTTCCCTGACAATAGAGTCACCAACAACTACTAGTTCCTGTGGGACCAGCGCATTCTGCCTTGGGGGCTGCCTCTGTGTTGCAAGATGACCAAGTGCAAGCTCTGGCGTTGATGTGGGCAGCTGAGAGCTTGATGGGCCCCTCAATTTATTTCCTTCGAGGGCATCCACCCTGTCCTTCAAGGTTTCATATAGGCCCATAACAACGCCGAGTTGTCGCCTAATTTCCTTGCACTCCTTGCATCGTGAACACACAAGGACATCCCCCATGGCAGTATCATGTCCCGTACCCGATTGCTCCGCAAACATCAAGCAAACAGTGCATCTTAAAAGGCTGTGATTCAGAGGGCAACTGCCCCCCTCAGTTCTCCCCTGAGTCACAGTACTCCCATTAGCTTGAGCCTTTTGCTTTGCTGCTCTGGTCAGAGTCATGATTTCGATTTAAATGTCAATAAAATTACAATTTCAGAACAAAACTAAAACCTTAAACTTGTATCTTAACACAGTTATAACGCTATATTTATTTTTCAGTATCGAGTGTTATCTACGAGTTCCCTTTATATAACTTCCGTATCAAGTATGTATTAATTATTTGTTACGTTTGTACTCTAAGTCGTTATATATATATAGTTAAAAGTACAATTTAATTGACAATGAAGTTTAACAAGATTAACAGATCTACTGATTAATTGACAATATTATATTATGCACTATACTATACAAAGCTAATGCTATCGAATTCCGGATATGCTGTATCGCGTTTCAGTAACAAGTGTTATCTACGAAATCCCTTTATATAACTTCCGTATCAAGTTAGGTATTAATTATTTATTTTTACTAATTATTTATGTTCCGTAACCTAAGTGGTTATATGTATAGTTAAAAGTACAATTTAATTGCCAATGAAGTTCGACAAGATTAATAGATTTTACTGATTAATTTTCACGTAACAATGGCGGCTGTTTATGAACGGTAAACATGTGGATTTGATACCCTTTCCGATACTAAGTAATACCTACAAATCTCTATCTAAGTTACTTTAACTTTAAGTACCGTAAATAGGAATATAAAGCTACTCTAAAAATAAGTTAATATGTCAATTTAAACTAATAAAGCAGAAAATAAATCAGAAAAAACTTCTCTGTTCCAAGAGCGGCAGAAAGGCACGTCCGCACAGGAAACTCTCGTCCTCAAATCCACTTAGGCCAAAACCTTGAACAATATTTCTTAGTTGGTATGTAAAGCCTAGTAGCTTCCAGGATAAGTTCTTCGAATGCTTCCCATTTTGAATTTGCTGTTGGTAACAATCATCAGTTGGTCCCACTGTATAGAATTTAAATACTGTCTCAGTCCTCAAATCCACTTAGGCCTAAACCTTGAACAATATTTCTTAGTTGGTATGTAAAGCCTAGTAGCTTCCAAGATAAGTTCTTCGAATGCTTCCCATTTTGAATTTGCTGTTGGTAATATCATCAGTTGGTCCCACTGTATAGAATTTAAATACTGTCTCAGTCCATCGTAGTCGCCTTTACGGAAGCAATAACCCTTCCCTTTACCCCTAATTGTAGTTACCTCTTTGAGTAAATCCCACTTCAGCACACTTGATCACTGCCACAGTGGTTCATTTACCTGCAGATTCTTATTGCATGAAGAATCACTACTGATAATAAAATCAAGAGTATTACTCCCTCTAGTTGCCTCCCAAACATGCTGATGTAGAAAACAATCATCCAATAAATCCACAAAAGCCTTGCTAGTGTGTGAGTGACCAGTCCCCAAATTCCAGTCAATTTCTGGGAAATTAAAATCCCCCATTATAAGACACTCTGATTTACTGGCCCACTCTATTTCCCCGTACAGTTTCTTATTGTACTCATCAGAGTCATTAGGCCTATATCACACTCCTACTCTCAATTTTGATCTCCCAATGCTTAGGTCACACCAAACTGACTCGACACTGCACTGTCCAGCGATGTCGAAAAGCAGTAATAGCTCTTGGCAGGTCTAAAGGAAATTTTGTTAATAAAGTAGGAGAATTTACTGGGGTTTCAGAGGGAACAGTTTTTAAGGAACGGTGTGAGTCAAATTCTATCAGAAATCAATGACAGAATTATGGTTGAAAGCCTGTGTTAAGTGACTGGAATATAATACTGCATCTATTAAATAAAAAAATGACTTCAAACAAGGCAACAACTCAAACAGCTAACCAAAGACCTCGTCAGCTGATTTTTGAGATAATGCTTGATGAGAACTGCATAACATGAATATGTGGAGTAGATTCCCCCAAAAAAGCTGTAAAATGAGCTAAATATAGGCTAAGGCACACTAAGAGGATTGATGACACATTATTAATTAAAAAGCTGCACAGTGACTAATTTTTTGTCTCGTTTATGTAGGTACTGCCCAGACAGCACACACATGAAAACCATAGATCTACTGATAATGCAATAGTGAGCAAGGCAGTTAATGATATCAATCTGAGTCTGCTACTTTAACAAGACTTACCTGAATTATTTGTGTGGGCTGAAAAATGGAAATTGAGGTATATATATATATATATATATATATATATATATATATATATATATATATATATATATATATATATATATATATATAACAATGGCAAATACTTCCTGGGTTGCAATAATCCTAGAGTAGCATTCAAGATAGACAATAATGAAAAAGGACTTGTAAGTATATAAAATCTGATATAAAGTTTTCAAAATGATTTTGGAACAGCTTATGGGGGTGGAGGTCGGTCGATACACAGGGTGATTCACTACCAGTGCGACAAACTTGCAGGAGGTGTAGGGGGCACAAAGATGAATCGGAATCACATAGCATTGCAGGGTTCGAAATGCCTTCGTCATGCGGTAGAGGACGTTGAACGGGAGGTAGCGTGAACAGCAATCCCGCTGGAAATCAGCATTTGTGAACCGTTTCTGTTGAAGAAACCAAGTAGCAAAAGTCCTCCGGAGTGGGTAATCCACAGGCTCCAAGAATTGGACTCGTTGCAGATGGTATGAACTCATTTGGTTTGTTGACAGTATCCTCCATACAGTGGATTGGGAAATACCCAATCGTTGGCCTATCGCTCAAGTACTCGTACTCGGATTGCCTTCTGCAAGACGTAGGACATTCTCCTCATTGTCTGGTGTCCTCTTCATTTGCTCTCGATTAATGGTACCTCTCATGAAACAACCAGTCTCACGTAACCTTCTGTGCACATATGCGAAAATCGTATGATGGGAAGCGCGCCTGTGCAGGAAACGTTCCTGGTACAAGCCCAGAGCGGCATGCCCGTTACAGTCCACAGCTCCGTACGCGAGGTGCATGTCGGCCAGTTCAATGTTTGAATACTCGTCCATCCTACTGCCTCGGGAACCGGTACGCAAATGCTGACTTCCAGCGAGATCACTGTTCATGCGATCTCCCATTCAACGTCCTCTACTGCATGACAAAGGCATTTTGAACCGTGCAATGCTATGTGATTCCGATTCGTCTTTGTGCCCCCTACACCTATTGCAAGTTTGTCGCACTGGTAGTGAATCACCCTGTATATAACACCCCTGTCAGAAGAGAAGAACGGGTGATTATTCAATTACATTACCATTAAAAAAATAAGTCAAATCCTGAAAATTGTATACAAGCTTAGAGATATCATTTTAGGAAAAATGTGACTCTCTGTTCGAGAGGACATAGAGAGAACAACAAAAAGATTTGTTAATAGCAAAATGGATATTCAAAAATTCTTATCTAAAGAGGAACTTTAGTTTTGTAAGTAAACGTGTGCATTTGGAAACTAGTCAAGCAGAAAAACAAGCAGCAAACAATGTGAAATCAGAACCATTTAGTCATGACATGGGGTGCCCCCAAAAAGTCACTATCTATTAAGCTAAATAAGGCAAATTTCAAAAAAATGTTTTAATGGCAATGTTATATGTATATTTGTGTCTGGAAAGAAGAAATAATTAATAAATTATGAAAAGTTGTAGAACAATGTAAATACCTAAATTGTGTAGAAAAATGTGTATAATCATGTCATTTGGACATTTTTATGAAAATTAAGTAGGATAGTGACTTTTGGGGCACCCTGTATAGGAGTTGAAGGATAATCTTCCACATGCATGTAATATGATAATTCATGTTATTAGTGGAGTCCCTCGGGGTTCAGTATTGGGTCCATTACTGTTTGTCTGTATTTATATATGATATTGATGATGGTATATCAAGCTTGATGTCCAAGTTTGCAGACGATACGAAGGTTGGCAGGGTTGTCAAGGACACTACTGACACTATGCTGCGGGAACAGGATCTGGAAAGGTTGAGCAGATGGGCTGAGAGGTGGCAAATGAAGTTTAACATTGACAAATGTAAAGTACTACATATGGGAAACAGCAACCCCAGGGCAACGTATCAACTCTGTGGGACTACACTGACAATGATAGAGAATGAAAGGGACCTGGTGGTGGTGGTTGTGCAGGCAAGATATGAAGTTCTCTGAGCAGTGCAGATGGCCTCAAAGGGTAGCTCATGGTGTATTGTCAATGATATATAGGAATTTTTCTAGCAGGGATAAGGAGGTGATTATTCCCTTCTATAAGGCAACGGTCAAGCCACATCTAGAGTACTTTATACAGGCCTGGAGGCCTCATTTCAAGAAGGATGTAGAGCTGCTGGAACGAGTACAGAGAAGGGCAACAAGATTAGTGAATGGAACAAAGGGGTGCTCTTACGGAGAAAGGCTTAAGTTTTGCAAATTACAGTGTCTGGAGACTAGGCACCGGCGAGGTGATCTGATAGAGGTGTATAAAGCCTTGAATGGTTTGAGCATGCTCAATGCTGATGGGATTCTTCCTCTTGCTCAGAATAATCACCTGAGAGGGCATAAATACAAATTGAGAAAAGACAGATGTAGGATAGATGTGAGGAAATTTGCCTTTAGCCAGCGGGTGGTTGGTTGGTGGAATAGACTTCCATCACTTGTCATGGAAGTTGATAGCCTAAATAAGTTTAAGGCTCAGCTGGACAGGTATTTCGAACGAACAGAGAGGTGAAGTGGAAGTGGTTATTTTTTATTTTTTTTATTTTTTTGTTTTTGGCTGATGCTGCATAAGCTTGCTTTCTTGCATCAAATGCCTCTACTAATGCTAATGCTAATGTAGAGTAATTTCTACCTTTCAACTTAGTATATCAGATGCATTTACTTATACATGTTTAAAACAAAGAGATTTATTTTTTACCACCACTTTTTAAATCTAGTAATGAAGAAAGTAACTGGGGTAGCTGCTAAAAACAAAAAATATAGTTCAAGGTAAGGTTGATGACACTAAAATCATGGGAGAAGACTGGCCACCTGAAAATTTTAAACGCATTGTAAACAGGTTGCAAGGAAGGCCCATGGTGTCCTATCGATGATCTATCGAACTTTTGCAAGTAGAGATAGGGACGTGATAATCCCATTATATAAGGCTTATGTTAGACCACACTTGGAATACTGTGTTCAAATATGGAGACAGCACCTAAAAAAAGACATCGAGCTTCTTGAAAGGGTGCAAAGAAGGGTAACTCGCCTGGTGAGATCGGCAAAAGGGCGTCCTTATGAAGAAAGACTTCGAATATGTGGGTTGCAGAGTTTGGAAACTAGACACCTTAGAGGAGATTTGATTGAGATGTGTAAGGATCTGAGAGGCATCAGTAAAATGAATGAGGACGAAATTTTTAAGATTATAAATGATGCTAGAACTAGGGGACATAAATTAAAGTGATGGGGGGAAATGTTTAGATTGGACTGCAGGAAGTTTTATTTTAGCCAGCGAGTTATAAATTACTGGAATAAGTTGCCTTCATGGGTGGTAGAGGCCGACAGTTTGGGGAAATTCAAAGGTCATCTGGATAGTACTTTCGGGTATTTTTTTTTTTTTTTAATTATTATTATTTATTTATTTATTTATTATTTATTATTTTTTTTTTGACTGGTGCAGCATAAGCCATAGGCTTTCTTGCACCATGCTGCCATTACTAATACTAAATGAATTTAATCAATGAATATTGCAAAAAAGCTTTGTGCATAGGGAATAGGCATACCGAAATCAATCTTGCAACCACTGATGAAACGTAAGAAATAAAACTTTATTAAAATACAACAAAACAAAAAATAATAAATAAATCAATAAAGTGAAGTAAAATAGAAATGTTGTAAAGAACGCAAGTAAAACACAAAGATAAATAAAAAAATATACAGAAAAATGCTCTTTGCAATAAAATTAAAATGTATACCAATATGCCACAGCTATATGGAGAAATTCCAGCCAGAAGTGATGAAAGGTATGTGCACCAATAATGCTCAGCAACAATAATAATGCCTTGAAGAATTAATTGTAACTCATATGCCAATGTTGAAATTTTGGACAGTGCACATGATTCTCTTCATTGCTCTTGGGTGGAAGCACTCCACGTAACTATGCGAAGTTTCGACATTAATCACAATCATGGAATCCACATACATCCATGGAAAATGCATGGGATGCATATAAATTATCAAGCGACTCAGAAGCCTATGGCAGATATAAGCTAGTCTGTAATCAGGTCACAAAGGAGGTTAGGCAGGCGAAGGCAGATTACGAGAAATCTTTGGCAAAGGATGCTAAGAAAAATAGCAAGGATTTCTTTACTTATATAGACTCTAAAAGGAAGGGATGAATCTGTTTGGTCCACTTGATATTGATGGTTGGACTGTTGATGATCCTGCTCAGATAGCAAACAAACTGAATGAGTATTTTGCATCTACATTCACACATGAGGAGTTTCTAAGGTTTGAAAAGGGCAGAAGGTTATCAAATTGTAGCAGGGTGCTTAATGATTTTGTAATAACTGAGAGCAAAGTGGAGGAGAAATTGTTGAAGTTAAACATAAGAAAAGCACCTGGGGTGGATGGGATCTATCCAGCTATATTAAAGGAGGCGGCAAAGCAACTAAGCAAACCCTTAGCCATAATTATGAGAGCATCCTTGGACTCAGGGGAGGTCCCCACAGACTGGAGATGTGCAAAGGTATCCCCAATTAACAAAGGGGGATCGAAGGGTGACGAGTAATTACAGACCAGTTAGTGTAACTTCTGTTCCTGGTAAAATAATGAAGTCACTGGTTAAAGATGCATTGCAGGATCATCTAGACAAGACTGCAGCAATAATTCAGACAGAGCATGGGTCTGTTAAGGGAAAGTCTTGTCTGACAAATTTGATAGGATATTATCAACCCCGGGGGCTCACCTGGTGAGTATGGGTTTGGGAAACCCAGGATCCTGATCTGGATATCCTCATTCTTCTCTTTCTTGGTGATTCCTTTGTACTCTCTCTCTCTCTCTCTCTCTCTCCTCTCTCTCTCTCTCTCTCTCAGGGGGTAACTCAGGAATTTTTTTTTTTTGGCTGTTGCAGCATAAGCCTTAGGCTTCCTTGTACCATACGGCTAATAATAATAAATAATAAATAAATATATGATGTGGTTACAAAGGAACTGGATGCAAAAAATAATTTTGATATCATATATTTGGATTTCAGGAAAGCTTATGAAACTGTTGTGCATGGAAGCCTATTGTACAAACTGGAGCAGAATGGTATTAAGGGTAAGTTGCTACAATGGATAAAAGGATGGTTGAGTGGGAGAAGACAGAGGGTGGTAATCAATGGGTACTGCTCTTCATGGACTAATGTTATCATTGGAGTCCCACAGGGTTCGGTGTTGGGTCCACTGTTGTTTAGTATATTTATCAATGATATTGATGAAGGTATATCAGGCTTAGTGTCAAGTTTGCAGATGATACACAGGTTGGCAGGGTTCTTAATGACAGTAATGGTAGTGTGCTACTGCAACAGGATCTAGATAATTTGGACAGATGGGCTAAGAAGTGGCAACTGAAGTTTAACCTTGATAAATGCAAAGTACTGCTTATGTGTAGAAGTAACCCCAGAGAAACATACCAACTGTGTGGTATTACACTTAAGGTGGTAGAAAATGAAAAAGATCTGGGAGTAATTGAGCAGTCAGATATGAAGTTTTCTGAGTCTGAGCAATGCAGACAGGCTGCCAGGGTAGGCCATGGGGTTTTGTTAATGATATATAAGAATTTTGCTAGCAGGGAAAAGGAGGTGATTGTCCCTCTGTATAAGGCAATGGTCAGGCCAAACCTTGAGTACTGCATACAGGTCTGGAGACCTCATTTAAGGAAGGATGTAGATTTGCTTGAGTGTGTACAGAGAAGGGCAACAAGATTGGTGAAGGGAATGACGGGATCCTCTTACCAAGAGAGGCTTAAGTTCTGCAAATTGCAGTGGTTGGAGACTAGGCACCTGCGCAGTGATCTGATTGAGGTGTATAAGGCCTTAAAGTGTTTAGCATGCTGAATTCTGATGGGATCCTTCCACTTGTTCAGATTATGAACCTAAGGGGGCATAAATTCAAATAAAGAAAGACAGATGTAGAATAGATGTGTGGAAATTTGCCTTTAGCCAGTGGGTGGTTAATTGCTGGAACAAACAAACTTCCATCTGTTGTTGTGGAAGTTAATAGGTTAAATCAATTTAAGGAGGAACTGGACAGGCATTTGGAGGAAACGGTGCGATTTTTTTTTTTTTTTTTTTTTTGGCTGATGCTACAGAAGTTCATACACTTGCTTTCTTGCATCACATGCCACTACTACTACTATCCCATTATGGAAGTGAGTATTTGAAAGCATGACAAGCATCGGCAACTTACAACATGACAAATGTACATTGTCCTACATCCACAAGGAGCACAAGTCTGATTGATGTCATCTGTACCTTTCTTTTTACTTTTTTTTTTTTTTTTTTTTGTTGTTGCCTTTCAAAGTCTACGTTGGTGTGCAGTAGCATGTGTTGTGATATGTTTTCTGGTTCTGCAATATAATGATGATAGGTCATAATACTCATTTGTAAAGTTGATAAAGGAATCACCTTTAATTATTTTTTAATTATATTTTAATAAAGGTTTGATTTCTTATGTTTTGTCAGTAGTTGCAAGATTTCTTTCAGTAATCTATCCAATACTAGTTCGTGAGAAACTTAAACCTCATCTTAAATTTGCCATTTTAAAGAAAATCAATTTCAACAGTGTGGCATACATGATCTTCAATAGCACTTTCAAAAACCTATTTATTTATGATTTAAATTATATTCTGCTTGAAATTGTCACACCAAGCACAAGTTTCCTTAAGGATATTTCCTCCGAGGAAGTGAGATCAGATATATTTGACCCCAGGGGCTCACATCTGGTGAGTATGGGCTTGGCACACCCAGTGTCCTGAGCTGGATATCATCATTCTTCTCTTTCTTGGTGATTTCCTTCTACTTCTCTCTCTCTCAGGGTAACTCGGAAATTTTTTTTGGCTGATGCAGCATAAGCCTCAGGCTTCCTTGCACTATATGGCTAGTTGTAATAATATATGAAAAGAGAGCATAAAGGAACTGTGCTTCACAGTGTGATAATGGACACATGCTTTGAAGGGTAGGAATCAGGTGACAGTTTTTTTTTTTTTTTTTTTTAATAGAACGATTTGCTGACAGATGAATCTGAGATGTTTGGAGAACTTTAGTTCCCATCTATAAGCATAATGGTACAGGGTTTGGTTTAATGCTGATCAGTTTGGGTTTTGTTCCTGGACAGTCAACAGAAGAGACACCTTCACCTTGAAGCAATAAATAAGAAATTTAAAAAGAACAGGAAGGATTTGATCCACTGATCCGGGGAAAGTTTATGACAGAGAGGCTATCTGGTAGATGCTGGATAGAAAATTAGTACTGGTGAGGCATATTGAAATTATTCAGGAGTGTGATGAGAGAGAGAGAGAAATCTGCATGAGCAGTTCAAACTTATAATGAACTTCTGCTCTGAACTCATTCCTCTTCATTTGATTTTGGATGAACTAACTAAAGAATTGTGCTTTACCCTTCAAAGCTGATATAGCATCAACTGACTATATGTAGGAAGGAATCACTTTAAAAATAGCATCATGGAAGGGATATATGGAGAATAAGGGTTTTAAAATTAGTGAAATATATGAAATGTGACTTTAACAAAGGAAAAGTGCGAATGTTGTGAGGCGACATTATAATTACCACATAATGAGTGGCTGGAAGAAATAAATGATGGATATGCCATAAAATTTTTCAATCGTGTGGAGTTTTAAAAGTAATGCTGCTTTCCTGTAACAATCTTGACTGACAACATGAATGCATTGTGTTGTATCATAACATCTGGTGAGTTATTAGTGCAACAGTTGTTACATTCCACAGTGTTTCATATCTGTTTTACAAAACCTATCTTTCAAAGGTAAGGTGAACAACATTTCATGTGTTAAGACAAATGTGTGGTTTTTTTTTTTTTTTTTTTGTTAGTTGTTGGCGCACCGGCGTCTGTGGCCATAATGCACCTCCCAAAGTTTTTGCATTTTACTCTGATTCAAGCCCGAGGCGGGATTCGAACCCGTGACCTTTGGGTTGCAAGGCAGGATCTTTGCCCAACTGGTTAGCCCGGTCGGTCAAATGTGTGTAACAGAATTATTTTGCACAAGCAATGAGTCGGTGAAAAAGTGCTTGATGATGCTGGAGGTAGGAGACCAAGCTATGCTATTACAGATGTAGCTATAAGGAAAGATGAGCAACTGTTGAACATGGACAGATGATTACCACCAAGGAATTCATCTGACAATTTAAATTTTTCGCCAGAACTACATTATGACAGTGAGATCAGAGGCAAGCTGAGTGTATTCAACACTGGGTTGCTAGTAATGTCAATGATGACCAAATTGAATGTACAGGGATGCTTGTCAGTGAAATGCGACTCACTAAAACAAATCATTGATTTTTTTTTTTTATCATCCATAATCAGCTATGATGCACCTTGGACCAGTCACTATGACAAAATAAAAGCAGCTGCCAAGTTTTTTGGAACACAAAACTTTGGCTCCATCAAAGAAATTTTGCACAGCACCTTCACTTGAAAAAGTTGTGTTGAAAAAGTGATGCCACAATTGTGTGTGTGTGTGTGCGTGTGCGCGTGTGTGTGCGTGTGCATGTGCTGACTCTGAAGGCATGATTTTTGCCACCTTACACTTCAGCACTAGGTTTTTTTTTTTTTTTTTATGTGAACCCCAAACACGAGAGGTATTAGAACCTATAGTACTTAGTACCGTGCTTGGGTTGGAGGTTGAGAAGACGAAAGAAGATATTTGTTGACATTGGACTTGAACTTCTGTAGATTGTAATTTTCAGGAAATACGTATGAAGGAAGGTTGTTCCAGAAAATAGCAGTTGAATGAATAAATGAGGAAGATGAAAAGTTGGTTCTGTGGGTTTGAAGTTGAACAGTAAATGGATGTTGGCTGGTGGCGGCACGTGTTCGGACTGTTTTGAAAGAGAGAGCGGGAATTATAGAAGCCAATTCAGAAGAACAGTGCCCATGGAAATATCTGTAGAAGAGGCATGCAGCAGAAACAGTACGTCTGTGAGAAAGCGAGTGGAGAGACTCTGTTAAAGATGAATCATTAATTAACCTAACTGCCCTCTTCTGAATGGAATCAAGAAGCCTGAGAGAGGTTTTGGGGGCACCACCCCAAATGTGGGAACAATATTTCATGGCAGGGCGGATTTGCGATTTATACAGAGTGAGCAGCTGTTTGGAAGAAAAGTAACGCCGAGAGCGAAAGAGAAAACCAAGTTTTTTAGATGCAGAGGAAGCAATATTTGTAATGTGCTTGTGCCAAGAGAGATTAGAAGTCAGGGTAATTCCCAAAAGAGATATATCCTTTTGCCTAGAAATTGGAGTGTCACTAAAGATAAGCATAGGAGCAGAAGAATCCTTTTTGCGAGATATAAGACAAGACTGAGTTTTAGAAGGGTTGAAATCAACTAAGTTGTCTTTGCCCCACTGGAGAATTACCTGAAGATCGGCATTTAAGGAATTGGTAGCAGATTTTCGAGAAGTTGAAGCTGATTGAGCAGGGTAAGGTTTCTCAAAATGGAAAGTTGAATGCAATGTGCTATCATCGGCAAAACTGTGGATAGGATTTCCAGTCAATGGAAGAAGGTCATTGATATACAAGAGGAAAAGAGTGGGGGAAAGAACTGAACCTTGGGGGACACCGGCATTAGCGGAGAAGTTAGAAGACAGAGAGCCATCTACCATCACCCTCAGTGAGCGATCAGAGAGAAAACTGGATAACCAATTACTAAAAACAGTTGGCAAACCATAAGATGGAAGCTTGTTTAGAAGACCTTTATGCCAAACACGATCGAAAGCCTTTGAGATGTCAAGAGCAACTACTTGGGTTTCACCGAACCTTTACTACTTTACTACCTCTACCTAGCACTAGGTTTGCATAATAATTAACATTTTCAGTAAACTGAAAAAGGGAATTATTATGCAAAGACACTTAAAATTTATTTACAGCATATAATTCAAAAAGAAACACTGGATACAACAGTGCTTTTTGCTTCAATCCATATAATAAAGGCTGATTACCTGTGAGTTATTCTGTGGTACTACTTCAAATCCAGGTACACCATTTACCTTTCATTTACCACTTTTCATTACTAAAAGTATGCTAGTAATAACAGCCAGAATGGACATAATTATTAAGCTACCAAGATAAAAATGAACGATTTCTTGAAAACATCAAAATATTGCAGACAACAAAAAATAAATAAATAAAATTTAAAAAAAATAATAAAATAAAATAACTGTTCATTCATAACATCAGACACGTGGAACTGTACGTGACAATAATATTCCGGTTACATCCCCATGTGAAATAGGTCTGACCACAGATGGAAAAATGTGGACCATTTTAAAATTATACTTTTATCATTTGGCAATTTTAGTCAGAATGAAAAAAAAAAAAAAAAAAAAAAAAAAGGTCACTTATATGAGGGGTGCTTGAAAATTTGTGGCCTAAGTATGAAGGATTTATTTCAGGAGTCTGTAAAGTTACTTTTCAATGTAGTCCCCTCCTCCCCTTTGGAGTCAACACACTTTTTGCCTCCAATGCTGTAATGTATTGATTCCAGCTGCAAAGAAATTTTTTCTTGGGTCTTGAGGAATGCATCCACTGCAGAAAGTACATCAGTGTTGGTGGGAAAATGGATGCCAGCCAGGTATTTTTTCAGTTTAGGAAACAGGTGACGGAGATGCTAGATCTGGTAAATACGGGCTCAAAGATTTCAAAGCTGCATGCACGCAGTGCAGCCATGGCAATGACAGACTTCCGAGCTTGTGAAGGCACATTGTTCTGGTGGGACAAGACTTCTTTGCTCTTTTTTTCCCCCTCTGCATTTGTTCTTTGATATTTTCATATAAATGCCTCCTCATGCCCCTGTGGGTCTGACCTTTCTGAAGGTAATCCATCAAGTAGCAACCTACCAGCATCCCAAAAAAACGGATACCATCACCTTGCCAGCAGAAGCAATTGACTTAGCTTTCTTTGTAAGTGGAAGAAGAGATGTTTTTCCACTGTTTGAACTGCTTCTTTGTTTCTGGCTGCAAGTGAGGAACTCTGTCTCATCCATGCTCACAAACCTTGCAAGAAAATTTGTTGGATCTCCATGAAAACAATACAAATGTTCACTTGACTTGAAAACTCTTGTGCATTTTTGTCAACAACTTTAGAAACCATCACGCTGACATCTTTCTCACAGCAAGACTTCTGTTATTATGTGGTACACATGTTCACATTAAGATGCTAAAGGCACTGGCAATGTACCACTGCTAATGTACCAATGATCGGTACTCCTCGCCTGATCATGCACACTGTCAACAACTTGTGGAGTGATGGACATTGCCAGTCTTCTACAGTGTGAGTCATCTTCCAGGCTATATATCCCTTGTTTAAATTCTGCTGCCCACTTCTTAACCATAAAATAGGAAGGAGCATTCTCCCTGAATGCTGCAACCATATCCTCATGAATGCCTTTGGCACTAATCCCTTTTCTCAAATATTGGATGACTGAATTGTGCCCGATTTTGTCCATCTTTCCACATTCACACACCATTAACTCTGGGCCTATAATAATAATAATAAAAAAAAGATATTACTGAAACTGCATTTGTGGGTTACCATTTGAAGTGTTATACATTAAGTGGAAATTATTTTTTTCTGTATCACTACCCTTTCAATCCCCCCCCCGTGCATCACTGCCCATGACAATGATATCTTGAAGAGTTCTAGTTAGGTGTGAAGGAAGGTCTTAAACTAATCATCTGTGTTTTTAGTGACAGAACTGTGCTATAGTGATTTCAACGTTTTTAAAATCAGAGATGTAATGATGTATTTCTTGAGAAATATTGCATTTTAAATCCAGTTGGTAATGGTAAATGAATAAAGAAAGAAAGAACAGCGGCCATTCTGCCAATCAGGATGTCACTCAGCATACTTCAAGTGAGAAAAGGTGTGTGTGTGTGTGTGTGTGTGTGTGTGTGTGTGTGTGTGTGTGTGTGTGTGTGTGTGTGTGTGAAGGGGGAGGGAGTCCTTTTAATAAATTGAAAGATAAAAGGTATACTAGTTTGAAGATATCCCACAGAAGAGTAGTTAATAACACAGAGGTAATGATCATAACTATTCTTTATTAACTATTATGACGCATTCAGGGACAAAAGTATCCACGCACTAGTCAAAGAATTTTCAGCCCCAAGAAATAAGTTTTTGGAGAAATCGTCAATTTATTGATCTAATTGTCATATTAAATCATACTCTAAATAGCTTTATAGTCCTAGTCAAGCTCATCATTTTATTTTTTAATTTAAATAGAAGTTCTGTAGGCTACTATTTAATATAAGCAGAACCTTTGTATCATTCGAATCTGCCACCACTGTTATAGTTACAGAGTGAGTGGTAGGAGAATTCAAAATTTTTTAATTGTGGTAAATAGGTGCTCTAGATTGGTGTTAGTTGGATAATATTGTTATATACAATAATTAAATTTTAACTTTAAGCATAATGGTATAGCCTAATACACGTAACACAAACTTGGTAGCATGTTACTATTAATTCAACGTAACTGATGTATCAATAAGAACTTTTGAATTTTAATTATATATAATTAACAACATAAACTTCATAGCATTACCGGTGTACAGTTATTACCACATTAGATATATTCGTTTAGTGTGAAGTATTTTTAATTATATTGAATTTGACCAAAATCATGCCTGAGACCAGAGCAGTAAAGCAAAGGGCTCAAGCTAACAGGATTGTCGTGGCTCTGGAGAGAACCGAAGGGGGCAGTTGTCCTCCAAATCGCAGCCATATGATATGTAGTTTGTTTGATGTTTGCAGGGCTATCAGGAATGGGTCATGATATTGAGGAGGGGAGGGGGGGGATGTGCTTGAAGTAAAGAGTGTGAGGATATTAGGCACCAACTCAGCATTGTTATGGACCTTTATGACAGATGCCCTCGAAGAAATTAAATTGGTGGACCATTAAGCCCTCAAAACTGCCCACATAAATCCCAGATCTTGCACTTGTTCATCAGACAAGCCCCAAGGCAGAATGCACTGGTTACACAGGAGCTACTTGTTGTCAGTGACTCTATTGTCAGGGAAATGGGAAATATATTGTGCAAAAAGGATAGGTGAAACAGGATCAGGGTATGTCTAGAAGGGTACAAAAGTTGACATTGTAGAACAGATATCTCTTAAGAACATCTCTTAAGGGCACAAAACGTAATACTGTTGTACACATTGGCACTTATATGACATTAAGAGTACGAGATCTGCAGATTTACTTAACAAGTATAGGGCTATATTGAAAATAACTCATGAGTTAGGGTTAAATTTGAAGTTGTCTGACCCAGACATAATACGAATATGAAGAGAGCCTTGTCAATCGATGTGGCCCTGGAAAGATTGTTCAAGGCTCATGGGGTAGAATGTTTCTCAGTTTGGTCTGTACTTGTTAACAGGAGAGACTGCTTCTACAGGGATGGGATACACTTAAATAGAAAGGGTGCAAAGATATTTGCTGATGCAATCGAGGCAGTGTTATGAGGATAGGAAAACTGTTAGCTAGATACGCCAACTAATATATAAAAAATAGCTGCAGGCAGAGGTGAAATTGATTCTTGCACTGCTTCTATAGGAATGAGCAGCAGCCCCGAAAGCATAGTGCTGGGGACACTCCAAAAACAGATGTGAGTCATTGTGAAAGAAGTAAATACATGAGCTGTGTTTAGGGTAACTAAGAGTAAGAACAGTTATAGATATACTTGCATGTACACCAATGCTTAGTATAGTAAATAAATTTGATGAATTTAAAGTACTGGTCAACGCATCAACAATCTGAATATGGGGAGTACAATATAAACAGAAAGGATAGGAGGGGGGAAGAGTTATGTTCTTAGATAAGAAGCATATAAAATCTAAGGCAGTATATCCAGTTGACATGGGCAGCCAGTGTACTGTTGAATCAGTTTGGTGTGACATAAGTACTGTAAAAGCAAAAATTAGAGTAGAAGTGTGTTACAGGTCTAATTACTCTGATGAAAACAATGAACAGCCGTACAGAGAAACAGAGTGAGCCAGTAAATCAGAATGTCTTCTAATGGAGAATTTCAATTTTCCAGATATCGAAACTGAAACTTGGGGGTTGGTCCCTTGCAGATTAGCAAGACTTGTGGATTTATTGGGTGACTGCTTTCTACAGCAGTATGTTAAAAAGGCAACAAGAGGGAGTAATACTGTCAATAGTGATTATCAATAGTGATTATTCATTAAGAATCTGCAGATAAAAGAACCAGTAGGCGGCAGTGAACACAGTGTATTGATTTGCGATTTATGTAAAGCTGTAACTACCACCAAGAGTAAAGGGAGGTGTTTTTGCTTTCGTAAAGGTGACTACAGTGTTCTCAGACAGTTTGGAAATTCTATACAGTAGGATCAACTGATATTACCATCAGCAAATTCTAAATGGGAAGCATTGAAGGAATTCATCATAGAAGGTACTGTGCTTTCCTTAGCAACTAAGAAATACTCTTCAAGGTTTAGGCCCATATAAACTGATCAGACTTGTGGCTGAGAAGAAAAGTGCATGGGATGCATATAAATTATCAGGCAACAGAGAAACCTATGGCAGAAATACTAGTCTATAATTAAGTCACAAAGAAGGTCAGTGAAGTGAAGTCAGATTACAAGAAATCTTTGGAGAAGGATGCAAAGAAAAACAGGAAAGACTTTGTTACTTATGTAAACTCTAGAAAGAAGGGGATGAATCAGATTGGTCCACTGGATATTGATGGTTTGACTGCTAACGATACTGCTCACGTTGCTGATAAACTAAATGAGTATTTTGTATCTATATTCACACATGATGAATTCTTTATGGAAGGGGATACCAAAAGTTTATCAAGCTCTAACAGGGAACTAATTAATTTTGTTATAACTGAGAGGAAAATGGAAGAGAAATTGTTGAAATTAAACATAAGAAAGGCACCTGTGATGGATGAGATCTACCCAGTTATATCACAGGAGGAAGCGAAGGAAGTAAGCAAATCCTTAGCCATAATTATGAGCATGTCCTTGGATTCAAGGGGTCCCTGTGGACTGGAGATGTGCAAATGTATCCCGAGTTCACAAAGGGGAACAAAGGTTTACCTTCAGTTCCACGGAAAACAATGGCATCACTGGTAAAAGAAGTATGGGCAGATCTCGATTAACGTGATTAATTCGTCCTGTGAGGGCATCACACAAAACGGAAATGCATTAATCAAATATAATAATCAATAGAAAAAATAACTGGTCTGTGACCTGCAGGAATGTATACAAAGAATTTTAAAAATACTTTTTAAATAACTTTTTTACTGTATACCATGTAAAAGATAATGAAAATAACTATAGAATTAAATGTTTATTACATAAAATACAGAATGAAGAAACTATTTGTTACGGAAATATTTGAACAGGGTTGCTTTTTTTTTTTTTTAATCAATCAATTTCCGATAGCTGAACAACAATCTTCTCTAGGCCCTGGCAAAATAAATATCGCAGAGAAACTCAAACCTTTTGTTTGAGGTTCTCTGTGACGAAAGATTTCATCGAGTTCTTTTACCGTTATCTCTTTTTCAGTAACATTTTCATCTGGGTCATTTAAAAATTTAGTTTTTTTTTTTTTTTTTTTTGCATTAAAAATTATAATTTTTAAATGCATGTCTGCACATGACTTTATTATCAGGAGACAAAGAAGTAACACATCTGCTTCCAATGGTTGATGGAACACACTGAGGTGTGCAGCAGAGAAACACTTGTTTATTGACTTTCTGATGCAAAGAAAGTTTAAAGCCCAATTCAAATCTTTTCAATTATCACATAAAAAAGATTGCGTTAACTGGAAATTTGCATTGTGTAAAGTGGTATGGTTTTTTCAAATAGGGTTAACTGAAAAACACGTTAATTGAACTAGTGTTATGCGAGGCCTGGCTCTAATGCAGGATTATCTAGACAAGGCCACAATTATACTTCAAACAACACAGCACTATTAAGGGGAAATCTTGATTGATTACTAGACCAATTTCCAGACCAAAGTCAAAACTTCTAGTTCATGGGATGAAAAAATTTCACAAAAATACATATTATAATTATCAGTAATATGAGCCCAACTTAGAAAACCCATAGTGTAGTTTCATATAATTTAAACAAAATTATATCATTTATTATATAATTTAAACAAAAATATATCATTTATCATATAATTTAAACAAAATTGATGGGGAAAGATGCCTGATGTAGCCCAGTGGTCAGGAGCAAGATTGCATAGCACGCGCTCCTTGAGTGGACCGGAGTTCAAGCCCGTGCTACTAAATAAGATAAATATTTGTATTGACGATTTATTGTAAACTCTACTGACTTGGTTGTCATGCTGGAGTATAAACAGAAATTTTTTTTATATATTGGGGGGATGGTGCCATTTTCATATTAAAAAGAAAAGGAGAAGGAAAAAAAATTCATCTGTCAGAGGCAGTATTAGTGACAGAGGGTTAAGAATTTAAGGTACACTCTCAACTTAATACTTACTCTGTTTGGTTTCTTCTTTTCTGGAGAAACAGGTGAAATAAAAGCTGTATTACAGCTAGTCAAAATAAGCCTTCCAGGAGCAGAATCTTCAGATAAAACTGAAGTTAATTTCAGTGCAGCATATAACTCATTGTTCTGGGCAAACCGCACTACAGCAGTAGTTTTAGAATACAGCTGGTAACTGTGAGTCAGAACAAGGTTAACACGTACATTAAACCTAAAATACAAACATAATGTATATAAACACTGCAATTTTTTAGACAAATTCAATATATATATAAAATTTTATTATTATTTTTTTTTTTTTTTTTATATTTGAAACACAAGTTTAAAATAAACATAAAAAATTTCTCTGGTACGGACAGTCACTAATGATACTTAGTTATCAGTTATAACTTAACTTAGCTACAGTTAACTTATTAAAATTTAGTTATAAAATGTTACTGACCTTACTTTGACTTCACAATAGCAATAACAGACAAAAGAAAAAGTTATTTTACAGTGCATGTGATGCAAGATATTCTCAAACTCAATGCATGAACAATTCCTTCAATGCAAAACCTGCTGCACAGCACATCACAAATAACAGGGTGATCTCCAGTGGAAATGTGGTTTATTCTTACAACTAAATAGTGTTTTGATTTTAGTTATGTGCTGTTTTGCATTTTAGATTTCATTTGCCAGACTATTTCTATGATAAGAAAATTAAGTACTGCAGATATTTCTGGTTAAAACAAAGAAACAAAAAAAAAAAAACCCTTAAAATTGAAAATGTGTTTGTTTAAGGATATAGTGGCATGAAAACTATTATCACAAAAATGTGTCTTGGTTAAAATTCTAGGTGGAATTATAATCAATATAATATTTCAATGGCATGCTGCACTGATTATCTTTATCAAAATATGTGAAATGAAAGCACCTCATCTATATAGGAGCTATTTATACTAATAGAATCTAACAATCACATGTTTAATGATTTTTTATGAAATTAAAATACTATTACACCACGCTGAAGGGTAGTTCCAAACTGCCACCAGTAGCATAGATGAGGTGCCAATGACCAACTAAATAGGAAGCAAAAATTAAAATTACAATAAAGATAAAAGCTAGAAAAGAATAAATAATTCATGTAACTCATGAGCCAAAATCATTATGTCCACTTACATAATACCATGTTAAGCTGCCTGTCACCATGATAACTGCTTGCACCTAGCATAGCATTGACTCCATAAGACTGGAAGGTGGTTCAGGTATTCTGGACTAGCAGGATAGGGCAGAACATCCATGAGTAAGGCACTGGCTTGGAGCGATGAATGATGTGTATCACTGCATCCCACAGATTTCAACGGGACTGATGACAGGGGAATTTAGTGGTAAGTGGAGCACACAAAATGTTTGAACACGAACCTCAAACCATTCCTGCACAATGCGGTTCTTGTGAGATAAGGAATTGTCTTGCTAAAAGAGTCCAGTGCCAAGTGTTATCCTACATGATGCTACATGGTCACCATGCAGGATAACACTTCGTTTGAAACAATGCAGATATAAGATCTGGCAGTGAGGATGTGTTCAATGGCGATGAGGGGGTCCAGTGATGTCCAAGAAGACAGCCCCCCCCCACAAATCATGATACTGTCACTGCAACACCAACCTGTTTTCGTTCAACTGTGCATTCTGGTTGCAGCTATCCACCTTCTCACTGTCGACAACACACTTATTCATCAACAAGATGGAACTGGAACTGTAGAATTCAGACTGGTCAACTCTTTTCCAGTCATCCAATGCTGGTCTCCCAGTCCTGGCACATTTGGGTGGTTGTGTCCCACTTCAGCCCATTCCTCCAAGATCTTTGCAGAAGCAGCCTCAGAATAGCAGACAATGACTGTAGCTGCTGAGATGTTGGCTCCTGCCTTCCCAACACCAAAATCATTTCCCATTTAAACATCATCAGGTTCTTCCCTTCCCCAATGGACAGGCTTTGTACTGACAAGTGTTACCCATGCTGTCACTATATAAATGCCACACCAGTCAGTGATATCACTCCCAGGTGGTGTAGGATGCATCCACACATGGAGACAGATGGTCATAATGTTTTGGCTTGCATACATGTGTGTGCATATGTCTTCTATTTGTTTATTTTTGAAGTTTCGAATTTTTATTTTTGCTTGTATAAGTGGCTGTTGGATCTTAACAGCATTACTGGGCACAGTTTGAAACTATCTTTTCAAAGTGATATAGAAGTATTTTTATTTCATAAAAAATCATTACATTGCAAACTCAATATAACGTGCCTCTTCATACCATGGTTTCAGATATCTGCGGATGTGATCATGACCCCGAAAACGATTTATGAAAAAAAAAAGTAGTGTTCAAAGAATTAGCAATTTCAAAAATTTGGCTGTATATTTGCTTCGATATACAGGTAGTTAACGACTTAACGAGTTAATTTGTTCCTAGCACGTGCTCGTAAAGCAGGAGTTTATTTTCCATAGACATAATATTAAAAACAGGGGTTACGTTCTCAACAATAAAATTAATTTATGCTTAAACCATGATTGATTTATTCAAAGAAATGAAAACATAGCCTTTAAAATCAAGTAAATTATAATTTAAAGAAATTATTTATGACTTACAAATGTTAAAGAATGTTTATTCTTCATCACTGACTAAATGCACACTCGTTGATCACTCATCGTTGGGTCAGCACTCATTATTTGTTTGTTGCACAAGGAGTTGTCTTCAGAAATGTTTCAAGAGGGGTTTTTTCCCAAGATAATCTCTTCTCTTCTCTTTATAAATTTCACGATACCATGCATAAGCATTTTTTAACGGCATGCACAAATTGCAACTAACACAATTAGTGGTGAGTAACAAGTTTACGAAGGTTAAAAAAAAAAAAAAAAAAAAAGAATGAAAATTTATTTATGTTTTGATGTTAAAAACTTTTTTCTGGTGTTATTTGGAAAAAAGTGTTACGTTACCTAGAAATCTTCACAAAACCTGATGCACATGCGTTCTACTTGTTGCTGCAGTGATGCAACAAGTGCAACGCATGTGCCCAAGAAAACTCAATTGTACGCAGCTAGTTGCAGTGACACAAGTACAATTGAACAGTGACGAGCTACGTCATACCATTACATCAGCATAGTTTTTTCAATAGTAAATAAGCTGTGGACGTCAGCAAAAGCACAACTGAACGTAGAAATGCTGAAAGTAATACTACAAGTTAAGTGCAATTTTGCTAATTTTTGTGAAGAATTTTACGAAGAAATAGTGAATAATGAAGAATTATTAAGAAAAATTCCCTCAGTGGAAAAATATATTTAATTATATTATTTAATTTCTCTTGTTTTTATTGTTAAAAGAAGTAAGTATTTTTATTATTTCTCAGAAAAAACAAATCTTTTTTCACTAAACAAAAATGACAATCCATTAAAAACATGACCCCTCCAATAAGTGTTTTTCTTCAATTCTAATTACAACTATTTTTCTCAGTTTTATCCAAAAAAAAAACATATATATATATATATATATAGCCTATATATATATATATATTTTTTTTTTTTTTTTTTAAGTGTGATATTTTAAAAGATTAGTTCAAAGAAGTATATATATTTTGTATATGAATATTTTTTATATATAAAAATTTTAAAAAAATGTGTATATTGTTTCTAGGAGGGTTGAAATCCCCCCCCCCATAGATATCCAGCATTGTAATACTGAGGATCTGGTCACTTTAAACATACCCAATATCCTTCCTTATGAGGTAGCACATACATTGAAGAAAATGAAGAATCAGAAAGCTGCAGGTGAAGATGAAGTTACTGTAGACTTGTTAAAATGGGGAGAAAGAGGTATGACACAGAAGCTCGCAGGACTCATCACAAAATACATTAGGAAAGGCGTCATGCTTTTAAGGAGTGGAATAATGCAATCATAATTTTGCTGCATAAGAAAGGAAATAAATCAGAAATTGGAAATTATAGACCAATTACCTTGTTGTCCCACATCTATACGTTGTTCACAAGAATCATTACTAACAGATTAGAATTTCAGTATGAGAATCAACTAAAAGAGGAAGATGGCGTCAGGATTGGATTCTCAACTACCGATCACCTTCATGTAATACTGCAGCTAATGGAGAAAACAAATGAAAGCAATGTAGTAGTAGTGGCATGTGATGCAAGAAAGCAAGTGTATGAGCTTATGCAGCATCAGCCAAAAAAAAAAAAAAAAATCACACCATTCCCTCCAAATGCCTGTCCAGTTCCTCCTTAAATTTATTTAACCTGTCAACTTCCACAACAACAGATGGAAGTTTGTTCCAGCAATTAACCACCCGCTGGCTAAAGGCAAATTTTCACACATCTATTCTACATCTGTCTTTTCTTAATTTGAATTTATGCCCCCTTAGGTTGGTAATCTGAACAAGTGGAAGGATCCCATCAGAATTCAGCGTGCTCAACCCATTCAAGGCCTTATATACCTCAATCAGATCACCGTGCAGGTGCCTAGTCTCCAGCCACTGCAATTTGCAGAACTTAAGCCTCTCTTGGTAAGAGGATCCCTTCATTCCCCTCACCAATCTTGTTGCCCTTCTCTGTACACGCTCAAGTAAATCTACATCCTTGCTAAAATGAGGCCTCCAGACCTGTACGCAGTACTCAAGGCGTGGCCTGACCATTGCCTTATACAGAGGGACAATCACCTCCTTCTCCCTGCTAGCAAAATTCCTATATATCATTGACAAAACCCCATGACCTGCCCTTGCAGCCTGTCTGCATTGCTCAGAAAACTTCATATCTGACTGCACAATTACTCCCAGGTCTTTTTCATTTTCTACAACCTTAAGTGTAGTACCATGCAGTTGGTACGTTTCTCTGGGGTTACTTCTACCAATATACGTAAAACCGTTATTTCGTTCAAATCTTGCAGCCATTGTTTTTGTATATAGTGGTAGGGAATTCAAAATTTTAATTGAGGTAGTTAGGTAGCTCTAACGTATAATTTATAGAGTAATACGCTTCACTGTTTCTATTAGATAGCGTAGTACTGACATTTAATTAATTTAATTTATTGATTTTATTAATTTAAAATACCATGCCCCAAACTAGGGCAGCAAAGCAACACAAACAAAGTGGCAGGACTGCTGTGACTTGGGGGAGAACTGAGGGGGGCGATTCTCCAATGCATCAGATCCTAAAAAAATGTGTGTCTTGTGAAATGTTTGCTGAACTCTCTGGAACGGAACATGATATTGCCATGGGGGGGATGTCTTTGTGTGTGCGCGCGATGTAAGGAATGTAAGGAAATCAGGCGACAACTCAGCGTTGTTGTGGGTCTATATGAGAGTTTGAAGGACAGGGTAGATGCCGTCGAAAGATCTAAATTGAGGGGCCCATCAAGCTCTCAGCTGCCCACATCAACGCCAGAGCTTGCACTTGGTCATCACGCAACACAGCGGCAGCCCCCAAAGCAGAATGCGCTGGTCCTACAGGAACTAGTAGTTGTTGGTGACTCTACTGTCAGGGAAACGGGAAACATGCTTTGTAAAAAGGATAGGTGGAACAGGACCAGGGTATGTCTGCCAGGGAAAAAGGTTGATGACGTTGTACAGCGGATATCATCTTTTAAGGGCACAAAAGGTGATATAGTTGTACACGTTGGCACTAATGATATTAAGAGGAGACCGGCAGAATTACTTAACAAGTACAGGTCACTGTTGAACAAAAGCCGAGAATTAGGGTTGAATTTAAAAGTGTCTGCAATTCTGCCCAGACACGATGATGAGAGCCTTGTCGATCAATTTGGTCCTGGAAAGAATGTGCAAGGCTCAAGGGGTAGAATTTTTTTCAGCCTGGACTGTAGTTGTTAACAGGAGAGACTGCTTCTATAGGGATGGGATACACTTAAATAGAAAGGGTGCAAGAATATTTGCTGATGCTATCGAGGCAGTGTTAGGTGGGTCGGAAAACTGATAGCTTGGGGGGATACAAGGACTAATAGTTTAACAGTAGCCGCAGGCAGAGGTGAAGGTGATTCTTGCACATAGGGATGGGATACACTTAAATAGAAAGGGTTTCGAGAACTGGAAAGGCAAGGCATAGACATCCCATATATTATGATTTTGAAGTAAATTTATGAGAATGCCACCTCTTTTATTAGACTAGACAAAGTCAGTAGCAAATTTAAAATTGAGAAAAGTGTTCAACAAGGAGACCCAATATCTCCGAAGTTGTTTTCACCACCCTTGAGGAAGCTTTCAGAAGAAAGGACTGGTCACAGAAAGGAGTCAATGTGAATGGAGAGTACACCTAAACCATTTATGATTTGCAGATGACATTGGGATCATAAGCCATGATCACAAATAATTAGAGGAAAATCTTAAATCAGTTATGCAGAGTTAGTAAGGATTTAAGAATAAAGGTGAATATGGCTAAAAGAAAAGTAACAATGAACAAGTGTCACAGAAAGGGATATAATCATTGAAGAAGCAGTAATTGAAAAAAGTGGATTCAATACTTATCTACCACCAAAGGCCTGAAAGATCCTCTGCCAGAAAACAAGAATTTACATCAACTGGGGCAGCCACCATTTTAGGGAGAATGTAGCCGTCCCCAAATGTTTCAGGTGTTGCCGTTTCGGCCACACCGCGCACACGTGCAGGCAAAATCTGCCCACCTGTGGCCACTGTGCCGAAATGGGGCATGAGTACACTACATGCCCAAAAAGGTCTCAACTTCCCACATGTGCCAATTGCAAGGCCCTAAAGGTGCCAGCTAACCATTCACTCTGTAACGGCAGTTGCCCAGTTTATCTCAAAGCCAGAAGTGCTCAACAATCAAGAATAGAATATGGGGAGTAACAGACCAAACCTAAATATCCACACCGTGAAAATAGCACAACATAATGCTCAAAGGTCCAAGGCTGTTGCTGCACAACTGGTCAAAAGGGCAGATGAAGAGAACTTAAGACATGCTGCTCCTTCAGGAGCCATACACTTATAACAAGGAGGAAAAAGGCTATCCCTTGGGATTTAAAGTAGTCCATGTTGATGGTGACATACTCTAGGCTGCAATCGTCGTTCGCAATCCTGAAATGACTGTCACCAAAATCACTGATCTGTTTACTAGCTGGGCTGTGTGCGCCCATGTAATTTCACCACTGGGGCAATTCTACTTAGCTTCGATATACTGTTGACTGGGGGAAGATATTCTTCCTGCCCCCCCCCATATCTACAGACCATCAAGCTACAAATGCCAAAGGTAAAACTCATTGCATGTTAACTGCAGGTTCCCAGCCTGGCACAGCAGAACTCAAGATCATAGAGGAAATAGAAATGGCTAACGTCTTGAAGACTACCAGTCTAAAAGCAATCTGGTCAATCTAAACAAACCTAACTGCCTGCCAACTTTCTCCAGTACCCTGGAGAAAGTTAGGAATCTACCATAGATGTCACCTTACCCTCAAGTTCCATTGGACAGCACCTTGCTTCATGGACAGTCAGTGAGACTGGATCACCTATGACCACAAGGTACTAACCTTCCAATTACACCGTTCACTAGTCACTCAACCAACCAACCGAACTGAACAAAGAAGATATGCCCTGAATAAGGCCGACTGGAACCTTTTTAAGGTGGAATTGACCAGTGCAGGCAGCCGCTTCAATCCTAATGGCCTCAGCCCAGACCAGCATCAATGCGCAATTACACAGCTTGTCACTAATACTGCAAATAAGGCTATCAAAAAGAAGAGATTCATACCTGGTGCTGTACCCTGGTGGCCTCCAGAACTCCAGGCTCTTAGATGCGAAGTCATTTACCAACGAAAACGCTATCAACGTGAAAGAAGAACATGGCCTCCAGAAGAAACAGAGGCTTTACTGCAGCAATATCGAGTGACCAGGAATCAGTACATCAGAACAATAAAACAGAGCAAAAAGCACTCATGGGAAGCCCTGAAGGGAATGCTGACCTCTGGGGGGGGGTTGTATACAAAGTGACCAATAACAAGCTCCCCCCCCAGAGGCGACGTCGTATCAACCACAAAATTACTGTACGGACTCAACACCAAAACATGGCAAGACACTGTCAATAATATTCTAGAAGCTACATTCCAGCAGCCTGTTGATCCACACACAACGGAACAGCTACAGATCTGCATGGAAAATGACAGGTGGGAAGGAGCAGCAGTGCGTAGCACACGCTTCTTGATTAGACCGGGGTTCGAGCCCGTCACCACCAAATACGGAGGATGAGGAGAGGTCAGGGAACGATCACCGCATATCCCGGAGCAATATGGCCTTAGTTGCTAATGCTCCTACAAACCAAATAACAACAACAGCATGGAAAATGAAACATATCGCATAACTCCAATTGAAGAACCCTTCACCCCAACCGAGCTCAACTTAGCTGCATCTAGAATCAGAAACAAGAAGGCTCTGGGCAGAGACATGCTCGATCCAGAAATTGTCCAGAAAGCCATTGAACTTATTCCTACTACCATACTCAATCTGTTAAACTACTATCTCATTCAAGGATTCTTCCCCACACAGTGGAGGACTGCAACCGTTAGACTTATACTGAAGAATGCAACCAAGCCTCGTGATCTGCCACAATCTTACCACCCCATTGCACTGCTGCCAGTCTTCAGTAAACTTCTCGAACGGATGATCTCCCATGGAATAGAAGCCCACTACAATGACGCTGGTGTCTCCTCATCTAACCAGTACGGTTTCCAGAAAGCATGCTCCACGGTAGATGCACTGGAAACAATCATTGAAGCTGCTACCAACTGCAACTCCAAATACTTTCTACTAATCTCCTTCAACTTTGCTGGTGCCTTCGATTCCCTCTGGTGGCCCAGTGTCCTGGGCAGGCTCCGGAGGACGTAAGTCCCAGAAAACTTATATATAGGGTGTCTCAAAAATATTGGTACAAACGTTTGGGGAGGTAAGTAACATCTAAAGGAATGTGAATTGCATAGGAACCCATAACCAGAAACGTAACGGGAAAGTAGTAGCAGAGGCACAAGAAGCAGAAATGACACAAGATGGTAATTAGTGGCAAACATTTATTTGACATAATATTATGTCAAATAAATGGAGTACGAGATGGATGTACAATGGAGTACGAGATGGATGCATTTCATGATGTTACAACATGTGCTCGAAGGTTCCACCATGAGACGCGATGCATGCATGACGCCGATGCAGCATGGATTGGCGGATACAGTCGAACACACCTAGAGTTTCTTTGACAGTAGTAGCAGCGCAGATGAGTCTTACCCCGAGATCCATTTCCATCTCCACAGGTGATTCATACACGATAAATTTGAGGGCTCCCCACAGAAAGAAATCAAGGCTCGATAAATCAGGTGAGCGTGGGGGGCCAGCCAACGGGTCCACCACGGCCAATCCATCAACGCCCAAGACGCGTGTTCAAATGGTCACAAACACACCTTCCATAATGGGCAGGCGCCCCATCATGTTGAAACCAAATGTTGCGTTTCACATTTGCTGGAACATCGTCAAGTAACCCTGGTAGAACTTGTTCAAGAAAGATTCGATATTTAGCGGAGTTCATGCGGGATTGTAACAGGTGTGGGCCGACTAAGCAGTCACTAAGCATCATCCGTGAAAAAAACATAGGCTGGAAAATCAAGTCTTGAACACTTTCTCGGAGAAACCACTGTGCAAAAGCCACATGTGCAGGATGATCTTGGGGGAGCAGTAACTGAACCCTTCGGAGATGAAAGGTGTATAAGGAATTGTCATGCCAGACGCTGTACACTGCAACGAGACACTCCTAAGGCAGAGGCAACGGCACGTGTGCTGGTAGTAGGATTATTCTGGACGGCATTCAACACACTTTCTTCCATGTTGAGAGTTTGCGTTGAACGTGGTCTGCCGGCACTACTCCTGGCATGGAGTAGTGCCGGCAGACCACGTCACTACTAAATGACCCATAATCGCACAAATTTTGATGCCCATGGCAAACAAACATTGGTCTGGTGCATGTCTGTCTGGGAAGCATTCTCCATAAATTCGTTGAGCGGCTTGTCTATTGCCCTCTGCTAATCCATACACTAGGTGCATGTCTGCCAGCTCACAGTTTGTATATCGATCATGCTCTTCGTGTGGCAACTACTGCTTGAATGAGTAAACCAGAAATTTTCCCTTTCGCAAACTGATGAACAGCGCTGTGTACCGACTAACGGTGACATTTCCGGTTATGGGTTCCTATGCGATTCACATTCCTTTAGATGTTACCTACCTCCCCTAAACGTTTGTACCAATATTTTTGAGACACCCTATAGATGCATCAAGACCTATCTCCAGGACTGGTCAGTTGTAATGTCCACTCCCCACTGCCGTGTCTTCAGACCAGTCTTCAGGGGATCCCCTCTGGGATTTCTCCTGGAGCCTCTCCTCTGGAATCTGGTGCTGGATGATTTCTTGAACACCAAACTCAACAATGTACAGACCCAGGCCTTTTTTTTTTTTTTTTGTTGATTGTTGGCGCATTGGCTTCTGTGGCCATAATGCTCCTCCCAATGTTTTTACATTTTACTCTGATCCAATGATTTTACTGCGATCCAAGCCCGAGGCATAAACTGCCAGGCAGGCACTTTACCGATCTGGCCGGTCGGTGATCCAGGCCTATGCGGATGACCTGGTCATGCTCTTTTCTGCCAATAACAGAGCCCATCTGGAAGCAACTGCCAACCAGGCCATCTCTACCCTTCAAGCTTGGGCAGAGCATAACAACCTAAAGATCTCCCTGGAGAAAACCAATTTGATCCTACTAAAAGATATCCTTGATCTGAGAAGACCACCCCCAAATCAAGGTCAATGGTGTTACAGTAAAACCAAAAACAGAGCTTAAATATCTGGGTTTGATCTTAGATAAAAACCTTTCCTTCACTCCTCATCTAGAACAACTCAGGATTAACATCAGGAAGTATGCTGCCCCAAGTCTCAAGAATTGCCCAGAAGGACTGGGGCTTGAAGAAGAGAATGCTCTCCCTCTTCTATAAGGCAGTTTTCATCCTGGCTATCGCCTATGACTCTGGAGTGTGGTACAAGAAGGCCAATATAGTTGTGAACAGATCGTGCCTAGGAATATCCAGTGTTCTCTTCTCCTTCTGTCCCGCATGCCTGTCGCACTATCAGCACCCATGCGCTCCAGGTCCTCACTGGATCTCTTCCACTGGACCTGGAGATTGTTTGTCATGGGTTGCTCTACCAATTAGCCAAAGGAAAAGCAGTTACCTGTGCCAGTTTCACCACTAAACCAGCAAATAATAGAAACACTGAAAAGAACAGACTTAATGAACATCTAACAGACACCTGGCAAGAAAGATGGCAGACCTCAACTAAAGGCACTTTCACCAAAACATTCTTCCCAGATGTCAAGGCCTCCTACCCCTCACACCTGCCTGGTTTTCACCTGGAGCGATTCTATGCTGCCTACCTCCTCACTGGACATGGCTCCTTCCACAAAAAACTACATGACTTTGGAATTTCAGACTCACCCCACTGCCACTGTGGAGAGGATCAGACGTGGGAGCACTGTCTTTAACTTCACACTTAGCTTTTGTGCACAATCATGAAGATGGTCGTTCTCACAAAAATATTCAAGTGCTTGGTCACTATCTCAAAGGCTTCCTTTAATTCTTTAATTTTCAAATCTCTATCCATTGGTGTTTCAATGTAAGGCTTCATTTTTTGTGGCAGATGGTATAATTCTGCTAGCTCCTCATTTATAAGTGGTTTTGCACTTGATTCAAGCAATTGTGTAATATCCCCATCACCAACTTCGTAGAATCCAGCTTCTTTTGCAAGACTTACAATTTCATTTTGTTGTTGTTATTGGTTTTTTTAGTGCAAGGGCTACTATGGCCAAATTGCACCTGTTCCTGTGGAGAGATACTGTACCAATTAATAAAAAGAGTTTAGATGAGCATAAACATATTAATCTGTTTTAGAGAGTGGAAAAACTCGGGTAAATTGGAGTTGTCCCCAATAATGTTTAATTTGAAGAGACTCGTTTAAATTAGATAGGGATCGGAATGATGTGGTTCTGGCATACTGATACTGAGTGCACTCTATAAGAATATGCTTTACGGTTGGTGGTGAATCACATTGCAAGCACAGTGGTGGATTATTTCCTTGCAATAAATATAGATGTATAAGGTGGGTACGACCTATACGTGCTCTGGCAAGCACAACCTCTTCATATCTGTTTGAGCAGAAGCTAGATTTCCATAGCTGTGGATTCTGTTTTATATTTTGTAACTTGTTATTTAGATGATTATGCCAAATTTCTTTCCATTTTTCATTGCAAATTTATCATTGGTTTATAGTCTGTGTAAGGAATCTGGATATGGTTATTGTCAGTGGGATTTCTTACTGCTTTATCTGTGCTTTATGCTCATTTCCTGGTATTCCAGTGTGCTCTGGAATCCAACAAAAAGTGACAGTCTGCCTATTGTTATGAAATTTGAATATTTGAGTTTTTATTTGATTTATAAATGGATGTGGAGTGCGAAAATTGCCTTGGAGGGCTGTCACTGTACAGATTATATTCTTCGGAGTGAAATCATTAGAAACTAAGGTCAAACATATCTTAATGGCATAGAGTTCTGCAGTGAGAATGCTGCATTCTTGTGGTAATCAAACAGAGACTGTTGATGTTGGTAGCACCACAGCAGCTCCCATAGCTGTTTCACTTTTGGAGCAGTCAGTATAAATTTGCAGGGTTTCTGCATTTGCCAAGGAGTGAGCTGCATGTCTGAATGGTTTGATTGTTCAGAGAGTGTTTCCCTCAACATCAGAAGTAGTCATCACATGAAGTTATACACACTTTCTATGGAGTGTTGTACAATTTCTCTGTCTTGATGTGAATTGGTCAAATGCATATTCCACTGCTGAATCAGTTCTCGTAGATGGATTCCTGTAGGTTTGTTTTCAAGAGGCTTATTTCTAAAAAGTAAAACTGGAAAGTTGCTGGAGAGGTCTTCATCCTGCAGTGGATTGAAAATGGCTGATCATGATGATGATTCAGTATTCAGTCGCAGAGTAATTTTTGTAAACAACAGGACTCCTCAGAAACTAATAACAGACATCCAGTTTCTTCCCTGAGCTAGAGATGCAGTTCTGAACTACTAATTACAAACAGCTAACTCTGGAATGGAATATGGGTACCATTCATTAAATGCAGCACATTGGTTAAAAAGTAAATGTTTGTAAGCAAAACATGATCCCCTTTTCTTTGACTATAAATTACAATTAGATAGCAAAAACTGCAAAGGATTAAACTAGACAAAAATATATAATGAATTTGACAAGTGATTTATGGAGAAATCATGTGACTTCACTTCAGAACTATGATAGACTAGACAGTGTTTTTCATTTAGTTTTCTCAAAACACAGAAAAATCTAGGGCATTAGAAATAAATACAATGCAAAATTAGTAAATCAGTAGGACTGATGCAATCGCTACCAAAAGAAAAATTATACAGTTGAAGAAAAATTAAAAGATATTTGAAGGACTGAGTGTGGGGAAACAAAATGCATTATATTTCACGAGTGTGGAATTCCAGGTGGAATGATCCACGGTTTAACAAAAAAGAAAAAAAATTTCGTTTGGTGCAGACTTCATAGAAGATGAAGTAGGCTTTCAAACAAAAAAAAAAACTAGAGTTTGTGAAAATGAGTGATCTGGACCAATGTTTAAACAAGCTGGTTTGTACAGAAGCATAGTGGAGTACTGATCAATGGGGTAATTTTGAAAGCACAACCCTTAAATTTCATAAGCTACTTGCTAGAGATGATGAAACATTTAAAGCTTCTGAAGGGTAGCTTTAGAGATGGAAGGCCCATGTATTTGATGACATTACAGCAGCAGAAGTGTTTCCTGAATTTCTGTGTAATATGATTAAAGATAGTGAATTCACAGAAGAACAGAACAATTATAATAAAACAGCACTTCGAAACTTCTTCCCAACAAGTCACTGGATATTAAAAAAGCACTCAACCAAGTGAGCATGAAAACTGACAAAGAGAGAATTACTGTGTTACGGTACACAAACAATCCTGGAAATCAAAACCTAGAGACATCATGTATCATTAAAAGTCAAAGTCCCCGGTGTTTTAAGCACAACAACACGAAATCTCTACCTACGATTTATAAAAATAGCTCCAACAGTTGGATGAATAACGTTTTGAAAGTGAGTTTGTACCACTGGTGAGATGTGACTTGCTTACTAAAAATAATTAAAGAATAGGCTCTGTTATGTTGAATCACTGTCCAGCTCAGCCTTCAGCTGATGTGTTGAAATCAACAGATAGCAAGATCAGAGTCACGTTTCTACTAAGGAACACAACTGCAGTAATTCAGCCCATGTATCAGGGAATTATTTGAGCCTTTAAATCTTACTATTGTGGTGAGCCACTTGCTTGTGTTGTAACCTGAGAAATTCAAGTTCTAGAATTCTGAAAGCATTAACACTGAAATATGTTGTATACAAAATTGGATTAGTATGGGAGAAAGTATACAAAATTGGATTAGTATTGGAGAAAGTGGGGTTTAGAGGGGAACAGGCATTCTGGGTGTTATCAGACACTCAGTCTAAAACACTGATGGATCCAATATCTTTTTATTTCAGAAGATTTAGGAGAAGTCCGGTTGGCCTGCCTCCCTAAAATCCACTCATGCACACCTTCTCGATAGTAAGCCCTGTTATGTCACTTAGGTGGCAAAGAATGGGTAGTTCTCTTCAAGACCCTGGTCAGCGTGAAGAGGAAAAGACCATACCCTCCAGAATATGACAGCACGACAAAACAAATGGTCCTCGGTCCCCAGCAGCTTTCACTCCCCCTCTTACAGCAGCGAGAGGAACAGAGTGGAAGCAGAGCGTGCTAAGAATCTCTGGGTACGACCAGGCTGCCATGAACAGAAATTGAACTTGGCCTGTTACAACGTAAGATCGCTCATCAGTGAATACAGGATATTAAAGCTGGAAAAGGAGTTAGAAATGTGAATTAGAATATCATCGGTTTGGCGGAAACAAGAAGAAAAAATGAATTACTTATAAGTTATATCAAGTGGATATCTGCTGTACACCAATGGAAACAGTGCAAGGAGTGAAGGTGGAGTTGGCTTTCTGGTCCATAAAGATATAAAAAACAACTTTTTGGAATTCAAAAGTACATCACCAAGGGTGTCAAGACTCAGGATTTCTAAGAGGTATAAACTAAAGGTTATAATGATTTATGCACCAACATCGAGCCATGATGATGAAGAGGTCGAAGAAATGTACACCGAAACTGAGAGTCTTCTAGATAAACAGAAAACTCACTACAATATCATTAAGGGGGACTTCAATGCTAAGGTTGGAAAGAGACAAAACAGCACAGAAAGAGGAACTATTGGAAATTTTGTAATTGGTGAAAGAAAAGAAAGAGGTGAAAGACTTGTGGTCTTCGCAGAATCTCGAGGAATGTCAGTAATGAACACTTTTTTCAAGAAAAGGGTGAACAGAAAGTGGACATGGAAGAGCCCAAATGGATTAATAACTAATGAAATTGACTTTATCCTCATGAAGATATATCATGAATGATGTTACCGTCCTGAAAAAATGCTGGAAGTGATTACAGAATGGTAAGATGCACACTTGATATAGATGTAAGAAAAGAAAGGAAAAAACTGACTCCAGTAAATAATACAAAGGTCTTTGAGATAACAGAAGAGGAGAAAAAGCAGTATGTAGTGGAACTTAAGAACAAGTTTGAGCTTCTGCAGACTGTTCAGGACCAAGATATCGATGAGGACTATTATAACTTTCTGAAAGTGATAGAGCCCAAGAAACCTATAGGCAAAAAGAAATCCAAAGAAGAAAAAATTAGTCAAGAAACACTTGTCATGATGAACCGAAGATGACAAATGAAGAGCAAGAAAAACACTGACAACGATAAAATTGAGTATACTGAGTTATGCAAAGTCATTAGAGAGAGACTCAGAGAGGACATAAGAAAATTTAACACAAGAAAAGTAGAACAAGTGTTAAGGGAAAACAAAGGATTTAAATCAGCAGCCACGAGCACTAATACAGAAAGACAAATGATACTGAAACTGAAGAATAGAGATGGGGTACTTATAAATAGCAGAGAAGGCATAATTCAAATAGCAGAAGACTACTATAAAGAGTAATACAAGGAGTGAGGGAATGACGCCAGCAGTGGAGAAGATGGATCTCAAATTATTAACACATACAACATACCTGATATCCTTCCTGATAAGGAAGAACATGCATTGAAGAAAATTAAGAATCAGAAAGCCCCGGGGAAAGATGAAGTTACTGTAGAGTTGATAAAATTGGGAGGAAGAGACATAACACAAAAACTGACAAGGCTCTTCAAAAAGTGCATTAGAAAAGGTGTGATGCCTAAGGAGTGGAATAATGCAATCATAGTTTTTCTGCATAAGAAAGGAAATAAATCAGAAATTGGAAATTATAGACCAATTGGCTTGTTATCCCACATCTACAAGTTGTTCACAAGGGCCATTACTAACAGATTAGAGAGAATACTTGATGAGAATCAACCGAAAGAGAAAGCTGGCTTTAGGACAGGATTCTCAACTCTGGATCACCTTCTCGTAATATCACAACTATTGGAGAAAGAAAATGAATATAAAACACCATTATGCCTGGCAAATGTGGATTATGGAAAGGCATTTAACTCCATACAGCATAAGGCAATGTTTCGGGCACTGGAAAGACAAGGCATAGATATCCCATATATTATGATTTTGAAGAAAATATATGAGAATGCTACCTCCTTTATTAGACTAGACAAAGACAGTAGCAAATTTAAAATTAAGAAAGGAGTTTGAAAAGGAGACAATATCTCCGAAGTTGTTTACTGCTGCCCTTGAGAAAGCTTTCGGAAGATTAGACTGGTCACAGAAAGGAATCAATGTGAATGGAGAGTACCTAAACCATTTATGATTTGCAGATGACATTGTGGTGATAAATCATGATCCCAAAGAATTAGAGGAAACTCTTAATCAGTTATGCACAGTTAGTAAGGATTTTGGACTAAAGTTGAATATGGCTAAAACAAAAGTAATGATGAACAAGTATGCCACAGAAAGGGATATAATGATTGAAGGAGCAGTAATTGAAAAGGGAGTCATATACTTATCTGGGACAAGTCATTAGCTGTAATAATGATAAATGGCTGGAAGTCAAGAGAAGAATAAATTTTGGATGGATAGCATTCAGGAAATATAGTCACATACTGAGGAGCACTATCCAAATTTGTCTGAAACGTCAATTAATGAACCAATGTATACTCCCCACCATGACTTATGTAAGTGCAAGTTGGACACACACCAAAAGAATGGAAGAGAAGCTGAGACCTACACAGCGAAGAATAGAACGAATTATATTGGGAATCAGACTGTTAGATAAAAAGAGAAACACATGGATTAGGCAGCAAACTCAAGTAAAGGACATTCTTATCAAAACTAAACTAAAATGGTCTTGGGCAGGACACATAGCTCGAAGATATGACGGATGGACTGAGAAAATAACAGAATGGTACCCAAGAGGGGCTAGAAGAAAACGTGGAAGACAACGACAGAGATGGGCAGATGAAATTCACCAGTGTGTGGGTAGTAAATGGATGGCCATTGCACAAAACAGAAGGAAATGGAAAATTGTTGGAGAGGACTTCATCCTGCAGTGGATTGAAAATGGCTGATGATGGGAGAAAGTAAGCTCAACAGCAATTGAATACGGGAAAATATGAAATGGAAAAGATGAGAATCAGAAATAATAAGCTGGAATTAGTAGCATTTTCAAAATGAGAAGTAAAGGCTGCTTGTAATATACTTGGTGGCAGTGTTGGAGCAATGACCTGGCTGCTTGGATTGAGGTGGGTATGGAAGCTCCACCTGCTTTGCTCCATCTGAGCAAAGAAGAAATCGCAGCCTCTGTAAAAACAGTGGGAAGGCAATCCGCAAACAGAAGACCAGTGACATCAGGAGTGATTCAGAAGATAATGTGGATGACTCATGCAAGGAAAAAGCATCAGAAGTTAACAAAGTACTTGAAAAAATTAATGGGGTGATGGCATGGTTAGAACGCCAGAGTGATAGGGAATACGGTCATTTATTGAATCCGAATACTATTCAGAATTATTTACTGAAAAAATGCTGTCATCAGTTCAGGCAAACTAACTTAGGTGAGTATTTCAGAAAGGATGTGTCCACAACAGCATTGTGTATTAGTAGAATATAAAGGAAATGATATAACCTTTAATACTTTGTCTTTTATTCTCTATATGGATAAAACATCAGTAAATAAAGTATTTATTTTATTTATTAATAAAGTATTAAATAAGGAGGATGCTGTCATCAATTTCATTTATGAATTTTGTAATGGTACCATGAGAGCTGCTGTTGAAGAATACTGACAGCAATTTCCTAACCATATTGTCTCTAATTGACATGCCAACATTTGTTGCAACTTGCATCATAAATGATACAATTTACCACAATTCAAATTCATATTCGCACTAAAATGTTGAATATGAAAGTAACATTAACTGCAAAGTTCAAAATAATGCAATTGGGCAGTACAATATAACCCTAGAAAATACTCAGAAAATATCTGCATGCTTTGGAATTCCTAAAACAGGTAAAAGTTGTTTAAAGCTGTTTGAAGAATGCCGAGTAGTGTTTATATCCATACCATTTGCACCAAGTACAGCGCTAGTAACTCAAAGTAGGAGATTATGAGCTGGGAGTGAACTTTTTTGTTGGTTTTTTTTTTTTTTTTGATTTGGTAGTTGTTGGTGCATCGGCTTCTGTGGCCATATTGCTCCTCCCAAGGTTTTTGCAGTACATTGATCCAGGCCCGAGGCGGGAATCGAACCTGCGACCTTTGGGTTGCCGGGCAGGTACTTTACCCACTTGGCTAGCCCGGTCGGTTCTTTTTTGTTGGGCACTCACTAATCCCGATGGGAGAAGTTACATTTTATTCAACAATAAGATGAAGTTTACTCGAGATGGAGTGAATAATACTTGTAATAAGCATGTATGGGCTAGTTAAAAATGCTCATACAATATTTTAAACCAATTTCCAAAATTTTTTCTGGTAAATATATGTTTCAGATTTGTTGAAAACCAATTAATTGCAGCACGTGTTCAATGACTGTCTGAGCCACAAAACATACCTTAATTCAGTGTTTCTCAACCTTTTCGTTGTTGCGGCACACTTTTAAAGGTGCTAAAATTTTGCGGCACACTACAATCATTATTATATTCATATACAATGTATATTATATACATATATATATAATATATGTATTATATATATACAGGGTGTTTCAGTTAAACGTTTCAGAACTTCTAAGAGGGGTAGGGTACATCCTGACAACTCGAAATCATATAGCAATGTGGGGTCGGAAATGCTTTCCTGAAGCGGTGTTGTACACAGAAGCACCATAAAAAGAAAAGAGACCGTAAGTGAGAAATCGTTTTAATAATACATGAAAAGAAGCAAAAGGTACATGGATTAAAGTAAGTGTTCGAAGTTTCTTCCACGGGCTACAATGCACGCCTCACATCTCCGACGCATGGACATCCGAACATTCTGGAATACTCCAGGCGAATTTCGAATTTCTTCGGCAGCTACTGCGATTCTTGCAACCAGCTCCTCAGCATTGTCAACAGGGGTGTCATAAACTAGCGATTTCATATGACCCCAGAAATAAAAATCAAGACATGATAGGTCGGGTGACCGAGCAGGCCAACGCACGGGACCACCACGTCCGATCCACTGTTGACCAAATGTGACATCCAGGTAGTTACGAACATCTCCGCTATAATGGGCAGGGGCTCCATCGTGTTGGAACCACATTGTCTGTTGCGTCGATGCAGAAATCTGTTCATCTCTCAAAAGTTGTGGCAATACTTGCTGCAGAAAGATCAAGTAGATAGGTCGGGTTAGATGACACGGTAACAGGTAAGGTCCGATGAGGTGATCTCCCATAATACCGGCCCATACATTGACCAAAAATCGAATCTGTGCTGCACGACGTCGTATTGCATGCGGGTTCTCGACCGCCCAGATATGGTCGTTATGCGTGTTGAAAATTCCTTCCCTTGTGAAGGATGCCTCATCGGAAAACAACACTTCAGCAGGAAAAAAGGGGATTTGTAGCACATTTTCCAAGGTACCACTGTGCGAAAGCAATACGAGGTTGAAGAAACTTCGAACACTTACTTTAATCCATGTACCTTTTGCTTCTTTTCATGTATTATTAAAACGATTTCTCACTTACGGTCTCTTTTCTTTTTATGGTGCTTCTGTGTACAACACCACATCAGGAAAGCATTTCCGACCCCACATTGCTATATGATTTCGAGTTGTCAGGATGTACCCTACCCCTCTTAGAAGTTCTGAAACGTTTAACTGAAACACCCTGTATATATATTATAATATATATTCACAAACTGGAAGTTATTTCTGTTGAGTATACTTAATAATACACTTATTATCTGTTTTAGGTTCTTTTAATGTTCTTTTTCATGAATTGCATGAAATTTAAAAGAGATATAAAATTGCATGAGATATAAAAACAAACAAATATACAATTCTAATGTTTTAATCAGTGAAACAGTTGGGTTTGATGGGAGGTGCACAGATTTTTTAATATGACGATTTATTGTAGACAGGCTTACTCTCAGCTCTTCCTCCACCGACTTTAGTCTCTCTCTCTCTCTCTCTCTCTCTCTCTCTCTCTCTATTTAATGCCATTTAAAGTGGAAAATCCTGTTTCGTAGTAGGAAGTGAGAAATGGCAATAAAATTCTAATTGCCTTTTCTGAAATTCATGAATATTTATTTTGAATTTTGCTAATATTCAAAATTTGCTAATACTAGCGTTATTAAAGTGAATTTTCAATGACTGGTCAGTATGGATCTCAGCCAATTCTTCTTCCTCTTGCAGATTAAGTTCTAATGTCGGAAGGTTTCTTGTTCCAACTGGGTCTCTTACCCACAGATTTTTTTTTTGGTATCGAAGGATGGAAAGTAATGCTCAATTTTTGTCTTTAACAGCTCTAATGTTTCACTTATTACATTCATTGTTTTAGTATAATTCGTCTCAGTAACTCAACTTTTTAGCATTAGCAAGGGCACATGATGCAAGAAAACAAGCTTATATAGCATCAGCCAAAAAAAAAAAAAAAAAAACAACCTTTATTTCACCTATCCCCTCGCTCCAAATGTTTGTCAAGTTCTGCCTTGAATCTATTTAAGCTATCAACTTCTACAATGACAGATGGAAGTTTGTTCCAGCAATCAACCACCCGCTGGTTAAAGGCAAACTTCCGCACATCTATCCTACAACCGTCTTTCCCCAATTTGAATTTATGCCCTCTCAGGCGATTATTCTGAGCCAGAGGAAGGATCCCATCAGCATTGAGCATGCTCAAACCATTCAAGGCTTTATACACCTCAATCAGATCACCTCGCAATTTTCTTTAACTTGTCAGTAGAATTGAGTAAATTTTATTCTAGACCTTGCATACTGATATAACTTATTAAGCTGAGCAAATAAATCTACTTGAAAAGCTAATTTAAGCATTTTCTCACGCAACTTGAACATACGCATAAGTACATTTCCTTTCGATAGCCACCAAACCTCAGTATGCATCATTAAAGAGAAAACTGATACAGACTCCAGTTCCTTGCATAATTTTCTGAAAATACATATTTTTTTGTGGTCCTAGTTTTGATATAATTGATAATTTTAACTGCTTGATCAAGTACATGTTTTAAATTGGGTACGACTGTCTTCGCTACTAGAACTTCTCTGTGTCTAAAACAGTGAGTTGTAATAATATTTGATTTGTGTTGTTTTACTAAGTTTACAAATCCTTTTATGGTCCTGTCATTGTGGGAGCATGGTCGGTACAAATGCCAACACACGACTCCCATTATATACCACACGTTTGTAAATAATTATTCATTACTTTGAAAATTCCTTGGCCAGTTGTTCTTTCAGTGAATTCTTTATAACAAAAAAAAAAAAAAAAAAAAGAGAGAGAGATGAATAATTGTGTCGTTTTCAATAAACCTGACAAATGCTATTAATTGAGCTTCCCAATACTACCAGTAGAATTATCTGCTTGCAATGCAAACAGTCACCCAAAATTATTAATATTTCGAACAACTTGTTCTTCATTATCATCGGACATTTCTTTTATACGCCTGTTAATTGTGCTGTTCGAAAGTGGTACTGTCGTTATTTTTTTTCCAGGTTCCTCTCCCAAAATACTTTTTATGATTACCCGACTTGGTGGTAAAATCAGATTTTCTGCTATCACGAGAGATGATTTTTTTTTTTTTTTTTTTTTGCCACACGTTCAACTAATAAACAGCTGGATTCTTGTGCTTTATCAGATATTTTAGCCATACTATAAAATTATGTACCTTGTTTTCTAGTAGAGGCCTGCAGTCTTTTAAAATACTCCATAGTTTTAGATGATAAATTCTCTTGTTTCATAGAAAAATTATGCTACAATTTACTCAGCACCATTGATTCATTCGACAATTTTAAACCACATCCCATACATAAAGGCAGACGACAACCTTGGGTACCAGCATATAAAAATCCCAATCCCCACATAATCGGCATCATATTTACAACGTTTTCTTTTTTGATGTTGATTGTTGCTCATTTTAGTCATTTTCTTGAAGCTCGTTATCAAGTTGCTTCTCCTGATTTCTTTTCACTAAATATTTATGCATCTTTAATAATTTCTAAAAAAATTTAAGATATTTCTAGAATGTACTTAATTGAATTACGTGTTAATTTAAAGTACCTGTTCTATACAAATTAACTGAATATGATGTTTTAGAGATATAAAAACACAAAGGAAATTTCTTACTATGCTGCCTACAAGTTGCACTTATACAACTGCAGGGAGCCTGGAAAAGTCTCTCAAATGATAAGAATGGCTGAATAAAAGTGAACAGATCTACTACTAAGAATCAAAAGGTGAATAAAGGATTAAAGGTGAACAGATCTAGTACTAGGAATCAAAACGTGACGTCACACTGCCCGCCGGAATCGGTGCGGCATAAAAAAGCCAATATTTTTGAATTCATTTTTATCATAAAACTTGGATTTATTTATTTTATTATATTTTTTTTTTTTTTTTGAAATTTCTGCGGCACACAATTTGAGAAACACTGCCTTAATTTTTTAGAAAAGCAACTTCTGAGTCTTTTGGAGGAGGCACCTTTATTGATTCAACAACATATGGATTTCCATCGTAATGAAAGGAGATACATAAGCTGGTTTTTCAAATGTGTTTCTGATTATATCAGCTGTCGCTATACCAACAGTTAGATTACTCGAGTAGTCCGTATTCTTAATGAGGTAACTTTCATGGCTTTAACCATTTAATCTACTGCATCTGAGATCACATGAAAGTGTCATCTTAGCATTAGTATTGGCATATGATGCAAAAAAGCTACCAATATGTAGTACTTTACATTTGTCAATGTTAAACTTCAGTTGCCATCAGCCCGTCTGTTCAACGTTTCTAGATCCTGTTGCAGCAGTGTACTGTCATTAGTGTCATTAACAACCCTACCAACCTTCGTATTGTCTGCAAATTTGGACATTAAGCCTGATATACCATCATCAATATCATTTATAAATACAGAAAACAACAATGGACCCAACACTGAACCCTGAGGAACTCCACTAATAACATTAGTACAAGAAGAGCAGTGTCCACTGATTACCACTCTGTCTTCTCCCACAACCATCCCTTTATCCATAGCAGGAACTTGCCCTAAATTCCACACTGCTACATTTTGTACAGCAGCCTTCCATGTGCAACAGTATCATAAGCCTTCCTAAGATCCAAGTATATGATATCAAAATTGTTTGTTTTGCGTACAGTTCCTATGAGACCACATCATAGTATCAAATCAAATTGGTCAGACAAGACTTCATAACTAACCCATGCTGTGTCCAAACTATAACTGAAGTCTTGGCTAGATGATCCTGCAGGGCTTCTTTAAACAACGCATTCAATAATTTCCCCAGAACAACATTTACACTAACAGGTCTATAATTACTTACGATCCTTTGTGAATTGGGGTCACATTTGCTCATCTGCAGTCCATGGATACCTCCACTAAGCATTACCATTAGATTACGCATATGAGGCAAGAAAGCAAGCTTATACAGCATCAGCCAAAAAAACTCCTCCAGATTTCACCCATCAATCACTCCAAATGTTTGTCTAGTTCAGCCTTGAATTTATTTAAGTTTCAACTTCCACAACAACAGATGGAAGTCTGTACCATCAATCAACTATCTGCTGGCTAAAAGTAAACTTCCACACATCTATTCTACAACTGTCTTATCTCAATTTGAATCTATGCCCCCCCCCCCTCAGGTTCTTAATCTGAGCAAGCAGAAGTATCCCATTAGCACTGAGCCTGCTCGAACCATTCAAGGCCTTATACACCTCAACTGGATCACCTCGCAGGTGCCTAGTCTCCAGATGCTGCAACTTGCAGAACTTGCCCCTTTGTTCCTCTCACCAATCCTGTTCCATTTCTCTGTACTCATTCTTGCAACTCCATATACTTCCTAAAATGAGGACTCCAGACCTGTATGCAACACTGAAGGTGTGGCCTGACCAATGCCTTATACTAAGGGATAATCACCTCTGTCTCTGCTAGCAAAATTCCTACATATCACTGATAAAACTCCATGACATGCTGTGGCAACCTGTCTGCACCATTCAGAGAACTTCTTACCTGACTGCACAATTACCCGCAGGTCTTTTTCATTCTCCACATCCCTGAGTGTAGTTGGTATGTTTTTCTCTTAGATTACTGTTACCCAAATGGAGTACAGTAAACCCTCACTATTTGCGGTATCTGTATTTGCAGTTTCACGTATTTGCGATTGCTGATCTAATATAAAATGAAACCTAAAAAAATGTGAATTTTAAAGCGCCGTGAATATTATCCGCCATAAAAAAACATGGGCGTGGCTAAAATTATCTTTCCCGGTCAAAACAGCGCTCAGTGGGTGGGGGGAGAGGGGGTGACAAAATCGCCAGCGTGGATGTTTTTCGCTAATGCTTGTTCAGTATGTGTTATGCGCTTGCAATGGAAGTTTTTGTCGTTTGCTTTTAATTTATATGCTTATAAATTGAATAAATTTATCAATTTATAAATTGATATGCTTATAAAAGTGATAAATCTACCGTTTTGCAGTGTAAAACAGACTTTTTCGAGTGTGTTAACGGACGAAAGTGACTATTGTGGACAAGTTCTTTCTAACCCGTACAAAAATATGGCTACGAATAACAAGAGAAATGTGAAAATATCAAAGAAGGTGATGACATTAGCGAATAAAATTGAGTTAATAGACAAAATTTCTAAAGGTGAAAGTGTCTCCTCAGTGGCAAAACATTATAAAATCAATGAGTCAACAGTATGATCAATCAAAAAATCTGCCGTAGTGTCCGTGAAAACGCGCTAGTTGCTTCAAAAATTTGCTCTGTAACTCGTGATGTTAAATTAGAAAAAATGGGAAAGGCTTTAAATCTGTGGATAGAAGACCGAACTCAAAAAATAAAATTCCGTTAAGTCCACTCATCATTCGTGAAAAGGCAAAACTCCTTTATCAACACTTTAGCGAAACTGGTGATAGCACTGGCGGGATAAGTTTTTTTTTTTTTTTTCTACAAAGGCGCTGGTTTGAAAGATTTGTTCGAAATTTCTAATAAATATTACATTTAATATTAAATTGTTTCTTATTTTCATTTGGATGCCATATGCTTGCATTTCACTATGTGCATAGTCATATTATGAAGGTACATATAATACATACATAGACAAAATTTTAGACTAGTTTTTCTTATATATTTCATACTTTGGAACGGAACCCCTTTATTACTATGGGAACCATAACTCAGTATTCGCGGCATTTCTCAGGAACGTAACCCCTGCGAATAGCGGTGGTTTACTGTACTTTGCATTTGTCAATGTTAAACTTCACTTGCCACTTCTCAGCCCATCTCCCTAACTTTTCTAGATCCTATTGCAGTAGCATACTGTGTTTGGTGTCATTAACAACCCTGCCAACCTTTCTATCAGCTGCAAACTAGGAAATTAAGCCTGATATATCTTCATCAATATCGCTGATAAATTCCTACATAAATGGGCCCAGCCCAACACTGAGGAACCCCACTAAAAACATTAGTCCACATAGCGCAATGTCCATTTATTACCACTCTGTGCCATCTCCCATTCAACTATCCCTTTATCCATTGCAGCAACTTGCCCTTAATGCCATACTATTCCTATTTGTACAACAGTCTTCCAAATGCAACAGTATCAAAAGTATCAACAGTATCACACGCACTGCTGCTGCTCCTACCCACCTGGCTACGGAGGTGCCACAGACCTCTCTCTCTTCTCAGTCATATACCAACTCAACTCCTGTAAGTTATCGTCTTTCATTTTAACCTTTCTCTTTGCATTTAGCCTCTGTCGGGTCAGCCATAAAATGTATGCCTTATAATTTAAATTTAAAAGTTTTAACCCTTATCTTCTGTACCGGCTTTTCAAATCTACCATATGCTGCATATATTTCATGTCAAAAACAGAGGCCTTACTTCTTGTTGTTTTTTTTTTCTTTGATTTCAGCGGCTAGCCCTTGAAGAAGATGTTGATATCATAGGATATACAACATTAAGTACTTATTACCTTCTTTCCCCTTCCTTGTTCTCTGTAGTTACAATTTCTGTTAGCACTTTACCTGTTCCATTCCCTTCCTCTCTACCTACAAACTTATGTATTCATTGTGGTTTTTTGGTTCTTTCTGCTTAATTTTGGCAATGTCCCTGGTCCATAAATCATTAATAATATATACTGTTACATTCTTTGTAAAATTCTCATAAATAAAGTGTGTGTGTGTGTGTGTGTGTGTGTGTGTGTGTGTGTGTGTGTGTGTGTGTGTGTGTGTGTGTGTGTGTGTGTGTGTGTGTGTATTTGTAAGCAATTAATGTGACTAGTGGGAATTAGGTGGCCCAATAGAACCAGAAATTGAAATCAAGTAACGAAACAATTGTTCCTGTAAAAAGAAAGCAAAATTAATACATTATTAAAAGTATTTAAAGCTGTAAATTTAATGATTTTAATGTTTTTTTTTCTGAAGAGTCAGTCGTCAAAACCAAGGGAAATGCAGCAATAAGTAAGGCCTCTGTTTCTAACATGAAATATCCATAGCACGTGGTAGGTATAAAAAAAAACCAAGTTATAATATGAAGATTAGTGGAAGTCAGGTTAGTGGTTAGTACAGGATGCTGAAGTATATTTCATGGCTGACCTGACAGAGATGGAGAAATCAAAAGTAGTAAAAATTAAAAATTGCTGAGGTAAGAAGAAAGGTTGAAATTAGGAGTCGGATCATTGGATCAATAACGCTACTTACTGTATAACCATGCCGGAGTTGAGGAGTAGGTTGTGTAGTGAAGGCCAGCATGCTGCAATGGAAATAAAGAGAAATACTTACTTGAGCCAGTGAATATATAGTGTGTAAAAGCGACCTCAGGCATTGGAATGCAGTAAGACATAAGAGGCTAATGGAGTTAAATGTGTTCGGAAGAAACAGGATTAAACACGATGAAACAACACCACTCAGGGTAGCGGAGTAAAGATAACTGACAAAGTAGTGTAATGCAGTTGCTGAACTTTGTATAAGGCGAAAATAGCAATCACAGCAGAAAAACAGTATCCCGATATTGCTTTTGAAAACCTAATTACTCACGGGAAATAAGGTAGGGCACCAGGACAGTGGAAAGCAATATGAGAAAGGGTGAATATAGGTATGCTCGGGCAGTTCAGAGCTGTTAACTCCTTGCTATAGTAGGACCCTGAACATAAGTCTGGGAGTGTGTCTCATGTGTTAGAGTCAATTTTGTTAATAATGGTGCAGGACAAGTATTATAATAGTATTTAAAGATTATTACCTTTCTAAGATTGTAATAGTGATAATGAAATAACATAAAATATGATAAAATATTACAATTAAAATACAATATCAATTATTAAAAAAAATACTCCTTTGTTAGCCAATTGGTGGGCACAGATTTTCCAGACCGTGAGAAACCAGAAGCTATGGAGTGTAGACTGTACATTATATACACATCCTGTATGCAGAGGTGTCAGATTGCTAATATATTCACAATATCTAAAGAATGGTTAATCAATGGTTAATTTTTTATATTTTAATATTTGGAGAGAAGAATTTTGTTGAAGTGATAAAGAAGGTAGGCAGCTGGGAACATATTATCCAGTAGCTTATTATATAGAATTCTAATGTTGTGCATGATCAGTCTGTTACTGCTACATATGGCGGCTATTCTAATGTACTGCAAAAGAATAACATTTGCGTGTATTTTCTTCGAGAGATATTGGAGTGCCACCGAAATTAAAGGCATCATGTTTGTCGTAGATATTAATGGTGGTTTGTAAGCCACTGATATCAATATTCAGATCTAGGTAGTTGGCTGTAAGGTTATTGGTTTTTTTCATAGTTAGTTCTGGAGGATAAATATTGGCAAACTACTGTAAAAAGTTGGTGCAATTTATTACTAGTAAGTCATCCATGTACCAGCATGCATTACCATCAGAACATGCATAGTAATAAGGTTTCACAATAGTACAGGAGGATAGCCAGGAGGATAGAGGTTAGCCAGGCACAGCTGGCTGGGCTTCCCATGCTGGGGGGGGGGGGTCCTTTAGTTTGAAAGTAAACTGTATTGCCATCAAATATGTAGTTGTTTGAAATGCATAGGTTGGTCAGACTATTCCAATATGCTAGTTTGAAATTTATAATATGGTCTAGCTATTCTACAGTTTAAGAACTGACTTCAGGTTTGATAGATCTATGCTGGTGAACAAGCTATTAAAGTCATATTTTGATATGCTAATAACGTTATTAGTTCTCAGGGCATCTATTACAGGCTAAAGTCTTACCAGGTTTATGTGCATAACTATGTTTCCAAGATGTGATGAATCTAAAACCCATTGGATTTTGTGGAATTTTGGCATGAAATAAATGTAGGGGTAATTATAATTGCTAAAATTGATTTGCTATTCATTTTTTAGTCAGATTTATCAAGGTATTATAAGATTACTATAATTTAACTATTCTAAGCATTTGCTATTCATTTTTTAGTATAATTGATTTTTAATTTTTTGCTGAAGGCAATAAGCTTTTTGGTGATAACACTGCTGAGAAGAGAAGTTTAAGAACAGTTTCTTCTTCTTCTTCTTCTTCGGTCCTTAGCTGGCAGCTGGGGGAGGCGGTTGGCCACACAACCAGTATGCTGCTGTAGGTGCCGCAGGGTTTCGGACTTGCTCTGTGATGTTCTTCCATACCTTACGATCCATGGCGTCAGTCCTAGCCTGGTTAAGGTCGAGACGTCGGCTCTTCAAGTCATTTTCCACTTGCTTGGCCCACGTTTTCCTAGGCGCGGTCCGTTGGATGCTCCATTGGGTGGGTCGTTGTCTCCAAAGGAGTGTGGATGGTATTCTATTCGTGCCCATTCTACATACGTGGCCAAACCATCTAAGCCTTCGCTTCTGGATTTGGTCGGCAATGGTTGGTTGCTGTTGGCATCTGGCACGGATGGTATCATTAGTGATGCGGTCGCAAAGAGAGATGCCCAAGATCTGCCGCAGGCATCGCATTTGGAATACCTCAAGTTTGTTCAAATCTAACTTGAGACAAATCCATGTTTCCGATCCGTAAAGAAGAATGGGCAGGATCAAAGTCCGAAAGAGTCGGATTTTAGTCTTTGTGGAAATGTTGGTCCTCTTCCACAGACACCATTTGAGCGAGGCGAACGCAGTGGCCGCCTGTCCAATTCTGCTGTGGATTTCCATGGTGGATGCAACTTTCTTCTCCTGGACCAGCGACCCAAGGTATTTAAAGTCCTGCACTTGCTCGATCTGGACGCCTTCGAGATAGATGGTGGCTTGCGACCCATCTGTTGTCAGGGCCTTTGTCTTATCAGCATTGATCTTCAAACCGTATGGCCGGGCAATGCGGGCAATGTCGTAGAGGAAGAACAGTTTAAGGGATAGTAGAAATTGGAAGTAAAGTAGTGGTGAAAAAATTTGAAAAACCTAGTACAAAAATGAACTGGGACTGAGGAAGAAAACTATATACAAAAATAATTTTATAAAAATAAATAAAAAATAATAAATAACACAGTATTCAGATATGGGAGGACAATTTTAGCAAGAGGTCGAATCAAGGGATGGCAAATATGCAAAATCTGAATACAGTAAATGAAAAGATGATACACAGCCAGGAATTTCATCAGGGAATGTATCTGGCTATGTATCATCTTTTCATTTACTGCATTCAGATTTTGCATATTTGTCATCCCTTGATTCGACCTCTTGCTAAAACTGTCCTCCCATATCTGAATACTGTGTTATTTATTTATTTATTATTTTTTATTCACATTTGTATAAAATTATTTTTGAATATTGTTTGCTTCCTCAGTCCCAGTTCATTTTTATACTAAGTTTTTCAAATTCTTTCACTTTTTCACCACTACTTCACTTCTAATTTCTACTATCCCTTAAACTTCTCTTAGTTCAGGTACTTTTTGTATTTTCGATTTTCAGAGACACTTTATTTACGTTACAAACCACACATTATTTATATCCTTTTGCTTCCTTAACTGCTGCACAGCATGTTTTGGAGCAGTAGACATATAACTTTTGTTATGTTCCTTTTTCTGCTTATTTTGCTTCTTAACAGTCTAATATTTCTACTACCACACCCCCCCATACACACCTATATAAACATTCTAACTATCCTCATTTTATTGCTGTTTTCATCTTTATTTAATTACTACTTTATCCCTTCCTCATCATCAATTTAATACTTTGCCCTTGTTCTAAATTCTAATTTTAATTCATATAATATCCACAAAATTCCAGCACTAAATTTATTTTTTCTTCTTTTTCCAAATTTACTTAAAAACCTACATTAAATTCAAAAATATTTTTTCCTACTCTGAAAATGCTTATATTTTATCCTTATTTTTACCTTATTTTTTTTATATCATTGACACTGTATTGGGACTACCTTGTCCATACTGTGAGAGATTGTGCTAATTTTAATCTTTTTGCTTTATTTTTCCTCTCTTCCACTGCTATGGACAAGTATAGAAACAATTCCTGATACATGATCAGGTGTAGTTCCCTGATGAAATACCTGACCATGTATCAATTTTTACTTCATCTGACACAAGATTTTGCATCTTTGCTATCCCTGTTTTCGACCAATAACTAAATCTGTCCACCCGTATCTGATGACTGCTTTACCGCCTTTTATTTTTAATTTAATTTTATTTATTTAATCATTTGGTATTAATCATTTTACTTTACAGTTCCCCCACTTCTAATTGGCTTTGCAATTCAGCCTGTAATTTTCTTAATTCATCATGACTTTTAGGATATTAACATTCTTTTTCCTTTTACAAACCTACAATATTTCTTTTTTTTTTCTACTGTCCTTACCCGTCTAGTCCTTGACACTTTGTGTACTTTTCACCTCCATCTGTGCACACTTTATCAGACTTATCTATTCTTCTCATATATACTTTTGCATCCTTTACTGCTGCTTTGCACATTTTGGTGCATCTGTCATACCTTACTTTTTTATTTTTATCCATCAACTGAAACTTTGATTTTACATTACGTTTAATATAAAATCAATATGTATATACACAGGGTTGTTAAAATTAAAATATTCCTATGTAGAGGGCTCTGGAGCGAGTTCTAAGGCTTGTATTGAAGAGAAATTTGGACAACAAGTACAATAAAGAAGGCGCTCATTATTTATTGGAAAAAAAAAATTAGTTACAAAATTTGCGACTATATGGCACTTTGGCAATACAAATCACTTGAACAGCACTACAATTGTTCAATGTGTCCTCCGTTTTGGTCAATAATAGTTTCCATTCGAAGAACAGCATTTTCTACAGCAGAACGCAACATGTCAACTGGAATAGCCAGCACATGACATCTAATGCTGTCCTTCAGATCTGCCAGAATTTGACATCCTTCCTGATATATCTGGTTATTCAAAAAACCCCACAACCAGAAGTCGATGTGGTGAGGTCCGGTGATCGGGGTGGCCAAGATGTCTGGAAACAACATTTGATGACCAATTCGTCTGTAAAGTGTTGCCTTAGCAATCTTTGGACACAATGGTGGATGTGGGATGGCACACCATCTTGCATGAATATGGTATCCTGAAGGTACCCACATTGTTGCTTGCAGCTCTAGTATTGCAAAATTTGCCAACATTTCATAATATTGTTGTCCGGTGACGGAACAGGTGCGGGGTCCAGTCGGTGTTACCTGTTCAAAAAAATATGACCCAATCATAAATGTGGCCATAAATCCACACCACACTCACTTTAGGAGAATGCAACGGGACCTCTTGGATAACTCAAGGGTTTTCTGTTGCCCAAATGCGACAGTTGTGCATATTCACTTGTCCATTTAAGCCGACGTGGGCTTCATCACTCCAAAAGATGCTATATGGCCAAGTGATATGCACTGTCATTCATGCCAGAAACTGAAGTGTGTATGTGAAACGAATATCTGCATCACCATGCTTTAGCTGCTGTAGCATGTGCATCTTGTAAGGATAGTACCGCAACGCCAGAAGCAGCCTTACAGTGGAATACGGCATGCTCATTTCATGAGAAACAGCTGGCACACTTGCGCTACCACATGGAGATTGTCTTGATAAATCCACAACAGCCACAGCCACATCTTTAACACGAGAGGAGTCCATCCTCGTTTTCGACATCTACCTGGTTGAACACCAAGATATACTGTCGCTTCAAATTTCCAATCATTTCGCTGACAGCACAAACAGTCATAGGTCCACGCCTTATGCGCTTCTGATAGTGGAATTTCTAATAGCCGCAGATACATTGTTGCTGTTCTAGTACAGCTTCACTAGTAGCACCTTTTCCTGCAATGTTGTTGGTATTGCTGCTGCTGCTGTAGTGCAAGCAAACATCTACTTTATGATTTTTAAGAGATTACTTTGCTTTTATACTACAGTAGAGCTGAGTAGTGGTGCTGTGGCAATAACTTACGTTATTTGTATAATCGTAACTAAGATAGTTACGCTCCATACGACTCACATCCAGCAAGTATGGTCTTGTCGTATGTACACCCAGGGTGCTGTGCTGGATATCATCATTCTTCTCTTCCTTGATGGTTTCTTTCTACTACTGTCAATCTCTCTCTCTCAGGGTAACTCGTGAATTTTTTTTTTTGGCTGGTGCAGCATAAGCCTCAGGCTTCCTTGCACCATATCGCTGCTAATAATAATAATAATAATAAACTACCTATATTAATAATAAACTACCTTCCTGATTAACATAGCAGTACCCAAAACTGGCAACCTGCAGAAAACCCGTGGGGAAAAAATCAGGAAGTACGTGAACCTAAGACAGGAGATCAGAGAGATGTGGCATATGCAATAAGTAACGACCATACCAATCACGTGTCAACCACAGGTATGGTGCCAAAGTCCCTACATAACAGCCTAGTAGCAATATGTCTCCCAGCGAACACCTACAAGGAACTCCAGAAAGTAGCAATCCTGAACACCTGTAGGATAGTCAGAGAGTTCCTCGACCAACAGTAACACCAGACATAACAACAACCACCCTGTGTACAGGGTAGCAATACCCGTCACGAGGTGGAACCCCCAATCAGGGAGAAATAATATAAGAGAACAACAGTAATAATAATAATACGGTGACAGTGCCATACAGTGACAAATTTTGTACCTAATTTTTTTTTTCCTAATAAATGGCGAGAGCATTCTTTATTGTACCTGTTGTCCAAATTTCTTTTCAGTACAAGCCTTAGAACTCGCTGCAGAGCCCTCTAATTAGGGATACTTTAATTTTAACAACCCTGAATAACAATTTGCATGGAAAGGCCTGAAAAACTGAAAAAGTGAATCATTCTGTTGCATGATACTATATATCCATATATGGAAAATTTGAAGATGAAAAGATCAAATCTGGGCAGATAAATCGTGAAGCCCCCCATTAATTTTATTATTTTTTATTTTTTATTAAAAAGTGGCCCCAGCCAGAAACTCCACCATACATATTACATATACAGGGTGATTCACTACCAGTGCGACAAACTTGCAGGAGGTGTAGGGGGCACAAAGACAAATCGGAATCACATAGCATTGACGGGTCCGAAATGCCTTTGTCATGCAGTAGAGGACGTTGAACGGGAGATCGCATGAACAGTGATCTCGCTGGAAGTCAGCATTTGCGAACCGGTTCCCAAGGCAGTAGGATGGACGAGTATTCAAACGATGAACTGGCCGACATGCACCTCGCATATGGAGCTGCGGACTGTAATGGGAGCGCCGCTCTGCGCTTGTACCAGGAACGTTTCCCGCACAGGCATGCTCCTCATCATGCGATTTTCGCGTGTGTGCACAGAAGTTTACGTGAGACTGGTTGTTTCACGAGAGGTACCATGAATCGAGAGCGAACGATGAGGATGCTAGACAATGAGGAGAATGTCCTACGTCTTGCAGAAGGCAATCCATGTACGAGTACTTGAGCGATAGGCCAACGATTGGGTATTTCCCAATCCACTGTATGGAGGATACTGTCGACAAACCAAATGAGTTCATACCATCTGTAACGCGTCCAATCCTTGGAGCCTGTGGATTATCCACTCGAGAGGACTTTTGCTACTTGGTTTCTTCAACAGAAACGGTTCGCAAATGCTGACTTCCAGTGGGATCGCTGTTCACGCGATCCTCCCGTTCAACATGCTCTACCGCATGACGAAGGCATTTCGGACCCTGCAATGTTATGCGATTCCGATTCGTTTTTGTGCCCCCTACACCTCCTGCAAGTTTGTCGCACTGGTAGTGAATCACCCTGTATAGTACATACATACATATTATATACAAATTACAAGGTCATAAAACAAGCCGAGAGAATTCAATTAGCCATTCTCAATCAACATATCACATGTCTAGATAACAAATCACACGACACATTAGAAATAAATGTCGGAAATATAATCTGTGGTGCAAGGAACCACTAGACAAAGCATATGGCATGATGAGCCATATAATATGAAAGAAGAAACACGACACAAGGAGCCAATGACCTTATGAAGTCAACATGAGATGAAGGCTAATGCAAGACTTCAATAATCCTCACTGGTCCTAAAATTGCAGAAAACTAATGACTTGACATACAAATTGGTTGATACAATGAGCTAATATTGTTTTAATAAAAGTATCATAACTAATTGCAACATATACCACAATCCTTTTCATTAATCCATTAAAAAGGAAGCAGTCAAACAGTTGAGGAAATCACAAGAATCTAAAGATGATCCTATACTGCACATGTTGTGACTAGCATCCCACCAATACTTCAGAATAGTACCTCTCATCCTGCCTACTCTATAAATAAAAAGATCTGATCTGATCTGGAGGGAGAAAAAAGAAAATCTCCACACTATCATTGAATTGTGCAATTAATACCAGCCCATCAAGACCAATTATATCAAATTCAAGCTCCAAGCATCTACTGTGTAAATAACTTACAACAGGAGACCCCCAGGATTTTTTCCAATTTCAACCAAGCTTTAAGAAACCCCAGGGGCTTACATCTGGTGAGTATGGGCTTGGCACACCCAGAGTCCTGAGCTGGATATGATCATTCTTCTCTTCCTTGGTGAGTCCCTTCTCTCTCTCTCTCTCTCTCTCTGGGTAACTCAGAAATTTTTTTTGGCTGGTGTAGCAAAACCACAGGCTTCCTTGCACCATATAGCTAATGATAATAATGATAATGAAACAATATATATAGCAGGATGATTCAGAAAAGACTGAAATAATCAATCACACACAATTATGCAGTTTATTTCAGCATCTTAAACTGTCATACAGAATTCGTGTCATCAGACGATAAGCCGTCTAATATTTTTTTCCTCAAGTTCAAGTAGTACAGATCTCCAGATTAATTTCCTGGAAAATTTTTGAAAAGCCAGAAAACCTTGCTCAATCTTAAGTAATTGAGCTTCATTGTCCTCAACTGAGCAAGCCTCTAGTAAAAAATCAAGGTGATAATCACTTGTTTGTGCAGAAATTCAAGGCAGATGATGAACTCAAGTGCAGTCCATGCAGTAAGCCTATATCATAGTGGCTAACCATGATCCAGTGGTTAGCATGCATGGCTTCAAGCCTGTATGCTACTACAAAAATGCCTATTGTGTGGTAATGAATACACTCTTCTAGTCTAGACATTCTCATAATAAATGGAAATTATTTATTTAATTTCATGTTGCTGACATCAGTGTCTTGCTACTGTGATGGCAAAAATGCATGATGTTTAGGAACAATATCTCAAAAAAAAGTTTATAAGCTGGAGTGATTTAAAAAAAAAAAGGAAAAAAAAAGCCATCTTCATAGATTCCACGAGTTCTTGGTGCTTTGATCACTTTTAATTGCAATGTCACTCTGAGTCTATTTTCAGTTATTATAAATTCATTCAATTCATAGTGTTAGCTAGATCTTAAGTTTTAAAACTTTAGATGTAAATTTGGAGGCAAAATATTTATTCAGTATACCATTGCAGTTCAGGATTGTCAAAGTTTCAACTTCAATTAACAATCTTAAATTCATTATGCACCAAAACTATTTACAGTATTAAAAAATTAACATAAACTATGCTGTACTTGCCATACTGTTAGTTGTTTTACAGGTTAAAGAGCTCAACTACTTTGGTTATAGTGCACTAATTCATATTATGTTTTCATGTTTTATTATTTTCATATTTTATGTTCTTGTTCTTTGCCCTTGAAAATTTTTGGCCCACCAGATACTGAGGTCATAGCAGTAAACCAGTTTTTATGTTACTGTATAGTATATGTTCATTCTTACTTATATCAGAACATAAATACAAATGAGTGATGAACTCTCCTGTTGGTCAGACACTAAAAAGTATAGTAATATTTCAGCAACTTACAAATGAGGGCTTTCTTGTTAACCACATGTATTTGTTTATGTCAGCATTTAAGTAGGAGTGAACAGATTACAGGTCATATATGTCAGGTATTACATCTGAAAAACTGTTGTTGTTATGCAAATTTTGCGACATGAGATGGCCAATATGTGTCTGTCAGAAACACTATGTTCATTTTAATGATTTATGGATATATCAAAGTGTATAGAAGTAAATGTTTGTGAGTGAGGAAGGTATGCCGAATGCACAGTCTTCTCAATATAACTTCTTCCTGCATGTTTGTACGTGAGCTAGAATGCCATGAACATAGATTTTTTTTATTCTGCGGAGTTTATTGTATGGTTGGTCCCTACAAAGCTGTTTCCAAATGGAAGTATATTTGGTATGAAATACAACCCTATAATCTGTAAATGGTACAAACTGAAAGTTATCTTGTATATTAAGATCTGGATTTTTTGCAGCTTGGTCTGCATGATTATTTCCTGGGATTCCAACATGGCTGGGAATCCAACAGATATACACGTTTTCTTGCTTTATGCAAAATTCTGAGTTGTTTTTTATGATGCTGAATCAAGGAATTTGAGAAATATTTGTTATTCTGTAGAGCTGCTACTGCACTAAGGGAGTCGGTATAGGTTAGAGCAGGTAGAAGTTGGTGCTCGGTAATATCATCCAGTGGTAGTTTAATAGCATATAATTCTGCTGTAAAAATATTGTAAATATAAGGCAAGGAGACAGATATAGTATATTCCGGTAAAACTCCACAGTAGTTTGGAAACGTATTTCCCAAATTTGAGCTAAGTGTCTGAGATGCAGTCCTACTGGTTTATTTTCATTTGGTTTGCAATCATAATTACTCGTCCATAGTGGATCATGAATAATGGATCAATTTGGATGTGATGGCTGACTGTATATTTTTTTCCGCATACAAGCACAGTAGATAATCTCATTGAAGGTGCAGTGGGGGGTTCCGATGCATCTACATACAAGCTGTATAATTGGTGGAGTTCTAAAGGCTCCTACAGCTATACAGAGAGCATTATGGTGAATGATATCTAGGCGATGTAACATGCTCCTTCTTGCTGAAGCATATACAGAAGATCCATAATCCAAACGAGATCTAATCAAAGTTTTATATAATTGTAGTAATGTGTAACTGTCGGCTCCCCAGGCCATTGAGGTTACTGTGCATAAGATTTTAAGTTTTGAAAGGCAACTAGTTTGCAGTCTTAGTACTATGTTCATGAAAGTTTAGTTTTTTTATCTAATGTTAAGCCTAAAAGGAGAAATTTTGAACAACAGGTAGAGCAATTTTATTTTAAGTTATAAGACCGGTTCAGTATGAAGACCAAGCATTTTACAGAAATGTATAACAGCTGATTTTTTCTCAGATATTCTATATCCATTATTTTTAGTCCATGCTTCTACTTAGTTTATGGATAATTGGAGCTGTCGTTCAATCGTGTTCATGTTTTGTGATTGAAATGAAATGGAAAGATCATCAGCATACATACATATTTCCAGTGAAAGTGCTTTAACCTTTGTGATATTGTTCACCCGCAGCACAAACAGGGTTGCACTTAATACTGAGCCCTAGGGGGGGACCCCTTCCTGTTGTATATATATATATATTGTAGATAAACAGCCTTTATATCGTATCTGAAATGTTCCGTCAGTAAGGAATTTTTCTATAAATTATTATTATTATTAGCCATATGGTGCAAGGAAGCCTGAGGCTTATGCTGCCTCGGGGTAGTTCAGAAAAAAATTTCAGCTCAGAACCCTGGGGTGTGCCAAGCCCATACTCACCAGATGTGAACCCCTGGGGTTGAATGTGGGGGTTTAAGCCCTTGTTCCATTGCAGGAAGTTAGGGGGTTATAAATGTAAGTGGTCGACTAGAACCCACTGCCCACAAGTTTAAGTTAAGTGAGAAAAAATATCTCTCAAAAGAAGAACTGGAAAAGCGTAAATTACGTAAAATCATATATACATGGTCTCATCCTGCACCCCAGATAGGGTGAACAGATAGAAAGGTGTAGTGTAGATGAGATAATAAAAAATAAATATAATGAATACAGGAAGGACAATAAATATGTTGTCACATACAAAGGTGGCCACATAGAATGGGATCTTTTACCAAGGTTGAGTATACCTTCTGCAAATTTAGAATTGTTCGAGTGTCCAAAATTTTTGGAACTGCAAGCTCTAGTGGAAGGCAAAAATGGGTGCGGATTTCATTTACCTCTCTGCGTGAAATTAAAAATATATTATATCTTCAGTTTTCACTGTATTTTCAGGGGAAATATTGGTTAGTCCTTTAAGCTGCATCAATTAAAAATAATTAACTTTCTGATTAAGCACAATTAAAAATAATCATGTTCAAATAACATTAAACATTTTAATTATTGGTAAAGATATATGCACATTAATATAGTTAGCAGAATAATAAGAACATTACAATTTTCAGATATAAGACACAAATTTTATAATTTCATATAATATTAATAACATTCAATAAAAACATGAAAAGACAAACACTTCTTGATTGGAATTACATTCTCATTAAATTATTTGATGATTATGGCCCATGAATAATTTAAAAATAAAAACTACTAAATAATACATTGATCTTTCTTTTTCCCTGGACCAGGTGAGTTTTTACAATTCTTTTGTTATTTATTCTTGATATTTCTGTTACCCATTAGGCTGTTATTTAATACTGATTATTTTTTAGGATAATGATTCTTTTGCAACTAATTTTTTTAACAGTATTCAATAAAAAAAAACACATTGATTTAAAAATTTCAGTTTAAGTGATATTCTAATAATACTTTTGATTTAAAAAAGCACACACTGTATTCAAAATAGCACCACTAAAGAATATATTTTGCTTTTAAAAAAGAATTAAAAATAAAACCATACATTGTAATTAAAAGTTCAAATAATATTTATACATTGTATTCAAAATAACACTAATAAATTTATTGATTAAAAGTAATAAAAAAAATAATAAAAAGCCACACATTGTGTTCAAAATAACAATAATTAAAAAAAAAAAAAAAAAAAAATCAGTTCAAGTTGCATTCTAATAATTCTTTTGCGATATTATATGTAAGTGTTTGAGTGGTGCAATAGTTAAAACAGTTACTTCTAAGCCCAGAGACCTGGGCTCAAATCCCACTGAAATTCTTTTTATGAAGAAACTTGTGGTGCCATCCAGCAGCAAAATTTAAAATAAAAAATAAATAAATAACCCATGGCAAGTGCAAAGCATCATGGGAGAAACTCGCACAATGTATCTGGGGAAAGGAAAAATGTTGGAGTCCTTGTGAGGAGATCGCGCAAAGGATCAAGGGAGACAAAATCAGCTCAAAGTGGCTTGATGGCTGTGCCCTCTAGTACTGATGGCACAATTAAATTCTGTTCAAAGTGCCTCGGTGGATGCACCCTCTAGCGGTGGCTAGAAGGTGCATCCACCATGGGGCAGGGCGGGCAGTAGACCACCCGCTGGGAAAATCTATTCAAAGTGCCCGTGCCCCTACTTAGTTCCTTCGAGTTATTAATACGATGCAGACAAATTTTCTTTCAGGGCCAGTGACTGTCACGTCTTCATCGGTGTCACATGCAGAAATAAATCCAGGTACTCAATTATCGAGCTACAATGGCTTTTCTAAAGCACTGAATTCCACTATTCCAATCAATGTTTCATATCAGGAATCAATTCTTTCATCAACAGATGATGGCTATTGCTCTTGATTTTTTAATTAAATCTGAAATCATTGGAGATGTGGAATAGATGTGGCAATCTGATATTTTATAAGTGAAGACGAGTATTTAGAAACTTGTCATGTGTCCACTACGTCATTCTAAATACTACTGTGCATTTCAAAATACACAATTGTGGTTCTGGCTTTGTAACATTTTTCAAGTTTGGTATTTTTCTGTGCACCTCCTGTAAATTACGATTCTAACATTGGAAAAAAAAAAGAAAAAAAAAGAATTTAGTTTTCTATTGTTTTTTTTTTTTTTTTTTTTGTAGTTGTTGACGCATAGGCTTCTGTGGCCATAATGCACCTCTCAAGGTTTTTACAGTACTTTGATCCAAGCCCGAGGCGGAAATCAAACCCGCGACCTTTGGGTTGCCAGGCAGGCACTTTACCCACCCGGCTATCCCGGTCGGCTTTTCTATTGGTGGCTGGGAGTCAAACTCTTTGAGTTACCTATTATGAATTCGAACTAGTGATAGTCCTGGAGAATTCTAGTGCCTTCTTATGTCTTTTGGCAAACAGGCAAAATCCAGTGGTGCAAGTTAAAAACAAATTTGAATATTTTGATACCCAGCTTAACATCCATTTAAACATGGAGGTTTTAGAATTTGAACTTTTAGTGCTGAAAATTCCTTTTTTTGACGATTTCTTTCAAATTTTGGAATCTTAAAAAGGAATATTCCAGATGATGCAAGACTGCATTCTTGTGGAGTTACATTTAGTTTGTAAATGGTTGAAAGGGCCACACTTTTTTTCAATTTTTACATGGTGGTTAATATCATAAATGAAATTAATGTGTTATTACAATTAATATTTTTCATCAGTAATAATAGCATAGGCCAGATTTGATTCTAATATCAATATTTATCATTACATGCTACCAGGGACATTTTCTCTGTTATATATTTTATATGACTATCATCGTGCAAGCTCTCATAGCAAAGTGAAAAGGTTTTATTTTTTAGAATTTCTTAAAATTACTATTGTCAAGCAAAATCATAAAAGTATAGTTTTGTCTTATTTGAAACAATATGATTAGTAGTATCGTACGCTTTGTTACATTTTGTGTTCAAGCTTTTCATAGCAATGCAATGGCAATTTTTAAATTCTCAGGGTAACCTACTCGTGCTCCTGTTTTGTAAATTTTCTAGTGAAATACACCTTTTATTCCTATTTCAGCTATTTTCAGCTGAAATACACAAATTTTCTTTATTCAAGTATAAAAATAAAGGGAAAAATAGGTAAAGTATACATAAGCTGAAGTTGGAAAGTTGTTGAATGCAAATCTGATTGTGAAATTTCTTTATTCTGGTTGGTGATGGTGTACAAATGTTTAGTTTTTACAAAAGATTTGCGGGGTTCTGCACGTATGCTGCCCAAAAAGGGGTTACAAACTTGGAATTCCGAGAAAAGTAAAAAACATAAGTCTGTAAAGGTGATTAAGATAGGAATAACACCATTTATGAACCAACGGTCCTGGTTATAAGGTTGTAAACCTTTTTTGAGCAAACAAAGGAGTTGAGAGGCTAGGGGTCTCCATCCTAAATAAACAAAGAAAACAGTTTATTAAGATATTTTTACATAATTTTCTGTCTCTTACCAGCTTTTGTTTAGCACCAAACCCCTGGGAATTTGCAAAAAGTAACCTGGAACAAGACATGTTGCTAAGGGGGACTTCTTTGTGTGTGCTTGAAGTAAAGATTTTAGGTGCCAACTCAGCATTGTTATGGGCCTTTATCAGAGCTTGACGAACAGAGTGGATGACCTCAAAGGAAATAAATTGGAGGATCATCAAGCTGTCAGCTACCCACAATGCCAGAGCTTGGACTTGATCATCAGGCAACAGAGCGGCAACTTCCAAAGCAGAAGACATTGGTCCAACACGAGCTAGTTGTCGGTGACTTTTGTCAGGGAAACAGGAATATATTGTGCAATAAAGATAGGTGGAATAGGGCAAGATGGGCAAAAGTTGATGACATTTTAGAACAGGTATCTTGTAAAGGCACAAAAAATATTGTTATACATGATGGCACTAATGACGAGTGGGAGATCACCAGAGTTACTTAAAAGTAAAGGGCAATGTTGAAAGTCACACATTAGGGATAAAATTGAAAATCCGACTTGTGCAATTCTGCTTAGACATGATAGGTGCTCCTGGATGTACTTTACACGATAAGGGCTCCTGCTTAGTTTCGCTGTTGTGTGCTCGTGTTCAGTTATTATCATGCTGCATCGTTCTTGTATCTGTTTTTTTTGCTATTGCCATTTCCTTTTCTCTTCTTTTATTTTTAATTGTTATTCGTGTTGGGTTTTTTTTTTTTTTTTTCATTTTTTTTCCCTTCATGGTTTTCAGAAAGAGAATTAAATATGATCGAGGTGCTTCTCACCTGCTTTTTGGTCAACAGTGTGAATTTGTTATACATGAGATGCATGTTAGTCACACCACAGTGAGTGACTGGAGGAGTTTTTTTTTTTTAGAGGTATGTGTAGATCTGCACTTGAAAGAAAACATTATGATTGATGGCGTGAGTGCTATTGTTGAAATTAATGAGAGTAAGTTTGGCAAAAGGAAGTATAATAGAGGTAAAAGAGTGAATGGGCACTGGGTGTTTGGTGGGGTTGAACGAGGCACATCACTGTGTTTTTCCACGGTTGTTGATAAAAGGAGTAAAGAAGTCCTCTTAGACATCATTAAGACTTGCATTTTGTCCAGTACTACTATAGTATCGACTGCTGGAAGTCTTATGATTGCCTAAGGGATGGAGGGTTTAAGCATATAGCAATAAACTGCATGTCATCGATCCTGAAACTGGTGCAAACACCAACAGTATTAAGGGATCAGGGAGTGCTATTAAATGGCAACTGCCATCGAGAACAGTAGATGGTCAGTTCGACTCATACGTGCAGAATGTGGCAGTGTATGCACTCTGAGTGAAGACCGATGTTTTCCTGAAAGGAGTTTAGAAATACATCAGCCCACATGCCAGGACTGATGAGGTGAGTTGCTTTGCACTCATGTAGGTTTTTTTTTGACGATTTCATTGTTTTCCCATTTATTGTATCAGTGGTTAGTCTAACACTGTTTTTCCAAAGTGGGGGTCTAGGGGGCAGCAGAATAAAAAAAAAAAAGCATTAGTGTCCACGAGCTTCAGCAATTCTCATTGCTACTGCTTGTGGAATCAACTAGTGATGCATTGTCAGAAAAGCTGGGGTTTGGCAGCAGTAGCCCCCAAAATTAATAAAAAAAAAAAAGCATTTTAGATATAGAATCATCTAATAATGCACAGGCAGGAGGAATCAGTGGTTGCAAGCAGTGAAAATTTTTGTTACTTGATTTTTAAAAAAAAATTGCAGTTTTGCTGTTTCTGTATTTCAGCTGCCAAATACTGTGATCCCCAAATAATATGCATTTTTGTTACTTGATTAAAGAAAAAAGCCATTTTGCAGTTTCTTTCTGCTTCATTTTCAAGCCACATGACATCAGCCTCTAATGTGCAGTCCAGAAGAAGAGGGGGAAATGCAGCGAGTAAGTAGAGTCACAACCAGTCAATCATTGCTCTCCCCCTCTTCTCCACACTGCCATTTTGGAGGATGCACTGTATTCTGGAGTTTTACCAAAGATTAATACAAAAGTTTCTTTTTATTGTTTGAAAATTTCTTTTCTTAAATTTTGTGGAAGTTGTCTCCTCTGTATTCTAACTGAAATAGATCTTGTAGGATTCCGAATCTCCATGTTGTGTCAAAAGATTTTTCAAGATCTAGATTTACTATCACCATATGCTGCTTTCTTATAAATAAGTTTGTAATATTTGTTTCAACTTTGACATATAGATCAAGTGTTGATCTATTTTTCCTAAATCCAAATTGGTGGGGTGATAAAACATTCTCTTTTTCCAGCAACCATGCAAATCTATTGTGCAATTTGTTCAAGGATTTTCCCTAAGCAGTTGATCAGTGAAATAGGGCAAAAATTATATGTATAGGAAAGATCTTTTCCAGGTTTGAGAAATGCATGCCACCATATGGATGGATACAGGTCGTTCAGAAAAATTCTATTATATAGAGCTAGTAGGATATCCAGACAATCATCGTTTAAGTGTTGTATCATAGTATAATAAATGCCATCAGGACCTGGTGCACTATTAGGCAATTTTGTAATGGTTTTAAGTAATTTCTCTTTAAGGAATGGTAGATTATAGGAATCAGATGTCTTGGTAGAGAAATTCAACTTACTCTGTTCAGCCTGCCCTTTCCAATGGAAGACTGGAGATTGTATGCTAGGATATCTTCCACTTAAAATCCGAATTTTTTTCTACACCAAACCAGGAATTGAGTTCCCAGAGTGGAAGCAAACGTGATCCAAGAATTTTTCTTTGCCTTTTTCTGAATTCTCCTTGCTTCGGCTATGGCTTTTTTATATGCAATCAAATTAAGAATGAGGGTAGTTGGATATTTCCGGAATCCATTCCATGCACAATTTTGTTTTGATTTTGCCGTAGCACATTCTGCATTCAACCAAGAGTTGTACCGCACCTGCCTTGCCTTACTTATTTGAAGCACTGTAGCTTTCAAAGCTTCTAGCAGTTGATCGTTGATATATATGACAGTATCATCTATTGGCAGGATTTCTATTAATTGCTTATCCAGTTTGATTAATTGCAAATATTTACTCCAATTAGCTTTTTAAAAATTCCATACTATTCTGGTTTCTTCTGTAAGAGTCGATTGTGTCTGTATGGAACATACTATCGGAAAATGATCACTGTTTTAAGGATCATTTAATACGAACCATTCTATACTGGGATAAATTTATGGAGAACATAGTGTTCAGTCTATTGGAGAAGTGATATCTGTAGCCAAACTGATATAAGTGTGAGATCTGGTATTCAGTAAATTTAGTTGTTGATCATCTAGAAAAGTTTTGATTAAGTTACCTCTACTGTCCATGTGAGAAGATTCCCACAGATGATGATGGGCACTCATATCTCCCATAAGGCAATAGGGAGGTTGAAGCTGCATAGTAAGATTTTTTAATTCCGACCGGGAGAGAGGAATATTTGGTGTAAGATAAAGGGATGAGGTTGTGATAGAAATTCCAATGGCAATTCTCACTGCTACTGCTTCTCACCCAAATTGGTTTTTAATGTTGTTTGCTTATCTAGTATATTAGTATTCACCAAAATTGCCACTCCCCCTTTGGCAGTTCTTTTATCATTTCTGTCTCTCAGGAAAAGTGTATAGTTTTGAAATGTGGGTGAAGGTTGAGGTGTTAGATGGGTCTTCTGAAGGCAAATTCAGACCAGTTTATACTGCTGAATAATATCTTTTATTTCATCGAATTTTCCACGTAAACCACAACAGTTCCATTGCAAAATAATATACTGCATTACTTAGGTCTCAAAACTATTTGTTGAATCTGACTTTCACACGGTTTACTAGATGCTGTCTGCTTTGTTTTTGAAGATGTTACTTCTGATTTCTGCCTTCCAGGCATGGAAGTATCCTACTCTTTAGCACTGGATGTTTTCTTGTGTAGCTGTTTTTGTCATTAATATTACTTTACTCCAGTCTATAATTTGATTTAGAGGTATTACCAGCTCCGTTTGAGTGGCTGTAGTTTGCTGTCGTTTCACTGCTGAAGCATAGGAACGTGAAGGTTTGGTTGAAAGTATCTGTTTTCTTGCTTCCAGATAAGACACTTTATTTTCTTCTTTGTATTTTTGTATTTGTTTTCCCCATATCCACATTTCGCATGTCTTCGAAGAAGGAGGGTGATTTCCATGACAGTTTGGACAGAGTGGTGTAGAGGAGGTGCAGTTTGCTTGATTGTGTTCTTTCGATCCACAGAGCGGACAGATGGGATCACTGCGACATGTTGCTTGAGAGTGTCCGTATCGCTGACAGTTGTAACACCTTATTGGATTTGGTATATATGGTTGGATTTTGCAATTTAAATATCCTGCTTTAACTGAGTGGGGAAGAGAAGGATTGTTAAAGGTGAGAATGATTGGGTTGGAGTGAAAATGCCATCTTTCTTCATCATTCTCCTCCTAACATGTATTACTTTTTGTTCTGTTAGTTTGCACAATAACTCTTCTTCTGAAACAGTCAAGAGGTCCCATTCAGTAATAACACCTTTCAATGTATTCAGGAAATTATGTGGGATAATTTCAACTGGCAGTCCTGCAAAATTCTTTGTTTTTAGCAATTTCTCAGATTGATGACTTAGTGAGGTTTCTACTAAGAGATCACCTGATTGTAATTGTTTTATCATTTTTGGTGATCCAATCATGGACTCTAGACTTCGGGACTAAGAATAGGGATAATTTTCAAACGGGTTGTGTTGATAACGAATGTATCACCGAAAAGAAAGGTACAGTAGGCTGAGAGCTGCTGATTTTCATTCTCTTAGCCTGAGACATGTTTAGTTGCAAGTCATCAGATTTATTGGTGTTAACTTTCTCCAATCTTGTGTTGTTAGTTTTTTGGTCCATTTTAAACTCCTTTTAGTCCTGGGTGGTGTCTTTTCACCCAGGTCCAGCCCCACCATTGGGAGGCAGGAATAGTGCCACAAAGTGACCAAGCAAGTAAAATAGAAGGTTAGTACAGAGAAAAATTAAGAAAGGTTACTTTCCTTTCTGGACACTTCTTCCTTATGCTTTAAGAAAGAAAACTCTTATTATATATTTGAGGAAGAAAAAATGTCTGAACTCAAAAGGGAAAACATCTTTCTAATATAATCGCAGGGAAGATCACTTGGCCTCAAGATTCGCTTGGCACCTGGGGCCTGAAAAACTGTGTTCGTTGTGTGAACTGAAAACACACACACACACACACACCTCAAGGTAATGTTACTCCCTCCCTGCCACCTGCCCAACCAGAGCTAAATCCATGATCCAGCAGGACCGTAAGAATTCCTCCAGCATCCAATAGAATTCTAACCTAGACTGCTCACATGAGTAAGGCAAAACCACTAATTCCACAGAAGATATGTATAATGTCTCTAAAAGCATATTTTCATTGGCTGATCTGTATGTTATGTGGCTGAAATACTTGGAATAACTCACATGGAAAATCCCTACTCTCCCCTGGGATTACCTGAATACAGCCATAACTGAAGACACTTAAGAATTTCCACAAGCAGGGACATGTAACAGTGATTAAGTGATATAACTCTATAAAAATAATTTTAATAGAGTTGTATCTCAAACTAGTTTGTCAACATTAAGACAACTGATTTATATGTTTATGAGATCAATCGGCAGGTTACAACATATTGTTGATCAGATGAGTCATGCGTTTGACAGCACGATAAGCTGTGTAACATGTAAGAGATGTTAAAGATAAACTGACCACACAGAACCGGAATACAGTTATAAATGTTTGGACACAGAGATGTCAGTTGGAAAAGATCCATCGAGGGATGCAAGCAGAACAATTCATATTTTCACAAAGAACCAGAACAGACAAATGTGTGCAGTTCTGTCAAAGCCAGAACTGCACACATTAGTCACAGCTTCTACGCTTCATAGAGTAATAGAGTAAAAATGGTATCCACTGGATACACTGTGGTGCCTTTCATATCTTCAGGCCTCTAAAAGGAATGCCAGTTTCAGCTGAATATTGAAGTTTAGCAAGCTATTGGTGATTCATTTCGTCAGGAATTGCCAGGAAGATATCCTAGATGTATGTTGTATCTACCAAGCAATACGCAAATGCCCTTAAAAGGGTTTTAGTTCAACCTCCTTCCTTATACAATTTCAAAAATAGTAAAATAAGCCTGTGAGAAATTAATTCTTATAAATTAGTTTCCACAATCCTACAGCAGCATCCACTATTGCTGAATAAAATATGATGGATAGAATAAATATAACCATTGCCACTAAAAGAAATTTCTTGTATAACTATTTTAAAGATATTAAAGGTAATATAAAGAAAAAATATAAAGATAAAATTATAAATTTTAGAAATAACAAAAAATATAAATTGTCTGTAATAAACATCACAATTTTATCTGCTATATAAATAATATATCATAACATTAAATTACATTACCTTGACAAGAGTTCATGCTGAGACATTTCTTCCATATACAATAAATGGTGAAATTTTTTTTTATAATCAGATTCTGTTAAAGAAGAATCCAGAGAAATTTCTTCATAATTTGACAAATCTGGCAGCCGGTAACAAGAGAGTAGCAGCTTTTCTTTCTCAGCTAAGCAGTACGGAGAGTTTTCAAATGGTACAACATATGAATTTTCTGTGTCCCATTTTTCAACAAATGATATATTCAATTCCCTCTTCTTTTGTGACCTTTCCGAGTGCAAAAGGGGAATTACATCAACTGTAAAACTTCGAACTAAAGCTGGATCACATCCAAAATCAAAAGCAATAGCTTGGCGAAAAGTACCAAACATTGATGTCTTAAATACCACCTGCAAGGAACGAATACTATTTATAGTAGTAGTTTACATGAAAAAAATTTTTTTTTATTTATTTATTATCATTGTAAGTTTGATACAAAGTTCCATCAGAATGATATATGCAAAATATGAACTGAAATTAAAAGTAGCATAACTAATGAAAATCAAAAGAAAGTTTTAGTACTCATTCTTGAGACTAAGAATTTTACTGAATGGCAAATTTCTCTGTCTGTATACACCTATAATAGTTAGGAATTTTAAAATGTAAAGGCTGGACCAAAATAAATGCAATATAATATGTTGTTTATTTCACAGGTCAATTATGTACAAGTATTGTACCCCTTATCCTGAAAACTGGAAGAGCCCAAAAACTGGGCAGTTTAGTTATTTTTCATTTTTTAAATATGATTATATTTAAGTTAAATAATATTTAAATAATATTTAAGTTAAATAATATTTAACTTAACACATCAAAAAACAGTTCACAGCACCTCCCACTCCACAGCTATGTTTAGTGGCTGTCCAACTTTCGACTGCCAAAAGTAAATGCTGTGGTAGTATAATTACTAAAGAACATCACATAGGAGCTTTGAACATAGAGATGCTTAACCAACCCATGTGTTGGTAACAAAATTTTATCTTAGTTGAAGCACACTAGAAAATACAAATCCCTTGACCTAGTACTTTTAAGATATGGAACAGAACCAAAATGAATCACAACTAACATAGAGCAGCATAGTATAGAGAGAGAGAATGCCATTTTGCCAAATAATTTACAATTGTCTCCATACTAAATAAAAGTACCTGATGGTTCTCAGTAAAATAGCAGTGAGTGTGGATACCTCCAACCATGCCAAAGTACATACAGGATATGTGTGAAAATCCTTGGGGTAAGGGAATCTTATATGCTAATGCTAATATGCTGCTCTATGTCATTATGATTAAATCAGTTCTGGTCAATATCTTAATCAGAATGTATTTTCATTTGTATAAAATCATTTAATTTGGATAATGTCTTCACTCTGTAAATAGTTCCTTAAATTTGTATAATAACAAGTATACATTATCTTAATTTCAAGCTTCCCCATGTCACACAAAAAAGGGTTCTATAGAAGACCTAAATAAACATAGCCTGTAACATTTTAGTAAATTGAAGTACCAGGTCAGGAGTTTTTTACCTTCTAATATGCTTCAATAAAACTATAATTTTTTTACCAACATGTGAATTGGTTAAGTGACTCCTCATTTAAAATACTTTAAACACTATGGTCGTCTAATCAGTATGAAATTCAAAAAGGAAAAAGTAATGAATGTTTGTTATAAACATTGGTTAAAATTTGGGATTAGCATTAGTTAGCCATCAACAAAACTCTTGGTCCTACAGGTTTTTCATTTCTAATGTAGATCATACTAAACAACCCAGAGATCTATTTTCAGAGGAAATAAATGCATTGAATGGCAATTCCTTTAACCCTTTATGATCCTCCCATTTTGCCAACTGAGTTGGGAGTCTAGGATTGCAAGCCAAAAGACAACCTGCTTTGCCAATAATTACTAAAGGCAGCCTTCTGTATCAGTTGTGATTATTCAAAACCAATGAGAGATGATTACAAAGGTGCCATTTACATGGGTTCAGCGATGTGCTACCAAGAACAATACATGGCAAACTTTAAAGTTTTTTTTTTTAATGGTAATTAATATTCTATGTATAATAATTAGAAGCTGACGTCTTTAATTGTTTTAGAAGCCTGAAAATGAGAAATACACATGCAATTTTTGTTTTTCGTGCATTTCAACATTGTGGGCTTCAAATTAAATAAATTTTTGTTTATGCTTGGTATGGTCATCAGAGGAGATGACAACTTCCCTGTAAGTGCTTCATCTTGGTTAGTTTGTTTGTTTGTTATTTGGTTTTTAGGAGCATTAGTAACTAAGGCCATATTGCTCCGGGAATATGCGGTGGTCATTCCCTGACCTTTCCGCATCCTCCGTATTTGGTGGTGACAGGTTTGAACCCCGGTCTAATCAAGAAGCATGTGCTATGCACTGCTGCTCCTTCCCACCTGGCTATGGAGGCGCCATCTTGGTTAGTCTATCAGTTCAACAGCAATGGGCCATGCATTTAAGGAAATGTTTGAGATGAATCTCATAGTGTACTCTACCTCTGCTCATAGATGTTTTTTGTACTAACGTATAAGTTAGTGCAATTGCATCAGTTTAATTCATAGCCATCTACCAAAGTACTAAAATTAACAGCATTTTAATTATATTTCATATTTTCAATACCTTCACAATGAATTGCCATGGCACTACCTTAAATAAGCAACGCTTCACAAGTGGAAAAGACTAATTTACTTATTCTCGGCAGATACTACCACCCAGATGGCACCTTTTCGAGGCTCGTTGGCCTCTCTTTGATTGGCGGTCAGGTACCCTGGTGCTGCAATAGTGACAACCCAGTTATGAAGTATAACTCCATAATATGAGAGATGCCTGTTGGCATACAGTAGAATAAACTATAAAGTATTTAAGGGAAAGAGCATGAGACCCTTGCCCTTAAATCTCTCATATTGTGGAGTTATACTTCATAACTGGCTTGTCACTATTGCAATGCCAGGGTACCTGTCCACCTACCAACGAAAATATTCTGATTTACGTCTACTCTATTTCGCTGTATAGTTGTTCATTATACTTATTACCCTACAACACATTCCACTTTCATTTTTTTGTTTTTTCTGGTCCTTAAGTCAACACCAAACTGTTTCAGCATTGCATTGACCACCCTGGCTTAGTCATTCTTCTTAACTAGGAGCATAAACCTACACCTCTCCCTTCCTGTCTGGTCTGTCATTTTCATATAGATGGCTGCTAGAAGGTACATGAAGGTCAGACGTTGTCATTTGCAGCTCTTCGATTTATCGTTATTTTGATAGGAAAAGTATGGATTCTCTAGGAAAATGGTATGTATTGGTGCAGTTTCAAAATACCTATCGGGTAAGTGATAGGTCTTTCAAAAGAGATATTAGCTAAGTGTAATTTTACTCATTTCAGTTTGAGTTTTTGACGTGAATAACTTCTATGCTGGGGGTACCCTACAGCGCTCAGGCTGACACGAAAAGTGAAATGTCTAACCGCTGTTATATCTCCGAAACTAATAGACAATAGTATAAACAATTTATACTTATTTTGCCAGATATATAATGCCATAGACAAATATGCAAGAAAAATTGAGAAATTGATATTTAATATAATTTTTTTCGAAAAAACTAAAAATTTCACATTTTGGTCATTTGCCATTGCGCCTTGGTTACTTTCACTCTAATAACTTCTAAACTATCATCGATAGACATAAACAGTAAGTGGCAGAATTGTTCAGTAGGAAACGTAGTTTTTAGATATATAAATAGTTTTGATGTAGCTCTTATGGTTCCCGAGTAATAATGCTGCAAAGTTGAGAGAGTTAAAAAATTCAAGCATTTTCAAGTTTGTTTTCGCAATATCTTGAAAAATATAAATGTTAGACAAAAACAATAAGCAACAAAATTGTTGCACTCTGAGAGCTCTACAAGGATATATAACTAAATTTCAAATCGGGTTTTTAGTTTTGGAGAGTTGAACAACTCGTTCAAGTAACTACTTCGTTCAGTTACTTCGCATTTGTTGAGCAGTGCAGTTGTGTTTCTTTTAGTTAAGTTGTGACGATGCCAAAAGTTACATCAACTAAATGTGTTCAAAGATTTCAACAAAATCCCAAATCTAACGTTGAAAAGCAAGCACCAAAGTTGGCGGTGGAATGTAAGAGAAGAGTCGTAAGCATAAACGCAAGCAAGATCAATTAGAGGCAGCTATCCGGCCATCAACATCGAAAAGAACAGTGCAAACATGCAACAATAAAGGTTACCACAAACCTTTATTGTTGATTGTAAGTGAAAATACCGAATAAAATAAAAATAAAACTGATTTTATTAAGCTTAAATTGTATTTTTTCATTTCGCATGACGTTATTCACTAATCCACCTTCGGCTCCATGGAGCCAACATCTATTTTTGGTTAAAATATCACTTTTTTTTTCCCCTACGTTTTGATAACAACAATAACCATTGCCAACAATAGCAGTGAATTTCCTAATGCTTATGCATTAGGCAATTCACTTGATAGTATTATTTACTGTGAATTTACTGTTACCCCAAATTCATGACGTTAAAGCAAAAATATTGAAATCAGATACTGATTCTGGATCTGTAACCTGGAGACCTTATAACAAGGCAAACCCAAAATGCACTTGCCCTTTAATACAGATGAAGACATTGACTTTAAACTGAATCCTGCATCTAAAAGAAAGCCAAGGAAAACCCAGATATTGTCCTCATGATCTCAAAAGAACCTATCTATAAAGAAGTGAGGTAAATGAAGCTCAAGAAAGCAGTTGAGAATCAGAGATTGAAGCAACAACTCAAGACCAATACAAACCTGACACTCATTCTCTATCACTACTTGATGCCATTTCCACAGTTAGAAATAAATTATAAATTCTGATGGCTGCACAATTGAACAGAATCACTGCAACTGTCAGGGTGAAAATTGTGGAATATTGGTAACAATTAGACTAACTTGCATATAGCAAACCACATCCTTCTAACGAAATTATATCTTACAATCCAAAAATGCAGAATTCAAACAGAATCAAAATACAAATGAAGCAAAAAAAAGCCACTGGTTCAGCAAAATAATACTCAACCAGAGACCAGTACTTAGTAATCTTGAGACCTACTGCCAATGCACAGCTTGATTCTAGTGAAGCTGCGCATAAAGCTATAGCAAGCCTGGCTCCATACATGAAGAATATGAAAGTCAAACCACTGAGGAAAATCAGAGGGTTATCATAGAGACAGCTTCAGTAAAAGAAAACATAAAGAACTGCCCAAAGGTTGTAAAACTGTGTTTAAAAGTTGAGTCCCCTAGAGGCAAGGGCCCTTGTTATTCTGTTTGATGTGGCAAAGGATACCCCATTCCAGACCCTGATGGAAAATATATACTATAAAAACTCTGAGTACCATCTCCCTGCAGAGGAATTTGCCAAAGAAATGGTCTTAAAACATTCAACCAGAACAAGTCATCAGGATTATTGAATTGCATATTAGAAGTCTCCACAAAAGTTGGAACATTCTGTGGGCTCACGACAAGATATACCCCGGGTGGACTAGTCACTGCTTCAGAGAACACTCTGTAGAGCTGAAATGTTTCCACTGGCAGAGATTCAGCCGCACATGCTCTCAAAGTGTGATCACTGTGCTATCCCAGGTCACATATATAATAGCTGTGAAACAAGAAATACAAAGACAATGTGTAGTAATTGCAAGGCAGTGTAACTAAGTTATAATCATTCTGCATGAGATACTAACTGTTCCTGTTTATCAGCGAGCTATTAAACAATACAAAACAAGAATAAATTATGGATAATCACAATACTTGCAAGGCACTGAAGTTCTCCCAATAAAATGCACAAGGAGCTTGTACATTAAGATATTTAAATTGAAAGAATAAATTCTTTCAATTTAAATATCTTAACAACCCAGAATCATACGCTCAAGAGGGAATGGTCACTGGGTTACCCCCCCCACTCCTTCAGGTTAGCAGAAACCACACCTGACACAATAATAGTAATACATACCACCTTAACAGTGACTAAAGTAAACACTCTCACTCTCTCTCTCCTAGCGAAAGACATCACTGCTACTTTACATTACTTAGAAACAACTCTAATAGGTTACAGATTTCTGGGGCAGTGGATGCTGATTGCACTGCAGACTCTGGCACCTGCATGAGGACTGTTCTGGTACTCAAAATGACCAGAAATTGGAGGACTTCCTTGCAACTACATCCATTGTGATTATAAACAGACTTCACAATCTGTCAACTGTATGGAAATCAAACACTGATGTTAATCTGGCTACTGCCTCCATAGTTTCTAAAATAACAAATCGGTGTGTCCGTAATGCCTGGACTACCTCTGATCGCAGAGCCGTAACGTTTAAACATTGCTCATCAACTGGAGCTTTCCCTCCCCCCACCTTACTATGACATTACAAGGTACAATATTAAAAAAGCTAAATGGGATACTTTCCAGGAAACAGTAAGAGAGCTGCTGCAGAGAATGCTGTCAAACTCGGCCCCCCCCCCAAAACCTTACTCTAAAAAACTTAGTTGAAGGTTCAATCAGGCAAGGAAAAATTAAGTTAATGCCCTAAGGGAAACCTACAGGACCCTCAAACAATTTCACAGCCTTTAAAAGGCACAGGAAAAGAGTCCTGGCAACAGCTGGTTGGGATGCCAACCCTTGAAGATTCGTATACCACATTGTCACAGTGCCGGATTAAGGTACGGGCTAGCAGGCCCCTTTGCTCGGGGCATCATTCTTGAAGGGGTGCCAAAAACAGAACGAGGCAAAAAAATATATATCCTTAGTAAAGGATGCTGAAAAATCATTCTGCCTGGTGCTCAGAAATACCTTCATCCAGCATTGCATTGTCACAAACAAGCTTCCACCACGCAAGGTAGACCCACCAAAACCATGAGCTGGTACCCTTTCCACCCTCAATTGGGAGGACATCATTAATAACATCGTAGATGCTCTATTCTCTAATGAAACACAGCCCTGACTCCAGCCCAACAGGAAATACAGTATGTAATAATAATCTAGCCTATTACTCTACTGAAACAGATCTCACATGCTCCCAGGTTGAACTAGAGGCCATTCTAGATTACACAAAAAATAATGAATGTCCTGGATTATATTTACTGGAATTAGGGCTGTTAAAAAATTTGCTTCCAACCTTCCCAGGCCAACTACTTCACCTCTGCAATCATTGCCATGTCCATAGGATATTCCCCACCCCATGGAAACAGGCACTTTTGAGGTTAATCTTAAAAAACCAGGAAAAGCTATCTACTGAGCCCAGAGCTTATCAGCCATTACCTCTGCTGTGCTGGGGATGATCCTGGAGAACATAGTATTGTGCCATCTACTTGACCACGATCAGATGGCAGTTATTATTGTTGCTGATGAGGTTTTAAGTGCAATGGCTACTTAGGCCATATTGCACTAAGTAAATTAGTTCATACTGCCTGTGTTGGTTGATGTAGAAGCAATTAGAAAACGGCTATACAGTCATATTCATTTTAGGAAGAAGAATTCTGTGAGATTAGATTTTTCGTCTATGATATGGGTAAGCGACAAAGGTTCCTTTAAGCTTGCCAGAGAACTGAATGAATGATACTAGCTGAGCATTATTATATAGAGTACATTCCAGAAGTATGTGTTTGACTGTGAGTGATGTATGACAATGATTACACTGAGGAGGATCATTCCCTGACAAAAGGAACTGACGGGCTAGAATCACTTCTTGTCTGTTTGCAACCAGGCTGGAAGCCCATAATTTTGTTACAGGTTTCATTTGAAGTAGTTTATTATGAATTTGCGCTTGCATTGAAGGGTCCATCGACCTTTACATACCTTGTATATTCATTTTATAATCAGTGAACGGTACTAAGGAATTCGTTGGGGCTGATCTGGATGGATCTTTGGCAGCATTGCAGATGGCAGCTCTGCAATCCGACAAACAACTTGGCTTCAAGCCAGGCCACTCAACTGAAGATGCAATGTAACAGCTAATAAGTGAAGTGATTAACACAGAGAAAAAATACATGCTTGCCATCTCTATAGATTTTGCTAGTGCCTCTGACATTCTGAGGTGGCTGAGCATTCTTAGAAGCTACACCAGGCTAATGTTTCAAATGTAATAATTTGTACCAGATACCATGAAACATGTAGAACAGCGAAAAAAAATCCATGTTGGCTCCATGGAGCCGAAGGCTGATCCGCGAATAACATCATCTGAAATGAAAATATATCATTTAAGTTTAATAAAACCAGTTTTATTTTATTTGGTATTTTCATTTACAATCAACAATAAAGGTTTGTGGTAACCTTCAATGTTGCATGTTTGCACTGTTCTTTTCGATGTTGGGGACTGGACATCTGCCTCTAACTGATCTTGCTTGCGTTTACAACTCTCTCTCTCTCTTGCATTCTGCCGCCAACTTTGGTGCTTGCTTTTCAATGTTAGATTTGTGATTTTGTCAAAATCTTTGAACATTTTAGTTGATGTAACTTTCAGCATCGTCAAAACTTAACTAAAAGAAACACAATTCACTGCTCGACAAATGCGAAGTAACTGAATGAAGTAGTTACTTGAATGAGTTGTTCAACTCTCCAAAACTAAAAACCCAATTTGAAAACTAGTTATATATCCTTGTAGAGCTCTCAAAGGGCAACAATTCTGTTGCTTACTGTTTTTGTCTACCATTTATAGTTTTCAAGATATTGCAAAAACAAACTTGAAAATGCTTGAATTTTTCAACTCTCCAAACTTTGCATCGCTGTTACTCGGGAACCATAAGAGCCACATTAAAACTATTTATATACAGTATATGTAAAAACTATGTTTCATACTGAACAATTCTGTTGCTTACTGTTTATGTCTATCTATCATAGTTTAGAAGTTACTGAGATTGAAAGTAACCAAGGTGCAATGGCAAATAACCAAAGTGTGAACTTTTTAGTTTTTTAGAAAAAAATTATATTAAATATCAAAATTTCTCTTTTTTTTTCTTGCATATTCCTTGACGGCATTATATACCTGACAAAATAAGTATAAATTGTTTAAACTATTGTCTATTAGTTTCAGAGATATAACAGTGGTTAGACATTTCACTTTTCGTAACAGCCTGAGTTGTTCAGAGTTGCTGTTTGCTGGGCCACTCTGAACAATCTTAATCAGCTCCTGAACATAGACCTGTCCCTGTCCAGGATGCCTTCACCTTTACAGATGTTCTTGTTATCACTGGGGGCAGACACCTGTGCAGGGCTAGAAAACCAGGGAAACCTAATCCTTCAAACACTGTAACAGTGAACACTACTCCACAAATTAAAAAACTCCAAAAAAAAAAACTAAAACAATCCTGCTGAAAGGATCATTAAAAAGATTGCCTATCATAAAAATCTCAGGTATCACTATCAAAATGGTCCACAAATTAAAATATCTTGGTATCATTTTTAATAGCAAAGTTCTCTTTCTACCTCCATGTTGACCACAGAGCCAAGAAACTTAGTAATTATGCAGCAATGTTCTCCAGGTTCACCAGATCTAACTGGAGACTTAAAAAGAACACACTGACTCTGATCCAAGAAGTTGTTTTCATTTCCAGTCATCTCCTATGGGGCTGGGATCTGAAATAACAGAACCAAAATAGATAAAATGAAAAGAAAACTAGATACAGAGCAACATCCTACTTCCCATAACCAAAGCTTGCTGTATAGTGAGTATCCCAGCCCTGCAAATCTTGGCAAGTATTCTCCCCCTGGATTTGGAAATAGTACACAAAAGTCTTTATTATAGACTTAGAAAAGCTATGTCCACCAAACACCTGGATATCGCACTAGATTTGGCAGTTGACCTAAAGAGAGAAATAAAAAGAATTATCACTGTGCTTACATGGCAGTGGAAACCAAACTGGGAACAGTCCACAAAAGAAGAAATAACAAGGCAGTTCATACTCAATGTGCCTATGGTTTCCCCCAAATCACCTCTCTGGTTTGTCCCTGGACTATATATGACACTCCTATTAAGAGGACATAGGTCCTTAAGACCCAGTTGACGAGCCTTGGCTTATCTGATGACACATGCCACACTTGTGATGCACACAATGGAAACACTTGCTGTACAAGTGTCCAAGCTATGATGATCCCTGAAGCCAAGGACTAGTCCGCCCTTTGCATCAAGAATACACCTCTCTTATTACTAAAGAGGAATACTACAAAGCACTCAACAGTATGCCCAAACTATTTGAAACAAGAAGGCAGAACCTTAGACAAAATATAAATGCCACTATACTATATATGGAACTGAATTCAGGTCCAAAACCATCAGGCAGATCCACCCCCTGGCTTTAACCCTACCAACCAGGGAGTGAACCATGCTTGACTCTTGGAGCCCTGTCTGGCATGAATGCTGTTGTCCAAACTTAGCCTTAAAAAATATAAAAAAGAAGCCTGTGCCATATATATTCAGAGTGCTGTGGCAAATGGAGATATAAATGATGACTGAATGAGAAAATCCAATTGACTTTTACTGTTTTAATTAATTGTTCACCTGAAATACATGTCCACAAAAATAATAATAATAATAATAAAATAATTTTTTTTTTCTTGCAGGCTAAGATGTGCAATAATAGAATGAATAAATTGTTCGTGTGTGTAAACATTGCAATGTCCAAGTAAATGTTATGCATCCTATCTATTATAAAAAAAAAAAAAAAAAAGTATGTGAGGTTTTATACATTTTTATTCAGGTACTGTTTTGTCTGAGTGCAAAAGGGAGTGAGTCATGGGCAAATAATTGAGTGCACCTGTGTCAATGTTACAGTTACTTGTGCACCTGAATATAGGCAAAAAAAAAAATAATAAATAAATCAAAAATTTGTGCCTTGTGTACATTGTAGGAATGATAATGTGTGTGCCAGACTGTTGTAAATGTATTGTGTTCTCGTGGTAGACAAGAGCTGGCCCCACCCCACCCTGCTTAGAACAATGTGTTTCCTTCTCTTAGGCAGCATGGTGTGGGATGCTGACACTGGTTTCAGCTGGCCTCATCATTGTGGGATGTCTCATTTTGATTGAGCAGCCAGAGCAGACCTGTACCTCCAATTAGCACACTCTGGCCCTAAGACTTTAACCCTCTTCTTTCCCTAGGGCAATACCCACTTCCCTCGCCTTCTCCTGGTGGGGTCTACTATCCTAAACACTTTATCTGCTCAACAGTCCCCCTGACCCCCAGAGAGGGTGGGTTGCCTCTACAGAGGTGTCCCTCTGTCCCTTTATTTTCTAATTCTTAGCGGGAGACTTCTTACCATTCACCATGTACACCCTTCCAGACTCAAACTGTCACCCCCCATGCTTGTCTCCAATAAAAATTTTCCTTGTTTTGGGCAAACCTTTGCAAACACAGTTGTTAATATAAATTTTAATAGTTTACACCAACCTTGCGTTGAAATAATAAAACAAAAAACAAAATTAATAGTTTAATAACTGGTATTACTAATTTACAATAAATTACTATTTACAATAAATATATAAAATATATAAAAATTAAAAGCGCTAAAATCTGAAGGCTTTCGAAGGCTCTACCTTCTTTCTCAACAGTACACTTTATTTTTGCAGTGCAATCTTAAATACCTGCAGGTTCACGGCACATGTCATGTGATTCAATAACACGTGCATTGTTCTCATGCGTAACGGAACCTGAAGTGACTGGGGAGCGCATCAGATGAAATCATTCATCCCCTCTAAGAATCACTGTCTCAAAGAGGGGATGAATCCGCATACCCCTATCTCTATTAATGTTGTTCCCAATGGAACTAATCCGCAAGCTCCCGAGCCACTTGCGGTCCCAAAACCTATGCGCCCGGTCGATGATAGTAGCCTCATCCGGGGAGATTTGATGCTGTTTCTCCCAATAATGCTCCGCCATGGCTGATTTCGCATAATCTGCATTCCTTATCTTCTTCGTGTGCTCCCCCAGACGATCCTTAAAACGCCATTTAGTTTCCCCCCACATAACGTTCCCCCACAATCCAGGCACTTAATGCTATAAACGACCCCACTTACACTTTCTTTTGGAATGGATCTTTCACTTGTGACAACACTGTGTGCAACTCACATCCTGGCAGCTGCACACACGTCTGATGGTCCCGTAATACACAGGCTAGTTGCCCGGTTAGACCCGGATAATAGGGAATGTGTGTGGTGGCTATCGGCGTAAATGCCTCACCTCTCCTCTGTTCTCCTTTGATATAATTATTTATGATCCTCTGGGGGTAACCACACCTCAGGAAATCCGCCGTGATGTGCTCTAACTCTTTCTTTCTATCCTCGGAGGTGCTACAATGTGATTTAGCCCTGTCTATTAGTGTTCTAATCACACTGTTCTTGTGATGGTTGTGGATTATAGTGTGAATTATAGTGTGAATACTGACCTTTACACATAGGTTTTCTGTAAACCCTAGTCTTTAAACACGGGCCTTCTCTGTAGACCAACACATCCAAGAACAGTAAAACCTCTCGTACTTTCACCTCCGAGGTAAAATGTATAAATGGGGAGAAGCCATTAAGAAAATTCAAAACCTCATCTTCACTCCCTTTTCGAATAATTGAGAACGTATCATCTACATATCTTTTCCACGGACGCATAGGGAGAACCATATCACTAAATATTCTAGTCTCGAGCTCCTCCATTGCCAAATTAGCAATAATCGCATAATGGGGGAGCCCATTGCTGCCCCGTGAACCTGCTTATACATAGTGCTACAAAACACCATAGTGGTGCATGATAAACATAATTCTATACCTTTACAAATGTCCTCCACGTCTAGTTGGGTCCTACTATTTAAGGTGACATCTAAGATAAGATGTCACTTCCGGTTCTGTTACGAATGAGAACAATGCATGTGTTATTGAATCACATGACATGTGCCGCAAACCTGCAGGTATTTAAGATTGCACTGCAAAAATAAAGCGTACTGTTGAGAAAGAAGGCAGACCCTTCAAAAGCTTCAGATTTTAGTGCTTTTAATTCTGTATATTTTATTGTATTTTATGGTATTCTTTTTCATTTCTTTTCTTTTTATATACTTATTGTAAATAGTAATTTATTGTAAATTAGTAATACCAATTATTAAACTATTAATTTTGTTTTTGGTTTTATTATTTCAACGCAAGGTTCGTGTAAACTACTAAAATTTATATTATGAATATGCCCAACCCCAGAGGCCTATTTCAAGAACACAGTTGTTGTCGGGGTTACTGAGGGGGACCCTACTGCCTGGCCCACCTCCACATGGTAAAGGATGAGAAATGGTGAGACCTTGGTTTCCAAGGGCCCAATGGCAAAGAGGCCAACACAATGTGTAGTTTGTGCAATTATACACAAACTACACTTTCCTTTACAGTCTGTTTTGTGTCATAAAAGATCATCAAGGAGTTGGGGGAAAATCCAAGAGGCTGCAAGACCTGTAACACTATACACTATGTCCCTTCATTACACATTATACTCCCCATATTCAAATTCTACATCCATTATGTCTGTAACATGACATCTCCAATATCCTCTACAGTGTCTGCATTTCACGACTTAACCAGTACCTCAAATTTAAATTTATTTACACTGCGCTTAATATGCAATTATAGCTGTATTTGTTCTTACTCTCATTTACTGAAACACAGCAGGCCTTGAAATCCCCAACACCTTGCATTCCAGGCTGCTGCCTGTTCCAATAGTGTGTGAGAATCACTTCCATCTTTGCACCTGGATGTTTTTAATCTATTAGTCTTTTTATCCCTAAGGCTAGCAGTTTTCTGAGCCACCTAACATTGTCTCAATAACATCAGTAAATATCCTTGCACCCCTCTATTTAAGTGTATCCTGTCCCCTGTAGAAACAATCTCTCCTGTTAACAAGCACAGGCAACACTCAGAAAAATTTTAACCAACATGCATTGCACAATCTCTCCAGGGGCAAATGGATTAACAAGACTCTGATCACGTAATCCCTCCTAGCAGTTTGAGGGTAGACGTGGTACGAAGCAGACATGCACGTGCGGGGGTAAGCTTGATTAGTATATGGCAGAGGCGAGTGGATCTTTATTGCAGCAGTTTTCGATTTTTATATCAGTTTTACTATGCATTTCTTTATATTGAAGAAAGAAGCAGATGAAGGGAAGTAATCTAAATGAGGTAAAAGGGTTCTTAGTGTTTAGTTTTGTAGTTTTTATAACTTTAGATTTATTGGAGCAATGCGGTCGATACAATGATCACCTGGTGAGCGTATTGCTGCCAACACTCATACTTCGAACGCTCAGAAGTTGAAAAATATTGGTTTTTCATTGATAAAAAATAGCTGTAGGTATATTTTTAATGGTAGGGAATTGGAATATAAGTAGAAATTAGACTTATTTTTTATTTTTGAAGGACTTTTCTTTGTTTACGGCCAAAAATTAAATTTTTCTAGCCAGAAAGGAAAACTCAAAAAACTTGGGTTTGAATAACCTCACTAAAACAAAAAACACATCGTGTTCCCAAGGAAGTCAGCAAAAAGAATAGTTTATCAAAATGGCAAATAAAGACCAAAATATGGAAAGAAAAAAAAAAAAAAAATTCAATAATACCAATTGCAATTAATTTAGACCGCCTCCCTGAGGAAGGTATGGAAGACTTAGAAAGTTGTCCCCCTGGCTCTTTGTGCTAAGAAGACAAGAAAGGGGAAGAATCTAACATAAGCAGAACAAAGAAAAGAATATGCAGAACCAGACCTGCAAAAAAAAAAAAAAAAAAGAAAAAGAAAAAGAAAGGAAATTGGACATGTTAAATAAAATATCAGATCCTATAAAATGTTTGTTTGTTTGTTTGTTATTTGGTTTTAAGGAGCATTAGCAACTAAGGCCATATTACTCCGGGATATGCGGTGGTCATTCTCTGACCTTTCCGCATCCTCCGTATTTGGTGGTGACGGGCTTGAACTTGAACCCTGGTCTAATCAAGAAGTGTGTGCTACGCACTGCTGCTCCTTCCCACCTGGCTATGGAGGCGCCCCCTATAAAACGTGAAAGAAAAGGGTGCCTCTGTAGCCAGGTGGGCAGGAACAGCAGTGCACAGCACACGCTTCTTGATTAGACGGGGGTTCTAGCCCAGGGTCCACCAAATACAGAGGGTGCGGAAAGGTCAGAGAATGACCACCGCATATCCCCAGAGCAATATGGCCTTAGTTGCTAATGCTCCTAAAAACCAAACATATCTAAAAGAATGTATGCACAAAACAGACCAATGTAAACAGAATGTATGCACAAACAGGATCAAATCTGCCATAAGAATGCAAATCGTGAACTGCTGGTCTATATTGGAACAGAGACTTATAGAACAAAATAGAAAATAGAGTCCTAAAATCAAAGATTGTGACAGTGACAGAAGAGAAAAGATAATTACAAGAATATGAACACTGTCAGTTATTTTCATATAGTAAGGGCCAACAAAAAAGGAGTCCAAACCTAGACCAGGAGCTGTGGATGCTTTTCAGCCTCCAACATCTCCAGACATAACTATTACATTAATTCCTGGACATCGTTGTAACATTTATGACCTCTAAGCCAGCCTATTAATGTCCTTGTTAATGAGCTACAGGAAATATTTGGTGCTCATACTTTATCTCGGGTGCCTGCCTGGCAACCCAAAGGTCGCAGGTTCAAATCCCACTTTGGGCTTGGATCAGAGTAGTGCAAAAATCTTGGGAGGTGCATTATGGCCACAGAAGCCAATGCACCAACAACTAACAAAAAACAAAAAACTTTATCTCGATCTCTGACCTTGCATCCAAAATAGAGTTCATAGGTTTTTATCACAAGTGTGGCAGTGACTTCTGCTGCGATTTTAATACCACTTCTCTGCAAATGTAGCAAAAGCTATCAGGCTTATACTTTGGCAAGAACATGACATATTTCATATATGGTTGAGGTATGAACACACAAAAACACAATTAAGAAATTGTACATTTTTATTTCTAATTTAAACACTGTTCATGATTTACACTAATGCACACAACAATTGTTTGCAAACACTTATTCACTAAAACATTTGTTTACAAACACTAATTTACTAAAACACTTTTTCAACATATGCTCTCTGAAACAACACTTTTTGAAATACGAAAATGCTTGATTGGTGCGGAACCCACTTGTATATATACCAGTAGAGGAGTTTCTAGAGGAAAAAAATAATGAAAGTACAGCAAAAGTTCTAGAGCCTTCCAGAAACATCCCAACCTTTATTCCGTACAAAACGATATTCTAGAATGTTCCGGAACATTCTCAAATATTGTTGAAAGTTCCCGAATGTTCTAGAAAACAAAAAAGAAACAAAGAAAGAGATAAAAAAAAAAAAAATATATATATATATATATATATATATATATATAAATGGAAAAGATAATTTAAAAAATACAGGTCCTGGATTCGCCCATTAACTTACAATATTTGAAAACTGAGGGTGATGAGAACTTTTAAGCATATATCTGAGTTTTTGAACATATTTCTTATGAGAATCTGTCAAAATTATTTCAGGGAGGAAATTGATGCCAACCAATGTAATCCAACAAATGTGACTAGGTCTACTGAAACTATTTACTAAATGCAATTTAATATGTTAACTAAAAAAAAAGAAAAGGAAAAATTTTTCAAAAAACATGTTTCCAGGAGCTCAAAATTCTTGTAACTGTAATATTACAGTTTCTTTCAAAGGTCCTGCAATAGTTTAGGTGCCCAAAATGCTGTCCAGGATGGATTGTCACTGTTGCGGTCCTTGAAAACATTTGCTATTAAAATACGTCACTGATTTTTGACAATATTATTTGATCATTTCTGATTGTTAATTTCTTATCTGTGTTTTTTTAGTTTGTCATCTTATTTTATTTCAAACTAATTCCTATCTTATTTTAATTCTTATCTTTTTCTTACAGTCTGGTAACTTCTATAGTAAACATAGCACCTAACATTTTATTACTTAATTTACTTCATAATTCTTAATTTCTTCCTTTCATTCTCCTTTCTCTACATTCTTCCTTTGCAATTGTCATGGTTTCATAATCAAATTCTACACACACACACACACACACACACTTGCATCAATTCCTAGGCACCTCCGTAGCCAGGAGCAGCAGCGCATAGCACACGCTTCTTGATTAGACCAGGGTTCGACCACCACATATCCCCAGAGCAATATGGCCTTAGTTGCTAATGCTCCTAAAAACCAAATAACAACATCCATTCCTACAGTTACTCCAAAATTAATTTTGTTTAATTTTTTATTGTAGTGCGTAAATTATATGCTTAAAAGTTCTCATCACCCTCAGTTTTCAAATATTGTAAGTTAATGGCCGAATCCACCCGAGATATATATATATATATATATCGGGTGGTTATAAAATAAGTTTCCCTATTCAGGAGACCCTAGTGTCAAAACTGTTGGAGAAGTGCTGTGAAAATCAGTGGGTATGTCATTTAGAGTATAGGGAAGCAATTTGCAGAAGAAAAAACTTAGTTCAAATTTCTGCCACCAGGGAAGAAATTAAATTGGTACTGTAAACATGAGATGAAATACTTAACTTAGGATTAGATTTTAATATCAGCACTATCAGAAATCTATAGATATTGTTCTACATGCTTTCCTTCACTTCAGATGACATTCTGAAAACAGAGAACTACCTGCGAAGCAGTTTTGCGTAGCATCTAGTTGGGGATGTTGGCTACATGCTGTTTAATGCTTGCTTTCAAATCGATAACCGTCTATATGCTACCATGGTAAACTCTGTCTTTCAGGTATCCTTATAGCCAGAAATCACAGGGATTGAGATCTGTGATCGGGCTGGCCAGAACTTCAGAAAGTCTCTAGAAATGATGCGATCATTTCCGACTGTTGAACAGAGTCGTTCCTTCACTTGTCGGCCAATGTGGGGAGGGGCACCATTCTTACCCGGGAAAATTTGTAGTGGCCTCATACTAGCATTTATGGCCAAAATCACACTGACCTCCGGCCCACCGGGATTTCCCAGATAAGGCTTATGGCCAGTCCGCCTCTGTCGATAGAGAAAAAATATGAAATTGTTGAATGCTTTGAGCGAAATGAAAGACCATGTGATATTGCACGTGCTACAGCCCTAAATGAGGCAACGCCGAGAATTACAAAGAATGCAGAGAAAATAAAACAACTTTCATAGCAGGAACAATTCAAAGTGTAATTAAACTCCATTAGATTAAGACACAAAGAATTGGAAGAGATGGAACGGCTGTCATCTGTTTCGATAGAAAATCAAAAAAAAACAGGTTTGCTTACAATAGAAGCAAAAGCATTAGCAATATTTTATTACGTAATAGTCGCAATAAAATACGTAAGTATTTTATTACGATAATTTATTGTGTTTGGTTACAAATGTGTGTTCAATCTTGGGTGGTCGGCACTTAACCCTATTTTTTCCATGTTGTTTATATTGCACGAGTGTTTCTAGGAACACAACTATCGTGCTATACGAGGACTGACTGTAATGTGATCTCTTAGAAGAGCGCAGTACCATGTACTAGTTACCCTACACACCTTATGGTGGTTGTTGTTGTTATTTGATTTTTAGGAGCATTAGCAACTAAGGCCATATTGCTCTGAGGATATGCGGTGGTCATTCCCTGACCTTTCCGCATCCTTCATATTTGGTCGTCACAGGCTCGAACCCCGGTCTAATCAAGAAGTGTGTGCTGCGCACTACCGCTCCTGCCCACCTGGCTACGAAGGCGCCACACACCTTACGGGCCATGAGATGTAGACTCTCAAAGAAAAATGATCTGATTATAAACTCTGCTGTGAATCCACATAATGTGACATATGGACTTTGTAGTGGTCTTTCATGCACAGCAGATGGATGACAAGTTCCCTATTCAGCTTTTGTGCATTTACAACCCCATGAAGAGTGAAATGTGCCTCATCAGACCACAAGATCATTCGACCCCATGTATTGTCAAGTTCCATACGAGCCAGAAATCTTTGAGCAGTCTATTCGTTGTTGCTGATCACAAGACTTTATTTCTTGTACTACATGAATCTTGTACGGGAACTAGCATAAAATTATTTGAAGCACTTTACGTACAGTAGACCAAGAAAGGTTCAAGTCTCTTGACACACCTCTGGTTGATTGATTGATTTTGATTTTTTGTGGCGCAAAACACACCTCTGGACTACTGACTGATAGTGTTTCGCATTATGACCTGGAGGCCATTGCAACTGCCACTTCATCCACTACCTCCGTTCCGATACGTGGTCGTCCCCTGCCTGGAATTACACAACTCCCCAGTCACTACAAATTTCTTTATTAGTTTTTGAAGCCCCACTGACTTCAAAAGTCCTTTATGCAAACCTTTAAGTTTCCAATATTCACGTAGAGCTGCATTAGCGTTACTATTAGAGCAGGTTCCTTTTTTTGTAAGAGTTAATAACATAATGGTTATTGATGATGGCATTGGCCTTTCTGCTTTTATCTAACAGGATGTCATTTGCGTAAGCAGCGTGTCTTGAAGTAAATGACAACTTTTACATATGTGCAGCACCGTTTTTCACTGGGGGCAGAAAGTTGAACTAATTTTTTTCTTCTACAAATCGCTTCCCCATACCCTAAATGACATACCCACCAATTTTCACAGTGCTAACTCTAACTGTTTTGACACTAGGGTATCCAAGAATAGGGAAACTTATTTTATAACCACCCAGTATATATGGTGTTAGAATACATTCAATTACACACCAAAAGAGCCCTTTGTGAAACTAAGAGTAAGGTACATATATGTAGTCACCAACCAAAACAGGGGTTAGAGAAACCTGAAATTTTAAACAAAATTTTAAGGAGAAAAATAAAGTTCACCCTTACATAAAATGAATGAAGTGATGGGAAAAAGAAGGAGGAAAACTATAAAATCTCAGTGAAACTGTAAGTATCCTTTTAGGCATAAATTTATCCTATATAAATTATATAATAGACTGAAAGAGAATTTTAAAAAATGAAAATCTGGAAAAACATATATGTCTCCTTTAGTGGATAAAGTTCTCACAAACTGAAATGAATTAAGAAAAAAATAATAATAATAAATAAATAAAATAAATAATCCAATGGATTTGAAACAGAGGTTGTGGTAAGTATATAATAAAAGGATGGAAAAAAAAATACCTAGAAAGGAGGAGAAATTTGGCTGCTGACACTACATCGCTTCAGGGAAAGTTACAAGGCATTCCAATGGGTTTTACAATGTTTTGATAATGCCGCAAACCAGAAAAGTCTGAGTAAACAACGACCACTTAGATTTGTTCTTGGTAACATTTAGACAAGTGGTACAAAAATAGATGCTTGCACTGATCTGATTGTGACTTCAGCTCAGGTTCAAAGTCACATGTACATAGCTACACAAAGGAGGCATCTGGATCAGCTAATGTATAATCTCGCTCCCTCGACTCTGTAGGGAGTCTAAGTAGCGTGTATGTTGAGGGCACTGTCGACACCACGTTATGTCAAAGAGCTGGGCATTTTATTGTTATGTGTACACCATATCCAAAAATTTCATTACTTCATACATGTCCCCTCCCACCTTTCTTTATTACGGAATACACCGTGAATAGTCAAACTAAGATAACAAACTTATTTACAAAGAGATCTAAATCTCCCAAACACTTCCTCATTTCTTTCCCAAATAATGTGGTCTCAGTCCCAATCTGAATGACTTTCCATTTCACTTAGTCTGCCAAGCCCCACTTACTTTTTCTGACATAATCCCAATTAAAGGTTGATTCAACCACTGCTCATCTCAGTTGTCCTAATTGTTTGCTGTACAATTCCTTTGGCTTCAAATGATGGTGCTGGTGCATATATCTGCTCTGCCATTCCCTCACTGAGTCTTAGCAATTATGAACCTCCTCTTTTTTGATCTTCTCTGGCTTAAAATCTCTCTACATCACTCTATCAAATTCATCTGTTGCCTCTATCTATCTCCCAATTCCACCAATCGCTTGGAATTCTTTGATGTCTCCTTTCTTTGAAATTAAAATTTTTCCACTCCACTTTCATAACAGTGAGGTAACTTTCTTTGGTGATTTTAATGTTCACAATTCCAGCTGGCTGCAGTTTTCTACTCACACAGACCCACCTGGTCTAAATGCTGAGGCTTTTGCAATTACAACTGATCTGAGGCTTTTGCAATTACAATTAACCTTGCAGGGACTGTTCATTTACCTACCAGAAAACCAGACAACCATAACCACATACCTAACACTCTTGATTCGCAGAAATTCAAGTCTAATGTCAACAAGTACCATCTTTCATCTTCTCATCCTTCAACCCATGCACGGTACTAAGTACTACAGGTTCTAATGGATAGTGCTCCTAGTAGGAATAGAGCAGCAGACCTAATATTTGAAGGTTATAAGAAAAGTAATGCATGAAGGCAGTAAATTTAAAATGAATTTATTACATAATTTACATTAGAACCTTAAATGTAGTTTCCTTCATGACTTATGATTGCTTCTAAAAGTTCAGATAATTTTTGAATGCCATTTAACTGTCTGCTGAAATTAAGCTGTGTGCTACATATTATTACATCATCTATTGCTTCTAAAGACAGAAATCTAGGTACACTCAATGGCTCCTTTGGCTTAGGGAAGAATCATAATCATAAGGATTCATATCAGCTATAATGGACGAACTATTGCTTCTGACTTGAAATCGGTGAAATCGGTATGGACTTTGTGATATGAGGCTGTGGGTTGTATCCATAGCAGTCTCCAGTTACTGATATTACAAGTGGCACATGATTAATGACAACTGTTCCCTCATAACCGTTGGCCACAACGACCATTTAGATTTGTTCTTGGTAACATTTAGACAAGTGGTACAAAAATAGATGCTTGCACTGATCTGATTGTGACTTCAGCTCAGGTTCAAAGTCACATGTACATAGCTCACAGATTTTAAAATCTTTTTGCCTTTTTGTTGATAATATGAGTAACTGCACTGTATATATTTTTATGTGTTGCTCATTGTTCATCTGCCAGCAAAGATGGGACCCATCAGGTGATGACCTTTCATTTTTGTATGATGAGCATGTTTAAAATTCGATGAACAAATGATTTAGGTATTCCAAGTTTGTTGTTAATTTCTTCACAAATCATATCTTCCTCCAAAAGGGTGGTGACTGTTAATGTGTTGTCCACAAATACTCTTGGTCTGTCTGGGTATCACTTGTCTTAAAAAATGGTCTGATCTTGAAGAAACCTTTGAAACCAATGTGAAATCAAGCTTTGATTTACTGTTGACTCAAGAAACTTTTCCTGCAACACATCACAAATTTGTATCGGCTATTGACCACATTTTAATTTGTATAAAAGAGCTTTGATCTGAAACAGTTATCTGACCTTAAGCAATATCATCATTGATTTTTAAAAGCCTCTACAAACTTTCAAAACAGGAACTCTGTTTCTAGCACACTAATGTTGATGTTATACATCAAATTATTATCTGGATAAATGTCTGTCACACAGGCTAATATGCCTGTGTGACGGAATGTGCCTGTGTAAATTTTGCAAATTAGAGTTTAACAACTGTAATTTGCAAAACTTAAGTTGTTTAAAACAGTGTCTGGAGACTAGATCACCTCGCAGGTAGATACCTGCAAGGTGATCTGAATGAGGTGTATAAAGACTTTAACGGTTTGAGTATGCTCAATGCTGATGGGATTCTTCCTCTTGCTAAGAATAATTGCCTGAGAGGGCATAAATTCAAATTGAGGAAAGACAGTTGTAGGATAGAAGTGCAGAAGTTTGCCTGTAGCAGCGGGTAGTTGGAACAGACTTCCATCCCTTGTTGTGGAAGTTGATAGCCTAAATAAATTTAAGGCTCAGCTGGACAGGTATTTCGAACGAACAGAGGGGTGAAGTGGAAGTGGGGTTTTTTTATTTTTTTTTGGCTGATGCTGCATAAGCCTGCTTTCTTGCATCATATGCCTCTACTAATGCTAATTCAAATTTATCAAATTTATTAACTATACTTCGAACATCGGCATACATGCAAGTATAAATGCACCTGTTCTTACTCTTCACTGTTTTTACCTTAACACAGCCATATATTTATTTGTTCCATGATGACTCCCAGCAGTTCTTGAAATGCTCAGCAGGCTGCTTTTCTAGGCTGCTGCTCATTCCAATAGAAGCAATGCAATAATCACTTCCACCTCTGCCTGTGGCTACTGTTAATCTATTAGTCTGGAACCCCCCCCCCCCAAGTTAGCAGTTTTCTGACCCACACAACATTGCCTCGATAGCATCAGAAAATATTCTTGCACCCTTTCTATTTAAGTATATCCCATCCATGTGGAAGTAATCTCTCTAGTTAACAAGCACAGACCACACTGAGAAAAATTCTATCCTGTGAGCCTTGAACAATCTCTCCAGGGCCAAATTGATTGACAAGGATGTTGTCAAATACTCCCTCCTATTGTGTCTGGGCAGAATTGCAGACACTTTCAAATTTAATCCTTTTAAACATTGACCTGTACATGTTAAGTAAGTTGGCAGATATCTATTGGAGTATGTATGAGGAGCATGAGAAGGAAAAGCACTGATTGCCCTGGTATACAGAAGGAGAATTGAATTCGACATATGAAGGCAGTCATGAGGTATAGCTGTCCCAGCAAACATATGGCGCATTCTATGCAAATGACTATCCATGAAAGGTTATATGTTGCAGCTGATACAAGCCCTAAAATCCAATGACAAAGTTAAATGACCCAATTTCTCCATACAGATGCAAGTTTACGTGGAAGGTGAATTTGTAACCTGCCTGATCTTCAATGATGAAGCAACATTTCACGTAAGTAGTAAAGTAAATATCCATAAAGTACACAACTAGGTACTGAAAATCAGCAACACTTCACAGAGAACAAATGGAAATCACATTCTAGTGCTTATTTTAGTTCATAGAAAATATAATCACCAGGATTATCCAACAGTCCCAAGAACAAGCTCATCCGTCATAAATTCCATGTGTCCATAAATTCCATGTGTTTGATTGTTGGTTTTGAAAACCTTGCTATCCATGCCGATTACTAACTCAGCCACAGAACAATTTCTCCAGGCCACAGAGTGGGGGTAGGGGACCTATGAAAGTTCTGCATGTCACTGACAGGATTCACACCCACACCAAAAAGTTTGGGTTCAATGTCAAAGTCCCCTCCCACTGGGTTGTGGGGTGGGGATTATTACCACTGCCTAATCATGAGGGGGATACTGATCAATTGGCTTTTCCTCAGAGGAAGACTCAGATGACTACATTTACCAAAAGGATGGTGTTCCACCTCATTTTCACTTCTAAGTTGATTACTAACTCAGCCACAGAACAATCTCTCCAGGCCACAGAGTGAGGGAAGGGGAACCATTATCTCAACGAAACACTTCCACACATGTGGATTGGAACTGTCCTTCTGTAATTTGTCTTCTAGGTCTCTAGACCTCACCCTGTAAGACTTCTTTCTTTGGGGTATGTGAAGGACATAGTCTATTACATGAACAAATAGTGACATGCTTGAGAAAGTATGGCAGTATTTTGACGATTGACTTGATGTGTGCTGTGTGACACAATGTACACACAATGAAAGTTCTTAACTTTAAGTTATAAAGCTTTCTGAGTTTTTCTAATGATTGGTGCACATCACATGACTGTAGGTTCATCGGTTACTTCGCAAAAAACATGTGAACATATGGGGACACCCACATAGAGAAATTCATTCTTTTTGAATTTTCCTGTATATGTGGAATAAACAGTCGGACCTCTATATAATGAAATTGATTGTTCCCTTGAAAAAATTTGTTAAACAGAAATTTCGTTATAAAGAAATATGACCTTTTCAACAGTGAAAAATACTTTAAATTAAGAAATATAGTAAAAGATGGGAAATAAATGAGAAATAAGTGGGAATGAATAAATTTTCTAACATTTTAAAACTATTAATTTATTAATACATAAAGAAATTACTACTTACATGATGCGCACGATATATTAGTACACTTTTAAGAATTATGTCGTAATTTTTTTTTTGTTGTTGTTGTACCGAATTCTATTGTACACCATTCATAAAAATGTTTGCATTTGTTTAAACACTCAAATATATTTTCTGTTACATTTTCTTCCCACTGAATGCCTCGGCGGCACAAAGTTTCAAATGGTGCCAACATTTCTTGTTTGGAAGGTTTAATATTGCTATTGTCCTCATTCCCTTTGTTGCCCTCATTTTCCAACTCATTGTCGATTTTGTCCCCAGTTCTTAAAATACGCTCCAAAATGTTAGAATCACTCAGATATACAGCTACTATGACATCGTTATCAACTTCTAAAAATTCATCAAGGATAATTTCTTTATTGATCAAACCTCGCTTGGAACCTTCCCAAGATTGCTCAATGTCTTATAGTAGTTCACCCCTCTCATCGCTGTTAATTATCCAATGGGTATAGCCTTCTGCTATTGCAACTCCACTTTTATCAGAAGTAACTTTTTTTGAGTAAGCCATGGCACTCTTTAAATTTGTCCAGTCAACCAGAACTGGCTTGGAATGTTTTAGGCCCCAAAAAAAGATGCATACTCCATAGCCTTTTCTTTTATTAATGGCCCTGATATCGGCATGTTTTGGTCTCGAATCAACGTCATCCATTTAAAAACTGCTTCATCTACAACTTCATACAGGCATAATTTCGCACACTTTCAAGTGGGTCCTGTTTCCTCAAACAGTTTGAGAATCAAAATACGGCTTTTCAGAATGGGTAACACACTACTGGCAGGAATACCAAATTTTAAAGCAATTTATTATTTTTATTTTAACGCCCTAATCTACACTATTAAGCACTTCCACTTTTTCACACTACACCCAAGGATTTCTTCCTCTTTGACACTGTAAGGTAGGGTTACCAGATCTAAATTCTAAAGCTATGACAAAATAGGCAAAAAACTAGGACGCTTTTAGTTTTAAAAATGAGAATGAAATGAGGACATTTTAAAAATGATATTTATTAATAAATACTGTACATAATTATCATTACTGCCAAACATATTCAGTAAGACGTAATTAAAATCTTTTACAATCCATTTTCAAATTATAAGTTGGTTGGTTGGTATAGAAGTTTAATGGCCCATTGTGCCGTTAAACTTCTATACCAACCAACAAGGCCAAAAAGTGCCTAATCCAGTGTTTGGATATATGCTGGAAATTTTCTTTATTTGATATTAGAAATGTTCATACAGTCTGGTTTTTTTGAGATAGGTGAAAAGCTCATCTAGATTAGCATTGTTTCCCAACAGATGGGTTAGTGATAAGGGTTCTTGAATTTGGGCCAGGGAGCAGAAGGTAGTATTTCTGATGTGAGAATAAAAAGAAGTCTAAGAGGATATGGCAAACTGTCAGTTGTGATAAACAATGAGTGCATATGAGGGTCAGCACCGCCCATGAGCAGGAACAAGTGGGATAGGTCTTGCCAGCATTACCTCTTTGTGTCTGTTTTGTCTGAAGCTGGAGTTCCATATTTGTGGTTCTTGTTTAATTTCAAATAATTTACTGTACATCTGTGTCTTCCAGAGGTCTAACCACTGGCCTCTACAGATATGTCAGATATCTTTTACAAGATCTATGTAGGGTACCTGGTAAGATGATGGTGCACTGCTGTTTGGGTGCTTGGCTGCCTGGCCTGTTGTTTCATTACATGTGATGCCCATGTGCCCTGGAATCCAACAGAAACTTACAGTATGATTCCTATCCTGCAAATGATTTAGACAAGACCAGATTTCTTTTACTATGGGATGTGGGATTGAGATTTTATTACTTATTGTGGACAGTGCACTCATGGAGTGTGTATATATTAACTTACTGGGGTTGAGAAGGATATTGATATTGTCTATAGCTAGCTGGATTTCATACAGTTCTGCAGTATAACTACTACATTCAATTGGGAGAGATACAGACACTATGAATGAGGGAAAGACTGCTGCAGCACCTACGGCAGAATCTGATTTTGAGCCATCGGTAAATTAAGCAGCTCTGAGCATTGCTAGAAGCATGTCCTGCATGCAGTTGTTTTATGTCACAATTTTCCAGGTACTTTTGCCCCATTGTTGGAAATAGGTGTCGCAGTAAGTTGAGTTTGTTGACCAGGGTGGATCAGGTATTCTGGTTTCATTAAGTGTGTTTTCAAGATGTACATTCCAGATTAAATCAACTCTTGTAGTCTAATACAGTTGGTTTATTTTCAGTGGGTTTATTGTTATAGAATGTTATCCATTCACGATTGAAAAGTAATGGTTGATTGGGATGATCAGAAAGCTTTTAATTCTGGTTGCACAGGTGAAGAGTAACATTTTCCTTCTTAGGAGTGGTGGTTTGTTTGCTTTGATATAGAGACTTTAGACTAGGGATGTTCGAAAAACCCCAAGAACTGTATGAAGCACTGTGTGGTATAATATTCAGTCTTGTAAGTACAGTTTTCCTAGATTAGTCATAGACTATTGCACCATAGTCTAGATGTGACCTGATGAGAGATAAAAATGCAGGAGAGTGTATCTATCTGCTCCCCATGCCATAGCTGAGATGGCTCTGAGTATATTGAGTTTTTTCAAGCAGACAGTTCTGAGGTAACTTATATGCATTGCAAAACTGAGTTTCATATCTAGTGTTAAACCTAAAAAACATATATTGCTGACAAGAGGGACTGGCCGATTTCTTAATTTAAGTTCAGGTTAGATTCTTGATTTTTTAAGGAGTCCTTATGTGCTGTAATGTAAAAACTAGATCGTATGTATAGCTTAACTTAATTTTCAGCACTCACCTCATAGTAATCTGCTTAGCTGGTGGAGAGTTTTAACACATACATAGTGGTTATAGGATTCTAATAATTTACAGGGATTTTGGGTTTAAAACTAAGTTATGGGCTATAAAAATTTTTCTAAGAAAGCAAAGTGCACCTTCCATTCTATGGTTGCCTAATTAAATTAAATTAAATGAAGAAAATAGAAGCTAATAGCCACGCACGAGCGACTTTCAAAAATTCTTCCTCAGTTAGCTATAGTGGGGGGGGGGGAAGAGTGCACGCTCGTGTTATATACGGGTTGGGTTCCCGAAATGCATTTCAGTGCACGTGGAAACTTAATACGTGCTAAATTCCAAATGGGGGAAAAACTGGCGGGAATCTTTTTGTTTAACATGTTGAATGATGTATGGCGCTTAAACCATTCGATGACGAGGGCTACGTTTTCAAGGATTTTGTAGCTGGAATTTAATTTAACTACTGGCTGAATCGATGAGTGAGTTGTGATTTTGAGATTGGACGTGTTGTGTTAGTTCTGTACTTGCTGAATTAGTTTTGAAGCTATTAAAGTGGTAGTATGCACGCGTGTTGGAAATTTTTGATGTCCCGAATTTTGCTGTTGTACTGCCTATGTAACATGCTTGGCAATCTGATTGGCATCTGATCAAATATATAATGTTGTTGTGATCTTGTGTCTCGTACTCGTGTGTTGTGTTGTATGAATTGAATTTGGAACTTAATTTGTTATAAGATGTGAATATTAATTTGATATCTGTATTTTTAAAAATCTGTTGAAGTCTTCTAGCGTATTGTTGATGATATGGGAGTGCGATAAGGGGTTTATGTATCTTATTCTTGTTCACGTGGTTAATAATTTTGTTTGGGTTATTAGTGTTATTATGAACTTTGGTGATGGTTTCTTTTATTAGTTGTGATGGGTATTTTTTGTCAATGAATTTTTTGGTGAGGTATTGCAATTCTACAGATAAGTCTGTTTGTATGTGGCTATATTTTACAGCATTGTATGTCTGGTTGTACAGAACTGTTTTTTTGATGTATAGAGGGTGGTGTGAGTGGTAATGTAAGAATTTACCTGTATGTGTGTTTTTTCTATATATTTTGGTGCCTAAAGATGTGCTTATTTTGTATACAGTGAGGTTTAGAAAATTAATTTTATTATCGGTTTCTACTTCAAGGGTAAATTTGAGTCTTTCATGTGTTGTGTTAAAGGTGTTCAGTAAAGTATCGATGGTGGTTCTGTTGCCTATTAAGAGGACGTCATCTGCATACCTCATGTATAGTTTAATTCCTGGGGGAAAGGGTTGGAGAATTTTTTCTTCGATAGATGCGAGGTAGATCTCGGATAAAGGGGCAGAGATACAGAGGCCCATGGGAAGGCCGAAAATTTGTTCGTAGATGTTATTTTGGAATTTAAATTGTTTGGCGTCAAGTAACAGTGATGTGAGTTCTAAAATGTCATTAATGTTTAAGTTGGTACGTTTTGTCAATGTGTCGTCTTTAATTAATAGTTCTTTAAGGGCCAGTAGCATGGATTCGATGTGCATGTTTGTGTATAGGGAGACGACGTCGAAGGACGCGAGAATATCGTTTTCAGATATGGTTATGGAAGTTATACGTTCGTGTGCTTGTTTAGTATTGTAGACCCTGAACCGAGAAAATCTCATTAAATGTGAAATAATATTGACGAGGAATATGGATAGGTTAGCATAGGCGGACTGTTTATAGGAAATGATGGGCCTTAAAGGATAATCCTGTTTATGGAGTTTGACTATTCCAAAAATGTGTGGGAGAATGTTACTGCGTATGCCTATTTGCTGGAGGGTATGTAAATTAATTTGTTTGTTGACTGAGTCTTCTTAGGATCCCATCAAGTTTAGTTTTAAGTTTTTTAATGTTAAACGTGTTGCAAGCTCTGTGTGTTGTTGAATCTGATCAGATGGGTAACATTTTCTTTATATATGTGTTTTTGTCCATGATTGCGATGGTATCCCCTTTGTCTGCCTTTTGTATTATAATGTTTGGGGTTTTCATAAAGTCTCGTATGTGGGTTAATTGTTGTTGGAGAATGTTAGGTTTACTAATTAATTGGGAGTTAAAAACAGCATTAGTTTCATGTATGATTCGATATTTATCTGGGTGGTTATCAAGTTTGGTTTGTATTTCTATCATGGCGTCTTTAACTGGGTAGTTGTTGCTGTTAATGGCAAAATTGAATCCATATTCTAGACTGGCAAGTTCGTTAGGGGAAAACGTTTGTGTAGAGATGTTAACAACTGAGTTTGTGGGGGTTTTTTTTGTGACGACACATTGACAAAACGTACCGACTTAAACATTAATGACATTTTAGAACTCACATCACTGTTACTTGACGCCAAACAATTTAAATTCCAAAATAACATCTACGAACAAATTTTCGGCCTTCCCATGGGCCTCGGTATCTCTGCCCCTTTATCCGAGATCTACCTTGCATCTATCGAAGAAAAAAATTCTCCAACCCTTTCCCCCAGGAATTAAACTATATATGAGGTACAGATGATGTCCTCTTAATAGGCAACAGAACCACCATCGATACTTTACTGAACACCTTTAACACAACACATGAAAGACTCAAATTTACCCTTGAAGTAGAAACCGATAATAAAATTAATTTTCTAAACCTCACTGTATACAAAATAAGCACATCTTTAGGCACCAAAATATATAGAAAAAACACACATACAGGTAAATTCTTACATTACCACTCACACCACCCTCTATACATCAAAAAAGCAGTTCTATACAACCAGGCATACAACGCTGTAAAATATAGCCACACACAAACAGACTTATCTGTAGAATTGCAATACCTCGCCAAAAAATTCATTGACAAAAAATACCCATCACAACTAATAAAAGAAACCATCACCAAAGTTCATAATAACACTAATAACCCAAACAAAATTATTAACCACGTGAACAAGAATAAGATACATAAACCCCTTATCGCGCTCCCATATCATCAACAATACGTTAGAAGACTTCAACAGATTTTTAAAAATACAGATATCAAATTAATATTCACATCTTATAACAAATTAAGTTCCAAATTCAATTCATACAAGACAACACACGAGTACGAGACACAAGATCACAACAACATTATATATTTGATCAGATGCCAATCAGATTGCCAAGCATGTTACATAGGCAGTACAACAGCAAAATTCTGGACATCAAAAATTTCCAACACGCGTGCATACTACCACTTTAATAGCTTCAAAACTAATTCAGCAAGTACAGAACTAACACAACACGTCCAATCTCAAAATCACAACTCACTCATCGATTCAGCCAGTAGTTAAATTAAATTCCAGCTACAAAATCCTTGAAAACGAAGCCCTCGTCATCGAATGGTTTAAGCGCCATACATCACTCAACATGTTAAACAAAAAGATTCCCGCCAGTTTCTCCCCCATTTGGAATTTAGCACGTATTAAGTTTCCACGTGCACTGAAATGCATTTCAGGAACCCAACCCGTATATAACACGAGCGTGCACTCTTCCCCCCCCCCCACTATAGCTAACTGAGGAAGAATTTTTGAAAGTCGCTCGTGCGTGGCTATTAGCTTCTATTTTCTTCATTTAATTTAATCCCCCCCCCCACTATAGCTAACTGAGGAAGAATTTTTGAAAGTCGCTCGTGCGTGGCTATTAGCTTCTATTTTCTTCATTTAATTTAATTTAATTAGGCAACCATAGAATGGAAGGTGCACTTTCCTTTCTTAGAAAAATTTTTATAGCCCATAACTTACTTTTAAACCAAAAATCCCTGTAAGTTAATTTGCGCTTTTTACAAAAGTGAATTGCAATAGTCTTTACCAGTGAATTGCAATTGTCTTTTCCAGTTTGTGAATGGCAAGATATGGCAAGATCATCAGCATACAAATATATTTCTACAGTTTTGATAATATTTTGAATCATGATTTTAGCCTAATTGCGAAGAGGGTGGCACTAAGGATAGATCCTTGAGGCACCCCTTCTTCTTGGATAAAATACTGCAAAAGTACATTCTGGTTATGGAATTGAAAGGTTCTGTGCTTAAGAAAATTCTGAATGAATTGAGGTAAGATACTCTCACCCCTAAGAATGGAGCTCTCAAAGAACGCCATACCGCCATGTGGTTTCGAATGCCTTTTCAATATCTAGATTGACCATTACTAGATGTTCGTTTTTAACATATTCATTGCGAATGTCAGTTTTGGCTCTTATCATTAGGTCCACGCAGGATCTGTTTTTTTCAGAAACTATACTGATTGATATTTAACAGCATTTTACTTTCGAGGATCCATTTTAGGCTGCTATGTATAATTTTTTCGAGTGTTTTACTCAGCCTGCTAGTGAGAGAAATGGGAAGATAGTTTTCTGGAAGTGATTGATCCTTTCCTGGTTTTGGAAAAGCAAGAATGATAGAGTGACGCCATGAGGAAGGATAAGCACATTCAAGAAAAATTCGATTATAGAAAACTAATAATAGATTTAAGGCTGTATTGTTTAGATGTTTCAGCATTATATAGTAGATTCCGTCCGGTCCTGCTGCACTGTTTGCTGTTCTGTTCAGAGCTTCTTGAAGTTCAGTTAAGATAAAAGGCTGAGTTATGATTGGATGGTATTAAAATTAATTTTATATTTTTCTGCCGAGGTTTTGATTTTCAGGAAAGAATTGTCATATGCAGTTGTTGTTATTTGGTTTTCAGGAGCATTAGCAACTAAGGCCATATTGCTCTGGGGACATGTGGTGGTCATTCCCTGACTTTTCCACATCCTCCGTATTTTGTGGTCACAGGCTCAAACCTCGGTCTAATCAAGAAGCGTGTGCTATGCACTGTTGCTCCTGCCCACCTGGCTATGGAGGTGCCGTTATATGCAGATGCTGCCGATATTTGACTGAAAGACTCTCCAAGGAAATCGCCTATTTCCTTAAGAGAAGACAGTTCTTGTCCATTTTTAATTAAGATTGGAGCAGAAAAAGGAATGCATTTATTATTTAATTGTTGGATTTTCTTCCACATTAACCGACTACTAGTGTTCTTTGCGATGGTACTGGCAAATCTTATCCAGGATTCTTTTTTGGCTTGTCTTCTGATTTGTCATGCTCTTGCCTTTTGTTTTATGTATAATATGAGGTTAGCAGTTGTGAGAAACCTACGAAATAGATTCCAGGCTTTATTTTTTTCCTCAAATTATAAGTAACCAACAAAATATTATTCACAGTATTTGTCTCTATTTTATTTTTACTAATATTGCTGATTAATGAAAATACACACTCTATGTTCCCATTGTGGGCAAAAATAGAAAATGTATATTGAGCAATTTTTAAAAGCTCAGAACTCTGGCACTGATTAAAATATTCAACCCATTTCTTGCGGGCTAATACATTTTCCCAATTATCATCTTTCTTTTTCTCAGAAACAAATTCCATAAAATGGATTCAAATAACCTCTTATAATCGATTTTAAATTAGACAAATGTTGATGATACAGTCCTCTTAATGCAACCAGTGCATTGTTTTTATTTATTCTGTTGTACTGACCGAAGGTGCAATGAACAGAATATTTAATGAAAATTCATTTTATAACGAGATGCTTTTTTTTTTTTTAAATTACATAAAACTAGGACATGCCCTCGGAAACAAGGATATCTGGTAACACTACTGTAAGGTTACTTGCACAGCAGCTAAAACAAAACTGAAATTAGGGACCACTTGTACCTACCATTTAAACAGAGAAGTGAAATTTAGTGAAAGTGTGGATGACTCATTTCTTAAAAACAACAAATGAATTTCCGGGATAAGGGAAAATCACTCTCTCCCAATTCTCTCATAGGATGCTTACAGTAGAAAACAGGTTGACCAGAGTATAATGTCTGCATCAGGAATATGCCTTAATTTTCGCCAATGGCTGTGGACACATAGATGGCAGTTGACCAGTATGAACTTCTCGTTACAGTAGTGTATAGGTTGTATAGGTTTTACTTCTTTTTAGTCATTGCTGACCCACTGCTGGGCAAAGGCCTCTGCCAAAACCTTCCATCTTTTTCTATCCCACACCTTGGTTGGCCGATTTCCTCCTGCAGGGTTTTATGGGAACCACTAAATTATAAAACTTTTTAGCTCTTAATTCGTGGAATTACTCCCTTTAGTTCTTAAATGCTAATGGGATTAATTCTTAATCCTTTTAGCTCTTAATTCATGCTTCTACATCACCGGCTTTATTCCCTAAAGGTCAGATGCACAAATACCCAGGGTACAAGTACCTAGGTCTCTCGAAATCAGTTCATTTTATAAAAATTTGTTTTGTTATACAGAAACTATTTTCAATGTAAAGACCAAGAGGAAATCAAAAAGGTTCACTACATAGAAAGATTCGCTATATGGAAAGTTCGTTAAAAGAGGTCTGACTGTATATATAAATATATACTGAAAGGACAGAATTCATGGGATACTTGGTTCCTGCAAAACACAATGCTGTCACGCCTCTCACCAGTGTACGAACCCATCGCTTGGTAGGTACATAGGTAAACTGTATTCATATATATGGTAATTTGATGTCAGTATGGATAAACATCGCGAGTTAACCAACTTTGAAAGAGGGATGACAGTGGTTGCCTGACACATGGGTCACTATCGCGGAAGTGGTACAGAAATTGCACTATCCCCATTTGACAGTATCAAAAGTGTATTGGGAATATGCCATTTCAGGAATAACATACCATCATGGACGGCGGAAAAAGGTAGTGGATTAATGTGCTGTCTCGCACTGTTTCAACCAACTGGAGAGCAACAGTGGCACAAATCACCACCAACTTCAACAAGGGAGGTACCAGAAACGTCTCTACCAAGACCATCAGGCGATCATTACCCACAATAGATTATGGGAGCCACAGACCCACCAGAGTCCCATTGGTAACACCATGACACAGAAATCTATGCCTCAAGTGGGAGAAAGAACATCGGCACTGGACCTTGGATGATTGGAGACAGGTCTCCTGGTATGGATGATTGGAGACCTGTCTCCTGGTATCCTACCATACCTGGAGACAGGTCTCCAGGTATGGTAGGATTTACAGTTATTTCGAGCAGAGTGCATATCTGGCAGAAACCACACGAAGCTATGCATCTGTCATGTCAACAAGAAACTGTTCAGATGACACATGTTGGGACCTCTGGTACATCTAGACACATCTCTGAACGGTACAGACTATGTGTCCATCCTTGAACATCTGCATCCCTTCGTGGTCATCAGTCACCAACAGGACAATGGACTCTTCCAGCAGAAAAATGGGCCTTGACACAGAGCCGTGGTGACTAGAACATGGTTCATAGAGCATTCTGCAGATTTTATCACCATGGAATGGCCTCCCCATTCAACAGTCATGAAACCTGTGGAGCATCTTTGGGATGCTGTGGAAAGGTCCATCGAGCTTTGGATCATCCACCAAGGGATGTGATGGAATTATGGACAGCGGTGCAGCACGCATGCATGGAAATATCTGTGGAACACTTTCTTGAACTAGTGGACTCAATGCCTCACCGTGTGACTCCCTTATCCGGACAAAAGGTGGCCCTACCCATTACTAGGTAGGTATCCCATGACTTCTATCCACTGAGTGTATATTCCAGATAAGAATGACTGTGTGTGTGTGTGTGTGTGTGTGTGTGTGTGTGTGTGTGTGTGTGTGTGTGTGTGCGCGCACGCGCGTGCAGTGCTTTTTTTGTGACGGTACGCAACAGTACGCTGTACTGGCACCTTTATTAACAGTGACGTGCGACATTTGATTGCAATGCACTTCAAAATTTATAATATTCCGTAAATTTTTTCACATTTTTACCTACAATTCAAATAAGCTTAAGATGATTTAACTAAATTTGCATTTTTTACTGTCTATTATTAAGATATTTTCTATATAAAACTGTATAACCATTTTTATAATTCTAAATTACTCAGTCGGAACTTTGTTTAATTATTTTGAATTTCCCTTGGAAGTTACATTTAAAATAGTTTCAGTTGATGGAAGAAAATTTTCATATAGCGAACGGATTAGGAGAGAATTAACTTGGTACGGCCTGTTTGCATTTCTGGCCTTCAGGCAATCAGTGCTGCTGCACGAATTAAGAGAGCTAAAGTGATTGGTATTGTATAACTTAGCTGTACCTGGTAAAACCCATCCGACCACCTATCCCACATACGGAGAAGTCGCGCTGGTCTGCAGTCAGCAGATAAAGTTGTATTCCCAATGGGCTCTAGCCCACCTACTGCAGCGTTGTCCAACCTTCTCCAGTACCGGGCCCATATTCAAAAAATTCAAAGTTTCTTTAGTGTGTTATATTTTCAATATCTTATTGCATGTAAAGGTAAAATTGAAAATATTCAAAAATTTTATTAATTACAATACACAATTACATTTACTAAACAAAACATTTAATTAGAAAAATTTTTTGATAATAAAATTTAAAATGCTGTTTTAGTTCACTTTCATCGCTGGTTGTAGGTTGGATACCTCTGTGAATCAACTGTAAGCGCCCCGTTCGAAAATTAGAAAAGTGATTTTCTTTTACTCCATAAATAATCATCTGTTATTTCGCGGAAGTGTGTTATCCACATTTTTCCGTAAATTTTCCCTATCTCTGTTTACACTTTACTTTACCTGAATATCCGAATAACGCTGATATTTTGGACAGTTTAAAAAAAAAAAAAAATTTTTAATTTAAGAACTAGTGACAATACCGATGATGAGAGAAGGAAAACGAGGACAACGAAGGTATTAAACCTTCTAAACATGAATTGTTGGCATTTGGTGAAAATGAAGTTAGAAAATTGTCAATTAGAGTTAAATGCAATTCGTGGATACCTAATTGATAAGAAGGTTTCCGAAGAATTGAAGCATTTGATGAACGCTCTGAGTACGATACCAATTTCACCGACTGAATGAAAACAAGGATTTTCAGAAATAAATCTGATCACCAACCACGCTTCATTGATGAAAAAAACAGTTTCTTCACTACTGTTTCTTAAAACTGTGGGCCGTCCGCTGACCTGCTACAATCCAGCGAAATATGTAGATTCGTGGTTGCTTCGGAAACCTCATTCAGCAACCGATACAAAAAGGCAGGAAGAGAAGTGAGAACTTAATAAAAATTTGGAATACTCTACAAAAATTTTATTATAAAATTATTTTTACTTATTTTACTTATTTTTTTATATACTTGAATAATAAATTTATGCTTAATAAACTGTGTTAATATACTTAATTTCTTGTTCTTATTAAAAAAAAAAAAATTACTACTCAAGTAAAAATATCAGATATGGGGGGGGGGGGATTAGAGTACTTTTCATATCCTTTTAATTTTCAATTTTTCCCCGATAGCAAAGAATGAGTACCGGCACCTATTTCTTTACAAAAAAAGCACTGTGTATATATATATATATATATATATTTTATGGTTGACATAACTACAATATCCACAGCTGTCACCAGCACAGAACACAAGAAATTACACCCATGGAGGGATAACCTGAGTACAAGTACAAGCTTTATAGTCTTCATTCATATATATATATATATATATATATATATATATATATATATATACCTACTCAACACACTGATAAAATACATTTGTCCACATACATGAATATATACAGGCTATGTCAAAATTATGTTAACACTTATAGGGAAAAAACATTTATTGTAATCAACATTAACTGAAATCAAAATTTAACCGGTCTGCCATTACATCTGAAAAATAAAAAAAATAATAATAATAATAATAATAAAAATAAATAAATAAAATTCAAATGTTCATTCCATATAAGTGTTAATATAATTATGACATACAGTTCAAGATTTAGGCCTAAATGGATGTCAGATGATCTAATTAGACATGTGACAGAGAAGAAAAATGGATGAACTATATATAAATTAACATGTGACACAAAAGCCTAGTATAGATATAAGCTGGTCTGTAACTAAGTTACAAAGGAGGTTAGGCAGACGAAGGCAGATTACGAGAAATCTTTGGCAAAGGATGCAAAGAAAAACAGCAAAGATTTCTTTACTTATATAAACTCTAGAAGGAAGGGGATGAATCAGATTGGTCCATATGATATCAATTGTTCAACTGTTGATGATCCTGCTCAGGTAGCTAACAAACTAAATGAATATTTTGCATCGACATTCATACATGAGGAGTTATTCAGGTAGGGGAATGGCAGAGGTGTATTCAACTCTGGCAGTAAGCTAGATAATCTTGTAATAACTGAGGGTAAAGTGCAGGAGAAATTGTTGAAGATAAACACAAGAAAGGCACCTGGGGTGGATGGAATCTAGCAGTACTAGTAGTGGCACGTGATGCAAGAAAGCAAGTGTATGAACTTATGCAGCATAAGCCAAAAAAAAAAAAAAAAAAAAAAAAATCACAACATTCCCTCTAAATGCCTGTCCAGTTCCTCCTTAAATTTATTTAACCTATCAACTTCCACAACAACAGATGGAAGTTTGTTCCAGCAATTAACCACCCGCTGGCTAAAGGCAAATTTCCACACATCTATACTACATCTGTCTTTTCTTAATTTGAATTTATGCCCACTTAGGTTCGTAATCTGAACAAGTGGAAGGATCCCATCAGAATTCAGCAAGCTCAACCTATTCAAGGCCTTATACCTCAATCAGATCACCGTGCAGGTGCCTAGTCTCCAGCCACTGCAATTTGCAGAACGTAAGCCTCTTTTGGTATGAGGATCCCCTCACCAATCTTGTGCTTCTCTGTACACGCTCGAGCAAATCTACATCCTTCCTAAAATGAGGCCTCCAGACCTGTACACAGTACTCAAGGCGTGGCCTGACCATTGCCTTATACAGAGGGACAATCACCTCCTTTTCCCTGCTAGCAAAATTCCTATATATCATTTACAAAACCCCATGACCTGCCCTGGCAGCCTGTCTGCATTGCTCAGAAAACTTCATATCTGACTGCACAATTACTCCCAGGTCTTTTTCATTTTCTACTACCTTAAGTGTAGTACCACACAATTGGTACATTTCTCTGGGGTTACTTCTACCCATATGCAGTACCTTGCATTTGTAGAGGTTACACTTCAATTGCCACTTCTTAGCCCATCTGCCCAAATTATCTAGATCCTGTTGCAGTAGCACACTGCTATTACTGTCATTAACAACCCTGCCAACCTTTGTATCATCTGCAAACTTTGACACTAAGCCTGATATCTTCATCAATATCACGATTCTGTAGCAGTAAGCTACAGAATCTTGAAATAACTGGGAGTAAAGTGGAGGAGAAACTGTTGAAGATAAACACAAGAAAGGCACCCGGGGTGGATGGGATCTATCCAGTTATATTAAAGGAGGCAGCAAAGGAAGTAAGCAAACCCTTAGCCATAATTATGAGAGCTTCCTTGGACTCAGGGGAGGTACCCATAAACTGGAAATGTGCAAATGTGACCCCAATTCACAAAGGAGGATCAAAGGCTGACACAAGTAATTATAGACCTGTGAGCTTAACTTCTGTTCCAGGAAAATTAATGGAGGCACTGGTTAAAGAAGCACTGCAGGATCATTTAGACAAGACTTCAGTTATAGCTCAGACATAGCATGGTTTTGTTAAGGGGAAGTCTTGCCTGACCAACTTGATTGGATACTATGATGCAGTCACAAAAGAACTGGATGCAGGGAATAACTTTGATATTATATACTTGGATCTTAGAAAGGCTTTTGATACTGTTGCACATGGAAGACTGCTACACAAATTGGAGCAGTGTGACATTGGAGGCAAACTGCTGCTATGGATAAAGGGGTGGTTGAGGGGGAGAAGACAGAGAGTGGTAATCAATGGACACTGCTCATCGTGGACTAATGTTATTAGTGGAGTCCCTCAGGGCTCAGTGTTGGGTCCATTATTGTTTTCTGTATTTATAAATGATATTGATGATGGTATATCAAGCTTAATGTCCAAGTTTGCAGATGATACAAAGGTTGGCACGGTAATCAAGTACACTACTGACACTATGCTGCTGCAACAGGATCTGGAAAGGTTGAGCAGATGGGCTGAGAGGTGGCAAATGAAGTTTAACATTGACAAATGTAAAGTACTACACATGGGAAACAGCAACCCCAGAGCAACGTATCAACTCTGTGGTACTACACTGACAGTGGTAGAGAATGAAAGGGACTTGGTGGTGGGTGGTTGTGCAGGCAGATATGAAGTTCTCTGAGCAGTGCAGACGGGCTGCAAGAGTAGCTCATGGAGTATTGTCAATGATATACAGGAATTTTTCCAGCAGGGATAAGGAGGTGATTATTCCATTGTATAAGGCAATGGTCAGGCCACACCTAGAGTACTGTATACAGGCGTGGAGGCCTCATTTCAAGAAGGATGTAGAGCTGCTGGAACGAGTACAGAGAAGGGCAACAAGATTAGTGAATGGAACAAAGGGGTGCTCTTACGAAGAAAGGCTTAAGTTTTGCAAATTACAGTGTCTGGAGACTAGGCACCAGTGAGGTGATCTGATAGAGGTGTATAAAGCCTTGAATGGTTTAAGCATGCTCAATGCTGATGGGATTCTTCCTCTAGCTCAGAAAAATCACCTGAGAGGGCATAAATTCAAATTGAGGAAAGACAGATGTAGGATAGACGTGCGGAAATTTGCCTTTAGCCAGCGGGTGGTTGGTTGGTGGAACAGACTTCCATCCCTTGTGGTGGAGGTTGATAGCCTAAATAAGTTTAAGGCTCAGCTGGACAGGTATTTTGAACGAACAGAGAGGTGAAGTGGAAGTGGGTTTTTTTTTTTTTTTTTTTTTGGCTGATGCTGCATAAGCTTGCTTTCTTGCATCAAATGCCTCTACTAATGCTAATGCTAATCATTGATAAATATACAAAACAACAGTGGACCTAACACCGAACCCTGTGGGACTCCACTAATAATATTAGTCCACGAAGAGCAGCACCCAATGATTACCACCCTCTGTCTCCTCCCACGCAACCATCCTTTTATCCATTGTAGCAATTTACCCTTAATACCATTCTGATCCAATTTGTACAGTAGTCTTCCATGCGCAGCAGTGTCAAAAGCTATCCTGATATCCAAGTATGTGATATCAAAATTATTTTTTGCATCCAGTTCCTTTGTAACCACATCATAATATCCTATCAAATTTGTCAGACAAGACTTTCCCTTAACAAACCCATGCTGTGTCTGAATTATTGCAGCAGTCTTGTCTAGATGATCCTGCAATGCATCTTTAACCAGTGAGTTCATTATTTTACCTGGAACAGAAGTTAAACTAACTGGTCTGTAATTACTCGTGCCACCCTTCGATCCCCCTCTGTGAATTGGGGATACATTTGCACATCTGCAGTCCGTGGGGATCTCCCCTGAGTCTAAGGATGCTCTCATAATTATGGCTAAGGGTTTGCTTAGTTGCTTTGCCGCCTCCTTTAATATAACTGGATAGATCGAAATCACCCCAGATGCCTTTCTTATGTTTAACTTCAACAATTTCTCCTCCACTTTGCTCTCAGTTATTACAAAATCATTAAGCACCATGCTACAACTTGATAATCTTCTGCCATTTTCAAACCTTAATAATTCCTCATCTGTGAATGTAGATGCAAAATACTCATTCAGTTTGTTTGCTATCTGAGCAGGATCAACAACAGTCAAACCATCGATATCAAGTGGACCAATCAGATTCATCCCCTTCCTTTTAGAGTCTATATAAGTAAAGAAATCCTTGCTGTTTTTCATTGCATCTTTTGCCAAAAATTTCTCGTAATCTGCCTTCGCCTGCCCAACCTCATTTGTGACCTGATTACAGACTAGCTTATATTTGCCATAGTCTTCTGAATCGCTTGATAATTTATATGCATCCCATGAATTTTTCTTCTCTGTCATGAGTCTCATTAGTTCATTTGATAACCATTTAGGCCTAAACCTTGAACAATATTTCTTAACAGGTATGAAACTTTTAGTAGCTTCCACGATTAATTCCTTGAATGCTTCCCACTTAGAATCTACTGTTGGTAATATCGTCAGTTGATCCCACTGTACAGAATTTAAAAACTGTCTGAGGCCACTGTACTCACCTTTACGGAAGCAAAAACAGTAAACCCCACATCAGTACACTGTGATCACTGCCACCTAATGATTCCTTTATCTGCAAATTCTTAATACACAAATGATCACTGCTGATAACCAGATCAAGAGTATTACCCTCTCTGGTTGCCTCTGGAACGTGCTGCTGCAGAAAACAATCATCCAATAAATCCACAAAAGTCTTACTAGTGTGCGAGTGACCAACCCACAAGTTCCAGTCAATATCTGGGAAGTTAAAATTCCCCATTATAAGACATTCTGATTTACTAGCCCACTCTGGGAAGTTAAAATTCCCCATTATAAGACATTCTGATTTACTAGCCCACTCTATTTCTCTGTACAATTGTTCATTGTACTCATTAGGCCTATAATACACTCCTACTCTAATTTTTGCTTTCGCCGTGCTTATGTCACACTAAACTGACACAATAGTGCACTCTTCATTTATATCAACAGGATGCACTTCTGTTGATTTTATGTTTTTCTTAATTAAAGCATAACACCTCCTCCCTTCCTATCCTGTCTATTATTTCTGTACAATGTGTACTCTCCAAATTCCAGTTCTGCCTTCCTCATATCTGTGTGATACCACGTCTCTGCTATTCCAATAATATCCGCCTTTGATAACTTGACCAACACTTCAAATTCATCAAATTTATTTACTATACTTCTAGCATTGGTATAAATGCAGTTATACATGTACCTATCCTTATTATTAGTTACCCTAACACATCCCATATACCCACCGGTTTCACAATGACTGCCATCAGTCCCTGAAACCCCAGCAACCCTCGCTCCAGGTCGCTACTTATTCTAATAGAAGTAGTGCAAGAATCACCTTCACCTCTGCCTGCGGCTACTTTTAACATTTTAGTCTATGAATCCTCCCAAGCTAGCAGTTTTCCGACCCATCTATCACTGCCTCAATAGCATCAGCAAATATTCTTGCACCCTTTCTATTTAAGTGTATCCCATCCCTGTAGAAGCAGTCTCTCCTGTTAACAAGCACAGACTACACTGAAAAAAAATTCTATCCCTTGAGCCTTGCACATTCCCTGCAGTGCCGAATTGATTGACAAGGCTCTCATTTTGTACTCCCTCCTATCATGTCTAGGCAGAATTGCAGACACTTTCAAATTTAACCCTGACTCACGACTTTTTTGCAACATTGACCTGTACTTGTTAAGTAAATCTGCAGATCTCCTACTCTTAATGTCATTGACGCCAACGTGTACAACAATATCACTTTTTGTGCTCTTAAAAGATGATATATGCCTCCGTAGCCAGGTGGGAAGGAGCAGCAGTGAGTAGCACACGCTTCTTGATTAGACCAGGGTTCGAGCCCGTCACGACCAAATACGGATGATGCGGAAAGGTCAGGGAATGACCACCGCATATCCCAGAGCAATATGGCCTAAGCTGCTAATGCTCCTAAAAACCAAACAACAACAACGACAAGATGATATATGCTTTACAACGTCATCAACTTTTGCCCCTGGCAGACATACCCTGGTCCTGTTCCATCTATCCTTTTTACACAATATATTCCCTGTCTCTCTGACAATTCCAGTATTCTGGGATTGTTTGCTTTTGCAATTTAGATTTTTGTAAATTGTATGGTATGGAGCTAAGCATTTTTGAAGCTCCCTTTTGAACTTGGTCCCCCCCCCCCTTTTCAGTCTAAGCATCCGCATTCAAAAAAAAAATATAATAATAAAATAAGATTCTAATTGCTTGGCTAAGTTTATGCCTTTTCATATGCTTTTTAGTGTAAAATTTGGAACTTCTGAATTTTCATCTGCGCTATCATACTCAACTGATTTGGTTTACCTCCGATGACATTTCCACCATATACACTTTGCCAGCCTCTTTTTCTACCAGTAATTCTTGAACATCTTTAGTAGTCATATCATTAAAATCTTCCCCCCCCCTCCTACTGATTTAACAAGTTCTACTATCATACTGATTCTGTTTTCTGCTGGTTCAACCATATTTACCAAATGAACTGACTCTGGCCATATATTTTCCCAGCACACACATATACACACATGTTCATGGATTTCCTTCTTCCAGCAATAAAGCTATGATTCCGATACAGTCCACAATTGAAAAGTGTTTCACATGCCTCCATCACTTCAATTCATTTGGAATCATTTTTTTTCCAAAATCCACTGTAACGATTTTCTGATGTAATAAGTTTTAAAGGTAGATATAATGCCTTAATCTAATGGGCGAATTATAGAAGTTATATTAGGTGGTAGAAACATTACTTCAACATTTTGGATGAATCAGATCTTTTTGGATATCCTGGTGCATTATCCAATAGTAATAAAACTTTGAAATATAGATTTTTCCTCTTTAAATAGTTTTCCACAGCTGGCACAAAAACAACTTAGAAACCATTCTTTAAATAAATGGGCAGTTACCAAAATTATGCATAATTTCCTTAGGCACAATTTAGGACTGGAATTTAATTCACAACAAAGAAATTATCCTAATACGATTCTTAAGAACAAAGTTTAGTAATACATACCTGAAAAAAATTTATAAATGATCAAATAAAAACCAAAATAACCTTACAAAAACCTTAAAAGTCACGAACTACACACTTCAAAGTCACAATTTTTTGTGGTCTGAAACAAACGAAGTTCAATAGCACAGAACCTAACACAGTAAAAATTGACAAAAAAATAATGGAAATGTTGAAGAATTACATCTAACATAATAGCACAGTTTTCTCCGCACAAAACTAAAAAAATACTATGTTATGCGAGGTTTGCAACAATTCTCTAACTGTGTTAGGGTGAAACCGTTTTATATAAGTACCATGTTGTACAAGGATTTCCGCAATTCATTAATCATGTTAGAGCGAAACCATGTTGTATAAGAACTGTGTTATGGGGGGGGGGGTTTGCCTGTATGTATATATATATATAAAATATTGCTAGTATAAAATACATTAAGTAGATGTTTATGCATGGAAAAGATCTACTGAAAATACGGTGTTCCCTGGTAGCGATATGTGTTGTGAACGAAGGTGGGAAGCAAGGAACCGGAAAAATAATTGTAACGATAGAAAAGTAAACCAAAAGAATATTTTTGAAGAGACGACCTAGGTGGAGATAGCATTGCAGAGTGTTTCATAATTTTTGTGTCTTCATCAGAGGTCATCCACAAAATCATGAAAAAGACAGCAATACTCTTACTTCTGTTTCCGACATGTTCTGCATGTCAAAAAACAGGTGCGAAAGTCCACGTGGTAATAACAATTTTAAAGTTTTTAATAAAGTTACGAATAAAATTTTGAATAAAATTATGAATAAAATTGAATAACGTTATGCCAAGTTTGCAATTACATAATGTGTTAATAAGTTATATCATACAGAACATGGATGACCTTACAGAAGTAAGTGGAACGCTATGAAAGTAGAAAAGACAAAGACAAAGGCAAGGAAAAATCCGAAAGACAAGAACTTAACCGCTACATGCCGGACTGACAGAAAAGACTGTGTCAGTAGGTTGCCAGTGTATATATGCATGTGTACGCTAGCGGCGCCTAGCGTTAGACAGATTTTGGTGTGTGTATATTTGAAATAACGTGGATGGTGAAGCTACGCTAGGTTAAGTACATGATGCTCAAACTGCCCAGGATAGTTAAGAAATATAATAGCTGACAAAGTAGCGATAGAAGGCAACTAAACTTTGTTTAAGGTGAAAAATAGGTTGGGTAAAGTTAGAAAAATAGAGCCCTGAATATCGCATTCGGTAAACTAATGGCTCACAGGGCATAAAATGTAGAGGCTAGTAAAGTGGAAAGATGATTATGGTAGAAATATGTAGTTGGGCTAGGATAGTTCGGGGTTGCAAACCCATTCCTATAGTTAGGACCCTGAACGAACGTCTGGGAGCTCGTGCATCATGTATTTAAGGTCAGTTGTGTACAAAGTGTCAAAATGCAATATATTAAATTAGAATATAATATAATATAATTAAATATAAATAAAGTTAAGAATGCTCATAATTACAAGATAAATACACTGTGATTGGCCAATTGGTGGGTACGAGTTTTCCAGACTGTAAGACACCACAGAGGCCTAGTGTATTGTATTTACGCTATATACATACTAGATGTGTATGGGATTGATTATATGTCGATGATGCTATTTATCTTAATATCTTTTATATTCTTGTGCCTTAATATGTTAAGGGCTTTACTGATATGATGGTGCAGATATGCTATAGGAAAAAGGTTGTTCTTGAGTTTCTTGTATAATATCCTGATGTTATCAATGGCTGTTTCATTATTGCTGCATATGGTTGCTATTCTGATGCATTGTGCTAGAATCACGTTGGCATGTACTTTTTTGGAAATATTTGAATTCCATTGTGTAAGGTTTACTATGCTAAAGTTGAAAGCTTCACATTTGTTGTACAGGGTGATGTAGGCTATGTTATTCTTTAACTGAATGTCTAGATCCAAGAAATGGGCTGCAGTATCTAAGCTGTTTGTTTTTTCCAGTACGAGTTTGTTGGGGTATAAGTGTCCATATTCCTTGATGAAATTCGGGCAGTTGATCACTATATATCTATATAGGATAAGGTCCTATGAAAATGAGGTCTCTGACCAATATAGATATAGGTTGGCTATTATGCATGAGGCTGGGCTGCCCATAGGTGTTCCACTGGTTTGTTGATATACTGTATTACCGTCATATATAAAATTGTTGGAGATACACAAGTTCAGTATGTTGTTCCAGTAATAGGTATTGCAGGATATATAATCATTATATTTAGTATAAATATCTTTGAGTACAGATTTTAGTTTGGTTTAATTAATACTTGTAAATAGGCTGTGGAAATCAAAGGTTTGTATATTGTTAACATTACTATTCATCGGCAAAAATTTTAATACCGGTAGGTTGTTGCCTATGATTTTGCTGTTATGGATGTTTTTTAGCAGTGGTTGCAGTAGTTGTTCAAGTGCTTTTCCAGGTTTGTGCACATAACTATTTTTGCAGGAGGTTATGAATCTGAAGCCTATGGGTTTTTTGTGAAATTTTGGAATGAAGTATATATAAGGTAAGCTGTAATTGTTCATGTTTAGTTTTAGCTTTTTATTGAAGGCTATGAGTTTTTTTGTGATGCTATTGTAGGTACTAGATATAGGCTTGTACGTATTGCTGGAGTTAAGTTCAGTTGTCAAGGTATGTGCATAAAAAGATTTGCAAATAAATGCATAGCTGTTTGCTGCTTTATCAACTGGTGTGATGATGAAGTCTTTATGCATTTCTAGTAGTTTTTGTTTGAATTTAGCCAAGTTATGGTATTTTTGTAACTCTTATCTAATATTACTTCTCTATTATATTATTCTTGATGATTATATACATATATATATATATATATATAGACAAATATATTAGGTAAGTGTATGAGTAGCATACACTTACGTATGTTACTAGCAGTGTTACAGATCCATAAACTAGCACAATATATTACTAATTTTTTGTTCTTCATTAGACATTTCGATTTTTCACTACAACTTTTCATTATTATTAATTATATATGTTTTTTTTTTTTTTTTTTTTGGCTGGTTCAGCAAAAGGGCTTAGCACCATTGCATTAATGTTAATACTCTTGCCACATGAAGAAAGGTAATTAGGATTCATATTATCAACAATTATTGTTATTATTACTATCAATCAGCCTATGATAATAACTGTCTTCTTGCTAATACAAATATCAACAAAGTCAAAATTAACCAAATCATGTTCCATGGAAGCCAACGGACCTCTTAGTAGGATTCCTTGCTAAAATACCACAATCATTGCTTTCACCCAAATACTGTATTTCATCATGTCTTTGGCATGGCCAACTAGGAATCCCAACCTGAACCCACTGAACTACAGACTATGTTTTTATTATTTATGGTCAGAGTTAGAGCCCGTGGCAACCAAAAATAAGGCATCCTAATATTGACAGTACTGTCCAAGTCAGCAGCTAACATGTTACTGGACATACCCCACACAGTCTCAGTGACCCAGCAGACATATCTAATGTACTTAGGTTAGGTAGTGCAGTGTAAATACAAAGTGTAACTGTAACAGATCTAAATATGAAATATAATTTAAGATTTGATCTGCTACAATTGCACTAAATGAGCTAACAGCTGATGTTAATTGATTTAACAGCTAATGATTAAATTTTTTGAAGTAATAATCACTTCAGAATGTCCACAAGTTTTCTCAATGAATAGATTCCATTATCAACAATGGTTTCCTATTTTTTTTTCATAAAAGTTATAAGATCTTTCATAATAGTATTTTAGCTAATTTTCCCACAAAGAGTGTCACAATTTTTATGGAAGTTATTGTGATACTATTTGTGGGAAACATTTAATTTGGATCCTAATCTTTATGGAGCCTTTGGTGCTTAATTTCGTTGTTTGCAGCCAAAGTGTAATTTTAAAGAAAAAAAACAATTAACTTTTTTTTTTTTTTTTTTTTTTTGAGCAGCTAACTCTTTAATCATAATCTTGAGTGTGTTTTAATTTATAGCAGCACTAGTAATATATACATAGTTGACATACAATACAATATATATAAAAAAAAAAAAAAAAAAAAACTTTACCTGAAATATATATTGAATCTCCACATGATTAACGGAAGGAGTATAAGAGGGATTGGCCCATTCCTGACAATCTTGATCCATAACATATTTAATTATGTTGTAGCCATCAGAACTAATTACAGACAAACTTGAAATGAAAAAGTGAGTGCGATGGGCATCATACAAAAGAGCAACCTGGCGAAGAGAGACCTAGAAATATAAGCACAATAAATTATCTGTTCAGAACTCAGTAAATTCGCAAATACTGTAATATCAGCCACAAATGACAGCATAAATGTTGAAATATATAGAACTATCAGTTATAAATGATATTAACAACATCAATAATATTTTTCGAACTGGGTACTGAATACGTGCTATAAAGTAAAATTATCTTAAAGGTGTATTTAATAATGTAAATAGCAATTAGAGCTTAATAGACGGTACTCACCTCAATTGATCTGCTTAGTTACACGGAGTTGAAGTGGAAATGAAGTTTAAAATAAGTTAAGTTGAATGAATACAGAATTGTTAAAACCTGTAATTAAAATTTTGTCAAGGAAGTAGAAGTGCACTACCTCATCCCTGGTTGTCATTTGAAAAAATTAATATGAACATATTAATTTTTTCAAATGACAACCAGGGATGAGGTAGTGCACTTCTACTTCCTTGAGAAAATTTTAATTACAGGTTTTAACAATTCCGTATTCATTCAACTTAACTTATTTTAAACTTAATTTCCACTTCAACTCCGTGTAACTAAGCAGATCAACTGAGATGGGTACTGTATATTAAGCTCTTATTGCTATTTACATTATTAAGTCGATTATACAACAGTACATTAAGAAGCTCTATAAATCATCTTAAAGGTGTATTTAAATGTCATGATTGTATAAGTCAACTTTTCTGAACTCACATAAATATTACATCTATCAGTCTGAGTGCATTACTTAACAATTCACCACCATGTCTTGCACAGCGGTGAACTGGGAATGTGACGCAATATCTATTCAAGCAAATGCGAATTTCTACAATCTGCAAGGAATGTTGCTTCATCTTGTGGAAATATGGTGATAAAAATGTAGTAGTAGTAGTGACATGTGATGCAAGAAAGAAAGTGTATGAGCTTATGCAGCATCAGCCAAAAAAAAAATTCACACAAACCATTCCCTCTAAATGTTTGTCCAATTCCTCTTTAAATTTATTTAACCTATCAACTTCCACAATGACAGATGAAAGTTTGTTCAATGTAGCCCTTCTGCAAGATAAATATTTCCAGACCTGCATGGAAGAATTCCATTTGTTCATGATACACATTGTGTTGTAGGATTCCTTGCTAAAATTGGGGCATCTTGGATATTTTCAATGAAATATGGCTCATTAATTCTGCCACCCTAAAAAACTGTATAATTATTATTACTAGCCATATAGTGCAAGGAAGCCTGACGCTTATGCTGCACCAGTTAATAAAAATTTCCGAGTTACCCTGAGAGAGAGAGAGAGAGAGAGAGAGAGAGAGAGAGAGAGAGAGAGAGAGAGAGAGAGAGAGAGAGAGAGAAGTAGAAGGAAATCATCAAGAAAGAGAAGAAATATGATATCCAGCTCAGGACCGTGGGTGTGCCAAGCCAACACTCACCAGATGTGAGGCCCCTGGGGTTAAATATACAAGGTGTGGCTATTAATTAACAAGACTGTTATAATAAAATAATAATGAAATATTTCGAACTTTACAAGTTATTCCCTTCAAAATAATCGGCTTGTACAGACTGTTCCATACATTTCTTCAAAGCACATAAACATTTCTGGAAGTCATCATTGGAATTTCATTCGTTAATGTGACAACTGAGAAAACATGATATTCATCAGACCAACTTGCAAATATTCCTTATTCTCATAAAAACTGCTAATGTTCTCACCAGACAATTTTAGTTAAAGTTTGCCAGGTTTAAATTTGTTATAAAAATACTCAATGCCTGTGATGACTTTCTAGACATCTGAGTGAGAAAAACTTGTTATATAGTATTTTCTGCTTTCATTTTGATGCATTATGGATTAATAGACATTAAATTTTGTTTGCCATTTAGAAGACGCCAAGTGGGCAAAAGCCAAGTTGAAAAAAAAAAAGAAAAAAAAAAAAAATAGATTTTCACATTACATCTGCTAGATGCCATGAATCAAAAGGCATTCAGAGGATGAATGCCTTAAAAATTCTAGAAAAATAAAACTTTTTTTAAAATTATTATTACTGGTTTCTCTTATTTACTTTCATTATATTTTATAACTGAATTCAGTAAATCATATTTAGTAGTTCACCATTTTAAATTCAGTAAAAAAAAAGCAAAAAATTAATTTTTTATAATTAAAACAAAAAGGGTTGTCTCACAGATGCCATGTAAGTGTCTTTGTTAAACTGAGTGCATCAGTGATGCAAAGTTAAACAATTCCAATATTTCATCTTTTCTTATTTACTTTTAAGTTTCAATAAAAAATTAAAAATATTGAAACATGCTGTTTTACCTTTTATTTTCAAAAAAAATTAATACTTCACAAAATTTTCAAAAAAAAAAAAGTTTGACATAAAATAAAAATTTTTAACACAGAAACAGAAATTCAGTTTCTTAGTTTCTTCCATTTTCCACTTTAAAATGTGTACAAAATTTCAAACATGTGCATGCACACATTACTTATTACACTTCTATATATAAATATTAAAAACAAATTACATATATTCAATACTTAAGTTACTTTTGTTTTCAGGTTCACTTAAAATCTAGTGAGCATCACAGCACATGAAATTTGAAACTACACATCTTGCTTTCTGTACTATAGAAGTCTTCCAGCCATCTTAAGAATACTGAATTTTGTTTTCCTGTATTTATGTGAAAACAATAATATATATCTTTCAAAAACAACTAGGGAAAGGTTGTAGATGTCTACTGAACTAGTGGGTGAAGTGGGAAACACAAAATCTGAAACTATACAAAACACAGCTTCCAAGCATTGGTGTCACAACACACTTCAAGCAAAAAGTTGACAAATGGTGATCCACCACCATTTTTGCAATAGTTGTAGCAGCAATGTCGGTAATAGCCATGCCAGATTAATGTTCTAGAATGAAAGAAACTTGGGGGTAATTGTGCAGTCAGATATGAAGTTCTCTCTGAGCAGTACGACCAAGTGTCAGGACACAGCTCTTGGGATTTTGTCTAGATATATATAACAATTTTGCTAGCAAGGGAAGAAGGTGATTATCCCATGGTAAAGGCAATTTTTAGGACACATTTTGAGTAATGTATACAGGTCTGGAGCCCTCATTTCAGGAAAGATATCGATCAGCTAGAATGGGTGCAGAGAAGGTTGTAAAGATAGGGGAGGGGGAACAAAAATTGGTTTTAACCAAGAAAGGCTTCCATTCTGCAAACTGTAGCATCTGCAAGGTCATCTGTTTAAGGTATTCAAGGATTTGAATGGATTGAGGAAGCTCAAAGCCAGTGGTACTTTTCCTATTGCTAAGACTCAACACAAATAAAGGAGAGCATAAATTAAAATTGAGGAAGAATGGTTTGCAATACAGATATGTGAAAGTACTTTCAGCAGGCAGCTCTTGGATTTTTGGAACCAACTTCCATCTGTTGTTGTGGAAGTGGATAATTTGAATAAATTCAAGAAAGAACTACAAAAATTACTGGAGGAGATGGACAGGTAACATGGGAAATTTTTTTTTTTTTTATGATGTTTTATATGTTTCTTTCTTTCATTTGCCACTACTTATACAATTACCAGCTTTTCTTCTTTGTATGCATTTTGCATATTAAAAAATATACCAATGCTTTTTACATGAATGGGAAAGAAGGGCAAAAGACAGCCACAAGACAGATAAAGAATGGTCTTTTCAGCAATGATTAAAAAAACAGTAAATTGGGGAAGAACAGAAAAATTGCAATTACAAGGGTTAGATGATCCTGCAATGCTACTTTAACCAGTGACTCCATTATTTTCCCCAGAACACAACTCAAACTAGCATGTCTATAGTTGCTTGTGTCACCTTTTGAAACCCCTTTGTGAATTGGTGATACATTTGCACACGTCCAGTTCATGGGGACCTCCCTTGAGTCCAAGGAAGCTCTCATTATTACGGCTAAGGGGTTTGCTTACTTCCTTTGCTGCCTCTAATATAACTGGATAGATCCCATCCACCCCAGGTGCCTTCCTTAAGTTTAACTTAATCAATTTCTCCACCATTTTGCTCTCAGTTATTACAAAATCACTTAGCTCCCTGTTAAAGTTTGATAAACTTCTCGCACTCCCATCATTGAATAACTCTTCATGTGTGAATTTAGACGAAAAATATTCATTCAGTTTATCAGCTACATGAGCATGATCATCAATAGTCAACCCATCTATGTTAAGTGGTCCAATCTGATTAATCCCTTTACTTCTAGAGTTTACATAAGTAAAGAACTCTGTGCTGATTTTCTTTGCATCCTTTGCCAAAGATTTCTCGTAATCTGCCCTTGTTTGCTTAATCTCCTTTGTGACTTGATTACAGACTAGCTTATATTTGCCATAGGGTTCTGTGTCACCTGACACTTTATATGCATCTCACACATTTTTCTTCTCTGCCATGAGCCTCATTAATTCATCTGACATAAATTTAGGCCTAAACCTTGAACAGTATTTCTTAGTTGGAATAAAAAGCCTAGTAGCCTCCAAGATTAAGTCCCTGAAGGCTTCCCATTCAATGTTGGAAACATCAACAGTTGATCCCACTGTACAGAATTTAAAAACTCTGAGATCCCCCTTGGTCAACTTTACGAAAGCAAAAGCTCTTCCATTTAGCCTTGATGGTAATTAAATCTTTAAGTAATTCCCACATCAGTACACTGTGATCACTGTCACCCAGTGGTTCCTTTATCTGCAAATTCTTAATGAATGATAATCAGATCAAGAGTATTACTCCCTCTGGTTGCCTCTCAAAATTGATGATGTAGAAAACAGACATCCAATAAATCCAAAAAATCTTGCTAGTGTGCAAGTGACCAACCCACAAGTTCCAGTCGATATCTGGAAAGTTAAAATCCCCCATTATAAGATATTCTGATTTACTGGCCCATTCAATTTTCTGCACAATTGCTCATTATACTCATCAGATTCATTAGGCCTAGAATATACACCTACACTCATATTTCCTTTCCCAGTGCTTATATCACACCAAACAGACTCAAAATTGCATTGTCCACCAACATCAATTGGATGCACTTCCTTATATTTTATGCATGTCTTAACTAACAGCATAATCCCTCCTCCTTTCCTGACCTGTCTATCCTTTCTGTACACATTGTACTCCTCAAATTCCAATTCTGCACTGCTTATGTCTGTGTGACACCACATCTCTGATATCCCTACAATATCTGCCTTTGATGTCTTGAATAGCACTTCAAGCTCATCAAATTTATTAACTATACTCCTACACTGGTGTAAACTAGGAGTATAGTTAGTAAATACATACACCTGTTTCTAGTCTTTGTTACCCTAACACAGCCCATGTATTTCCTTGTTACACTATGACTCCCAGCAGTTCTGTAAATCTCCGTTTGCCTTGCTTTCCAGGCTGCTGCTCATTCTAATAGAACAGTGCAAGAATCACTTTTGCCTCTGCCTGCATCCACTGTTAACTTTTTAGTCTGTGTATCCTCCCCCAAGCTAGCAGTTTTCCGACCCACCTAACGCTGCCTCGATGGCATCAGCAAATATTCTTGCACCCTTTCTATTTAAGTGTACCCCAACCCTGTAGAAGCAGTCTCTACTGTCACCAAGCACAGACCAGGCTGGAAAAAATTCTACCCCTTGAGCCTTGCACAATCTCTCCAGGGCCGAATTGATCAACAAGGCTCCCATCATATACTCCCTCCTATCGTGTCTGGGCAGAATTTGTTTAAATATTGCAATAAGTTACATCTGTGGATAGTTGAGGCTTGGGGAATAACATTCAACCCTATCTCATGACATTTTTTTTCAACTTTGACCTGTACTTGTTGAGTAAATCTGCAGATCTTTTACTCTTAATGTCGTTAGTTCCAAAGTGTACAACAATATCACCTTTTGTGCCCTTAAGAGATGATATCTGCTCTACAACGTCAACGTTTGTACCCTGCTAGACATACCCTGATCCTGTTCCACCCATCTTTTTGCACAATATATTTCCCATTTCCCTGACAATAGAGTCACCAATAATAACTTTGGGTTACCCCAAAAGTTATGCACACTCATGCCGACATGCTCCTCACTCTACATGCCTGTGACACCTGCTTTTATAAAGATAATAATCTGAAGTTTAACTGTAATATTAGTGCTTGAAACAGAGATCCTGCATTGAATGTTTGTGTAGATACTCTTAAAAATGAATGGATGTTGCTTCAGGTCAGAGCACAGAGGGACAACACATCAGCAATCATTATAACTTCCATTTTTAGGAGGGGGAGAGAGAGAGAGAGAGAGAGAGAGAGAGAGAGAGAGAGAGAGAGAGAGAGAGAGAGAGAGAGATACATGATCGATGAAGAAACAGCCAATGAATCTGGAATAGTGAAATCATAAGTTCACCAAATTTTAACTTGGGTGTTACAAAAACTAAAGATTGCCACCTGATGAATCCCACATTTGCTGTTAGATGAACAGAGTGTAGAATGTATTTACATTCTTTAATTTACATTCTAATGTATTTACAATGAGCACAGAGAAACTGTAATGCAGTTACTTGCATGTTAACAAGAAGGTGAAAGTGAGGAAAGTGAAGAAAATGCACTGCTGACATTGGTGAGACATGGACGTGTGACTTTGAACCTAAACTGTAGTTACAATCACATCAGTAGAAACATCCATCTTTGCCACGCTCCTCTAAAGTTTCTGGCATAGATGAAAGGCAGCGATGAAAGGTGAAACAAATGGTTATCGTGGTCCAACATTGTGAGGGCATTATTGCTGCTGATCATGTGCCACTTGAAAGATCAATAACTGGAGATTACTATGAAGATTTCTTTATCAGAAATTACACCCAAAAATTGGTCAGAAGCAGCCACAGATTTTTTAATCTGGTGTGCTTATATTCCATGACAACTCACAGACTCAAATCACACAGTCTGTACAGATTTTGTGATGTGTTTTCCTCGATTACAAGTGAAAATCATTACCCCACCCCATTATAGTCCTGGTATGGTGCCTCTGTAGCCAAGTGGGCAGGAGCAGTAGTGCGTAGCACACGCTTCTTGATTAGACAGGGATTCGAGCCCGTGATCACCAAATACGGAGGATACGGAAGGTCAGGGAATGACCACTGCATATCCCCAGCCCGGATAAAGGGTGAGGGTTGGCATCAGGAAGGGCATCCAGCCGTAAAAATTGCATGCCAAAACAATTAAAAAAACATAAATAAAAAAAAAAAAAATGCTGACCCCGTATATAATGGGGGAAAAGTGAGGACAATAAAAAAAAAAAAAAAAAAATTATAGTCCTGGTATGAGTCCTTGTGATTGCGATTTCTGTCTTCAGAAGCACTAAGTACAGCTGTCATTCAATTCATCAGACAGCTTAACTTCAGAAGATGAGTTACGTGGCATGGGATTCAAAAATTATCCAGACAGTGGGAAGCAGTCATAAGGGATGAAAGATGACTACACTGAAAGTTATTTTATTTCATCATGTAATGAAAATGATATAATAAAATAAATACATTTTAAATTATCCACTTTTGTGCATTACTTATTTTTTTATTTTACATTACTTTTTTTTGCATTGTAATATTAAGGACATAGTAACCTGTTTATTTTTATCATATGGAAATTCTTTCCCCATCCTGTTAGAGAACATAATGTTTAGTGAAAGTAGTAGTCAATGCTTAAATTTTAAAATCTCCATATCACTAATATGATAGTGTCATGGAAGCATAATTTTATTTGAAACCAGTTCTATTGATGATAATTCAGCTTGAAGATTAATTCAATCAACAAAGGGATTAATTAGGTAAACTGGTGACTGTTACTTGATTGCTAGAAAGGATGTAGTAGAGGCATGTGATGCAAGAAAGCAAGCTTATGTAGCATCAGCCAAAAAAAAAAAAACATTTCACATATCCATTTCCTCTAAATGCTTGTCCAGTTCCACCATGAATTTATTTAAGCTATCAACTTCCACAATGACAGATGGAAGTTTGTTCCAGCAATCACACTACCCGATGGCTAAAGGTAAATTTCTGCACATCTGTTTTCTATAACTGCCTGTCCTCAATTTGAATTTATGTCCCCTCAGCTTCGTAATCTGACTGAGAGGAAGAATTCCATCAGAAATGGGCCTGCTGAACCCATTCAAGGCCTTAAACACCTCAATCAGATCACCATGAAAGGGCCTAGTCTCCAGACAATGCAATCTGCAGAACCTAAAACTTTCTTCATAAGGCCACCCATTCTTTCCACACACCAACCTTGTCGCCCTTCTCTGTACACGCTCAAGCAAATCTACATCCTTCCTAAAATGAGGTCTCCAGACCTGTACGCAGTACTCAAGGTGTAGCCAGACCATTGCCTTAACCAGAGAGACAATCACCTCCTTTTCACTCGTAGCAAAATTCCTGTATATTGACAAAACCCCATGACCTGCTCTTGCAGCCATCAAACTTCATATCTGACTGCACAATTACTCCCAGGTCTTTTTCATTTTCTACCACCCTAAGTGTAATACCACACAGTTGGTACGTTTCTATGGGGGTTACTTCTACCCATATGCAGTACCTTGCATTTGTCAAGATTACACTTCAGTTGCCACTTCTTAGCCCATCTACCCAAATTTTCTAGATTCTGTTGCAGTAGCACACTGCCATTACTGTCATTAACAACCCTGCCAATCTTTGTATCATCTGCAAATTTCGATATTAAGCCTGATATACCTTCATCAATATCACTGATAATTATACAAAACAACAGTGGGTCCAAAATTGAACCCCAGTGTACTGCACTAATAACATTAGTCCACGAAGAGCAGCACCCCTTGATTACCACTCTGTCTTCTCCCACTCAACCACACTTTTATCCATTGCAGCAACTCACCCCTAACACCACATGCTCCGATCCATAAAGTAGTCTTCCAGGCACAATAGTGTCAAAAGCTTCCCCAAACTCAAAGTACAGTCAGTCCTTGTATAACACGTGTTTACGCAACGCAAATTCGATCATACACGATTTATAAATAGGGGAACGATATCGTATATAACACAAACTGAATTTGTGTTATATACGAATTCGCTTATGCACGATTCGCCTTTGTGTTTACAAGAAATGGCAGTCGAATGCGGAATCACTCCAACTGAACTCAACATGGTAGCAATGAAGAGAAGATTCTGAAAATGTATTTATGTTTTTTATATCAGTGAAGGGGAAACGCTTTTTGCCATAATAACGTAAAAACCCACACATTTCCAGTTATCGGTATTATCGCAAATGCAATTAGATCAAGTTTACTACCAATTTATAATAGATTCCACTAGCAGAAAGGCAGCTGGAAATATTTTTTGTTGTTTTATGGTAGTAACACCTAGAAATGTGCTTTAGTAAAATGTGAGCTAGTGAGGTGTTAGTGTCTCTCCCTTTACGGTGTTGTTTATTCAGTTCCTACACGTGTGCAGCTTTGTTTACGTGTATCAAGCGTGCCTCCTCATTTTGTAATTGTGCTTTATTCCCTAAAAATGAGTGAAATACTTAAAAGGCGTGAAAATGAAGCATCCTGGTGAAGACAATACAGATTGATAGAGAAAAAGAAAAGCAATATCGATAAACAGAGGAGGACTGGGTGAAAAATTCTTACCCGGGAACATTTGTAGCAGCCTCATACTAGCATTTATGGCCAAAATCACACCGGCCCACCAGGGTTTTCCTAGTAAGGCTTAAGGCCAGTCCCGTCTCTGTTGATAGAGAAAAAATATGAAATTTTTAAACACTTTGAGCGAAATTAAGACCATGTGATATTGCACGTGGTACTGGTCTAAATGAGGAAATGCCGAGAATTAGAAAGAATGCAGAGGAAAATAAAAACCAACTTTCATTGCAGGAACAACTCAAAGTGTAATTAAAATCCATTAGAATAAGACACAAAGAATTAGAAGAGATGGAACGGCTGTGATCTGTTTGGATAGAAAATCAAACAAAAAAACAAGTTTGCTTACAATAGAAGCAAAAGCATTAGCAATATTTTATTATATAATAGTCTAATAAAATACTTACGTATTTTATTACGATTATTTATTGTGTTTGGTAATGTTTTGGTTACAAATGTGTGTTCAATCTTGGGTGGTCGGCATCTAACCCTATTTTTCCCATAGGGTCTGTTATTTCTATTGCACGATTTTGCATTGCACGTGGATTTCTAGGAACACAACTATCGTGCTATACGAGGATTGACTGTATATGATATCAAAATTACTTCTCGCATCCAACCCCTCTGTAACAACACCATAGTATACAATGAGATTTGTTAGACAGACTTTCCCTTAAACCCATGCTATGTTTGAATTATTACTGCAGTCTTGTCTAGATCATACTGCAATGCATCTTTAACAAGTGACTCCATTATTTTACCCGGAACAGAAATTAAAATAACTGGTCTGTAAGTACTCGTGTCACCCTTCGATCCTCCTTTGTGAATTGGGGACACATTTGCACATCCCCAGTCCGTGGGGACCTCCCTGAGTCCAAGAATGCTCTCATAATTATGGCTAAGGGTTTGCTTACTTTGTTTGCTGCCTCTTGTAATATAACTGGATAGATCCCATCCACCCCAGGTGCCTTTCTTATGTTTAACTTCAACAGTTTCTCCTCCACTTTGTTCTCAGTTATTACAAAATCATTAAGCACCGTGTTACAACTTGATAACCTGGCAATTTGATAAGCATTTTCAAACCTTAATAAATCCTCGTGTGTGTAGATGCAAAATACTCATTCAGTTTTTTTGCTATCTGAGCAGGATCATCAACAGTCGAACCATCGATATCAAGTGGACCAATCAGATTCATCCCCTTCCTTTCAGAGTTTATATAAGTAAAGAAATCCTTGCTGTTTTTCTTAGAATCTTTTGCCAAAGATTTCTCATAATCTGCCTAACCTCCTTTGTGACTTGATTATAGGTTAGCTTATAATTGCCATAGGCTTCTGTGTCGCCTGATAATTTATATGCATCCCATGCATTTTTCTTCTCTGTTACGAGTCTCATTAGTTCATTTGATAACCATTTAGGCCTAAACCTTGAACAATATTTCTTAATAGGTATGAAACGTTTAGTAGCTTCCACTATTAATTCTTGGAATGCTTCCCACTTAGAATTTGCTGTTGGTAACATCATCAGTTGGTCCTACTGTACAGAATTTAAAAACTGTCTGAGACCACTGTAGTCACCTTTACAGAAGCAAAAACCCCTTCCTTTATCCCTGATGGTAATTATATCTTTAAGTAAATACCACATCAGTACACTGTGGTCATTGCCACCTAGTGTTTCCTTTATCTATAAATTCTTAATACACGAATGATCACTGCTGATAACCAGATCAAGAGTATTACCCTTTCTGGTTGCCTCTTGAACATGCTGCTACTGAAAACAATCATCCAATAAATCCACAAAAGTCTTACTAGTATGCGAGTGACCAACCCATAAGTTCCAGTCTAAATCTGGGAGGTTAAAATCCCCCACTATGATGAGAATCAAAAGACAGCTTAACTTTCCTAGTTCCTCTCCAGAATTGAAAAGAATTACAAATACAGCAGACTCTCGATTTACCGGAATCGGATTAACAGGGACACTTCAAGACTCCAAATTAAAAAAAAACAAAAAAAAAAAAACAACAACCAGAAATCATAAAATTCAAGTAGTAACAAGAAATAATCAGATGTTTTGCAAGTCATAAATAAGCAACAAGCGGCATTATAAGTTGTCACTGGAAAATAATGTACCTATTATCATCCCTGTCTTCACACCTGCCACTCAAAAAAAAAAAAAAAAAAAAAAGAAAGAAAGAAAGAAAGAAAGAAAGAAAGAAAGAAAGAAAGAAATGTTTAGTTTGTTTTAGTGCATTGCAGTAATTCTTGTGTTCCGTTGCACTGCAAAATGACAGTTTGTTTCATTATTTATGTCTAGAAATAGCGAAAATGATGGGTAAACACAAAAGTGTTGCACTTTCAGCTAAACAAAAACTTGAAATTATTTTCAAAAGTTTGAAAACAGTGCATCTGTTAAATCTCTAATGAACCATTATAATGTTGGTGACCAAACCATATGTGGCACTGTAAAAAATAAAGGGAAGCTATTAGATTGAAATTGACATCGTAAAAAATAAAGGGAAACATCATATTGGACATACGAGTAGTATGTGGTAACTTTTTTCTTTTTCTTGTCTATTGCCATACTTTTTACATCAGTTGCTGAACATTTTTCAATACAGTAAGTTCCCAACTTACATTACATTATTTAGATTTTTTTATATGACTGAAGATTTCAGCGAAGGGGACATACATTTCACTATAATACTGTAACTTAAACACCCACAGAATTCCGACTATTGGTATTAGCACAAATGCAATAAGATCAAGTTTACTAACCATTTATAATTAGATGCACTAACAGAAAAGCCCAGTAATCGAGAAAGTGCAAATTGTTTTTATTGTTTTATGGTAGTGACCTCCTGAAATGTGCTCTAGTAAAATGTAAGCTCGCGTAGGATGATAATAATGAGTTTTCGCCTTAACCCTGTGAAGTTCTTTTCAGAAAATTTAATTTTGACTGTCATCATGGTGCTGACTAAGAAAATAAGTGACAGCGGTACTAGTAAATCTATCAAGGAGAAGAAAGTGATCAAATTGGATCAGAAAATTAAAATAATAAGGACGTATGAAAATGGCCAAACATTAACAAGTATCATGCGAAATTCAGATTTCGTCAGTAGCAACGGTAAACACAATAATAATAAAGGAGAAAGAAAGAATACGAGAAGCAGTGAAGGGATCAGCCCCAATGAAGTCAACTATAACTAAGGCTACGAAACACACATCAGTTTTTATAGTACTAACATGCATTTTTTCTTCCTTTTATGTTTTCTTTTCTTATGTGCCAATCCGGCTACCTCACTGCCATCCCCATATACATTTTTTTTAATTGAACTAATTAAAAATATATAACTATTTTTCTTCATTCTTTTGAGGATTTTATATGGTTTTTGTAATTTTGGCATATCAGGGATATAGTAGCAATATTTTATTAGCCATTTCCGAGTTACATAAAACTTTACTTACATAAGATGTCCTGGAATGTATCTCATACATATGTCAGAGCCTTGCTGTATTTTTGGATTAACCGGGAAATCGATTATCTGGGAAATTTTAAGACACTAGGAATTAAGACACTAGAAATTTCAAGACACTGGGAAATTTTAGAGAGCTAACACAAGTGGCTCTCAAAATGGCCAGTCAAAAGGACGTAGGCTAAATACTTTTTTTTTTTTACCCCTTGTTATGCAGTATTTGTTTTAGTATAGAGTTCATGTAATATTTTCTTTTCATAGAGATTCCGTGGTTACTCTTTTTAGTAAGTAGTGACTTATTTAAGCACACAAAGACAGAAAAAATAAATAAATATATAAGCAGATCTAATTCCAAAACCAAGGTAAAATTTTGTAACTGTAATCAGACATTGGAAAATTTTTTTTTTTTTTTTTTCCATTCTAAAATGAAGCCAAATGACCTCTAACTGAGCAATGCCAGCTACTCTAAAATGACATCAACTGATCACCAGCTCAAGCAGTAAGCGTTTCAGTAAACATTGCACATAATGAAGTATACTGAAAGTGATAACACAAAAACGTTATCTGCTATTTATTACAAGTATTAAATAGCAGATAGTATCCAAATTTATGAATATTTTCTCTCTCTCTCTCTCTCTCTCTCTCTCTCTCAAAAGTAAGTAGAATTATACATCAGTATAATAAACAAAACAGCACTTAATTTTATATATAGTTTGTATCATCGAACTGCATAATGGACACAAAAACGAAATTTAGCAATCTTGTCAACACGCGAGAAATTTATCAACTGTCTTCATAGCACAATTGTTATCTTTCTTGATGACTAAATTAACCCATTAACCATATATTCTTTTTGTGTTCGAGGTTATGAACTGAGCAGGTGAAAGAAATTATCTCCTGAAAAAGGATAAGTTGTTTTGAAAAATTTTTCCATTTTTTTTTTTAGCAAACTAACCTACTAAATTGAGTTCAGTAAATAGCTTAAATAGTAAAGGTCACATTCATTAGCATATTTTTAAATTTAGCTACGGATTTAGTAAGTTACAACTAAATATTTATGGATATTCTCTCTCTCTCTCTCTCTCTCTCTCTCTCTCTCTCTCTCTCTCTCTCTCTCTCTCGAAAGTAAGTACAATTAGAAGTACAAAAAAGTAACTACAATTACAAAAGAGACTCAGAGAGGACATAAGAAGATTTAAGACAAGAAAAGTAGAACAAGCATTAAGCGAAAAACAAAGGACTTAAATCAGCAGCCATTAGCAGTAATACAGAAAGACAAATGATACTGAAACTGAAGAATAGCGATGGTGTACTTATAAATAGCAGAGAAGGCATAATTCAAATAGCAGAAGACTACTATAGAGAATTACACAAGGAGCAAGGAAACGATCCCAGAAGTGTGGAAGATGGATCGCAAATTAGTAACACATACAACATAACCGATATCCTTCCTGATGAGTTAGAAAATGCATTGAAGAAAATGAAGAATCAGAAAGCCCAGGGGATGATGAAGTTACTGTAGAGTTTTTAAAATTGGGAGAAAGAGACATAGCACAAAAACTGGCAAGACTCTTCACAAAATGCATTAGAAAAGGTGTGATGCCTAAGGAGTGGAATAATGCAATCATAGTTTTGCTGCATAAGAAAGGAAATAAATCAGAAATTGGAAATTATAGACCAATTAGTTTGTTATCCCACATCTACAGTTGCTCACAAGGGTCATTACTAACAGATTAGAAAGAATACTTGATGAGAATCAACCGAAAGAGCAAGTTGGCTTTAGGACAGGATTCTCAAATATGGATCATCTTCACATAATATCTCAGTTAATGGAGAAAGCAAATGAATATAAAACACCATTTGTGGATTATGTAAAGGCATTTGACTCCATACAGCATAAGGCAATGTTTTGGGCACTGAAAAGACAAGGCATAGATACCCCATATATTCTGATTTTGAAGAAAATATATGAGACTGCTACTTCCTTTATTACACTACAGAAAGACAGTAGCAAATTTAAAATTGAGAAAGAAGTTCGACAAGGAGACACAATATCTACGAAGTTGTTTACTGCTGTCCTTGAGGAAGCTTTCAGAAGATTAGACTGGTCGCAGAAAGGAGTCAATGTGAATGGAGAGTACCTAAACCATTTACAATTTGCAGATGACATTGTGGTCATAAGCCATGATCTCAAAGAATTAGAGGAAAATATTAATCAGTTATGCAGAGTTAGTAAGGATTTTGGACTAAAGATGAATATGGCTAAAACAAAAGTAATGATGAAGAAGTATGCCATAGAAAGGATATAATGATTGAAGGAGCAGTAAATAAAAAGGTGGAGTCATATACTTATCTGGGACAAGTCATTAGCTGTAATAATGATAAATGGCTAGAAGTCAAGAGAAGAATAAATTTTGGATGGATAGCATTCAGGAAATATAGTCACATACTGAGGAGCACTATCCCAATTTTTCTGAAACGTAAAACAATGAACCAATGTATACTACGCACCATGACTTATGGAGGTGAAACTTGGGTACTCACCAAAAGAATGGAAGAGACGCTCAGAACTACACAGCGAAGGATGGAACAAATTATATTAGGAATCAGACTGTTAGATAAGAAGAGAAACACATGGATTAGGCAACAAACTCAAGTAAAGGACATTCTTTTCAAAACTAAAGAACTAAAATGTTCTTGGGCAGGACACATAGCTCGAAGACATGATAACAGATGGATTAAGAGAATAACAGAATGGTACCCAAGAGGAGCTAGAAGAAAACCTGGAAGACAATGACGGAGATGGACAGATGAAATTCATGATGAAATTCATGGATGGCCATTGCACAAAAGAGAAGGAACTGGAAAGCTGCTGGAGAGGCCTTCATCCTGCAGTGAATTGAAAATGACTGATGATGAACTAAATATTTGTAGAGCCTTTGTATCGGTGATTACAGTATAAATATCAAATTTCTCTTGATTAGTAATTTGTAGTGTAATGTATTATAGTGGTAATTATAGTGTTCTAATTGTAGTAGATAAATTTTATATATGTCAACTTGATAAATTAGGCGAAAACTTTCTTAATTGGGCTTCGAAATTACCCAATAATGAGTGTCAGAGTAAAAAGGAATTTTATTGTTACTGTCAGAGTTAATCACATTAAGATTTCTTATTTCGTTTTATGTCGCTATTTCCTATATCTTTTGTAATTTTGTAGGAGTGTAATTACTATTTGAAGTTTAAGTAAGGCTATGAACTAATTCATAACATTAAGAACATAACTTTATAGTTAAATATAAAGTTATGTTTATATTTCACTATACTTATTACTCTATCAAACTTGATAGAGTAATAAGTATTATTTCTGCATAACTTGCAGAAATAATACTTATTATTTCTTGCAAATAGAATAAAACTTATTATGCAAATAGAATAATGTTATTATTGCATTTCAGTATCTTTTTAATTTAGTGTAGTATTCTCAACTTACATTGCATTTCAGTTTAATGCCTTAGACTACAGTAACAAAGCAAAATAGCTCAAAGTGGCAAAGTGGCAGGTGGTTTCCCACCTGCCACTGTGCCATGGTACTTTGCGAAATACAGAATCTCTGTAAAAGCCAGAAAAAGTGTAATGTCTGGTTTCTGTCAGAGTAGTGTTATGTTTTGTTGTGTCTCTGGCTGCTTGGCCGCAGAACCCCTAGTGAGACTCCACGTTGCCTGCCACCACCACCACTGGTGGGTGAGCCAGGCTGTCTATCATACTCTGGCTGGTCTTTGCAAGGGTTGCCTGAGCTTCCTGACAGAGGCCAGGTTTAAAAAAAAAAAAAAAAAAAAAAAAATTAAAACACAGAATGAAGGAGGTACAGGTCAGAAGGGACAGAAAAAGAGGAAAGGAGGGCAGACTGAAAGTTGAGGAGTCCACTCTTTGTGAGGCAAAAATAGGGGGTCTGGGAGTGTGAGTTAAAGCTGCAGGGGACAGGTGCCCCCACATGATCAACAGAGGCCAGTGGACTCTATCCTGCACTCAGAGAGTGCCATCAATCCCGCATGCACCAGAATGGTGCCAGCAGTATTTCTACCCTTAAAGAGTTAGCAAGTTGTCAAGGCAGTCTAGCAGAGAAGAAGCTAACTTACACCTGTCTGATCGGGCCTTGGTGAGCATAATCCAATGTTGTTATTTCAGCGATCTTGGCTCACTTCAGTGGAAAGATTACCTGCGCATACACGGTTAGTACCTTGTTGTTCGTGTTTTCACCAAGCAGCAGCAAGGACTCCTGATTATGTGGATTCCTTTGAATTGCAGTGATGAATTTGAGTCTACTGTTGTCGTAGGCAGGGCACACATACATGAGATGCCCCAAGACTCTTCTTCTCCACAATGGCACCACGGGTCTCTTTAGCCGTAAGTTTCTGACAGAAAGGTCCATGTCCAGTGATGATAAACATCTCGAGCAGACAAGGCAAGAACCAGGTAGGGGGGCTCTGGGTGAGTTTGGTTTATAGTTGGGAACAATTGCCTCGTGATGTGTCCTTTCTGCATGGTTTCCCAGCTCTGTTGCCATATCGCTTGTAAGTGTTGGATGATTCTCCTCTCTATCTTGTGGGTCATTTGCAAGATTCAGCTGGAGATTTACTATTTCAGCTGGTGTTCCTTTCCTTAAAGTGGTAGAGTAGAATAGGCCTCGCCTGACTACCTCTAGGTAGAGTGGCTGACATCCTGTTAGAACTTTCAAGGCAGGGGTGCTAACAGTGCGGCACGCCCTACTGATTGATAGCAGCCTGAACCTTTGAATTGTATCCAGCTTCCGATTGTTTCTTGCTAGTGTAGCTTGTCTGTACCAGATGGAGGCACCAGAGCAAACTATCGAGACATAGATTGCTTCGTATATGAGGGCCAGAGCTTTGTGCTTCTGGCCCCAGTTGGCCCTGCTCACCTCCCCGATCATGGCAGCATACTTACGGATTTTGGTGGCTAGATATTTCAGGTGGTTATAAAAAAGTAAGACCTGAGTCAATGTAAATACCTAAGTATTTACCTAAGTAAATACCTAAGTATACCAATGTAAATACCTAACTTCTGTGTACAGTCGGAAGGGAGTGAAGTTTAATTTCATTGTAGGTGGTCTTCTAATTTGTAGTCTGCTTTTGAGGAGAATGGATTTTGTTTCTTCTCCAGAGATGGTAAGGTTGTGCAAGACAGCCCAGTTCTGGAGCTTCACAAGGGCTCCATTTGCAATAATTTTCAAGGAAGCACTAGTGTCCACACGCACCAGCAGGACAAGGTTGTCCGTGAAGGCCAAGGGCTCAACTCCCCCCAAGGTCCAAGCCAAGGAACTCATCCAGGACAATAGACCAGAGGAATGGGCCAATCACAGAGCCCTGCGGACAGCTGCAGTGGATGAATCTAGTAACTGTCTGATATTTGTTAGTAAGTCATACTTTTCTGTTGGTTAGTAAGACTTCAAACTGTTATACAGGTTTGTGGAAACATTTGATTGCCAAAGCCTCCGAAGTACACTGGGCCACCACAGGTGGTCAAAAGCTCCAGCAAAGTCCACCAATATAGCAAGAGAGTACTTGAAGGCTGAGTGCACTGCTTGGTTGATTAGACTGGTGATAGTGTCTTCAGTGCTGCAGCCTGTTTTAAAGCCATATTGTTTATCTGAGGAGAGTTGTTGTTCCTCGTAGCAGGCAGAAAGTTGAAACAAGAGTAGATGCTCCAGTAATTTGCCATCACGGAGAGTAAGGCAATTGGGCGATATGAGGCTGGGTTCTGTGGTGACTTGTCCAGGTTTATCAGAATTAGTTTTAAGATGCAGTCATCCATGATGCTGGGAAGGTGCCCTATGCCAGGCACTTATTTAATAGATTTAGAAGTATAGCTGGGCAGGCTTCAGCGAATTTTTTGAGAACTTCCACCTCCAGCAGGTCTGCACATGGTGTTTTTCCATCTTTCACCTTGTTAATTGCCAGGTCCATCTCAAAACTGGTGAACAGGGGCTCCACCATTGCTGTGTGGTATTCTAAATTCTGGTTAATAATTTCTTGTTGCTGTTGCGTCAAAGGTGCCTCTTCAACAGGTTAGATAGTATCAAAAATGTTATTAATAGTGTCCTCTCAGGTATAGGTGGAAGTACCGTCTATTTTCGATGTTGTGTCGAGTAATTGACCACATGGTGAGTTATTAGTTACAATTTATAAAATGATGCCCCGGGGGTTCTCGTTCCTGGAGTAGACAAGAGCTGGCCACAATTGCTTTTTACTTTTGTGAATTTCTTTAGTATATTCATTCCTGACTTTACAGTAAGCTTCTCTGGCTGCTGTAATCTCTTGGGGGGGGGGGGCATCATCGCCCTTGCCCACTGCAACATTTTCCTAGCACGGCAGACCCATCTTAGGTCATGTAGCTGGTGATTCCACCAAGAGACAGCATACCTGTAGAGTCTTCTGTGTGGGATGGAAAGGTCGCAGGTGCTTCTAATAGTAGCGGTAATGCTTTTCACACAGTCATCCAGAGTTAGTGTGTCAGGGAGTGAAATATCATCAGGGAATCTCGTTGACAGTTCAGTATCACATCTCTGGAGACTGGATGGGTACATTCCCCAGAGTGAACCAGAGAGAATGATATCGCTCTGTGGTCCGACATAGTCCAGAATTCTTGAACAATCTACCTTGTAAGCTTGCCAGCAATATCTGGAGTCGGCGCTGTAACATCAATGTTGCTCTCCCAGAGGGGGCCGCTGTAGGTGTGGAGATGGCCAGGGCAGTTTATAACTTGAAGTCCTGTTGTGAGGGAGACATCTTCAAATTTTGCACCATTCCTTTGGGAGACCTGTCAGGTGTGCGGCTGTGTCACAGCACAGATCAGCAGTTTGTATCCATGGCTAGAAGCAACTCCACAATTGTGGCCAGCTCTTGTCTACTCCACGAACACCACTATGTTCTGCACTGTTTACAGAACATAGTGGTGTTATCTTGGTGGTAGTGATATCTGGAAATTCTGACTATTATTGCAGCCCAAGGGTTCTCTGTTGTGCAATAAACTGTTTTGTATGATGCAGGACACCATGTAACCGCTCCCGAGCTGACATAGGGTTCCTGGTGTGAGAGAGACATCTTCAAATTTTGCACCATTCCTTTGGGAGACCTGTCAGGTGTGCGGCTGTGTCACAGCACAGATCAGCAGTTTGTATCCATGGCTAGAAGCAACTCCCCCCCCCCCCAAAAAGTTGGAGAGCTGTCTGGATAGTTGAGATTGTTGGGGCAATATTTCTCCAAGATGAGTATATAAGGACAACAAGAATAGCAGGCCCAGGGGAGATATAATTTGTACGCAGGCACTGTTTGCAGAACATAGTGGTGTTATCTTGGTGGTAGTGAAATCTGGAAATTCTGACTATTATTGCAGCCCAAGGGTTCTCTGTTGTGCAATAAACTGTTTTGTATGATGCAGGATACCATGTAACCACTCCTGAGCTGACATAGGGTTCTTGAAATAGGACCACATCTATTTGATTTTCCTCTATTTTTACTTTTAGCTGGTCAGCTACTCCCCTAGCTCTATGCGTTTCATTGGACAATTCTTATTTCTTTTTGGTTATTGGTTAAAGGGGCTCTATCCATAGTTAATTCTCATTTGGTACAGACTTTTAGCTTTTAGGTATACTGGACAGTCTCCATCCCTGATTGAGTGCTGGTGGGGTGCCTTACAGTTGGCACAGTTGGTGGTTGATCTTTTGCTAAGCAGTCCCTGTATCCATGCCCTTTTTGGGCACAGTAGCCACACGTCTCTCGCAGGTTGCACGTGCGTGAAGTGTGGCCAAAACTGAAACATTTATAGCATCTGTGGATAGGAATATGTTCTTTAAATCTGTGGCTTAGAGTTCCTAGGATTTTCCATGCTCTTGTAGAGAGAGAGAGAGAGAGATGGATTACCCAGTTTACGTTAGATTGAGTTTTCAATTTAGTCTTGAATTTTGGACTGACATTGTCTACATCTGCATTTTCATGCAGGTACAGGCCGAGATTTTTACTGTAAATTTCTTCTGCAAGTTCTTCAGGGTTGATGCCCAGATCTACATCAAACACTACAATTGAAGGCCCTTTTTTTCTTGGGAGCTTCTGCCCTTAGTCCAAACTTTTTCAAATTGGCATTGTAAAGGACAGTTTGTGCCTCTTCCCTGGTGTCTGTTACTATCACCATGGCTGGGTGCCTGATCTTCAGGATACTCCTAATCTTGACAGTCTTCATTTGCTCCTTTAGATTAGTTGACAGGGTCACTCTGACAGCTTCACTAGTGTCAAGCTGTGCATCCTCTACTGGTTTAATCAAAACGATGTATGATTCTGGCATTCGTGTTGTCCTCTTGGTTTTGGAAATATCAGGTTTATTAGGTGCAACAGTCATGCCATTCCTCAACACCTCTGCAAAGGATGGGGGGTGTTGTTGCATTTGATTTTCCCCTTCCTGTGAAAGAACTTCCAGTTTGGCTTCTAGTCTTTCATGTTCAATATGGAGATTTAGGATTACTGTCTCCATTTTGCTGAAGATTGTGAGAATCTCAGTGCGGATAGCAGCAGTGACTCTATTAGATTTCTTGCCCAAATATTTATCAAGTGTCCCTCTGATAGCAATGACTCGGTCCACTATTAGGAACCGACAGGGGTTCCTAATAGTGGAGGACTGAGTAAGTGGAGAGACTCTGGTATTATTATCCTCGTGGCCAGAATCACTTGTCGAATTGTTTCCTCCATCGTTCCTTTGCTGGTTGCAAGTATGTTGTGGATTTTCCTCTACACCTCTTCTTTAGTTTTAATTTCAATGCTTTGGTTGTCTCTTCATTTGTAGCTGGGGCTTCATTTCTTGAGTGCATAGGATAGTCACACAGCTGCCGCTCAATAAACTCAATATCTGCATCACTCATAGTGAAGGTATGGGAATTATTAGGGGTGGGGCAGTCAGTCGACAATTCTGTAGTCTAGATGCAAGTTGGTAGAGTCTGAGGGAGAATAACAGCACTGAAGTTGGACAAGCGCTGCCGCAGTGAAATGGGGTAAAAACAGGTAGTCGCAGGCGGGTAGTAAAAGCAGAATGACCGTTGCAATTAGCTTTACATATATGTTAACCTGTTGTTTCCCAGCAGTGACCTTCAGTCGGTCAAACAATGGCAGCAGTTTGGCTTTAATAAGATTGTTCATATACAAATGAAATTAAAAGTTACTTATCTGTTATAAGTCCGGTACCTCCAAAACCAGTATGATTGGAAAGCTATTGGCGTCCAACTACACGATGATATCCGTCAGATCAGGTAACACACTAGAATAATCACTAAATTAAAATCACTTTAGGGAGAACAATTTACTATCAACTCATACTACCAGCCACCTGGTGACATTCATAAGTAGCAGGAGTACTGTTGCTTGAGGGAGAAATGAAGGGAGCAATCCTCTTATGTATACTAGTCTATGTTTGAAGACCTTTCTTCTGGAACGGGACATAATGCAACAAAGGAGGAGTCTGTGAGTGTTCAATGCAAAGAGTATAAGGAAAATGAGTGCAAACTCAGCATTTATGAGACCTTGGAAAAGCAGATTGATGCCCTTGAAGGAATTAATATGGGGGGGGGGGGGCAGCATTAAGCTCTCAGCTGCCCACCACAGTGTTAGAGCTTACACTCACACAAACACCACACCAACAATCCCAAAGGTAGAATGAACTGGTCCCACCAGATGCAGTTATTTGTCTATGACCCTATTGTGGGGAACAGGAAATACAGGGTGTCCCAAAAGTCACTGCTATTTTGGTGAAATCCGGTGAATTTGAGACAAATGACTTATAATAGAATGATTACAAGTTTATTTTTATACAATATTCAAGTTCAAAAAAAAAAAAAAAAAAAAAATTATTACATACAAATGTCAAGAATTTAATTATTGCTTTCCACATCAGTGTCCCTTAAAATTTCAAATCGCTCAGCCATGCTGCGGAACACATTTGCAAGCATTTCAGGAGTAATTTCCTGCACTGGCTCCTGAATGTGTTGTCTAAGATCAGATAAATCTTGAATCTTCTTGCGATAAACCTTTTGATTTTATGAAATCCCAAGCAAAAAAAAAAAAAAAATTGAAGGGAGTTAAATCCAGAGAACAATCTGCCTAAGGTCTAGGTCATCCATGCCCGATCCACCAATTCAGAAAGCACCTGTTGAAGTACAGCCAGGCCTCGCATAACGCGAGTTTGATTAACGCAATTTTCAGTTAACGCTATTTGAAAAATTATACCACTCTTCACTTTACACGATGCTACTTTCTAGTTAACGCGATCTTTTTTTTATTTATTTATTTATTTTTTTTTTTATGAAAACCCCAAACACGAAAGGTTTGCCTGCTGCCCGCCTCGATGTGTTCCATCAACCATCGGAAGAAGATGTGTTATTTGTTTGTCTCCTGCTAATAAAGACAATGCACACTTGCATAATAATTCAAATTTTTAAATGAACCAGATGAAAATGATACCGCAAAGGAGATAACGGTAAAAAAATTAGATGAAATCTTTTGTATCGCATAGAACCTCAAACAAAAGGTTTGAGGTTCTCTGCGATATTTATTTTGCCAGGGCCCAGAGAAGATTGTTGTCGGCTATTGGAAATTGATTGATGAAAAGAGAAAGTCAACACTGTTCAAATATTTCTGCAACAGTCATTTCTTCATTGTGTATTTTATGTCAGAGGTTCCCAAACTTTCTCAGTTCACAGCGCCCATAGTGTCTCAGTAATTTTTTCAAGGCGCACCCAGACCAAAAGAAATACTTAACAGTTCCGTTTAGTAGTTAGGCCCAAACAACTTAATAAGAAATGCTGAAACATGACTACCTCGAGCTAGTAGTTCGCACGGTGTCTGACAGATGTCGAGTATCGCTGTGTTTCCCTCGAAAATTTAAAATATTCTGCGGCGCACAGCTTGGGAACCGCTGTTTTATGCAATAAACATTTAATTCCATAATTATTTTCATTATCTTTTACATTGTATACAGTTAAAAAGTTATTTAAAAGGTATTTTTAAAATTCTTTATGGACATTCCAGAAGGTCAAGGACCAATTATAATTTTTCCTATTGATTATTATATTCGATTAACGCGTTTCCGTTTTGCGTGATGCAATCGCGGGACGAATTAATCGCATTAATCGAGGCCAGCCTGTATTCCTGAACAGTTCAAGCATAATGACATGGTGCTCCTTCATGCTAAAACACTACACGAAATAACACCATCATCACGAAGTTGAGGTTCAAGAAACTGCTGAAGCATATCAAGGTACACAGGTCCTGTGACTGCAAAAATGTAAAGGTCAATAAAATTTTTGACTTCGTCCTCCCAAGTCACATTTACTTTACAGGAGTCTTCTGCCATTCTGTGAACTCAGATGGTGTTTGGGAAGCCCAGATATAACAAGTGTGGCAATTGATTTTACCACAAATGGGAAAAGTCACCTCATCATTCAACAAGGTGTGGTCCATTAAACTGTTATTTTGAATATTATCGACAAGTTCTGCACACATTGCTGCTCGACGTGGAAAATCTTCATGCAGCTCTTGGATGTGGTGGGGCTTTTTCATCAGTATCGAATGCAAAATTCTGTGAACTGATGTCTTAGGTATTTTCAATCTTCGAGAACCCTCACTAACTGATAAATCTGGGTCCTCTTCGAACATTTCTCGAATTGATTCAATGCTTTAATATGCTGTCCTTCGGCGTCCACATCTCACCTCGTCACACACACACAAAGACCCAGTTCTTTTAAACTTATTCACCAGTGCACGAATCGCATAGTCTGCAGAACTGGAACTATGAAATCTCCTTGAAAATCTTTTCCTAATTTCCCAAAACTTCATTCCTTTGATGTGGGATGTTACAACAAAAATTCGCTCTTGAACCTTTACCATGAATTATGGGTCTGAAAAGAAAACATTAAATAAAAAATTAATAAAAATTATAATAATATCTCTAACACATTCAAATACTTATGTTTTATGTAAAAAAGAAATAAATACAGTCAGTCGTATAACACGTGTTTACACTACACGAATTCGATCATACACGATTTATAAATAGGGGATCGATATCTTATATAACACGAACCGAATTCGCTTATGCACGATTCACCTTTGTGTTTACAAGAAATGGCAGTCGAACGCAGAATCACCCCAACCGAATGCAACACGATAGGAATGAAGACAAGATTCTGAAAATGTATTTGTTTTTTATATCAGTGAAGGAGAAACACATTTCACCATAATAACATAAAAACCAACACAATTCCAGCTATCGGTATAATCGCAAATGCAATTAGATCGAGTTACTACCAGTTTATAACAGATTCCACTAAGAGAAACGCAACTGGAAATTTTTTGTTTTATGGTAGTAACCCCTAGAAATGTGCTTTAGTAAAATGTGAGGTGTTAATCTCTGCCTTTACGGTGTTGTTTATTCAGTTGCTACAGGCGCGCAGCTTTGTTTATGTGTATCAAGTGTGCCTCCTCGTTTTGTAATTGTGCTTTCTTCCCTAAAAATGAGTAAAATACTTAATTAAAAGGTGTGAAAAGGAAGCGTCCTGGTGAAGACACTGCAGATTCAGAGAGAAAAAGAAAAGCAATACTGTATCGATAAACAGAGGCGGACTGGATCAAAAATTCTTACCCGGGAAAATTTATAGTGGCTTCATACTATGGTTTATGGCCAAAATCACACCGGCCACCGGCCCAACGGGGTTTCCCCGGTAAGGCCTATGGCCAGACCGCCTCTGTCGATAGAAAAAAAATATGAAATTGTGAAACGCTTTGAGCGAAATGAAAGACTGTGTGTTGCACGTGCTACAGGCCTAAATGAGGCAACGCCGAGAATTACAAAGAATGCAGAGAAAATAAAAACAACTTTCATAGCAGGAACAACACAAAGTGTAATTAAAATCCATTAGATTAAGACACAAAAGAATTGGAAGAGATGGAATGGCTGTCATCTGTTTGGATAGAAAATCAAACAAAAAAACAAGTTTGCTTACGATAGAAGCAAAAGCATTAGCAATATTTTATTACGTAATAGTCGTAATAAAATACTTAAGTATTTTATTACAATTTTACGATTATTTATTGTATTTGGTAATGTTTTGGTTACAAATGTGTGTTCAATCTTGGGTAGTCGGCACCTAACCCTATTTTTCCCATAGGGCCTGTTGTTTATATTGCACAATTTTGCATTGCACGAGGGTCTCTAGAAACGCAACTATCGTGCTATACGAGGACTGACTGTATACTTGTAATGAAATTTATTTAAAAATCACACTGTTTCATCAAAATATGCAGTGACTTTTGGGACACATTGTATATTGTGCAAAAACAACAAGTGTTAGAGAACAAGGACATGTGTGGCAAAAGCAAAAGTTGATATTTTGCACATGTTGGATAGCTTAGAATTTAATTCACATATAGAGCAATGTTATGAAAAAGTCAAAAGTTAGGAGTGAAAGTGAAAACATCTGCAATTCTGCTAAGGCACAAAAGAGGGACTACATGATGAGAGCCTTGTCGATCAATTTTGTCCCAGAGAGACTGTGCAAGACTCATGGGATAGAATTTTCAGTGCATGCTCTGTGCTTGTTAACAGGAACCTCTTTATACAGGGATGGGGTACACTTAAATAGAAGTGAATGCAAGAATATATCCTGATGCTATTGAGACAGTGTATGGTAAGTTGAAAAGGAAAATTCCATGCTTGGGAGGGGGGGAGATACACAGACTAATCGATTAAGCACAACAACAGGCAGAGGTTTCAACAGGAAGTGATTCTTACATTCTGCTTGTATTGGAACATGCAGTAGCTGCTTGGAGTCCTCATTGAATAAGCAAATATATGAGATATGTTAAGGTAAATAAGAGTAAAATCAAGTGCATGTATAATTGCATATACATTAATGTTAGCTGGATCTTAATAATAAATAAATTTGATAAATATGAAGTACTGGTTAAGTCACTAAATGCAGATACAGGCTGGACTCAATTAACGTGATTAATTAGTCCAGCTGCATCATGCAAAACAGAAACATGTTAATCGAATATAATAATCAATAGGAAAAATTATAATTGGTCCGCGACTTTCAGGAATGTCCATAAAAAATTTTAAAAATATCTTTTAAACTTTTTAACTGTATACCATGTAAACGAAAATAATTTTAGAATTAAATTCTTATTGCATAAAACACACAATGAAGAAACTATTTGTTATGGAAATATTTGAATAGAGCTGTTTGAACGGTGTTGCTTTCTTTTTTTCATCAATCAATTTCCAATAGCCAACAACAATCTTCTCTAGGTCCTGGTGAAATAAATATCACGGAGAACCTCAAACTTTTAGTTTGAGGTTCTCTGTGATACGAAAGATTATCTAGCTCTTTTACCGTTATCTCCTTTGCAGTAACATTTTCATCTGGCTCATTTAAAATTAAATTTTTAAATTAATTTTTAAATTTTTAAAAGAAAGCGGGAGAAATGTTTATTTCTCAATAAAGTCACCACTAATCAAAATTAGAATTTTTAAATGCAAGTCTGCACATGACTTTATTAGTGGGAGAAAGTAACAAATCTGCTTCCAATGGTTGATGGAACACACTGAGGCGGGCAGTGGGCGAACGCTTGTTTACTGCTAGTTCGACATGCAGTAAGCTTAACACACAATTCAAATCTTTTTCAACTAATAAATTTCCCGCTAATAAATTTCTCCCACTAATAAAAATTAGAATTTTTAAATGCAAGTCTGTACGTGACTTTATTAGTGGGAGACGAGTAATAAGTCTGCTTCCAATGGTTGATGGAACAGACTGAGGTGGGCAGTGGGCAAACGCTTGTTTATTGCTAATTCGACATGCAGTAAGCTTAGCACACGATTCAAATATTTTTCAACTATCACATAAAAAAAAATAAAGATCATGCTAACTGGAAATTTGCATTGTGTAAAGTAAAAATTGGTATAATTTTTTTTTCAAATAGTGGTAATGGAAAAACACATTAATCAAACTCGCATTATGCGAGGCCTGGCTGTACTGTAAGGATATCAAAGACATGGTGTTACTCAGACAAAACAGATACAGTATTTGAATATGGGGAGTATTTTCCCTCCTCCTGTCCTGTTTGTCCAGAAAGGGCAAACAGGACAGCATAGGCGAGAAGGGTTACTTCTTTAACAAGTGACTGCATTTTCCCTGAAATAGAAATCAAGCTTACAGTTTATAGTTACTCAATCCATCTTTGATCCCCTTTGTAAACTGAAGAGAGATTTGCACATCTCCCCTGAATGCAAATATGTTCCCATAACTATGGATAAAGGTTTGCAGAATCTATCCAGTTATACCTCTTTTGAGGTATAACTGGATAGATTCCATCCAGTTATATGAAGCACAGGTGCTTTATTTACTTTTAGAGACAAACGTTTTCTACCAGTTTCTTCAGTTATCAAAAAATCATTAGTTCACAGTTATAACTTAGTGCACTTCTGGTAATCCCATCCCAAAAAACTTCTTTGCATGTGAATATACATGCAAAATATTTGTTGTTTATAAGCAACTAAACAGAATTATCAACAGTTTTCCATTCGATAACCACATAAGTGGTCTTATGTGATTTATCCCATTCCATCTAGTAATTAACATAAGATAAGAATTTTTTGCTACTTTTCTTTGCATTCTTAGCAAAAGACTTCTCACTATTTGCTTTAGCTTGCCGAAACTATTTTGTGATTTGATTGCAGATTAATTTATATCTACCACAGGCTTCCTATAATCATTCCACAGATTTTTCTTTTCTGCCACTAGTCTCATCAGTTTATCTGGCATCCACTTACATCTTTGGTTATAAATAAAAGATGCCAGGAATAAATGCAGCAAACGAATGTGTAATGGTGATGCTGGGCAAGGGATGCAAATGTTGAAAAAAGTTGAAGGACGTTGTGTTTTACAAGGGTTTTCACCAAAAAGCAATACACACTGCAAATATGCTTCTCATTCCACATTCCTGAAAATGAAGTGAGGATAAATAAGACTGACATTTATCAGTATAATAATTTGAAGTTTAACCTCAACAAAGTTACTGCATTCAAATTTTCTTATACAGAAGTAAAGAGGAATTTATCTCAAAGCTTTCTGTAGAACACTTCAACACAACGCACTCCTGAATTCAATCGAAAAGAAAATTATTTCTTAATGTCTTCTTTCCCTCAAACACATATGAATGGTCTGATGTACCCAGGATCGACAGCTAAGGTTCCCCAACCCGACCACCAACACACAACTCTGAGTGCCAGAAGACATTGTGTCTAATAATAAAATCATTAAAATGATTGCAGTGTATAAAAGTTAAAATCATTAAATTAGTTAAAATAATTTAAACCAATTGGTTTTGAATGACTTCCTTCCTAAAGTGGACCAGGGCATTTCGACAGTCCATTTTGATCACAGGATAGAAGTAACATGAAGTAAGTTAGTGGGAATTTCTAAAAAATTGAGATTATTTAATATCTTGACGCATGCAAGCAAATGACCACGAATCTGATATGAGAAATGAGCGATGTACATTAACAGAATTCTTGTGTAATTTGATTTCCAGAGTTTCAGCGATTAATAATTTAGTAAAGTTCTGCTGTATATTAAGTATCTTGGACTCTTCAAATAAAAAGATGTGATTTTTATTGACGGCATGGAAAGCTAATTCCGATGCAAATGCCCTAGATGCACATATTGAACCTAAATGTTGCTTCACCTTCACAGTACACCATGTCGACCCTTCATAAGATGAATCACATTCCTTACACCTGCACTCTGCGTAGCCTTAAGGGCTCCGCGCACACTTCCCTGGGACTCCACGGCCGCTCCAGGAAAATAAAATAGCTAAAAATTGAATGAAATTAAAGAATTACAAACATAAATTAGAAGACTAGAAATCACATTCTGAATAAAAATTTGCCAAGTTGAATTTTGCACATTCTCTAGCAGATGATGTTTAGTCATTTTACTGCCATTAGCTTCAAAATTATTGTAGTACGAGGTGGACAGATGACGAGGCAGAGCGGAGCACCGGAGGCTGGGTGTGCAAATTGGTGTACTTAGCTGACATTTTTTAGAAAAATGAACAGAATGAATCTCTCATTGCAAGGAAAAACAGCCACAGTTTTTGATGCAAACACCAAAGTGTATTCGTTCAAACGGAAACTTATGTATTGGTTGGAGTGCGTGGAAAAGGAAGATGTTGATTGCTTCCCTCTTACAAAAAGCTTCTTGGACGAAAATAATATCAAGATTCAAGAAAAAATACAGAAAAATATTCAGGCGCATTTCGAAGCATTGAAAGACTCGTTTGAACATTATTTTCCGACAGCTCAAGAGAAGGCGCTTAATGACTTAATTGGGTATTGAATGTGTTCAGCGTGAACAAAAAACCATCTAGCTTAAAGCCCAGCAGAATACGAGTTCCTCATAGATTTGACATCTCACACCGAACTAAAAATCAAATTGGATGGATTAATTAAATTTGAGGAACTGAGTTTATTGTATGGACCTTATTATTGCTTTCACCAATAATGTAAAATCTGTTGTAATATCATTGACTATACTTTTATGTATAGTCAAGTTTTGACAATATCATGTGTATTGGTGGTAGTTAAAAATAAACTGAGATATTATGGAAAATTTCAAAGTTTTTAAAATATAATTTTATTGCATGGACATTGTACAATTGTAAATACCCCTCTTCCCCCCCCTAACGCTACTCTTAAATACCATTAGCTTGAAAACATAGGGTAAGCCTAAGGGGCTCCTCCATAGAAATTGATCCTAAAAAGGGCTCGGCAGTTCAAAAAGGTTCGGTATACAACATGATATGATGTATACTATGTTTTTTATCTGTGCCAAAAATGCCAAAAGTATTGATCGATTGCTTATAGTTAAGTATCTAATTTTCAAATGGGTCTAGACATAATTTGAAATTCCATATCCCTGAAAAGTCAGTTAAGTTGTTTGTGCCATTGTAGCTTATATTTTAATCATATAAATAAAAATAATTATATTTTAGTTGTTGTAGGTGACTCTATTGTCAGGGAAACAGGAAACACATTGTGCAAAAAGGATAGATGGAACAGGACCAGGGTATGTCTGCCAGCGGCAAAGGTTGATGACTTTGTAGAGCAGATATCATCTTTTAAGGGCACAAAGGGTGATATTGTTGTGCACTTTGGCATTAATGATATTAAGAGTAGGAGACCGGTGAAATTACTTAACAAGTACAAGTCAATGCTGCAAAAAAGCAGTGAGTTAGGGTTGAATTTGAAAGTGCCTGCAATTCTGCCCAGAAACAATAGGAGGGAGTATATGATGAGAGACTTGTTGATCAGTTCGCCCATGGAGAGATTGTGCAAGGCTCAAGGGGTAGAATTTTTCTCAGCCTGTCTGTGCTTGTTAACAGGAGAAACTGCTTCTACAGGGATGGGATACACTTAAATAGAAAGGGTGCAAGAATATTTGCTGAAGCTATCGAGGCAGAGTTAGGTGGGTCAGAAAACTGCTAGCTTGGGGGATACACGGACTAATAGATTAACAGTAGCCGCTAGCAGAGGTGAAAGTGATTCTTGAACTGCTTCTATTGAAATGCAATTGAGCAGCAGGCTGGAAAGTAAGGCAATGGGGATTTCCAGGACTGCTGGGAGTCATAGTGGAACAAGTAAATACAAGGGCTGTGTTAGAGTAACTAAGAGAAGAAACAGGTGCATTTATACTTGCATGCACACCAATGCTAGGAGTATGGTTAATAATTCAATGAGCTTGAAGTGCTAGTGAAGACATCAAAGACAGATATTGTTGGGATATAAGAGACATGGTGTCACACAGACATAAGCAGTGCAGAATTGGAATTTCGGAAGTACAATGTGTACAGAAAAGATAGATAGGACAGGAAGAGGAGGAGGGGTTATGCTGTTAGTTAAAAAATGCACAAAACCTAAGGAAGAGCATCCAATTGATGTTGGTGGACAATGCAATGTTGAGTCTGTTTGGTGTGACATAAGCACTTGGAAAGGAAAAATGAGAGTAGGTGTGTGTTATAGGCCTAATGAATCTGATGAGTATAATGAGCAATTGTGCAGAGAAATAGAGTGGGCCAGTAAATCAGAGTGTCTTATAATAGGGGATTTTAATTTCCCAGAGATTGACTGGAATTTGTGGGTTGGTCACTCACACACTAGCAAGGCTTTTGTGGATTTATTGGATGACTGTCTTCTACAGCAACATGTTTGGGAGGGAGTAATACTCTTGATCTGATTATCAGTAGTGATTCTTCATGCATTAACAATCTGCAGATAAAGGAACCACTAGGTGGCAGTGATCAGAGTGTGCTGAAATGGGATTTACTCAAAGAGGTAACTACCATTAGGGGTAAAGGGAAGGATTTTTGTTTTTGTGAAGGTGACAACAGTGGTCTGAGACAGTATTTAAATTCTAAACAGTGGGACCAACTGATGATGTTACCAACAGCAAATTCAAGATGGGAAGCATTTAAAGAATTAATCTTGGCTTGACTATACTAGGCTTTTCATACCAACTAAGAACTATTGTTCAAGATTTAGGCCTAAATGGATGTCAGATGAACTAATCAGACGTGTGATAGAGAAGAAAAATTCATGGAATACATACAAAATAATAGGTGAGACAGAAGCCTAGGATTGATATAAGCTGGTCTGTAACCAAGTCACAAAGGTTAGGCAGGAGAAGGCAGATTACGAGAAATCTTTGGAAAAGGATGCAAAGAAAAACAGCAAAGAGTTCTTTACTTATGTAAACTCTAGAAGGAAGGGGATGAATCAGATTGGTCCACTTGATATCAATTGTTCAACTGTTGATGATCCTGTTCATGTAGTTAACAAACTAAAGGAATATTTTGCATCTACATTCACACTTGAGGTGTTATTCAGGGAGGGGAATGACAGAGGTGTATTAAACTCTGGCTGTAAGGTAGATAATCTTGTAATAACTGAGAGTAAGGTGGAGGAGAAATTGTTGAAGATAAACACAACAAAGGCACCTGGGGTGCATGGAATTTATCCAGTTATATTAAAGGAGACGGTAAAGGAAGTAAGCAAACCGTTAGCCATAATTATGAGAGCTTCCTTGAACACAGGGGAGGTACTCGTGGACTGGAGATGTGCAAATGTGACCCCAATCCACAAAGGTTTGTTTGGTTGATTTTTAGGAGCATTAGCAACTAAGGCCATATTGCTCCGGGATATGCGGTGGTCATTCCTTGATCTTTCCACATCCTCTGTATTTGGTGGTGACGGGCTCGAACCCCGGTCTAATCAAGAAGCGTGTGCTGCGTACTGCTGCTCCTTCCCACGTGGCTACGGAGGCGCCATCCACAAAGGAGGATCAAAGGCTGACAAGTAATTATAGACTTGTGAGTTTAACTTCTGTTCCAGGGAAATTAATTCAGGCACTGGTTAAAGAAGCATTGCAGGATCATCTAGACAAGACTTCTGTTATAGCTCGGACACTGCATGGGTTTATTAAGGGGAAGTCTTTTCTGACCAATTTGATTGAATGCTATGATGTAGTCACAAAGGAACTGGATGCAAAGAATAATTTTGATATCATATATTTGGATCTTAGAAAGGTCTTTGATACTGTTGCACATGGAAGACTGCTGCACAAATTGGAGCAATGTGGCATTGGAGACAAATTGCTGCTAAGGATAAAGTGATGGTTGAGTGGGAGAAGACAGAGAGTGGTAATCAGTGGACACTGCTCTTCGTGGACTTAATATTATTAGCGGAGTCCCCCAGGGTTCAGTGTTAGGTCCATTGTTGTTTTCTGTATTTATAAATGATATTGATGATGGTATATTAGGCTTAATGTCCAAGTTTACAGACGATACGAAGGTTGGCAGGGTTGTTAATGACACTAATGACAGTACGCTGCTACAACAGGATCTATAAAAGTTTGGCAGATGAGATGAGAGGTGGCAAATGAAGTTTAACATTGACAAATGTAAAGGACTATATATGGAAAGCAGTAACCCCAGAGTAACATATCAACTGTATGGTACTACACTGACAGAGGTAGAGAGTGAAAGGACCTGGGGGTAATTATGCAGGAAGATATGAAGTTTTCTGAGCAGTGCAGATGGTCTGCAAGAGTAGCCTCAGTGTCTTGTCAGTGATATATAGGAATTTTTCTAGCAGGGATAAGGAGATGATTATCCCCTTGCACAAGGCAATGGTCAGGCCGCACCTTTAGTACTGTATACAGGTCTGGAGGCCTCATTTTAAGAAGGATGTAGAGCTGTTGGAACGAGTAAAGAGAAGGGCAACACGATTAGCGAATGGAACAAAGGGTTGCTCTTACGAAGAAAGGTTTAAGTTTTGCAAATTACAGTGGCTGGAGACTAGGCACTTGCAAGGTGATTTGATTGAGGTGTATAAAGCCTTGAATGGTTTTAGTAAGTTCAATACTGATGGGATTCTTCCTCTTGTTTGTTTGTTATTTGGTTTTTAGGAGCATTAGCAACTAAAGCCATATTGCTCCGGGGATATGCGGTGGTCATTCTCTGACCTTTCCGCATCCTCCATATTTGGTGGGCACAGGCTCAAACCCCGATCTATTCTTCCTCTTGCTCAGAATAATCGCCCAAAAGGGCATAAATTGAAATTGAGGAAAGACTGTTGTAGGATAGATGTGCGGAAGTTTGCCTTTAGCCAGCGGGTAGTTGATTGCTGGAACAAACTTCCATCTGTCGTTGTAGAAGTTGATAGCTTAAACAGATTCAAGGCAGAACTTGACAAACATTTGGAGCAAGTGGGTGAGTGAAATAAGGGTTTTTTTTGTTTTTTTTTGGCTGATGCTATGTAAGCTTGCTTTCTTGCACCATGTGCCTTTGCTAATGCTAATCTGGTCAATGATAGAAAAAGGATAGCCTCTATTTAAAAATCTATCAGTTAGTGTTTGGATTTCATTGGTTAATGATAAATCCGATGTTGAATAGAAATTGATTGAAAATAATAGATTATATGTATGCAAACATATGGTAGCTGTTGTAATGAAGGAGCATGTCCATATTTGTCAGTTTCTGATAAATATTAAATATACTATTAATGTAATCAGTGTAAAATTTAAGAAATTTAATGATTTTGTTTCAGAGTTCTCTGTTTCATTGTCCAAGTATCTCCTATAATATTGTCCAAGAACATTGTAGAACATTGTCCAAGTATCTCCTATAATATCTAACTTGGGATAAAAAAAGGGTTGAAATATAAACATTCAATCGTGGAATGATAAATTTCTAATAAGAAACTGTTAAAGTTTAAGCCCACTGGTAATTATCTTAATTGATATTCAAATTCCTTTTGACTATTTTTTCAATTTCATCACCCCTCCTATCACATCCTGTTAATTTTTGGAATGATGGGAGATTTTTTAGATATATTAGTGTATAATTATATTAAATTAACATTAAAATATTTAGCCCAAAATCACCACATATTATTTTTAAAATATTGTCTTCAAAAATATATAATCCCAAAATTTGCTAAAGTTAATGATAATCACAGAATTCCTGTTATAAAAAAAACTAGCAATTACCACATCACGTATTATTATTAAATTAGCTTTAAGTTCTAGGTATTCTGTCAAACAAATTCGCAACAGTTTAAAAAAACATTTACACCCTATCGATTGGTCATCACTGAAGACCACCATTAATGTGCAACGTGAGGCATTAGCAGTCGAAATCAGGAATCAACACATACATAAGTTTGAACACATTATCACAGACATCCAACCAAGTTCATACAAGATTCACTACATGCCCCGGTCATACCTACAACATGCAAACACATAATTTTTAATGTATTAAATTTTCTGTTTATACTCCGGCACGACAACCAAGTCAATAGAGTTTACAATAAATCGTCAGTACAGATTTTTATCGTATTTAGCAGTCACGGGATTGAACCAAGGTTCACTCAAGGAACGTGTGCTATGCACTCTCTCTCCTGACCACTCGGCTATGTATTATCACACAATCCTAGCCAAGATCAGAATAGTTTATCCACTAACTCTCTCCAAAAAGATAGTACAACAATGTATTAATTTGTCTTCATACACTTTATCACAGGATCAGGTTTCAAATCTATCAAAGGGATTGAACTACAATTTACCATCCCATGTTTTACCCAAGAAACAGTGTGTAATTGATATTGAATTTGGTATCCAAAATTTTACACAAAAAGATTTAATTGTACAGCAAGTAAATCAATAACATAAAAAGTCGCAGCAACCCAAATTAAGTAAGCATGAAAGCAAGGCCTTACATGATCTTCAAAAAAACAAGGATATTGTAAAACAAAAAACGAACAAGGGGGAGATTATCAAGAGGTTAACCCTACTTTATTTATCAATTTAGTCAATCAATACGACAGAACATTAACTACTTATTGAAGAAATGATTTCATTACTATGGCCTAATTAAAAGAATGAAAGCCAAAATTTTTAACATTCCCACTCTTTTTGGTAGTGTAAAACTTCACAAAAGGGGATTTCCCATTGGCACAATCGTCTCATATAGAAATTCTGCATTCACATCTCTAGCTATCCACTTATACAATATCTTTTTTCTTCTTTTTTTTTTTTTTTTTTTTTTGTTAGTTGTTGCCGCATCGGCTTCTGTGGCCATAATGCACTTTCCAAAGTTTATGCATTTTTACTCTGATCCAAGCCCGAGGCGGGATACGAACCTGCAACCTTTGGGTTGCGGTTGCCAGGCAGGCAGGCAGGCACTTTATCCACCTGGCTAGCTCGGTCGTCTTATATAATATCATCAAACCTTTTAGCCAGTCTATTAAATTTGGAATAAAGAACTATGATTCTCTATTCAATAATGAATACAGAACCTTTTCAAATTACACAACAATGATAACCTTTTTCCCCTTGGATGTTACATTCCAGTACACAAATTTAAATGTTGAGCATACTTTAGATGTAGTGTGGGACATGTTAAGTAATAACACTATAACAATCAATCATACCAAAATTCCGATTAACAAGTTGACTACCAAATACGAGTTAATTCATATCTGGCGATCTGTCACAAGACACCGCCAACAAGTTAACTCGGACTGGTATGACTTGCCTTTCAGGTGCAGCTACGAGTATATTTGTAGCAAATACATGCAACTGATGGATAGTGGGCTTCTGAAATAAGAATGAACAAGTAATATAAAAAAAAATTTTTTAAAGTCAATTCCTACTTAGGTCAACAACGAACTTTCGACTTTCGACTTCAAAAATTTATTGATTTTCGCAAGAATTGAACTCGCATTCTTCACCTTCACATGAAAAATACTGAAATCCTTGCATTTTACCGATTAAGCTACTGCCTGCTGATTTCAATTTTATTCCTAAATTTATATCCTGCTAAATATCTTATATAAGAGAAATTTTTTTCTCCCATATAAAACTAAAATTAATTAATTAAATTTAATTAGTGAATTAATATTTGAAAAAACTGTATTAACATCAAGTGTCATCCACTACAAGTTTAAAAAAATGTATTTGAACTTGAGTGGATGAATAAAAAGTATTTTATTAACGATGGAAAATTTGAACAAGATATATAAATATATATAGGGAGAGTGTGAACTAATAGTAGGAATTGAAAAATCAATCCTGGCATCAGAAAACAGAAAATTTATTCACAAAAAAAATATTTTATTCACAAATACATAAAGAAAAGTGTATTACTAAGACACTACAAAAATAATTGTTTATTTGTGATATTTCTGGAAACATTCTTCTACACAAAGAGCAGGCTTTTCTTGGCACACTGGACAATAATAAGGTATGTTCGTGTCAGACGGCACCTGGGATTTCTCCCATCTCCGCGTGTGTTCGCTGTATCAAGGACGGTACACTGTCAAGCCAGAGACTTGAGTGTGTGGGCCATGTCTGCGCAGTGTGATGTGTTGTGCCCATTGTTTGTCCAGCTTATTGGCCGCCAGGCCCCTAGTGGGGCCCGACGTTGCCCATACCTCACCACGTGGAGGCTAGCCAGATGTGTCCAGTATCACAGGTTGCTCTGGCTGGTCCTGCCACCTAGTTTCCTGGAATTTCAGTGGCTAGGACCTAAAAAAAAAAATGAGTTTTACGTTAATGCTTAATGTGATTGCTGTTAGGAAATCGCTGGTTGGGGGTTGAATGCTATAGAGGCTTTTAAAGGCCTAATAGGTTGGGTAAAATTTTGATGTTATTAAATTTAGACGTGAGGCTATATGCTAGATGAAAAATTATAGTGTTAGTTGTCCCCTATTGGGACCCACCATTGCATACACTTTGCCAAAAGGAGGCAGGTCAGGCACCCAATAGATTAAAAATTAAAAAAAAAAAAAAAAAAAGGGAGGGTATACACTAAAATTTGGCCGAAAGAGATTTACGTGAAAACAGTAGCATTTAGACATTGATTAGAATTTGGAAGCATTGTTAAGCAGTGTACTCGGTCTGTTTAGTGAGAGAGGGAGAGACTGAAGACTGGGGGAGGGAAACAGATAGAAGAATAGGGATGAAAGAGTAGGCATCCCCCAAAGAGGTCAGTGGAGACAAGCTCCACCAGGCGAAGTATGGGGGAGGCAAGGGAGGGAGGAGACAGGTCTCTGTCTCCTCCCCTTCTTGCCTGGGGATGGGATTTTAAAGGGAACCTGGTTAGAATACCCAGTTCAGATCACTAAATGGCGTGTCGGCAGCATAGCCGCAGTATGTCTTCGTCAGTGATAGTTGTCATGTCCATGTAGTGTCAAATCCAGTAAGAAGGTCAAGCTGCCCATCCTGCTCTGGGGGTGCGATATGTTAGCTGGCAGCGGGAACCCACCAGGCGAAGGGGTGAGAGAGACACACATTTACTTTATTCATAATCTGCATTCTCACTCTACTTGCATTCGTTTTTTTTTTTAATACTTTTTTTTTCTTAAATTTTATATATATTTTTTTCAAGTTTTATATACAGTATATATATTTTTTTCCCCTCACACTCATTCATCTTTTTCTGACACACCAGGGGGGATGCGATGATGTGTAATGTAAATTTAAATACTAATTAAAACTAGGGTTAGTGTGTATTTAACTGTAGCATTTATGGTTTGTGTTCTTTTTCTCACACACTTACACTTTCGTTCATTCTTCTAGCTTTCATTTAATTTCTCTTGCTTTCTGCACTGCACTCCACTCCACTCCACTCTCTGGGCACCTCAACTTACTATTATTCTTCAGTTGTGGTGCAGGCCAGGGGAGAATGCAGTGTTTGTGTGGTTAGTAAATGTTTGTCAGTATATATAAAGTAATGTAAGTTATTCCCAATCTCGGCCAACTACATTTGCTCTTCCACTCATTCCCATTCACTCTCTCTTCCGTCATGCTAGGTCACTCTTTCACCATTTATTCCCTTTTACCATAATTTCTAGTTCACTCAGAGCCCAACCTATTCATTCTGTCTTTTCTCATTCATTCATTCTACATTGCATCCCCTTGCTATCAGCTTACTGATATTTTTCAGCTAATCTGCTTGCCTGGCTGCCTGTACATCTCCCTCCCCTACATGGTTACTTATTTGGTGTGGGGCCCCAGGTTCCTACACATGGCAGGGCCGTCCTGGGGAGTTTTGTCATGTCAGATTTCTGTCAGGGTGAAGAATACTGCTATCCTGATAGTTTTTAAGTCATCATCTGGGCATAGTGGGAAACTTGGGCAATTTTAACTATTGATTATTTTTTAATTTCTGGCGGGCTGAATTGCCATTCTTTGAACTGTTCTGCACATTTCAAATACTTTCTCTGTGAAAGATGTAAAGGATTTATAATTTTCCTCTTCTATGATGAACAGGTGTTCTTTCCCCCTGGGAAGGGGGGCCAATCTGTGCTATTAGCTCTGTTCTGGGGATGTCATATATTATACATTCATACAGAATGTGTGCCCAGTCTTCACTCTCGCCACAGGTGTAGTTTGGGTCATCAGTCAGTCCTAAGGAGGTTAGTTTAGCCTTTAGAGAGCCATGACCTGTCAATATAAATGTTGTAAAAAGTCCAGGGGTATATCATTTAGGTGGCTTTGGGCTAACCATTGACACCTGTGGCAGAAACCGTTTGGTAACCAGACCTCTGGTTTCCTGCTCCCAATTTGCTTGCCATAGCTCATGGAGCTTTGTGGCTATTCTTTTTCTTTCAGCATTGAAGGTGTTGGTTGTATCAAGTACTATCCCCAACAATTCTGTGGGTATGCCCTTTTTAAATCTATAATATAAGCCTCTTTTGGCTACTTCCAGGTGATGTGGGAGAGCTCCGGCCAGCAACTGTAGCACAGGTGTGCTTACTGTGTGACATGCTCTGGTAATAGTGAGTAGTATTGTCCTTTGTATCGATTCTAATTTGTTCCTATTTCTTACTATGGCCAAGCGGGTGAACCACGCACCGGCTCAATAGGTGATAACAGGTAGGAACATTGCACGGTATATGATTCCCAGGGTCTTTCTTTTGAGTCCCCATCTGCTCGGCAGATCCTGGCAATCATACCTGTATAATTTCTCACTTTCTTCGCCAAGTAGATCAAAGGGATGGGGGTAAAAGTTAATTTTGAATCAAAGACCACTCCAAGATATTTTAGTTCTGTTACCATTTTTATAGTGGTTGTGTTAATTTTGATTTGTGGACATCTTCTAATGTCCAAATTGCCTTTTAGAAGTATTTGTTTGGTTTTTTCAGGCGATATTTTGAGCATATGCATTTGTGCCCACTCCTGCAGCTGCAAGAGGGCAGCATTTGATCTTTACTCTACAACCACTCGCATGTTACCTTTTACAAGGAAAATCATGTCATCTGCAAAAGCCAGGCTTTCCACGGGGCCCAGATTCAAGGCCAGAAATTCGTCCAGAACAATGTTCCAGAAGAAAGGGCCAAGGATTGAACCCTGTGGGCAGCCTTTATTCACAGGGCATGTCAATTTCTGGAACCTTGTGCATACTGAGATGCTTCTGTCTGTAAGATAGCTGTTTACCTTATAAAGGTTTTTGGGGCATTTGCCTGGCGGAGTCTCCTAAGGACACTAGGCCAACCAGAGTGAGTCAAATGCCCCAGAAAAGTCAATGGAGAGTGCTAGCATATATTTCTCCTCTGTGTTTTTAACTATTGTCAGTAGGTAGTGCATGGCATCCTCCATAGAATTGCCCTGCTTAAAACCATATTGATTGTTGGAATGTAAACCTTCTTCTGTGTAATATTGAGCTAATCTGCTATATATTAGTCTTTCATATATTTTCCCTGGTACAGAGAGTACGGCTATTAGTCTATATGATTTGGGATCATTCAGAGTTTTTGAGAATTAATCTTAACACTGCTTTTTTCCATATTTTTGGGAATAGACAGTTATTATATAGTGCTATTAATTTGTCTGGTGCTATTTCCATAATTTTTTGATAATCTCAACCTCTAAGAGATCAAAACCTGGGCATTTATTGTTTTTGGTTTTAGATAGTGCTATTTTTAAGTCTTGTATAGTAAACAGAGGTTCAATATTGGCATTATCATATTCAATGTTTTCTTTTATAATGTCTACCTGGGTGGGGGAATGATCCCCAGTTTCAGTCTGAATAATACTGTCTAGGATGTTATTTACAGAATCGGCCCAACACAGGGTTGGGGTTCCATCTGGTTTTACAGTGGTTTCCAAGGCATCTCCTCATGGCAGCTTGTTGGTCACTATTCTGTAGACAACTCCCCAAGGGTTATTGTTTCCAGTAGTTCCCACTAAGTGCCTCCAGCACTCTTTTTCTTGTCTCTTATGAGGGCTGTATACTGATTCCTGAGAGTTCTATAAGAATCTCTCAGTGCATCCACCTCATTTTGTGGCCAAGATGTTCTGGCTCTTTGAAAATGTCTCCTCGCCTGGTGTACTCTACTTCTGAGTATAGCCAGTTTGGGGCACCACCAGGGAACTGCCTGCTTCCTCAGTTTTTTTCATGGGATAGACAGGCTTGCTGTTTTTGTTAAAATGTTTGTCATAGTCAGTGCTTGCTCATCAGGGCTACAATTGGCTGATCTAGACCACTCGTTTTCCTGTTTTTGCAGCTCAGCTGCTGTACGTTCTGCGAAAATCTGCCAGTTTGCCTTTTTAAGGTTATATCTTTTGATATCCAACAGGGAGTGTTGGGTTGTTTGTAATTGCCTGTTTAGTTTGAAGGAAATGACTCTATGATCTGATGTGGTCCAGGCTGGCTGGACACACCAGTTTGTGATTTTACAAGCTATTGAATTGGTGACAAGAGTAACATCAATGTCACTCTCCCACATGGTACTGCTAAAAGTTGGGAGGTTATTTGATTGGTTTAGTACTTGAAAGGGTGAGGTGGCTATATAGTCTGAAAGTATCTGGCTGTTGTGTGTGTGTGTGTGTGTGTGTGTGTGTGCCTGTTCTGTCTTCCATACGGCTATGCCATAAGGCTGACCAGCAGTTGACATCAGCGCGCACACACACACACACTATATTTGCAGTAGGTAGAAAGTTTGTGACTACTTGTAGTTATTCAATAGTTGGATTTATATCTTCACCTGGTCTGGAATATAGTGAATTAATGTAAAACTGTCCTACAGCACTGGTGATATGGGCACCCACTCCCACTGGAGAACAGAGGTGACCCACCTTTGTGACTGTAAGGTCAGTATTTTTTAACTACTACTGCTGTAGAAGGGACACCTGAGGGTATTCTATTATTTTATAGCCTCTTGGGTATCCCTGAACCCTACTCATATGTGTGTAGGGCTCTTGGAGTACTAAAATTTATTATTAGAAGAAAATAATACTAAGTATTATTTTCTTCTAATTTCAGTTTGATCTGATCTACAACAGCTCTTGCTCTTTGAGCATTCAATTGGACAGAATTCCATTTTTCCTGATTTTCTGTATGTTGTTTATCTTTATTTCTCTCAGATGAGGCCTCAACTTTGTTACCACTGTGTCCTTAACTGCCTCACTGGTTTTATGGGTAGAGCCACTTTTTTGCTTTCAGAATAATAATGTTGCTTTCCTTGTTTATATTACAATCTGGCCCATAGCTTATTTTTGCAATTTTTGTAATCATGGCCAGCTACTGCAGTGACCACAAACAGGTTCTTTCTGACTGCAGTTTCTGGCAATGTGACCATATTTATGGCAGTTAAAGCATCTTTGGATAGGGAAGTGTTCCTTAAATCTATGACTGGTCCAGCCAGCATAGATTCTCTGTTGTCCCTGCAATACCTTCCAAATTTTTGGTGTAATTCTGCAATTATGCTGAGCTGTCCATTCTTTTCGTTTTTTGTTGCTCTTTTCAGCAGGAACTCAGCAGCAAATTCATCTATTGTCATTTCATTGTTAAAGTTTTTAAAGTAGATGTCCATCATGAATTCTTTTTCTATTACTGACACAGGTACATCAAAGATTATATTTGGGTTTTTCCCTTTTGGTTTTTCAGAGAGCAAGCCCAGCTTTTCCACCTCAGGATGGTTTTCTATTTTTCTTAGATCTTCTTTTCTTGCTACCTCGATCAGAATTCCATTTTTCCTGATTTTCTGTATGTTGTTTATCTTTATTTCTCTCAGATGAGGCCTCAACTTTGTTACCACTGTGTCCTTAACTGCCTCACTGGTTTTATGGGTAGAGCCACTTTTTTGCTTTCAGAATAATAAATGTTGCTTTCCTTGTTTATATTACATTGCTTAGTAGCTAATTGTTTTGCTCTAGTTATGTCATTAACCTTTGCACATTGGGCATAGGTTGATGTGTTCATTGTTTTATAGTTGTTCTCCTCAGTTGTAATCTCTAATTTTGATTTTAACACTTGGTTCTCTGTGTTTAATTCAATCAGGCACTGCTCAAGTAGTGATCAACAGTTCACTATCTGCAGCCTAATTGCAAAAGTAATCCTGTTGGTTTGCTTGTGCATATATTCTTCTAGATACACTCTGGTTTCCTTTGCCTGTTTGATAGGATCAGTCAAATTTGTTAAGTAGTCTAGTTTTAGTTCTTCTTCTGTCTTTTGTTGCATCTCTGGAATTTCTATAGTTTCTTGATTTTTTCCCTTTCCTGCCCTTATTAATACTGAGGAGGCCAGGAGGCCAGCTATCCAATTCATTACCATTTTCCTCATTAATAGGGGCTTTCTCCCTGAGCACTCTAGCTTCATTTTCAGAGGTCTAAGTCATTGTTCAGAATTTTGTCATTATTTGATTTTTCAGCAATAATTTCTGAATTAAATTCACTTTTCAACTGTTGACATTTTAAGTAGTGGTTTGGAGTACTTATTCCCATTGTAGGCCCACTAGAAGTCAAAAATCACAATTTTCCAGTTTTGGCGGGAAACGCCAAAGAAAACTCTTATATACTAAGTATAAGTTAATTCCGTCACTAGCATTATATTTTCCATACAAAATAACCTTATCACAAGCAGTTTGAAGTATAATATATTCAAAATTTTTGGACTTTTGAGACGTACTCAAATCAGTGGCTATGCCAGTGGGTTCGCTACCGCTGGTGCTGTAGCGATCGCACTGAGCAAAGACACTCTCAAAAGAGAGAAATAGGCAAATACAATCACAAAAACTATTCTTACCCGACTTAATTTACTTACCTTCATCTGTGATACTCTTCAAACCTGAAAAATCCATGTTGTAATACTTGAATAAATCGAAGATCGTGCAATATCGTCGTCTATCGCTGTCCGCCGTTTACATTTAATCAAGTGGAGCTTCCTGTGTTTCCTGATATTTTTTTTATTCCTTGTGCATACTCAACATGGCATAGTCAGGGGTGTTTTTTTTTTTTTTTTTTCAGTTGGTGGTATAGCCTCTAAATAATGAATTTCACGTTCAGACCTAATCTTCTTTGGAACGATTAGAACCTTTTCTCCAATCAAAGATTCAATGAATGTTTCTCTGGATTTTAGAGATTTTATGGTGTAACGACAGAAAAGTATGTATGCATAATTATGTATATATATTTCTATAATATGTAATGCAATTTTTTTTCGGCCATCTGATGGTTTTTCTTAGCGCTGAATAATATGAGAGCATTTGATCTGATCGATCTATGCTGGTCATCCTGCTATTGTAATCTTGAATTATGTTTGTTTTATTGAAATTTTTCCATTCTGGTTATGTACCTCGACATTTCAACAATGTGTTTGTCAGAAATAGCGAGAACTTCTCTTTTATCTTTCCACTTACATACTACAACAGGGCCATTTCGTTTCCATGAAAATTCCCCTTTCTTCAATTTTTGCATCACCAAATCTTTTGGATTTTCTTTTCTGTTGGTACGTAATATTTCCACATAAGTTTTTCGAGCAGACAACAATTTCGTCAGAGCAACAGAATTATAAAAATTGTCCATATATAATACATATCATGTAGAGCACAACTTCAGCAGTATAACCTATGTTTTGTTCAGTTTCTGATTCAATTTCTAAGTTTGATTCCGTATTTGTGCTTTTTATTTTTTATGTACTGGCAGAAATTCAGTCTCCCATGCCACAACATCAATGATGTTGTGGCATGTGTCACTCATTCATACAGATGTTTTTATTCGATACGTAATTATTGCACATAACATTATTAAAATGATTCAAAATCATTCTTACCTTGTATAGCCTGCCAGCAGATTGTAATCTGCTGACAGGCTATAGAAGGTAAGAATTATTGAATTATCTGCCAAGTGAAAATATCGTAATATCAACTGGAATCTATTTCGACTCATAAATGATCAAAACATAACATTGTTGAATGCACTCATACTCCAGTAATGCTCTATTGAAGGAAAAGAACAACGACCATTTGTAACAAAAGTCCAAGAAACACTTTCGCTTCTGAGATGTCAGTGTCCTTCCATCTTGCCCACCTGGCATATTTTCACGATTGTCCACATTTTTCAATTTCTTGCAAAGCATATAGATTAGTTTGTTTCACTAATAATGTAAGAAATTCTTCCGAAAAATATGTCTACCAATTTTTGTACATTCTGTTGTGTCCATTTTAAAACCAACGTTCTCTCCAAAAATAAATTGTGGAGGATCTTCTGCTATTTCATTCCATAAATTATTGTCATTATTTGATGTACTTGACTGCAGAGAATTAGGATTATATTCAGGCTGGGAGCTGGCTTCATCTTCGCTATCCTCACTTGAATCGTTAGAAAGTTCATAATTGTCACTGCCAGAACCAGAACCGTACAGCTTGTCAAAAATCTCTTCAAATTCTGAGTCATTCATATTAGCATAGAGCTCAAGCTCTTCTTCGGTCAGTGGTCTCTTCTTATCCATGTTTTAGGTTATTTTTTTTTTTGAAAAAAAAAAAAAAAAAACACATTTACAAATATTACTAAATACAACATACATGGCACAGTCTATATCACTACTACGGATAGGTCAGGGAATGACCACCGCATATCCCCGGAGCAATATGGCCTTAGTTGCTAATGCTCCTAAAAACCAAATAACAAACAAACAAACTACTAGGGATTTACACACAGCGCTGACTCACATATGCTGAATTCTGCAGGTAACAATATGTCTGAGATAATTGAGTTAACTCGTAGTTGGCTGCTGTGAGGAATTTTCTATTACACATGATCTACGAGATAATTTGAGAAGTTTGTTTTTACAACAATAAGCTTTTTTTATGAGTTTTAGTGATGAATATATATTATAATTTGGGTTTTGAATAATTTAACATGCCTAACTCAGATTGGCGTCGGAGACTGGTTTCCCCAAATAAGCCACAGCAGTCAACAGGTTAAAGAAATTTTTCATTTGATGAAACTTCTAAGTGATACTAATTTTATTATTTTTGTGATAAAGTATATAAACAAATTTTTGGGTTACCAATGGGCTTAAACTTAGCGGTCTCATCAAAAAATTTACCTTTCCACGATTGAATGCGTATATCTGAACCCTTTTTTACCCCAAGTTAGATATTATGGAAGATACTTGGACGATGTTCTATGTATCACTAACGCTATTCAGGATATCGAAATTCATTATTCTCATCTCATCTCATGAATTTCACACTTGAAACAGAGAACTCTGAAACAAAATCATTAAATTTCTTAAATTTTAAACTCACTCGTCACATTAGTAGTATCCAATTTAATATTTATCAGAAACCGACAAATACGGGCAAGTTCCTTCATTACAGCAACTACCATCTGTTTGCATACAAATGATCTATTATTTTCAACCAATTTCTGAATGCATATAAGTATTCAACATCGGATTTATTGTTAACCAATGAAATCGAAACACTAACTGATAGATTTTTAAATAGAAGCTATCCTCTTTCTATTAAAATACAAGACCAGATTAAAATACAAGCTAAAAATAACCTACAAGTGAGAAGTTTAGTCAATAGCAATAATACCAAGAAATACTTTATTGAAATTCCACATCGAATAATGGCACAAACAACTTAAGACTTTTCAAGGATACGGAATTTAAAATTGTCTAGATCCATTAGAAAATTACATACTGAACTAAACAATCGATCAATACTTTCATCATTTTCGACACAGATAAATGACATAGTATACAACATTTCATGTAGGGAATGTGATTCATCTTATCAAGGGTCGACACTGTGCATGATGAATGTTAAGATGAAACAACGGTTAGCTTCAGTACGTGCATCTATGGCAGTTGCATCCGAATTAGCTTTCCAAGCCGTTAATAAAAATCACATATTTTTATTTGAAGAGTCCAAAATACTTAGTATGCAGCGGAACTACACTAAATCTTTAATCGCTGAAATTCTGGAAATCAAATTACAGGAGAATTCCATTAATGTATGACACCCATTTCTCATATCAGATTTGTGGTCATTTGTGCACATGCACCAAGATATTAAATATATCTCAATTTTTTAGAAATTCCCACTAACTTACTTCATGTTACTTCTATCCTATGATTAAAACAGACTTTGTTGAAAAGCCCTGGTCCGCTTTAGGAAGGAAGTCATTCAAAACCAAAAGGTTTAAATTATTTTAACTAATTTAATGTTTTTAAACTTTTATACACTGCAATCATTTTAATGATTTTATTATTAGACATAATGTCTTCTGACACTCAGAATTGTGTGCTGGTAGTCGGGCTGGGGGACCTTAGCTATTGATCGCGGATGCATTGGACCATTGAAAATTCTGATGAAGTGAAGGTGTTGAAGGAAACGAGGAAGGTGTTGAATTCAGGAGTGTGTTGTGTTGAAGTATTCTACAAAAAGCATCAAGGTAAATTCCTCTTTATTTCTATTAGAAATTAATAAGAGAAGTTTACTTCAATATACTATCTAATTAATCTTTATTTCTATATATGAATGTACAAATGTGGAACTCATTGAGCATCATAGCTCTGTTAAATGGATAACAATATTGCTTCAGGTCAAATTACAATTTAAATCAGTTCTTTTAATAAAAAGAAATTGAAACTTCATGTGTAAACTAACACAAATTTCTGAATTGTTGTGGTAGGCATGTAGTGAGTCAGAAGAAAATCACTGCATGTTTTTACATTAGTCTGAAACGTTTCATCAAAGTCAAACCAGTGCTGAAGACAAGCAATACTCAGGTAAACTGAGAACATCTATGGACAAAAAATCAGCAATCCTTATTATCACCATTTGGTGGAAGACAGATCCATTAATGTATGACACCCATTTCTCATATCGGATTCGTGGTCATTTGCACACATGCACCAAGATATTAAATAATCTCAATTTTTTAGAAATTCCCACTAACTTACTTCTATCCTATGACCAAAACAGACCGTTGAAAAGCCCTGGTCCGCTTTAGGAAGGAAGTCATTCAAAACCAAATGGCTTAAATTATTTTAACTAATTTAATGTTTTATGACCTGTAAAGAAATAGCTAACAGATTTGGAATACCAAAGTTGTCTGGTCACTGACTTTGAAATAAGATGTTATGAAAATGAAAAGTTGCTGAGATGAGCCAGCATTTGCTGTCAGTTATATGACAGCAAATATGGACTCATGAACAATGCACAAAGTGTAAAGAAACTGCAGCACAGTTACTCACAATTTACTGACAAAAAGGTGAAGAATTTTTAAAATGCCATGATGAGACATGGACACATGACTTTGAACCTGAATTGAAATCACAATCACTTCAGTGTAAGCACCCATCTTTGCCATACCTTTTAAGTGTTGCTGTCAACAAAATAGTTATTCATGGCCTGTGATTATGAGAGCATTCTTGCCACTGATCATGTGCCACTTAGAAGATCACTAACTGGTCACTATTACACTACATTTCTTCATCAGAAATTATGCCCAAAAATTTGCCAGAAGCAGTCTCAGACATTGGAAGCTAGTGTACACATTTTCCATGATAATTTATGGTCTCACATCAAAGTCTGTATAGCTTGTTTTCACCAATTACAATCTGTATTTTGAAGCATAAAGAAGTGCAGAAGTTTTGGTCCAATGCATAAGACAGCTTATCTCCAGAAGACAGTTAAACAGCATTCAGAAATTAGCCAAATGTTGAGAAGCAGTGATAAATTGTAAAAGTGACTACACTGAAGATTTTCAACATAAATTATGTTACAAAATAAATTAATTTTAAATTAATCACTTCTATGCATTATTTTTGGGATAACCTATTATATTCAAAATCCAGTCGATACTAAAGAGTTTTTTGAAATCATCCCTTCTTATTTATTGGAAGTTCATGGATTTCATTATCAATATTTAGTGAATGGAAAACTGCACAATAAACTTCAGAAATGCCTGCAAGGTTGAAAATATGGATTGCAAGATTTTGTTAGTGTTGGATAATACTCCAGAACATCCCCCAGTTGCGCAAACTTCAAGGTATTAAAGGTTTTTTTTGTCCTCCCCTCCCAACAGCAGCTATAAGTGTTAAAATTCTTACCAATTCTGCCTTTATCAGATTCTTTTCTCTAAAAATTAGTTACACAAAAGAAATATACTATACATAAACAAATAAAAATCAAAAAATTAAAAATAAAATTAAAAATAGTCTCTAAGATTAGTATGCTGGAATGTATTCTCTCCTTCCCTGTTTGTTACTTCTTATGGAAAATGTGACCAACTAACATAATATCATTTTATTCTATTCTTTTTCTTCTTTTTTTTTTTTTTTTTTTAAGAACACAACTAGCATGTTTGTCAGGGCTCAGGTATAATTTTGGACATATCATAAATAAAAAAATTTCAGACCAAAAGCTCTAAGGGACATCAGAAGCATCCCTTGTAAGAAGGGATGAAAAGCGTATTATGCAAATACCATATTTCTTCGATTCTAAGATGCACTTTTTCCCCCCTATAAACCTGTCTAAAAACGGGTTGCATCTTAGAATAGATAGGGTCTTACAATTGCAGTTTTTTTTTTTTTTTTTTTCGAATTTTTCAGCGATCTGCACACGGCACCACACGTTTTGTTTTTAAGCAGAAACCCTGCCTCCAAGATTGATCGTCATCGCATTCTCAAATTCCTTGGAGAATATAGTGGCATGGGTGATTTCACGTGCTTTCGAAATGTGAAGACACCGTCATTTCATTATAGTGGAGCTCACTCAGCAAAAAACTAGGAAGTTTTGTTTGCATCTTCGAAAGTACGTAAGAAGTGGACTTAATACATTTCATTCATTTTGATCCCTTATTGCACATTAAAATTTTGTCAAAAGGATTGCACTAAGAAGCTGCACTGAAACGAAAAGTTACTGTGTATGCAAAAGAACATGGAAATAGAGCTGCGGGTCGACATTTTGACATTAGTGAAGTAAATAATCTTTGTTGGAGAAATGATTGCAATTCCTTATTTTCGTGCAAAGCAACAACCAAGTGTTTTACAGGGCATAAGAAAGGAACTGTTCCACAAGTCAGTGAAGCTGTGATACATTTTGTAACAGAGACACATGCAAAAGGATTACCCATCACTTGACAAGCCATGCAATTGAAAGCCGGAGAAATTGCCAAGTCCCTCAGAATGGAGAAAATAATTTTTAAAGGCAGTTGTGGCTGGTGCGACAGACTCATACATTGTAGCGGATTATCGTTAAGGTGCAGAACATCTATCTGTCAAAAAATTCCTGCAGACTTTCAACAGAAGCTGATGAAATTAAGTAAAAAAAGAAACTGAGTTTAGTCAAATTGGAAATGCTGATGAAACCCCGGTCTTCTTCGATATGTCTAGAAATTACACCGTCAATGCTAAAGAAATCAAGATCATAAGCATAGGCTAAGAAAAGCAGCATATCACCGCTGATGGTCGAAAGTTGCCACCATATTTAATTTTAAATCGAAAAACCATACCGAAGAATGAAATTTTCCCCAAAGATGTTATTGTGCATGCACAATAACATCTTTGGGGAAAATTGGATGGATGTCGGCAGAGCTTACAGAAGACTGACTAAATGTTGTGTGGAATAGATGTCCTGGAAGTCTTCGTAAGCCACCTAGCATACTAGTACAGGCAGCCCAGTATAACGCAGTACTTCTACAACACTGTTTCGCTCTAACACGACTAATAAATTAAATCAATCTGTGCACAACACGGTACATATATAACACGGTTTTGCTCTAACACAGTTAAAGATTTTCGATAAACCTCTCATAACAAAGTATTTTTGAGCTTTTGTGCAGGGAAACACTGCTATTATGTTGGATTTAATTTTTCAACATTTCCACTGTTTTTAAATCCATGCTGTTGACTCGCTAGTCAAAAAAAAATTATTGAGAAATCCCTGTATTTTATTTTGTTGGGAAATTCCCGTGTTACATTCTGTGCTATTGAACTTGTATTTGTTGAACTTGTGGAAAAATCTAGTTTTCAAAGTTTTATTACTATTGGATAGCACACCAGGCCATCCAAAAGATTTAAGTCATCCAAACGTAAGTTATGTTCCTACCACCACACTTGTACCGGGATAATATAGCTTCTTTCATTCAGCCATTAGATCAAGGCATTATATCCACCTTTAAAACTCATTCCATCAGATAATCATTACAACAGATTTTGGAAAAAATTGATTCCAAATCTATTGAAGTAATGGAGGCACGGAAACATTTCTCAATTGTGGACTGTATCAGAATCATAGCTTTATTGCTCAAGTAAAACCACCAACGTTAAATGCGTGTGGAAAAATGTATGGCCAGAGTCAGTTCATTCAGGAAATATGGTCGAACGGGCAGAAAACGGAATCGGTGCAATAGTAGAACTTGCTACATCAGTAGGAGGGGGAAGGTTTTGATGATATGACTACTGATGATATGAAGCCTTCGTGGATAGCACAGTTGATAGAATTGTCCTCCTCGCCACACCGGGTGGTAAAGACCTGAGTTTGAATCCTGTTGATGGCAGGAGGAATTTTTATGTGTCTTTTTCACAATGTGGCTGAGTTAGTCGGACTCGGGAGAGGGTAGCATGGGTTTTCCTTCCAGCAAAACAAAAAATTGACCTCAGGACACATGCAATCTATAGACAATATACACAGAGTAACATGCCCTTAGTTGCCGATGCTCCTAAAAAAATTTTAAAAATATGTTTACTGAAGACGTTCTAGAATAACTGGTAGAAAAAAGAAGCCGGCGTAGCGGATTTGGCGCACATGGCATTGGAGGTAAAATCAAATCAATTCAGATGATGGTATTGCAGGTGAAAATTCTAAACTTCCAAATTTTACACTAAAAAGCATAGGGGAAGGCATAAAGTTAGCCAAGCAATTAAAATCTTATGTTTTGAATGTAGATTCTGGAATGAAAGGAGCCCAAAATTCAAAAGTAGCTTCAAAAATGCACAGTTCCATATGGTGAAATTCACAAAGATTTAACAAGAAAAAACAAACAAACCCAGATTAATGATTTTTTAAAGCGAGCAGAAGATACACAAAATCTAGAATGGTGTATTTTTGTTTGTTTTGTGAACATTTTGTTAACGAAATAAGTGTATTTCTGTTAGGTTTTGGAACATAACCCCCTTTTTGTACATTTTCTTAGTCCCGTATAACAGTTTTGCACAACACGACATTTTACAGGAACCTAATAACCATGTTATACGAGGGTTACCTGTACTTGATACATTTTGTGGACATTTGTCCAAACGGGTCAAAAATAAAATCGTACAAAAACGTGGTGATTTAGTTGTGATTCCTGGTGGCATGACTAGCCAACTGCAGCCATTCAACGTTTCGGTTAACAAACCATTTAAGGATTACTTGAGAAAGGAATATGAATCCTGGCTGTTGACTGACAACCTTCCACTCACATCTTCCGAAAAAATTAAGAAAGCACCGGCATCAAAATTGGCATAATGGGTATCAACAGCTTGGAAGCTAATCCCAGAAAGAATAGTGCAGCACTCGTTTAAAAAATGTGGCATCACCAAAGCTCTCGATGGCTCAGAAGATATATTATGGGATAATGAAGATAACGACATCTGAATATGAAGTAGACTCTGATATTGATTCAGATGCATGTATTCAGATGCAGAAGTGATGAATAACATACCTACTGATAAATACTATTGTTGTTAGTAAATTGAATTCTATTATAATGAAAATATTTGTTAGATATATTTTAGTGTTTTATTTTATTTAATTTATTTTTCTTAGAATGAAAGCTTTTTTTCTGTTGGTGGTACTGAAATTAAGGTGCATCTTAGAATCAATGGCATCTTACAATCGAAGAAATATGGTAGTTGCTAATTTAATGTCTGACAAGTTCAACTATTATATATACTGCTAACAAAATAAGCAAATAAGTACTACTTAAAAAACTATTTTGTTGACCATTATACAAACCCTGTTCATTTCTATAGGATAATATTAGTACATGAGAAAAGTGTTTTTCTTTGAATGCACAAAACAAAAGATTCTGTTACTCTTGAAGAAAAACAAACCAAATACACAAATAAGAAAATCAGATATTAAAATTTTACCACTCACCTTACTTTTAATATTAAAAGTCCATTCTTTACGCACATTCTTCTCAGAAACTCTAAGGTTAAGCTCAGGTGTTACTTTAACATGCACAAAGTCCAAGTTCTCTTTCATTACCAATTCCTTATTTGAAGAATGGGCTAACCTATCTAGCAAATGTTCTCCATAATGGTTGCCATGAAGTTGATTCTCTCTGGCCTGCTGCAACCGGGCCTGGCGGTATAAAAACCGCTCCCTCCATTCTACCAATTCTTCAGTACTGTGTGCTTCGCTGCACTGTTGACCAAATTTACACTTTGAACTTTCAGAATACCTAAATAGATATAAAATGAAACTGGTGTATTAGATCAACAAACTGAGATAAAAACCTAATAGAGAACAATAAAAAAATAACTATACAGCAAGTATGAAAAATTGAAAAAGAAAACAATTGTTTTTACAATTTTTTTTCTGTAGACAAAACTTAAATGGATTTTCCCATTTTCTTAAAAATATATTTATATATCCTTAACCGTGTCTCTTTTGTCAAATGGGTGATGAAAAAATGAGAAAAATGAAAGACAAATAAAAGTACTGTATACACATCTTGAGTACTGTATACAGGTCTGGAGGCCTCATTTCAAGAAGGATGTAGAACTGCTGGAACGGGTACACAGAAGGGCAACAAGATTAGTGAATGGAACAAAGGGTTGCTCTTACGAAGAAAGGCTTAAGTTTTGCAAATTACAGAGTCTGGAGACTAGGCACCGGCGAGGTGATCTGATAGAGGTGTATAAGGGTTTGAATGGTTTGAGCATGCTCAATGCCAATGGGATTCTTCATCTTGCTCAGAATAATCACCTCAGAGGGCATAAATTCAAATTGAGGAAGGATGGATGTCGGATAGATGTGCGGAAATTTGCCTTTGGCCAGCGGGTGGTTGGTTGGTGGAACCGACTTCCATCACTTGTTGTAGAAGTTGATAGCCTAAACAAATTTAAAGCTCAACTGGACAGGTATTTCGAACAAACAGATGGGTGAAATGGGAGTGGGTTTTTTTTTTTTTTTTTTTTTGGCTGATGCTGAATAAGCTTGCTTTCTTGCATCATATGCCTCTACTAATGCTAATGCTAATGAACTTGAATTTGTGCCTCCTTGTGTGTGTGGGGGGGGGGGGTCTGGGCAAGGGGAAGAATCCCATCAGCATTGAGCTTGCTCAATCCATTCAAAGCCTTAAACATCTCAATCAGATCACCTTGCAGGTGCCTAGTCTCCAGATACTACAATTTGCAGAACTAAAGCCTTTCTTGGTAAGAGCACCCCTTTGTTCCCTTCACCAATCTCATTACCCTACTTAAACTCCTTTCAACAGGTTTACATCCTTCCTAAAATGAGACCTCCAGACTTATATGAAGTACAAATGTGTAACCTCACCAGTGCCTTACACAATGGGATAATCACCTCATTATCCCTGCTAGCAAAATTCCTGTATACCATTGACAAAACCCCATGAGCTGTCCAGGCAGCTTGTCTGCACTGCTCAGAGAACTTCATATATGAATGCACAATTATCACCAGGTCTTTTTCATTTTCCGCTATCTTCAGTATCGTACCACACAGTTGGTACATTACTGTGGGGTTACTGCTACACATATGCAGTACTTTGCAACTATCAATGTTAAACTTCAACTGCGATTTCTCGGTCCATCTGTCTAAGATCTAGATCCAACCTTTGTATTATCTGCAAACTTGGACGTTAAGCCTATTAATGCCAGGGGCTCACATCTGGGGAGTATGGGCTTGGCACACCCAGAGTTAGTCGACCTACGTAGCATAGATAAGGGTAAGGTGTCAGTGGGTTCAGTAGGTAGTAAAATTTTGTTTCGTTTCCTAGCACTGCCACCACTTGCACTTTCCTTTAGTCACTTTCGCTTCATCATTGTAATAAGAAAATAGAAATGAAGGAAGATTCTGAAAATTTAGTATTTCTAATATGATTGAAGATTTTATTGAAGGGGAAACCTATTTCACCATAATACCGTAACGTAAAAACCCACACAATTCCAGTTATCGGTATTATAGCAAATGCAATCAAATGAGCTAAAAGAAAAGCCCAATAAACGGAGAACTCCTGAAATGTGCTTCTCTGCTCACGCTATTATGCCTCACGAAATTTCTGTTCGAAATTAACAGAAAAACAGAAAAAATATCTAAAGGTTGCAGTTTCCTTTGTTTTTTACTTTCGTCTCATAAAGGACTCATGACGTTATAACTCACATGGTAGTGCACATCCATTTTTAAAACAGTAACAGATCAGCATTAATGGGTAAAGTGTAGGTTATTGAGATTAGGAGTGATGTATTCTGCTACATAACGGGTGACAGTATAACCAGAGTAGGCTGTGCTGAAAGTCTATAAGTAATTTTAGATTTGTGCTAATATTCCAGCTAGCATATCCTATAGTGAATTAATATCCTGGCACAATATTTTACAACTAATTTAATAGTACTTTAGTCCTTATCAATATTTGTAATTTTTTAATCTTTTTAAGTAACCAAATGCATACGCCATTCCATTGATAAGTTCAATAAAAGATTATATTTAGTTTGTTATAAAACTTTTATAATTATTTTTCGAATTAACCATTGAGAAAAAACATAAAAGCAATGCTTTTAAATGTAAAATAAAACACGCTGCTGATGAAGCTCTAACAAAAGAAGTTAAAAAAAATTCTAAAACTAACTGTATTTTCCTCATCCAGAAATAGAATTAACATCAATGACAAGTCAATCTACAACTTTTGACACCAACAAAATGGAAAAAGTCATCATGGGGTTAAGCAAGAGAATGACATTCAAAAAACACCTGAAGAAGAAGAATCCTCATGTAGACCATCTCCCTCTGCAGAAGAAAATGAATTTTTTCAATGTTGAAAGAAACCAAAAATATCAATATTGAAAATCATAAAAACAGAGAATTACCCCACTGACACTGCAAACTATTCAGAGAATTTAACAGCAGATATGAAGACATTTATTAAACAATACCGTACTTGCAAGCCAAAAGGACCATTTCTGAAAAATAACAAAAATAGACTATTTTTGGGAATTCAACAATTTGCCCTCTTCACTCCTGCCTCCACTTATCAGATCGCTTCCTACCCTACCAGATGCTCAGAAGAAATCAGGAAACTGATGCCGACCTAAAGAAATTTGCTGTTACCTGATGCTATAGATGTGGGATTCTGGGCCCACACATCCCATGGCCCCCAATCACTCAGCATAGACAGAGGGAGTTGTTGGAACCACTAATCACGTGCAAATTCACCCCAGGTTCCTTCCAGTAAGGAATAATCAACGAAGTGATGTCTGCAAAATGAAAAGCCTTCTCTTCAATGCATCCACGCCAACATGCCCTGCATTCACCATTTGAATGCTCCGGTTAATTACTGAGCATGCCAGGAAGGAGCCAGCATGTATGGGAATCAACTGCCTCTGTTCATGCTGTTTTCTGACATGAACTGTGAAGACAAAAATCGGGACTTTCAAGTGCATCACGTGTCATTTTGTTTATTTAATTTTTAATGTTATGCCAGTTTTTATTTAATGTAATTTTGTTTAATGTCATCTTAATGTTTTATGAAACAATGCCATTATGTATGTCAATGTATCGTCTTACTTCATTTAATGTCTTATGTCATTTTAAATAATTTCATTTAATTGCTTACTGTCCTATATCACTTAATTCTTCTACCCCATGGGCTCACATCTGAGAGACCTTCGCACACCCAGGGTCCTAAGCTGGACATCATCATTCTTCTCTCTCTCTCTATTGGAATTTTTTTTTTTTTTTTTTCTGGCTGGTGCAGCATAAGCCTCAAGCTTCCTTGCACTATATGGCTAATAATAATGTTGATTTCTTTATTTCTGTAATATATCTGGTTGTCATCATCTCTGTTTGTTTGTTGTTGTTTGTTATTTGGTTTTTAGGAGCATTAGCAACTAAGGCCATATTGCTCCGGGAATATGCGGTGGTCATTCCCTTGACCTTTCCGCATCCTCCGTATTTGGTGGTGACGGGCTCGAACCCCCGGTCTAATCAAGAAGCGTGTACTACGCACTGCTGCTCCTTCCCACCTGGCTACGGAGGCACCATCACCTCTGTAAGTACCAACCCCTGGCCTTTTGGTTGTGAAGGGACATTGCAACACTATCCAATCTTGTAACTATTACAATTGAATGTGGTATAATAAAAGTCTCTCTCTCCATTTTTACATTAAAAATGAGTGTTTTACAAAGATGATTTAATAAATAGTTATAAAACATCTTAAAATAAAAATAAAAAAATAAAAAAAACAATGAATTAGCATTTACCTAAGAAGTGAAGTGCAGGGGCTGATGAAATTGATGGTGGTGCAGCTGAATCAAGTGATTTTTTGATTACTTTTGTAGATTCCTGAAGTAAAAAATAATTTTGTCTACCACAATTCACATCAGGAGTTCTGTTTTCAGCATTGGGGTGTTTTTTTTTTTTTTATTTACTTCTCTTAAATGGTCCCAAAAAGAAAAGACATAAAACTTCAAGTGCCTACTTCTTGTAACCCAAAACATTCCCAGCATGCCTTGATTTTTTTGTTATTTAAACACTCTCGAAGTATTAGAGTGATACACTAACAAAGGCTTCAGCTTAAAATCTCTAGAGGCATTGGCACCCAACAGGAGAGTGAGCTTATTATTCATAGTCTTATGCCCAGGTAAATTAGCTTCATCCTTAGTGATGTAAATTCTCCTGAGCATTTGCTTCCAGAAGAGGCCAAATTTTGTCAACATTAAAAACTTGCTGAGGAAGATAACCCTCGTGATGAACAAGCTCTCGGAATTTAATTTTAAAGGCCTAAGCTGCTTCTTGATCAGCACTGGATGCCTATCCATGTCTTTCAATACTTTTGATATTCACTGTTTTCGAGATGAAGCAGCCTCTGCTGGCTTTAAAGTCTTCAAAGCACATAGCACTGCCACTCAGTACGTTCACAGATGACTTGTTTAGGTACTGTATCACCCTTTCTTCTTTTCCCTTAACCATATTAACAAAAGCCTTTTCACTTCCACAATAAAGTCTCTACCCTTATGTGCTGATGTGGAATCATAAACTTGAACACTCTTCAGAATGTCCTTTTGTTTAACTACAGTAGAAATGGTCAAATGAGAGAAACCATATTCATGCACTAATTTTTGCTCCGTTTTTTTTTTTATTATATCTCTTCACTTTAATGGAAATTTTATTCTTAATTTGCACTTTAGGAGCCATGGTTATTAATTTCAATTTATTTAATTAATAAATTCAAAAATAACCACAACCAAATGAATTATATACAAAAATGAACTCAGTTTACACATAGAATAATAATGCCCATTATTTATTTCAAAACAATGGGAGAGATGTTGTGCTGAACAATAACAAAGATGCTGATTGGTACAATTGTACAAGGATGTACGAGTGATGTTCTGCACACTGATTGGCCAAGGCTCCACACATCTGGAAATTTCCAACATACAGTTTCCAGCTGTATCGGAAAGCCATTTGTTCCTACAAATATCATCATTCCTTAAAATGAAAGCATTTATGGATGGTAATCAGTTCCTGAGAATATCGAATGTTGATGTTAACAAAAGTCAAGGCCCACTGTATATATATATTTCCCTTTTGCAAGTTAAGTTGTATAAATGTGAGTGAATACCAGGTCATCTGTGTAAACTTTTTTGGTGACCGAATAAATACCCGTGATAAGTATTTTATATATATATATATACACATTAAAAAAATTGTGATTATCTTGGTAGTTGTTCATGTTTAAGTGTCACCTATGCCCTGTCTAGTTGTATGATGATGAATGCAAGGTGGAAAATGTATGCGTGAATTGCAGTGTGATGTTCTGCTAATTAGTCTGATCATAAATAAATGTTTATAAAAAAAAATTAAAAAAGTGTGTACTTATGCATGTCTATGATAGGTGTGCAGATGGGTTGAGTACACGCAGGTGTGTGTCTGTCATTCTGACCCCCCCCCCCCCCAATTTGGCTGCAGTGGATCAATCTATCATATTTTTTCATTCAAAACCAGCCGTGAGATAGTTGATCAAACAAGCCAATTACGATATATAACCATATCGTAATTGGATTGTTTCTAATTCTTCAGTTTCATTTTCTGCTTACACCAAAGCTCGCAACAATTGTAAAGCAGTTATTAATCAGTCCAAACTAGAGTTTGAACAGGCTAAGAGTAGAAAACTTGCTTCTTGCCCTAATGGTAGCCGAGCATTCTGGTCTCTTGCCAAAGCTATTGGCTGCAACTTTTGCCCATCTCTGCTCCCACCTCTGTCCAAACCAGATGGTTCTGTTGTCACTTCGGCCAAGGATAAAGCTGACCTGCTAGCATCCCATTTTTCTTCCAGCTCATGTATTAATGATCTTGGTAAAACACCTACCACCATTCCCAACACGCTCCATTCAATGACTCCTGTGGTCTTCCGTCAAAAGGATATCAGAAGGATTTTGATGAATCTTGATGCTAACAAAGCTCCAGGTCCTGATGGTATTTCTCCACTTGTTCTCAAAACCTGTGCTCCTGAACTTACTCCTATTCTTTGCCGCCTTTTTACACTTTCTTATTCCAAAGGTGTTTTTCCTTCTGCTTGGAAATTTGCTCATATCCAGCCAGTTCCTAAAAAGGGTGACAAATCCCTCCAATCCAATTATCGTCCCATTGCAATTACTTCTACTCTTTCTAAAGTAATGGAGAAATCAATTAACCGCCAACTCTTAAACTATCTAGAAACCTTCCGTCTGATCAACGATCGCCAGTATGGATTCCGTCAGTGTCGATCCACTGGTGATATTCTGGCTTATGTTACCCATTTATGGACTAATTCAATGGAAAGGTTCAGTGAAACACAAGCAGTTGCTCTTGACATCTCAAAGGCTTTTGATCGTGTTTGGCATAAAGGTCTTCTAAACAAGCTTCCATCCTATGGTTTGCCAACTGTTTTTAGTAATTGGTTATCCAGTTTTCTCTCTGATCGCTCACTGGGGGTGATGGTAGATGGCTCTCTGTCTCCTAACTTCTCCACTAATGCCGGTGTCCCCCAAGGTTCAGTTCTTTCCCCCACTCTTTTCCTCTTATATATCAATGACCTTCTTCCATTGACTGGTAATCCCATCCATAGTTTTGCCAATGATAGCACATTGCATTCCACTTTCCATTTTGAGAAACCTTGTCCTGCTCAATCAGCTTCAACTTCTCGAAAATCTGCCACCAATTCCTTAAATGCCGATCTTCAGGTAATTCTCCAGTGGGGAAAAGACAACTTAGTTGATTTCAACCCTTCTAAAACTCAGTCTTGTCTTATATCTCGCAAAAAGGATTCTTCTGCTCCTATGCTTATCTTTAGTGACACTCCGATTTCTAGGCAAAATGATATATCTCTTTTGGGGATTACCCTGACTTCTAATCTCTCTTGGCACAAGCACATTACAAATATTGCTTCCTCTGCATCTAAAAAACTTGGTTTTCTCTTTCGCTCTCGGCGTTACTTTTCTTCCAAACAGCTGCTCACACTGTATAAATTGCAAATCCACCCTGCCATGGAATATTGTTCCCACATCTGGGTCGGTGCCCCCAAAACCTCTCTCTCTTTCTCTCAGGCTTCTTGATTCCATTCAGAAGAGGGCAGTTAGGTTAATTAATGATTCATCTCTAACAGAGTCTCTCCACTCGCTTTCTCATAGACGCACTGTTTCTGCTGCATGCCTCTTCTACAGATACTTCCATGGGCACTGTTCTTCTGAATTGACTTCTATAATTCCTGCTCTCTCTTTCAAAACAGTCCGAACACGTGCCGCCACCAGCCAACATCCATTTACTGTCCAACTTCAAACCCACAGAACCAAGTTTTCATCTTCCTCATTTATTCATTCAACTGCCGTTTTCTGGAACAACTTTCCTTCATACATATTTCCTGAAAATTACAATCTACAGAAGTTCAAGTCCAATGTCAACAAATATCTTCTTTCGTCTTCTCAACCTCCAACCCAAGCACAGTAGTAAGTACTATAAGTTCTAATACCTCTCATGTTTGGGGTTCACATAAAAGAAAAAAAAAAAGTTATGAATACAATTTAACAGAGAGATGTCATCGCCTACTGAGACTAACTTTCAACATCATCATCTGTCTTTTGTCCTTTTAAATCTGTCCACTGTTCTACCATACTTAATGACTCTCAGGCATTCTCCCCAAGCTCTTTTCTCAAATTTCAATACATCGTGATAAACAAATCATCAGCATACACAGTGGAATCCCCCACTCTCCCATTCCTTATTCAACAAACTATCCAACACACAATTCAATGCAAACTGACTTAAATGAACTCTGAGGATGTTGTTTGTTTCAGGATTTATTAGGCACATCGGCAACTATGGCCATGGTGCTTCAAAACTCTGAGGAGCTCCTTGAGTTGCATCATACCTTATCTGAGTATATTTTGTTATATACTCTGCATTCTTTCACTACTTGCTTTCATCATTTGCCCTTACTGATTCTGATACTAATATCACCCTGCTATAAGGTCTGTTTCACATAATGAAAAAAAAGACAATACAAGATCTACCCAAAACCATTGGGTAAAGGAAATAGGGATGAAATAACAAGGATTTTTGTGTTGCATACTTTACTGGATCATCCACTTTGACTGATTTTGCCTGTCAATCAGAGAATTCTGATGTGCCACTATCAGTTAAGCAAAAAAAGGTTACTACAATGGAAGTTAGTTACAATGGAAGGAAGTATGAACTAAAATTGCAGTATACTGAAAACATTGCAAAGTGTTTTCAAAATGTTTCGTTATAGAAGTTAGTATGTGTTTCTGTAGAGATATTAGTGGTCTTATGAATAAACTGGGCATCTAAGACATCTTAATGAATGGTATGTATTTATTGATGCTCAAAATTAAGTTTAAAAACACTTTTCCTGCACAATGGAAATGCATTCCATCAGTTCCTCTACAGCTACTTGTTTGAAAGAAACATATGAGTATGTGCGTGAAATGTTTGTGATCTTAAAGTAACTAGATTACCCACTAGTCTATGGATAGGTTTTGCAAAAGACTGTTGTCTTCTATTTTTGTGGGGCAGTCATGAAACATAAAAACATCAAATTATGCAAAAGTGGGAAAAGAGAGAAGAATTTTTACCAGGGAGAAGTAATATAAAATGTCCCACTGGTTGAAACCAAAAAAAAAAAGGAAAAAAAAGTTATTTTTGTTGTTCTACCTTGTATATAAAGCTTGGATTAATGAACAATTTTGTTAAGGCTCTGGAGAAAAAAGTGGATTCTGCTACCTAAGGGAAGTGTTTCCCACTTTAGTAGATGTGCAAAACTGAAAGGAGGAATTTTTATTGGCCCCCAAATAAAGAAATCCTCAACAATGATGTTATTTTAAACAAAGCTACAGGTTTGAATCCTCCTTTAAATGATCCTGCTACAAGCTGGGAATCACTTAAAGCAGTTGTGCATGGACTTCTCGGAAGAAGGAAAGATAATAATTATGAATCTCTGGTATCAACTTCACTGTAATGTATAACGATGTGGGCTAGAAAATATCTTTGAAAATTCACTTTCTTCACTCCGTTTCAGTTTCTGGTTGGTTTTTTTCTCCCCTCAGAATGTGGAGGATGTAAATGATGAGCACAGGAATTGCTTTTTAATCAGAACATTAGCACAGTGGAAAAACAGTACCAAAGTCACTGGGATATGCCATGATATTACTGCTGGTTTCTCAAGAGGAAAAGCAAAATGATAATGAAAAACTCAAGAGTGGAAAACATTTAAGAAAATGTAATATATGTAGTACATTACAAGTTTGATTACAGTATTTAAATTGAATATTACTCATTTTCAAGACGGTATATATACAGTAGAATATTGTTAATTCGAACTAACTGGCACCGGGAGTAGTTTGGACTTTCGATTTGTTCAGATTTTTGAACTGATCAAAAATACTGTTCTGGAGACTAAAAAAAAGATTTAGTAATTTTAGAAATAAAAACCACTAGGTTGTACTTAATATTTTTATCCTTAAGTAACAAAACAAATGGAACTTTCAGCCACAATGACACATATGTATAGGTTTTAACAAATATAATTACTCATTTTTTTTGCTGCACGATTTTCAAACTTTGTTTCTTTGCTCTCTCTCTCTCTTTTCAGCAAGAGTAGTTGAATTGGACAGCATTCAGTTTGTAGCTCGTACCAAGCCATCACAGTCTCTAGCATGGCGAATGCCTCACCATAGGTAAGCCCACTGTTGATGTCATTTTCTTTCTCATCATCTTCATCCGTATCATTTTCAGGAGCTCCAGTTTCACATTCACAACTTCGTTTTTATTTAAAACAGGAAACCCTGTAGCAGGACCAGATTAAGGATGAAGAGGCCCCCAAACATATTTAAATTTGAAGCCCCTTTAGTATATATATATATATATATATATATAGCACATACATATAAATACAAATACTACATAGGTTTTTATATTTATATTGTGAATTTTATCCTTGATAAAAATGTAAATAAGAGGTAAAAAATGTTTATTGTTCTTTGACTTGAAAAATAAAGTAACAATAAAAACAATTTCAACAGAAAATAAAAGTACAATAAAAAGGTGTAAGAATAAAATTTAAACACATAACAAGTTAAGTTTAAGTATGCTCTTATATTACACATTTTCTTGGTTTATTATTATTAGAAATTTTTATCACTACTTTTGAAAATATTTACACTGAAAATGAGGTTCCCGGCCATGGCTGTTATTTGGGTTTTTTTTTTTTTTTTTGGAGCATTAGCAACTAAGGCCATATTGCTCCGGGGATATGCAGTGGTCATTTCCTGACCTTTCCGCATCCTCCGTATTTGGTGGGCAAGGGCTTGAACCCCAGTCTAATCAAGAAGCATGTGCTACGCACTGCTGCTCCTGCCCACCTGGCTACGGAGGCGGCCCCAGCCATGGCCGGTTTGGCCGTAGCGTTAACGTGGCCCTGCCCTGTGGAACCAATATCATTTTCCATCCAAGCCCTTAACATCACCTTCATCACGATCTTCAAACCCAGGGATTCACTGAAATAAGCTGATCATCTCATTCAGTAGTCCCTCTCTCCTTCGATTCTGCTCATTGATTGCTAAAAGTAAACGACACCAGATTGTTTTTTGTAGATTCTCTTCAACTTTTCGATGATTCCCTGGTCCATAAGTTGGAGGAATGCAGTAACGTTTCATGGAAGAAACCTGACCTCGAATCCGTCATCTGTTTTGTTCGATGCTTCCATTGAAGGATGTAGTAGCAGTAGTAGTGGCATGTGATGCAAGAAAGCAGTGAATGATCTTATGCACATCAGCTAAAAAAAAAAAAAAAAAAAAAAATTTACGAAACAATTCCCCCTAAATGTTTGTCCAGTTCCAACTTAAATTTATTTAACCTATCAACTTCCACAATGACAGATGGAGGTTTGTTCCAGCAATTAACCACACACTGGCTAAAGGCAAATTTCTGCACATCTATTCTACATCTGTCTTTCCTTAATTTGAATTTATGCTCCCTTAGTCAGTCAGATATTTATGCAGTCAGATATGAATATATCCCTTAGGTTCGTAATCTGAACAAACCGAAGAATTCCATCAGAATTCAGCATGCTCAACCCATTCAAGGGCTTGTACACCTGAATCAGATCACTGCACAGGTGCCTAGTTTCCAGCCACTGCAATTTGCAGAACTTCAGCCTCTCTTGGTAAGAGGACACCTTCATTCCCCTCACCAATCTTCTTGCCCTAATCTGTACACACTTAAGCAAATCTACATTCTTCCTAAAATGAGGCTTCTAGACCTGTATGTAGTACTCAAGACGTGGCCTTATACAGAGGGATAATCACCTCCTTTTCCCTGCTAGCAAAATTCCTGTATATCACTGACAATTGCCCATGACCTGCTCTGGCAGCCTGTCTGCATTGCTCAGAAAACTCTGGGGTTTTCTCTGCAGTTACTTCCCCAGAGAAAATGGCAACTGAAGTTTAACCTTTGCATTTGTCAAGGTTAAACTTCAGTTGCCACTTCTCAGCCCATCTGCCCATCTTTTCTAGATCCTGTTGCAGATCTAGTGCTGTCATTAACAACTCTGCAAACTTTTGTATCACCTGCAAACTTCGACACTAAGCCTGATATACCTTCATCAATATCATTGATAAATATACAAAACAACAGTGGACCCAACAACTGAACCCTGTGGGATTCCACTAATAACATTAGTCCACGAAGAGCAGCACCCATTGATTACCACCCTCTGTCTCCTCCAACTCAACCATCCTTTTATCCATTGTAGCAATTTACCCTTAATACCATTCTGATCCAATTTGTACAGTAGTCTTCCATGTGCAACAGTGTCAAAAGCTATCCTGAGATCCAAGTATATGATATCAAAATTATTTTTTGCATCCAGTTCCTTGGTAACCACATCATAATAACCAATCAAATTTGTCAGACAAGACTTTCCCTTAAAAAACCCATGCTGTGTCTGAATTACTGCTGCAGTCTTGTCTAGATGATCCTGCAATGCATCTTTAACCAGTGACTCCATTATTTTACCCGGAACAGAAGTTAAACTAACTGGTCTGTAATTACTCTTGTCACCCTTCGATCCCCCCCCTTTGCGAATTGGGAATACAATTGCACATCTCCAGTCCGTGGGGACCTCCCCTGAGTCCAAGGATGCTCTCATAATTATGGCTACAGATGGTTTGCTTACTTCCTTTGCCGCCTCCTTTAATATAACTGGATAGATCCCATCCACCGCAGGTGCCTTTCTTATGTTTAACTTGCAACAATTTCTCCTCCACTTTGCTCTGTTATTACAAAATCATTAAGCACCCTGCTACAATTTGATAATCTTCTGCCATTTTCAAACCTTAATAACTCCTCATCTGTGAATGTAGATGCAAAATACTCATTCAGTTTGTTTGCTATCTGAGCAGGATCATCAACAGTCAAACCATCGATATCAAGTGGACCAATCAGATTAATCCCCTTCCTTTTAGCGTTTATATAAGTAAAGAAATCCTTGCTGTTTTTCATTGCATCTTTTGCCAAAAATTTCTCGTAATTTGCCTTCGCCTGCCTAACCTCCTTTGTGACTTGATTACAGACTACCTTATATTTGCATAGGCTTCTGTGTCACCTGATAATTTATATGCAGCCCATGTATTTTTCTTCTCTTTCACGAGTCTCAGTTTATTTGATAACCATTTAGTTCTAAACCTTGAACAATATTTCTTAATACATATGAAACTTTTAGTAGCTTCCACGATTAATTCCTTGGATGCTTCCCACTTAGAATTTGCTGTTGGTAACATCATCAGTTGATCCCACTGTACAGAATTTAAAAAAATTGTCTGAGACCACTGTACTCACCTTTATAGAAGGAAAAACCCTTTCCTTTATCCCTGATGGTAATTATATCTTTAAGTAAATCCCACATCAGTACACTGTGATCACTGCCACCTAGTGGTTCCTTTATCTGCAAATTCTTAATACACGAATGATCACTGTTGATAACCAGATCACGAGTATTATCCTCTCTGGTTGCCTCTCAATCATGCTGCTGCAGAAAACAATCATCCAATAAATCCACAGTCTTACTAGTGTGCGAGTGACCAACCCACAAGTTCCAGTCAATATCTGGGAAGTTAAAATCTCCCATTATAAGTCATTATGATTTACTAGCCCACTCTATTTCTCTGTACAATTGTTCGTTGTACTCATTCGAGTCATTAGGCCTATAACACACTCCTACTCTTATTTTTGCTTTTGCAGTGCTTGTGTCACACCAAACTGACTCAACGGTGCACTGTTCATCTATATCAACTGGATGCACTTGTTTTGATTTTATGTTTTTTTTTATTAACAGCATAACACCTCCTCCCTTCCTATCCTGTCTATCCTTTCTGTACACATTGTACTCCCCAAATTCCAATTCTGCATTCCTAATATCTGTGTGACACCACGTCTCTGATATCCCAACAATATCCAGCTTTGATGTCTTGACCAACACTTCAAATTCATCAAATTTATTTACTATACTTTCTAGCATTGGTATACATACAAGTATACATGCACCTATTCTTATTCTTAGTTACCCTAAAACATCCCATATACCCACCTGTTTCACGATGACTGCCATCAGTCCCTGAAACCCCCAGCACCCCCTTGCTCCAGGCCGCTGCTTATTCTAATAGAAGTAGTGCAAGAATCACCTTCACCTCTGCCTGCAGCCACTTTCAACCTTTTAGTCTATGAATCCGCCCAATTTAGCAGTTTTCCAACCCATCTAATGCTGCCTTGATAGCATCAGCAAATATTCTTGCACCCTTTCTATTTAAGTGTATCCCATCCACGAGCACAGACCACACTGAAAAAAATTCTACCCCTTGAGCCCTCCAGAGTCGAATTGATTGACAAGGTTCTCATCATGTACTCCCTCCTATCATGTCTGGGCAGAATTGCAGACACTTTCAAATTTAACCCTAACTCATGACTTTTTTGCAACATTGACCTGTACTTGTTAAGTAAATCTGCAGATCTCCTACTTTTAATGTCATTGGTTCCAACATGTACAACAATGTCATCTTTTGTGCCCTTAAAAGATAATATATGCTTTACAACGTCATCAACTTTTGCTCCTGGCCGACATACCCTGGTCCTATTCCATCTATCCTTTTTACACAATATATTCCCCATCTCCCTGACAATAAAGTCACCAACAATAACTAACTCCTGTGGGACCAGTACATTCTGCCTTGGAGGTTGCAGCTGTATTGCTTGATGGCCAGGAGTGAACTCTGGCATTGAGTTGGGCAGCTAAGAGCTTGATGGGCCCCCTTACATTAATTTGTTCAAGAGCATCTACCCTACACCTCAAGCTCTCATAGAAGCCCATTAGAACGCTGAGTTGACGCATGATTTCTAGACACACTCAGCACTTGGCACACACAAAAAGACATCCTCCTTGACTAGATCATGTTCTGTTCCAGAGAGTTCGGCAAACATTTCACAAGTTACACATTTTTTTTTAGGCTGTGATGCGTTGGAGAATCGCCCCCCTCAGTTCTCTCCCAAGTCACAGCACTCCTGCCACTTTGTGCCCGTTGCTTTGCTCCTCTAGTCTGGGGCATGTTTTAAATTAATAAGATCAATAAATTCAATTAATTAAATTGTCAATACTACACTATCTAATAGAATCCTAAATGCAGCGATGCGTATTATGCTACGTAATTTTACATTAGAGCTACCTAGTTACCACAATTAAAAATTTGAATTCTCTACAGCTCTATACAAAAACAATAGCTGCAAGATTCAAATGAAACAATGGTTTTACGTATATTAAGTAATAATCTACAAAAACTCTTATCTAAATTAAAAATAAAAATAACCAGCGTCACTAGAACTATAAGATTACGTATAAAGTACAATATAAAATAACAATTAGGTAAATAAAATGGCAAACACATCACTTTTTCGGCGCCTGTAATTCACGGCTGTAATTTTTAAAGAGTCAGAACCCTCTCCAATGTGATGGCACGTTGTCTAGGATAAGCAAGACCTTGCCCATTTTGCCTTTTCATTCACGATAATTCTTGACATTTGGAATAAAATCATTGATAAAACATATCAGATTACAAAGTGTTATGTTTAGTTAGTAATGTATGTATATTAATTAAGCTATGTACATAAGCACAAATTTATTTTTATTTTGTTAATGCGTGGAAGATATTCTTCCGATTTTCACATATCATTTAATTTTGTTAAGTGGTAAGGTAAAAAGTGTAAGTTGGTGTTTTATATCTTCATTTTTATAGCCTTTGGATAATATTCATCTGAGTTTTGCTTATTAGAATTGCCGTTTAATAGAATCAAAATTCAATTTGCAAATGTGATCACAATGACTGGCGCTTACTGTAATTATTTTATGACATCAGCTTTAAAAAAAAAAAAAAAAAAAAAAAAATATGCTGGCTCGTTCGGATTATCGACGTTTTGAATTATTGACATTCGGATTTTCGATGCTCTACTTTGTATGATATTTGATGTTGGTTATTCATTAAGCCCAAAAAAGGGGCTTAGAGGGGAACAGGTATCCTGTGTGTTATCAGACACTCAGCCTAAAACACTGATGGATCCAATATCTCTATATTACAGAAGATTTAGGAGAAGTCCGGTTGGCTTGCCTCCCTAAAATCCACTCATGCACACCTTCTCGATGGCAAGCCCTGTTACGTCACTTAGGTGGCAACGAACGTGTAGAGTGGTTCTCTTCAAGACGCCTGGTAAGCGTGAAGAGGAAAAGACCAAACCCTCCAGCAATGAGAGCACAACAATACAAATGGCCCTCAGTCCCCAGCAGCTTTCACTCTCCCTCTTACGGCAGCGAGAGGATCAGAGTGGAAGCAGAGGGTGCTAAGAATCTCTGGGTACGACCAGGCTGCCATGCACGGAAATTGAACTTGGCCTGTTATAACGTACGATCACTCATCGGTGAAGACAGGATATTAGAGCTGGAAAAGGAATTAGAAAATGTGAATTGGAATATCATCGGTTTGGCTGAAACAAGAAGAAGAAATGAATCACTTATAAGTTTATCAAGTGAAAATCTGCTGTACACCAATGGAAACAGTGAAAGGAGTGAAGGTGGAGTTGGGTTTCTGGTCCTTAAAGATTTTAAAAACAACATTTTGGAATTCAAACGTACATCACCAAGGATGTCAAGACTAATACTCAAGATTTCTAAGAGGTACAAGCTAAAGATTATAATGATTTATGCACCAACGCCGAGCCATGATGATGAAGAGGTTGAAGAAATGTACACTGAAATTGAGTCTTCTAGATGAGCAGAAAACCCACTACACTATTATTATGGGGGACTTCAATGCTAAGGTTGGAAAAAGGCAAAACAGCGCAGAAAGAGGAACTATAGGAAATTTTGGAATTGGTGAAAGAAATAAAAGAGGTGAAAGACTTGTGGAATTTGCAGAATCTCAAGGAATGTCAGTAATGAACACTTTTTTCAAGAAAAGGGTGAACAGAAAGTGGACATGGAAGAGTCCAAATGGATTAACAACTAATGAAATCGACTTCATCCTCACTAACAGAAGATATATTGTGAATGATGTTACCGTCCTGAATAAGGTAAATGTTGGAAGTGATCACAGAATGGTAAGATGTACACTTGATATAGATGTAGGAAAGGAAAGGAAAAAACTGACTCGAGTAAATAATACAAAGGTCTTTGAAATAACAGAGGAGGAGAAAAAGCAGTATGTACTGGAACTTAAGAACAAGTTTGAGCTTCTGCAGACTGCTCAGAAGCAAGATATCAACGAGGAATATTACAACTTTCTGAAATTGATAAAGCCCAAGAAACCTATAGGAAAACAGAAATCCAAAGAAGAAAAAATTAGTCAAGAAACACTTGTCATGATGAACCAAAGACGACAAATGAAGAGCAAGAAAAACACTGACAGGGAGAAAATTGAGTATACTGAGTTATGCAAAGCCATTAGAAAGAGACTCAGAGAGGACATAAGAAAATTTAACACAAGAAAAGTAGAACAAGCATTAAGGGAAAACAAAGGATTTAAATCAGCAGCCATGAGCAGTAATAAAGAAAGACAAATGATACTGAAACTGAAGAATAGCGATGGTGTACTTATAAACAGCAGAGAAGGCATAATTCAAATAGCAGAAGACTACTATAGAGAATTATACAAGGAGCGAGGGAATGATACCAGCAGTGGGGAACATGGATTGCAAAGTAGCAACACATACGACATATCCGATATTCTTCCTGATGAGGTAGAACATGCATTGAAGAAAATGAAGAATCAGAAAGCCCCGGGGGAAGATGAAGTTACTGTAGAGTTGTTAAAATTGGGAGGAAGAGACATAATACAAAAACTGGCAAGGCTCTTCACAAAGTGCATTAGAAAAGGTGTGATACCTAAGGAGTGGAATAATGCAATCATAGTTTTGCTGCATAAGAAAGGAGATAAATCAGAAATTGGAAATTATAGACCAATTAGCTTGTTATCCCACATCTACAAGTTGTTCACAAGGGTCATTACTAACAGATTAGAAAGAATACTTGATGAGAATCAACCGAAAGAGCAAGCTGGCTTTAGGACAGGATTCTCAACTATGGATCACCTTCACGTAATATCACAGCTAATGGAGAAAGCAAATGAATATAAAACACCATTATGCCTGGCATTTGTGGATTATGAAATGGCATTTGACTCCATACAGCATAAGGCAATGTTTCGGGCACTGGAAAGACAAGGCATAGATACTCCATATATTATGATTTTGAAGAAAATATATGAGAGTGCTACATCCTTTATTAGACTAGACAAAGACAGTAGCAAATTTAAAATCGAGAAAGGAGTTAGACAAGGAGACACAATATCTCCGAAGCTGTTTACTGCTGCCCTTGAGGAAGCTTTCAGAAGATTAGACTGGTCGCAGAAAGGAGTCAATGTGAACGGAGAGTACCTAAACCATTTACGATTTGCAGATGACATTGTGGTCATGAGCCATGATCCCAAAGAATTAGAGGAAAATCTTAATCAGTTATGCACAGTTAGTAAGGATTTTGGACTAAAGATGAATATGGCTAAAACAAAAGTAATGATGAACAAGTATGCCACGGAAAGGGAAATAATGATTGAAGGAGCAGTAATTGAAAAGGTGGAGTCATATACTCATCTGGGACAAGTTATTAGCTGTAATAATGATAAATGGCTGGAAGTCAAGAGAAGAATAAATTTTGGATGGATAGCATTCAGGAAATATAGTCACATACTGAAGAGCAATATCCCAGTTTGTCTGAAACGTAAAATAATGAACCAATGTATACTCCCCACCATGACTTATGAAAGTGAAACTTGGGCACTCACCAAAAGAATGGAAGAGAAGCTAAGAACTACACAGCGAAGAATGGAATGAATTATATTGGGAATCAGACTGTTAGATAAGAAGAGAAACACATGGATTAGGCAGCAAACTCAAGTAAAAGACATTCTTATCAAAACTAAAGAACTAAAATGGTCTTGGGCAGGACACATAGCTCGAAGACATGATGACAGATGGACTAAGAAAATAACAGAATGGTACCCAAGAGGAGCTAGAAGAAAACCTGGAAGACAAAGGCGGAGATGGATAGATGAAATTCATGAGTTTCTGAGTAGTAAATGGATGGCCAGTGATCAAAACAGAAGGAACTGGAAAGTTGCTGGAGAGGCCTTCATCCTGCAGTGGATTGAAAATGGCTGATGATGATGATGATTCATTAAGTTACTAAAATTTCAGTATAACTTTCAAATGCAAGTGACAGAGCCATAATTTTGGCACATTTGGAATCAGCAATCAATTTCCTTTAGAATCTGTAGCATTTGCTCTTTGGAGGTATGAAAAAAAAACTTTCTGTTGGCCAGGGTTAGACTGAATTTTTTCCAATTTTTTTTTTTTTTTTGTTTTAATTTTCTATCAAAAATCTGTAATTTATACAGATTATTGATAGAATATTTGTCTGAACTAAAATGTTCTTTGTAATTTTAAAAACACAGTTAACTCCATTTCTGTTATTAAAAAACCTTTCTCAGAAGATCCAAAATAAAAAAATAAAAAAAATTACATTTTCGGTGAGGAAATGAAGGATAAAGAATTAACACAAAACTTGATTAGATCAGTCTAAAGAAATTTACGGTTAATTTGCCAATTATCTACAAAAAATTCTATATAACTAATTACTATATTTTAAGAATTATATTAGCAACAAAAAGGGGAGGATAGTTTTGGATATGTTTAAATTGGCAAAGAAAAATAATTTAGACTGAATTTTTTCCAATTTTTTTTGTTTTAATTTTATTCAAAATATATTTGAGCTTATCAGTGATAGTTTTTTCTGTAGAAAAGTATTTTTTAAGAATTAAAAAGGATCAAAAACTATCTAAGTAGTACTTCAAAAAAAAAGAAATATTGCTATATTTCTTCCTATTATATAATAAATGATATTTTGGAAAAATAATTTAGTTTTACAGAAGTTGCAGATAAAGTTATTTTACAAAAACAAAGAAGAAACCTTAATATGTCATTATTCATTACTGTATATTAAAAATGAACAGAAGCTCAAATTTGTGTAATAAATCAAGTGAGAATTTATCAGGTGTTGTTTGTTTGAAAATGGGGGGTGGAGTAAATTTTCTACTGCCAAAACCCTAAATCTATTCCTAAATTCTTACAACCACAGATTTTCATTATGAAACTACTGAAAATTAATTACACAGGCAAAATTAAAGAGAATCAATAAGACACAAACAAACAAGCAAGCAAGCAAGCGATGCAAAGTGAGCTCTGCTCAGCAAAGAATGCACAGAAATAACACCTGTAATACAATGCTTACAGTGTCAAATGAACTAATAACAGGAAAACACAAGAAATTATTTTTAATTGCAGAAAAAAAAAAACTATATCTTGTATTTTTGCACAGTTATTTGGTAATTATTCTTTTTTATTTAACAATTATTACATCAGCATTAAGACAAAAAAAAAAAAAAAAACAATGAATATGTGGGATTTCAGGAATAAAATGGCAACAAATAAACCAAATAATGAAAAAAACCAAACTTGCAAACACTGATGTTCACAATTAGCCAGGTATGCTGTATATATATAACATTCCAAATTAATATAAGGTTAAGCTTAATATTAACATGAAAATTAAAGCATTTAGAATTGGGAAGGAAATAAAAATACTCACATTTGACATAATGTATACTGTTCACCACTTAGACCTCTAGGAGGAGCTCTATTCTTCCACTCTCTTCCTTCATCAGACATGATAACCAATAAATGATTCTCACTATTGCAATGTAGTTTCATTTCTTCGTCACCATTAAATGTTAGACCACAATATGAACAATAGTATTTGTTTGCTGCTTGAACACCTAAGGAATGAGGACAAATAAGATTAATACAATAGACCTCAAAGGAAATCCATACTGGTTATTTAACAAAATAATGAGCAAAGATAACAACACAGAAACACTAGCCATTATTCAATGTAATCAGTCCAGTGTGAAGCATGCTAATTGGCGAAATCTTGCTAAACAGAAGTTCAGTTTATTTATTAATGATACTGATGAAGGTATATCAGGCTTAATGTCTAAGTTTGTAGTAGATGATACAAAGGTTGGCAGGAGGGTTAATAACTATTGCACCAAGATCTAGGAAAATTAGGTCAATGGGCTGAGAGATTAGCATTAGTTGAGGCATATGAAGCAAGAAAGCAAGCTTAGAGAGCATCAGCCAAAAAAAAAAAAAAAAAAAAACCTTCCCATTTTACCCATCCAGTCACTCCAAATATTTGTCTAGTTCAGCCTTAAATTTATTTAAGCTAGCAACTTCCACAACAACAGTTGATTGCTGGAACAGATGGAAGTCTGTTCCAGCAATCAACTACTCGCTGGCTAAAGGCACATTTCCACACAGATATGGCAGTTGAAGTTAATATTGGCAAATGCAAGGTATTTGGGCAGCAGTAATTTCAGATTAACATACCAGCTGTGTGGTGTGATACTACAGAGGAAAATGAAAGACTTCAGGTTAATTGTGCAGTCAGATATGCTACTACACAGTGAAAGATTTTCGCGTGATAAAGGACAAAAATTACATCAAGAGAATATACACAAAATCATAATTAACATCAGATATAGCAGTTTAATAAAATGAAACTGTGTGCCTAAATATAGGCACCTTAAACAAAAAAAAGTACTAATTATTAGTACTGTTTTTGTTTAGCGGTTGCATGTCTGCTGTTTAGTCTATATCTAAAAAAAACAGTAATTATACTTTCTTTTGTAGATAAGTGTCCACCAGTGGCTGTTTTTCAAATGTTTTCAACAATATATAATTCCCAATTTCCCTCCATTTCCTTTTCATCATATCTGTAAAGTCACTTCAGGTATTATTTTTTTTGCCTTTGGCTTTCACTGAGGAGATAAAACACTGCAACCCATCAGATTTCCCCCCCAAAAAAAAAACATCTGCAGTACTTTTTTATTCCTTTTCATTCTACGATACCTTTTGTAAAATAATAAGAGAAGTTTACGTCAATATATCAAATATCTTATACTATCAAATTCTAAGATACAATTTCATCTTCATGTCCACTTCAATTCCCCATCTTGTTATAATTACATATAATAAAAAGAAGCCACTAGACGTTTTTCCTCTTTGACATCTTACAGTATTCTGTTGTGTAAATTCTCAATTTATTTTCAGAGAAACTGCCATTATCATTAGCAGATGCAAGAAAGCAAGCTTATACAGCATCAGCCCAAAAAAAAAAAAAACACCCTTCCCATTTCATCCATCCAACACTCCAAATGTTTGTCTAGTTCAGTCTTCAAATTTATTTAAGCTATTATCTTCCACAGCAACAGATGGAAGTCTGCTCTAGCAATCAACTATCTGCTGGCTAAAGACAAACTTCCGCCCATCTATTCTACAACTGTCTTTCTTCAATTTGAATCTATGTCCCCTCAGGTTCTTAATCTGAGCAAGCAGAAGTATCCCATCAGCACTGAGCCTGCTCAAACCATTCAAGACCTTATACACCTCGATCCGATCACTTCGCAATGATCACCTCCCAGCAGAACTTAAGCCTTTCTTCGTAAGCGCACCCCTTTGTTCCTCTCACCAATCTTGTTGCCCATCTCTGTACTCGTTCTAGCAACTCTACATCCTTCCTAAAATGAGGCCTCCAATCTGTATATAGTACTCAAGGTGTGCCTTAACTATTTTGCTTTGCTAGCAAAATTCCTATATATCATTGACAAAACTCCACGAACTGCTTTGGCAGTCCATCTGCAATGCTCAGAGAACTTCATATTTGACTGCACAATTACCCCCAGGTCTTTTTCATTCTCCACCTCCCTGAGTGTAAAACCACACAGTTGGTACGTTTCTCTTGGGTTACTGCTACCCATATGAGTACTTTGCATTTGTCAATTTTAAACTCCAATTGCCACTTCTCAGCTCATCTGACTAACTTTTCTAGATCCTGTTGCAGTAGCATACTGTCTTTACTGTCATTAACATCCTTGCCAACCTTTGTATCATCTGCAAATTGGGACATTAAGTCTGATATACCTACAACGATATCACTGATAAATACACAAAACAACAATGGGCCCAGCACCGAACCTCAGGGAACTCCACAAATAACATTAGTCCACGTAGAGCAGTGTCCATTTATTACCACTCTCTGCCATCTCCCACTCAACCATCCCTTTATCCATTGCAGCAACTTGCCCTTAATGCCATACTGCTCCAATTTGTACAGCAGTCTTCCATGTGCAATAGTATCAAAAGCTTTCCTGAAACCCAAGTATATGATATCAAAATTATTTTTTGCATCCAATTCCTTTCTGACCACATCGTAATATCCAATAAAATTGATCAGAAAAGACCTTCCCTTAACAAACCCATGCTGTGTCTGAGCTATTAATGCTGTCATGTCTAGGTGATCCTGTATCACCTCTTTAACCAGTGACTCCATTATTTTCACCAGAACTGAAGTTAAACTAACAGGTCTATAATTATTTGTCACCCTTTGAATCCCCTTTGTGAATTGAGGATACATTTGCACATCTCCAGTCCATGGAGACATTCACTGACTCTAAGAATGCTCTCATAATTAAGCCTAAGGGTTTGCTTGCTCCATCCTTCATTATAACCGGATAGATTTCATCTACCCCAGGTGCTTTTTTATGTTTAACTTCAACCGTTTCTCCTCCACTTTGCTCTCAGTTATTACAAAATCATTTAGCTCCCTGTACGAGTTTGATAAACTTCTGGCATTCCCCTCCTTGAATAACTCCTCATGTGTGAATGCAGATGCAAAATACTCATTTAGTTTATCAGCTACTTGAGCAGGATCATCAATAATCGAACCATCTATGTTAAGTGGACTAATCTGATTCATCCCCTTCCTTCTAGAGTTTACATAAGGAAAGAACTCTTTGCTGTTTTTCTTTGTGTCCTTTGCCAAAGATTTCTCGTAATCTGCCTTTGCCTGCCTAACCTGCTTTGTGACATGATTACAGACTAGCTTATATATCTGCCATAGGCTTCTGTGTCACCTGATAATTTATATGCATTCCATGCAGTTTTCTTCTCTGACACGAGCCTCGTTAATTCATCCTACATCCATTTAGGGCTGAAACTTGAACAGTATTTCTTAGTTGGTATGAAAAGCCTAGTAGCTTCCAAGATTTAGTCCCTGAAGGCTTCCCATTTACAATTCACCGTTGGTTACATCATCCGTTGATTGCACTGTATACAATTTAAAAACTGCATGAGACCAGTGTAGTCATTGAAAGCAAAAACCCATCCCTTTTCCCTTGATCGTAGTTACATCTTTAAGTAAATCCCACATCAGTACACTGTGATCACTGCCACCTAGTGTTTCCTTTATCTGCAAATTCTTAATGCATGAATAATCACTGCTGATATATTCAGATCAAGGGTATTACTCTCTCTGGTTGCCCCTCGAACATATTTCTGTAGAAAACAATCCTCCAATAAATCCACAAAATCTTGCTAGCGTGCGAGTGACCAATTCACAAGTTCCAATCAATATCTGGAAAGTTAAAATCCCCCATTACAAGACATTTTGATTTACTTGCCCATTCTATTTCTCTGCAGAACCATTCATTGTACTCATCAGAGTGATTAAGCCTATAACATACTCATATTCTCATTTTCCTTTCCCAGTGTTTATGTCACACCAAACAGACTCAACATTTCACTGCCTACACATGCCAACTGGATGCACTTCCTTATATTTTATGTGTTTCTTAACTAACAGCATAACCCCTCCTCCCATTCTACCCTGTCTGTCCTTTCTGTACACATTGTACTCCCCCAATTCCAATTTTGTATTCCTTATATCTGTGTGACACCACGTCTCTGATATCCCAACAATATCTGCTTTTGATGTCGTGATCAGCACTTCAAATTCATCAATTTTATTTACTATACTTCTAGCATTAGCGTACATGCAAGTATACGTGCACTTGTTCTTATTCTTAGTTACTCTAACACAGCCAATGTATTTACTTGTTCCATGATGACTCCCAGCAGCTCTTGAATTCCCCAACAACTTGCTCTCTAGGCTGCTGCTCATCGAGAATGTGATTCTTGCAGAGCAAGAATCACTTTTGCCTCTGCCTGTGGCTACCGTTAATCTTTTAGTCTGTGAATCCACCAATCTAGCAGTTTTCCGACCCACCTAATCCATAACTACATAGATTTCCAGCGTAGGGAATTTCCTGTACAAATTTGAATAGCCAAGTGATAATCTGCCAAGATTATATTGACATTAGAAGAGGCATAATCTTTTGATATAGGGTAGCATATTCTGTTTACATAGAATACAATTTTTTACATTTTCAAACATAATGTTGGTATGTTTCTTCCATTAAAATTTTGCACTTTGAGATGTGCAAGATCTACATTCGAACATGAGTTTAGAGAAGGGGAGGGGATGCTAGAAGTCAATCAAACCCTAACTTGGAACTAAATGATTTTGTGATAACTGAAAGAAAAGTGGAAAAGAAATTGTTGAAGCTAAACATAAAAAAAAAGGTGCCTGAGGTGAAGGGAATCTAGGCAATTATATAAAGGAAGGCAGCAAAAGAGGTAAGCAAACCCTTGGCCATAATTATGAGAGCATCATCAGATTCAGGGAAGGTCCATGTGGATTGGAGATATGGAAATGTATCCCCAAATTCACAAAGGTAACACAAGTAATTACAGTTGTTCTGCAAATTGCAGTGTCTGCAGACTAGGCACCTACGAGGTGAACTGATTGAGCTGATTAAGGCTATGAATGAACTGAGCAAGGCTGAAAGCTGAATGGATTCTTCCTCTTTCTCAGATTACACAAAAGAGGCATAAATTCAAATTGAGAAAAGATGGTTGCAGATGTACAGAAGTTTGCCTGTATGCAGCAGGTGGATGTTTGCTGGAACAAACTTCATCTGTTGCTGTGGAAATGGATAACTTGAAAAATTCAAAGAAGAACAAGACAAATGAATGGAGGGGATAGATAGCTTAAATGGGAAGGGTTTTTTTTTTTTTTTTTTTGGTTGATGTTTTATAAGATTGCTTTCTTGTATCATTTGCCACTACTAATACAGAAAATTTCAATTTCAAAATGATGCAATGCCAATTAATGATATTTGAACAACCTCAACAATAAGAAAAACATTTTTTGATGGACACTTGTGCATAATGTAGTCATATGTAGTCATAAAGTGCTTTCTCACTGAGTAAAAGAACAGAATTTTTCCTCTTGTTTTAGAATCTCCTACCTAAACAGCCACATTATTGACACTAAGTACTAGACAGTCTTTTGAAGGAAAACCATGCTTTCAGGTTGTGAAAAGGATGTCCAATGCTGTACACCATGTAGAGTTACATTCCAATGCTGGCAATGAGAACAAGCAGAGATTTCACTCTTTTTTTTTTTTTTTCTCTCTCTTTTTTTCTTTTTATTTAAAAAAGGTGACCACAATGGAATAAAGTGCAGAATCATTTTGATTACTGCCATTTGTAGCAATCAAAGATGCCTGCCACATTTTTCAAAGGCATCACTATCTCTTCTTTCTCTACAAGATAGAGATCTTGCAATTTCACTAACAATTCCTGCTGGTTTTGTTCTTCCCCAATCATAGCTTTTTTGATATTTCACTATTGGGAAATAAACTTCTGAACAACATCTCTGATGATCAACACAACTCAGAGGAAGATTATATTCTATGGCAAAAGATACAAATAAACAATGGGAAAAAAAAAAATCTGTGGATTTTACAAAACTTATGTATATATCATCAGAAATTTTAGGTTGCATTTCTTCAGCATCTACTAAAAGACATTGAAAATTAGCTTCACACCATACAAGTACTATGAAATATCTGCACATATCAGAAAAAAAAAACTATTATCCTGCATTTCTATTTAACAGATTGACCTCATGTCAATCTATTAACAAAAATAAGCACGAATTTACAGAAACAATCCGAATTTAAAGTAGTTTTAATATTTTTTGAGAAAAGAAAATAATGGGGAAAACCTAAGTTTTTGCAAAAATGAAGAAACTCTTTGTCGCCAGCTATATTAAGACGGTGAGACAGGGGAGATCTGAATGGGGAGTTTAAAGCCTTGAATGGATTGAGTAAGCTGAATATTAATGGAATTCTTCCACTTGCTGAGACTGCACACAGGAGGGAAGATAAATTCAAGTTGAGGAAGAATGGTTGAAGCAGAGACGTGCAGAAGTTTGCCTTTAGCCAGCAGATAGTTGATTGTTGGAATAGGCTTCCATATATTCGAACAGGTTGAATAAATTCAAGGAAGAACTAAACAAATTCATGGAAGATATGGATAGGTGGATGAACTGTATAGAGTTGATTTTTTTCTGGCTGATGCTATATAAGCTTGCTTTCTTGCATCATTTGGAATTACTACTACTAATATAAGAAAAAGAGAGAAAAAAGGTGGATTCTCCACTGTAAACCCAGAGTTAGTAGGTATGTTATGGGTAAACATATCCTGGTCTGATGTCTCTTTTATTAGATGTGTACTCAGGATCAGCTGAAATTCTCGCATCTCTCTGCCAAACACACTGTCATATTCTATTTCATCTTCTAAACAATCTAGACAATTGGTTTTCGACCTTATTTTCATAATGGCACCCCTAAGTAATTTCTATTATTTTGTGGCACCCCAGCTCAATTTTCTGCCTATTAGATCCAATTCTTGTGTGTGTGTGTGTGTGTGTGAGAGAGAGAGAGAGAGAGAGAGAGAGAGAGATCTAAAAAAAATGCTATATGATAGTTACGGCAACCCCTGTATTACACGGTTTGAGAATTACGGCAATCCTCGCACAACACAGTACTTATATAATACGGTTTCGCTCTAACACTGTTTGAGAATTTCGGGAAATCTCGCATAACACGGTATTTTTGAGCTTTTGTGCTGGGAAAACTCTGCTATTATGTTAGATGTAATTTTCAATATTTCCATTCCTTTTTGTGAATCCCTGCTGTTGATTCGCTAGTCGTTATCGCCTTCATGATATTTTTCTAAAGCACATTTCTAGAGGTCACTACCATAAAACAATAAAAACAATTTGCAGTTTCCAATTTATTGGTCTTTTCTGTTAATGTAATCAATTATAAATGGGTAGTAAACTCGATCTTCTTGCATTTGCTATTGTACCGATAGCTGGAATTGTGTGGTTTTTCACATTATTATGGTGAAAATGTGTTTCCCCTTCCATGAAATATTCAATCATATAAAAAACATAAATAAATTTTCAGAAACTCATTACTCCATATCTCACTTGTGCATATCGCGTTTGTTGCAACTTGTGTGAGCCGCGTTCTTTGTTATTAATTGCTTATCATTTTTACTATTTTAAATTTTACAACAAAAAAAAAAGTCAGTGAACAGAAATGTCAATTAGTTAGTATGTACATATTACAGTATGTATTAATTAAGCTATGTACGTAAATTTATTTTTATTTTGCTAACTGGAAAATATTCTTCCGATTTTCACGTATCATTTAACTTTATTAATTGGTAAGGTAATAAATTTGTGTTTTATATCTGTATTTTGTTGGGAGATCCCTGGGTTAGGTTCCATGCTATTGAACGTGGGTTAGGTTCCATGCTATTGAAGTGCTTGTTTGAGACCATAAAAAAATTGCAACTTCGAAGCATGCAGATTGTGACTTTGATTGTGACAGAGAGCAAAAGGTACGCAAAATCTAGATCTGACATATAAGTATCACAGTTTGTAAGGTAAGATGTTTGTTCAGTTATTACTATTTATGTTACTACTATTATAAAAATAATAGTTAAAATATTAAGTAATTACTGCTATAAAAATTAAGTTTCCAATAGTTATTAAAAAAAAAGTAAATTTTGTTAGCTTTTGGAACATAACTCCCCTTTTTGTACTGGTTCTTAGTCCCATATAACACTGTTTCGCATTACACGAGATTTTGTAGGAACCAAACTACCGTGTTATATGAGGATTATCTGTATTACAATAATATAATATAACAGTACCAAATAAACATCAATTTAGATCACTACAAAATTAAAAAGATGCTGTACACCTTTTTATAATGAAATTAAATATATAAATTTAAAACAAAAATAAGTTTAAGTAACTTAAATCCAAATTATATGGCACCCCTGAAATGTTATTGAGGCACCCTATGGTGCCACAAAACCACGGTTGAAAACCACTGATCTAGACCATGATGACAGAGAAGTACCGGAATTGGCATACTGTCATTGTGAGAGGTTAATCGATCAATGAATTCACATATCAATAAGCAATCTTATGCTTATTCTTCACTGTTATGTGAATGCAACTTCCATTTAATTCACATGGCAAAATTAACCTCCATGTGTGTGTGTGTGTGTGTGTGTGTGTGTGGACATCTAATAACATGTGATGCCCATGCATAATTCTAGTCACCTAGCGGACAGCCAAAGTATAACTTGTAAGTTTCCGAATGTTCATCACGATTGTATGCTATTGTGATTTAGTTAAGAAAGAGGCCCCCCCCACACACACACACACAGCAGAATTTGTACACTTTCGAGGGATTGTGATGAATGTGTTTCATCACAATTCCTTGAAACTTTGGCTGTCCGCTAGGTGACTAGAATTATGCATGGGCACCACACGTTATTTGGTGCCCACACACATGGATTTCACCAGATCTTACCTGAAACAAATCATAATCAAATAATTAAATCGTGAAATAACAAGGATACAGATACATTCAAATGATAACAAATATAAATGTATAAATAATAATTATATTCATGTCGGTTGGCTGAACAGGTAAGTGAGTGGTATAAAGAGTCTCGCCACAAAAATGTGCTAGAGGAAAACTTAAAACAGATTTGGAATCAGCATCCAGACCCACCTAACTCACATTTTTTTTTGATGAAAAATAATACTTGTAAATCCATTAAACCTACTTGCATTGATCATGATTTCTTTTTACCAGAGTATTTTTACTGTCCTTCAGTGTTATCTTTTCACTATAATATCTTCCTTTCTTTTTCTTTCCTCCTTTTTTTTATTTTTATGGCCTCTTTTAGGGAACATTACTCATTGGTCTTAAGTTTGCCAAAGGAAGGATTTCTTTTGCTGGTACCATCAGTTTCAGATCACTGATGGTAATGGACTGCTGGCACCTCTGGTTTGGCAGCGGGCATGGGAGCTTTACCAATTCCTCTGAAAAATGGCAATAATGAAGGCCCACCTCCTCATGGCCAGACTGGGGACTAAAGAGTGACTGACCTGGTGTGTGTTGTTTCCTGATTGCTCAGTGGCCAGTTAAAAACATATCAACACAAACCTACAACTAATTACATGACTGACTTTTCAGTAAACTGTTGCAACAAATACTACATTGTGGAGCTGAACTTGCTCTCTGACCAGCCAAAGACATAATATACATGAATGCATACATACATACATATGGTAAGACACCACAATTAATGAACATTTCAACAAGTAAGTTTTCCACAATTAGCATGTTCAAAACTGAGTTTAGATTGATTAATAAATATAATTTTTATGAGTTTTAGTGTAACCAAAAAATGAAGCTGGAGAGTTGGATACAAGCCAATTATAATATACTACAATCTTATCTTTAAGAGCCTTAACAGATTTGTTGGAATGCCAAAGTTTAGATAATGGATGGGATTTTAAGGCAGAATACACAATAAATAGTATCATCCCTACAAGAATAATTTCACTGAGAATACAGTAAGGAAAAGAGAAACAGAAATCACATAGACCCTTCCCTTTCACATTCCTGTAATGCAAAATGACACAAGACTTAGAATGGCCATGTGAGAGAGAGAGAGAGAGAGAGGGGGGGGATCCATTGGTGAAGAGACTAACACCAAGTTGTGATTTGAGGTGTCTAGAGGAGCAATAACAAAAAAAAAAAAAAAAAACATTCCATTCGCATTGCATAAAGTCATTAGTAGTGGCAAATGATTCAAGAAAGCAAGCTTTTATAGTATTAACAAAAAAAAAACCTATACAGTTCACCCATCCATCCATACCCTCCAAAAATTTGTCTAGTTCTTCCTTGAATTTATTCAACCGAACCACTTCCACAACAACAGACGGAAGTCTGTTCCAACAATCAACTACCTCCTGGCTCAAGGCAAACTTAAACATATATATATATATATATATATATATATATATCCTGCAACCATTCTTCCTCAACTTGAATTTATATCCCCTCCTGTGTGCAGTCTCAGCAAGTGGAAGAATTCCATTAACGTTCAGCTTATTCGATCCATTCAGGGTTTTAAAAACCCCAATCAGATCTCCCCACAGGGCCTAGTCTTGAGATGTGGCAATTTGCAGAACTGAACCCTTTCTAGGAAAGAGCACCCTGTTGTTCCCTTCACCATTCTCGTTGCCCTTCTCTCCACCTGTTCCAGTAGATCTACATCCTTCCTAAAGTGAGGCCTCCATACCTGTATACAGTACTCAAGATGTGGCTTAAACATGGCCTTATACAAAGAGATAATCACTTCCTTATCCCTGCTAGCAAAGTTTTTGTATATCATTGACAAAACTCTGCAAGCTGTCCTGACAGCATGGCTGCACTCCTCAGAGAATTTCATGTCTGACTGCACAATTACCCCCACCCCCGAGGCGAGGTCTTTTTCATTCTCTACTTCCATGAGTGTAGTACTACAGTCGATAAGCTACTCTGTTATTGCAATACCTTGAATTTCTCAATGTTAAACTTCAACTGCCATTTCTCAGCCCATTGACCCAATTTTTGTAATCTTGTTGCAGAGGCTCACTGTGATGACTGTGACTACCAGTCTGTATCATCTACAGTATTAGATATTAAGCCTGATATACCTTAATAAATATCATTGATAAATATTGAAAACAACAATGGGCTCAGCACTGAACCGTGGAACTCCACTAATAACATCAGTCTCCACTGATAACTACTCTCTGTCTTCTTCCACTTAACCATCTTTATCCATAGAAGTAACTTGCCCTTAATGCATTGCTCCAGTCTGTATAGCAGTCTTTTATGTGCAATAGGATCAAAAGCCTTCTTGAAATTTAAGTATATGACATCAAAATTATTTTTTGCATTCAGTTACTTAGTCAGTTCATCATAGTAACCTACCAGACTGGTTTGATAAGCCTATCCCTTAACAAATCCATGCTGTGATTGCAGTATAACTGCATGCCTGTCTCTCTAAATGGTCCTGCATTACTTCACTGACTCCATTATTTTCCCCGGAACAGACATTAAGCTTAAAGGTCTGTAATTACTCATGTCACCTTTTGATCCTCCTTTAAGAATGGCCTATACCACACTCCTCTAATTTTTTGCTTTACCAGTGCTTATGTCACACCAAACTGACTCAACAATTCATTGGTCACCAATGTCAACTGGATGCACTGCCTTAGATTTAATATGCTTCTAAACTAAGAGCATACTCCTCTGCGTCTCCTGTCCTGAACGTCCTTCAAGTATATCTGAGTAGCAAGGTTAAATGATTTACTCCTCTATTGTAAGGATTACTAGAAAGGACTGGGGACTTGGTAAAAGGGTCCTTGGATTATATTATATGTTTACCTATAGTATCATATGCTGCTTCTGACTGATTTAAGAGAATTAATATAATTAAATTTAGGAATAAGATTAACTCAATTCAGAGATCCATGTTGCTAACAATATTAAGAGTATGTAAAACTGTCTCCTCACATGCAATGCTTGCACCCTTCCGTTAGATTTATATATAGAGTTTAGGGCATTCAACTATATTTTGAGAAAGGGAATTCAGATATCATTTTTGGGTATTACTAATGACATTTTGGTAGATAGGAAAATTGAGAAAAAGAATATATGGTTAAAGTTAAATGAAATATGGCAGAATTGTTGGAGCAAGTAATTCTAGATATGTTACTAGGCTATTTATTCCAAAAGTAAGTTTTAATACGGGTAAGAAGACTAAGTGGTTTTACCCAACTATGGAAGTGTCTTATTTGCTAACGGGACATGGCTCATTAAAATCTAAGCTATCTGATCTAGGTCTGGAAACATATCCCTTGAGTTCCTGTAGGTTCAACGAGACTTGGGATCCTGTTTTGTACGATTGTCCAATTTATGAAGAATTTAGAAATTAAGAAGCATATGATGTGCTTGCCTACATTGAATAGGGGAACTGAAACAGAATGGGTGATTGATGAAAAATGTTTTAACAAGAATTTTGTAGGAGCATATTTCTTAAAAGGAAGCAACTATCTATTTTGATTAATGTAGATTAGGTTTTTAGTATGACTGCATGACTGTACTTTTTTCTTTTTTTTATTTCTTTTTTATTTTTGTTTTTTTTTGCTGGCATCAGTTAAATATTGCTGATATGGGATTGCACTTTGCAACTATTCTTTCTTTGGCAGGCTTGTAAAGGGAATTAAAAATATATTTTTTTTACTTTATTTTATTAGTTTTTCTTTGTTTGCTGGCATCAGTAGAATTTACTGATAGTAGTAGTAGTAGTGGCATGTGAGGCAAGAAAGCAAGTTTCTGGCTGATGCTTATGCAGCATCAGCCAAAAAAAAAAAAAAATTTACGAAACAATTCCCCCTAAATGTTTGTCCAGTTCCACCTTAAATTTATTTAACCTATCAACTTCCACAATGACAGATGGCAGTTTGTTCCAGCAATTAACCACCCACTGGCTAAAGGCAAATTTCCGCACATCTATTCTACATCTGTCTTTCCTCAATTTGAATTTAGGCCCCCTTAGGTTCGTAATCTGAACAAGTGGAAGAATCCCATCAGAATTCAGCATGCTCAACCCATTCAAGGCCTCATACACCTCAATCAGATCACCTCGTGGGTGCCTAGTCTCCAGCTGCTGCAATTTGCAGAACTTAAGCCTCTCTTGGTAAGAGGATCCCTTCGTTCCCCTCACCAATCTTGTTGCCCTTCTCTATACATGCCCAAGCAAATCTACATGCTTTCTAAAATGAGGCCTCCAGACCTGTACGCAGTACTCAAGGCGTGGCTTGACCATTGCCTTATACAGAAGGACAATCACCTCCTTTTTCCTGCTAGAAAAATTCCTGTATATCATTGACAAAACTGATGCGGGATTATTCCCTGCAGGTTGGTTAAAGAGAGAAATTTGGGGGGGGGGGGGTTTGCTGGCTCCTGGGTTTGGGCAGCCTAGAAGGAAGAGACACTGGCAGCCTAGAAGCGAGAGACACTGGCCCAACAGCAGTAGTGCTGTTGGGTGCAGGATTTTTGTGTTATTTACAGAAACAATACAGTAGACCCACGTGCCGAGGACGGACGCTGGGTTGGGGATGCCCTGGTGGTGCCTGCTCCCTGGTGGATAAGTAGTCTTCGTTACTATTTTTTTTTTTTTTTTGGATGTTCCACTTGGATACACGAATATAGGTGCAGATGGACATCAGCCTGGTTCCACCAGAGACAGTTATACATAAACTGAACTGTCCTTCATGTATGGTACCCAGGGGACAAGTGATCTTGTATAGTTGTTGGTTTTACGATCATCATCGCAACTCTTTTGAGGCGATAAGTCTTTTGTCGATTGTCTGGTTCCCAACTAGACAAGCTGTGTAAAGGAGCTCTGTCACCTGAGTCCTCAGCTGGCAGAAAGAGCTTTTTTGGCGATTTTGTTCTAAATTCCATGGATTGTTTTGAATCTGATAGTTCTTTGCTGTGATTTCGAATTCTGTCTGTTACCAGAGTTACTGTTGTTGTTGTTGTGATGTTTTCTGGGGCAAGAGCTATTTAGGCCATATTGTGGCTCCCAAATTAATTGAGTTACTTATGAAAACTTCACGATGAGCAGTTAGAAACGGTCATACATTTTTATTTGTTTTATATAGAAAAAGAATTCAGAGATTTGCTTTTTTACCTATCATGCTATTCAGAGAGAGAGAGAGAGGTTGCTATAGATCTGAAATGAAACTAAAAGACATTCATCGGGCATTGCTGAACAAGTTACATTCAAGGAGTATATGTTTTACTGTAAGTGGTTGCGAGCAGTGCACAAACTGTGGAGGATCGTTTCCTGTAAGCAGATAGAGATGTGTGAGATGAGCGTGACCTATACGAGTTCTAGACAAGATTACTTCTTTTCTATTTTTATGAAGGCTAGAAGTCCATAATTGTGGTTCAGGTTTTATTTGGAATAGCTTGTTATTTGTTTGCATTTTCCACAGAAGTGTCCATTGTTCCATAGATGTTCTTCATATATTATGTCTATAATCAGGATATGGGACTATGTCATTTGTTGAAGATATGATGGAAGGATACTTAGCAGCACTGTCTGCACATTCGTTTCCTGGAATACCACTGTGGCCAGGGATCCATGAAAAGATAAGTTTTCTGATGCTCATGAAGACACATCAGCTTATGTTTTATGAGCTTTAATAAAGTATTTTTAGGTGGGGAAGTCCTTTTCAAAACTAAAAGAGCACTCTGTGAATCAGTATATATTATACTTTTATTTATTGACATTAGCGAGATGTTTTCCAGAGCAAGCTTAATGGCATGGAGCTCAGCTGTATAACTGCTGCATTCGGTTGGAAGTGAAATAGAAACAGTTGTATTAGGGAAGACAGCAGCTGCACCCAATCGATTGTCAGACTTTGAACCATCAGTATAGATCTTGGTAAAGTGGGAGTACTTTTGTGAGTGAGCAATATGTAGTTGTTGGATGTTAATATTTGCTATAGACCCTTTACTCCATTGCTCAAAGGTCATCAGAAGAAAGTGTGAAGTTAGTCCCCGGGGGATCTGGATCTTTTGTTTCTCTGATGACATTATCAAGCTGAATATTCCAGCTTTCTGTTAGATTCTGCAGTCTGATACCAGAAGGCTGAATTTTTCTAGGTTTATTTGCATAATGGGTTTTCAACTGAGGATTATGCAACAGTGGCCAAACCGGATGAGTAGGCAGGCTTTTAATTTTAGCTGAGTAGTTCATCAGCAACATCTTTCTTCTGATGCTAAGTGGAAGTTTGTGAGCCTCAACATAAAGACTTTGAACTGGTGATGTTCTATATGCACCTAGGGCTATCCTAAGAGAAGAATATTGGATGGGGGCAAGACGGCCAAGGTGCTCTCCCTAGCTGAGTCATAAACAGGTGCTCCGTAGTCTAGCCGAGATCTAATTAGAGATTTATATAAGTGGAGCAGGGTATAACAATCGGCACCCAAGATGTACTGGAGATGACCAGGAGTATATTCGTTTTCTTTGGACAAATGGTTCTTAGATACTTGATGTACTCCTGGAAGTTTAACTTTTTATCAAAAATTAGCCCTAGGAGGCAAACTGTTCACAATTGGTAGTGGATGATTGGCCAAGTGCAACTCAGGTTCAGGATGCATTGTGCGCTTGGTGCAGAAATGTATAGCTGTAGATTTGTGGCTTGACAGTTTGTATCCATTTTGTGCCATCCATAATTCAATGTTATTAATGGATATTTGTAGATGCCTCTCAATATAGTTCATATTCTGGGAATGGCAGGATATGGTAAGGTCATCTGCATAGAGATACGAGTCAACAGTATTTGGAATGCTATTTGTGATGCTGTTTATTCGTATTGCAAACAGAGTGGCACTAAGAACAGAGCCTTGTGGGACTCCTTCTTCTTCTTGAATGTATGTTTAAGATAAAACCTGCCGGTACCTCACTTGGAAAGATCTGTGCCGAAGGAAGCTTTGAATAAAATATGGTAAATGGCCTCTCATATGAATAGGATGGAGACCTCTTAGGATACCGTAGCACCATGTGGTATCAAAGGCCTTCTCTATATCCAGGCATATCATGACGAGATGTTGATTTCTTATGAATGCATTTCTTATGTTGGATTCGGCTTTGGTCATGAGGTCTAGGGAAGATCTATTCTTACGAAAGCCAAACTGATTATTACTGATTATGTTTTCGGATTCAACGTACCAGGTGAGTCGATGGTGAACCATTTTTTCCAAAGTCTTACTCAGGCAACTGGTCAGAGAAATTGGTCTATAGTTTTTAGGAATGGAATGGTCTTTCCCAGGTTTAGGTATGGCTATTACATAAGAATGTAATAGCCATAACTAATCTCGGGTTCGAGAGTAGCCTGTGCGGCCGCAGCTACTTTGCAGCTCCTGAAGAAGAGAAGTTTTTTCTGATTTATTTTCTCTTTTATTAGCATAAATTGGCATATTTACTAATTTTCTAGAGTAGTTTTATATTCCTAGTTACGATACTTAGTTTAAAGTTTAACTTGATAGAGATTTTGTAGGTATTACTTAGTATCGGTAAGGATATCAAATCCACGTGTTACAAATTGCAGCTCCGTTGAACGAGAGGTTTTTAACCGTATTTAGCCGATTTATTAACCAATTGTTATATCAAATTATTATCTGTAAGTAGCTATAGACCTAGTCAGGATCCTTAGTTTATTCTAAATTGAGACAGCGAGATTTGTAAGTTAATCAATACTTAAGAGTCCGTAGAACTACCGTTCGTAATTACCACCATTGTAACACGATACAGCATATCCGGAATTCGATAGCATTAGCTTCGTATAGTATAGTGCATAATATAATATTGTCAATTAATCACTAAATCTATTAATCTTGTTAAACTTCATTGTCAATTAAATTGTACTTTTAACTATATATATATAACGACTTAGAACAAACGTAACAAGTAATTAATACATAACTTGATACGGAAGTTACATAAAGGGAACTCGTAGATAACACTCGATACTGAAAAATAAATAAAGCGTTATAACTGTGTTAGGATACAAGTTTAAGGTTTTAATTTTGTTCTGAAATTGTAATTTTATTGACATTAAATCGAAATCATGACTCTGACCAGAGCAGCAAAGCAAAAGGCTCAAGCTAATGGGAGTGCTATGGCTCAGGGGAGAACTGAGGGGGGGCACTTGCCCTCTGAATCACAGCCTTTTAAGATGCACTGTTTGCTTGATGTTTGCGGAGCAATCGGGTACGGGACACGATACTGCCATGGGGGATGTCTTTGTGTGTGCACGATGCAAGGAGAGCAAGGAAATTAGGCGACAACTCAGCGTTGTTATGGGCCTATATGAGACCTTGAAGGACAGGATGGATGCCCTCGAAGGAAATAAATTGAGGGGCCCATCAAGCTCTCAGCTGTCCACATCAACGCCAGAGCTTGCACTTGGTCATCTTGCACACAGAGGCAGCCCCCAAGGCAGAATGCGCTGGTCCCACAGGAACTAGTAGTTGTTGGTGACTCTATTGTCAGGGAAACGGGGAACATGCTTTGTAAAAAGGATAGGTGGAACAGGACCAGGGTATGTCTGCCAGGGGCAAAGGTTGATGACGTTGTACAGCGGATATCATCTTTTAAGGGTACAAAAGGTGATATAGTTGTACACGTTGGCACTAATGATATTAAGAGTAGGAGACCAGCGGAATTACTTAACAAGTACAGGTCACTGTTGAAAAAAAGCCTTGAAGTACGGTTGAATTTGAAAGTGTCTGCAATTCTGCCCAGACACGATAGGAGGGAGTATATGATGAGAGCCTTGTCGATCAATTTGGCCCTGGAAAGATTGTGCAAGGCTCAAGGGGTAGAATTTTTTTCAGCCTGGACTGTACTTGTTAACAGGAGAGATTGCTTCTACAGGGATGGGATACACTTAAATAGAAAGGGTGCAAGAATATTTGCTGATGCTATCGAGGCAGTGTTAGGTGGGTCGGAAAACTGCAAGCTTGGGGGGAGACATAGACTAATAGATTAACAGTAGCCACTGGCAGAGGTAAAAGAGATTCTTGCACTGCTTCTATTGGAATGAGCAGAAGCCTGAAAAACAAGATGCAGGATATTTCAGAGACTGCTGGAAGTCACTGCGGTACAAGTAAAACACATGGGTTGTGTTAGGGTAGCTAAGAATAGAAACAGGTGCATGTATACTTGCGTGTACACCAATGCTAGGAGTTGAGTAAATAAATTTGATGAATTTGAGGTATTGGTCAAAACATCAAAGGCAGATATTGTTGGGATATCAGAGACGTGGTGTCACACAGATATAAGGAATGCAGAACTTGAATTTGGGGAGTACAATGTCTACAGAAAGGATAGACAGGATAGGAAGGGAGGAGGGGTTATGCTATTAGTTAAGAAACACATAAAATCCAAGGAAGTGAAGCCAGTCGACATCGATGGACAGGGCAGTGTCGAGTCAGTCTGGTGTGACATAAGCATAGGGAAATCAAAATTGAGAGTAGGAGTGTGCTATAGGCCTAATGACTCTGATGAGTATAATAAGATACTCTACAGGGAAATAGAATGGGCCAGTAAATCAGAGAGTCTTATAATGGGGGATTTTAATTTACCACATATTCACTGGAATCTGTGGGTTGGTCACTCACACACTAGCAAGGCTTTTGTGGATTTATTGGATGATTGTTTTCTACACCAGCATGTTCGTGAGGCAACTAGAAGGAGTAATACTCTTGATCTGATTATCAATAGTGATTTTTCATTCATTAAGAATCTGCAGATATAGGAACCACTAGGTGGCAGTGATCACAATGTGCTGAAGTGGGATTTACTCAAGGAGGTAACTATCATCAGAGGTAAAGGGAAGGGTTATTGCTTCCATAAAGGCGACTACGATGGACTGAGACAGTATTTAAATTCTATACAGTGGGACCAACTGATGATGTTACCAACAGCAAATTCAAAATGGGAAGCATTCAAGGAACTAATTTGGAAGCTACCAGGCTTTACATACCAACCGAGAAATATTGTTCGAGGTTCAAGGCCTAAATGGTTGTCAGATGAACTAATGAGACATATGGCAGAGAAGAAAAATGCATGGGATACATATAAATTAATGGGTGACATGGAAGCCTATGATAGATATAAGTTGGTCTATAATCAAGTCACAAAGGAAATTAGGCAGGCAATGGCAGATTATGAGAAATCCTTGGCAAAGGATGCAAAGAAAAACAGAAAAGAGTTCTTTACCTATTTAAACTCAAGAAGGAAAGGGATGAATCAGATTGGTCCACTGGATATTGATGGTTCAACAGTTGAGGATCCTGCTCAGGTGGCTAACAATCTAAACGTGTATTTTGCATCTACATTCACACTTGAGGAGTTATTCAGGAAGGGGAATGTCATAGGTGAAGTAAACATTGGCAGTGAGCTAGATGATTTTCTAATAACTGAGAGGAAAGTGGAGAAGAAATTGTTGAGGATAAACATAAAAAAGGCACCCGGGGTGGATGTGATCTATCCAGTTATATTAAAGGAGGCAGCAAAGGAAGTAAGCAAACCCCTAGCCATAATTATGAGAGCTTCTTTGGACTCAGGGGAGGTACCCATAGACTGGAGATGTGCAAATGTAACCCCAATTCACAAAGGAGGATCAAAGGCTGACACAAGTAATTATAGACCTGTTAGTTTAACTTCGGTTCCAGGAAAATTAATGGAGGCACTGGTTAAAAAAGCACTGCAGGATCACCTAGACAAGAATTCAGTTATAGCTCAGACATAGCATGGTTTTGTTAAGGGCAGGTCTTGTCTGACCAATTTGATTGGATACTATGATGTAGTCACAAAAGAACTGGATGCAGGGAATAACTTTGATATTATATATTTGGATCTTAGAAAGGCTTTTGATACTGTTGCGCATGGAAGACTGCTGCACAAATTGGAGCAGTGTGGCATTGTAGGTAAATTGCTGCTATGGATAAAGGGATGGTTGAGTGGCAGAAGACAGAGAGTGGTAATCAATGGACACTGCTCAATGAGGACTAATGTTATTAGTGGAGTTCCTCAGGGTTCAGTGTTGGGTCCATTGTTGTTTTCTGTATTTATAAATGATATTGATGATGGTATATCAAGCTAAATGTCCAAGTTTGCAGACAATACGAAGGTTGGCAGGGTTGTCAAGGACACTACTGATGCTATGCTGCTGCAACAGGATCTGGAAAGGTTGAGCAGATGGGCTGAGAGGTGGCAAATGAAGTTTAACATTGACAAATGTAAAGTACTACATATGGGAAACAGTAACTAACCCCAGATCAACGTATCAACTCTGTGGTACTACGCTGAAAGTGGTAGAGAATGAAAGGGACCTGGGGGTAATTGTGCAGGCAGATATGAAGTTTTCTGAGCAGTGCAGACGGGCTGCAAGAGTAGCTCATGGTGTCTTGTCAATGATATACAGGAGTTTTTCTAGCAGGGATAGGGATGTGATTATTCCATTGTATAAGGCATTGGTCAGGCCACACCTTGAGTACCGTATACAGGTCTGGAGGCCTCATTTCAAGAATGATGTAGAGCTGCTGGAACGAGTAAAGAGAAGGGCAACAAGATTAGAGAATGGAACAAAGGGTTGCTCTTAAGAAGAAAGGCTTAAGTTTTGCAAATTACAGAGTCTGGAGACTAGGCACCGAGGTGATCTGATAGAGGTGTATAAAGCCCTGAATGGTTTAAGCATGCTCAATGCTGATGGGATTCTTCCTCTTGCTCAGAATAATTGCCTGAGAGGGCATAAATTCAAACTGAGGAAGGATGGATGTCGGATAGATGTGCGGAAATTTGCCTTTAGCCAGCGGGCAGTTGGTTTGTGGAATAGACTTCCATCACTTGTTGTTGAAGTTGATAGCCTAAACAAATTTAAGGCTCAGCTGGACAGGTATTTCGAACAAACGGAGGGGTGAAATGGGAGTAGTGGTTGTGTTTTTTTTTTTTTTTTTGGCTGATGCTGAATAAGCTTGCTTTCTTGCATCATATGCCTCTACTAATGCTAATGTCACCAGGAAGTAGGGAATATATGTTCTGAGAATATTCTACTGTAAAAGTTTAGCAATGAAATTAGCGATTTCTGATAGAGGTGTTGAATCATTAAATTGTAGATTCCATCAGGGCCAGGAGAGCTATTTCTTGAGATATATACAGGGTGATTCACTACCAGTGCGACAAACTTGCAGGAGGTGTAGGGGGCACAAAGACGAATCGAAATCGCATAGCATTGCAGGGTCCGAAATGCCTTCGTCATGCGGTAGAGGACATTGAACCGGAGGTCGCGTGAACAGCGATCCCGCTGGAAGTCAGCATTTGCGAACCGGTTCCCGAGGCAGTAGGATGGACGAGTATTAAAACGGAAACCAACCTAAGAAAAAGACAAAGCTTCTTGAAAAAAATAAGTCATGTATCTGGTAAGATTAGCAAACAGAAACTAAGAGACTTCAAATATGTAATTACGAGTGTGGTAAGGTACTTTGGGGAGGGGGGGGGGGGGGTGAAACAACTAGAACCACAGGGAAAGAAATTAGAATTACACACTATTTCCTTTGGCCAATAAGCTATTATTCATTGGAATAACTTGCCTTCATTGTGAGTGATAAATTGGAGGAAATTTAATTTCCCCTCAATTTATCTCTTTCAACCAGCACAAAATTAAAACCAAGAACCTACCCACATAACCCCAACATTAATGCATGTTCTACCTCATCTTCCTGATGAGGTAGAACATGCATTGAAGAAAATGAAGAATCAGAAAGCCCCGGGGGAAGATGAAGTTACTGTAGAGTTGTTAAAATTGGGAGGAAGAGACATAACACAAAAACTGGCAAGGCTCTTCACAAAGTGCATTAGAAAAGGTGTGACACCTAAGCAGTGGAATAATGCAATCACAGTTTTGCTGCATAAGAAAGGAGATAAATCAGAAATTGGAAATTATAGACCAATTAGCTTGCTATCCCACATCTACAAGTTGTTCACAAGGGTCATTACTAACAGATTAGACAGAATACTTGATGAGAATCAACCGAAAGAGCAAGCTGGCTTTAGGACAGGATTCTCAACTATGGATCACCTTCATGTAATATCACAGCTAATGGAGAAAGCAAATGAACATAAAACACCATTATGCCTGGCATTTGTGGATTATGAAAAGGCATTTGACTCCATACAGCATAAGGCAATGTTTCGGGCACTGGAAAGACAAGGCATTGATACCCCATATATTATGATTTTGAAGAAAATATATGAGAGTGCTACCTCCTTTATTAGACTAGATAAAGACAGTAGGAAATTTAAAATTGAGAAAGGAGTTCGACAAGGAGACACAATATCTCCGAAGCTGTTTACTGCTGCCCTTGAGGAAGCTTTCAGAAGATTAGACTGGTCGCAGAAAGGAGTCAATGTGAACGGAGAGTACCTAAACCATTTACGATTTGCAGATGACATTGTGGTCATTAGCCACGATCCCAACGAATTAGAGGAAAATCTTAATCAGTTATGCACAGCTAGTAAGGATTTTGGACTAAAGATGAATATGGCTAAAACAAAAGTAATGATGAACAAGTATGCCACAGAAAGGGAAATAAAGATTGAAGGAGCAGTAATTGAAAAGGTGGAGTCATATACTTATCTGGGACAAGTTATTAGTTGTAATAATAATAAATGGCTGGAAGTCAAGAGAAGAATAAATTTTGGATGGATAGCATTCAGGAAATATAGTCACATACTGAAGAGCAATATCCCAGTTTGTCTGAAACGTAAAATAATGAACCAATGTATACTCCCCACCATGACTTATGGAAGTGAAACTTGGGCACTCACCAAAAGAATGGAAGAGAAGCTGAGAACTACACAGCGAAGAATGGAACGAATCATATTGGGAATCAGACTGTTAGATAAGAAGAGAAACACATGGATTAGGCAACAAACTCAAGTAAAGGACATTCTTATCAAAACTAAAGAACTAAAATGGGCCTGGGCAGGACACATAGCTCGAAGACATGATGACAGATGGACTAAGAAAATAACAGAATGGTATCCAAGAGGAGCTAGAAGAAAACCTGGAAGACAAAGGCGGAGATGGATAGATGAAATTCATGAGTTTGTGGGTAGTAAATGGATGGCCAGTGCTCAAAACAGAAGGAACTGGAAAGTGGCTGGAGAGGCCTTCATCCTGCAGTGGATTGAAAATGGCTGATGATGATGATGATAATGCAAGAAAAATAGTACCACCAATCAAGCTGATTCCAAAACCAGTTGTTCTCGTGTAAAAAAAAAAGGGGGGGACAATTTTCCTGTCTGTAACTAAGCAGACCTCAGTCGTACATATGGAAAAAAGAATCCTATAATTGTAAGACTTTTTGCTCATTGTTATATTTTAAGTCAAAAGAAAAAGATCAAGAAAAAAAACAGGTTGTAACATATGCCCACTGTTTGTTTATTTTTGTAACATTACTGTAAGTTCTAAATTATCCAAGCTGACTGAATTCCAAATCTATGCAGTTGAATGTCTGACACCCATTACAGCAATTATCCATTGCATTTTATTAAATTATATTTATATGTCCTACAACCACATAGTGATGTGTTACGTTTTTGAAGATTTCTACCTGCACATCTCAATACCCTTTAAACTCGTGTCAGATGGTTGAGAAAGCCTTCACTCTGTTCAAGGCAGCAGCAAAATGAAAGTTTACATGCTGAGGTTTTGCAGATAACAGAACAGAGGAAATGTTAATTGCACCTTAACAAGATGCTTCTGTCCTTTGTCACAGAACCATGCTAATAATAAAAATGATTTCATTTCATTTTTTCTGCTTTTGATGAATATTCTGATTAAAAAATACCTTGGATAACTAGTGCTTTAAATTTAATGCATCTTCTACAGGTTGACTTTTCATAGTGATTAATGAGTTTGATGAGCTACATAAAATTCATTTAAAGAATTCACCTTCTGCTTCTGGATCCATTATACCCATACTTCTATTACACAGTTGAAAGGTTTCTGGAAGTACAAACTCCTCTTCCTTATTCATGATTAACTGACTCTCTTCATGAAATTCCTTTAAAATAAAATTTTAAAAATTAGAATATAATTTAAACGGCACATACGAGGTCCTTATTACTTACAATAACATTAATTGCCGTAAGGTTAAAAATACTCATTAATTGCTGTAAGGTTAAAAATAAATTTGATACACAGGCTATCAACCATTTTGCTTTTGAAAAATAATTTAAAAAAAAAAATTCTAAAAAATCATTTCTTACACTTTTTTTTTTTTTTTTTTTTTTATGAGATGCCTCACACTTCATGAGGCTTCTGAATTGTAAAAAAAAGTCACTCCTGGCCAATGAGAAAATATGACACGAGTCACAAGCTGCATGAGATATGTCTCGTACCACCTGTTTACGTTTATGCCATTTATTTCTCCAGTTAATATAAGTTTGTAAAGTTAAATGGTGTAATTATGTTAACTTATGAAGAAAAATGAGGTAACTAGAGAAATAATATGTTTGATAATATGTGAGAAAATATTTCAGCCAAATGAAAGTTTACATGCTGAGGTTTTGCAGGTAAGAGAACAGAGGAAATGATAATGAACCTAACAAGATGCTTCTGTCCTCTGTCACAGAACCATGCTAATAAGCAAAATGATATCATATTTTCTGCTTCTGGAAAAATATCATGGCACACGAGTCACAAGCAAGCCGTATGAGATATGTCTCATACTGCTTGTCTCATACCACTTGTTCACATTTATGCCATTTATTTCTCCAGTTAATATAAGTTTATGAAGTTAAATGGTGTAATTATGTTAATTTATGAAGAAACACAAGGTAAATGCAGTGTGAGATAATATTTGAGATTCCCAGACAACCTTCTTGGCCGACCAGGCTAGCCAGGTAGGTAAAGTGCATGCCTGGCAACCCAAAGGTCGCGGGTTCGATTCCCGCCTCGGGTTTGGATCACAGTAAAATACAAAAACTTTAGGAGGTGCATTATGGCTGATGCGCCAACAACTAACAAGAAAAAAAAAAAAAAAAAAAAAAAAACACAACCTTCTTGAAACATTGTATAATGCAATAGCCAGCAAACAGACAAACAGAATGACTTTGGATCCTGAATGATTTTGTTTGATGAATTTCTGTGATAAATATAAAAAACCAAAAAAGTTGTCCTTATAAAAACCAAAAAGGTTTTACAAGGACTTTGAAAAATAAAAGGTTTTTATTTTTCAATGTAAGCATTTATGTAAATATGACCATAATTTGAATATTATATTTAGTCGGGAGCATAAATATTTTTATAAATTTCAAAATTTTTTTACACAAAGCTAATTCAAATAATAAAAAAAATTTATTTCTGCAGAGTTTTACTGAGGACAATGATGACTCCACAGAAGACATATCTAACAGTAATCTCACAAGAGAAGTTTTAACAGAGGGCTTCAATGAGACCATCATCCATGGTCTTCACTGAAAATGATGCAAATTTTGACTATAACAGTGCAGTGAAGAGAGTTCTTGTTGATGCAATCTCCTGCTACAAAAAACTCTCTGGGAGAAGAAGCTTCGAGTTTGCAAATTGACCCTCAATAAAGTAGGTTGTAGCACAACCTTGCCCATCTTCCCACAAGTAACTTCAGTCTTCTCTCCCAACACAAAGTTTGACACATTTGGGAATGCACCATGCACTGATACTATATTCAATTTTTCTTTCGTTATTATTCATTTGACAATGCAAAGTGTATTTATTAAATCATGTTTATTACACAAATTTATTTCTTATCAATTCATGCTTGTTACACAAATTTATTTCTTATCAATTCAAAATATTATGCTTTATTATATTTGTATTACAGGTAACCCCCACTTAATGCTGATAATTCGTTCCAGAAAAACAGAGTGCTAAGTGAATCCACGGTAAGCGAGTGCTGCATTCCCATAAGGTAACATATGTATTTGTGAGTTGCAGTCAGTGCCATACAATATTTCCTAATTAATAATAAACAGTAGTGAAAAGATGCACAAATTTTGGTCAAAATATTTAATATTCAAATATTTGTACATACAAAATATTCTGCATTACATATGTATGTATGTGGTAACTACTTAGGTATCAAAATTAAACTTAAAATTCCAATTAAAATCATGAATTTAATCGATTTAAATTGATGAATTTAATCATGAAAAATGTGTCTATTTTGGGTTGTATTTTAGCCCTCTTCCTGGTAAATTAAAGGGGTTTTAATTTAAAAATCCCCCACAGCGTTACCACCCAACAATAAAGTCAACCGATCCTTCACCACTTTGAAATCTGACATGTTTTTTTTTTCTTTCAACATGAAACTTCTTTTAGGCATTCGTTCCCAAAAAAGTCTTGATTCATCAATGTTAAAAATTTGAGAAGTATAACACATAATACCCCTCTTCAATAATTTTAACAAGTTCTTTTTTGAAAGTTTCTTGATCTGCATTTGCAGTTTCTCCCTGAATTTTAAATCTATTCAACCAGCCCTTACTAGTTTTAAATGGTTCCGCATTTTTTTTTTTTTTTTTTTTTTTGGTGAGCTTTCTTCAGATCATCATATAGGCTAATCTCTCTCCTTTTTTTTTTTTTTTTTATAATATTTAACTTAACTGAATTCTGTGTTGGATATTATCTTCAATAAAATTAGTTAAGTCAGACGTGTTCAAAGCCGCTAAGTGGATTTTCTTACTTACTGATTTGAAATTATTGTTTTTCTAAAACTTTTGATTTAAATTTAGTAGTATAGCATTATTTTGTGATTTTCTGATTAATCTGGTGTATTTATTCTTTACTCGGCCTTGTAATTGCACAAAAGTATCGGTAAGGGTATCAAATCCACGTGTTACAAGTTGCAGCTCTGCTGAACAAAAAGTTTTTTAGCTATATTTAGCCGCTTTATTGACCAACTGTTACATCAAATTATTTCCTATAAGTAGCTTATAGACCTAGTCAGGATTCATAGTTTATTCTGAATTGGGACAGCGAGATTTGGAAGTTAATTAATACTTAAGTGTCCGTAGATTTACCGTTCGTAACTTGCCGCCATTGTTATACAACACAACACAACGTTATATCCCGAACTAGATAGCTCTTTTTAGTTGTTGGTGCATCAGCTTCTATGGCCATAATGCACCTCCCAAAGTTTTTGCATTTTACTGTGATCCAAGCCCGAGGCGGGAATTGAACCCGCGACCTTTGGGTTGCCAGGCATGCACTTTACCTATCTGGCTAGCCCGGTCGGCCCCGAACTAGATAGCTTAAGCTTAGTATAGTACAGTATATAATATAATGTTTTCAATTAATCAGTAAAATCTATTAATTTTGTTAAACTTCGTTGTCAACTAAATTGTACTTTTAACTAAATATATATAACGACTTAGATACAAATTTAACATAATTAATTAATACATAACTTGATACGGAAGTTATATAAATGGAACTCGTAGATAATACTTGATACTGAAAAATATATATAGCGTTATAACTGTGTTGGGATACAAGTTTAGGGTTATAATTTTGTACTGAAATTGAAATTTTATTGAAATTAAATCGAAATCATGACTCAGACCAGAGCAGCAAAGCAAAAGGCTCAAGCTAATGGGAGTGCTGTGGCTCAGGGGAAAACTGGGTGGGGGGGGTAGTTGCCCTCTGAATCACAATCTTTTAAAATGCACTGCTTGCATGATGTTTGTGGAACAATCGGGTACGGGACATGATATTGCCATGGGGGATGTCTTTGTGTGTGTGCGATGCAAGGAGTGTAACGAAATCAGGTGACAACTCAGCATTGTTATGGGCCTATCTGAGAGCTTGAAGGACAGGGTGGATGCCCTCAAAGGATCTAAATTGAGTGGCCCATGAAGCTCTCAGCTGCCCACATCAACGCCAGAGCTTGCACTTGGTCATCATGCAACACAGCAGCAACCCCCAAGGCAGAATGCGCTGGTCCCACAGGAACTAGTAGTTGTTGGTGATTCTATTGTCAGGGACACGGGGAATATGCTTTGTAAAAAGGATAGGTGGAACAGGACCAGGATATGTCTGCCAGGGGCAAAGGTTGATGACGTTGTAGAGCAGATATCATATTTTAAGGGCACAAAAGGTGATATAGTTGTACACGTTGGCACTAATGATATTAAGAGTAGGAGACCGGCAGAATTACTTAACAAATACAGGTCACTGTTGAAAAAAAAGCCGTGAATTAGGGTTGAATTTGAAAGTGTATGCAATTCTGCCCAGACACGATAGGATGATGATGAGAGCCTTATCGATCAATTTGGCTTGGAAAGATTGTGCAAGGCTCAAGGGGTAGAATTTTTTTCAGCCTGGTCTGTACTTGTTAACAGGAGAGACTGCTTCTACAGGGATGGGATACACTTAAATAGAAAGGGTGCAAGAATATTTGCTGATACTATTGAGGCAGTGTTAGGTGGGTCAGAAAACTGCTAGCTTGGGGGGATACAAGGACTAATAGATTAACAGTAGCCACTGGCAGAGGTGAAAGTGATTCTTGCACTGCTTCTACTGGAATGAGCAGAAGCCTGGAAAACAAGATGCAGGATATTTCAGAGACTGCTGGGAGTCATTGCGGTACAAGTAAACACATGGGTTGTGTTAGGGTAGCTAAGAATAGAAACAGGTGCATGTATACCTGCGTGTACACCAATGCTAGGAGTTTGGTAAATAAATTTGATGTATTTGAGGTATTGCTGGGAGATCTGATTGGTGTTTAAAGTGGATTGGTGCCTTAAGTGGATTGAGTAAGCTGAATGTTAATGGCATACTTCCACTTTCTGTGAGAACACACATGAGGGAGCATAAATTCAAGTTGAGGAAGGACGGTTGCAGAATAGATTTGCAAAAGTTTGTCTTTAGCCAGCAATTAGTGGTTGATTGCTGGAACAATCTTCTATCTGCTGTTGTAGAAGTTGACAACTTAAATAAATTCAAGGAAAAACTAGACAAACTATTGTATGGAATGGTTAGGTGAAATGGGAAGTGGTTTTGTTTTTTTGTTTGGTAATGGTGTATAAGCTTGCTTTCTTGCATCATATGCCACTGCTAATGTCAATGCTAATTAATTTATAAATGTCTAATTACATGGCAAAACTTCTACCTCTATCAAGTAGCTGTGAGTTTGTCATGAAAGACTTTCTAAACAACAGCTGCCTGCTATCTGAAAAGCAAACAAAAATGCCTCGCTGACAAGAGACATCTTTCAGCAGTGGTCTATCTCCCATTTCTGTCCAGCAACACAGCATTATTGTGCAGAAAATGACCTGGAGCCAACTGTTGTTACTTGAATTTGGACAGCCTATAATCTTTACATCCTGTAGAAGCGGTGTTCCTTCCAACAAGATGAATTCACTGATTCAACCAATGGATCAGAATTACATTTCAAATTTCAGGCTCTACTACTTGCAAAGCACCTTTAAGGAACTCGCTGAGGACACAGATGGTAAAGATAAATAGTTAAGCATGATTGGTGGAAGTTATTCAACAATTTTAAGAATACCATAAAATTTTGCAGCCTGGGAAAAAGTGACAACCAACTATATGAACAGTAGCTGAAAGTAATTATCACTGGAGGCACGTCACAAGTTCAGAGGGTTTGAAAAGAACAATGCAGCAGTTGCCAATGACATTGTTGTGGTTGCTGAATAACGAGGAATGATAAAAGTTAGCACTGACAATATGCAGGAGCTGCTCCAATCTTACCAAGTAAGTTTCACCAACAAAGAGCTAGTACAGGTGGAACTGCAGAGTTTTACTGAGGACAATGATGATTCCACAGAAGACATATCTAACAGTAATCTCACAAGAGAAGTTTTAACAGAGGGCTTCAATGAGACCATCATCCATGGTCTTCACTGAAAATGATGCAAATTTTGACTATAACAGTGCAGTGAAGAGAGTTCTTGTTGATGCAATCTCCTGCTACAAAAAACTCTCTGGGAGAAGAAGCTTCGAGTTTGCAAATTGACCCTCAATAAAGTAGGTTGTAGCACAACCTTGCCCATCTTCCCACAAGTAACTTCAGTCTTCTCTCCCAACACAAAGTTTGACACATTTGGGAATGCACCATGCACTGATACTATATTCAATTTTTCTTTCGTTATTATTCATTTGACAATGCAAAGTGTATTTATTAAATCATGTTTATTACCTGTACTATTGCTTAAGTAACGCAAAACACCATGAATACACTGGCTGTAACAATAAATTAAATGTCAGAAATGCATCTTCATCGTGACTATGCTATAATAACCACATATAGTACTAAGTCAGTTAGCTCTCTTGTTTCCAGGAACAAATCCCCAGCATTAAATGGCATATTGTGTGTACTTTAAATCTTACCCAGCAGTATACTGGGTTAGGTCAAATTATATAACATATTCCTTTAACAAAATAAATGAAAGTTTCATAAAAAATAATAAATGCTTACTTTGTTTAAGGCCTGAAATAATGCTTTCATAATGTTTCTGAAATAAAAAAAAAATATATATATAATATAGTAAGAAGGAAAAAAAAAACTATTAAAAAAGTTAAATTAAAATATAAACATGCCTTAATCAGATCTTTAACCTTAATTGCAATAAAATAAAAAGGAAAAATCATTTTAAAAAAAGTTATCAACTAAAACTGAAATCAATCAATAAAACCTGTCAGAAATGGCATGGAATAGAAAAACATGAGAACTGGAGTGGTATGGATACTGTGCTCCACAGTCTTATAACCATGGGTTTGGTTTGGTTTGGTTTTATTGGCACATTAGCTACTAAGGCTATAATGCGCCAAGACCATGTCATTTATAAAAAAATTTATTTAAACTTTCAGTGACCTAATTAGTTAGGTCACTATGTCAAGAAGTATAAGAAAAATGTAAATTTTATAAACGAGTAAAAATATTTATTGATTTTAAAAATCTAAAAATAGCAGACACATTGTCATTGTCGGATAAAATCTGACTGAGTGTATACCTGGATACGGCTCAGTCAGATGATTAAAAGCAGTGAAACGGATATTACTAAAATCTGGACAATCAATTAAAATGTTTCTCATAGTTAAAATTGTGCCACAGGACACACACATAGGAGGGTCATCAGCCCTCAGCAAAAATGAATGAGTTAAATGACTGTGTCCTATGCGGGTCCGGGCAAGAACAACTTCCTCCTTACGATTCCTGCGCAGACTAGACTGCCACGGTTCAATTACAGGCTTTATACAATATAGTTTATTTCCAGTCTGTCTATTCCACGAGTCCTGCCATTGGGAGTGTATGTTTTGGTGTATTATTTGCCTGTAGTCTGTATAGGGGACTGACAGGCAGCGGTTATTATTGGAAATTGCTGATTTGGCTGCGGCGTCAGCCAAATCATTTCCCCTAATCCCAATGTGGCTGGGAATCCAGCAGAAGCGGATGTCATATTCGCATTCATGGAGAACGTGAATCTTCTGCTGAATGCTAGACAGAACTGGATGAGGATTATACGTCACAGATATTAAAGCCTGTAACACACTGAGAGAGTCGGAATATAAAATGAACCGTTGGTATTGGCATTCACTAATGTGATCCAAGGCTAACTCTATAGCATGCAGCTCTGCAGTAAATATACTGCATTCAGAGGGAATCTGCTCCGATGTAGTGCTGTCTGTAAAGACAGCAGCAGATCCCAAGTATGATTCCGACTTCGAACCGTCTGTGTAGACTGGCACGAAGTCGGAATGTTCAGCTCGGTGTGCTGAATAAAGCTGCAGGTAGACTGAAGATGGACTGTCCGACTTTCCCCAATTTCTAAGGGACAAGTCACATGCCGGGACATGAGCATGCCAGGGTGGAAAGGGTTGCTTTGGTGTTTGGGCAACCACCTTTTCCTTGATATTAAGTTCTTTGAGTAGCTCTTGGAGACGAATACCAAAAGGACGATTGGCAGTCTTACGGGTGTTGTACAAATTTTCCCATCGTGGCTCAAAAACGAATGGCCACGTAGGATGGTCTGGCAGGGATTTTAGTTTTAAGGCGTACTTTAGAGACAACTGCTTACGACGAAGCGATAACGGTGGTTCGTTTGCTTCGACGTATAAGCTCTGGACAGGAGATGTTCGAAATGCTCCAGTAGCGATACGTAGAGCCTGATGATGGACAGGGTCCAGCCATCGAAGGGCACTGTCTCTGGCTGAAGAATATACTTGGGACCCATAATCTAATTTGGATCAAACAAGTGCACGGTAAAGCCGTAGAAGGGTGCATCGGTCTGCACCCCAAGATAAAGAGGAGAGCGAGCGGAGCATATTAAGGCCTCTTGTGCACTTTGTGCGGAGTTGACGAATATGATCCAAAAAGGTCAGTTTTTTATCGAATATGAGTCCCAAGAATTTTGTGTTCGCTGCTACTGGAATAGCATTTTGTCCGAGCCTTAATTCAGGTTCATTATGAAGATTATGCTTGCGACAAAAGTGTACGCAAACGGTCTTCTCCGGCAAGAACCTGAAGCCATTAGCAAGTGCCCAGGAATTCAGATTATCAATGGCTTTCTGCAGTTGTCTTTCAATAACCCTCATGTTGCACGACTGACAAAAAATGCTAAAGTCATCAACATAGAGGGCACTGTTCACAGTTGGAGGAAGTTGTTCTGTGATGGAATTTATTTTGATGGCAAAAAGCGTGACACTTAATACTGATCCTTGTGGTACTCCCTCCTCTTGGCTAAAGGAGCGAGAGAGTGAGGATCCCACACGAACTTGGAACGATCGATTGGCTAAAAAGTTTTGAATAAAAAAGGGCAGATGCCCTCTTAGACCTAGGCTATGTAAATCCTTTAAAATGCCAAATCTCCAAGTTGTGTCATACGCTTTCTCCATGTCAAAGAACACCGACACCAAGTGTTCGCGTTTTAGGAAAGCATCCCGGATGGATGCTTCCAATCTAATAAGATGGTCCAAAGTGGACCGGTTCCTTCGGAAGCCGCACTGGATGCTGGAGAGAAGGTCATTTGATTCTAAATACCATATTAAACGAGAATTGACCATTCTCTCCAGGATTTTGCACAGACAGCTAGTCAGAGCAATAGGACGATAATTGGTGGTGACTTTTGGATCCCTTCCTGGCTTAGGAAAGGCAAGAACGATTGCCTTTCGCCAGGAGTCCGGAAACTGCCCTTCAGTAAAGATTCTGTTATACAGAAAGAGCAGACAATCCATAGATTTTGGTGAAAGATGTTTAATCATTTCATAATGGATGCCATCTGGTCCAACAGCACTTGCTTTGGAAAGAGTGAGGGCTCTTTTCAGTTCCTCTATAGTGAACACCCCGTTGTAGGGATAGAGGCCCTTGGACTTAAAATTAAGTGTTTGTTTTTCCAGTTTATGTTTCAGGACCAGGAACTCTGGGGAGAACGAGGATGTTGCGGAGATGTTAGAGAATGTTTCCCCAAGAGCATTGGCTATTCCAGTTGGATCTGCAATAGCGCATCCATTATAATCTAGGATTGAAGAAGGGTGGGATGTATATTTTCCCTTCATTTTCCGGATTTTATCCCAGACTACCTTAGAGTTGGTAGACTGGTTAATAGATGATGTAAAACGGATCCACGATTCCTTTTGACTCTGACGGCGGATATATCATGCTTTGGCTCGTGCACGTTTAAAGGCTATAAGGTTGGTCGTGGTAGGATATCGGGGGAATATCCCCCACGCTTTGTTTTGAGCCTTTTTTGCTGCTGTGCATTGTGAATTCCACCAAGGTTTAGGAAATGGTGGAAACTGGGCAGATGTTTTTGGAACAGCATTTGCAGCTGCTTGGACAATATTTTCTGTGATGTACTTAACTGCATCATTGATAGGCTCTTGACTGACTGTGCTAAGATCAAAATTTGCCTGATGTTGGAAGGCAGTCCAGTCAGCCTGATCAATCTTCCACCGTGGTAACCTAAAGGGAAGACATGGTCTCCCACTGTGTAACGAGGTTATCACGGGGAAGTGATCACTTCCATATGGATTCTCCTCCACTTCCCAAGTGAGTGAAGGGAGTAGAGAAGGGGAGCAGATAGAGAGATCAATGGCAGAAAAAGTACGGGTAGGCATGTGGAAGAAGGTATTTGTTCCAGTATTTAGAAGGGAAAGGTCATTGTCATTGAGCATACGCTCTATGACTCATCCCCTTCCGTTGATGTTAGCACTACCCCACAGGGTGTTATGTCCGTTAAAATCCCCAAGAAGTAAGAAAAGGGGAGGCAGCTGCGTTAGAAGATCATCAAGGTCTGCCTGGGAGATGTCAATCCCAGGTGGCAAATAAATGGAGCACACAGTTAATAAAAATCCCACTGAAAGGCGAATTGCAACAGCCTCTATGCTGGTTGTAATTAGCAAGGGCTGCACTGGGGTCTGGTTACCCACAAGGATAGCCACTCCCCCTTGTACAGAGCCATCTGCAATTCTATCCTTTCAAAAAAAAGTGATGTTGTGCATGGTGGGATCATCATTTGCTTTTGCTTGCAGGAGATATGTCTCCTGCAAGCAAAAGCAAACTGGCTCGTGCTTTTGCAGGAGGGCCTTGATGTCATCAATATTTTGCCGGAATCCACGACAATTCCATTGTAGGAATTTAGCCATTATTTTGGCTTGGTGGGTCCATCAGGCGGCTTCCGAGGTGCTGAGGGCTTACTTTTATCAGTCTTGGATTTGTCTTTTTTGGGGAAGAATGAACGCTGTCCCGTGTCCATTTCCTCCTCCGCAAAGAGTTCCAAGACTGAATCTTCGGGTACCTCCTTCTGCTCGACATCCATCTTTTCTTGGGTTCTAGAGGGGACTTCCCCTTTCTTATTCTTTTCTTTCATAATTTCCTTTGTTGCTTGTGGAGCATTAGGAGGTACCGATATAGGAGTGGCAGCTGATTGGTCCTTTTGTGCAGGTTTTTGAGAACTTAAGAGATACTGCGCGATGGGAGTGAAAGACTTCTTTGGAGGAATGGTCATGTCCGTCTGAGTTCCGACAGAACATCTCCCTGCTACCTTCTGGGCGTAGGTAGGTTTCTTGATATTCAGGGGTTTGACCGATTTCCTTGCCTCCTGGTATGATATATTTAGCTCTGCCTTCAGCCGTTGAATTTCTTTTTCTTCTTTCCACCTCTGGCATGCTCGTGAATAGGCCGGGTGTTCACCTTCACAGTTAATACAGGTAGGTTTTGCGGCTGAACATGCTGTTGTTTCATGGTCCTTTGCACCGCATCGAGCGCATGCAAGGACCCTACGGCAGGCCATTTGAGAATGTCCATACTTCTGGCATTTAAAACACCGTAAAGGGTTCGGAACGTATGGACGCACTGAACAGTTGATGTATCCAGCTTTAATCTCATCAGGAGGTTTAGGAGAGTTAAAAGTCAGGATAACGCTCCTGGTTTTAACAATTTTTTCATCCCTTCGCGCAGTAATTCTCTTGACGACAATAACTCCCTGGGGTTTTAATTCGGAGCAGATTTCCTCCTCAGTTACGTCGAGAAGGTCCCACTCCGAAATGACACCTCTCGATGAATTGAGTGTTCTGTGTGGTGTCACGGTTATAGGTATTCCTCCGATTGATGTTGTTCGGAGTAGATGTTCAGATTGCCTGTCATTTTTAGTTTCAATTAAGAGGTCTCCAGAACGGAGCCTCTTAACTGATTTGGGAGAACCTGCTATCCCATCTAACCCTTTTTGAATAAAAAAGGGCGACATTTTACCAATCGGTGTCTCATTGGGAGAATGCATGATTAAGAACCTTGGGACTGGCCCTGATGGTAATTCGGTTCGCTGCCTCTTTTTAGCAATAATGCTATCTGTATCTGTGTCTAAATTTTCAGATAGGGACCGGGTTGGGGCCCCTGAAGAAATAAGTTTATCAGGATTCATTGAGTTTTTTATGTTGTACAGTGCCCGGGCTCCCCACCCACCACGGAGCCCAAAGGGACGCACACTACCCGGTATGCAATAAATGCGCTCGGGAGTGAAACACCAGGGCTACCCAGACACTATACCCGCACCGCCGCCAGCCTGAATCCTGTCCCTCGGATCATGAGGGTAGGGGCATGGCATTGACACGGTTGACCCTCGCAGGCGAGCCTACTAGCCGATTGATCCTAGCCGGGCCTTCCAGGACCACCCGTCTTGTCGAAGCAGGGGCCAAAGTGGTGTATTGAAGCTGGGCCCCTCAACCACCAGGATCCCCTTTCCGAATTTCCACGGGTTGCAGCGCACGGCAAACACGCCGGATTCCATTGATGTAAGCCTGGAACCTGGGCTGTGGGCGTTGGATCCCAGTGATGCTAGTCTGGGAGTCCAGCAGCGTCACTGGGAGGTCCCCTCACCACGTACAGGTGCCCACGTCGAGGGGCTTATAAGCATGGGAACTTATGGTTAATTCACACTGAAAAAGTTTTTGTGATCTCCATACAACACTTTCCTTTGTAACATTAAACTATTATAATTGTAATAGCAGCTTTTTTTTTCCTTCTTTAATTTTGTAAGCTATATGGTTTAAAATGCTGATGTTCATACCTCATTCTTCAGAACTATATAGTCCTGTAGGATGTGAACATTTGCAAATGATTTTTTTTTCCCTAATCATTAAAGTTACAACTACATTACATATAAATTATATATCTACAATCATAATAGTTAATTTTTTATAAACATTTATTTTTGTCATTTCCCACAATTCTAATCATCACTTTCCTGAAACAATATTTTTAAAATAAATTCAGAAGCACAGAGACAACCTTGTAAATGTATATAAACATTGATGAATACAAAGAACAACTACTACACAGACAGACAGAATAAGCAAGCAATTCAGGATATCCTTATAATGGGCAATTTTCACTTTCCAGATACTGACTGGAACTTGTGTATATAGGTGGCTCATATAGGTGGTCACACTAGAAGAGCTTACCTGAATGTAAGGAAACAGATGACTGCTTTCTATGCTAGCATGTTATAGAGACAAGAGAAAGCAATACTGATGATCTGATTTGACAGATACGAAAACACATGAATATACCTGATATTCTGAAGTGGAGCTCTATCACACCTATCACATCTTGTGTTGTTCCAGAAAATAGATATGTGAAAACAACAGAAAAATATGTGAACTCTTGATCTGATCAGTACTGACACGTCATCCATTCAAAATCTCCAGATAAGGGAACCATTAGGTGGCAGTGATTTTAATATTTTGATGTTGGATGTACTGTACTTAAAAATACAACTAGTGTCAAGGGGTAAAGGGAGGAATGCTTTCGTAATAGCGATTACGATGGTTTCAGAAAATTTTTAAATTCCTTTCAGTAGGACCAACTGCAAATTGTAAATGGGAAGTAATGATGGAATTAATCACGCAAATAATGATGAGGTGATCTGATTGAGTTGTTTGAGGCTTTGAATGGAATGAGCTAGCTCAATGCTGACAAGATTCTTCCTCTTGCTCAGACTACGCATGAGACAGTATAAATTCAGTATAAAGGAGGGGTTATGCTGTAAGTTAAGAAACAAATAAGGAAGTGCATCCAGTTGATTATATAAATGGACAGTGCAATGTTGAGTCAGTTTGCTGTGACATAACCACTAGGAGATGAAAAATGAGAGGAGGAGGTGGAGTGGGTTATAAGCCTAATGACTCTGATGAGTACAACGAACAATAGTACAGAGAAATAGACTGTGCCAGTAAATCAGAATATCTTATAAGGGAGGATTTTAACTTCCTAGATACTGACTGGAACTTGTGGGTTTAACACACACATATTAGCAAGACTTTTCTACATTTATTGGATGATTTTATCTACAGCATGTTTGAGAGGCAACCACAGGGAGTAGTACTCTTATTCTGATTATCAACACTGATTCTTCATGCATTAAGAATCTGCAGATAAGAGAATCACCAGGTGGCAGTGATCACAGTGTACTGATGTGGGATTTACTTAAAGACATAACTCATATCAGGGGTAAAGGGACGGATTTCAGCTTTCGTAAATGTGACTACAGTGGTCTCAAACGGTTTTTAAATTCTGTGCAGTGGGACCAACTGACGATGTTACCAACAACAAATTCTAAATGGAAAGCAGTCAAGGATTTAATCTTGGACACTACTAGGCTTTTCATACCAACTAAGAAGTACTGTTCATGGTTTAGGCCTAAATGGAGGTCAGATGAACTAATGAGACTAGTGGAAGAGAAGAAAAATAAAAGATGCATATAAATTATCAGGTGACACAGAAGCCTACTGGAGATACAAACTAGTTTGTAATCAAGTCACAAAGGAGAGTAGGCAAACGAATGCAAATATAGAGAAATCTTTTGCAGAGGATGCAAAGAATAACAACAAAGACTTCTTTACTTATATAAACTCTAGAAGGAAGAGGATGAATTAGGTTGGTCCACTTGATATTGTTTGACTGTTTGGATGATCCTGTTCAGATAGCTAACAAACTGAATGAGTACTTTGCATGTACATTCACACATGAGGAATTCTGTATGGAAGTGGAGGATGGAAGCTTATTAAACTCGAACAGGGAGCTTAATGTTTTTGTAATAACTGAGAGCAAAGTGGAGGACAAATTGTTGAAGAAAGGCACCTGGGGCGGATGGGATCTATCCAGTTATATTAAAGGAGGCGGCAAAGGAAGTAAGCAAACCCTTAGCCATAATTATGAGGGCAACCTTGGATTCAAGGGAGGTCCCCACAAGCTGGAGATGTACAAATGAATCCCCAGTTCACAAAGGGGGATTCATTTGTACAAAGGATCAAAGGATGACATGAGTAATTACACACCTGTTAGTTTAACTTCTGTTCTTGGGAATATAATGGAGTCACTGGTTAAAGAAGCATTGTAGGATCATCTAAACAAGACTGCAGTAATAATTCAAGAAGAGCATGGGTTTGTTAAGGGAAAGTTTTGTCTGACCAATTTGATTGGATACAAAGATGTCATTACAAGGGAAATGGATGCAAAAAATAATTTTGATATCATATACTTGGATTTCAGGAAAGCTTTAGATACTGTTGCGCATGGAAGACTACTGTACAAATTGGAGCAGTATGACATTAATGGCAAGTTGCTACAATGCATAAAAGGATAGTTGAGTGCGGGAAGACGGAGAGTGGTAATTAATGACACTGCCCTTCATGAATTAATATTATTAGTGAAGTTCCCTAGGGTTTGGTGTTGGGCCGATTATTGTTTTTGGTATTTATCAATGATATTGATGAAGGTATAGCAGGCTTAATGTCCAAGTTGGCAGATGATACAAAGGTTGGCAGGGTTAGTAATGACAGTATGCTACTGCAACAGGATCTAGGAAAGTTAGGCAGATGGGGGGCAGAGAAGTGGCAAGTTAGTTATTTGGTTTTTAGGAGCATTAGCACCCAAGGCCATATTGCTCCGGGATATGCGGTGGTCATTCCCTGACCTTTCCACATCCTCCGTATTTGGTGGTGACGGGCTCGAACCCCGGTCTAATCAAGAAGCATGTGCTATGCACTGCTGCTCCTTCCCACCTGGCTACGGAGGCGCCAGAAGTGGCAACTGAAGTTTAATGCTGACAAATGCAAAGTACTGTACATGGGTAGAAGTAATCCCAGAGAAACATACCAACTGTGTGGTACTAAACTCACGGAGGTAGAGAATGAAAAAGACCTGGGGGTAATTGTGAAGTCAGATATGAAGTTTTCTGAGCAGTGCCAACAGGCTGCCAGAGCAAGTCATGGAGTTTTGTCAATGATATACAAGAATTTTGCTAGTAGGGAGAAGGAAGTGATTATTCCTTTGTATAAGGCAATGGTCAGGCCACGTCTTGAGTACTGTGTACAGGTCTGGAGGCTCCATTTTATAAAGTATGCAAAGTTGCTAGTACAAAGAAGGGCAACAAGATTGATGAGGGGAACGAAGGGGTGCTCTTAACAAGAAAGGCTTAAATTCTGCAAACTGCAACATCTGGAGACAAGCCACCTGCAAGGTGATCTGATGAAGGTGTATAAGGCCTTGAATGGGTTGAGCAGGCTCAATGCTAATGAGATTCCCCCTGCTCAGATTATGAACCTGAGGGGGGATAAATTCAAACCGAGGAAGGACGGTTATAGAACAGATATTCAGAAATTTTCCTTTAGCCAGCGGGTGGTTGTTTGCTGAAACAAACAAACTTTTATCTGTCATTGTGGAAGTTGATAGCTTAAATAAATTCAAGGAAGAAATTCGCAACTGTTAGAGCAAATGGTTGTGAAAAATGGGATTTTTTTTTTTTTTTTTTTTTTTTGGCTGATGCTATATAAGCTTGCTTTCTTGCATTATAATGCCTCTAATAATGCTAATAAAAATTCAGGAAGGATAGTTACAGAATAGATGTGCAGAACTTTGTCTTCAGCCAGCAGGCAGTTGATTGCCAGAAAACAACTTCCAACTGATAAATAAATTGAATTCCAATAAATTCAAGGAAGAATTGGACAAGCTTTTGGAGGGAATAGATAAGTTAAATAGAAAAGTTTTTTTTTTTGCTGATGCTGTATAAGCTTGCTTTCTTGCTTCATTTGCCACTACTAATAGTAATATTCACAACAAATTCTAATGAGAAGCATTCAGGTAAATAATCTGAGAAGCTACTAGGATTTTCATACAACTAAGAAATACTCAAGGATTACACCTAAATGGACATCATATGAAATACTGAGACACATGGCAGAGAAGAAAAATACATGGGATGCATATAAATTATTAGATGATAAGATGCTTATGGTAGACAAAAGAGGTTAGATAGGCCAGAGTATATTATGAGAAATCTTGGGCAAGGGATGCAAAGACTTCTTTACTTATTTAAACACTAGAAGGAAAGGGATGAATCACATTGGTCCACTTCAAGCATTAAGAATTTTTTAGGGAAGTGGATACCAGAAGTTTATCTAACAAGGAGCTAAATGATTTTGTAATAACAGAGAGGAAAGTGGAAGAAAAATTGTTGAAATTTAACATGAAAAAGGCACCTGGGATTGATGAGATCTATCCAATTATATTAAGTGAGGCAGCAAAGTAAGCAAGCAAACCCTCAGCCATAATTATGAGAAAATCTTTGTATTCAGGGGAGGACTGGAGATGGGTGAATGTATCCCCAATTTACAAAGGCAGATAAAGGGGTGTTGTGAGCAATTAGCTTAACTTCTATTCCAGAGCAAATAATGGACTTACTGATTAAAGAACTAATGCAGCGCCATCTAGACAGGAATGCAATCATACATCAGTCACAGCATAGCAATAATGGAAGATCTTGTCTGACAAATCTGATTGGATGTAAAAAATGATTTTGATATCATATACTTCAGCAAAGCTTTTGATACTGCTGCACATAAAACACTGCTCTACAAATTAAGGCATGGTGACATTAATGATAAGTTACTGCTAAGGATAAAGGAATGGTTGAGTAGGAAAAGACAGTGAGTGGTTATCAACAGACACTGCTTTTTGTGGGATAATATTATCAGTGAAGTCCCATTACTGGACCCATCGTTGTTTTCAGTATGTATTAATGATTCTGTAGCCACAGAATGGATTTGCTAAGGGACGTTCTTATCTCACCAATCTAGTTGGATACAATGATGCAGTAACCAAGGAATTGGATGCAAAATATAATTTTGATATGATATAACTGGATTTTAGGAAGGCTTCTGATACTGTTGCACATAGAAGACTGCTGTACAAACTGGAGCAATATGGCAGTAAGGGCAAGTTACTGCTATGGATAAAAAGATGGTTGAGTGGGAGAAAACAGAGAGTAGTTATCAATGAGCACTATTCTTCATGCACTGTTATTAGTGGAGTTCCCCAAGATTCAGTTGCTGGACCAATTATTGCTTTCAATATTTATTAATGATATTGTTGAAGGTATATCAGGCTTAATGTCAAAGGTACAGATGATACAAAGATCAGCTGGGTCATTCATGACAGTATTCTACTGCAAGAAGATCTAAGTAAATTTGTCTGAGAGATGGGCTGAGAAATAGCAATTGAAGTTTAACATTTAAAAAATGCAAGATACTGCATATGGGTAGTAGTAATCCCACAGTAATTTGACACAAGCTACTGCAACAAGATCTGGGAAAATTTGGTTGATGGTCCAAGAAATGGCAGCTGAAGTTTAACATTGACAAATGCAAGATACTGCATATGGGTATAGTAATCCCAAATTAACATACCAATTTCCACTACACTCAGGGTAGTGGAAAATGAAAAAGACCTGGAATTGTGCAGTCAGATATGAAATTCTCTGAGCAGTGCAACCAGGCTGTCAGGACAGCTGTTGGGGTTTTGTAAATGATATACAGAAACTTTGCTAGCAGGGATAAAGAGGTGATTATCCCTTTGTACAATGCCATGGTTAGAATGATGCATTCTACAAAAAGTGTAGTAGAATGCATCTTGATTACTGTATACAAGTCTGGAGGCTTCACATTAGGAAGGATGCAGATCTGTTGGAACAAGTGCAAAGAAGGGCAAACAAACTGCTGAACAAAAGAAAAGGATGTTCTTACTAAGGAAGGCTTCAATTCTGCAAACTGTAGTGTCTGGACACTAGGCATCTGCGGGGCGATCTAATTGAGGTGTTTAAGGCCTTGAATGGGTTGAGTAAGCTAGATGCTAATGGCATTCTTCCCTTGTTGAGATTACTCAAGTGCTGTATACAGGTCTGGAGACTTCACATTAGGAAGGATGTAGATCTGCTGGAACAGGTGCAGAGAAAGGCAACCAAATTGCTGAACAGTAGAAAAGGATGGTCTTACCAAGGAAGGCTTTACCTCCGCAAATTGAACACATGCATAAGGGAGCATAAATTCAAATTGAAGAATGATGGATGCAGGATAGATGTGCGAACGTTTATCTTCAGCCAGCGGGTGGTTTGAATAAATTAAAGGAAGAGCTAGACAATTTTTTGGAGGGTATGGATGGGTGAAGAATGTAGGTTTTTTTTTTGCTGATGCTTTATAAGCTTCCTTTCTTGCATAATTTCCACTACTAATACTGCTAATTCCCTTGCTACCTACCTGTTTCTGGATCAGTATGTATTTTTATTATACAAATTATACAAATAATCATTCATTTAAATTAGAAAAAACTAATGGAAGCCTTGTATGTTAGCTGTTCTATTGTGTGTTCTATCATAAAGAATTTATCTATTATACTAGTTAGATAATATTTCAATCCATAAATTATAGTTTGTGGATAATTCCCTTAAAAAATTCACACTTTGCAATAATCTGAATATGTCTTAAGATTTAGTACAATTTTTATTAGAAGATATGGCTGTGATCAAGGCTATTGCAGGAAACTACTGAAAATTTGTTCTCTTGGAAACAGATAAGTTATTGGAAAATTAAATTTTTTTTTCTTAATTACCATATTAAGCTGTGTTTAATAAATAATTTAATTGTCTTAATCATAACACCAGCTCATTTTTGAATTAATGAAGGATATCATAAATTACAAGTTACATTAATAGAGCCTTTATCAATAATTTAGCTCAAATGTCATATTTCATTACTAGTAAATTGTAGGTACATTGTAGTTGTTAAATTGCAATGTTTCAATTTGTAATAAATAAACAGTTTTAAAGTCAAAAATAAGCCAATCCAATCAAAAATAAGCCAATCCAATCATAGTTTATTTTTGTAATTAGCTAGGTTTAGAAAGCCAATAGCATTATTTTGAAAAATAACAAAGCCCGCAACCAAGGGATAGTGTAGCATTTATACTCATCTCTTTGTTCATGTGTTATTTTTAATGGCTCTAAGTACTATACTACCAATCATTTTTAATGTACTAAGGTTTTAGTACCATTAAAATTGAGAGGTATTAATACTATACGTTCTAATACTTCTCATGTTTCGATTTTCATAAAAAAAAAACTTGGGATAAGGACTGGAGAACAATTGAGAGATCTATTGCAGAAGCTGATCCCGTAGAAAAATGGATGTAATAGCTTTCAATAGTGTTAAATTCTGTGTATCGAATAACATTTCAATCAGCTGTTCTCATCTGTCTGAGAGGGGGGAAGAACCCCATAATCAATGATGATGATGGTTATCATCAATTACCATTAAAGTCTCCTAATAAACAGAAAGCAGATGGCAACTGCAGAACAAGGTCTTCCGGTCCTGAATTGTACAAGGATGGCTCAGTGAAAAGTAGATTGAAACAAGTGTCAAGGCTGTGCCAATACTATACATGTCAAAATTACTTCAGGTTAAAAGAGGAATGTGTTTACAAGGGACTCTTGAGTCTAGATACCCCTCGATGAGCACTATTTGTTAAAACTACTCGCCTAAAAAGCATATAGTTCAGGATTTCTGTTTCACCTGTGGGTTGGATATCAACTGATTATGACTGATTTAAGAAAGATAGTGTAGAACACTTAGCACCTCTCAAGAAATGTTGAATCAAAGTTCTGGCACTGCTATTCAAACTTGATCATGATCATTTCCAAAACTGTACCAGAAAGACAAGAATTTGAGGTTTTTTTTTTTTTTTTTTAATGAAAACCCCAAACAAGAAAGGTAGAACCTATAGCTTTAGGTTCACTTGGGATACACTTAAATAGAAAGTTTACAAGAATATTTGCTGATGATATCGAGGCAGTGTTAGGTGGGTCAGAAAACTGCTAGCTTGGGGGATACAAGGACTAATAGTTTAACAGTAGCCGCAGGCAGAGGTGAAGGTGATTCTTGCACTACTTCTATTAGAATAAGTAGCAACCTGGAGCGAGGGGTGGTGGGGGTTTCAGGGACGGATGGCAGTCATCGTGAAATAGGTGGGTATGTGGGATGTGTTAAGGTAACTAAGAATAGGAATAGGTGCACGTATACCAATGCTAGAAGTATAGTAAATAAATTTGATGAATTTAAAGTGTTGGTCAAGACATCAAAGACAGGTATTGTTGGGATAGCACAGATGTGGTGTCACCCAGATATAAGGAATGCAGAACTGGAATTTGGGGAGTACAATGTGTACAGAAAGGATAGGAGGGAATGGTGTGAATGTGTACAGAAAGGATAGACAGGATAGGAAGGGAAGAGGTTTATGCTGTTAATTAAGAAAAACATAAAATCAGAAGAAGTGCACCCAGTTGATATAGATGAACAGTGCACTGTTGAGTCGGTTTGGTGTGACATAAGCACTGCGAAAGTAAAAATAAGAGTAGGAGTGTATTATAGGCCTAATGGGTCGAATGAGTACAATGAACAATTGTACAGAGAAATAGACTGGGCTAGTAAATCATAATGTCTTATAATGGGGAATTTTAACTTCCCAGATATTGACTGGAACTTGTGGATTGGTAACTCACACACTAGTCAGAATTTTGTGAATTTATTGGATGATTGTTTTCTGCAGCAGCATGTTCGAGAGGCAACCAGAGAGACTAATACTCTTTATCTGGTTATCAGCAGTGATCATTCGTGTATTAAGAATTTGCATATAAAGGAACCACTAGGTGGCAGTGATCACAGTGTATTGATGTGGGATTTATTTAAAGATTTAATTAGCATCAGGGGTAAAGAAAAGGGTTTTTGCTTCCGTAAAGGTGTGCACAGTGGTCTCAGACAGTTTTTAAATTCTGTACAGTGGGACCAACAGTAAATTCTAAGTGGGAAGCATTCAAGGAATTAATCGTGGATGCTAGTAGAAGTTTCATACCTATTAAGAAATATTGTTCAGGGTTTAGGCCTAAATGGTTATCAAATGAACTAATGAGACTCGTAACAGAGAAGAAAAATGCGTGGGATGCATATAAATAATCAAGCGACTCAGAAGCCTATGGCAGATATAAGGTAGTCTGTAATCAGGTTACAAAGGAGGTTAGGCAGGCAAAGGCAGATAACGAGAAATCCTTGGCAAAAGATGCTAAGATAAACAGCAAGGATTTCTTTACTTATATAAACTCTAAAAGGAAGGGGATGAATCTGATTGGTCCACTTGACATCGATGGTTCGACTGTTGATGCTCCTGCTCAGATAGAAAACAAACTGAATGAGTATTTTGCATCTACATTCACATATCAGGAATTAAAGGTTTGAAAATGGCAGAAGGTTGTCAAATTGTAGCAGGGTGCTTAATGATTTTGTAATAACTGAGAGCAAAGTGGAGGAGAAATTGTTGAAGTTGAACATAAGAAAAGCACCTGGGGTGGAGGGGATCTATCCAGTTATATTAAAGAAGGCGGCAAAGCAACTAAGCAAACCCTTAGCCATAATTATGAGAGCATCCTTGGACTCAGGGGAGGTCCCCACGGACTGGAGATATGCAAATGTATCCCCAATTCACAAATGGGGATCGAAGGGTGACACGAGTAATTACAGACCAGTTAATTTAACTTCTGTTCCATGTAAAATAATGGAGTCACTGGTTAAAGAAGCATTGCAGGATCATCTAGACAAGACTACAGTAATAATTCAGACACAGCATGGGTTTGTTAAGGGAAAGTCATGTCTGACAAATTTGATAGGATATTATGATGTGGTTACAAAGGAACTGGATGCAAAAAAGAATTTTGATATCACATACTTGGATTTCAGGATAGCGTTTAACACTGTTGCGCATGGAAGACTACTGTACAAATTGGATCAGAATGGTATAAAGGATAAATTGCTACAATGGATAAAAGGATGGTTGAGTGGGAGGAGACAGAGGGTTGTAATCATTGGGTGCTGCTCTTCGTGGACTAATGTTATTAGTGGAGTCCCACAGGGTTCGGTGTTGGGTCCTCTGTTGTTTTGTATATTTATCAATGATATTGATGAAGGTATATCAGGCTAAGTGTCGAAGTTTGCAGATGATACAAAGGTTGGTAGGGTTGTTAATGACAGTAATGGCAGCGTGCTACTGCAACAGGATCTAGATAATTTGGGAGATGGGCTAAGAAGTGGCAACTGAAGTGTAACCTTGACAAATGCAAAGTACTGCATATGGGTAGAAGTAACCCAAGAGAAACGTACCAATTGTGTGGTACTACACAATTGGTACGTTTCTACAAATTTAGATGGAACACATCTAAATTTGTTCGCAGCTTGAGGCCCTAGCCCTAAATGCGCCTTAGTGGTACTACACTTAAGGTGGTAGAAAATGAAAAAGGCCTGGGAGTAATTGTGCAGTCGGATATGAAGTTTTCTGAGCAATGCGGACAGGCTGCCAGGGCAGGTCATGGGGTTTTGTCAATGATATATAGGAATTTTGCTAGCAGGGAAAAGGAGGTGATTGTGCCTCTGTATAAGGCAATGAACACGCCTTGAGTACTGCGTACAGGTCTGGAGGCCTCATTTAAGAAAGATGTAGATTTGCTGGAGCGTGTACAGAGAAGGGCAACAAGATTGGTAAGGGGAATGAAGGGATCCTCTTACCAAGAGAGGCTTAAGTTCTGCAAACTGCAGTGGCTGGAGACTAGGCACCTGCGCGGTGATCTGATTGAGGTGTATAAGGCCTTGAATGGGTTGAGCACGCTGAATTCTGATGGGATCCTTCCACTTGTTCAGATTACGAACTTAAGGGGGCATAAATTCAAATTAAGAAAAGACAGATGTAGAATACATGTGCGGAAATTTGCCTTTAGCCATTGGGTGGTTAATTGCTGGAAAAAACTTCCATCTGTCATTGTGGAAGTTGATAGGTTGAATAAATTTAAGGAGGAAGTGGACAGGCATTTGGAGGGAATGGTGTGATTTTTTTTTTTTTTTTTTTGGCTGATGCTGAATAAGCTCATACACTTGCTTTCTTGCATCACATGCCACTACTACTACTACTATCTTGGGTGGTCGGCACCTAACCCTATTTTTTTTATTACGTGTAATAATAAATAATCGTAATAAAGTACGTACGTATTTTATTATGATTATTTATTGTTTGGTAATGTTTTGGTTACAAATGTGTGTTCAATCTTGGGTGGTCGGCACCTAACCCTATTTTTCCCATAGGCCTGTTGTTTATATTGCACGATTTTGCATTGAACGAGGGTTTCTAGGAACACAACTATCATGCTATACAAGGACTGACTGTACTCTCAAACCGCTGCTCCCCATACCAATGGAAGAAATACCTAGTCAAGGCCAACAATTCAAACTCCATCACAGGTGAAACACTACAGGCCAATCTCAAACTCATTCTGCCTGTTGAAGCTGCTAGAAAAAAATACTGCTGCCAATCTTCACCAAGCAGATCCTACCAAATAACCCCAAACAAATTCACTGTACACTTCCACACAGATCAACTGTGACCAATCTTCTAGAAACTACCAGAGAAAAACTGGCAGCCACCAATGTAGACATCGAATCTGCATTCGATGCTGTGTACATCCCATCTCTCCTAAAGCTATTAGAAAACCACTATCAAATAGGGGCATCTTAGCATTCCTCACATCTCTGCTGTGTAACAGTATAGTGAAACTGTCTGTAGATAACTCCCAAATACTGCAAAGTAATCTCGGTTGGAGTCCCGCGGGGTAGTACTATCCGGCCTCCTCTTCACCGCCCTCATTGCTCCACTGGTAATCCAAAAGCTGAATACCCTAATATATGCCAAAGACCTAAAGGTACTCCGCCAATTAAGGCAAACCAAGACCCTCACTAAATCATAATAGAGCTAACATCCACTCTTTCAGCAATATCTACCTACCTCAAGCAATTTGGTCTACGCATTAAACCTGAGAAATCAGAAACAACGGTTTTCTCACTAAAACAAAACCAACAAAAATCTATCAAACCCCCAATGGAACTTCCATCCCACTTGTTCAAAACCACATTGACCTAGGGATCAGATTCAACCCAAAGAATCTGTTTAGCCAACATGTAGACATGCTTCTCACAAAAGCCGCTAGACTAAGATTACTAAGGTTATGCAAGCAGCATCTGTAACATGTAAGAGATAAATCCGCCACTGTCAGATACATTTCAACAATTGTTTATCCCCCCACTTCTCTATGCTGCAGAGATCTGGGCATTTGCATCTCCCTCTAGCACGAAACCAGCATTCTCCAAGTATTGCCTCCTCAAATGGGCTTGACAGAAGCTCAGCCTACCTCCCCAGCGCCGAACCACTGCTATGGACAACACACTCAACATCCCAAGACTTATGTGGGTCACTGATGAAAGGAGACATCATTAGTCAAACTCGTGACTGGTCTCATTTCTTCTCCCTCCTTCTGGGATAACTGTGCATGGAGGATCCCAGTGGCACATCTGCAAGCAAATCCACAACTATGTCCTCTTCGAACACATCTTCACCTATCAGACTGGTTCCTTCCTCAGCAGATGTTATCATGCATCCAAGGTCTAAATGTTGACTTCAAGTTTAGTCAGGATCGTACAGAGAATACTCCGTAGTGGGTGGCCAAAGCCACCACTATTATAACTTGAGTCACAATCAACATAATCTCTTACTCAATTCAATGTATATAATTATGCTTTCGATGTACAGTATATTCTTATGTTATGTATTTTGTTACTAATGTTCTGTACACTCATTTAATGTTTAGCATATCCAATCATTTCTCTATTTTTCTAATACTTTAACTTATTCATTATTATTTTGCAGTTTTATTTTATTGCTCTATTCAGGCAATTTTGTCTTTACATTACATTGTTATCCTTGGCCACTGTGCCGTGATGGGTAGTTGAAAGTGCACTACTATGTACATCGCTATCACTGTTGCAATAAAGATCAAGATCTCTCTCTCTCTCTCTCTCTCAGTACTAAGCATGGGTTGAAGGAGAAGTGAAAGAATATACTTGTTGATATTACACGTGAACTTCTGTATATTCTTCTGAACTTCTGTCTAGAACATGGCATGATCTAGCCAAGGAGGATGTCTTTGTGTGTGTGCTAGGTGCAGAGAGTGAAGAAATTAGACACTAACTCAGTGTTCTGATAGGTGACTAGGAGGGTCTGAGGTGCAGGGTAGATACCCTCAAAGAAATTAATATAAGGGGACCCATCAAACTCTCAGCTGCCCAACTCAGTGCCAGAGCTCACTCCTGTGCATCAGGCAACACAGTGACAATCTCCACGGCAGAATGCTCTGCCCTCACAGAAACTAGTTATTGTTGGCAATTACGATGCGCTTATGATGAAAGGCTTATGTCCTGCAAGTTGCAGCATCTGGAGAGTAGGCACCTGCAAGGTGATATGATTGAGGTGAATAAGGCACTGAATGGTTTGAGCAAGCTCAATGCTGACAGGATAATTCCGCTTGCTCAGATTAGGAATCTGAGGGGGGCAGAGATTCAACTGAGGAAAGACAGTTGTAGAATAGATGAGTGGAAGTTTGCCGTAAGCCAGCGGGTAGTTGATTGCTGGAACAGACTTCCATCTGTTGTTGTGGAAGTTGATAGTTTAAATAAATTTAAGACTCAACTAGACAAACACAAACATTTTGAGTGACCAGATGGGTGAAATGGGAAGGGTTTTTTTTCCTTTGTTCGGCTGATGCTGTATAAGCTTGCTTTCTAGCATCATATGCTTCAATATATTGCAAATTTCAGGAAATATGTATGAAGGAAGGTTGTTCCAGAAAACAGAAGTTGAATGAATAAACAAGGAAGAAGAAAAGTGGGTTCTGTGAGTTTGAAGTTCTACAGTAAAATGATGTTGACTGGTTGCAGCGTGTGTTTAGACTGCTTTGGAAGAGAGAGTAGGATTTATAGGAGCCAATTCAGAAGATTAGTGCCCATGGAAGTACATACAGAAAAGGCATGCAGCAGAAACAGAACGTCTAGGAGATAAAAGCATGCAGAAATTCTTTTACAGGTGATTCATTAATTAACCTAACTGCCCTCTTCTGAATCAAATCTAGAAGCATGAGAGAGGTTTTTGGGGCACTGCCCCAGATGTGAGAACATTCATGGCAGCGCTTGGTTGGTTTGGATATTTTACTGGCGCATCAGCTTCTATGGCTATAATGCACCAAATTTATGATTTTGGTTTATTCACTGATGTCTTATTATGATTTTATATCAAATTATAGTAGTTTATGCATTTCAGAAACTGGAAGACCGATATATTAGATTTATCTGACAATATTGTTCGCATGGCAGGGCAGATTTGTACTGAACAGCTGTTTGGAAGAAAACTAATGCCAAGAGCAAAAGAGAAAACCCAGTTTTTTAGATGCAGAGGAATCAATATTTGTAATGTTCTTATGCCAAGAGAAATTAGAATTCAGGTTAATGCTCAACAGAGGAATATGATCTAGGCTAGAAATCAGAAGGTCATTGAAGATAAACACAGGAGCAGAGAATTTTTTTTGCGAGATATAAGACAGGAGAGAGTTTGAGAAAGATTGAAATCAACTAAGTTATTTAATTTTTTTTTTTTTTTTTTATGAAAACCCCAAATACAAAAAGTATTAGAACCTATAGTACTTAGTACCATGCTTGGGTTGGAAGTTGAGAAGACGAAAGAAGATATTTGTTGACATTAGACTTGAACTTCTGTAGACTGTAATTTTCAGGAAATACGTAAGAAGAATGGTAGTTCCAGAAAATGGCAATTGAATGAATAAACGAGGAAGATAAAAAGTTGGTTCTGTGAGTTTTAAGTTGGACAGTAAATGGGTGTTGGCTGGTGCCAGCATGCGTTCAGACTGTTTTGAAAGAGAACGGTGCAATATGCTATTTTAAAAGAGAGATATGCAATGTGCTATCATCGGCAAAACTATGGATAGATTTCCGGCCAATGAAAGAACGTCATTAATATACAAGAGGAAAAGCGTGGGGGAAAGAACTGAACCTTAGGGGGATACCAGCATTAGTGGAGAAGTTAGAAGACAGAGAGCCATCTACCCGCACCCTCAATGAGCGATCAGAGAGAAAACTGGATAACCAATTACAAAAAACAGTTGTCAAACCATAAGATGGAAGCTTGTTTAAAGACCTTTATGCCAAACATGACTGAAAGCCTTTGAGATGTCAAGGGTAACTACTTGTGTTAATTTAATTACTTGGAGTTAAGGAATTGGGAAGTTGAAGTTGTATGTGCATGGAAGGTTTCTCAAACTGAAAGGCAGAATGCAATGTGCTATTATCATCAAAACTATGGAGAGGATTTTCGGTCAATGGAAGAAGGTCATAAATATACAAGAGGGAAAGAGTGGGAAGAAAGAACTGATCCTTGGGGAACATCAGCATTAATGATAGAAGACAGAGAGCCATCTACTATCACTTGTAGTGAAAGGTCAGAGAGAAAACAGAATGCCCAATTACAAAAAACTGATGGTTAAACCATAGGATTGAATATTATTTAGAAGGCATTTATGCCAAACGTGATCAAAAGACTAAAATGTCAAGAGTAACTGCTTGAGGTTCACCAATCTTTTCCATCGAATTTGTTCACAGATGGGTAACATAAGATAGAACATCATCAGTGGACAACATTGACAGAATCCATACTGGCGATCACTGATTAGATATAAGGTTTCTGGATAGTTTAAGAGTTGGTGGTTAATTAATTTCTCCATTATTTTCAAAAGTGTAGCAGAAAGTTCAATGGAACGATAATTGGAAGAGATAGATTTGTCACCTGTTTTAGGAACTGCCAGGATATGAGCAAATTTCCAAGCAGGAAAGAAAATGCCTTTGAATAAGAAAGTGAAAAAAGGCAACACAGAAGTTCAGAAGCACAGGTTTTAAGAACAAGTGGAGAAATACCGTCGGAACTAGGGTTCACAATACCAGTCAAATTCTAAATACTGTATGTGGCATGGAAAGTATTTCAGTATTTTTAATTTATGAAACCGGGATACCGGTATTCCAAAAAAAACATTTTTCGCAAAATTTTTTTTACAATTAGGTGCATAAAGTAAGGAAAAAACAAGTAAATACTCGAATTCACATTTTAAATCAAACTTTTATTACAATAATAAATATTCTAGCAAAAATTGTTAAACATACAGTTATTCTAAAAACAAAAAAAATAAGCAACCACACTACCTGTCCAAATAAAGTGAGCTCTGAGCTCTTAAGAAACTCAATAGTGTTACTGTTTAAACTGGATCTAATTTTGGTACATATTTAATTAGCGGCAGAAAACATCCTTTTGGATTCTATGCTGGTTGGTGCTTTGTACTGAAATAGTCATAGATGTGTTGCAGTTTAACCCTCCCTTATTCCATCATCTTCAAAAATCATTTCCTTTTTGACCTTTTATGGCACTATATCCGTATTAACGAAAGAAAGGGACTGAAGGTTAAGTTTGGTGAGGAAACCAAATTTAAGTTGTAGGGGGGTTATTTATTTATTAATTTTTATTTCCCTGTACCTTAGTATTGCCATCAGTGGCCATTGTTATGATTTTCGTACAGCAGCTCCCTCAAGCACTAAGCCTCACAAGCTACTTGACCGTTTTTAAAAAATGAGAATTTCCAGGAGCTGAGGGATATTTCCCCCCCCCACACACATGAGTGTGTATATATATATATATATATATATATATATATATATATATTATATGTGAGCTGTCAGTTTCTCAAGAGCATTGACACAAATATAAAACAAGTCATTTATCATACAAATTTACTTACAAAACATAACTGGTGTTCACTTACATCTAATCTATTCATTTTTCTCATTACATTTCTGTTAATACATGCTTTCATTTCCATAAAATTTCTATCAATTAATAATCTCAACTCTCTCTACAGCTTCAAACACTGAACTAATCCAATCTTAATCACTTCCTCATATTTCTCTTAATCACCAATATCAATTCTCTTCAAAACAGCAATCCATAAGTCGCTAACTTAATGCTAATAATTTCATGTAATCTCTCTTAATTTAGCATTATCGATTTTCTTTACAACTTCAATCAATAAACCAACTTAATACTAAGCATTTCCTTATTTCTTGTGTTTCTTCAACTTCAACCTTACTCTAAAATAATTTCCCACTTTATCTAAGTACCATTTCCAAAATAACAACAGTTCAGAGGACTTACCTTCCTTTTCTTTAATGGTGGGATTCCTTTGTGCGGATTCCTTCCACAGAGTGCAGTGACCTCTCTCTCCTTAGTTGAACTCTGTATCTCTACTGTATAGCTCTTCCAGTACTGTCTTATTTCGAGAACAGGTCTCTGTTAATACTGAAGGAAATTACCACAGCAGTAGTAGAAGCCAGGGCACTATCTGACTGGCTTGTTATTCAACTTTCGGATTAACTTCTTGCTCAAGAACATGCCCAGCGGAACCCTTCACTGCTGGACACTCCAAGAAACAGACCCGAACTGAACCCAGAACTACCACTGGAAGTCTGCAACCCCTTCGAACAACAACCACAAACCCCTCTTTTGGTGTGAGCACCTTATTTATTTCCTTCTCATTTATTTATTTATTGAATTGATTGCAAGTTACAATTGCCCCTTGTACCACTTTTTTATATGCAAGCTTATGTGCAAACCCCTCTGGGTTTGCACATAAGCTTGCCCTATCTAATTTAAACCCAATCACCGTGTTATTCTTTAAACTCACTCTTCTTCCTTTGGTGGGAAAAAAAGAATATTTTTCCCTCACAACGAAACACTTTCATCTTTTACTGCCAGATCACCTGTTCACAATACCTTTTGTGATCACCTGTATTGTGAACAGGTGATCACAATACCTTCAATTTTCTTGTGATCACCTGTTCGCAAAACCTCTGAATTGCTCCATACCAACACCCTTTCCCAAAATGCACTAAGTGTCGCATCTTCAAATAGCGGTGTAATAGGGGATTTAATTGTTCAGAAGCTTTTAATTTTAACCCTTCCACACCTGTCATACCATTGTTCACCATATTCCTTAATTGCACTACCAGGCCTACTGCCACTAATTGAAATATTTCTGTGATGATGTTTTTATTATTCCTTAAGTGCTTTACTTCCACACAAACACTATACTTACTAAGAGAAATATATTTGTAAGATTTTATGTCTTACAGTTTAATGACGTTTTCAGGTTTCCGTTGCATTTGTACTGTGTATAACAATCCCTCATTTGCAAATTCAGCAGTTAATGATTTATTGTTGTAGATTTTATAACCTTTATGTGAATAAATCATGGATAATTATTTTTTTAAATTAGTACCGAAAAATTGGTATTTTTGTATCAATACCGGGATTTGAATACCGGAAAAAGATGACCGGGATCCCAAAATCTCAGTATTGCAAACTCTAATCGGGATCTGGAGCTTTTCTTAGCATCAAGATTGTTCAAAATCCTTCTGACATGCTTTCAATGGAAGACCACAGGAGGCATTAAATGGAGTGTACTGAGGATGGTGGGGGTGGTTTATCAAGATCATCAATGCACCAGTTGGAAGAAAAATAGGATGCTGGCAGGTCAGCTTCATCCTTTCTGAACTGGCAATACAACCATCTGGTTTTGACAGAAGTGGAACAGAGATGGGCAAAAGTTGCGGCCAACAGCTCTGGCAAGAGACCAGAATGCTCAACTACCATTTGGACAAAAGGCAAGTTTTCAACTCTTAGCCTGTTCGAAGTCTAGTTTGGACTAATTAATAACTGCTTTACAATTGTTGCGAGTGTTGGTGTAGGCAGAATATGAACCTGGATACAAGTCAATTGCACAATTTTGGATACATGTCAATTGCAATATGCAACATTCTTCTCTTGGACAGCCATAGCACAGTTATTGGAAAACTAAGGTTTACATAAAGGAGGGGATTTTATGGTGGAGTGTGGAATAATGGATTTCATTCCTACAATAATAATTTCACTGACATGATCTGAGGAAACTTTGACATCAGAAGATTTGAAACAGTAATCCAACCAAAGAAAAGAAAAAAGGAAATCTTGCAGATCATTCCAGTTTGCATTCTTGTAATACCAAACAATGCAAGGTTGAGAATGGCCATAAGAAAAAGGCTCCATTGGAGAAGAGACCATCACCAAAGTTGAGATCTGATGTGCCCTAGAGGACGACTCACCTCATTCTTGTATTTAGAAAGGTTGTTTGTGAGAAAAATATCAAGTGTTTTTGGCTGTGTGGTTAGGATTGTCTGCTATTCTGGTAGGTCAAGGTGTGTTTGTTTTAATTGCAATCTCCAGGGTTCCCCCTATATGCTGCTGTAGCATCTGAAAAGGCAAAAGGCCAAGGTCAGTAAGTGTGTGTATGTATGTATGTGTATTGTTATGTAGAGTGGCGGCACCTGGCAACTTCATAGCCAGGGAGACAACAGTCCATAAGTGATGGAACAAAACATCTAACGCCTACAACTCGAACACCAAGGCACTAACCATTAATTACACCTGATCTCCTGACTCCCAACCTTGGCCATGTGGAGGCCACCAGGGACCACTTCTAGCTGAGACTCTTACTGGGGCTATCAGGCATGTTTGGAAGTCCAAGGTATTGAAGGAAAGGAAAAGGAATTTAGAGGGAGACGTATGGGAGTAGGAAGGAAGAAAGGAAGAAAGAAAAGAAAGTAGACAGAAAGCAAGGGATGAAAGAAGCAGGCAACCCCTGAAACAGAAGAATAAAACTTGGTTAGAATAAAGTTGTTGTTATTTGGTTTTTAGAAGCATTGGCAACTAAGGCCATATTGCTCCGGGAATATGCGGTGGTCATTCCCTGACCTTTCCGCATCCTTCGTATTTGGTGGTGATAGGCTCAAACCCCAGTCTAATCAAGAAGCGTGTGCTACACACTGCTGCTCCTTCCCACCTGGCTACGGAAGTGCCAGTTAGAGTAAAGTAAAGAAGTAAAGAAGAATACTAATGATAAAAAACTATCTATCCTGCACAAACATAAGATAACTGATCCTAAGAGTCCCAGTCAACTTAAATGGGGTACAACCCAATTAAACAACAAAAGCCCAGCCTATGGTTGGGACAACACCATTCTGATCTAAAGAATAATTTTGCATTTACAAATTAGTCAGAATAAATATATAAAGCCAATGTGTAACTTGCACATCAGCATAATAATAATAATTAACTTTCAAAATGAAACTTTTGAAAGTGTTAACAATTCCAGTGCACTGCATCACGTAGCAGTTTCGATATAACACAACTTCTGTTAATTTTTTTTTTTTTTTTTTTTTATGTGAACCCCAAACACGAGAGGTATTAGAACCTATAGTACTTAGTATCGTGCTTGGGTTGGAGGTTCAGAAGACGAAAAAATATATTTGTTGACATTGGACTTGAACTTCTGTAGATTGTAATTTTCAGGAAATACGTACGAAGGAAGTTTGTTCCAGAAAACAGCAGTTGAATGAATAAATGAGGAAGATGAAAAGTTGGTTCTGTGGTTTGAAGTTGGACAGAAAATGGATGTTGGCTGGTGGCGGCATGTGTTCGGACTGTTTTGAAAGGGAGAGCGGGAATTATAGAAGCCAATTCAGAAGAACAGTGCCCGTGGAAGTATCTGTAGAAGAGGCATGCAGCAGAAACAGTACGTCTATGAGAAAGCGAAGGGAGAGACTCTGTTAGAGATGAATCATTAATTAACCTAACTACCCTCTTCTGAATGGAATCAAGAAGCCTGAGAGAGGTTTTGGGGACACCACCCCAGATGTGGGAACAATATTCAATGGCAAGGCGGATTTGCGATTTATACAGAGTGAGCAGCTGTTTGGAAGAAAAGTTGCACCAAGAGCAAAAGAGAAAACCAAGTTTTTTAGATGCAGAGGAAGCAATATTTGTAATATGCTTGTGCCAAGAGAGATTAGAAGTCAGGGTAATCCCCAAAAGAAATATATCATTTTGCCTAGAAATCGGAGTGTCACTAAAGATAAGCATAGGAGCAGAAGAATCCTTTTTGCGAGATATAAGACAAGACTGAGTTTTAGAAGGGTTGAAATCAACTAAGTTGTTTTTGCCCCACTGGAGAATTACCTGAAGATCGGCATTTAAGAAAATGGTAGCAGATTTTCGAGAAGTTAAAGCTGATTGAGAAGGACAAGTTTTCTCAAATTGGAAAGTGGAATGCAATGTGCTATCATCGGCAAAACTATGGATAGGATTTCCAGTCAATGGAAGAAGGTCATTAATAAACAAGAGGAAAAGAGTGGGTTAAAGAACTGAATCTTGGAGGGCACCAGCATTAGTGGAGAAGTTAGAAGACAGAGAGCCATCTACTATCACCCCCAGTGAGCGATCAGAGAGAAAACTGGATAACCAATTACTAAAAACAGTTGGCAAACCATAAGACGGAAGCTTGTTTTGAAGACCTTTATGCCAAACACGATCGAAAGCTTTCGAGATATCAAGAGCAACTGCTTGTGTTTCACCAAACTTTTCCATTGAATTTATCCACAAATGAGTAACATAAGCCAGAATATCACCAGTGGATCAAACACTAACGGAATCCGTACTGGCAATCGTTGATCAAGGAGGAAGGTTTCTAGATAGTTTAAGAGTTGGCAGTTAATTGATTTCTCCATTACTTTAGAGAGTGTAGAAGTAACTGCAATGGGACAATAATTGGATGGGAGGGATTTGTCACCCTTTTTAGGAACTGGCTGGATATGAACAAATTTCGAAGCAGAAGGAAAAACACCTCTGGAACAAGAAAGTGGAAAATGCGGCAAAGAACAAGAGTAAGTTTAGGAACACTAGTTTTGAGAACAAGTGAAGAAATACCATTGAGACCTTGAGCTTTCTTAGCATCAAGATTCATCAAAATCCTTCTGATATCCTTTTGACAGAAGACCACAGGAGGCATTGAACGGAGTGTGTTGGGAATGGTGGGAGGTATTTTACCAAGATCATTAATACATGAGCTGGAAGAAAAATGAAATGCTAGCAGGTCAGCTTTATCCTTGGCTGAAGTGACAACAGAACCATCTGGTTTGGACAGAGGTGGGAGCAGAGATGGGCAAAAGTTGTGGCCAATAGCTTTGGCAAGAGACCAGAATGCTCGGCTACCATTAGGGCAAGAGGCAAGTTTTCTACTCTTAGCCTGTTCAAACTCTAGTTTGGACTGATTAATAACTGCTTTACAACTGTTGCGAGCTTTGGTGTAGGCAGAAAATGAAACTGAAGAATTAGAAACAAGCCAATTACGATATGCAACATTCTTCTCTTGAACAGCCTTAGCACATTTATTGGAAAACCAAGGTTTAGATAAAGGACAAGATTTTAAAGTGGAGTGTGGGATAAAGGATTCCATTCCTACAAGAATAATTTCACTGACACGATCTGAGCAAACGTTGACATCAGAAGTTTTGAAACAGTAATCCAACCAAAGAAAAGAAGAAGTCTCGCAGGTCATCCCATTTTGCATTCTTATAATGCCAAACAACATGAGGTTGGGAATAGCCATGAGATAAAGGTTCCATTGGAGAAGAGACAATCACCAAGTTGTGATCTGAAGTGCCTAAAGGACCTCTCACTTCTACCGTGTGCTTAGAAGGGTCGTTTCTGAGAAAAAGATCAAGCGTATTGGCTGATTAGGATTGTCTGGTATTCTTGTAGGTAAATGAACAATCTGCGCTAGGTCATTAGTAATTGCAAAAGCCTCAGCATCTCGACCAGCTGGGTCGGTGTGACTAGAAAACGGAAGTGAGCTGGAGTTTTGAACATTAAAATCACCAAGGAAAATTACCTCACTGTTAGGAAAGTTGGACTGGTGAAAGTCAAGTTGCAAAGAGAGGAAGTCAAAGAGCTCCAAGTGATTAGTGGAGTTGGGAGAACGGTAGAGACAACAGACGAATTTGACACAATGAGGTAGAGAGATTTTAAGCCAGAGAAGATCAAAGAGAGGAGATTCCAAATTGCCAAGTCTCTGACAGGGAATATCAGAATGGACATATGCACAAGTAGCACCTTTGAGGCGAAAGGATTCATACAGTGAATAATTTGGGCATCTGAGATGAGCAGTAGTTGAATCAACCGATAACTGAGATTCTGTCAGAAAAAGTACATGGGGTTTGGCAGACTGCAAGTGGAAATGGACATCGTTGAGATTAGAATTGAGACCACGTATATTTGTGAAATGAATTAGGAAGTGCTTGGGATGTTTAGATCTTTTCGCAGATAAGCTTGCTCTATTAGTTTGACAATTCATGGTGTATTCAATAGTAAGAAAAAGTGGGTGGGACATGCTGTATGAAGTAATGAACTTTTTGGATATGGCATACACATGGTAAGAATATACCCAGATCCTTGACATAACGTGGCCTCAACAATGCTGCCTGCATACACACTACTCGGACTACCTCCAGTCACTATCTGGCAGAGTAGAGGTAGCAAGATTATACACTAGCTGATCCGGAAGCCTCCTAGAGAGTTACCAATAGGTTCGGTCCGGTGTACTAACCGGTCCGATGTTGATACGCGGCCAGCCTGCGAACACCGTTTTAGAGCTGTACCCTCAAAATGTAAGGAATATTGGATCTCGTCACGACGTTCATCATAACTTCAAAAGTCATCAATCATACTGCATGATGGAAGAGATAGGGAAGGGTTGACCAGAACTTAGCTCTAGAGACTAAACATGGGTTCCACCACTTCAAGCCTCCAATAAGCAAAGTGGTGGTACTTCACTGGTTGATGAGAGTCATCTACCACCTAGAATTTACATTACCAATCCATAGACGACAGTTCGTAAGCGACGGAACAAAACATCTAAAGCCTATAACTCGAACACCAAGGCTACAAAGCACTAACTATTAATTAATTAACATTAATGGCCACTAACCATTAATTAACTTGCCCAAACACCAGAGACAAAACAATAACATGCATACTTCTTCAATTGTATTCCTAAATAGTGTTGTCAAATCATCTACTCAGCCAGAACTCACTACATTAACTTGACCTCAAGAATGCAAAATAGTTTGCACTTTAACACTCAAGAATATTCTACCTTTTATCTTGTGATTAACCATATACAACCTGCACAAGAGCCTTAAACAACATAAACAAGCTGAATTATCATTACAGTTCCATGCTAAACACATCAGTCTTTTCTATTTAAACATTCAATGCATTTAACTTGTTACTATGTTTGCATAAACCTCATTTCAGCTCCATCATAGTCAACTTCCTTTTCCAAGACAGTTTGTCAGTAAAAGTTCAAGTTTGAATTCACAAAGTTTGGGTCACAAGTTTAAATTTATCTTTCTTTCGGTTATCAATTAAACTGGGTTTGTTAAGTTCTAATCTCAGGTAACAAATAAAACTCATCCAGACAAGTACTTGAATCCAACCGAGAAACTATTAAAACATCTTAACAATATTATAACAGCCCTCTCACTTAGGGCATTACGAGAGGCACATTATCAGCATACAGCAATGACCAAGTTAATTTAAAATACATTAAAAGGTGTGTCAGTTCAACAATTCTGCAACTCAGTCACTACAGTCTTAAAAAGATATTATTTACCCCATTGAAAAAGGAAAAAAAAAACATCAAACTTGATAACATTTATCAGCTCAACAACATCAAGTGGTCTGTTACAACCGTAACCATGGCGGCAACATTATCAGATCTATTCAAAATCAGCCTCAAAAATATAATTCAGCACTCATGAATCCTTTAATAATACTTAGCATTAATCACCATCAAATGAAGTAAACTATTAAGGGAATATATACAAGTTGGAAAACATCTAGCCCCAACCAGAGGAAATGTGACAGTTACAGGTTAGCCTCCAAAACCACTGCTCACCCATTTATGCAAAATACAATAGTGCCTTACTGCTCATTTACATCAGGTTCGGCACTATAAATTCTCTTTCTCCTTCTGAACAGTTTGTCAGCGAATTCAGAAAGAGCCAGGAGGAGAACTTCCTGCCAAAAAAGGCAATTCATCCACATTATAAACATTGGTTAGCATTAGCATAGGCATATGATGCAAGAAAGATGGCTTATGCAGCATCAGCCAAAAAAAAAAAAAAAACACTTCCATTTCACCCCTCCATTCATTCGAAATACCTGTCCAGCTGAGCCTTAAATTTATTTAGACTATCAACTTCCACAACAAGGGATGGAAGTCTGTTCCACCAACCAACTACCCACTGGCTAAAAGCAAATTTCCACACATCTATCCTACATCTGTCTTTCTTCAATCTGAATTTATGCCCTCTCAGGTGATACAAGGGATTATTCAGAGCAAGAGGAAGAATCCCATCGGCATTGAGCATGTTCAAACCATTCAAGGCTTTATACACCTCTATCTCACCTCGCCGGTGCCTAGTCTCCAGACACTGTAATTTGCAAAACTTAAACCTTTCTTCGTAAGAGCAACCCTTTGTTCCATTCTCTAATCTTGTTGCCCTTCTCTGTACTCGTTCCAGCAGCTCTACATTCTTCTTGAAATGAGGCCTCCAGACCTGTATACAGTACTCAAGGTGTGGCCTGACCATTGCTTTATACAAGGGAATAATCACCTCCTTATCCCTGCTAGAAAAAATCCTGTATATCATTGACAAGACACCATGAGCTACTCTTGCAGCCCATCTGCACTGCTCAGAGAACTTCATATCTGCCTGCACAATTACCCCCAGGTCCCTTTCATTCTCTACCACTGTCAGTGTAGTACCACAGAGTTGATACGTTGCTCTGGGGTTGCTGTTTCCCATATGTAGTACTTTACATTTGTCAATGGTAAACTTCATTTGCCACCTCTCAGCCCATCTGCTCAACCTTTCCAGATCCTGTTGAAGCATAGCATCAGTAGTGTACTTAACAATCCTGCCAACCTTTGTAGCGTCTGCAAACTTGGACATTAATCTTGATATACCATCATCAATATCATTTATAAATACAGAAAACAACATTTGTAAACTATTCCTTAAATCCAAATATAAGCAACAATCTAGTATTAAGTAGTCTACTGTCTCCTGAACACCACATTTACATAACAGGGAGGCAGCCAGACCAAAATTAAATTACTTGTAATTTAAGCTGCCGTACCCAGTCAACAAAAATGTTACATTTAATCCTGGATTTAACCAGGTCAGTTGTTGTTTTGTAAACTCTGCAGCATTAGGAAAAAACTTATTAGTCATTCTGGCCCAAATATGTCTGCCAATCCTGTATGAACTCACTTTAGATTGTAGTGTTATCATCCTTCACAGGCATGTTTAAATCTATATAATAATCACCAGCTCTAGCTGGTAACCCCTTTCTTCTAAAATATTGAAGATGTAGAAATAAAACATCATAGTAAATAGGTAATTTCCAATTAAGAACGTGTAAGGCTACTGTAGAAACTGTTTTACATGTTCTGGAGGTAGCCAAAAAGAAGAAATGCTGCGCTTGTGTTATGTATTTTTTCACTGAATAATTAGCAACTTGTGAGCCCCAAGCACCAGGAGCATAACAAATTATTGGAAGTAAAATACTTTTATAGTAAATTTTTAAAGTTCTAGGCTTAATACCCCATGCTTCTTTAGTAATTTTTATTAATTTTCCTGTTTAAAATGTGATCTTTTGCAGCACATATTTTGTGTGTGCAATAAAACTAAAATGGTCATTCATCATTATGCCTGGGTATTTATATAGGTTCTAACCATTTGTATGACATTACCATTAAGTTTTAAAAAATGGGGGCATGTTTAGGTTTAAATACTCTTTTAAAAGCATTTGCTTGGTTTTTGTGGTAGAAATTTTAAGTTTGTGAACTTGACACCAATTATTTAAGCTTCCAGTATATCATTTGCTCTCTCTTCAAATTCTAATCTTGACTCACCATAAATAACACCACCAAATCATCCATGTATGTTATCTTAAGGATCTTTTCATGTCGTACAGCAAGCCACCCATCAAGGACCACATTCCAGCAAATTGGGCCTAAAATGGATCCCTGAGGGCAGCCCCTGGTAACAGGCCGAAATATGGATCAATACTCAGATGAAACAATAAGACTTCTATCACTGAACACCCCAGCCTCCTTGAACCTCGCCAGGACACTTTGGCACTATACAGTGTCAAAAGCCCCTTTAAGTCCACAAAGAGGCTGACAACATACTTGGAGTCTGTAGACAAAACTGAGTCCATGACAGCCGACCGGGCTAGCCGAGTGGGTAAAGTACCTGCCCGGCAACCCAAAGGTCGCGGGTTCGATTCCCGCCTCGGGCTTGGATCAAAGTACTGCAAAAACCTTGGGAGGTGCAATATGGCCACAGAAGCCGATGCGCCAACAACTATCAAATCAAAAAAAAAAAAAAAAAAGAGTCCATGACAGACCTGATCACATCAACCATAGATTTGCCCTTAGAAAAGCCTAAGTGAGTTAAAACTTGTAAATTGTTACCATGATAGTATGTCAGGAACCTTCCAGCAATCAGTTTTTCAAGCACGTTTCTCAAAACTGAAAAAAGGGCAATGGGTTAATAAGATGAGGGCACATTCAAGCACAGGTTCTTACACTTTTTTTATTCATGACCCCTTTTCATAAGATGAAATTATTAGCGACCCCTGGTAGTACTGGTTAAGTTAAGTTAGACTTTTTATACTCTAGTCACTGGAGTCTAGTGTCAGATCTTAATTATACGAACGATTATTGAAATTGTGTTCATGTAATCATACTTGACGACGTTTATTTCAGCAATAAACTAAACGAATATAGAATGAAAGGTTGTAGTCCATAATAATTTCAATAGTTCTATAACAAATATTTAATTTACTCACATTTATCAATGTTTGCTGCGACCCCCAGAATCTTTTTTGAGACCCACAATTTAAGAACTGCTGCATTACAGGATTCCCCCGGATTTTTAAGTATGATTTTTAGATTACATCTTTTCCAAGTCCTTGGAAAAGAGCCATCACAGAAACATTTATTCAAAAGATTTGAAATCAACTGTGGAGCAACCCACCACACTCTTTTTAACCAACAACCTCCAGAAATTCCAAACCAGGTCACTTGCCATCCCTCACTGATTCGATCGCTTGTGAGATTTCTTCATTTATAAATGGTTCCTCGTAAACTAAACCAGAGTAAATAAGTCAAATGACCAAATCTCTCAGGTGTGATTGATGAGTGCTTTCTGGGACAGAAATATCTTGGTGGATAAGCCCACTCAAGATGGCATTCATCGAGTCCGACCAAGTAAGAGTCTCCTGTCTATCAGGTGTTAAAATGGAAGAAAAGATCTCACTGGGATGGATCTTATTAGCAACCATCTTGTATGCCATCCTCCAAGGCTCATTATTTAATGCAAGTTTAACCAAACATTCCCAGGCCAATTTTTTCTCTTTATAAATATTATTAAAGTAAAGATGTCTGGGTGACTTATAAAGCTCAGCCAGACAGTCCATTTCATCTCTAGGCCTATTTCCTCATTTCACTCTCTGAAAATCACACCTAGCAGACTTTAGTTGATTTCTCAAATGTCAAATTTTGAGTCGACCAAGGCATATAGTTATTCTATCTTTTCTTTTTCTTAAAAGAATAATCGCAAACAGGCATGATTAGTTTTTGCACCTCTACAACACAAGGAGTCGAGCAATATCATTTATAACTTCAGGCATAGCTACCTCTCTCTCTCTCTCTCTCTCTCTCTCTCTCTCTCTCTCTCTCTCTCTCTCTCTCTCATTTTTCAGTCAAAATTTCCCCCGGTTCGTTCCTTGCATTTTATATCTAAGGAAATCATGCGATTTCCTAGGGTAAGTCAAATTTGGGCCTGAATGAATTTCAAAATCATGCAATGGTCACCTGCCAACCAAACCTTAACCCTCCTATTGTGTTCGGGTCGATATGACCCGGTCACCTTCTTTTAATGCCAATAAATCCTATATTTATTTAAATATTTTGTTGCCGCTCTATGACTTTTACTAAATTACCCCAATAACAGTGTACCTAGACTAACAAAAAAATTTTACAGTTAGTTTTTTTTTTTTATAAACGTAATTGTTACACTTATTGTGCTCGGGTCAATATGACCCGACGATCAGTTTTGTTAAAATTTAAGGAATGAGAAGCGAATTATTATCATAAATGATTGTATTTTATTAGTTTTGTTTTATTTTCATAGAAATAACTTACATTACCATGTTTCTTGAACAAGTTTCAACATGTGCATTATTTGCGCACAGTGATTAGAAATTGTTGTGTACTAAGAGATTGTTGACAGACAGTGAAATTGAGAAACTTTTGTATGCTTCTCATGGTAATGATAGTATTTCTGAAGTAGAGGACCAATTGTCTGAAGCAGAGGTGCATAGTGAATCGGATGATGAAGTGGAACCTACGGTTTCAGATGAAGCTGTTGTGGCTAATTACATAACCTCAAAAAATGGCAATATAGTGTGGAATTGCAACACACCTAATCAACAAGGAAGATTTTTTTCAGAAAATATTAATACATTGAATCCTGAACCAACAAGGTCCACTACGTCTAAAATATATGATATAAAATCCTCCTACTACTTATTTTTTATGCCAAAAATTGTAAACTTAATTTTGAAGATGTCAAATTTAGAAGGAAAAAGAATTTATGGTGACCAGTTGCAAGAACTAACAGTAGTTGAATTAGAAGCATATTTCGGCCTACTGCTTTTCGTTGGAGTGTATAAATCTCATGGGGAGGCAACCTCCAGCCTATAGGATGGAAATGTAGGCCACCCTGTATTCGGGGCAATAATTTCCCTCAATGATTCCATGTAATTTCGCAAATAATTCACTTTGACGATAAAGGAACTCTATCACAATGGCGCCAGACTGATAAATTAGCTGCCATACTTGTGGGATGAATGAGTTACAATTCTACCTATAGTCTATAATGCTAATGAAAATGTAACAGTAGATGAGCAACTGGTGCCTTTTAGAGGCCATTGCCCATTTAGGCAGTAAATAGTCAACAAGCCAGCCAAGTACGGAATCAAGATTTGGACTTTGCGATTCTGTAAACGCTTATGCATATAACATGCAAGTATACCTTGGAAAAAAAAGTGAACCTCCAGAAAAAGGCCAAGGTAAAACAGTTGTGCTAGACCTTACTTATGGTCTAAAAGGGCAAAATGTAACGTGTAATATTTTTTTTTTTTTACATCTTACGAACTGGGGCAGATGCTACTGAAAAGAAATATTGCCATGCTTGGCACTATTAAAAAAAAAAAGCCTGAATTGCCAACCGAATTGGTCTGCACCAAGAAGGAAGTACTTTCTTCAAAGTTCACTTCAGCAGTAACACAATGGTAATTTCTTATATTCCGAAACGGAATAAAAATTTGACACTCATAAGCACCTTCCAACACAATTCCTGTGTGTGTGTGTGTGTGTGTGTGTGTGTGTGTGTGTGTGTGTGTGTGTATGTGTGTGTATGTGTGTGTGTGTGTGTGTGTGTGTGTGTGTGAGAGAGAGAGAGAGAGAGAGAGATAAAGATCATAAAAAGCCATTTATGATTTTAAATTACAATAAAACAAAAGGTGCTGTAGATACTCGTAGACAAGTTGGTTACAACATACGCATGCAGATGACAAACTAAAAGATGGCTAATGTCTATCTTTTATAATATGGATGTTTCTGCTTACAACACTTATGTTCTGTGGTGCGAAGTAAATCCAACCTGGAATGCTGGGAAACTTACAAAATGTCGACTATTTCTTTAAGAACTGGGTAATTCCTTGATTGCTCCCTTACTGCAAGAAAGAAAACACCTTCTTCAAAGTATTCCTGCTGCTGAAATGGTTAGAAGGGCACGATCGTCAACCAGCACTGCCAAAGCAAGGGAACAGCTGACCACAAATAAGCGTAAAAGACGTAATTTTTGTCCCTCTTCGAAGGACAACAAAACCAATATACTATGTTGTAATTGCTCAAAATACGTATGTAAAGCTTATGCATATTACTATACTGCCAAGACTGTAAAAAACTAAATGTATGATATAACTATGTTTTTCAGATGTAAGTAACAATTGTTTATCCATTACTGCCATTCATAAACAAACTTTTGGTCAACAAATGCTACATATATTCTTATTTTATTATTTAGTAAACACATACTACCATATTAATTTAACACCAATAAAATGACACCCATAGACGCACGGGTCTACGGGTCTAGGGGCAAATTCTTAGCAAATATAAATTGTTCCAATAGATCTCTCTTTTGATCAGTATCAGGACTATTCCACAAGGTGGAGGCATTTGCGTCCATACAAATTACTACTTTTTTACCTGCCAATTTGAATTATGCCTGTTCTACATAATTTAAAAATGGTTCAATTTATTGATTCTGCTGACTACACTGAAAATATACTGAAATTACAAAAATTTGACTGAAAGAACCTTTGAGGCATGCACAAGCCGAATGTGTAGAACATAGCCCCACAATTTTGGTTACAGTAATACCAGGATCCAGGACAGCCACAGCAGCCCAGACCCTGGCAACTGCATTTCTCCTCCTGCCAGAAACTTCAGTGACAGATTATACAATCTTAGCACTAAATGGTAAGCCTTTAATTGCTCCTTTATACGAATAAAGTTCTTACAACATGAGAATTTTAATCATGTTGTTTATCTGCTAATATGGAAATATCATTCATAACTATCGCCAAACATTGACAATTTATTTGAAGTGCCTTGATACTTTCACTAACATTTGTATCTGTTAAGTGCACATTATACATAATTTTTTCTAATTTTGGTTGCATTCTGAGCTCTTATGTATTTGGGACACTTTGCATCCCGATACGAATGGTCAGCATTTTTCTTTCTTTACTTGCAGTTTGGACAAACTGCAAGTGAAGCCTTATTCGGATAATCTTCGACTTGGTGACCAACCACACCACACCACACCACAATGTCCGCATGTTTTCAGTCTGATGGCAATTCCTTACTGAATGCCCACAGTTCAAACAACGTGAGGCTATTAGAAAGTCTTTTATACCATGTGAGGTCCAACCAATGAAATTCCTGCTGCCGGAATTTATCAAAATTTTCCTGACAGGTGCAGGAGCTTCAAATACCTAATGTGCACTGTTTTTATTTCTAGACTTTAATTTAAATCTTATTTTAACAGATTTCCTAAAATCCTCTGTGATTTTAAGAAATCTGTTCCACGATATTTTTACCAAAGAGATCTTCTAAAAATTCCTCATCACTATCATCTTTTCCAATAAATGTTTAGTTTATTAACGTTGGATTTAACTTCTTTGGGAAATCCACATTTAATTTGTTTTCACTGAATTTCTGATAATTCTTTAATTTATCAAGGTCTCATTTGGATAAAGTTTCAATTAAAACACCCTTATCTCGGATCTTTCTTACTGATTTTATTTTAACCTTTTTAAATTCTTCTTTAAAACTTTTAGAAACCATTTGTTTGATTCTTTCACTGGACTTCATCTCACAGCTTCTATAACCATGACTATAACTATGTTTTGCCTGAGTACCCTTTAGTAACACATTAACATGTTTGCCTACATTGGTAGCGGCAGAAGCTGTGTAACTGGTTGCTGTAACTACTTTATTTTCATGTTTAGCTTTTAATTTAGCATTCTCTGTTGTGAGGTCCAATACTATCCTTTCCACAGATTTGAAAATTTTTGTTGTGTCCACTATTATGGAGGGCATAACTTTCACACAACTTTTAAACACATCTAATAAATTATTTTTTAGTGCAAATATAAAATCTAAATCTGCAGTATCGTTTAACTGATCTGAATTTGAAATATTAATATTACTATAATCAGGTTCAACTTGAGTCTGAGACAATGGGGGGGGATACCTCCCCAGGTACGTTAACGAACTTATTAAATGGTTGCTGCAGATCCTGCAGCCCTGCTTCCAATAACTCTGGGGCAATTGTTAAATTGTCCGGCATAGGGGACACAGATGATAATAAATTTTCATCCGACATTGTAGAACAATACAGATTAAAAACACAATTAGCAAAATAAAGCGTGATACCAACTATGTTTAAAATATCAACAATAAAAATTACCAGCACTAGAATCAGTCCTCTAGTACTAAAACATATAAAATCACTAAAGTTTGAGATTTTATAACTTCACTTCACTTGATCAGGGGCACCACAAAATTACCAAAAAAAAGTAATTTGACAAAATGTCCAAAATAAAAGCTTCACCTCTCCAGGACTTACTGAGAGCTCAGAGGCCAGCTCCAAAGTTATAGAAAATTAGCCAAATTTGCTACTAGATGGCTATTTTCAGATTGTCAAGAATCATTTTTAAAGCTAGAAATGGAGATTACCTGGACCTCTAACCAGTATGACTATATATACCACAAAAGGCATTGTAAGTTTCAATAATATAAGACAATCTAAAATAAATCAGCAGTTATTAGACAATTTTTAAAACTGCTCTCCCACTGAAGAACTGCCATAAGAAAATAGGGAGAGGCCAATTGAAAAGCCAGGTCTTTAGCAGGTGGTAGATTTCAAAACAAGCTCCTTAATTTTCAAATTTTCAGATTGTTACTTCAATTTTTAGGTATGTAGCAGAATTAGAAAAGTAACAATTTTTTAAAATTTACTTAGATAATTTTTAGAAGGAGAAGACGATAACAATATGTCGGCAGCAAATAACTTGAAAATCAAAAATAGCTCCTCAGTCCCTCCTAGAAGCGGAGCAGGCGTTTACGCTATTTAAAGATATTTATAGTCCAAAGAGGCAATAAAGATCGGGAGAACAGTGAGTCCATGTATAGCCAAGGGCAATAAATTGTGACAAAAGCAGCACTGTCCAGTACTTCTGCAAAAAAAAGCAACGAATTTATCTAATTAGCAGTCACGGGCAGAAATCATCCTGACCACTCAACAAAGAGACTTGTGTCAGCCATGAGGTTCATAGTTATCAAATCAATACAGATGATTCCATCAAAGTAATGATCAACGGCAGGTAGAACATCATTGTGGTTGCCTGGTAACAAGAAAAAGGCAATATCTATAGATTTAATAATCCAGAAAGACAGGAGCACGAAATAAACACCAGAATACAGGCATATCTCGGTTAACGTTACCTCTGATAACGAAGCTTCGATATAACGAAGTCCGCAATTTCAAGCCCCATTTAACATAAAAAAAATATTCCAGTTTAATCACCTGAAATCTAAACAAATTGAAAAAATTACGGAAACCTTTGGGGCTTCTCGTGGTTGGTTCGAGAAATTTAAAAAACGGGCCAGGATTCATAGTGTAAAATTAACAGGAAAAGCTGCAAATAAGTTTCCAGAAAAACTAAAGGAAATAATTGAACGTGAAAATTTTCCACCAAATTTGGCGTTCAGTGTTGACGAAAGCAGTTTGTTCTGGAAACGGCTACCAACAAAAAGCTTCATTTCTATTGAAGAAAAATCAGCTGCTGGGTTCAAAGCAGCTAAAGACCGTTTAACGTTACTCTTTGGATCAAATGCCTCTGGCGATTATAAATTAAAATTGTTATTAGTTTACCATTCAGAAAATCCGAGGGCGTTAAAAGGTAACATAAAAATGAATTTACCTGTAATATGGAAAGCAAATAGAAAAGTGTGGGTTACCAAGGAGTTATTTACTGATTGGTTTGTTAACCACTTTTGTCCTGAAGTAAAACGGTAATGTCAAAAAAACAACTTTGAAGAAAAAGCTCTTTTGTTGTTAGACAATGCTCCGGGACATCCTACTGATCTTAACACGTTGGACACGCATTCCTGTCAAAGTTGTGTTTCTTCCAGCAAACACAACTTCCCTGATTCAACCACTGGATCAGGAAGTAATAGCATCTTTTAAAGCTTATTATCTGCGTCGAACATTAAGCAATTTAACTGAACTAGAGGATAAAGAAGAAATGACAGTTAAAACTTTTTGGAAAAACTACACCATTAAAAACGCAATTGAAAACATTGATAGCTCTTGGAAAGAAGTCACTAAGAAATGCTTAAATGGAATTTGGCGCAAAATATGGCCAGAAGTTGTACTAGAAGAAGAAAATAACATCCAAGAAATTAGAAATTAAGTTATCCAGATGGCTCAATCAATAGGTTTCGAAAATGTCGATGAAGAGGATGTTAGTAATTTATTGAATGCAGAAGATGATGGTTTTTTTCAGTGGAAGATTTAGAAAACCTTGTTAGCAACAAAGACAAAGATAATGAAGACGAAGTTAAAGAAGTTCCTGCCGAAAAAGTGTTAACAACCATTTAAAAAGGTGCTTAAATGACACTGAAAACGTTTTAAATTTTTTTAGTGAAAATGATCCTGATTTAGGAAGAAGTTTTATTGTTAAGCGATCAGTGTTAAATGCAATAACTCCGTATAGGCAATTGTTAAATGAAAGAGAAAAAAAGCATAAGCAATCAACTTTAGACTCCTATTTTAAAATGTGATTTCACTTTGTATGTAAGTTGACTGTTTATTTAATAAAACTTTTCTTCGTTCGAAAAAAAAGCTTTTCATTTTCTTTAGGTAGGAACGTATCCCTATTCTGGCCATAGTATTTTTGCCTCTGAAAACGAAGTTTCGCTTAACGAAGTAATTTCGTGGAACGCATCCTATTCGTTATTCGAGGTATGCCTGTACATTATACACAACCCAGCAGGTAGGTAAATGAACAATCTATGCGAAGCCATTAGTAATTGCAAAAACCTCAGCAGCTCAACCAGCTGGGTTCGTGTGACTAGAAAATGGAATCCAACTGAAATTGTGAAGATTAAAATCACCACGGAAAATTACCTCACTGTTAGGAAAGTCAAGAGAGGAAGTTTCAAATAGAGGAAGTCAAAGAGTTCCAAGCGATTAGTGGAGTTGAGAGTTGTTGTTGTTATTATTATTTGGTTTTTAGGAGCATTAGCAACTAAGGCCATATTGCTCCAGGGATATGCGGTGGTCATTCCAACCTTTAGTGGAGTTGAGAGAATGATAAAGGCAATTGGTGAATTTGACAGAATATGGTAGAGAAATTTTAAGCCAAAGAAGATTGAAAAGAGGAGTTTCCAAATTACTCTCTCTGACAGAGAATATCAGAACAGACATATGCACAAGCACCACATGTGAAGAGAAAGGAATCATACAGCAAATAATTCAGACACCTAAGGTGAACAGTGGTAGAATCAACCGATAACTAAAATTCTGTCAGAAAAAGTATATGGGGTTTGGACTATAAGTGGAAATGGACATCATTTTAGAATAGAACTGAGAGCATGTATATTTGTGAAATGAATGAGGAAGTATTAGGGAGGTTTAGTTCTTTTTCAGATAAGTTTGTTCTATTAGTTTGACAATTCTTGATGTATTCAGTAGTAAGAAAAGGTGGGAAGACATGCAGTATGAAGTAATGAAATTGTTGGATATGCCGTACACGAGGCAAGAATATACCCTGCTCCATACATAACGTGGTCTTGACAATGCCCCCTGAATACACACCACTTGGACCCCCTCCAGTCACTATCTAACATTGAGATTATACACTAGCTCAGCAGTTCTCAAACTTTCTGAGTCCACACCTCCCTTGACCCATAAAATGTTCCCAGCACCTCCCTTGAAGTAAAACATCTATAATTGTGCAAATTATTATTTTTAATATTTTAATACAATAATTATTAATACATGAAATAATAATACGGTCAGGGAACACAATGCATTCTCTCCCCAGGGCATTGTGATATACAGTGTGAGAACTGCAGCACTAGCTGATCCAGAAGCCTATTAGAGAGTTACCAATAGGTTCAGTCTGGGGGACTATCTAGCGACCGGCTTGCAAACACTTTTAGAGCTGTGCCCTCAAAATTATAAGGAAGATTGGATCTCACCATGGTGTTCATTGTAACCTCAAAAGCCATCAGTCATACTGCACAATGGAAGCGATGGGGAAGGGGGCATTGCCGCAGCTTTCATCTTGAGACTAAACGTTGATTCCACCACTTCAAGCCTCCAATAAGTAAAGTGCTAGTATTGTACCAGTTCATGAGAGTCATCTACCACCTAGTATTGCCTGATAAAACAGAAGGGTGGCATTCTTCAGTGTGGTGTGGGCATCACACCTCAATCACTGCTTACTCTGGTTCGCACCTGGGTGGTCACCTCCATTATGCTAGGTGCCATATGAGAAATTTCTTGTTTCTTAATAACTTCTGGTAGGTTTCTATATTGAAACTAACAGAAGAGACTTGCAAACTATCCATTTCTTTATTTTCAACGATACTGAAAAGTGCTTACTTGAAACTTATATTTTTATTCATTTCAATTTGGTTCAAAAAACTTGTTTTCCAAATAGCTCTATTGGATGACATAGTGGATCTACAAATACAATTATATTTAAATTAAAGTTATATTTAACCGAATGCCTACAATGTTAGGCAACTTCTATCTAGGAACTATCATATAAAAACCTGCTTTTGTCTTAAGATTTCACGATTGTAAGTTGGTTGGCCAAGTCAGCAATTCACCAAACTTATTCATGAAGTCATTTAGCTCCTGTTATGGTGCATTAAATATTTGAAGTTGTAAAAATTCATTAGCTCATATCAGCATACAAATCACTTTATGTATACTTAGTGGTAATATGTATACTTAGACTACATACAATGTATACTTACACTAAGATTTTTTTTGTTTTTTTTTGTTTTTTCTACTATATGTATAAAACAGCTTATGTTAAAGTTTTGCAATGTCAACTTGTTTTATTGTTCATGATGTATTTTCTCAGTACTAGTCTCCCGCTGCTCTTTTGTAATTGTGATTGACAAGGAAGGCAGCATTTATTAATTTAGTGAGAGGGGAGAGCAGTGTTTTGACTTGCAATCTAGACTCTACTAGCAATGAGTTGGGAGTTGAAAACAAAATTTATATTCTTTGAAAATAAATCTTTAATTATAGTAGTTTCTAATAAACTTTCCTTTTATTATTCTTTATTACTTTCTTGCTTTATTGTAAAATGAAAACCTGCAGAATAACTTTGCTTCTTTTTTTTTTAATATGGCTTATTGAACAACTACAGTAAACAATTCTAGTATTCTTTAAAGAAACTATTAAAAAATTTTGATTTTAATGGAGTTTTACTATTTTTTGCAAAAAAGAAAAAGATGGATGAAAATGGTGTGTTTGCAAAAAGAGAGAAACTGAGATGGAGAAGGGTTCAAATAAAGTCAAAAAGGTAGATTTTCTGTCATAAATCCAGTGAGTTGGCAGCTAGGCAATAGGTGATTTTCACATATATGAAACAAGTTAGTTAACAGACATAGTACTACTTTACATTACATTTCAGGCACATTAGCAAATAGTTATAATTCATAATTTATAACAAAATAAGTCAACCCAGCAACAAAAAAATTACAAAGACTCCTAAAATATTCTAAGGAGCACTGAATTTTGAAATGGATCAGAGCTTCTGTTCCGGATTTACAATAATATTTCTGTAGGAGAAATACTGGGGAAGGAATGATGAAATTCAAACTAAACTTAGAACCACCCCAGAGGCTAACAGAATACGTTGAAAATTTAGTACCAATCCACATTTTTATTGTCACCTTTTGATTCCAATTAATGCATAAACATACCTTCATTTATATTGATTTTTATGGGGGAAGGCAAAACAAGGGTTATGAAATTGTAACTAGACCTCAAATTTTCCCCCCATGTACAAATCAAGACCCAAAATTTCAACATTAGTTGAATATGACTTTTCATATAAGAGTAATATACAGAATGTACTTCTTCCATATATATAAATATATTTCTATGGTCAAGAAGAAGGGAAGACAGGGGAAGCTATCACTAACCTTAAAAGCTTTCCTGGGACCAATTAAAACTACACTGAATGTGCTATTGGTTAAACTTTTTCTTATCAAGTAATTTTTAAACATCCAGTAACATACTTCCATTATAAGTTGGGTAATGTACATTTTTTACAGTTCAGGCACATTACTATTTTTTTTTTCATAAAATTGAATTTTTTTTTTCTTTTTCCGTGATTAACTGAAGTGAAAAGTAAATATAGTTATCCCCTTATAAATTAATTACTAAGATTATAACTTTAAAGAATACTTAATAAAACTACATTGCTTTAAGTTCTGAAAACTTAGCTATTCAGTTTAATTATAACCATATAATATTTATCTTTTCTCTAATACTCTCCCTCTCTCTCTCTGCATGCATATATATATATATAATTTTAAGTTTTTAAGAGAGGGGGTAATGAGTATGTAAGCTATAAAAGAGAAGAAGAAACTAGAAACTATAAGGAATATAGATAAAATATATAGAGCCTACAGGTATAGGGTGCAGAATAATCTAAAGAACTATCAGTTGAATCAAGAAACTATAAGGAATATAGATAAAATATATAGAGCCTACAGGGTGCAGAATAATCTAAAGAACTATCAGTTGAATCCGTAGTAAAATTACAAGAAAGTACCTTTAAAGAAAATTGCAAGAAAGTATATGTAGCTTACAGATACCTTCTTGTAATTTTACTATGGATTCAACAGATAGTTCTTCAGACTACTGTGCACCCTATACCTGTAGACTCTATATATATATATTTTTTATACATATATTTATATGTATAAAATATACATAATCGACACTTGTTTTTATATTTATTTTTAATTTAAAAGTCTTGCATAATATACAGGGTGTCTCAAAAATATTGGTACAAATGTTTAGGGGAGGTAGGTAACATCTAAAGGAATGTGAATCGCATAGGAACCCATAACCAGAAACGTCACGGGAAAGTAGTAGCAGAGGCACAAGAAGCAGAAATGACACAAGACAGTAATTAGTGGCAAACATTTATTTGACATAATATTAACAATGGAGTACGAGACGGATGCATTTCTTGATGTTACAACAGATGTTCGAAGGTTCCACCATGAGACGCGATGCATGCGTGACACTGACGCAGCATGGATTGGCAGACACGGTCAAACACACCTGGAGTTTCTTTGACAGTAGCGCAGACGAATCTCGTAACGAGATCCATTTCTGTCTCCACAGGCGATTCATACACGATAGATTTGAGGGTCCCCAAAGAAAGAAATCAAGGCTCGATAAATCAGGTGAGCATGGGGACCAGGCAGCGGGTCCACCACGGCCAATCCATCGATGCGCAAAACGCCTATTCAAATAGTCACACACCTTCCATAATGGGCAGGCGCCCCGTCATGTTGAAACCAAATGTTGCATCTCATATTTGCTGGAACATCATCAAGTAACCATGGTAGAACCTGTTCAAGAAAGATCCGATATTTAGCAAAGTTCGTGCAGGATGGTAACAGGTATGGGCCGACTAAGCAGTCACCAACCATACCTGCCCACACATTTATTGCGAAGCGATGTTCTTCCACATTGGGCGCACACATTCGTGTGGCGACTACTGCTTGAATGAGTAAACCAGAAATTTTCCCTCTCGCGAACTGATGAACAGCGCTGTGTACCGACTTATGGTGACGTTTCCAGTTATGGGTTCCTATGCAATTCACATTCCTTTAGATATTACCTACCTCCCCTAAACGTTTGTACCAATATTTTTGAGACACTCTCTACAAATATATTTCGCAAGGCATGCACGAACTGACTAATGTCCAGGCAGGCTTTGCTTTTTTTGTTAACACTATTAGGCCTGACGCAGCCGAGTGGTCAAGAGCGAGAGTGCAATAGCATGCACTCTTGGAGTGGACCAGCGTTCAAGCCCATGACTACTAAATACAATTAATGTTTGTACTGATGATTTATTGTAAACTCCATGACCTGGTGGTCGTGCTGGAATATAAACAAGAACTTATGCTTCCACTTATCAATGAATTTATTTTTACCATACCGACCGGTCTAACCGGCTGGGTAAAGTGCCTGCCTAACAACCCAAAGGTTGCGAGTTCGAATCCCACCACGGGCTTGAATCAAAGTACTGCAAAAACCTTGGGAGGTGCATTATGGCCACAGAAGCCGATACGCCAACAACTACGAAAGAAAAAAAAAAAAATATATATATATATATATATATATATCAATGAATTTCTTTTTACCATACGAACTGTATCAAAAAAATAAATAATGACTGCCAGCTATTTGTCTAATTTTAATGAAATTTGTTATGACCACAAATCTTTCTATATGAACCAAATATAAAATTTCATAAAAATCCATCCACATAGGTGCCCAATGAAGTCAATGGGCACCTATGCACATATGCTAACCAGAGTGTGTGTGTAATGCCGCGAAGGCATTACACACACACCCTGGTTAGCATATGTGCAGGGAGAACGGTTGGTCTGGTAAGTAGTAGTAGTGGCATGTGATGTGCCTTAAAAAAAAAAAAAAAAAAAACCGGCTAGGGTGAAGTATGCTAATGTGCCTTAAAAAAAAAAAAAAAAAACGGCTAAAGTGAAGAAGGTCAACGTGAGAACCACGGCAAACTTTGGGACACTTACCAGACAAACTGGTTTCCCACTACCGCAGTTTCTCCCTGCATTCTCGGTAAACAGATGGTGTGTGTTATCGGTAGTGGCAGTAGAAGTTGATAACGATGAACTGATCAGTTTTTTCTCGTTATTAAAAGCAGCCTATTGGAGTTCATGATTGTATTCGCAGCTGAAATTTACTTACAGGTACACCCTCCAGACTGCCTCAATCTTAGGGTATTTATCCCCTTTCCCACTGTTTTAAAATAGGAAAACAACTTCTACAGGATCCATCTGTAGAAGTTGGAGCCTGTAGAAGGCTCCATCTCCTTCAGCCGCGAAGGCATTACAAGCACACTCTGGTTACCAAGAATGCAGGGAGACCGGCTGGTCTGGCAAGTAGTAGTAGTCGCATGCGATGCAAGAAAGCAAGTGCATAAGCTTATGCAGCATCAGCAAAAAAAAAAAAAAAAAAAATCACACAATTCCCTCCAAATGCCTGTCCAGTTCCTCCTTAAATTTATTCAACCTATCAACTTCCACAACGACAGATGGAAGTTTGTTCCAGCAATTAACCGCCCGCTAGCTAAAGGCAAATTTCCGCACATCTATTCTACATCTGTCCTTTCTTAATTTGAATTTATGCCCCCTTAAGTTTGTAATTTGAACAAGAGGAACAAGAGGAAGGATCCCATCAGAATTCAGCGTGCTCAACCCATTGAAGGCCTTATACACCTCAATCAGATCACCGCGCAGGTGCCTAGTCTCCAGCCAATGCAATTTGCAGAACTTAAGCCTTTCTTGGTAAGAGGATCCCTTCATTCCCCTCACCAATCTTGTTGCTCTTCTCTGTACACGCTCAAGTAAATCTACATCCTCCCTAAAATGAGGCCTCCAAACCTGTACGCAGTACTCAAGGCGTGGCCTGACCATTGCCTTATACAGAGGGACAATCACCTCCTTCTCCCTGCTAGCAAAATTCCTATATATCATTGACAAAAGCCCATGACCTGCCCTGGCAGCCTGCCTGCATTGTTCAGAAAACTTCATATCTGACTGCACAATTACTCCCAGGTCTTTTTCATTCTCTACCACCTTAAGTGTAGTACCACACAGTTGGTACCTTTCTCTGGGGTTACTTCTACCCATATGCAGTACTTTGCATTTGTCAAGGTTAAACTTCAGTTGCCACTTCTTAGCCCATCTGCCCAAATTATCTAGATCCTGTTGCAGTAGCACACTGCCATTACTGTCATTAACAACCCTGCCAACCTTTCTATCATCTTCAAACTTCGACACTAAGCCTGATATACCTTCATCAATATCATTGATAAATATACAAAACAACAGTGGACCCAACACTAAACCCTGTGGGACTCCACTAATAACATTAATCCACGAAGAGCAGCACCCATTGATTACCACCCTCTGTCTTCTCACACTCAACCATCCTTTTATCCATTGTAGCAACTTAACCTTAATACCATTCTGCTCCAATTTGTACAATAGTCTTCCATGCGCAACAGTGTCAAAAGCTTTCCTGAAATCCAAATATATGATATCAAAATTATTTTTTGCATCCAGTTCCTTTGTAACCACATCATAATATCCTAGCAATGCATCTTTAACCAGCGACTCCATTATTTTACCCGGAACAGAAGTTAAACTAACTGGTCTGTAATTACTCATGTCACCCTTCGATCCCCCTTTGTGAATTGGGGATACATTTGCACATTTCCAGTCCGTGGGAACCACCCCTGAGTCCAATGATGCTCCCATAATTATGGCTAAGGGTTTGCTTAGTTGTTTTGCCGTCACCTTTAATATAACTGGACAGATCCCATCCACCCCAGGTGCTTTTCTTATGTTTAACTTCAACAGTTCTCCTCCACTTTGCTCTCAGTTATTACAAAATCATTAAGTATCCTGCTACAATTTGATAACCTTCTGCCATTTTCAAACCTTAATAATTCCTCACGTGTGAATGTAGATGCAAAATACTCATTCAGTTTGTTTGCTATCTGAGCAGGATCATCAACAGTTGAACCATCGATGTCAAGTGGACCAATCAGATTCATCCCCTTCCTTTTAGAGTTTATATAAGTGAAGAAATGCTGTTTTTCTTAGCATCTTTTGCCAAGAATTTCTCGTAATCTGCCTTCGCCTTCCTAATCTCTTTTGTGATCTGATTACAGACTAGCTTATATCTGCCATAGGCTTCTGAATCGCTTGATAATTTATATGCATCCCATGCATATAAATTTCCCGAAGTTGGCCATGGTTCTCGTGTTGGCTTTCTTTACCTTCATCCAAAGGTCAAATCTTATTCATTACATCTCACAGATTCTCGATATAGATCATATCTACTGCAAGACCAAGTGACAGAATGCCATTGTTAAATTCTGTTTTCTCTAAAATTCCTATGGCTTACTCAGACTTTAATATTATCATCAATTTTGATGTTGTATATTGAGAGGTGGCAGCTATGCAATATACACTTTACATATTGAATTCGAAATTTGAATGTGTCTGCAATTCTGCCCAGACACGATAAGAGGGAGTGTATGATGAGAGCCCTGTCGATCAATTTGGCTCTGGAAAGATTGGGCAAGGCTCAAGGGGTAGAATTTTTTTCAGCCTGGTCTGTACTTGTTAAGAGGAGAGACTGCTTCTACAGGGATGGGAGACACTTAAATAGAAAGGGTGCAAGAATATTTGCTGATGCTATCGAGGCAGTGTTAGGTGGGTCGGAAAACTGCTAGACTGGGGGGATACAAGGACTAATAGATTAACAGTAGCCACTGGCAGAGGTGAAAGTGATTCTTGCACTGCTTCTATTGGAATGAGCAGCAGCCTGGAAAATAAGATGTAGGATATTTCAGAGACTGCTGGGAATCATTGGGGTACAAGTAAACACATGGGTTGTGTTAGGGTAGCTAAGAAAAAGAATAGGTGCATGTATACTTGCGTGTACACCAATGCTAGGAGTTTAGTAAATAAATTTGATGAATTTGAGGTATTGCTCAAAGCATCACAGGTGGATATTGTTGGGATTTCAGTGACGTGGTGTCACACAGATATAAGGAATGCAGAACTGCAATTTGGGGAGTACAATGTCTACAGAAAGGATAGACAGGATAGGAAGGGAGGAGGGGTTATGCTATTAGTTAAGAAACACATAAAATCCAAGGAAGTGAAGCCAGCTGACATCGCTGGACAGTGCAGTGTCGAGTCAGTTTGGTGTGACATAAGCACTGGGAGATCAAAATTGAGAGTAGGAGTGTGCTATAGGCCTAATGACTCTGATGAGTATAATAAGAAACTGTACAGAGAAACAGAGTGGGCCAGTAAATCAGAGAGTCTTATAATAGGGGATTTTCATTTCCCATATTGACTGGAATTTGGGGGCTGGTCACTAACACACTAGCAAGGCTTTTCGGGATTTAATGGATGATTTCTACATCAGCATGTTCGGGAGGCAACTCGATGGAGTAATACTGTTGATTTGATTATCAGTAGTGATCCTTCATGCATTAAGAATCTGCAGATAAATGAACCACTATGTGGCAGTGGTCACATTGTGCTGAAGTGGGATTTACTCAAAGAGGTAAGTACCATTTGGGGTAAAGGGAAGGGTTATTGCTTTTGTATAGGCGACTACGATGGACTGAGACAGTATTTAAATTCTATACAGTGGGACCAACTGATGTTACCAACAGCAAATTCAAATTGGGAAGCATTCAAAGAACTTATCTTGGAAGCTACTAGGCTTTACATACCAACTTAGAAATACTGTTCAAGTTTTAGGCCTAAATGGATGTCAGATGAACTAATGAGACATATGGCAGAGAAGAAAAATGCATGGGATACATACAAATTAACACGTGACACAGAAGCCTATGATAGATACAAGTTGATCTGTAACCAAGTTACAAAAGAGGTTAGACAGGCGAAGGCAGATTATGAGAAATCTTTGGAAAGGGATGCAAACAAAAACAGGAAAGAGTTCTTTACTTACGTAAACTCTAGAAGGAAGGCGATGAATCAGATTGGTCCACTTGTTATCGATGGGTCAACTGGTGATGATCCTGCTCAGGTAGCTAACAAACTAAATGAATATTTTGCATCGACATTCACACATGAGGAATTATTCAGCGAGGGGAATGCCAGAGGTGTATTCAACTCTAGCAGTAAACTAGAGAATCTTGTAATAACTGAGAGTAAAGTGGAGAAGAAATTGTTGAAGATAAACACAAGAAAGGCACCTGAGGTGGATGGGATCTATCCAGTTATATTAAAGGTGCAGCAAAGGAAGTAAGCAAACCCTTAGCCATAATTATGAGAGCTTCCTTGGACTCAGTGGAGGTACCCATGGAATGGAGATGTGCAAATGTGACCCCAATCTACAAAATAGGATCAAAGGGAGACACAGGTAATTACAGACCTGTTAGTTTAACTTCTGTTCCCAGAAAATTAATGGAGGCAGTTAAAAGAAGCACTGCAGGATCATCTAGACAAGACTTCAGTTATAGCTCGGACACAGCATGGTTTTGTTAAGGGGAAGTCTTGCCTGACCAATTTGATTGGATACTATGATGCAGTCACAAAAGAACTGGATGCAGGGAATAACTTTGATATTATATACTTGGATCTTAGAAAGGCTTTTGGTACTGTTGCACATGGAAGACTGCTGCACAAATTGGAGCAGTATGGCATTGGAGGTAAATTGCTGCTATGGATAAAGGGGTGGTTGAGGGGGAGAAGAGAGAGAGAGAGAGAGAGAGAGAGAGTGATAATCAATGGGCACTGCTCATCGTGAACTAATGTTATTAGTGGAGTCCCTCAGGGTTCAGTATTGGGTCCATTATTGTTTTCTGTATTTATAAATGATATTGATGATGGTATATCAAGCTTAATGTCCAAGTTTGCAGATGATACAAAGGTTGGCAGGGTTGTCAAGGACACTACTGACACTATGTTGCTGCAACAGGGTTTGAAAAGGTTGAGCATATGGGCTGAGAGGTGGCAAATGAAGTTTAACATTGACAAATGTAAAGTACTACATATGGGAAACAGCAACCCCAGAGTAACGTATCAACTCTGTGGTACTACACTGACAGTGGTCGAGAATGAAAGGGACCTGGGGGTGGTTGTGCAGGCAGATATGAAGTTCTCTGAGCAGTGCAGACGGGGTGCAAGAGTAGCTCATGGTGTCTTATCAATGATATACAGGAATTTTTCTAGCAGGGATAAGGAGGTGATTATTCCTTTGTATCAGGCAATGGTCAGGCCACATCTTGAGTACTGTATACAGGTCTGGAGGCCTCATTTCAAGAAGGATGTAGAGCTGCTGGAACGAGTACAGAGAAGGGCAACAAGATTAGTGAATAGAACAAAGGATTGCTCTTACGAAGAAAGGTTTAAGTTTTGCAAATTACAGTGTCTGGAGACTAGGCACCAGCGAGGTGATCTGATAGAGGTGTATAAAGCCTTGAATGGTTTGAGCATGAGTACTTAATGTTCAATGCTGATGGGATTCTTCCTCTTGCTCAGAATAATCACCTGAGAGGGCATAAATTCAAATTGAGGAAAGACAGATGTAGGATAGACGTGCAAAAATTTGCCTTTAGCCAGAGGGTGGTTGGCTGGTGGAACAGACTTCCATCCCTTGTCGTGGAAGTTGATAGCCTAAATAAGTTTAAGGCTCAGCTGGACAGGTATTTCGAACGAACAGAGGAGTGAAGTGGAAGTGGTTTTTTTTTTTTTTTTTTTTTTTTGGCTGATGCTGCATAAGCTTGCTTTCTTGCATCAAATGCCTCTACTTATTCTAATATGCATGCTAATGCACCTTAAAAAAAAAAAAAAAAAAAAAAGTCCAAATCCTTCATTATTTCCCCACATAGTCTCCTTATGCAACAGAAAATGATATAGCACTATTGTTAAATTGCAATGTTTTCTCTGAAATTTCTACGTATGGCTCAGGCTTAATATTTTCCTTCGTCCTTTCCAAGGGAGATTTTCTTCCACTTACTACTTTGAAATCATAATATCATATAAACTTGTATTGAAAAGAGAAAAACTGCATAAACAAACTACAGAAATACACTGAAGAATAACTGAATGTGAACATGACAGTCAACTGCTTGTATACAGGGTGTCTCAAAAATATTGGTACAAACATTTAGGGGGGGTAGGTAATATCTAAAGGAATGTGAATCGCATAAGATCCCATAATCGGAAACGTCACCGTAAGTCGGTAGACAGCGCTGTTCATCAGTTCGCGAGAAGGAAAATTTCTGGTTTACTCATTCAAGCAGTAGTTGCCACACGAAGAGCATGCATCGATATACGAACTGTGAGCTGGCAGACATGCACCTAGTGTATGGATTAGCAGAGGGCAATGAACGAGTCGCTCAACAAATTTATGGAGAACACTTCCCAGACAGACATGTACTGGACCACCATTTGTTTGCGCGTGTGCATCACAATTTGTGCAATTATGGGTCATTTAGAGGTAACAGGTGTAGTGCAGGCAGACCACGTTCGACGCGAACTCCCGCCATGGAAGAAAGTGTGTTGAATGCCGTCCAGAATAATCCTACTACCAGCACACGTGCCGCTGCCTTAGGAGTGTCTCGTTGCAGTGTACAGCGTGTCTGACACCACGATTCCTCACACCCCTTTCATCTCCGAAGGGTTCAGTTACTGCTCCCCCAAGATCATCCTTCATGTGTGGCTTTTGCGCAGTGGTTTTTCCAAGAAAGTGTTCAAAACTTGAATTTTCCAGCCTATGTTTTGTTCACGGATGAAGCTTATTTCACTCGTGAAAGCTTATTCAATCAACACAATGCTCATGTGTGGGCTCACAAGAACCCACACGGTATGCGCTCCCATGCGGCACAACATCGCTTCGCAATACATGTGTGGGCAGGTATGGTCAGTGACTGATTAGTCGGCCCATGCCTGTTACCATCCCTCATGAACTCCGCTAAATATTGGATCTTTCTTGAACAAGTTCTACCAGGGTTACTTGACGATGTTCCAGCAAATTTTAGATGCAACATTTGGTTTCAACATGACGGAGCACCTGCCCATTATGGAAGGTGCATTTGTGACCATTTGAACAGGCGTTTTGGGCGTCGATGGATTGGCCATGGTGGACCCGTTGCCTGGCCCCCATGCTCACCTGATTTATCGAGCCTTTATTTCTTTCTGTGGGGGGGGGCCTCAAATCTATCGCGTATGAATCACCTGTGGAGACAGAAATGGATCTCGGGGTGAGACTCGTCTGCACTGCTGCTACTATCAAAGAAACTCCAGATGTGTTCGACCCTGTCTGCCAATCCATGCTGCGTCAGTGTCACGCATGCATCGTGTCTCGTGGTGGAACCTTCGAGCATCTGTTGTAACACCATGAAATGCATCCATCTCGTACTCCATTTTTGATATTATGTCAAATAAATGTTTACCACTAGTGTCATGTCATTTCTGCTTCTCATGCCTCTGCTACTATTTTCCTGTGACGTTTCCGGTTATGGGTTCCTATGCAATTCACATTCCTTCAGATGTTACCGACCTCCCCTAAACGTTTGTACCAATATTTTTGAGACACTCTGTATATAGTTACTGATACCTTTAAAACAATTATAAAAAAAAAAAAAACTACCCACATCATCTGTATATTCCCTCTAACAACCTCTCTAACCTTACTATTATTATTATTTCCTTCTCTGTAACAGCGAGATGTAGACTGTGGTATGTGCACAGGAGGGGCTACATAATGAGGCATCAGACCATTGAGGTTGTCCTTTGATGGACCCTGAAGCAGGAGTGGGTTCCCTGCAAGTCCCTGACCACCGTGATTTTTAGGTCGGAGGCAGTTAGGCCAAAGGTCTGTAGATAAGAGGAGGAGGTCGGACTCCAAATAACTCTATGTAAAATAGTTGCAGTTTAAACTGTAGGGTTGAAACCAGTTAGTTCTCTGACTTGGTTTTTGAGACTATCTTGAGTATCGTAATATTTTGTTTTTAATCTATGAGATACATCAAGGTCATGGCCATGTCCTATGACCTTGGGCGTAGATTATGTGACCGCCTTGTGCATTAAAGCACATTAGATCAGGTTCCTGAGTCCCTGGTCCATTTGGTAATGTGGTTCCTTCAGCACGATCCATTTGCACTGAGAAAGTCAGTTTTCGAGTATGTGTACAACTGCATCATGTCTCTTGACCCTCAATTCCATGGGTTCGGTGACATCTCAGAGCAACATGGGCAAGTGTCTCTGTGGCTTGGCATCCCACTCTACAGGCTGTGCTCTTATTCCTTCCCCTGAAGTTCTTGCCAAGGTAGGAAGAGCATTTATTCTAGTTGTAATAATATCTATGTAGTAGTAGTGGTGGCACGTGATGCAAGAAAGCAAGTGTATGAGCTTATGCAGCATCAGCCAAAAAAAAAAAAAAAACACACCATTCCCTCCAAATGCCTGTCTAGTTCCTCAAATTTATTCAACCTATCAACTTCCACAACGACAGATGGAAGTTTGTTCCAGCAATTAACCACCAGCTGGCTAAAGGCAAATTTCCGCACATCTATTCTTAGGTTCATAATCTGTGGAAGGATACCATCAGAATTCAGCGTGCTCAACCCATTCAAGGCCTTATACACCTCAATCAGATCACTGCGCAGCTGCCTGTCTCCAGCCACTGCAATTTGCAGAACTTAAGCCTTTCTTGGTAAGAGGATCCCTTCATTCCCCTCACGAACCTTGTTGCCCTTCTCTGTACACGCTCAAGCAAATCAACATCCTTCCTAAAATGAGGCCTCCAGACCTGTACGCAGTACTCAAGGCATGGCCTGACCATTGCCTTATACAGACGGACAATCACCTCCTTTTCCCTGCTGGCAAAATTCCTATATATCATTGACAAAACTCCATGACCTGCCCTGGCAGCCTGCCTGCATTGTTCAGAAAACTTCATATCTGACTGCACAATTACTCCCAGGTCTTTTTCATTCTCTACCACCTTAAGTGTAGTACCACACAGTTGGTACTTTTCTCTGGGGTTACTTCTACCCATATGCAGTACTTTGCATTTGTCAAGGTTAAACTTCAGTTGCCACTTCTTAGCCCATCTGCCCAAATTATCTAGATCCTGTTGCAGTAGCACACTGCCATTAACAACCCTGCCAACTTTGTATCATCTGCAAACTGCGACACTAAGCCTGACATACCTTCATCAATATCATTGATAAATATACAAAACAACAGTTGACGCAACACTGAACCCTGTGGGACTCCACTAATAACATTAGTCCACGAAGAGCAGCACCCATTGATTACCACCCTCTGTCTTCTCCCACTTAACCATCCTTTTATCCATTGTAGCAACTTACCCTTAATACCATTCTGCTCCAATTTGTACAATAGTCTTCCATGCACAACAGTGTCAAAATCTTTCCTGAAATCCAAATATATGATATCAAAATTATTTTTTGCATCCTTTGCATCCAGTTCCTTTGTAACCACATCATAATATCCTATCAAATTTGTCAAACAAGACTTTCCCTTAACAAACCCATGCTGTGTCTGAATTATTACTGCAGTCTTGTCTAGATGATCCTGCAATGCTTCTTTAACCAGTGACTCCATTATTTTACCTGGAACAGAAGTTAAACTTACTGGTCTGTAATTACTCGTGTCACCCTTCGATCCCCCTTTGTGAACAGGGGATACATTAGCACATCTCCAGTCCGTGGGAACCTCCTCTGAGTCCAAGGATGCTCTCATAATTATGGCTAAGGGTTTGCTTAGTTGCTTTGCCGCCTCCTTTAATATAACTGGATAAGATCCCATCCACCCAGGTGCTTTTCTTATGTTTAATTTCAACAATTTTTTCTCCACTTTGCTCTCAGTTATTACAAAATCATTAAGTACCCTGCTACAATTTGATAACCTTCTGCCATTTTCAAACCTTAATAATTCCTCACGTGTGAATGTAGATGCAAAATACTCATTCAGTTTGTTTGCAATCTGAGCAGGATCATCAGCAGTCGAACTATTGATGTCAAGTGGACCAATCAGATTCATCCCCTTCCTTTTAGAGTTTATATAAGTAAAGAAATCCTTGCTGTTTTTCATTGCATCTTTTGCCAAAGATTTCTCGTAATCTGCCTTCGCTTGCCTAACCTCCTTTGTGACCTAATTACAGACTAGCTTATATCTGCCATAGGCTTCTGAGTCGCTTGATAATTTATATGCATCCCATGCATTTTTCTTTTCTGTTACGAGTCTCATTAGTATTCATGGCCTGATAGAATACAGGTACCGTCAATCACCCAGTGGTGTTGGGACTTCACCTTGTGAGAGGTCTCGAGTGCATTGCCATTGCAGGATCCGTGCAGAAGATCCCAGCATCAGTGTTTAATCTTAGAGACTATATCCAAAATTAGGTGCCTGTCTTTGTTCAAGTTGTTACAAGACCTTAGCTCCTTCTTGACTAGGCTTGACTTAGCTACTTTGTGAATAGTAAAGGAGGAAGAGGTTTCCAGTCCCAGTAGCCGGTTTCGTTTGAATACAGGTATAATCCATCTTAGAGAAGCGACACCAAATTAAATTTATTCAAGCTACCCACATCCATAACACACAAATGTTTCTTCCAACAATCAATTACACTCTGACTGAAATCAAAATTTCACACATCTATCCTTTTTCAACTTAAATTTATGTCCTCTATGTATTGTCAGAGAGAGGGAAAGTAAGGTTGACATCAGCATTTAGTTTATTCAATACCTTTAAAGCCTTAATACTTCAACAGCTATTGCAGGTGACCATTTCTGGCAACTTCAATTTGCAAAACTGAAGTCACTTATGGTAAGAGTAGCCTTTTATGTCCATTACTCTGATTGCTTCTTTTTTCACCTGTTCCAAGAGATTTACATCCATCTTAAAATGAAGCTCCCAGCCCTGTATGTAGTACTCATGATGTACCCCAACCATTGCCTTATACAATGAGACAATAACCTCCATGTCCCTGCTAACAAAATTTTTGTATATCACTGCCAGACACCATGAGTTGTCCTAGAACCTTTACTACTCTGTTCAGAGAGTTCTTTTCAGACTGTACTTATTTTCAATTAATATCTTAATTGTTGTTGTTGATGGGGGTTTTAAGTGCGATGGCTACTTAGGCCATATTGCACTTAGAAAAGTGGTTTGTACTGCATGTGGTGGTTCACGTAGAAGCATTTAGAAACGGCTATACAGTCCTATTTGTTGTAGGAAGGAGAAGAATTCTGCAAGATCTGATTTTTCGCCTATGATATTGCTAAATGACAAAGGTTCCTTTAAGCTTGCCAGAGAACTGAATGACACTAGTCAAGAGTTATTATACAGAGTACATTCTAGAAGTATGTGTTTGACTGTGAGTGGTGTATGACAATGGTTACACTGAGGAGGGTCATTCCCTAACAGGAGAAACAAATGAGTTATATGAGTATGACTGATTCTGGCTCTGGCTAGAATTACTTCTTCTTGTCTGTTTGCAATGAGGCTGGAAGCCCATAATTTTGGTACAGGTTTAATTTGAAAAAGTTTATTATGAATTTGCGCTTGCCATTGAAGAGTCCATCGACCTTTACATATACTTCGGATCTTCATTTTATAATCTGTGAATGGTACTAAGGAATTTATTGGGGCCACTCTCGATGGATGTTTGGCAGCATCATCCGCAATTTCATTTCCTGGTATTCCAGTATGGCCAGGTATCTAGAAGAAAATAACCTTTTGTTGATGCTCTCTCAGACATATCAACTCTGTTCTAATGAGCTTTAACAGAGGGTGAGTAGATTGGGGAGTTGTTTTGCAAGGCTAATAAGGAACTCTGAGAGTCTGTGTATATTAAGCTCTTTTGAATTGACATACGGAAAATATTTTCTATAGCAAGCTTTATGGCATATAATTCAGTCGTGTAACTACTGCACTCTGTTGGGAGAGATAAAGAAATGATAATATCAGGAAGTACTACTGCTATGCCCGATCCACTCTCAGACTTCGATCCATCTGTATAAATTTTAGCAAAGTCAGAATAACGTTGAGTATGCGTTATGTGTAGCTGTTGGATGTTATTATCTGATAGAGAGTGTTTACCCCCACTGGTGGAAATAATTGTCACAAGATGGCATGATGAGAGACCATGGAGGGTCGGGATCTATAGGATCTTGTAAGATTTTATTGAAGTGTATATCCCAATCGTCTGCTAGTTGTTTTAGCCTAATACCAGCAGGCCGAACTGTCTGTGGTTTGTTTCTATAGAAGGTCGTAAACTGTGATTGTTTGTTTGTTTGTTATTTGGTTTTTAGGAGCACTGGCAACTTCTTCTTCTTCTTCTTCTTCTTTGGTCCTTAGCTGGCAGCTGGAGGAGGCGGTTGGCCACGCAACCAGTATGCTGCTGTAGGTGTCGCAGGGTTTCGGACTTGCTCTGTGATGTTCTTCCATACTTTACGATCCATGGCGTCAGTCCTGGCCTGGTTAAGGTCGAGACGTCGGCTCTTCAAGTCATTTTCCACTTGCTTGGCCCACGTTTTCCTAGGCGCAGTCCATTGGGTGGGTCGTTGTCTCCAAAGGAGTGTGGATGGTATTCTGTTCGTGCCCATTCTACATATGTGGCCAAACCATCTAAGCCTTCGCTTCTGGATTTGGTCGGCAATGGTTGGTTGCTGTTGGCATCTGGTGCAGATGGCATCATTAGTGATGCGGTCACGAAGTGAGATGCCCAAAATCTGCCGCACGCATCGCATTTGGAATACCTCAAGTTTGTTTAAATCTAGCTTGACACAAATCCATATTTCTGATCCATAAAGGAGAATGGGCAGGATCAAAGTCTGGAAGAGTCGGATTTTAGTCTTTGAGGAAATGTTGGTCCTCTTCCACAGACACCATTTGAGCGAGGCGAACACAGTGGCCGCCTGTCCAATTCTGCTGTGGATTTCCATGGTGGATACAACTTTCTTCTCCTGGACCAGCGACCCAAGGTATTTAAAGTCCTGCACTTGCTCGATCTGGACGCCTTCGAGATAGATGGTGACTTGCGACCCATCTGTTGTCAGGGCCTTTGTCTTATCAGCATTGATCTTCAAACCGTATGGCCGGGCAATGCGGGCAATGTCGTAGAGGATGTCCGTGGCTTCAGAGTCGTTACCAGCAAAGATAGCACTATCATCGGCAAACATCAGGTCAGTCACATAGTGATCCTTGTCATATTGTATGCCCCGTCTGTTTCTGAATGCTTGCCTCATAATGGCGTCGACCACGATGTTGAAAAGCAACGGGGAGGCTACATCCCCTTGGCGGACTCCAGTTTGGATGGTAAATTCCTCAGATAAATCGTTCTGGATGCGCACCTGGCTGGTTAAACCGTTGTATGCAGTTTGGAGGAGTGGGATGACTTTTCGAGGTACATGTTCGACCTCTAGTAGTTTCCATAAGGCAGGCCGATGGACATAGACGAAAGCAGACTTAAAGTCAATGAAAACAATGACGGTTCGCTGTCCACACTGGATCCTCTCCTCCATCAGCTGACGGATGGCAAAGATTTGATCACAGCATCCTCGCACGGGTCTAAATCCTGCCTGTTCTTCTCGACTGGTTTTCTCGCGATGTTTTTGCAGCCATGACTGGATGATCTTCATAAAGACCTTTCCGATGATGGAAAGGAGGCTGATGCCACGGTAGTTCTTGCAATCCCGGTTATCACCTTTCTTGTGGATCGGTATGATAATGGCTTTCCTCCATGTTAGCAGAATTTGTTCAGTGCACCAGATGGTTTTGAGGAGTGAGTGTAGTCGGCGAAGTAGTACATCTCCCCCAGCTTTGATCGCTTCTGTGGTGACTTGGTCCACTCCTGGTGCCCTGCCATTCTTTAGGGATTGTATGGCTGCTTTCACTTCTTCTACTGTAGGCTCAACATCGACTGTGGAGACTTCAGGGGGATCGATCGATAGTGCAGCTTCTGGCGGTTCCTGAGGTGGGTCGTGATTATACAATGCTTTGAAGAATTCACTCCACCGTTGCAGGCGTTCGGACGGTGATAGCACGAAGGTCCCATCAGCATTCTTGATGTTGTCACTAGTCAATTTGGTCTTTCCACTCAGACATCTGAGGGTGCGGTACTCGTTCTTGGATGCCGCCACTTCAAGATCGTCTGCCACTTGGTTCCAGTATGCTTCTCTTTCCGCTGTCATCCTCTGTCGGACTTCTCGGTTTAGCTGCCGGTACCATTCAAAGTCGACCAACTTTGCCTGTTTCCGTTTGTCCATGAGGTCGAGGCACTCGTCTGATATCCATGGTTGCGTTCGACGTCGGGCAGGTGGACATAGGGGCTTGGCACATTCCAGGATGGCATCAGAGATCTGCTTTTCTTCTTCATTTATATCCTCGGGCACGGCTAGCGTCTCGAAGCGGTTGGATAGGGCGATCTGATATGCCCTTTTGTTGGCAGCATTCATTAGCTGCCTCCAGTCCAACTTGGCTGACCAAGATGACCTTTTTGCATGCCGTAATTTGAGCTGCACCTTAGCCCGGATGAGGTAGTGATCAGATCCACAATCAGGTCCCCTCATGGCACGAACGTCCATGAGTGAAGAGCAAAATCGGGCATTGATCAGAATGTAGTCCAGGATTGCTGAGTCCTTGCCAGATGGATTTCGCCATGTAAGTTGATGTTTTTGAGGGTGCTGGAAATGGCTGTTTCCGATGATCAGGTTGTTAGATGCGGCAAAGGACAACAAACGTAGTCCGTTGTCATTGATCTTCCCATGGCCAAACTTGCCCATTGTTGTTTCCCAACCGGATCTGTCCACGCCAATGTGGACATTAAAGTCCCCTGCGAGGATGATCACTTCTGTCTGTGGAATTGAATCCAGCATACGTTGGAGCTGGTTGTAGAAGTCATTCTTCGTCAGGTCCAGGCTAGTCTCAGTTGGTGCATAGGCGGAGATAATATGGGTCTTGATAGTGCCCTTGACAGTAAGGACTGCCAGGCTGTCCGATATTGGTTGGAAAGCGATCACACTACTGGTGGCCTGAACATCGACCATAAAGCCCACTCCTGCTTCTCGTTTCTCACCACCAGAGTAGAATAGGATAACCGCTTCGTTAGGTGCTGGTGGTTGGATGATCATCGTTCCAGACCCGGTGAGCCTTAATTCGGATAATGCCGCGATTGATACCTTGCACCTAAGTAGTTCTTGAGCAATGATTGTCCAACGTGGTGTCCCGTTCGAACATTCCATTCGCCAATGTTAATTGCCCTTTTCGGCGTAATAAGCTTATTGCTATGGCCAGTGGTCCACTTTACACCAGCACCCTGGGTCCCCAGTGCTGGCGCATCGGCTACCCCGGATGCGCAACTAAGGCCATATTGCTCTGGGAATATGCGGTGGTCATTCCCTGACCTTTCCGCATCCTCCACATTTGGTGGTGACGGGCTCGAACCCGGTCTAATCAAGAAGCATGTGCTACACACTGCTGCTCCTTCCCACCTGGCTACGGAGGCACCTGTAAACTGTGGATTATAAAGTATTGACCAATTAGGATGGGTCATCTGACTTTGGATCTTGGTTGCATAGTTCAGCAGCAGCATCTTTCTCCAGATATTTAGGGAAGGTTCATGAGCTTCAACATACAAACTTGGCACTGGAGATGTTCTGAATACACCTAGTGCTGTTCTGAGAGCTGAATAGGGTTGATGCATGATAAAGCACTCTCCCTAGCGTGCCTGTCTAAGAGAGGTGCGCCGTAGTCCAGTCATGATCTGATTATGGTTGTATATAAATGAAGCAGGCTGTAACGATCTGCTCCCCATGTTGTGGCTGATAAGACTGAGTATGTTCAGTTTTTTTTGACAAGTAGTCCGGAGATGTTCAATGTGCTTTTGGAAATTTAACTTATTGTCAAAGAACAATCCTAGTAGACGAATACAATTAGCTATGGGAAGAGGATGGTTATTCAAGCACAGCTCGGGTTCAGGATGCATATTGCATCTGGAACAGAAGTGAATGGCAGTAGATTTCTAGCTGGATAGTCTATAACCATTTTGTGTCATCCATGTCAGGATGCGATTCATTGATATTTGAAGTTGCTGTTCAATGTAATGCATGTTTTGAGAATGACAAGAAATTGAGAGATCGTCTGCAAAAAGGTATGAATCCACAGTTTTCGGAATGAGTTCAATTATATGATTCATTCTCATTGCAAACAAGGTAGCGCTGAGAACAGACCCTTGTGGAATTCCTTCTTCTTGGATAAAGATTTTAGAGAGGGTTTCCCGATAATGAACTTGAAAGGATCTCCGTTGAAGGAAATTTTGGATAAAATATGGTAAATTACCTCTCAGGCCAAGAGAATTTAGATCCTTTAAGATGCCACAAACGCCAAGTAGTGTCAAAGGCTTTCTCAACATCAAGACAGACCATGACAAGATGTTCCTTTTTCATGAAAGCATTTCTGATATTTGTCTAGGCTTTTATCATGAAATCCAATGAAGATCGGCTTTTCCGGAATCCAAATTGGTTGTTATTTATCAAGTTTTGAAACTCGAGGAACCAAGTGAGACGGCGATGTATCATTTTCTCGAGAGTTTTGCTGAGACAGCTGGTAAGGGTTATCGGTCTGTAATTTGAGGAACAGAATGATCTTTACTGGGTTTTGCAATTGGTAGTATATAAGAATGACTCCAGGAGCTTGGGAAGGTATGTTCAGAAAAAATTCGATTATAAAATATGAGCAGTGAAGAGAGTGATCTTTGATCCAGATTTCGGATCATTACATAATATATACCATCAGGTCCAGCAGCACTGTTTCTTGAGTTGGTAAGAGATTGCTGTAGCTCAAACATGGTAAATGGTTGATTATAAGATAAAGCAGAATTGTCAGTGTAATTCAGTCTGGATTTCTCTGCAACTGTTTTACGTTTTTGGAATGATTGATCATAAGCATTACAAGAAGACAACAGAGAAAATACAATTCCCAGTGCATCTGATATATCTGTGGGATTAGAGCGTTCTTGTCCATTCCAGTTTAGTAGCAGGGTGGATAGAGGTGGAAATTTATTGTTCAAACATTATTTTTCTCCAGATTAATCTGATATCGGTATTTTTATTGACTGATGAGGCGAATTTTTGCGTCTGATATAGCGAACTTTAGCTCTGAACCTTTTTATAGTTAATAAGATTGGAGGTGGTAGGATATTTGCGGAAAAGGTTCCATGCTTTGTTTTTCTCTTTTTTTGCATTATTGCAATCTTCATTCCACCAGTAATTTATTTTTCACCTATTTCTTGCTTGATATTGAGGAACGGTGACAGAAGCGGCTGCCAGCATTTGACTCATGATGTGCTAGTAACACTATTGATGGAACTGGACTGAATGATATCGTTGTCAAATGAGATGTGCGATCTGCATTTTGCCCAGTTGGCCTTTGAAAATTTCCATTTAATTGGACTTTCTGTTGGAAAGGAATAGGATGTTTGAATTTTGCAGATTAACGGATAATGGTCGCTACTGTAAGGATCACTCAGAGATATCCAATCTATACTTGGAAAGAGGATTGGGGAACAGATGGAAAGGTCTATTGCAGATGTTGAGCCCGTAGGGAGATGCACATATGTAGGAGACCCAGTATTCAGTAATGTTAATTTCGATAAGCTTACCTCGCCTGTCTGAGGTGGGGGAACCCCATAATGGGTGATGTGCATTAAAGTCTCCTAGTAAACAAAACGGTGATGGTAACTGCATAACAAGATCTTCAAATTCCTGAATAGAATATTGATGATTAGGCGGAAGACAAATGGAATCAATGTCAGAGTAATACCATTAACAACACGCGTGGCAACGGCTTCTAAGGATGTTTGTAACGGAATACGTCTGGCGGGGATGCTTGAATCCACGAGTATCGCTACTCCTCCACGAGCGTTATCGGAGTCAGCCCTGTCTTGCTTGATTACAGTGTAATTTTTGATTGAAACTGAGACCAGAGATGTCAAATTAGTTTCTTACAGGCACATTGCAAGAGGTTTATAGTGATGAATTAATTCATGTATATCATCTATGTTACTGCGAAGACCTCTACAGTTCCATTATTTGGTTTTGTAAGAGGAAGATGAATCTGTCTGCTTTTTATGCATGGGTTGTTTGTAACGGTCAGATTTAGATTTTTCTTTTCTGGGAAAATTAGGGTGTCCTGAATCATTTTTATCCTCCATATCTCCATCTGCATGTAATTCAAGAAAATCTTCTTGGTTGGGCATATCATCGGTATCCATGCTTGTTGGTTGTTTCACCTCCACAGGATCTGATTTATGCAATTTTTCTGCCACTTTATTGTAGGTTAGGTTTTGTGTTAGAATTGTGAGTGGCGTATTATTACTTTGGTCCACTAACTGTGATTCAGATGTAGGCTGAGTCGATAGTACTAATCGAGCCCAGTCAGCGATCGATTTGTCGGGAAAGACTGACACTTCTGTCTGACATGCTACTGATTTGTAACTATGAGTAGCCGAAGCGCAAGTGGTTTTTGGAATACTTGATTTTACTTGTCTTCTAACTTCTTGAAAAGATATTTTATTTTCAGTCTTGTATTTCTGTAATTTTTTTCCTAACTTCCAGAGATCACAATCTTTGGAGTAAGTTGGATGATTGCCCTTGCAATTAGGACACTGCGGAGTTTGTGCCTTGCATTCAGATTGAGTACGAGTTTTGCAACCGCAGTTTGGACATGCTGCATGCTGGGAGTGGCCAAATTTCTGACATTTGTACCATCTCAGAGGGTTCGGGATAAAGAGCTGAACACGACAGTTTAAACAGCCTGCTTTAACTGAGCATGGTAGATTCGGAGAACTAAAGTTAAAATTATGCTACGTGTTGGGACTAAGGTGCCTTCTTTTTGTATCATGATTCTCTTGGCCTGAGTTACATTTTGATCCTTTAGTTCCTGGATTATTTCTTCCTCGGAAACGTTCAATAGGTCCCATTCACTGATCACTCCGTTGGAAGAATTCAGGGTGTTATGTGAAGTGACTTGAATTGGAATTCCACTTAAAGATGTAAGTTTTAACAGGAGGTCAAAGTGTCTTGGATGAGAGGTCTTTATTAGCAAGTCACCAGATTGAAGACGTTTCACCATTTTTAGGGATGCTGCTGCATTTATAAGGCATCGTTGTATGATAAAAGGGGAGAGCTTGCTGACAGGTTGCGAAGTCAGAGAATAGATGATCAGGGAAGCTGGAGGTTCCTGCTTGTTTGCATCCTCTTTTAGTCTTTTCGACAATGAGAAGTCATGATCAGTTTCGTGGTTGTCATGTTGAGAGCTCTTTGGCTCTAATCGTGGGAAATCATTAGTGTCCATGTTTACTCCTTTAACCCTAGGAGAAGGACTTTCTTCTTCCAGATTGCCGGCCCCGCCATGTGGAGGCAGGAGCGGTGCCACCAGTGACCAAGCGGTTATTAAGGTTAGTAGAGTGAGTTAGTATTTAATATAAATACTAAAAAAGAAAGATAGATTCCCTTTCTGGGTTCTTAAAGACTTTTTAAGCAAAGAACCACTTTAAGTGAACAAAACAAGAAAAATCGCACAACAAAAATAGAACTATATCACTTTCAAAGATCACTTTATGAGTCTCAGAGAAAAATCGCTTGTCACTATCGCTTGGCACTCGGGGCCTTAATATCTTAACATTTACTAAAAACTGTCTTCATATTACCCCAACAATAAAACAAGAAAAGTGTTTCTAAATCAATCTCAGTTTATATTATGGATGTGGAGGGGTAAAACGACCATGATTACGAGTTACACCACCAATTTTCTTAGATACATTAGTATCCTAAACACAATTCATAATTCAAATGTCAAAGTGTGTTATATGGATTTTTGCATACAGAACCCTACACGTAGCTACTGCAGACTCATTTCTGGCTACACACACACACACACGATCCTTTCACCCCAACTTTTTTTTCCTACAAAGAGCTTCTGAACCACAATGCAAATAACTCTATAAGCATCCTAACATTAAATAGTCATTCACTATTTAGTGTTACGATATAGCAAAGTTCACAGTTATTTTACCTAATGCAAATAATACACCTAATTACCCATCAGGGAGAGCTTTAATCATGTTCGGAGGGGTTAAATCGATTTTTATACTGCAGTAAAATTCTAATTATATTTACAACAGACTGTCTGACAGCCTTGAATAGAAAAATCCCAAATAAGGAAAATATCTTGTCCATTTAAGTATTCTATGGAGAAAGTAAAGAACCATATAATTAATTCCAAAGAGTGGGTCAAAAAATTTTAGTAAAGCAGTCATATGGTGAAATTTGTGAGTCATTTAATATTTTTAATTAATAAAGAAAGTTTAAAAATTATGTATGCTTTGTAATACAGTTCTTCATTTTAACAAATGGATACAAAGAGAATCTTGTATATTTTTAAAAGACCAATATAATTTTAAACAAATTCCTTAAAAAAAAGTATTCACTAGCATAATTGTGAGCACTGTAGCTTGCAATTAGTAGCATAATTCCTCCTTGTAATTACAATCGGTTTAATTTGAGTATGTTGCTCTCAGTTCTCATAGAAAAGGTGGTGCCTAAAAAAGCTAAAATTAATTATTTTAATTAAAAGAGGTTGTTCGTGCATAGGTATGGCACTTCCATCACTTCTACTAACCCAGGTAGTATGAATACATTGTTTATTCATATCTCACAACAGGTTGCCTAGGTATTGCACTACTTCGAATAAGTAACACTTCTCTGGTAGAGAAGACTACTGTTACTTATTCTCAGATGGGCACCACCACCCAGACGGCACCGTTTCGAAGATAGTTGTATACGTGTGGGATAATAACTCTACTATCCACTTGTCTCTATTAGAATTAGAAAAGCAAAAAAGTAGAGGGAAAGCTATAGTAGGAGAGGAAGAAGAAAAGAAATGGTGTAGAAGAATGAAAGGAACTAACTCCTTCAACTCACACCACTCAAAAACTCATCAACTCCTCGAATAGGCAATGCTGCCCCAGTGGGAAAGACTGTTGTTACCTATTCTCAGAAACTCAGGGCAGCATAAAGCACCCCATGACGGCAACGTTTCGAAGCTAGTTGGCTTCATCATCAGTGGGTTGGCAGGTACCCTGCTGCAATAGTGACAACCCAGTTATGAAGTATAACTCCACAATATGAGAGATGCTTGATGGTGTGCATGGTTTAATCAAAAAATATTTCTTGACAATGTCTAAGAATATGAAAGAGGTTGTTTATGCATGGGTATAGCACTTCCATCATTTGTACTAGCCAGGTAGTATGAATGCATCGTTTATGAATAAACGATGCATTTATGAATAACCTCTTTTATACTCTTAGACAATCAGTCAAGAAATATTTTCCGATTAAACCATGCACACCATCAAGCATCTCTCATATTGTGGAGTTATACTTCATAACTGGGCTGTTACTATTGCAACAGGGTACCTGCCCACCCACGGTTCATGAAGCAAACTAGCTTTGAAACGGCCATCTGGGTGGTAGCGGTGCACATCTGAGAATAAGTAACAGCAGTCTTCTCTACCAGAGAAATGTTACTTAATCGAAGTAGTGCAATACCTAGGCAACTCATTGTGAAGGTGTTCACAATATGAGATATGAATAAACGATGCATTAATACTACCTGGGTAGTAGAAATGATGGAAGTGCATACCCATGCATAAACAATCTCTTTCATACTCTTAGACATTCAGTCAAAAAATATTTTTCAATTATTTTAATTGTTTTTAAAGACTGTCTTTCACAGCTGTCATATAGACTTGCACTGATTTTGGGTTTACTTCTTGGAAAGATAGGTCCTGCTCAAGGCTGACCCTGGCCCATTTGGGTATTAAACCAAAATGAAAAACACTTGTGAAAACAAAAGAGAAATTTTTTATTTTTCTCTGTTAATTTCTAATTTCAACTTCTTTGGATTTCTTATTAAAGGCTTATGCCCAACTTACCTTTTCATACATCCAGAAAATATTGGAGTGTGAAGACAGTCTTGAACAAAGTGTGTAACCATTCAATCATTCTTCCTACACCATTCTGACCAAGCTAACATCATATTCATCTACAAACTTGGTCTCTGCAGATGGTAATTAAAAGTTTAATGAATGTTTCTAATACACTCTGCCCAGTAGCTTTCTTTCAGGTGCCTTTTACTGTCCATTCTGGATATACTGCAATGCATTCCTTTCTACAGTTGGATGTAGAAAGGAATGCATTGCAGAGTGTATTAGAAACATTTAATGAATGTTTCTAATACACTCTGCCCAGTAGCTTTCTTTCAGGTGCCTTTTACTGTCCATTCTGGATATACTGCAATGCATTCCTTTCTACAGTTGGAATACATTTATATCTGTAAATACTTGAGCAGATGAACTCCACTTGCCCCTTTCCCAAAAAAGTCTGTCTGAGCAAAACAAGACTCGTTACTGATTAATCAAAGAAATGGATACATTGTAAAATAACAAAATATAAACTTTCTAAAATTTAGCTTTTTGACTATTATGAATAAGTAGGGTTAAATACCATAATACTGTACTTAATTTCCATGCTAACAAGTTATATAGAAATATTTCCAAATATTATCCTATTCTGTGAACACAACATGAAAAATTTTGACATGATATGGCTATTCTGTTTCTTCAACAGAATAACCAAGTCATCAATAAATATGAAACTGTCTGGAAATCCATAAAAACCATTAAAAAAATATATAGAAAATATTAAAATCAAGGATTAGAAAAGGGTTAATGCTCTACTGTAGGCCACAGTACTTGCTTTCACATATACAGAAGGTACAGATACAGTACTTTCTTTCAAGGAGTAACAATGCCAACAACTATATGAACTGAACGAAACAACAGCAGTAATTGGACACACAAAGTGTTGGAGTTCAAGAACAAATCAGGATGTTAGGTAATCAGTTCAACTGCACATGCATAAGCCACAATAAGGTAAAAAAGCAATAGGGCTTTTTTTCCCTTACCAAAGCACTCATTTAGAATAAACGTTTTATCCTCTATATTAATATACATATGATCAGAATTTCATAAAAGTGATAAAATTACATGAAAACATTATCCATGACTGCAATAAGCATCATACACTGCAAAATGATTTATGCAACACATCGAGCCATGATGATGAAGAGGTTGAAGAAATGTACACTGCAGCCGAGTGGTCAAGAGCGGGTGTGCAGTAGCACACGTTCTTTGAGTAGACCAGGGTTAAAGCCATAGACTGCTAAATACGGTCCACCTGCCAACCCACACTGAATCAGCATGGCAGATTATGGTCCATTTCCCTCAGCATGAATTGTCAAAGAAGCTTCCATCCTGCAGTGGGTTGATAATGGCTGCAGTTTATCTGGTCTTTTTTTTTTTTTACGCCGAAATTGAGTCTTCTAGATGAGCAGAAAACCCACTACACTATCATTATGGAGGACTTCAATGCTAAGGTTGGAAAGAGACAAAACAACACAGAAAGGGAAACTATAGGAAATTTTGGAATTGGTGAAAGAAATGAAAGAGATGAAAGACTTGAGGAATTAGCAGAATCTCAAGGAACGTCAGTAACTAACACTTTTTTCAAGAAAAGGGTGAAGAGAAAGTGGATATGGAAGAGCACAAATCGATTAACAACTAATGAATTCCACTTCATCCTCACTAACAGAAGATATATCATGAATCATGTTACCGACCTGAACAAGATAAATGTTTGAAGTGATCACAGAATGGAAAGATGCACACTTGATATAGATGTAAAAAAAGAAACGAAAAAACTGACTCGAGTAAATAATACAAAGCGCTTTCAGATGACAGAAGACGAGAAAAAGCAGTATGTACTGGAACTTAAGAACAAGTTTAAGCTTCTGCAGACTGTTCAGGACAAAGATATTGACAAGGAATACTACAACTTTCTTAAAGTGATAAAGCCCGAGAAACCCAAGGGCCCACATCTGGTGAGTATGGGCTTGGCACACTCAGAGTCCTGAGCTGGATATCACTATTCTTCTCTTTCTTGGTGATTCCCTTCTATTTCTGACTCTCTCTCTCTCTCTCAGGATAATTCAGAATTTTTTTTTTGACTGGTGCAGCATAAGCCTCGGGCTTCTTTACACCATATGGCTAATGATGATAATAATGATAATGATAATAAATCTATAGGCAAAAAGAAATCCGAAGAAAAAAAAATTAGTCAAGAAACACTTGTCACGATGAACCAAAGATGACAAATGAAGAGCAAGATAAACACTGACAAGGAGAAAATTGAGTATACTGAGTTATGCAAAGTCATTAGAAACACACTCAGAGAGGACATAAGATTTAACACAAGAAAAGTAGAACAAGCATTAAGTGAAAATAAAGGACTTAAATCAGCAGCCATGAGAAGTAATACAAAGAGACAAATGATACTGAAACTGAAGAATAGTGATGCGATGGTGTACTTACAAATAGCAGAAGACTACTATAGAGAATTATACAAGGAGCGAGGGAATGATGCCAGCAGTGGGGAAGATGGATCACAAATTAATAACACATATGACATACCCGATATCCTTCCTGATGAGGTAGAACATACGTTGAAGAAAATGAAGAATCAAAAAGCCCCGGAGGAAGATGAAGTTACTGTAGAGTTGTTAAAATTGGGAAGAAGAGACATGACACAGAAATTGGCAAGACTCTTCAATAAATGCATTATTCCGCTCCTTAGGCGTGATGCCTAAGGAGGGGAATAATGCAATCATAGTTCTGCTGCATAAGAAAGAAGATAAATCAGAAATTGGAAATTATAGACCAATTAGCTTGTTATCTCACATCTACAAGTTCACAAGGGTCATTACTAACAGATTAGACGGAATAATTGATGAGAATCAAACAAAAGAGAAAGCTAGCTTTAGGACAGGATTTTCAACTATGGATCATCTTCACATAATATCACTGCTAATGAAGAAAGCAAATGAATATAAAACCCCATTATGTCTGGCATTTGTGGATTATGAAAAGATATTTGACTCCATACAGCATAAGGCAATGTTTTTGGCACAGGAAAGACAAGGCATAGATACCCCCATATATTATGATTTTGAAGAAAATATATGAGAATGCTAGTTCCCTGACAAAAACTCACACGAAAATTCCACACAGAAAAAATCCCACAGTCACTCACAAGAAAAATACCCACGCATAAAATTGCTCACAGGGATAAATGCTCACATTATTTTTAGTTTACAAAAAGCAAATTATTTCATATTTCAAAACGCAACAAAACATTGAATTTATATATTTTATTTCTGCTTCTATATGATGTATTTTAATATAACCTTTGATATAAAACTTTGATTTTAATATAAAATAGAATACAGTAAAATCTTGTTAATATAAACTCGGTTTATACAAAGTACTTGTTTATATGAAGCACATACCATTCCCCTGCGAAAGGATAAGGTTTTCTATGTAAATATATTTGTTTATTACAAAATTTGGTTAATATGTATTACAAAGTTCTTTTTCACCCCGTAAGAAATAAATATTGTCATTTTGTATGTTTAATACAAATCTTGGCAAAGCGATCCAATTATTGCCCCTGGCCACCTGACTTCCTACTTCCTGAAGGATGGCACTGACTTGTTAGAAATTAGTTTTGTATAAACAAAAGCAGTTTATGGTAGCTACAACGTCAACTGCACTCTGAAAAACATCTTTCTGAAGGATGAGTGGTTAAATTAATAAAAGAATAAAAAGTTTTTCTAAGGTGTTTACATGCACTCCCTCGCTCTCCACGGGAATAAGGTCAGTTGCAATTGTTACCTCAGTTCAAAGAGTCTTTTGCTATTTTATACAGCAATCTATTTTTTGTGCTATTTTATCTGAGCTGATGTCTTTTTTGGAACTTGTGTCTTTAAATTAATTTAAAATTTGTTTATATTAAATCTTATCTAGCAGTGTTATGGTGACAAAATGTAGACGGACAGAATTAAGCCTGGAAATTAAACTAAAAATTATACAAGAGGCTGATAAGATGGATAGAAGCAAAACGGACACTGCAAAGGATCCTACTTTATCTACAATACTGAAAAACCAAACTGGATCAGCGATGAAAAACAGGAAACGAATTTGTGGTGCAAAACTTTGAGTGGTACCAACAAAAGCATGCATCTAATTTGCCAATATCAGGTCCGATTTTGCAAGAAAAGCAAAATATCTAGCTCAGCAACATGGGATTAGTGACTTCAAATGCAGCAGTGTCTGGCTCTAAAGATTTAAAGACAGGAATAACTTGGTTTCACGAAATGTTTGCGGTGAGTCTGGATTAGTCGACAAAGAAAAGGTTACAGACTGGTTGTGTTCTGTATGGTCCATCCTCGAAAAATATGAGGCAAAGGATATTTTTAATCTTGGCAAGACAGGTTTATTTTTTAATTTGCTGCCAAACTTGGTTTTCAGTCTTGGTTATCAAAATTGGACAGAATGACGTCACAAAAAAGGACCATTTTGATGATTTTAGACTGTTGTACAGCACATTCTGCCGAGACAATTAAGTTGACAAATTTACTGGTGTTGTTTTTACCCCCCAATACCACCAGTTTAATGCAACCAATGGATCAAGGCATTTATAACCTCAAGAGAGCAAATAGAGCCTGCCTGATAAGGTACTTGATCCACAACATAGAGGCTTGCCACAGATTGACACTGGCTAATGCACAGGCAGGTCCGTCTAGAGGTGAAAAAGAGAAGATATGATGCACTGCATGACTTGGTTGCCACTTTTGTGCAGAATATGAGCAGGTAGAAGACAGACTGAAATACTTTCAGAGATTAGCTAACTTACAGTAATGAAAATTCTATTCAAATTCTTGACAAATAAATAAATCACTGAAATATATCTGAATTAGTTGTTTGTTGATAAAAAACAAAAAAGTGTTCACTGTTCACTTTAGTTGTAATAAGAGGCTTTAGTTGTAATAAGACCTGTAACTAATAAGGCTTTAGTTGTAATAAGACCAGAGCATTTTATTTCCTGTAATTTCCCTAACAAACATTTACATCGAAATATTCTATTTTATATTAAAATCAAAGTTTTATATCAAAAGTTATATTAAAATACATTGTATAAAAGTAGAAATAAAATATATAAATTCAACAATTTGTTGCATTTTGAAATATGAAATAATTTGTTTTTTGTAAACTAAAAATAATGTGAGCATTCATCTGTACGAGCACTTTTCTGTGTGGGTATTTTTCTTGTTAGCATTTATGACAGTGGGGTTTTTTCTGTGCAGAATTTTTGTGTGGGCTCTTTTCATGTGCGCATTTATCTGATCACCGAGAACGCTACCTCCTTTATTAGACTAGCCAAAGACAATAGAAAATTTAAAATTGAGAAAGGAGTTCAATAGGGGGAGACATTATCTCCAAAGTTGTTTACTGCTGCCCTTGAGGAAGCTTTCAGAAGATAAGACTGGTTGCAGAAAGGAGTCAAATGTGAATAGAGAGCACCTATCTATTTACAATTTGCAGATGGCACTGTGATCATAAGCCATGTTCCCAAAGAATTAGAGGAAAATCTTACATCAGTTATGCAGAGTTAGTAAGGATTTCAGAATAAAAATAAATATTCTAAACAAAAGTAATGATAAACAAGTATGCCACAGAAAGGAATATATAATCACTGAAGAAGCAATAACTGAAAAGGTGGATTCATATTCTTATCTGGGACAAGTCATTAGCTATCATAGTGATAAATGGCTGAAAGTCAAGAGAAGAATAAATTTTGGATGGATAGCATTCAGGAAATATAGTCATATACTGAAGCGCAATATCCCAATTTGTCTGAAATTGTAAAATAATGAACCAATGTATACTCCCCACCATGACATATGGAAGTGACTCTTGGGAACTCACCAAAAGAATGGAAGAGAAGCTGAGAACTGCACAGCGAAGAACAGAACAAATTATATTAGGAATAAGACTGTTAGATAAGAAAAACACATGGATTAGGCAACAAACTCAAGTAAAGGACATCCTTATATCTTATCAAGACTAAAGAACTAAAATGGTCTTGGGCAGGACACATAGCTCGAAGATATGATGACAGATGGACTAAAAAAATAACAGAATGGTACCCAAGAGGAGCTAGAAGACAACCACGACAGAGATGGACAGATGAAATTCACAAGTTGGTGGATGTCCTTTGCACAAAACAAAAGGAACTGGAAAGTTGCTGGAGAGGCCTTCATCCTGCAGTGGATTTTAAATGGCTGATAATGATGACTGCAAATTATGTTTTTATTATACTGATTTTGGTTTCTTTTTATTAATAAAATATCCAAAATAATTCATTCATTTTCTGCAGGGTAAGCTGTTTCCCAAAAAGAACTTGAAAAATTAATTTTTTAATTTAATATTCTTATGTAAAATTACATGCTTTTTGTATGTTGCATTTTTAGTACATGCATCCCCTGCATAGCACGGTATTTCTAAAACACGGTTTTGCTCTTAACATGATTGATAAATTCGCTCCGACATATTGGCAATCCTCGCACATCACAGTAGTTATATAATGCAATTAGAGAATTGCAGAAAACCTTCACATAACAGTATTTTTGAGCTTTTGTGCAGGGAAATCCCTGCTATTATGCTGGATATAATTTTTCAACATTGCCATTCTTTTTTGTGAATCCCTGCTGTTGACTTGCTACTCATTATGCAAAAAAAATTATTGGGAAATCCCCACATTAGGTTCTGTGCTGTTGAACTTGTGCTTGTTTGAGACCATAAAAAATTGTGACTTTGAAGCATACAGGTCTTGACTTTTAAGGTATTTGTAAGGTTATTTTGGCTTTTATTTGATCATTTATTTGATCGTTTATTGTAAAGCATTTATTAATCAGTCCAAACTAGATTTTGAACAGGCTAAGAGTAGAAATCTTGTTTCTTGTCCAAATGGTAGTGAAGCATTGCCAAAACTACTGGCCACAACTTTTGCCCAACTCAGGTCCCACCTCTGTCAAAACCAGATGGTTCTATTGTCACTTCAGCCAAAGATAAAGCTGACCTGCTAGGATCTTACTTTTCTTCCAACTCATGTATTGATCAACTTGGTAAACCACCTCCTACCATTCCTAGTATACTGCATTTGAAGCCTCCTGGTCTTCAACCAAAAGGATGTCAGAAGGATTTTGAACAAACATGATGCTAAAAAAGCTCCAGGTCTTGATGGTCTTTCCCCACTTGTTCTCAAAACCTGTGCTCCTGAACTTACTCCTGTTCTGCGTTTTTTCACTTTCTTATTCCAAAGGTGTTTTTGCTTTTGCTTCTTCTGCTCCTATGCTTATCTTCGATGACACTGATTTCTAGGCAAGATCATATATATATCTAATGGAGATTGCTCTCACACCTAATCTCTCTCTTAGCATAAGCACATTACAAATATTGCTTCCTATGCATCTAAAAAACTGGGTTTTCTCTTTCACTCCTGGCATTATTTTTTTTCCAAATAGCTGTTCCCTCTGTACAAATCCCCTCTCTACCATGGAATATTACTCCCACATCTGGAGCTGCAAAACCTCTCAGGTTTCTAGATTCCATTCAAAAGAGGGCAGTTAGGTTAATTAACGACATCTCTAACAGTCTCTCTCCACTCTGTCTCATAGATGTTCTCTTTCAGCTGTATGCCTTTTCTATAGTAATTCCATGGACACTGTTCTTCTGAATTGACTTCTCTAATTACCACTGTCTCTTCCTCCCAAAGCAATCTGAACACATGCCGCAACCAGTCAACATCCTTTTACTGTAGAACTTCAAACTCACAGAATCAACTTTTCTTTTCCTCATTTATTCATCCAACTTCCATTTTCTAAAACAATCTTCCATCATACATATTTCTGGAAAATTACAATCTGCAGAAATTCAAGTCTTATGTCAACAATTATCTTCTTTCATCTTCTCAACCTTGAGCCCATGCATGGTACAAAGTACTATAGGTTGAAATACCTCTTGTATTTGGAGTTTTCATTAAAAAAAAAGTATTTTATCTTTCTAAACTGTATGTTGTTATAATATTCGATTTTAGAACCATTATGAAGTACTTTAAACGTTTCATAAATCCCTGCCTTCTGTCTGAGTCCTTCATGTGGTGTTATGTTGCTGTTTCTTCAATTAAGCCAATTTTGATAAAAAAAATTTTTTTTTTAAATAAATAAATAAATAGCATATTAAGGTTACCCAAGAATATCTTAACCACCCATATGTACCATGTTCATAAATCGCATGTTATATGGTCAGTTTGCCTGTTTTGCTGATTAAAAAAACCAAAGCTTCCATATGAGGGAACCATGCTGTCTTTGCTGGAGATCTAAACATGGAGTAAAAAAAAAAAAAGCCCATAAAAGTTCCCTGCATCATTGATGGGATTTGAACCCAGAACTTTTCCACTTGATGTGTGGAGGACAGTGATTATAACCACTGTGCTACTTGCAAGGCCAATCTCTCTCTCTCTTAGCATAAGCACATTACAAATATTGCTTCCTCTGCATCTAAAAAACTGGGTTTTCTTTTTCACTCTTGGCATTATTTTTTTTCCAAATAGCTGTTCCCTCTGTACAAATCACAAATCCACTCTACCATGGAATATTGCTCCCACATCTAGAGCTGCAAAACCTCTTAGGCTTCTAGATTCCATTCAAAAGAGGGCAGTTAGGTTAATTAACGATATGTAGTTGGTTATATACAGAAATTATGAAAATGCACTAACTTGTACATTCATTAAACTATTTATGTAACCTGAGGCTTTAAACTATACCGTAATCTAAACTATACCATAATCTAAATTACTCCACACCATCAGGCATCTCTCATATTGTGGATTTATACTTCGCAACTGGGTTGTTATCATTGCAACACCAGGGTACCTGACCAACCACTGATGAGGAGCCAATAAGCTCCAAAACGGTGCCATATGGATGATGGTATCCACTGAGAATGAGTAACAACAGTCTTCTCCTATGGTGAAGCATTACTTATTCGAGGTAGTGCAATATCATGGCAACTCGTGAAGGTATTCACAATATGAGATATACTTAATGATGCCAATTTTTTAACTACTTATGTAGTTGGCTAGGTACAGAAATGATGTAAATGCACTAACTTGTATAATATTAACCATAAAGGCAAGATAAGTAATAGCTTGTTTTTTTAATGTTTACCTTTATTTTTACATATATATAGAGTAACTGCTTAAATTTTCAATTATATGGGGAACAAATGATCTTGAAAAAAAAAAAAAAAAAAACATTTAATTTAATGGACATTCACTAAAAACAGAGGGCACCTCCGTAGCCAGGAGGGGCAGGAGCAGCAGTGCGTAGCACACGCTTCTTGATTAGACCGGGGTTCGAGCCCGTGACCACCAACTACTGAGGATGCGGAAAGGTCAGGTAATGACCACCGCATATTCCCGGAGCAATATGGCCTTAGTTGCTAATGCTCTAAACCAAATAACAACAACAACAACTAAAAACAGACACCCTTTTTAGTACAATACAAAAAAAATTAAATAAATGAAGGGTTTATTGTATTTTTGTATGAAGTGGTTAAATTATTAATTGAAGCCCTTCTAGTCTTTTTTGGGCACCAATAATGTGAGCAGTGTTAGTGAAATGGAAAATTAAAATAATACGCTGGCTGATGAGGCATCTAAAAATTGAACAGATGGATTTCCTCTTTTGCAGTTTTTATCGTATAGAATTCCTATTGTGGATCTAGATTCACACCCAAGAATGTTCCTCTATAGAATATGATCAGAAAAATGGATTTTTTTTTTTTTATGAAAACAAAACAGCATTGATGAATGGACTGCTTGGTGATCTAAGGATGTATTATCAGAAATTGAAGAAGATATGTGACTGTTGTAATATTCAAGGATGATGTATGCTTTTTTTTTTTTTTTTTTTTTTCTTTCACACTGTAAACCTCCCTTGCCTTGGCTGTACAGAGGTATTTGCCTTTTGTTAATGCACTATCGTGAGTTAATTTGTTATTTTTATTTTTTTTGGCAGATACTGTCTAAGCTTGCTTCCTTGGATCATTTGCCATTACTAATACTAATGTCATCTTAGTCTTAGGTTCACAACAATTCTACTGAGCTAACATGTACATTTTTTGGGCTTCAGCACTGATACAGGCACTTAAAGAAGTACATTCAATAAGGAAATCTGCAGGTCTGCATTGGAAAGCAATGAAAATAAGTATTTGACATACACTGAGACTATCAACAAATTCAAGGACTGCATCTTCCCAATATATAATATTTTTAACGGTATCCATGACTTCAGCACTAGTTATATGTCTTTTGCATACTTAAGAGCTGGTTCATTTTGTTTGTGGAGTAAGGTTTTTATCCAGAGTTAGTGGATAGTATCACATACACAGCATGTTTGACATAGTGCTGGGAGGGCTGTTCTTTTAATCAATAAGAACTGATACTGTCCAATCAGCTAATAAAGTGTTAGAAGAGAATGAATAGTCAATACTGATGCATTTAGTATAGAGCCAAATTGTTAGGGATGAAAATTGGAACAAAAGAAGAAAAAACAGGATGCCTCCATCACTAATTATTAAAAATCCAACCAATATACTTTTTTTTTTTTTTATCATCCTTGGTTTCCTTGGGCACCCTAATTTTTAGCATTAATTTTTCTTATGCAATTAAAAAATTGTGAGGAAAACTAGCAGTGCTTCATTTTGATCCTTCAATAGAATACTGTTTAGTGAAAAAAAAAAAAAAAAAATCAAATGATTTTAAAGAACCTTAATCAAGGCTATGTTAACATGGAAGCCCCTGCATCCAGGCACCAGCTCCAGTGATAAAGCAGAACCATTACTGGGCCTTTTTTTTAAGTAGTGAGATGCAGTATTCCATACACTTAAGACTTAATACAGTCAAATCTTAAGTTGCTGGAAAAGGTGCCTCCGTAGCCAGGTGGGCAGGAGCAGCAGTGCGTAGCACACGCTTCTTGATTAGACCGGGGTTCAAGCCCGTGACCACCAAATACGGAGGATGTGGAAACGTCAGGGAATGACCACCGTTGCTAATGCTCCTAAAAACCAAATAACAAACAAACAAGTTGCTGAAAAAGAAATTTTGCCATTCCAGGCTTAATCCTGTCTGCAGTGGCCATTTTGTTTATGTTACCTTCATTTTAAATGAAGCTTATATATCAGCATGCCCACCAAATCTAATACAGTAGAAGCACTTAACCAATCATATGCATAACCAACTCACCAGATTAATCCCTTCCATCTTTCAAACATACTGTATACAGTCTGATGACCAAGGCACACTGCAAGTGATATTGCAAAGACAGCTGTCCCTGAAGGATTGACAGATGGAATTTGTTCCAGCAATCAACCACTCGCTGGCTAAAAGCAAATTTCCGAACATCTATTCTACAACCGTCCTTCTTCAATTTGAATTTATGTCCCCTCAGGTTCGTAATCTAAGCAAGAGGAAGAATCTCATCAGCATTGAGCCTGCTCAACCCATTCAAAGCCTTATATACCTCAATCAGATCACCTCGCAGGTGCCTAGTCTCCTGATGCTGCAATTAGTAAGAGCACCCTTTTGTTTCCCTCACCAATCTCATTGCCCTTCTCTGTACTATTTTAGCAGCTCTACATGCTTTCTAAAATTAGGCCTCCAGACCTGTATGCAGTACTCAAAGTGTGGCCTGACCATTGCCATTGCATTATACAAAGGGATAATCACCTCTTTGTCCCTGCTAGCAAAGAGTTCCTGTACATCAGGGATGGGAAACCTCTGGCTCATGAACCAACTCTGGCTCGCGAACATGAATGATCCGGCCAGTGGTCATTTTCAAAATATATATATAATAAACAGCCAGCCATTTATTATATATATTTTTGAATTAATGGAATTTCTGATATAAATTCAGAAAAGTCTGCACATTACTACAACAAATATCGATCCAGATATTCACCGATAAAAATAAACAGTATCACATCTCTCATTAAATATTATAAAAGTAAAATATTGAAATTTTTGTTACTGAAATTGCATTTGTATTTTTTTACTACAATTGTATTTTGTCATTTTATGTTGTGTTTGTATTTTGTTTTCTTATTAATAAAATGAATTATATGTACGTGTATATATAAATATTGCAATATAAATAACATAAAACTGTTTATAACAATTTTTTCATTACACACCATTTTAATAATCCTAAAAATCATGGAAGGCTAAAAAAATTTTTAATCCAAGTGTACCTCACAGACATTTTATTTGGCCTGCCATTTACAAAGGTTGCCCACCCTGTTGTATATCATTCGCAAGACCCCATGAGCTGCTCTGGCAGCCTGTCTGCACTTCTCTGAAAACTTCATATCTGAAAAATTACCCCCATATCTGTTTCATTCTCCACTACTCTGAGTATAGTACAGAAGGTTGGTACGTTACTCTGGGGTTACTGCTACCCATATGCAATATTCTGCGCATTTGTCAACGTTAAACTTCACCTGCCACATCTCAGCCCATCTGCCCAACTTTTATAAATCCTGTTGCAGCAACATACCATCATTACATAATCTGCCAACCTTTGTATCATCTGCAAACTTGGACATTAAGCCTGATATACCTTCATCAATATCATTAATAACAATGGTCCCAACACCAAACCCTGGAGGAATCCACTAATAACATTAGTCTACAATGAGCAGTGTCCAATGATTACCACTCTGTCTTCTCCCCTAATTGTATGCTTTCTTAGGTTTTATTGCTTTAATCAAATCTTTCACTCAACTGAAAAACTGCCAGTCCCAATCATTTCAGATAGAACAACTTCTATTGTACTTAAAACTATCATGCATACATCTTCACCATCAAGGCAAGCTTTTTTTTTTTGCTAATGTCCATTCCTTCAAACATTCTTCCTTGTAAATGCATAGGCATTTTACTGAATGGGGAGAGAATAAAATATCTGAAGTTCCATTTTAGTAATAACTATAAAATGATTCTGCTTGCTAAGATTTAGGTGTGAAAATAGCACAACATGAAGTCAGTCAGTCAGTCATAAAACAGTATGTTCCAAAAGCAAGTGGAACATACTGTTGAAATCAATCTTCTTTATTACAATATTCTCACACTTCAACAACGATATATTTAAAATGTATGTGTGTTGCTATTTATTATCATAATCTTGAGTGCCACTCTAAATTAACAAAATTACATATTATTAATTTTGCTATACATATTCAGCTCAGAAAAGTATCTTTCTTTGAAAAATAGGTGAAAAGCATCCCCAAAAATGTTTTGGGGCATTGTTTTATCCCAGGACATTAAGACTAAAATTGTGTCAATCCAGAAAACTTGGAAGTCTGGCCACCCTAATTCAGGTAATGTAAACTGCTTCTTTGCTTTCTGATATGAGAGACTGTGTGCTTAATTTTATATTTCTGAATCCTTTTTTCTCATTTCCAATGGATGCATTCTTTTCAAAAGGCTACACCTTGGCAATTTGGAAAACAATACATTTGAATGGTAAAATTTGCATGAATACATTTTCTTGAACTACAGGAAGGACAAATACCTGCAACTCTTCACGCTACTTGTTTTTTTTTTTTTTTTTTGATTTGGTAGTTGTTGGCGCATCGGCTTCTGTGGCCATATTGCACCTCCCAAGGTTTTTGCAGTACTTTGATCCAAGCCCGAGGCGGGAATCGAACCTGCGACCTTTGGGTTGCCGGGCAGGTACTTTACCCACTCGGCTAGCCCGGTCGGCCACGCTACTTGTGAGTGACCAAATTTTTGGTCATTCACTGAAATAGGTTACGAATACAAGGTAGGGATGAGTGTGCAAGTGGGGAGAAGAACCCCGCCTTTTTTTTGATGACTATTTTTTTTTGGCAAGCTACATTTCATTCATTTATTTATTTAAATGAACAACAAAACAGCACATAATCATGAACCAAAAATAAATAAATAAAAATGAAGCAGTAATACTACAAATTTAATAATATTCAAATCTACACAAATATATAAGTATATACAGGCATAACTGACAAAAATAGATGAAATTAGCAGTAAAACATAACAAATGGTATTTCCAGATGTTTTGAGTATAATAAAAACAATGGAGGAGTAAAAATTAGTTAAAATATTGCAGTTCAAAACCGGAGTTTAAATAAAATTAGGCTTTTTTTCCTTTTTTTTTTTTTCTGAGACCACCAAACTCAAAAAAGTGTTAGGGCAATGTTTAGTACCACACATGGGTTAAAGGTTAAGACAGAAGATACTTGTTTACATTAGCCTTCAATTTCTGTAGACTATTTTTTTTGAAATACAGGTGAGGAAAGGTTGCATCAAAGAATGTAAATTGAAGAGATAAATGAAGAAAAGTTAGTTCAGTGACTGAAATGACATTGACTAGTTAAGGCTCATGTTCTGTAATTTGGAAGAGTCGTAGGATTACAAATGACAGGGCATAAAAAAGGGCCCATGGAAGTATCTATAGATAAGGCATGCAGCAGAAACTGAATGTCTATGAGGCAAAGAGTGGAGAAACATCATAAGAGATGGGTTATTAAATCAGAACACAGGACTTCAAGACATTTACATTTACATGATTCCAAACAGAAATAGAAAGGATAAATGAAGAAGAGAAAATGTTAGTGACTGAAAAACTTATCGTAAAAATAAAATATTGTGGTAACTTCAGAGATTTGAAGAAGATGCAGAGTAAATTCAAGCTGATATTGTGCAACCAAGAAAACAGTTGGGCTTTGAAAAACCACTGGTTACCCCTCATATGAGGGAACCATTGAAATGAAGATCTCATTCTGCTCAAAAAAAATAAGACCAGAAGAATGGGATGAGGATGACTTAAATATTCCTTTGTTAAGATCTCTTAAAGTGAATGATCTTTAATCAGTTTATAAGCAATTGGTGGCAATAAATGAGATCATTCAAACAAATGATCTGGTCTCTGAACAAAGTAAAATGTGCAGAGGTCTGGAAACTCTATAAGATATTATAGGGAGCTCTACGTGAAAACAACGGATTCTATTAACTGCCAGTAAGTAAATTTTCATCCCAAAGAAAGATGGAGCACCATGGAACCATAAAAAGAAAGAAAATTCCACAAATGAGACCCAGGAGGTCTGAACAGAAGGTAAAAAGTTCAATTGAATAACTGAAAGTGAAAACTTCAAATGGAAGTCAACTGTTTCATTAGATATCTTTAATATCATTTGGCAAACTAAATACTGTCCTTGGTGAAGGTAGTATTTATGGTACTAATGGCTGTTAAAAAATATTGAGTAACATCACAATAAGATTCGATTTCGGTTGTTTAAGAACGACAGGCCTACACCAGCATAGTGTTTACAGTGAAATGACCTCTCCATATAAATATTTTCACTTTAAGTCCAACCTACAGGTAACAAATTGAAGACGTAAATTGTGGGTTGGCTTCATTTAGTTGTTTATTGTATAATGTTTATTCAACCAAAGGCTTATAAATACCTCATATTAATAAGGTCCGTTAGAATTTTTTTAAATTCCTATGTCGTTTATATCATCTACAACTAGGCTGATACCAATCATATATTGCACTCGCACATTTCTTTGTTTATTTTGATAACCGTGAATCATGGTAATGAACTGAAATATGAAAACTGTTTCTTGGGATAAATCGATCAGGTGGTAGATCATCTCACGATGTTATCACAAAAATGGTTCATAAACAGTAATAAAGCTTACGATGGATGCAAATAACAATTTTAATATACATATCTGTCAAATTCTCTCGGTAAAAATAGCACATTAAATAGGATCGTATTTATCCTCAATTCATAGAGTGGAATTTACAAACTCAGCAGTCTAAAACTATACTTACCAAAATTTATAAAAATGCGCAAAAAAAAAAAAAAAATTACATGATATAACATATATCGGACAAACGAAAGCATTCATTTGGCAAAAATATATATTTACTTGATAACCAAAACACGTAAAGAAACTAAACAGAAGTACTAAACATTACAAGCATTAGAATTCCTCAATACACGCATATCAACGTCCCCTACATTTATTAAATACGACCTTACACCCACAGCATAGGATTTTAATTCCTTAGTTTACAGTATCATTATACAAAAAAAGAGAAACAGAAAATAATCTTAATTGGACGGCAAATGAAGTGGTTACTGATTCTTAACGTTTATATTGTTGTAATAACTTTATATAATTTTCATTAACATTATTACTAAATATATTACCACACTTATACCACGTGAAATGAATAATATAGTTTATTAAGCTATTCGCCTCAACCATTATACATTAAGGTAACGTTTCAGGTATCTTACCGATACCCATCATCGGTACACACTCCTCTTGCCGATGCTGCCGTATGCACATCAGGTTTCTGGGAGAATCGGCAAGAGTAGTCTCTCAGCAGTACCCGTCTGATGATGGGTGTCGGTAAAATACCTGAAACGTTACCTTAATGTATAATAGTTATTATTATTATTATTATTAGCTATATGGCGCAAGGAAGCCAAAAGCTTATGCTGCACCAGCCAAAAAAAAAAAAAATCCTGAGCCATCCAGTGTGTGTGTGTGTGTGTGTGTGTGTGTGTGTGTGAGAGAGAGAGAGAGAGAGAGAGAGAGAGAGAGAGAGAGAGAGAGAGAGAGAGAGAGACAAAAGGGAATCAGCAAGAAAGATAAGAATGATGATATCCAGCTCAGGACCCTGGGTGTGCCATGCCCATACTCACCAGATGTGAGTTGAGGCGAATACCTTAACAAACTATATTATTCATTTCACGTGGTATAAGAGTGGTAATATATTTAGTAATAATCTTAAAGTAACACAACCAGTAACATCCTTCCCTAACTATATTTATATAATTTTAATAATTAAATAGCCTGAGATCCAAGTTTGTATTCTAAACAAACCGACAAACAATTAATGCTTCCCAACGCACGTCAGTCCAAAAGCAGATCGAAAACATTCAGAACCGTAAGCAATGAAAGTGATACCACAGATGAATACTAATCTGTGCTTACCATTATCTTTTCTTTCATTGCTGTGCTCTTTTATTTCAAATTCTACTATCCTTTAGGAGTGTGAATGATTGTGCATCAGCACCTACGTGTTTGTCCCCGGATTGGGTCTTCGGCGGCACCAGATTTTGCGAGCCTATATTTTCGGGAAAATGGAAATATACTTCATTTTTTATACTTTTTTTGTCGCATTTTTGTTTCTCTTCCTGATATTTACTGTCTGTGCATGTAGCACAGTGGTATCATCACCGACCACACCACACCGAGTGGAAAAGGCCAGTTTGAATCCCGTCGAATGACGCAAGGAACTATAATGGCCTTTTTTTTTACTTCGTGGCTGAGTTAGTCGGTCTAACTCAGTACATATACAGGTTTCCACCGCCCCAGAAACTGGAATTTTTCCGTCCAGCAAGACAGGCAAATCGACCAGAGAATACACTCAATTTACAAGGACAAATACGGATATAAATAAAAAATTACCGTGTGACACTAATATAATACAATAGTAATAGTTCGTGATATTTACTATGAATGGTATCGTCAACGTCCTCCTCAAACCGGAAGGAGGAGGACGGTGTTCAAAAAACATATGTTCGAATTCCGTCAATAATGTGAGGAACTTTTATGGGAATTTAACACTCTGGTTGAGTTAAGCGGTGGAGAGCAAAGCTTTTCCACCAGAAACTGGGGTTTCTCGTACAGCAAAACAGGCAAATCGACCAGAGAACACACATAAATTACAGACACAATACATAGATGGGGATTGGAAATAACTTTCTGGGTGACCCTAACGTAATAGCTTGTTTTCTTTTTCCTAATATTTACTTCTTCTGCCTTCGTTTTCTATACTCCTATCTGCTATCTTTTGAATAGTTCCAAATGAAAGTTCAATGTGTGACAGTTAAGGTCCCCCGAAGGTTTGCACTTAGTTATGGGCAGCCAAGTGCAGTAGTGGATAAAATTAGCAGAAGGTATACACTTTGTCTATAAATGTTACGAAAAAGCAGAGTATACTGCGCATATTAATCAATTCCAGAGGGTATACCCGTGTAAGTTGGAATTTCCCACATGCTTGGGCAGCACTCACAACACTGCATGCTGAATTGATTGAATAAAAAAAGAAATGTTTGACGAACATGTGAATATAATTATTTACTGTATTAATTCAATATTTTATCTCATCCGCAGGAAAAATTACAAAAGTGTGCAATTTAAAAAAATTCAGATTTATAAAATTACAAAAAAGAGAGGAGACACACATAACGTTCGTCAGTTTTACCCCTCGATCATCGTTGTCTGAATCGACGTCTTCAGCTAATAAGAAAGTCGCTGCGGAAGTTGAGCGCTGTGGAAATTTAGAATGGGTTGGCCGCTAAACCTTATGACAGAACATATCAATGAATGACTGCACGGTGGATTTTTTCTTTTCATCGTAGCAGCAGTAGTAGTAGTCACATGTGATGCAAGAAAGCAAGGGTATGAGCTTATGCAGTATCAGCCATAAAAAACAAATTCACAAAAACGATTTCCTCTAAATGTTTGTCCGGTTCCTCCTTAAATTTATTTAACCTATCAACTTCCACAACGACAGATGGAAGTTTGTTCCAGCAGTTAACTACCCGCTGGCTAAAGGCAAATTTCCGCACATCTGTTCTACATCTGTCTTTCCTTAATTTGAATTTATGCCCCCCTTAGGTTCGTAATCTGAAGAAGTGGAAGAATCCATTCAGAATTCAGTGTGCTCAACCCATTCAAAGCCTTATAAACATCAATCAGATCACCGCGCAGGTGGCTAGTCTCAAGCCATTGCAATTTGCAGAAATTAAGCTTCACTTGGTAAGAGGATTCCTTCATTCCGCTCAACAATCTTGTTGCCCTTCTCTGTACACACTCAAGCAAATCTACATCCTTCCTAAAATGAGACCTGTACGCAGTACTCAAGGCGTGGCCTGACCATTGCCTTATATATAGGGACAAAACCTCCTTTTCCCTGCTAGCAAAGTTCCTGTATATCATTGACATAATCCCATGACAAGTCCTGGCAGCGTGCCTGCATTGCTCAGAAAACTGGATATCTGAGTGTACAATTACTCCAAGGTCTTTTTCATTTTCTACCACATTAAGTGTAGTACCCCACAGATGGTACATTTTTCTGGGGTTACTTCTACCCATATAGTAGCACACTGCCATTACTGTCATTAACAACCCTGCCAACCTTTGTATCATCTGCAAAATTCAACACTAAGCCTGATACATCTGATAGATTTCTTTGTAGCAAGCAAGCATATCAATCACCCCTCTGGTAACTTAAGAATCGTTCGCTGTCAGGATCCATCTTCTCAAACCCCGCCATTCCCAATGCAATTTCACGAAATGGCATTGACTTCTCTCTCTCTGGTGATGAAGCATTTCGGCTCCTCATTTGGTTCATCACCAGCTTCGTCACCATTTTCTTCTTTCATCATTTTCGTTGTTTGCAAGTCAATAAGTTCTTCTTTAGATAATTCCTTCTTTTCTTCCTCTATTAATTCCCCCACGTCTTTGACTTCAACCTCCAACTGAAGTAGCTCTACAACCTTTACAATCTTATCTGTTACCTTTTCATATTTCATGAAAATGATTAAATGTACAAGAGATGCCAAAAGGTTACACCTTTTGGCATCTCTTGTACATTTAATCATTTTCACCTTCATTTCTAAATCATTTTTTTTTTTTTCGTGCCAAAAGGTGTAACCTTTTGGCATCTCTCATATTGCGCGATTAACTTCACAACTGGATCGTCATGTCTGCAATACTAGGGTACCTGCCCACCCACTGATGATAGGCCAATAGCCTTGAAACATGGTCTGGGTGGTGGTACTCACTGAGAATAAGTAACAATAGTCTTCTCTATTAGTGAAGCGTTACTTATTTGAGGTAGTGCAGTATCATGGCAACTCGTCGTGAAGGCAGAGCACAATATGAGAAAGAGCAAATGATGCCCACAACAACTACTTTGTAGTTTTTTTAAGAGTGTCTATGGTGTATCTAAACACCGATATTATATATATATATATATATATGTTTTTGGGTTCACATTACGATATTCTCACATTACCTCCATTTATCCCTACAGATGCAAAATACATTTCCACAAAAAATTTTTTCGTTTGCACTGGTCTGCAAAATCTAACGTAAAGTCGAACTTGCGTAAGTCGAGTATTACGTAAGTCGGAGAGTTCCTGTATATATATTTCCTTTGGCATCCAAAACCAAAGAAAATACAACAAGAAGTAAGGACTCTGTTTCTTATGGCATGCACGTAGCAAACAGAAAAAGTGAGCAGACGTATACTATATGTCATACAGGACGCAACAGAGACCAAAAAGAAAAGGAATAAAAAATGAAATATAATTCAAAAATAAATAAAAGTAAAATGCAAAATTAAGATAAATTAATACCAATCAATTCCAATTGGATGAATGGCAAACAGCCTAAGTGAATTTTAACAGAGAAATTGTATTATGAAGACGAAAGGATATGTAGTCAGAATATGACAACTTACTGTCGAGCTTGACAGTAGTCGGTGAAATGGGCTGAGGGAAGCGAACGCATCAAGGCTGTATCGGAGACCAAAGAAGTTAGCCGAAAGTGCCCAGCAATTTATAACGGTAAAAGCAACCCCGAGAATGGAGAGAAGGTGTAAATAGTTCAATGTAAACCTTACCGGTGAGACGAGGAAGTCGGCATTTAAATAAATGCTTTCGGTCAACCTAATCACGCACGAGATATAAAATGTAGTGTTTATGAACAGCAAAAAGTAATTGGAAGAAGAGAAATATAGTAGTGCTAGGGCAACCGGGGTTGCGTAACCCGTACCAATAGTAGGTCCCTGGACATAGGCTTCATGTGTTTACGAAAAAATAACAAACATGATTTCGGTCAACCTAATCACGCGCGAGATATAAAATGTAGTGTTTAAGAACAGCAAAAAGAAATTGGAAGAAGAGGAATATAGTAGTGCTAGGGCAATCCGGGGTTGCGTAACCCGCACCGATAGTAGGTCCCTGGGCATAGGCTTCATGTGTTTACGAAAAAATAACAAACATGATAAAACTAACAAAATAATACTCACGTAGTTAGGCAATCGGAGGGAACAAGTTTTCTACACCGTGAGACGCAAAAGAGGCTAGGGGATATTTGACTATCCATTACGTACAAGCCTGAATGTAAAAAGATATCAACCAGTAAATATGTTATTAATATCAATATGGTCGTCAATAAGCTTTTTAAATTTCATGGTATTCAGTGTTTTCCTAAAATGATGGTAAAGGAAGTATGAGGGTAACTATTACCAAATAGGTCATTATGGAATAATTTGATATCATCTAAAAATATTGTTGTTATTACATATGGTAGCAATACTGATGCATTGAGAGATTATTATATTTGAATGCACTTTTTAGCATTAGCATTAGTAGCAGCATACGATGCAAGAAAGCAAGATTATGTAGCAGCTGCCAAAAAAAAAAAAATTCCCATTTCACCCCACCATTCGTTCCAAATGCCTGTCCAGTTCAGCCTTAAATTTATTCAGCTATCAACTTACACAATAAAAGATGGAAGTCTGTGCCACCAATCAACAACCCGCTGGCTAAAGGCAAATTTCTGACATCTATTCTACAACTGTCTTTCCTCAATTTGAATCTGTGCCCCCCCCCCTCAGGTTCTTAATCTGGGCAAGAGGAAGAATCCCATCAGTAATCAGCTTGCTCAAGCCATTGAAAGCCTTATAGACCTTAATCAGATCACCTGCAGGTGCCTACTTTCCAGGCGTTGCAATTTGCGGATTTAAACCTTTCTTGGTAAGAGCACTCCTTTGTTCCCCTCACCAAACCTCTTGCCCTTCTTTGTACTCGTTCTAGCAACTGTACATCCTTCCTAAAATGAGGCCTCCAGACCTGTACACAGTACTCTAGGTGAGGCCTCACCAATGCCTTGTATAACGGGATAATCACCTCCCTGTCCCTGCTAACAAAATTCCTATATATCATTGACAAGACTCCATGACTTGCACTGGCAGCACATCTACAATGCTCAGCGAACTTCATATTCGACTAAACAATTACCCCCAGGTCTTTTTCACTTTCCACTTCGCTCAGTGTAGCACCGGACACAATTATTACATTTCTTTCCGATTATTGCTACCCATATGCAGAACTTTTCATATGGGTAGCAATAATCCTTTTTTAAGCTGTTGGATTTAAACCTTTCTTGGTAAGAGCACTCCTTTGTTCCCCTCACCAAACCTCTTGCCCTTCTTTGTGCCAATGGGTGACTCTGACTACATTAAAGGTAAAAGCTTCTCGTTTATTATATATTCACCCCAGAGGTTCACAGCTGGTGAGTATGGGTTTGTTACATCCAGGTTTCTGAGCTGGATATTATTATTATTAGCCGTATGGTGCAAGGAAGCCTGAGGCTTATGCTGCTCCAGCCAAAACAAACAAAAAAATTCCCGAGTTACCCTCATTGACAGAGAGAGAGAGAAAAAGAGAGACAGAGAGAGAGAGAGAAAGAGAGAGAGAGAAGAGTAAAGGAACCACCAAGAATGAGAAGAGAGTGCTCTCTCTCTCTCTCTCTCTCTCTCTCTCTCTCTCTCTCTCTCTCTCTCTCTCTCTCTCTCTCTCTCTCTCTCTCTCTCTCTCTCTCTCTCTCTCTCTCAGGGTAATTCGGGAATTTTTTGGTCTTGTGCAGCATAAGCCTGAGGCTTTCTTGCACCTTGTAGCACCTTAATTATTTTCCATGGTAACCACCTGACAGTTCAGTTCACTTACTCATATACTCCTTCTTCTTTTGATGCTGTCTCCTATTGGAGGTTGTCTCTGTCTTGGGCAAGATGAAAAATTCCTCAGCTGATCTGCGAGCCCAATTGCAAATGTTTTTCAGCCAAAAAAAGTTTCCTCCTTCCACTCCTTTCTTTACCTCTATTATTACTTGAAGCAATTTATATTTCACATTTTTCTAAGGATGTGTACCAGGTAGGTATAGTTCTCCTTCTCTTCATTAGGTTGAACAATTCATGTTTTCTTCCTGCTCTTTCGAGACTTCAATGTTGGTGATTTTGTCTAACCAAGATATTTTTATCATGCGTGTGTAGATCCACATAGTGACATAGTGACATAGTGTTTTTTGACAAGCGGCACCGGTGCTTTCGCACAACTCCGCATTTGAATCTCTTGTGAAGTAAGACAGTACAGTACTGTCAAGGCCAGATATCATATGTTAGTGTATGTTCATGTTTGCTTAGTGCGGGTTATGTTGTTCATCTGGCCGCTTAGCCTAGGGTCTGTGAACACCACAGACTGCTAGTTACCGTCACTGGCACTGGAGCCGGACAGGTATGTGGAAAGAGAACTCTGGCTGGCCGACCCTGGGGTTAGCCTGAGCTTCCCAGGGAGGGCCGAAAAAAAAAAAAAGAAAAAAAAAAAAAAATGTGTAGATCCACATTTTGAAAGTCTCTATTTTCTCCCTGCATGATGTTTTCAGTGTCCGAGTTTCAACTCCGTATAAGAGTATGGACCACACCTAGCGCCTAACAAATTTCAATCTGATTGATAGATCTAGAGCTTTGGGACACAGCATTGTCCTGTATTTTGTAAAAGCAATACTTGCAACCTCTATACTTGCTTTATATATATATATATATATATATATATATATAAGGCCCTCTCTATGAGGTTGGGTACTTACACACCCAGCTTGCCTAGTATCCTTTAAACTCTTTTCCTTCTCTTTACATCTTTCTACTTTCTGATCTTCGTTTTTCCGTCCGTTGAACTATTAGTGTAATACGAGGGTGATTCGGACATTCTCACTTTTCTTATTCTCACTATCTTCGCCTCTATATTTTTAACTTCTTTTCCCTCCCCTACCTTGCATTGCTTCCTTTTTCTATACCGCTATCTTGTTATCTTGTTATTCATTATTATTTAACTTACATACTTTTGATTTAAACTTACGTTCTTACACATTTAATTTACTAAACACACTGCGTTTGCGTTCTTACATACTATCGACTCAATTTATTTCTAAATACACTACGTTACATAATTTATTAATCTAAATACACTACGTTGGGGCTACCTCACTCATGTTTCTGGAGATTTAAAAAATTTTTAAAAATTATTTTTATATCAATTTTTTTTTTATATCTATTTCATTTTTTATATCCATTTCATTTCTACAGCTTCTCCATCAGCATGAGTTTGCATAGAAACACAGTGTTTGGTACATGATCAGGTGTAGCCCCATGATGAAATACCTGATCTATGTACCAATTTTTAATTTTTAATTTTTAATTCTTTAATTTTTATTTTATAATTTTAATTTTTATTTTATAATTTTTATCTCTATTATCCTCCCCTCTTTTTCTTTCAGCTTTTGTACATATGATTGGCCTGTTAATTCGGCATTAATTCAGATTTAATTCTACTTAATTTTATATAGGTTCTTAACATTCTTTTTTTCTTCAACTAGGCTCGGCATTTTGTGTTTAATAACTTCTCCATCTATATTTATTTTTATTTTAATTTATTTTTATTTTTATTTTATTTTATTTTACTTTCATCGATGACACATATATATACAGGGTGTCTCAAAAATACACGGCATAACTTCGCGAATGTGTTCCTCATATGTAGACAATAAAAATATTTTATATCAACACAGTTCCGGAAATGCTTTGTTTCCGAATTTAAAGGTCTGTCTATGACACAACTGTTCAAATGACCTTATAGTAATTGTTAAAAATGTCCACCTTCTGACTGAATACAGGCCTCCCATCGACGTCTCATGGACTCGCGAAGACGATGCCAAATTCCTGGCATGTTTCGTATTGTGTCTCAACCTGCCACATTTCGATTGCGGAGAGTTTCCACATCAGTTACAGGAGTCGAATACACCAATGACTTTACATGGCCCCACAAGAAGAAATCTAGTGGGCTTATATCAAGTGAGCGTGGAGGCCAGGCAGTTGGTCCACTTCTACTTATCCACCAACCAGGAAACCTTCGATTCAGGTAATTGCGGCTAGGTGGCTGAAATGTGCGGGAGCGCCATCATGCATGAAGTGTGCCTGTTGATGAATGATCAGTGGCGTGTTGTCCAAGAAATCAGGCATGTTGTTTTCCAGAAAGTTTCTGTACACCTGCCGTTTGAGTTTGTTTAGAAGTACATGGGCCCAAATAACAGCCAGATGTTGAGGCTGAACCGCTGTTGGTGATGTGATGGAAGAATTGCATGTGGATTTTCCTCAACCCATACAATTGAAGGGCTGTGAAAGTTTTGGAGTCCGTATCGTGTGAACTGTGCTTCATCTTTGAATATCATCTTTGAAGTCAGGAGATAGAGGAGTTGTACCACACTGCTTCAAGGACCACTGGAAGAAACATTACTCGCGCAGGGTAATCTTCTGGTGACAAGGCCTGTACGCGTTGCAGATGGTAAGGATACAGTTGGCGTTCTCGCAATGCTCTCCAAATAGTGGAAGGTTGAACAACCAGTCGCATTGCTATTCTGCATGTACTGATTACAGGAGTGGCATGCACAACATCCAAATCTCCTCCTTTACTTCAGGAGTTGTAGATCTTGGTCGTCCCCTGTTGGCAGCGCGAGGTGTAAAGGTCCCATGTTGAAAAAGGCGATGGTAGATACCTTCGAACGTTTTCCTGTCTGGACATCTTCGTTCGGAGAACCTTTTGTGGTACAAACGACGGGCCTCCAGAGCATTGCCGTCTGCCAAACCGTACATAGAGTGCATATCCGCTTGCTCTTTATTTGAGTACATGGTCGGAATGGAAGACCACCAGATTCTGTCTGTACCTTGTGATGAAGGAAATCACCTGCGGAGATAAGACATTCCAGTTAACACCTCGGAACCAAGCATTTTCCAACTATGTTGACATGAAATATTTTTATTATCTACATATGAGGAACTCATTCCTGAAGTTATGCCGTGTATTTTTGAGAAACCCTGTATATATATATCTGACAATTAAAATAGTAGTAGTAGTAGTAGTAGTAGTGGCACTTGATGCAAGAAAGCAAGTGTAGGAGCTTATGCAGCATCAGCCAAAAAAAAAAAAAATAAAAAAATAAATACGATATTTAAAATAAAAACATCAGCCAGTAGTACGGCAATAATACAGAGTGAAACAAAACGCAAAATAATAAAATAAACAAACAGGGAAGGGAAAAATAGCGATAATAGAACAAAAAGGTAGTCGATAATCCCCTATATAATTTAGTCAATTAATGATTAAACCCAATTAATAAAAAATTTGTAAATTTAAAATAATGCCAATTATAAATAATTTAGCGGTACCCCCCTAGAAGGTACCAGTTCCAAAAAACGTGAAATATCACCAAAAAAGGGTTAAAGAAACTACCAAAAAAACTAAAATATCAAAATAATAGACTGACCATCATGCCCCATATCGACAGAGGACCACGAGGCCAATAATGATCATGGAATCGCTGCATTTCAATCGTCATACAAATCATCGCAAAGGCAAAAATATTGAAGAACCAAACCACCCTTCCATTCTCCGATAGATAAACCAATGCAGAGGATTTGCATGGCGGTGGTCCTTATGCAGCGAAAAATAAACTATAGAACAGACAACACTCTTGATCAGAGCCACACCACTGACATAATGCAAGCTTAACCAGCTTATATATATATATATATATATATATATATATATATTATATATAAAAAAAAAAAAAAAAAAAAAATTTTTTTTTTTTTTTTTTTTTTTGGCTGGTGCAGCATAAGCCATAGGCTTTCTTGCACCATGCGGCCGTTACTAATACTAATACTAATATATATTTATATATATATATATATATATATATATATATATATATATACTTATATATATATATACAGCTTATATATATATATAGGGATACGAAAATGCAATGGTGTATTTCATTTTAGATATAAGTAATAAATTATATCAGAACCGATCAATGACATCCGTATGAGATTAAACATTAATTCTGTTTGTACATTCTGTACATGTACAAATTTGTATATATATATATGTACAGGGTGATACCAGTGCGACAAACTTGCAGGAGGTGTAGGGGGCACAAAGACGAATCGGAATCACATAACATTGCAGCGTCTTGCAGAAGGCAATCCAATAGGAGTACTAGAGCGATAGGCCAACGATTGGGTATTACCCAATCCACTGTATGGAGGATACTGTCAACAAACCAAATGAGTTAATACCATCTGCAACGCGTCCAGTCATTGGAGCCTGCGGATTATCCACTCCGGAGGACTTTTGCTACTTGGTTTCTTCAACAGAAACGATTCGCAAATGCTGACTTCCGGCGGGATCGCTGTTCACGTGGTCCTCATCATACGATTTTCGCACGTGTGCACAGAAGGTTACCTGAGACTGATTGTTTCACGAGAGGTACCATGAATCGAGAGCGAACGACGAGGACGCCAGACAATGAGGAGAATGTCCTACGTCTTGCAGAAGGCAATCCAATAGGAGTACTAGAGCGATAGGCCAACGATTGGGTATTACCCAATCCACTGTATGGAGGATACTGTCAACAAACCAAATGAGTTAATACCATCTGCAACGCGTCCAGTCATTGGAGCCTGCGGATTATCCACTCCGGAGGACTTTTGCTACTTGGTTTCTTCAACAGAAACGATTCGCAAATGCTGACTTCCGGCGGGATCGCTGTTCACGTGACCACCAGTTCAACGTCCTGTACCGCACGACAAAGGAATTTCAGACCTTGCAATGCTATGTGATTGCGTTTCGTCTTTGTGCTCCCTACACCTCCTGCAAGTTTGTCGCACTGGTAGTGAATCACCTTGTGTATATAAATCACCTTGGGTTTATATATATACGATCCTTGGGTATATATATATATATATAAGTGTTCAAATCTAGAAAAAATTGAGAATAAGAAAAGTAGAAAATTAGAGAGTCAGATCAGATTAATGCCATAATGATAATGATTAAATATTACATGAGTCTATAAAACTTATATTACAGTCTTTAAAAAACAGTATACCTATGGAATCAAATGACAAATAAAATTTAATAAAAATATGGATTCAGGGTAAAAGGATATCTATAGAGCCATAAGACCAAGATTTAGGTAATCTAAGTTGGACTACATTATTATACGCTATAATTAAACATATAACATATAAAAAATACAATAAAATAATATATAATATTGGTGTAAATACACCATAGTTTCCCGATAAATTTAACTACTTAAGTAGTGTAATGGCATTGTTTGATTTTCAACTCTTTTTCATCTCTACCTTCACAACGAGACACCAGGTATTGCTGTAATTCGAATAAATAATGCTTCTCGATACTGTTATTTATTCTCAGTGGATACCACCACCACACAGAAGCGTTTCGAAGCTTGTTGGCTCACTCATCGGAGGGCGGGCAGGTACCCTGATAATAGTCAGGTATCCTGATGACAGTATCTCGTTGTGAAGCTAGCCATAACATGAGGCAAAAATCAAACGACGCAGTTACACTACTTATGTAGTTATACTTATGGGGGAAACTATGATGTATGTATTTACACCGATAATACACCTGAAGGATTACTTCGAGAACAACACAGCACCACCCCAACAGCCATAAGGAAGTTAGATAAGTGTTATACCCATTCACCCCAAGCGAGAAACCCCCTCCTGCCCAGACGGCACAAGAAACGAAGTTAGAAAGATGGGCAAAGAAGATACTCCTTGGCAGACACTGCAATGACGTCCATCAAGATCACATCGATAATATTGCTTCCAATATATGGCTCACAAGAGAGTCGCTATTCCCGGAGACTGAAGAATTCATGCTGGCCATCCAAGGCCCGGTAATCAACAGCAGAAACTATAGAAAATACATCCCAAAGGAGGCGGAATGTTTTGATGAGACATACTGACGATGCCTCCTGGCTTCAGAAACGATCAAACACATCACTGAGGGGTGCAAGGTGATCACCCAGACTGAGTACACTCATAGAGAAGACAAGGTAGCAAGGATAATACATCAGAAGTTAGCGAGAAAATACCAATTGACCAAAGAAAGTGTACCATATTACAAGTACGAACCACGGGCAGTACTATAGACTCGAAACCACAAGCTATACTGGTACCGCGCCATAATAACGCATAAGCCCATCCACCACAATAGACCGGACATAACACTTGTGGACAAGATGGAAAAGGCTACCTACTTGATTGACATAGTGGTGCCCAACAATAACAATGTCCATAAAACCCATGAGGAAAAAATTAGGAAGTACATAAAGTTGAGACAGGAGATCAAGAAGTATCAACTGTCCAGATTATAGTGTCAACCACCGGTATGGTGCCAAAGACTCTACATAGCAGCAATAGGTCTCCCAGAGAACACCTACAAGTAACTCCAGAGAGTCGCAATCCTGAACACCTGTAGGATAGTCAGTGATTTCCTCTATCAAGAATAACACCAGACATTACAACCACCTTGTGTACGTGGTAGCTTTACACGTCACGGAGTGAAATCACCTAGTCAGGGAGAATTAATATAAGAGAAACAGCAACAACAACAACAACAACAACAACAACAACAACAACAATATTAATGCGTTGGCGTTTTCTTCCCAGGAAGGAAGGAAGGAAGAAAACGGGAACCCATTACTTGGAGCATCGAAATGAATATGTACATCATGCAAGCATACTGGGAAATAACGAAGCTGGAGACCGATATGACAACTTACAGAGCGAGACTGCACACCAACTGGCTGGAACGATTCCCAGATATTCAGATCACCGAACAGCGTATATCGGACTAGAGAAGGCCATCATCGCGAGGAACCTGATAGCTCCTGCACGCTTGGAAAAAATCAAGCAGGATATGAGCGATCAAATGCAAAGGATAAAGAATAGGGAACTAGAGTAGGAAGAATATGCCACCGATCCAGAAGAGAAAGAGCAAGAGGAAATACAACCCACAACAGCTGAATTGGAAACAGAGGAGATCATGATATCCAGAATAGAGGACGAGTGGAAGAAGGCCCTAACAGAATTCGAAGGAATGGAACCCACAAAGACTCACGTGATATCGAAGCAGAGGCCGAATAGAACCTTGTGGAGAGTCACAGACCACTTCAATCGGAACATAACACCGCATTACCTCGAGAGGAAAGGTGAAACACTGGAGACTATCTACATTGCTGTGTATTGTTCTGCGGTAGCAGCCAAGAGAATTAATAGAAGAGAAGTGAGAGACCAGCAGCAGGAGAAACGAAAACAGAAGGATCTCCAGCATTGGAAAGAAGACTTCAACAGAAGATAGAAGAACTAAGAGTCAAGATAGGCCAATTGACGGAATACCAACGGGGTAATACAAGTAAGAAATTGATTGGAAAAGTGAAGAGCATCCTCAAGAGGAGACAGCGTTCACAGCAAACATGAATAGGGGAGTACTTGAACACATTGAAGCAGAACCTCCTTGCACTCAGAAAGAGACTATGCTGATACAAAGAGAGCTCCCACAGGAAAATAAACAACGGAATCCTCGATTAGGATCAAAGAGGCTTCTACAGGAAACTCGGAGAAGACGGGAAAGAAGGGAACGGACCACCCGAGAAGGGAACGGACCACCCGATTGAGGAATTCGCGGGAAACATATGGAATAGGGAAATAAGACATAACAGCCGAGCAACCTAGATAGAACTAGAACGCAAGAAAACCAAGGACGTACAAGAAATGAGAGAATGGGAGATTCGGGAAGAAGTAATAAAACAGACGATCAAGAACTCTCAAAACTGGCCAATTCCAGGAATAGATAACGTCAACAACTATTGGTACAAGAAGCTCACTTGCACCTGGAAGAGCAGTACACCTGAATGATAAGGCACCCAGAGACAGTTCGAGGTTTCTCACTCAAGGAATCACATATTTGAAGCCTAAAGACGAAGATACAACAAACCCAGCGAAATATAGGCCAATCACCTGCCTACAAACAGTGAACAAGATCCTGAGCAGCTGCATAACCAGGAAGATATCAGAACACTTGGAGAACTAGAACATCATGGCCGAACGGCAGATAGGATGCAAGTGGCTGAGCAAAGGATGAAGGGAGCAATTAAGCATAGATGCCGCGGTTATAGAGCAAGCTTACAAGAAGCGCCGCAACGTGTACACAGCTCACATCGATTACCGCAAGGCAATCGACTCCGTGCCTCATAGCTGGCTAATAGAGACGCTGATCATCTACAAAGTCAATCCGATAGTGACAAACTTACTAGGCGAAACGATGGCGAAATGAAGCACCACCATTAAGGTCGGAAACGTCACAACCAGGCCATTCCTCATCAGGAGAGGAATCTTTCAGAGAGAAGCCCTGAGCCCATTGTGGTTCTGTCTAGCATGTAACCTGCTATCTACCATGCTCAACGGCAGCAAGTATGGATATAACTTCAAAGTAGGAAGGAAAAACCTGTACACCTTCACCCACCTAATGTAAACGGATGACAGCAAGCTCTACTCAGGAATTGAGAAAAACCTTCAGAAACTACTCCAGATCTCCGAAGAATTCACCAATGATATTAGGATCGAATTTGGTCTAGACAAATGCAAGACCTACGGATTTGGTCAATGAAAATTAGTCAACCGAAACTACGGGCTGCAGAGTGGTAAAGAAATCGAAGCCATGGCAGAGGGAAAGGCCTATAAATAGTTGGGGAAGATGCAGGCTCAGTAGTTATAGCACAAGGAAATTAAGACCTGCCTGACTGAAAAATACCATCAGAGACACAGAAGCCTGCTGAAAGCAAAGCTGAACGGAGGGAACCCAGTTAAAGCCATAAACACCTATGCAGTTCGAGTGCTGACATACTCCTGGGTGATACATTGGACTGACACCCAGCTGGAGGATATCATGAGAAATACAAGGACAATGATGATGACCAAGGGCAGCGAACACCACCCGAAATCTTTCGTGGAGAGACTGACAATTGCCTGGGAAGAAGGAAGAAGACCTCTGATAGACTTGATAGAGCAAGAGAAAACAGCAATAGTTAATCTCAAGGATTACTTACAGTAACACACAGCACCACTCCACCTGGCCATAAGGAAGATAGACAAGCAGTATACCCCACTGAACCTAAGTGAGGAATCCGCCCCCAATCAGTAGGTACAAACGAAGATAGAAAGTTGGGCAGAGACGATAGTCCACGGCAGACACTGGAATGATCTCCATCAAGATCATATAGATAAAATTGCTTCCAATGCATGGCTCACGAGCGGGACGCTCTTCCCCGAGACTGAAGGTTTTAAGCTCGCTATCGAAGACCAGGTAATCAACACCAGAAACTATATCAAAATACATCAACAAGGAGCCTGGAATGTTTGATGACATATGTCGACGATGCCACCTGACCTCCGAAACGACTCAACACATCACTGCGGGATGCAAGGTGACCACCCAGACTGAATACACTCACAGACACGACCAGGTAGCCAGGTAGCCAGGATAATACATCAGAAGCTAGCAAGGAAATACGAGATTGTCGAAGAAAGTGTACCGTACAAGTACAGACCCCAGTAAGTACGAGAGATCCCAACGCACAATCTGTACTGGAACCGCGCCATAATAACGGATAGGACAATCCCGCGCAACAGATCGGACATAACCCTTATGGACAATAAAGAAAAGACTACCTATCTGATTGACACAGCGGTACAAAAAATTGGCAACTGCAAAAAACCCGTGAGGAAAAAATCAGGAAGTACGCGAACCTATGACAGGCGATCAGAGAGATAACGGATATGTAAAAAGTAACGACAATCTCAATCATCGTGACAACCACAGGTATGGTGCCAAAGACCCTACATAACAGCCTAGCAGCAATAGGTCTCCCAGCAAACACCTACAAGTAACTCCAGAATGTAGCAATCCTGAACACCTGCACGATTGTCAGAGAGTTCCTCGACCAACAGTAACACCCGACATAACAAGAACCACCCTGTGTACTTGGGAGCAATATCCGTCACGAGGTGGAACCCGCAATCAGGGAGAAATAATATAAGAGAGCAACAATATTAATAATAATTTTTTTTTTTCATGAGGCTTATCAGACTCCTTCCTCCTTCTTCACGGGCAATTGTCAGTCTCTCCAAGGCAGATTTCGGGTGGTGTTGGTGGCTCTTGGTCATCATTGTCCTTGTCTTTCTCGTGATATCCTCCAGCTCGGAGTTAGCCCAATCTATGACCTGGAATCAGTATGTTAGCTCTGGGACTGCATAGGTTTTTATGGCTTTAACTGTGTTCACTCGTGTCAGCTTTGCTTTCAGCAGGCTTCTGAGGAACTGATGGTATTTTTCGGTTAGGCAGGTCTTGATTTCCTTGTGCTGTAACTGCTGAGCATGCATCATCCCCAAGTATTTGTGGGATGTTTCCTCTGCCATCGCTTCGATCTCTTTAACATTCTGCATCTCGTAGTTTCGATTGACTAATTTTCCCTGAAGCAATCCGTGGTTGATGTATATGTCTAGACCAAATTCCATCCTAATACCATTGCTGAATTCTTCGGTAATGGGAAAGCGCTTCTCATTTCCCTCGTAGAGCTTGATTTCATACATGTACATCAGGTTGGTGAGAGAATATACATTTTCTTCCTTCCTTCTTTGAGGTTATACATCCGTAGCTAGTTAAGTGCTAGACACAACCACAAGGGAATTAAAAAATTATTATTATTTTAGGGTTGCCCGTAATTAAATACATTAACTCGTATTTGTGTCTGTAAATTGCGTATGTTGTATGGTTGATTAGACTGTTTTGCTGGAGGAAAAAATCCCAGTTACTTGGAAGAAAAACCTCGTTATCAACACCTGAAACAAACTAACTTAGCCACGGAGTGAAAAAAGCCCATTAAAGTTCCTCGCGTCATCGACAGGATTCGAACTCAGGCCTGTTCCACCCGGTGCGTGGAGGACGGTGACGATACCACTGTGCTATGCGCGCAGACAATCACAAGGGGATCAGGGCATCTGCTTAAAGGATTCCTCTCCTAATGGGGATTTGCCTGGCTTTGCTATTTTCGACCTTAATCATGATTCTCCATTTCGTCATCGTTTCTCCTAGGACGTTTGTCACTATCGGATTGACTTTTTAGATGTTCAGCGCCTCTATTAGGCAGCTATGAGGCACGGAGTCGAAGGTCTTGTGGTAATCGATGTAGGCTGTGTACATGTTGTCGCGCTTCTTGTAGGCTTGCTCCATAACCGCAGCATCTATGGTTAATCTCCTATTCTCTGATTTTTTTTGTTCCTTGCATCCTTTGCCCAGCCGGTTGCATCCTTTCTGCTGTTCGGCTATTATTTTCTGGCTCTACAAGTGGTCTGATTTCTTCTCGTTTATGCAGCTGGTCAGGATCTTATACTTTGTTGGGAGGGAGGTGATTGGTTTATATTTTGCCTGGTTTCTTATATCTTCGTCTTTCTTCAGATATTTCGAGAAATTTCGGGATTGTCTCTGGTTGCCTTATCATTTGGGTGACTTCTCTGCCGGGTGCTTTTGTGTGCAAGTGAGCGTCTTGTAGAAGAAGTGTGGACGTTATCGATTCCTGGATTTCGCGAGATCTGAGAGTTCGTGATTTCTTGTCTTTTTCACCTTCTCATTTCTTGTAAGTTCATCGTTTTCTTGCGTTCTTGTTCTATCCAGGTGGCTCGGATGTTATGTCTTAATTCCCTGCTCCATATGTTTCAAAAGAATTCCTCAATCGTCTTCTTTTTGGGTAGTCCGTTCCCTTCTTTCCGGTCTTGTTCGATATTCGTGTCGAAGCCTCTTTTGTCGTCGTCTTAGATCGGTTCTTTTTTTTCCCTCTGGGAGCTCTCTATTTGTTTCGGCATAGTCTCTTTCTCAGTGCAAGGAGATTATGTTTCAATGTGTCCAAGAACTCTCCAATTAATTTCTTACTGCTATTGCCCCCATTCGTACTGGGTCAATTGGCCTATCTTGACTCATAATTATTCTAACTTCTGCTGAATTCTCCTTGTTGAACAATTAAACTTTACAGCAGCCGGTATTCAAATAAACAAATTCCAATCCTGCAACTAAAACACTTTATTTACAATAAAATAAAAATAATCTTCTTTCCCAAGCTGGAAAAGTTCTTTGTCTTTCTTCTGCTGCTGGTCTCCCTCTTCTCTTCCATTAATCCTCATGGCTGATACCGCAGCACAATACATGGCTCTCTGGATTGTCTCCAGTGTTGAACCATTCTGTCGAGGTAATGTGGTGTTATGTGCCGATAGTGGTGGTCTGTGACTATCCACAAGGTTGTATTCGGCCTATGCTTCGGTATCACGTGAGTCTTTTTGGGGTTCATTCCTCCGAATTTTGTTACAGCCTTCTTCCTCTCGTTCTCTATTCTGGATATCATGACCTCTTCTGTTTCCTATTGAGATGCAGTGGGTTCTATTTCCTCTTGTTCGGTGGTTGTAGGTTCTTCCTCCCCCGGTTCCATATTCTTTATCCTTTATAGTTGATCGATCCCGTCATGCTTGATTTCTTCGAAGATTGCTGCAGCTATCAGATTCTTCTTGACAATGGTCCCTCTGTGGTCCGCTGTTCGGTGACCTGAATATCTGGGAATCGTTCCCGCCACTTGGTATGTAGTTTCGCCCTGTAAGTTGTCATATTGGTTTCCAGCTTCGTTATTTCGTAGTGTGCTTGCATGATATACGTATTCATTTCGATGCTCCCGTTGATGTGTTGTCGTTTTCTCCCTTGCTGGGTGGACACTGGTGCAGTTACGTAGGAACCACTTCCAGTTGGTGTGGCTGGATGGTGTCCTGCCCATCTCTTATGGTAGCCCTATGTAGAACAGCGTCACTCGCTCCACTGTCTTCCTCGCGAGAACGCCTCTGATTTTTCTAACCGCCTCTCTGACTAAGGCGTGAACATATGTGACTATATCCTGCGCTACAAGCGATGCAGTATGATTAATAGTTCTCTGCGACATCATCCATTATTGGAGGTGGACCTATTTAGCTTCATCTTTTGTCCAGTGGTAGTTCTTTGGTTTGTCGCTAGAATCTTTCTTTGCCGCCACTGCGACTTGGTGTAGTGAGTTCCCTTGGAGTTTATTTATTTTTATAACGCTTCCAGAAACACACAGCAGCACTGCTCCAGGCCATAAAAATGATACGGAAGTGGAAGTTTGTCTATCATCCTTATGGAAGTTTGTTGCAGCAATTAACCACCCACTGGGTAAAGTCGAATTTCCGCCCATCTATTCTACATCTGCCTTTCCTCAATTTCAATTGATGCTCCGTTAGCTTCGTAATCTGAACAAGTGGATTAATGCCATCAGAATTCACCGTGCTCAACCTTTTAACGCCTTAAACACCACAATCCGATAACCTCGCAGGTGCCTAGTCTCCAGCCGCTGCAATTTGTAGAACTTAAGCCTCTGTAGGTAAAAGGATCCGTTCATTCCACTCACCAATCTTGTTGACCTTTTGTGTACACGCTCAAGCAAATTTATATCCTTCCTGAAATGAGGCCTCCATATCTCTATGCAGTACTCAAGGCTTGGACTGACCATTTTCTTATACAGAGGGCCAACACCTCCTTTTCCATGCTAGCAAAATTCCTGTATATCATTGTAATAATCCCATGACCAGTCGTGGCAGCGTGTCTGCATTGCTCATAAAACTTAATTTCTGACTTCACAATTATTCCTAGGTCTTTTTCCATTTCGACCACCTTAAGTGTAATACCACAAAGTTTGTACGTTCCACTGGGGTTACTTCAATATGCATTTGTCTACTTCTACTTTGCATTTGTCAAAGTTAAAGTTCAGTTCAGTTCTCAGCACATCGTACCAAATTTTCTAGATCCTGTTTCAGTAGCACACTGCCATTACTGTTATTAACAACCCTGCCAACCTTTGTATCATCTGCAAACTTCGACAATAAGACTAATATACCTTCATCAATATCATTGATAAATTTACAAAAGAACAGCGGACCCAGCATCGAACCTTGTGGGACCCCACTAATAATATTGGTCCTTGAATAGCTGCACCCATTGATTACCACCCTCTCTTTTTTCCCGTTTAACCATTCTTTTAGTCATTTAGCAACTTACCCCTAATACCATTTTGCTCCAATTTGTACAGTAGTATTCCATGTGCAACAGTGCAAAGCCCTCCCTGAAATCCAAGTATATGATTTCAGCATTATTTTTTGCATCCAGCTTCTTTGTAACCACATCATAATATCCGACCAAATTTGTGAGACAAGACTTTCCCTTAACAAACCCATTCTGTGTCTGAATTATTGCTGAAGTCTCGTCTAAATGATCCTTGAATGCATCTTTAACCGGTCACTCCATTATTTTACCCCGAACAGATGTTAAACTAACTGGTCTGTAATTACTGCTGTCACCCTTTATTCCCCCTTTGTGAATTGGTGATACATTTTCAATCTGCAGTCCGTGGTGGCCTCTTCTGAGTCCAAGGATGCTCTCATAATTATGGCTAAATGTTTGCTTACTTCCTTTGCCACCTCCTTTAATATAACTCGATAGATCCCATCCAGCCCAGGTGCCTTTCTTCTGTTTAACTTCAACAATTTCTCCTCCTCTTTCCACTTAGTTATTGCAAAATTATTAAGCATCCTGTTACAATTTGATAACTTTCTGACATTTTCAATCATTAATAACTTCTGGTTTGTGAATTTAGATGCAAAATATTCATTCAGTTCGTTTGCTATCTGAGCAGGATCATTAACTGTCGAACGATCGATATCAAGCGGAGGAATCAGATTCATCCCCTTCCTTTTAGAGTTTATATAACTAAATAAATCCTTTGCTGTTTTTCCTGGCATCCATTGGGTACAAACGATGCTAGAAAGATCTGCAGAGAAGGCACTCCATGGCAGACACTACAATGATCTCCATGAAGGTTACAGAGATAAAATTTCTTCCAATGGATTGCTCACGGGGAAGAAATCAGGAATTAGACCAACCTAAGACAGGAAATCAAAGAGAAGTTGTGTATGTTACAAGTAACGACGATCTCGATCATCGTGTCAACCACAGGTACAGGTATGGTGCCAAAAGTGCTACATAATAACACAGCAGGAATAGGTCTTCCAGCGAACACATACAAGGCACTCCATAAAGTCGCAATATAGAACAACAGTAGGACAGTCAGAGAATTCCTCGACCAAACAGTGTCACCAGACTGAAGAAGAATCACCCTGTGTACCTGGGAGCAGTACCCACCACGATGTGGAACTCCCAATTAGGGAGAAATAATAATAATAATAATAATAATAATAATAATAATAATAATAATAATAATAATAATAATAATAATTAATTTATTGGAAACCTTTCTGATTTCTCGGAATTATATTACTCCAGACACTATTATAAAATTAATCGCCAGAATGCTCCATCTGTGTTAGGTAGAAATAAGATCTCGTGAAGGATGCTTTGATATAATATCAGTGTAGTTTTTAATATTAATTGCTTTAATTTTTTTCTGTTAATTTTTCAGTGGGTAATAAAAACTCTTAAATTACTTTGTTGAGTGTTGTTTTTTGTAGTAAACCTTATACTGTGTTTTATTTTCTTTTTAGGAGCATTACGAATATGGCATGTTGCACATTGTCTTTAAATTGTGTGAGTTCGATGGTCGATTTTTCACTTTTATGGACGAAAACCTAAGGTTTAGGTAGAAAAACCATGCTGTCCAGAGCTGAAACCGAGTAACTCAGCTACATCGTGGAAAAAGTCCCACAAAATTCCTGATTTTATCGACGGGACACGAACTGAAGTCTTTTCTACCCAATGTTGCTGGAAAGCGATTTTACCAACTGGCTACGCATGACTTTACCCTTTATGGTCATAGCCAATTAAAAAAAAAAAAAAAAAAGAGAAAGAAATAAATGAAATAAAATCAAGAAATAAAAAAAATAAAGAAAGCTGTTGTCATATGGTTGTGATTCCAGACTTTTAGAGGTGTGCAGAATTTTAGATTTTAATATAATTACATAACTTAAAAAGAACTTACAGAATATCTCACACTCCCCTAACGTCTTAGTGTCTGTGCTGATTATACAATTTCACCTACTGTATTTCTTTTACGAAGTGTTTCTTTCTATTGAAGTATTCGCTTTTCCCGAATAGGGAGTGAATTATCAGCAAATATAGGGGGCTACCCGTGCCGTTTACTTTGGAAACCCCAGAGAAGTGATGGAAGCTGTTTAGTAAGACGGTTATCGTTTTCTGTTATGTGTTTTGAAAACATGTTTCTCTTGCATTGTTGGTAATACGTTTTGCCATTTTCGGAGGAAGTATTATGCCGCCGTGAGATTTTTGTTATTATAAAAAAAAAAAAATGTCTTGTCTCGGACGATTTGTGTTTGTTTGGTTTTGTAGAATAATACCCAAAGAGGAAATAACCCGGTGAGATATGTCCGGACAAAAGTAAGTTGACATTGTTAATTTTCTGCATAATTTATCCACCGTTAAGTATCAACAGTGAATTAAATTGAAATTATATTCTTCGAAAGTTGTGGTTAAGTTCAACGGATTTTTTTTTTTTTTTTGACCCCATTGTGTTGGGAACTATTTTAGCAGTATCGTAGGAAATTTTTAAAGTTCAGTATACGTTCAGTTTTTTATTTTTTAATCTTATATATATGTTTATTTTCGGTAATATTAATTAAGTTGCTGCTATTGATAAAACGACGATTGAATGGGATAAGACAGTAATCAGCACACATGTAATCAGTGGACAATTCTTATCTTGGACTAATGTTATTAGTGGAGACCTCCAGGGTTCGGTGTTGGGACCATTGTTGTGTTCTATATTTATTAATGATATTGATGAAGGTATAACAGGCTTAATGTCCAACTTTTTTAATAATACAAAGGTTGGCAAGGTTAATGACAGTATGATGCTGCAACTGGAAATAGAAAAGTTGGGCAGATGGGCCAAGAGGTGGCAACTAAGTTTAACTTTGACAAATGCAAAGTACTGCATCTGGATTGCAGTAACCCCAGAGTAATGTTCCAACTGTGCAGTACTACACTCAGGGTAATTGTGCAGTCAGATATGAAGGTTTCTGAGTAGTGTTGCCAGAGTAGCTCATGGAGTACTGTCAAATAGTGTTTTGCTAGAAAGGATAAGGAGGTAATTATCCCTTTTTATAAGGGATTGGTCAGGCTACACCTTGAGTACTGCTTACAGGTCTGGAAATCTCATTTTAGGAAAGATGTAGAGCTGCTGGAATGAGTACAGAGAAGGGCATCAAGATTGGTGAGGAACAAAGGGGGTGTCCTTGCCAAGAAAGGCTGAATTTCTTCCAATTGCCATCTGGAGACTAGACACCTGTGAGGTGATTTGACTATGTATAAGGCTTTGAATGGTTTGAGCAAGCATCAGTGCTCATGGCATTCTTCCTCTTGCTGAGATTACACACTTCTTAAGGGGGCATAAATTCAAATTGAGGAAAGACATTTGTAGAATAGATGTGTGGAAATTTTCCTGTAGCCAGCGAATGGTTGATTGCTGGAGCAAACTTCTGTCTGTCATTGTAGAAATTGGTGGCTTAAATAGATTTAGGGAATAACTGCTGGACAAATTTTTGTAGCAAACAGTTAGGAGGTGAAATGTGAAGGTTTTTTTTTTTTTTTTTTTGGCTGATGCTGTATAAGCTTGCTTTCTTGCGTCAAAGCCCCTATTAATGCTAAGCATTTTACAGAAGCAAAAATTGTAGGTTTAGTAAAGGAATTATCTTATGGAATATCTTTTGGTTATATATAAATTTTACATTTTGAAAAATTATTGCTAACATTTATTCTTTTGGTGTTCAGAGTTCGTTTTGTACATTGGTAGTTTGCCTAATTTGACTTGGCTCTGAAAATTAATGCATGAGATTACTAATGCAAATTGCTTTTTAATTCCAACTGAGGTATAATCAATCTAGAGGTTACAACTTTGGAACCAGTATTGAGAAAACTTGTGCCCCTTTTGTGATAGGGTAAATGGTATTTATTTTGTTTTCCTTCTTACTACTGCACAGCTAAGATCATGAAGTTGAGTTATAAAATCAGGCATGTCAAGAAAAATAATACTTGGTGGAATTCTTATCAGACATTTTATTGAGGCTGTTATAATAGGATTCACTTGTATTGTTTGAAAAGAGATATATCTCAGTTTTTCACCAGTGGAGTGGAGAGCCAGTCTTTTTTCACAATGAATTCTCGCACCTTTACCAGGCTGATAAGTATTGCCTCATGGTAATAAATTGAGAATTTATCTTATCACTTTGAAGAGATCTGGCAGGAGGATGTAGCTGTTTAGTCTTTGTGAGACAACTGTCTCCTGTTTGGTGAAATTCAGGTCTAGTGACCAGGCTGGTCACTCTGTGTGAAGAATATTTACTCTGATGGAATAGAGTAGTAGAGATGGAATAGTCTTCGCTCAGTAGCTGAACACTATGTGGAACACCATTATTATTTAGGAAATTCAATTCAATTCAAGCTTATGGTGCCTCTTTAAAGTCTCATTAGCATTAGCAGAGGCGTTTGATGCAAGAAAGCAAGCTTATGCAGCATCAGCCAAAAAAAAAATAAAAATAAAATAAAATAATAAATAAATAAAAAATAACCACTTCCACTTCACCCCTCTGTTCGTTCGAAATACCTGTCCAGCTGAGCCTTAAACTTATTTAGGCTATCAACTTCCACAACAAGGGATGGAAGTCTATTCCACCAACCAACCACCTGCTGGCTAAAGGCAAATTTCCTCACGTCTATCCTACATCTGTCTTTTCTCAATTTGAATTTATGCCCTCTCAGGTGATTATTCTGAGCAAAAGGAAGAATCCCATCAGCATTGAGCATGCTCAAACCATTCAAGGCTTTATACACCTCTATCAGATTACCTCGCTGGTGCCTAGTCCCCACACACTGTAATTTGCAAAACTTAAGCCTTTCTTCGTAAGAGCACCCCTTTGTTCCATTCACTAATCTTGTTACCCTTCTCTGTACTCGTTCCAGCATCTCTACATTCTTCTTGAAATGAGGCCTCCAGACCTGTATACAGTACTCTAGGTGTGGCCTGACCATTGCCTTATACAAGGGAATAATCACCTCCTTATCCCTGCTAGAAAAATTCCTATATATCATCGACAATACACCATGAGCTACTCTTGCAGCCCGTCTGCACTGCTCAGAAAACTTCATATCTGCCTGCACAACCACTCCCAGGTCCTTTTCATTCTCTACCACTGTCAGTGTAGTACCACAGAGTTGATACGTTGCTCTTGGGTTGCTGTTTCCCATATGTAGTACTTTACATTTGTCAATGTTAAACTTCATTTGCCACCTCTCAGCCCATCTGCTTAACCTTTCCAGATCCTGTTGCAGTAGCATAGTGTCAGTAGTGTCCTTGACAAACCCTGCCAACCTTCGTATCGTCTGCAAACTTGGACATTAAGCTGGATATACCATCATCAATATCATTTATAAATACAGAAAATAATGGACCAAATACTGAACCCTGAGGGACTCCACTATTAACATTAGTCCACAATGAGCAATGTCCATTGATTACCACTGTCTTCTCTCCCTCAACCACCCCTTTATCCATAGCAGCAATTTGCCTCCAATGCCACACTGCTCCAGCTTGTGCAGCAGTCTTCCATGTACAACAGTATCAAAAGCCTTTCTAAGATCCAAGTATCAAAGTTATTCCCTGCATCCAGTTCTTTTGTGACTGCATCATAGTATCCAATCAAATTGGTCAGGCAAGACTTCCTCTTAACAAAACCATGCTGTGTCTGAGCTATAACTGAAGTCTTGTCTAGATGATCCTGCAGTGCTTCTTTAACCAGTGCCTCCATTAATTTTCCAGGAACAGAAGTTAAACTAAGAGGTCTATAATTACTTGTGTCGCCCTTTGATCCTCCTTTGTGAATTGGGGTTACATTTGCACATCTCCAGTCCATGGGTACTTCCCCTGAGTCCAAGGAAGCTCTCATAATTATGGCTAAGGGTTTGCTTACTTCCTTTGCTGCCTCCTTTAATATAACTGGATAGATCCCATCCTGCCCCAGGTGCCTTTCTTGAATTTATCTTCAACAATTTCTCCTCCATTTTACTCTCAGTTATTACAAGATTCTCTACTTTACTGCCAGAGTTGAGTACACCTCTGGCATTCCCCTCGCTGAATATCTCCTCATGTGTGAATGTCGATGCAAAATATTCATTCAGTTTGTTAACTACCTGAGCAGGATCATCAACAGTTGACCCATCAATATCAAGTGGACCATTGTCCCTATGTCCCTGAGCAACCTATTTGCCTCTTTCAAAGATACATTACTGTGGCCATATATTACAATGCTTTTGTAGGTCTGACCTCTGCAAAGATTCAGGACCCTCTCCTCAATGTTTATCTGTATAAGAGCACATTTAAAATTGTTTTTGAAACTGAATCTTGATTGATCAGTAAAAAAGAATATACTGGTCTATCTTGTCTCAAGTAACTGTTGTCTGCACGAAATGAGAACCGGTGCTGTTATGTGAGTAGCGAAGTGAACAAAATTATGGACTGTCTAAAATAGACTCTTCCTTGAATTCCTTTGTGTGTTGCTTACCACGAAACTGTAATCCTGGTGGCTGCTGAAAGTGAGAGGCAAGATTTTCATACCCAGATATTATCCCAAGTCTGATAAAAGGTATAGCTACATGCATACCTTTTCCTTCATCTGTTATGTGCTGAGACCATCACTTAAAACATTTGGCATTCTTTTCCTCTGTTGGAGTGGGTGGATATTTGTGGGTAGTTTTAGTTTTTTGCAAAGCTACCTGTTAAAGAGGTCTTTCAAAACATATGAAGTGCCAACTTTGTATAAATATATGTGCAGACAATCCCTGAACAGTAGTATACAGGCTGAAGGAGCTTAAAGGAGGGGAAAAAAGTTATATATTAATTAAATAAATAAATGAATTGCTTAAAATTATTTTTACACTCCTGCATAGTCACCATAAGTCAGAAGGAACTTACAAGACAGAATACAGTAAAAACATCAACTCACTGTATTCAGCATCATTTCGGTTCAAACCACGGTCAGCTCAGATGCTTGTATTGTTGTACCCTCTCTTTTGTCAGCTTAGTTATGGTAGCTTATATTCACTTCAGTTATAGTAGCTTGTGTAGCAAATAAACAAGACTTGAAACACACGTAAAACTAAAAATAGATGAAAAATGGTAGTAACAGTAATAATATTGATGTGGTTTTTATGTAGTCTTCATAAAGTGCTAAAGAATGAATTTCAAGTGTGCATTTTAGTTTTATTTTATTTTATTATTTTGGTGTTTTAGTATACATTGTTCTTTAAGAGTATCTGTACTACACAACTTTAGGTTTCACATTGTTGTCACTGCAACTCACTTCAGTGGCTTGTCAACCTCTTTGGCTGTTATGAATTTGGTGACTTGGCAATTTTGCCCTTCTGGATAGACTTTCATCTAACAAATGATAAACTGTAGTGGGTATATTTCATTGCCCCTGCTGCCAATGTGCCATTCAACACCAAACCAAAGCTGAGTGGCAATGATGCCATTGGCATATATTTTTTTCTCATTGTTCAAAACCACTTTTGTTTGTGTTTTTCCTCTTGTTTTTATTAAAATAATAGTGATCTATTCATAAATTCCTTTTCAGAATTCTTTATACAGTAATTTATTTATTGGTTTAGATTCAGTTAAGGGTACAGCATTCCCGACTGCTTACCGATATCGGCGATACGGGAGTTTATTGTGCAATGGGCACAATACTACTTACTTACACAATACTACAAAATTACTGTTGTGCTAATTTCAAATTACATTCAAGATAATGTACATAAATGATACAAAAAGAAAACAAAAGTAGTATTTAATAAAATCAAATGAAACTACAGGTAACCCTTGTGTAAGATGTTAGACTTCTATAAAATGTGTTGTGCGAAACTGTGTTATATGGAACTAAGAAAAGTACAGAGAGGGAGGGGGGGTTATGTTCAGAAGCTAACAAAAATACACTATTTTGTTAACAAAACTAACAAAAATACACCATTCTAGATTCGTGTATCTTCTGCTTTTTAAAAAATCAGTAATCTGGGTTTGTTTTCTTTTGCTTGATAAATCTTCATGAATTTCATCGTATGGAAGTAAGCATTTTTGAAGCTCTCTTTTGAACTTTGGTCTCCTTTCATTCAAGAATCTGCATTCAAAAAATAAGATTCTAATTGCTTGGCTAACTTTTGCCTTCCTGTATGCTTTTTAGTGTAAAATTTGCAATTTTAGAATTTTCATCTGCACTATCATCCTCTGAATTGATTTGGTTTTACCTCCGATGCCATTTCCACCATTAGAGCGAAACTGTGTTGTAGAAGTACCATGTTATATGGGGGTTACCTGCACTTAATAACAAATTACCTTATTTTTTAATTACATTTATTTAAAATTAATGTTAACAGCACTGCAATAATTTGATTTTAATCACAATTAATAATAGTAATTGACAGTAAAATAAGTACCGATTTAATTTGACAGGTGTAATATCTGAAATTGCAATCACTGATATTGCCCTTGTGTGCTCACCACTTTTTCCCGAAATACTGCAGTGAATTAAATATATTTTACCGTGTAAGTCATTCTTGCCCACATAATTTTTTAAATTAAATGACATCCCTTTCTTTGACATTTATTTTAAAAGCTGACTTGCTGGTTAAAAGCAATTAGTGAGAAATAATATTATGTGGAATTAAGATATATTTTTCTCTAATGTATAATAATCAAAAACTGTGTTGTATATTTCCACGATTGGGAATAAGCAGTACAAGCATTGGAAGAAAAAGTTATCAAATTTCCTGAACCAAATGCTGAATTTTCTTTTGAAATTGATTATTGAGTGTGCAGCCCATGTTTTTCAGCCATAAATAAAACTTCAACATGGTATATCAACATATTTAGATATATTTTGAGTTGTACCAAGCCTTTTGGCTTGCTGCAACTGAAATCTCTTAAATATAGTTAAAATCTGTTAAATGAGAAATCTCAGCTAATCATTTTGTGGCTGCTGGCCTTTGCTTGTCAGTGGCATACATGTAAATATTGCGTTTACAGAAGACTTTGGGGAGGAGATGAATATTTTGTTTGACTTAGTAAATGATAGTACAGTACTTTAAAAACCAGTGAAGAATATGGTGTAGCTGTAACTTCAAAAGCTATGCACAAAACATGTGGAAGATAGATTAGTTTCATTAAGTTGTGGTACCCTGTTCTTGAGAAAAAATATGAACATATTAATTTTCTCAGACAAACTTAATCAGCAGTGTCATGCAAATATGGGCTCATATCTTCAACTGCAGCTGTTCCCTTTTTTTTTTTAACAGACACAACCAAGACTGGTCAGAAAATATTCCTACCCTTTGAAGAAATAGAGATGGGTTTTGGGATAATGTAAGCCATTACCATATGCTCACAAATAGGTGCACACAGTGATTAAACAAAGTTCATTTTCTAATTAGCATTAGCATTCAAGGTAGCAAGCTTATACAGCATCAGCCAGAACAAAAAAAAAAAAAACCCATTTCCATTTCACCCACCCATTCACTCCAAAAGCTTGTCTAGTTCTGCCTTAATAATTCTGCTTGTCTAGTTCTGCCTAATTTATTTAAGCTGTCACCTTCCACAACAAAAGATAAGCTTGCTCCAGCAATCAACCACCCACTGGCTAAAGGCAAATTTCTGCACATCTATTCTACAACTGTCTTTCCTCCTCAGTTTGAATTTATCTCCCTCTCAGGTGCACGATCTGAGCAAGAGGAAGAACCCCATCAGCATTGAGCTTACTCAAACCATTTGAACGAGGCCTTGTACACCTTAATCAGATCACATCGCAGGGGCCTAGTTTCCAGACACTGATTTGCAGAACTTAAGCCTTTCTAAATGAAACTTTTTGTTCCACTCTGCCCTCCTCTGTATTTGTTTCAGCAGCTCTAGATCCAGTGTTCTCCCCAGAAAGTTTTGCCAGCCCCAGTTGGTATTATGAAGTAGTATTATGCATTAGTATAAAATTTTCTGTTATTTATAAATGTGACTTAAGCAATCGAGAGCAAAAATTAATTGCATAATTTAACATTATATGCTCCCGTCGCATTGCCTCGATCACATAGTATGTTCGAATTAATATTGATCGAGGTCAGTGAGCGGTACCATAAGATACTGTGAGAATAGCTTAAAGTTTAGCTGGGTGGTCAGTTAAATTCACCGTGCGGTGCACCCATTCAATAGGTCTTAAGGAGAACACCGACATCCTTCCAAAAATGGTCTCCAGACCTGTATGCAGTACTCAAGATGTGGCCTGACCATTGCCTTATACAAGGGAATAATCACCTCTTTATACCTGCTAACAAAATTCCTGTATATCAGCTGTCCTGCAGCCTGTCTGCACTGCTCAGAGCACTTCCTATATGACTACACAATTACCCCCAAGGTCTTTTTCATTTTCCAAATACCCTGAGTGTAGTACCACACAGTTGGTACGTTACTCTGGGATTACTGCTACCCATTTGCAGTACCTTGCATTTGTCGAAGTTAAACTTTAGTTGTTACCTCTCAGCTAATCTGTTCAATTTTTCTAGATCCTATTACAGTAGCGTACTGTCATTATTGTCATTAACAATCCTGCCAAACTTTATATCATCTGAAAACTTGGACATTAAGCCTGATATATATCTTCATCAATATCATTGATAAATACAGAACACAACAATGGGCCCAATATGAACCTTGGGGGGGGACTCCACTAATAAGATTAGTTCACGAAGAGCAGCGGTCATTGATAATCACTGTCTTCTCCCACTCGACCATCCTTTTATCCATAGCTGCAACTTTTCCATAATGCCATACTTCTCCAATTTGTACAGTAGTCTTCCATGTGCAATAATAACAAAAGCTTTCCTAAAATCCAAGTATATGATATTAAAATTATTTTTTGATTTCAGTTCCTTTGTGAGCACATCATGGTATCCAATAAAACTGGTCGGACAAGACTTCCTCTTGACAAACCCATGCTGTCTCTGAACTATAACTGCGGTCTAGATGATACTCCTGCAGTGACTGTTTCTTTAACCAGTAATTTCCCTGGAACAAGTTAAACTAACAGGTCTGTAATTACGAATGTCACCCTTTGATCCTCCTTTGTGAATTCAGGATGTATTAGCATATTTTCAATCCATGGAGACCTCCCGTGAATCCAGTGATGCTGTCATAATCATGGCTACAGGTTTGCTGCCTCCTTTAATATAACTGGATAGATCCCACCACCCTAGTGTCTTTCTTATGTTTAACTTCAATTTCTCCTCCACTTTGCCTCAGTTATTACAAAATACTTTTGCTCCCTATTACAGTTTGATAAATGTTTGGCCTTCTCCCCTAATAACTCCTCATTTGAATGTAGATGCAAAATACTCATTCAGTTTGTCAGCTACCTGATCAGATATGTCAAGTGGACCAATCTGATTCATCCTCTTTGTTAAGTAAAGAAGTCTTTGCTGTTCCTCTTTGCATTATTTGCCAAAGATTTCTCATAATCTTGTCTTTGCTTGGCTGACCTTTGTGACTTGATTATAGACTAGCTTATATCTACTGTAGGCTTCTGTCTCCTGATAATTTATATGCATCCCTAGCACTTTTCTTCTCTGCCATGAGTCTCATTAGTTTATCTGAATTCTATTTAGGCCTAAACCTTGAACAGTACTTCTTAGTTGGTAAGAAAAGCCTAGTAGCATCCAAGATTAATTTCTTTAATGCTTCCCATTCAGAATTTCCTGTTGGTAACATCATCAGTTGGTTCCATTGTATTAGAATTTAAAAACTGTGATACTACTGTAATCACCTTATAAAAGACAGAGTGGTAATCAATGGACACTGCTCATCGTGGACTAATGTTATTAGTGGAGTCCCTCAGGGTTTAGTATTGGGTCCATTATTGTTTTCTGTATTTATAAATGATATTGATGATGGTATATCAAGCTTAATGTCCAAGTTTGCAGACGATACGAAGGTTGGCAGGGTTGTCAAGGACACTACTGACACTATGCTACTGCAACAGGATCTGGAAAGGTTGAGTAGATGGGCTGAGAGGTGGCAAATGAAGTTTAACATTGACAAATGTAAAGTACTACATATGGACAACAACCCCAGAGCAACGTATCAACTCTGTGGTACTACACTGACAGTGGTAGAGAATGAAAGGGACCTGGGGGTGGTTGTGCAGGCAGATATGAAGTTTTCTGAGCAGTGCAGACGGGCTGCAAGAGTAGCTCATGGTGTATTGTCGATGATATATAGGAATTTTTCTAGCAGGGATAAGGAGGTGATTATTCCCTTGTATAAGGCAATGGTCAGGCCACACCTAGAGTATTGTATACAGGTCTGGAGGCCTCATTTCAAGAAGGATGTAGAGATGCTAGAACGAGTACAGAGAAGGGCAACAAGATTGGTGAATGGAACAAAGGGGTGCTCTTAAGAAGAAAGGCTTAAGTTTTGCAAATTACAGTGTCTGGAGACTATGCAACAGCGAGGTGATCTGATAGAGGTGTATAAAGCCTTGAATGGTTTGAGCATTGACGTGAGGAAATTTGATTCTTCAGCATTGACGTGAGGAAATTTGATAGACGTGAGGAAATTTGCCTTTAGCCAGCGGTTGGTTGGTTGGTGGAACAGACTTCCATCCCTTGTTGTGGAAGTTGATAGCCTAAACAAGTTTAAGGCTCAGCTGGACAGGTATTTTGAACGAACAGAGGGGTGAAGTGGAAGTGGTTATTTTTTATTTATTTATTTTTTTTTTTTGGCTGATGCTGCATAAGCTTGCTTTCTTGCATCAAATGCCTCTACTAATGCTAATGCTAAAAAGCAAAAACCTTTCCTTTTACCCCTGATGGTAGTTATATCTTTGATTAAATCCCATATTAGTGCATTGTGATTGCTGCCACCTGCTCCTTTATTTGCAGATTCTTAATGCAGGAATAATCACTGCTGATAATCAGATCAAGAGTAATACTCCCTCTAGTTGCTTCTTGAAATGCTGCTGTAGAAAAGAATCATCCAATAAATCCACAAAACTCTTGCTAGTGTGCAAGTGACCAACCCACAAGTTCCAGTCAATATCTGTCAAGTTAAAATCGTCCATTATAAGATAATATGAATTACAGGCCCACCCTATTTTTCTGTACATTTGTTTGTTGTATTCATTAGAGTCGTTAAGCGTATAGCACACTCCTACTCTGTTTGCTTTCCCAGTGCTTATACCCCACCAAACTGACTTAACATTGCACTATCCACCCATGTCAACTGGATGCACTTCCTTAGATTTTGTGTTTCTTAACTAACTGTATAATCCCTCCTCCCTTTCTGTCCTGTCTATCCTTTCTGAACACGTACTCTCCAGATTCCAGTTCTGCATTCCTTATATCTGTGTGACTATGTCTGTAATATCCCAACAATATCTGCCTTTGATATCTTGACCAGCACCTCAAATTCATCAAATTTTTTTATATTCCTAGCATTGGTGGATATGCAAGTATACATGCATCTTTTCTTATCCTAGTTACCCTAACACAGCCAACGTATTTATTTGTTCCATGATGACTTTTAGCAGTAATTGAAATTCCCAGCACCTTGCTTTCCAGGCTGCTGCTCATTTGAATAGAAGCAGTGAAGAATCACTTTCATCTTTGCCTGCAGCTGTTAATCTATTAGTCTGTGAATCTCCCCTAGCTAGCAGTTTTCCGACCCAACTAACACTGCCTCGATAGCATCAGCAGATATTCTTGAATCCTTTCTATTTAAGTGTATCATATCCCTGTAAAAGCAATCTCTTCTGTTAACAAGCACAGACCACACTGAGAAAAATTCTCAGTGTGGTCTGTGAAAATTCTCAGTGTGGTCATGTGGTAGAAAAATTCTACCCCATGAGCCTTGCACAATCTCTCCAGGGCCAAATTGATTGACAAGGCTTTCATCATATACTCCCTCCTGTTGTGTCTGGGCAGAATTGCAGACTTTCTAATTTAACCCTAACTCATGACTTTTTTTTTTAACATTGACCTGTATTTGCTAAGTAAATCTGCGGATTTACTACTTATTATGTCAAATACTACTTATTACTACTTATTATATTACTACTACTTATTATATTATGTCAAAAATATCACCCTTTGTGCCCTTGAAAGATGATTTCTGCCCTACAACATCATCAGCTTTTGCTCCTGGCAGACATACACCAGTCCTATTATACTTAACCTTTTTGCACAACATATTTCCCGTCTTCCTGACGGTTGTCGGTGTTAGTAACTAGCTGCTGTTGGACCAGTGCATTCTGCCTTGACGATTACCACTGTATTTACCTGATGCACAAGATTGAACTCTGATGTTGAGTTAGGCAGCTGATAGTGTGATTGGCTCCCCCATTTTAATTCCTTTGAGGGCATCTACCTATTCTTGATAGTCTCATAGACACTCATCAGAATGCTTAGTTGGGGCTAATTTCCTGACATTCTGCATTAGCACACACAAAGAAATCCTTCTTTGCAAGATCATGTCCTGTTCCAGAAATGTCCACAGACGTTTCAAAAGCAGCACATTTTTTAAAGCTGTGATGTATTGAAGAATTGTCCCCCACTTCAGTTCTCGCCACAGCCCTCCCACTACTTTGACTGTTGTTTTGCTGCTCTAGTCTGGGTTATGATTTCTGCTTAAATACAATTTAATTAATTAAAACTGAAAATTAACAACGTTAATAAACTGAAAACCTTTTAGGGCCAAAGCCTCATGTTGCGAGCAATTTTCGCAACAACCTATAATTTAAGTTGTTGCACTGACCTATAAGTTAGTGCTACATGCATCATTTTAATACACAGCAACCTACATGCTGCAATAAACATGAGGCTTTAACCCTAAAAGTTTTTCAGTCTGATAACCAGTTGCACAACATCAGGCATCTCTCATATTGCAAAGTTATACTTCACAACTGGGTTGTTATCATTGCAACGTCAGGGTACCTGCCCACCCACTGAGGAGAAGCCAACAAGCTTTAAAATGATGCTGTCTGGGTGGTGGTATCTGCTGAGAATAAGTGACAAGTCTTCTGCATTGGTGAAATGTTACTTATTGGATGTAGTGCAATATCATGGCAAATCCTTGTGAAGATATTCATAATATGAGATATACTCAAATGATGCCAATTATGTACTACTTTAGTAGGTTGCTGCGTATTAAAATGATGCTATAGCATTAACTTATACATAAGGTTAATAAATTGATTAATTTACAATACTACACTAAGCTAATGCATATTACACCAACTAGTTTTGTTATACCTTACTCTGTGAAGTTCGAGATATATGCTATCAATATACATTATACCATAACGATCACAATGCTAAATTAATTATTTCCTTAGCTAAATACAAAAGATATATGCCCAACAAGTGATTAAAAGCTTAAATACTTGTTAATCAGTACAATTAATATCCAACTATTCTTCTGTACTACTGGTTAAGTACTGTACTACGATATTCGTGTGAAAACACCGATACAATAGTGGTTAGAGTAGCAAGCCATAACTTACAAAATCACTAGCTAAATTTAAAAAATAAGTTAACGAACGCTAACAAGCCTGTTTAAGCTATTTGTAAAACAATTTAATATGTGAATTAATCAAGAATACGGTAAAAATTTCCAAATAACTTATCTGTTTGCAAGAACTCAAAAAGTCAAGACTTTGCACTTAGTGTTCCCAAAACCAGAGTCGTTGGACTCCTAATTATCTAATTACTAATTGTAATTAGGTATAATATATATATGTAATTATATTGTAATTAGATATCAATATATATATATATATATATATTTGTTTTAATTCTTACACTCTACAACAAATGCTGTACATTGTATATGGCATTTTTATTTCCATTTGTGAAAAAGCATGGCTTTTTTTCAGTCACATTAAGATCTCCAAGTAGGCTTTGGTTAATAGGTATAAACACAACATTCAGCCTAGTTGCTCCTGTAGTTGATGATGCATTCAGAACAGTTCTTAAAGTTGAAGCAGTTAGAAGGTAAAAAAATAAACAAACAGCCCATCACTTATATACAATTTTTTGCACTGTCCACGAGTCAAAATCACAGGTGCTTTAGTTGACAATTGTGGTTTTTTGTTGCTGTCTATATTTAACATGTGTTTGAGCTGTATAATAGTCGACTTTGCACTACACTTTCTATGACTGGTGTTCTTCAAGCTCTGAAATAACACAAATTTGCCCAACCCCATACTGAGTCCTTAAAATAATACCAGTTTTTAGGGACATCTCATCAAAAAAAAATAATAAAGTACACAATCCTTTACAGAGAAAGTGCTCTTGTGCACTTTATTTTGTTTGCTTCTATTCAGCAAAACAGTGGCTGCTGTAGCCTCAAGGGTATATATAAAAGTACCATGTACTTTGAGTGACTGGTTCGAGCCTGCACGATTACTAAATATGGTGCTGTTTCTCTGTTTTGTGAACTCTAATTCTATAGTCATCCCTGAGTATAAATAGAAAATTTATTTATTATAGAATCATGGCTGTCACTATTGTCAAATATAAAAATACTTCGGGGTCTTTCTTCTTGGAAAGTTGACCTTTCCTCTCAGTAGCTTGTAAAAGCGTTGTAACTGGGCAGTGGTGGGCATTGGTTAATGGGCACTAATTTCAAGGAGCACCTTGAAATTAGTGCCCCTTGAAATTAGTGCCCATTAACCAATAATCAATGATTAAAATGTGAAAAATTTCCTGCCTTCTTAAATAGAAGGCAGGAAATATGAAAAACATAAAAGAAATCACTTCAGAAACTATTGCAATAACAGTTTGACTATATTTAATAGTCAAACTTTTATTGCAATAGTTTTCTTACGCTTTTCATATGGAAATTGGGCTCATGAATCTGTCAGGTGCCTTTCCACTGTTTTTTCAACTACTTGGATTTTGCTTGGAGAATGGCATGTTTATGGACAAGAATCATGCTGTGTTTGTTTAAAGTTTCAAGTTATTTGTTTTTCCTGTCCCACTAAATCAATAAAACATGTACTGTCTTATGTAGTTGTTTTGAAAGCTTTGTTTTTATAGCACAAAGATAACACGAAACCTGGTATGTTCTTTTAAAATAATAGCTACTCTGTGGGAAGAAATTTTCAGTTTCATTCACTGTGAAAGTTCCCAAATTTGAAATAAATGCTGAAATAATATTAAAATTGAACTAACTAATAGTATAAAACATATGTAATGTTTTTTAAATTTTTAATATTATAGGTAAGTGTTAATATTATCTATATTAATAATAATCATATAAATTAGAATAAGGTTAAAAATAAAATAATGCCAGTAGTACGGCAAGACAAAAGCAAAAAAACAAAATCAAACCTAAATTCAAATAAAGCAGGGAGGGAAGAGAGGGGTAACAAGAGTAAAAATATTGCAGCAGAAACTCTAAATTAATTTAGAAAATCTAAATATACGAATAAAAATTCTTTGAAATTTAAAAGCCAATTAAATAGAAATTTAACGGTGCCCCCTCTGATGGGCACCAGGTCGAAATTTATGTGAAATATCACCAAACAAAGATTTAAACCACTACAATAAAACAAAGCCAAAAATAGACTGATCATTGTGCCCCATCTCGACAGAGGACCACAAGGCCAATAATGGTCAGGGAATCGCTGCATTTCGAATGCTAAACAAATCGCTGCAAAGTAGAATCGATCGTAAGATCAGTCTGCCACACCGATCCACAGATCGAACCGCCAATGCAGGGAATTGAACAGCGGTGGTCCTGATGCAGTGAAAATCAAAAATGGAACAGACATAAGCACTCCAGTGCAAAGCCACACTACTGACAAAAGTAAACTTAACCTGTTTAATAAATTAACAAATAATAAATTATAGATGACAGTACAGGCGCAGCGTTAGCAATTCGCCCAATACTATCATGTGACATCATTATACATATATTTAAATAATGTTGAACTAGTTGAAAAATGGAATATTTCATAATAAAAATAAAAAGGAGGGTACAGCATACATCAGGGGCAGCAAAAAGCATATTCCTACATGATGCTTGAAATATAATCATATAAATTAGAATAAGGTTAAAAATAAAATAATGCCAGTAGTATGGCAAGACAAGAGCGAAAAAACAAAATCAAACCTAAATTCAAATAAAGCAGGGAGGGAAGAGATGGGTAACAAGTGTAAAAATATTGCAGCAGAAACTAAATTAATTTTGAAAATCTAAATATGCGAATAATAATTCTTTGAAATTTAAAAGCCAATTAAATAGAAATTTAACGGTGCCCCCTCTGATGGGCCCCAGATCCAAATTTATGTGAAATATCACCAAACAGAGATTTATACCACTACAATAAAACAAAGCCAAAAATAGACTGACCATTATGCCCCATCTCGACAGAGGACCACAAGGCCAATAAGTCAGGGAATCGCTGCATTTCGAACGCTAAACAAATCGCTGCAAAGGAGAATCAATCGTAAGATCAGTCCACCACACCGATCCACATTTGCGGCGATTTGTTTAGCGTTCAAAATGCAGCGATTCCCTGACCGTTATTGGCCTTGTAGTCTTCTGTCGAGATGGGACATAATGTCTGTCTATTTTTGGCTTTGTTTACCCCTCTCTTCCCTCCCTGTTTTATTTGAATTTAGGTTTGATTTTGTTTTTTCGCTCTTGTCTTGCCGTACTACTGGCATTATTTTATTTTTATTTTTAACCTTATTCTAATTAATATTATTATTATTATATTTCAAGCATCATGTAGAGGAATATGCTTTTTGCTGCCCCTGATGTATGCTGTACCCTCCTTTTTATTTTTATTATGAAATATTCCATTTTTCAACTAGTTCAACATTATTTAAATATATGTATAACTATATTAATAATATGGATAATAAGCAGAAATATATGCACTTTGAAATTTTGCCACTTATGACACTTTTAAATTAGAAAATGGAAGAGACCAAGACTGATGCGGTTTTAAGTTTAATACATTTTGATGTAATTTTTAGAAAATTAATTTTTTGTTTTATTTTTTTTATATTTTTTTGAAAATAAAAGGTGCAAAATACACAGCTTGTTTAAAAATTATTTTTTAAATGTAAAAAGTTACATACAATAAAAATTGCGATATGTTAAGAAAATGTGATATATTGGCAAAGCAAGACATTTTAAAAAAATTTTTTTTTCGAAAAATTGAAAAGAAAATGGGCACCTGCCACCATTTTTTATACAAATGGCACCACTGTCCGGTAAAGCAACATATTGATTATCAAAGTTGGGATCGATGGAATGTATATTGTGCTGCAGTGGGGGTAAAAATACTGTACTGGATTAAGAATACTTAATCCAGTTAATTTTTATCTTACTGCAATTTCAGGACATGTTTTAAACGGTTCCTCTGACTTGTCACAGACTTTTTTTTAAAGTATGACAAGCTACTGCTTTCTAGTTGGTAGCCTAAAATTCTGATGGAATTAGTATCCACACATCATTCATCAAGTGGAGGCTAGATTTCAGCGAAATCCAGTACTACAACAACCAGATCCTCTGCTTGCACCCTCATGATGGTAAGATTAGTGACCGATGTGCAAGCCCTGAAAAGTAAGCAAGGGTCAAGGTGTGGTATCTGCACCAACAGAGGAATGCTACCCATTTGTGTCACCAGGAAATACTAGGTAGTAGATGACTTGCATCAACTGGTCCATACCACCACCACCACTTTACTTATTGGAGGCTTGAAATGGCAAAATTCATGTTTAGTCTCCAGAGCAAAGTTCTGGCAGTTCTTATCTCTTCTATCATGCAGTATGATTAACGGCTTTTGTAGTTATGATAGGCATCATAGTGAGATTCAATCTTCCTTACATTAGTATTGGTATTAGTAGTGGCATATGATGCAAAAAAGCAAGCTTATAATGCATTGACCAAAAAAAAATCCAAAATCACTTGTCCATCCCCTCTAATAATTTTTCTAGTTCCTTCTTGAATTTATTTAGACTATCCACTTACACAACAACAGGTGGAAGATTGTTTTACATAATCATCCACTCACTACCTTAAGGCAAACCTCTGTACATCTATCCTGCAATAATGCCTCCTCATTTGTGTAGTCTGAGCAAGAGGAAGAATGCCATCAGCATTGAGCTGGGTGGTATTATGGAAGGCCAAGTGCTAACACACTTTATCTTCAGTTTACAGGGTACAGCTCTAAAGTGGATTTTGCAGGCCATCTGCTAGGTAGTCCATTGGATTGAACCTGTTGGTAACTGTCTAGGAGGCACTCATATCAGCTTGTGTGTGAGTTCATTGCTGCTACTTTGCCTGCTAGTGATTGGAGGGAGTCCATGTAGTGTGTATGTGGGGAGTGCATTAGCATTAGCAGAGGCATATGATGCAAGAAAGCAAGCTTATTCAGCATCAGCCAAAAAAAAAAAAAAAAAAAAACCCACTCCCATTTCACCCCTCTGTTCGTTCGAAATACCTGTCCAGTTGAGCTTTAAATTTGTTTAGGCTATCAACTTCAACAACAAGTGATGGAAGTCGGTTCCACCAACCAACCACCCGCTGGCCAAAGGCAAATTTCCGCACATCTATCCGACATCCATCCTTCCTCAATTTGAATTTATGCCCTCTGAGGTGATTATTCTGAGAAAGATGAAGAATCCCATTGGCATTGAGCATGCTCAAACCATTCAAAGCCTTATACGCCTCTATCAGATCACCTCGCCGGTGCCTAGTCTCCAAACTCTGTAATTTGCAAAACTTAAGCCTTTCTTCGTAAGAGCAACCCTTTGTTCCATTCACTAATCTTGTTGCCCTTCTCTGTACCCGTTCCAGCAGCTCTACATCCTTCTTGAAATGAGGCCTCCAGACCTGTATACAGTACTCAAGATGTGGCCTTACCATTGCCTTATACAAGGGAATAATCACCTCCTTATCCCTGCTAGAAAAATTCCTGTATATCATTGACAAGACACCATGAGCTACTCTTGCAGCTCGTCTGCACTGCTCAGAGAACTTCATATCTGCCTGCACAATTACCCCCAGGTCCTTTTCATTCTCCACCACTGTCAGTGTAGTACCGCAGAGTTGATACGTTGCTCTGGGGTTACTGTTTCCCATATGCAGCACTTTACATTTGTCGATGTTAAACCTCATTTGCCACCTCTCAGCCCATCTGTTCAACCTTTCCAGATCCTGTTGCAGCAGCATAGCGTCAGTATTGTCCTTAACGACCCTGCCAACCTTTGTATCATCTGCAAACTTGGACATTAAAACTTGATATCCCATCATCAATATCATTCATAAACACCGAAAACAACAACGGACCCAACACTGAACCTTGAGGAACTCCGCTAATAACATTAGTCCACGTTGAGCAGTGTCCATTGATTACCACTCTCTGTCTTCTGCCACTCAACCATCCCCTTATCCATAGCAGCAATTTGCCTCCAATGCCACACTGCTCCAATTTGTGCAGCAGTCTTCCATGTGCAACAGTATCAAAAGCCTTTCTAAGATCCAAATATATAATATCAAAGTTATTCCCTGCATCCAGTTCTTTTGTGACTACATCATAGTATCCAATCAAATTGGTCAGGCAAGACCTGCCCTTAACAAAACCATGCTGCGTCTGAGCTATAACTGAATTCTTGTCTAGATGATCCTGCAGTGCTTCTTTAACCAGTGCCTCCATTAATTTACCTGGAACAGAAGTTAAACTAACAGGTCTATAATTACTTGTGTCAGCCTTTGATCCTCCTTTGTGAATTGGGGTTACATTTGCACATCTCCAGTCTATGGGTACCTCCCCTGAGTCCAAAGAAGCTCTCATAATTATGGCTAGGGGTTTGCATACTTCCTTTGCTGCCTCCTTTAATATAACTGGATAGATCCCATCCACCCCAGGTGCCTCATTTATGTTTATCCTCAACAATCTCTCCTCCACTTTACTCTCAGTTATTACAAAATCATCCAGCTCACTGCCAATGTTTACTTTACCTACATCATTCTCCTTCCTGAATAACTCCTCATGCGTGAATGTAGATGCAAAATACTCGTTTAGATTGTTAGCCACCTGAGCAGGATCCTCAACTGTTGAACCATCAATATCCAGTGGACCAATCTGATTCATCCCTTTCCTTTTCGAGTTCAAGTATGTAAAGAACTCTTTTCTGTTTTTCTTTGCATCCTTTGCCAAGGATTTTTCATAGTCTGCCTTTGCCTGCCTAATCTCCTTTGTGACTTGGTTACAGACCAACTTATATCTATCATAGGCTTCCATGTCACCCATTAATTTGTATGTATCCCATGCATTTTTCTTCTCTGCCACATGTCTCATTAGTTCATCTGACAACCATTTAGGCCTAAACCTTGAACAATATTTCTTAGTTGGTATGTAAAGCCTGGTAGCCTCCAAGATTAGTTCCTTGAATGCTTCCCATTTTGAGTTTGCTGTTGGTAACATCATCAGTTGGTCCCACTGTATAGAATTTAAATACTGTCTCAGACCATCATAGTCGCCTTTATGAAAACAAAAACCCTTCCCTTTACCTCTGATGGTAGTTACCTCCTTGAGTAAATCCCACTTCAACACACTGTGATCACTGCCACCTAGTGGTTCATTTATCTGCAGGTTCTTAATGCATGAAGAATCACTACTGATAATCAGATCAAGAGTGTTGCTCCCTCTTGTTGCCTCACAAACATGCTGATGTAGAAAACAATCATCCAATAAATCCACAAAAGCCTTGCTAGTGTGCGAGTGACCAACCCACAAATTCCAGTCAATATCTGGGAAATTAAAGTCCCCCATCATAAGACTCTCTGATTTACTGGCCCACTCTATTTCCCTGTACAATATCTTATTATACTCATCAGAGTCATTAGGCCTATAGCACACTCCTACTCTCAATTTTGATTTCCCTATGCTTATGTCACACCAAACTGACTCGACACTGCCCTGTCCATCGATGTCGACTGGCTTCACTTCCTTGGACTTTGTGTTTCTTAATTAATAGCATAACCCCTCCTCCCCTCCTGTCCTGTCTATCCTTTCTATACACATTGTATTCCCCAAATTCCAGTTCCGCATTACTTATATCTGTGTGACACCACGTCTCTGATATCCCAACAATATCTGCCTTTGATGTTTTGAGCAATACCTCAAATTCATCAAATTTATTTACCAAACTCCTAGCATTGGTGTACACGCAGGTATACATGCACCTGTTTCTATTCTTAGCTACTCTAACACAACCCATGTGTTTACTTGTACCGCAATGACTACCAGCAGTCTCTGAAATATCCTGCATCTTGTTTTTCAGACTTCTGCTCATTTCAATAGAAGCAGTGCAAGAATCACTTCCACCTCTGCCACTGGCTACTGTTAATCTATTAGTCCTTGTATCCCCCCCAACTAGCAGTTTTCCGACCCACCTAACACTGCCTCGACAGCATCAGCAAAAATTCTTGCACCCTTTCTCTGGCGCCTCCGTAGCCAGGTGGGAAGGAGCAGCAGTGCGTAGCACACGCTTCTTGATTAGACCGGGGTTCGAGCCCGTCACCACCAAATACGGAGGATGCGGAAAGGTCAGGGAATGACCACCGCATATCCCGGAGCAACATGGCCTTAGTTGCTAATGCTCCTAAAAACCAAATAACAAACAAACAAACAAGCACCCTTTCTATTTAAGTGTATCCCATCCCTGTAGAAGCAATCTCTCCTGTTAACAAGTACAGTCCAGGCTGAAAAAAATTCTACCCCTTGAGCCTTGCACAATCCCTCCAGGGCCGAATTGATCGACAAGGCTCTCATCATATACTCCCTCCTATCGTGTCTGGGCAGAATTGCAGACACTTTCAAGTTCAACCCTAATTCACGGCTTTTTTTCAACAGTGACCTGTACTTGCTAAGTAATTCCGCCGGTCTCCTACGAGTGGGCATTGTTTAAGCCAAATCAAGGAGCTGGGTATATTCTGGGTAAAATAATTTCATTATTTTATATATTCTCCCCACCCATACTTCTGTTGAATGTATCATGACCTAATAGAATAGTTATCTGCAAAAAGATGTAAATCTTCTAATAACTTCCTCCTCCATTTTAGGAACACACACACACACACACACACACACACACACACACACACACACACACACACACACACACACACACACACACACACACACACACAGGGTGATCCAAAAGAAATGCATAGAATTACGTAGGTTTTTTCCTGAAAGAATGTCAAAATTAGTTCCAAATATACCACCAGGTGGTGCTGTATCATGAATGATGTTATGCAAGTGTTTGCTATAAAGGCACTGCAAGAACAGCTAAGCAGTTTAGTGAACGTTTGGAAAAGAAAAAGAAAAGAAGCTAAGTGGTTATCATTACTGGATAAAGCACTTTTGGTGAAATGTTATTACCTTAACGCTGAATCTGCAACTGCAGTTTTGTGATCTTTCCGTCAGCTGAAGGGTATGCGATGTGGTAAAGGACCAGTGACTGTTGCAGGACTAAAGATGATAATTAAGAAATTTGAGACAACTGGTTTGTTACAAGATCGTCCACGAAGTGGAAGACCATCAACATGTGCTACAACTGTGTCTGCAGTTGCGGAAGACATGGATACTCTAATGGCATCATCATCACATAGAGAAGCAAGCTCTCGTGAAGTTTCACATCGAACTGGCATCTTATATGGGAGTGTGGAGAGCACTAAGAGTAGTCCTCCATAGATATCTGGACAAAATTCAACACCTTCAAGAACTTAGGTGTCCCGATTTTGCAAAGTTGGAAGCATTTGCGTTATGGTTCTTTCACCAAATTGAAGAACATGACAACTGTCTATCAAATGTTTTGTGGATAAAGTCCATTTCACTCTCAATGGCACTGTAAACACACAATTGCAGAAATTGGGCAACAGAAAACCCTTGAGCTTACACAGAAACTCCATTGCATCAGTCAAAAGTAACAGTGTGGTGTGGATTCACCTCTTTTGTTACAGGGCTCTTTTTCTTTAGGAAATCAGTGGCTCTGGTTTTGAAACTGTCACAGGTCAGTGTATGCTGACCTGTTATGAAACTGCATTATCCCTAGCCTGGGGGAAAAGCAAGCTTTGGGTGTTGTGACATTCATGCAGGATGGAGCACCACCCCATATTGCTTCTCCTGTGAAACGACTGTTACTTTCAGCATGAATGGCCACCAAGGTCTCCAGACCTGATGCCCTGCGATTTTTGGTTATGGGGCTATCCGAAGTCACGGGTTTACAGAGATCACCCAATGTCATTGGCAATGCTAAAAGACTATACGACGGCAGGTAATGATACCTTCAGAAATATGCTGTTTCATGATGTTCATAACGTCGTTTCATGTCTTCAGGCAGTGCTTGACGAAGGCCGCCTCATTGAACATTTACTATAATGAGGAAAACCTCGCTCTAACACAGTTGATGAATTGTGTTAGAGCGAAACTGTGTTTAGAAGTACCGTGTTATACGGGTGTTGCCTGTATTCATTTATTGACCACATTTGAATGGGTGCATATTTGCATTAAGGCACAAAAATTGTAATTCATTTTTTATGCAAGTTTGCATTCTGGTAGTGAATATGTCTTGAATGGATTGAGTGAGCTGAATATTGATGGAATTACTTTCTCTTGCTCAGACTACACAAATGAGGGGCCATAAATTCAAATTAAAAGATGGTTGCAGGTCAGATATGTGGAAATTTGCTTTCAGTCAGAGGGTGGTTGATTATTGGAATAAATGCCCCTTTGATGTTGGGGAGGTGGGTAGTTTGAATAAATTCAAGGAAGAAGTAAACTGTTGTTAGTTTGAATAAATTTAAGGAAGAAGTAAACTGTTGGAGAGGATGGGCAGTGAAATGGGAAGTGTTAGCCCTTGTTTTTTTGCTGATGCTGTATAAGCTTGTTTTCTTGCATCAATTGCCACTTAATATTATTACTACTGCTGCTACGACCACCACTAATAATAAAAAAATAAAATAAAATAAAATAAAATTTATAGCAGTTAAACTAATTCTTTTAGGGCCTATGAACTCTACATGTTGTTGAAAGAGTAGTTTACATTAATGACTTGCAGTGGTTTTTTTTTATTTTTTTAATTTTCTCTTGTATGGCTACTACTTTCTTTTGAAGGCTTTATTTTCTTAGATACCAACTTGAGTGAAGAAAACTAACTTTCTCTTACCTGTGTTTCTTTATTATTCTTCAACCTTGATAACATACACTTATGAGGCAGAACATGACCACGTATCTAATTCCGTGTCGGGCTACCTTTCACTATGATAATTGCTTGCACCTCGCATGGCACTAACTCCACAGGCTGCTAAAGGTGTCCTCTGGTATCCTGGACCAGTTTGACAGAAGGATATCCTGGAATTTGGCCATGGAGTGAGGTGCTGTTATGGACTGATGAATTCTGCATTCCACCACACCCAGCAATCGTTCAATGGGATTGATGTTAGGGAAAGTTTGGCAGCTGGGGGGCACACAGAATGCCTGGACACTATCTCTAACCATTCCTGTAAAATTCTGGCCTTGAGACATTGGGTGTTGTCTTGTTAAGAGTCCAGTGTCAGCTGGATACATGAGCATCAGTACAACAAATTTCGTCCAAAACAGTGCCAAGTTAGTATCTTGTGGTGAGGGTGTGTTCATTTGGGATGGGGGAAGGGGGTCCCAGTGATGTCTCATGAAAAAATCCCCCAAACCATAATACCACTTTTGCCAGCAGGTTTTTGTCTATGGTTCTGGTTGCAGCTGTTCACTTGTTCATCATATATGCTCTCATCCATCGGCATGGAGCTGGAATATTGATACATCAGATTAGGCAACTCTTTCTGTTGTCTAATGTCCAGGAACAGTGTTTCTCTGCTCACTGCAGGTGGTGTCTGTCCAGTTGGTCAACATGGACACATGAACAAGTCACCTATTGCATATGCCTTTGTGCAGTAGCATCCATTGGATGGCATGCTAGGAAACTTTTCTCTATGCACTCTAGTTGTGGTCTGTAGTTCATTGAGGGATCATGAGTCATTTTGTCTTGGGCAGTATGTGCCATCCACTGTTCATCATGACTGTCAACCAATGGTAGTCCCCCTTGTCCTGGCACTGGTTAGTTGTTTGACTCTCTTTGCACCAGTTCTGCCATATCATAACTACAGTGGCCTTTGAACAGCTGACGGTGCCTTCCTAGTGCCACACATAATTCTCTGTTCAAACTCAGTCTGGTTCTTCTCTTCCCCCCATACTGGTTGGCTCTGTTTGGTTGACAACCAAACAGAGCAAACCAGTAAACCATAATGTATTATAACAAGGAATTTTAACTTTACAGATACTGTAATATGTGGACTGGTCTCATACAGTAGAAGTACCTTTCTGGATGTACTAGATGATTGTTTTCTTAATGGTTAGTTATTTATTATACTCATAACAGGTGTTTAGTCTGCAACACACTCCTAATACTATCTTTGTCTTACCCAGTTATGTCAAACCAAACTGAATACATTGCACTGGTCACCCATGTCAACTGTGTGTACTCCTTTAAATTCCACTTCCTTTCTGTCTGAGTGGTACCATGTGTCCAGTAACCCTAAAATGTCTGCATTTGATAACCTAACTAGTATTTCAAATTTGTTTACCATACTCATAGCATCTGTGTACATATAGCTTGCACCTGTTTTTGCCTTTGGTAATCGTTATACAGCCCAGGTATTTGCTTGTTACATAAGAACCCCTCCCAGTGTTATGCAAACCGAGGCAGATTATGTGGTGCAAAAAAAAGTAGAAAATATTTCTTTGTTAATGATATACCACTTAAAGGAAACGAATGTATCATATTGGCACACTAGATTTGAATGGTATAACTTCATAATATTATTCAGGTGCTGACAAATTGAATAAATATTTTGTATCTACATTCATGTTCAAAGAAGATTTTGTTCAGTAACTAATCCAATACAAGTTCTTTCCAAGCTCATTGTCCTCACGTCTTGTATTTTTTTTTACAATAAAAATTGTAAACTGCAGCCTTGTTGTTAAATTTGTGAGTTCATGTGTGAAATTTTGTTATGTATTTCTGATGATTGAATTTAACGTTTCATTTATGTGACCATCAGTAAGATGCCAAAGAAATATGAGGTAGTGTAAGTAGACTACCCAAGATTTTCCATGTATCATAAAATTTGGAAAGGATAGTGTATTTGCTTTGTGTAAAAAAATAAAAAGAAAATGCTGCCTCTTGATAGCAGTGAAGAGGACAGCAAATGCTGTCTGCTATTAAAGAGTGAGAGTAGAGTTATCAATAATGGGAAACGTTAGTAGTGGGCTTCCTCCCATTTGGGGGGGGGGGAGTTATTAGAAATAGCTTGATTGAAAAATAACAGTGGTTGGCATCAGTTTCCTCCCTGAAATAATTTCAACAGATCGCATAGGAAATATGTTCAAAAACTCAGATACGTGCTTAAAGTTCTCATCATCCTCAGTTTTCAAATATCGTATGACTGAAAACCAAGACCTGTAGTTCATTTAATCAATATTTCCATCTATTTTATCTATCTATTTATTTTTTCTAGAACATTTGGGAGCTTTCTCCAACGTTTGAGAATGTTCTAGAATGTTGTTACATGTGGAAGAAAGGTTGGGATATTTATGGAAGGTTCTAGAGCAGTGGTTCTCAATATTTTTTAATACTTGTACCACCGAAACAGAAATTGAAAAATTTCGGTACCGCCCATTAAAATGTGTATTTATATTAAGAGGAAAAGTCAAGAATATTTGCGTAATAAGGCTTAGTTATAAATTATATTTCTTTTTCATTTTTAATACAAAAATTGAACAAACTAAATAACAAATATTAAACAAAAAAACAGTACAAAATAAACTGAAATACATGATTAACATAGTGATTTAATTGTAATCAATAACAATTAGATGCAATAAATATAATTGACTTATAATATTTATTGACTTATAGTATTTAATAAAAATAATTGACTTAACGTGACACTTGAGCTTGGTTGACGGTTCTATCTGGTTCTATTTTACTTAATTTCAAATGTAAATTCGGCTTCAAAGTGAGTCTTGTTCTACGTTTGGTTTTTAAATCCAGCATAAAAGAAAATCCTATTTCAGATAAATATGTGAAACAAATCGGCATTAAATTTTATTTCTCTTTCTGAAATTTATTTAAAATATTTCTCATGCTTAATTTAAAAGTGATTAAAGTGTTGTTGAAATTATCCATTAAATTTCTGTCAAGAAATTTCAAAAAGTTGCTTTTTTTTTTTTTTTTTCCAGAAGAAAGATATTCTGGTACATAATTCAAAGAAAAATGGATTCCTGATCCAGTTTTTTTTTTTTTTTATAATCTTTTGGGAAATACAATTTGAAATTATGTATTAACTGTGAAAACAATGACTTTTTATATTCAATACTAATTCATGTCTCAATGTTAAATTATTTTCTCCAAGAAAATTTTCTAAAGTTGGTAGGAAACTTAAGGCCTTTTTATCCAAGTCTTTGATGAGTAACTCCATTGTTTTTATTGTTGCATTTACTTTGTCACTAACAGTGAAAAGAGTCACATTTGGTCCTTGTTGGTAAAGCTGGTAAAGAATTTAACTTGGTAAAGTTAAATTCAGATTATTGTCTTCCAAAAATATCAGCTAAATATGCTAATCTAGCCAACCACAATTCATCAAAGAAATAGTCTTTAAATTCACATTTTGAATTGTAAAAGAAAACTCGCACTTCCAATCGAAGTTCAAAAAGACTATTTAAAACTTCACCAACCATTTAACTTTGCTGTGCAGTAGTAGTTTTTCGTGGTCACTCCCCATCTCTTAGCATAAAATTTTTAACATTTGAAATTGTGCATGGGATTTAATAAAATTAACAATCTTAAGTGATTAATCTAAAACAATTTTCAGTTCTTCGGGTATTACTTTTGCAACCAAGGCTTCATAGCGAGTACAGTAGCGAGTGAACTTAGCTTCAGGAGTGACTTTACTTATTGTAGCTGCAACACTGCTATGCTTTCCTGTTAAAGCCAGAGTTCCATCAGTACACACACCAATGCAATTCTTCCAAAGAATATTGTTCTGTCATAAAATTGTCTGATTTTTTAAATATTTTATCTGCAGTTATTTTACTAAATCATTACGCAGACCTTTACTAAATCCTCAATGTTGCACAGTAACTTACTAAAGCAGTGCATACTGACAGCAACCCTGCCGTGTAAGAGTTTCCCAGAAAGGAATAGAAAACAATGCGAGATAAGACTCAGTTGCGAATTTAAGTTTTCATAGAATATATAGCTATCTGTTCAGAGGTTGAACAAACAAAATATTTGAAAACCAACACTATTTGCAAACTGCTATTAGATTGAAAAAAGATAGGTAAAACATGTAATTGTTTACCTTTAGAGGGAGAAATTTTTAATGTTTTATTTCTCATAATTTCATAAATTTAAAAAAATTCAACCGTCCGTTATTCATGCACCACCAAATCTTTTTTCATGTACCACTAGTGGTATGCATACTACTGGTTTGGAAATGCTGTTCTAGAACTTTCACTGGAGTTCTCTAGAAACATTCAAGTCTTCTAGAAACTTCTCTACTGGTATATATATGAGTGGGCTCTACACCAGGCAAGTATTTTTGTATTTCAAAAAGCATGTTTCAGAGAGTGAGTGGTGAACAAGCATTTTAGGGAATTAATATTTGTAAACAAGTATTGTGTACATTAGTATAAATTGTGAACTGTGTTTAAATTAGAAATAAAAATCTACAATTTCTTAATTATTCTTGTGTGTGTGTGTACCTCAACCATACATGAAATATGTTGAAATACATTTGTGGGGGAAGTGATATTAAAATCGCAGAGGAAGCCACTGTCACAACTTGTGAGAAAAGCCTATGAATGCTATTTTAGATGTAAGGTCAGAGGTCAAGATGAAGTCCGGGCTTCAAAGATTTCCTGTAGCTCATTTTCAAGGACATTAACAGGTTGGCTTATAGATAGTCATAAATCGATGCCTTTTGCTGTTCTGGTGATATGGCAGGAACCTCGAGACCACATATATGATTGCTACTTTTGCAAGAATAATATTTCTGGTTTTTCTGGGAAATTCAAGCATAAAATAGAGTATCCCAACATACCTTCTGCTCTAAGGCTGATTCCTCACAATGATACATTGTGCTAAGTCCACCAGAAACTTATGGACTTGACTCTGATTCAGGATCAGAAAAGGAGTCTCCAGAAGGTGCATAACCCAGCATGATTACAGATTCAGATTTTCAACTCTTGATACCTCAAAGCCATCTTATCACTCGGGCAGAATTGAACAGTTTGGTCAGAGATTTGGATCTCTCCAAAACTAAGGCTCAGTTACTAGGATCACTGATTCAGCAATGGAATCTTCTTGAAAAGGGTGTCAAGGTGTCTTTTTATAAGAAGAGGCAATCTAACAATGCTATTCCTATTACTCCATGAATGATGCTTTTCATTGAATCATCTAAGGTCACTTTGAAAGTGGTTTACTCCATATTAGAGATAAGTATCCATTTATATCATTGGCCAATGCAGTTCATATGAAGGAAATGTAAGAGAACCTACAGGTTCACTTGCAAAAAAACTGGGTTGCAAGGTGGTTTCACTAAATACCCACTTTTTATGCATGTGGGACAGCCGAACAAAGGATTGCCATTACAGGGTAAAAATGGCCAGACTATTCAGAAACTACACCAGGCCATCAAAATGTAGCCCATCTTCCTTTGGTGGATAAGACAAAAATCTATTTGCCTCCATTGCACATAAAGCTATAGGCTTCATAAAAATGTTTGCAAAAGTGATGGACAAAAAAGGATTCATGTTTGAGGCAAAAGTTTCCTTGAATCAGTGAGACCAAGATAAAAGAAGTAATTTTTGGGGGTCCTCAAACTGCTATTCCAAGATGATGAATTCACTAAAAAATTAAATGCTACAGAAATAAGAGTTTAGAAGGCATTCAAAAACATCTGGAACTTTTTGTAAGTGAGAAATCACAAAATTACAGTGAAGTTATGGATGAGCTAATTTTAATGTACAGAGAGTTGGACTGCAACATGTCATTAATGTGTCATTTCATACATTTCCATTTTTATTTTTTCCTGAAAACTTGGGAGCGTTCTCCCATGAACATGGTGAAAGGTTTCACCAAGATATTTTTAATATGGAAAAAAAAAGGTACTAGGGAAAATGGAGTCAATATATGTTTATTTATTTATTTACTATACTCCTAGCATTGGTGTACATGCAAGTATACATGCACCTGTTCTTACTCTTAGTTACCCGAACACAGCCTATGTATTTACATCATTAGTCATCATTCCATGATGACTTCCAGCAGTTCTTGAAATCCCCAGTGCCTTTCTTTCCAGGCTGCTGCTGCTCATTCCAATGGAAGCAGTGAAAGAATCACTTTTATCTCTGCCTGTGGCTATTTTTATTCTGTTAGCATAAGAAGGAAATGTACGACAATTTGTACAGTTAGTAGAGGCATACAATGCAAGAAAGCAAGCTCATGCAGCATCAGCAAGAAAAAAAAAAAAACCCTCCATTTCACCCCTCCATTCATTCCAAATGCCTGTCCAGCTCATCCTTAAATTTATTTAGGCTATCAACTTCCACAACAAGAGATGGAAGTCTCTTCCACCAATCAGCTATCCCCTGGCTAAAATTTGGAGGATCATCAAGATCCTGCAAATTTCCCCACATCTATTCTACAACTGTCTTTCCTCAATTTGAATCCAAGCCCCCCTCAGGTTCTTAATCTGATCAAGAGAAAGAATCCCATCAGCATTCAGCTTGCTCAACCCATTTAAGCCTTATGTTGTTGTTGTTTGGTTTTTAGGAGCATTAGCAACTAAGGCCATATTGCTCCAGGATATGCGGTGGTCATTCCTTAACCTTTCCGCATCCTCCGCATTTGGTGGTGACGGACTCTAATCAAGAAGTGTGTGCTACGCACTGCTGCTCCTTCCCACCTGGCTACGGAGGCGCCATTTAAGCCTTATACACAATCAGACCACTTCGCATGTGCCTACTCTCCAGGTGCTGCAATTTACAGAACTTAAGCCTTTGTAAGAGCACCCCTTTGTTTCCCCTCACCAATCTTGCCCTTCTTTGTACTCGTTCTAGCAACTCTACATCCTTCCTAAAATGAGGCCTCCAGGCCTGTACACAGTACTCAAAGTGTGGCCTGACCATTGCCTTGTACAACGGGATAATCACCTCCCTGTCCCTGCTAGCACAACTCCTGTATATCACTGACAAGACTCATGACCTGCCCTGGCGGCCCATCTGCACTGCTCAGCGAACTTAATATGTGACTTCACAATTATTCCCAGGTTTTTTCCACTTCCTTGATGATAGTACCACACAGTTGGTACTTTTCTCTTCAGTTATTGCTACCCATATGCAGTACTTTGCATTTTTCAATGTTAAACTTCAGTTGTCACTTCACAGCCCATTTACTCAACTTATCTAGATCCAGTTGGAGTAGCATGCCCGCACCGAACTCTGGGCAACTCCGCTAATAACATTCATCCACGAAGAGTAGTGTCCATTGATTACCACTCTCTGTTGTCTCCCACTCAACCATTAATTGAGTGGGAGTTGTCTTCCACTCAACTTTATTGATTGTAGCAACTTACTCTTAATGCCATACAATTTGTACATGTGCAACAGTATCAAAAGCTATCCTGAAATCCAAGTATATGATATCAAAATTATTTTTTGCATCCAGTTCCTTTGTGACTACATAGTATCCAATCACATTGGTCAGACAAGACTTTCCTTTAACAAACCCATGCTGTGTCTTAACTAATACTGCTGTCTTGTCTTGATGAACCTGCAATGCTGCTTTAACCGTGACTCCATTATTTTCCTCGGAACACTAGTTAAACTAACAGATCTATAGTTACTTGTATCACCTTTTGTACCCCTTTTGTGAATTGGTAATACATTTGCACACCTCCAATTTGCACACCTGAGCCCAATGAACCTCTCATAATTATGGCTAAGGGTTTGCTTCCTTCCTTTGCTGACTCCTTTAATATAACTGGATAGATCCTGTGCATACCAGGTGCCTTCCTTATGCTTAACTTCAACAATTTCTCCTCCACTGTGCTCTCAGTTATTACAAAATCAGTTAGCTGCCTGGTAGAGTTTAATTAACTCTACCTCCTTGAGTAACTTAATAAATTAACCCTCCTTGAATAACTTCTCATGTGTGAATGTAGATGCGAAATACTCATTCAGTTTCTCAGCTACCTGAGAATGATTATCAATAGTCAACCCATCTATGTTGTGTTCCAATCTGATTCATCCCTTTCCTTCAAGAGTTTACATAAGTAGAGAACTCGTTGCTGTTTTTCTTTGCATCCTTTGCTAAAGATTTCTGGTAATCTCCCTTTGCCTGCCTAACCTCCTTTGTGACTTGATTACAGTCTATTTTATATCTACCATTGTTATCTATATTTATTAATGATATTGATGAAGGCACAGCAGGCTTAATATCTAAGTTTGTAGATGATATGAAGGTTGCCAGAGTGGTGAATCGCAGCGATCAGAGTATGATGTTGCAACAAGACCTAGATATATTAGATATATGATTCTTTGTCCATAGATTAATCCCACCTTGGAAACACCTTCCTTGTAGGAAGCAGAAGGAACTAAAAAACATTAGCATTGTGCAACGTTTCCCTACTTGTAGGGGAAAGTTTGTCACTGCTTTCTGATGCAGAAATGTTTTACAATCTCAGAGGGATGAAACTAATATCAGGGGAGTAACAACTCAACAACTCCCCCTCCATTTGAAGATCATAGCGGTAATTTAATACAGTGGAAATAAGAAGTTCACTTAAATACTATCTGCAATTCTGTTGTTAGCTACTGGTACAGGTGCTGTATAGGAGGAATGCAAAAATAGCTGTCCTTGGAATAGAACCAAGGGAATCGATTTCTGCACTCTCCAGAGTAAAGTGACCCAGAAGAATTAGTATTGGTGGAAATTTCATCACATGCATTTTAATGTTAGCAGCTGACCTTAGCCCTCAAATACAAACAGCAAATATTTAGCATGCGATGGTGACATACAAATGTGTTTCTAAGAATAACAAATGATATAATTAAGATTAAAAAAAAACTCTGGTATAATCCATTTGCAAGTAAGCACAGTTCTTCTCCATAATCTCTGACTCTTGGGACAAAATTTTGACTTCACTTTTTTTTTCTTCTTTTTTTTCTTTTTTTTTCAACTTATTTAACTTGATTATTAAATATCTTTATCAACTTGTTTTAAACATGGAGCACAACAAGTACGTTGACCATGGTGGGAGAGGAAAAGTGATTGTAAACAAACGTGTGGGAGGCATTAAAAAAATTCATAGCATCGGCAAGTATGGTTTGCCTTTGCCACTCTTTCATTTGCTCTTAGTGTTGCAAAGAGCATCTGACAAGTTCTCACATTCACTCTGAAAATTGCAGAAAAAAAAGAAGAAAAGGAACTATTGTAGTAAAAGTCTATTTAGAAAGATAGAAAAAATTGCAGATTTTTAATCCTTGATTAATGTTAACAAGGGGGTCATTGTTTTTTAAAGAGCCACCTGCCAGTGCAAGGCTACTGGCAGATTGTTAAAATAGCACTAGATCACTTGAGTAGTCTGTCCAGCAAGCAAACAGTGATCTATTCTGATCACTTTTCTGTAATGGATGTATTCTGTAATGCAATAACAGCATTACAGAATGCATCCAAGCCAAACAAAAGCGTGTCTCGAAACAAATTAGGCAACAGCTATACTATGTTAATCAAACAGTCATTCTGATTGCTAATATTAGGTCATATAGGCATCCAAGGAAAGGAATACAGAGATCATGCTGCTAATGCAGAAAGCTTTATGCAGAAAATTAGTTTCCCGACACCAGACTCTTAGCGATGCTCGCTTGCTTGCTAAACAGATGGTAGGTGTTATCGGTCTGGAGCCAAAACGAGAAGGATATATTGAATGACAGATAGCCGTGGAAAATGATGAAATGATTGGTGGTAGGCATGACAGATGGCAAGCTACTGTGTAGTCATTGGTTGGCATTATGTGTATTTATGAGTAAAGAACGGTGCATAATAGTTTTGTGATGAAAGGTAAGCAGGTAATAATAGCAATGAATCTTTGAAAGATGGAAGAAATTTGTAAGGAAAATAAAATGGCTGATTTTTTTGATGATACTAAATTAATAAGTTTTGTTCTGTTCATTTTTGTTCTTCATCATGTTTTTTTTCTCATTATTAAAAGCAGATTTTTGTAGTTCCTGAATGTTTTTATTATATTGTTGATTTAGGTTTGGTTACGAAAAAAGGAAAAGGTTTCTTTATTTTTTGTTATATTTCATAACCTTACCTTAAATAGTAGGTTAGATAGTATGAATCAGAGCTGTATTACTCAATATGTTCTACGTTGGTAATAATATTAGTAAATTGATAAGAGGAGTTTACCTCAATATAGTACGTGGAACACTTCCGACGGAAGTGTTCCACGTACTATATTGAGGTAAACTCCTCTTATCAATTTACTAATAGTAGGTTAGGAAATAATAGAAAAGGTTTCCTTATATTTCGTGACCCAGCTTAGGAAATAATAGGAAAAGAAAGATTCTTTATATATATATATATATATATATATATATATATAGTGAATATATAGTCAATAGCTATTGAGGTGTTGATTGCCGTTATGATACGTGTGTATCTGTACGAGTGTCTTTAAAAATAAAAGTACAGTAATAAAAAAAATTAATATTTTGTTAATAAACAATTTTTGTGCTAGTCCACCCATGATTCTAAAGAAAAAAGGTTAGGTTACCCCTTCCACTTCGGGAGGGGTTCAAGCTCCCATGGGATTCAAGCAGAGGTGACTTGACCTTTTTTCACCATTATGGAAAGTGTTCATTAGGGTTTGGTTTGGTTTTATTGGTGCATTAGGTTCATTAGTGCTTCTGAGTGCTACTAAACTGATGTTATTGTGTGTTGTGTTTGCCCACCAATCAGCACATCGTTTGTCTGGAGGAAAGTCAAGAACAATATATCGTTCTTGACTTTACTCCAGACCGATAACACCTACCGTCTGTTTACCGAGCAACCAGCACTAGAGTGCTGTATTGGGAAACTAATTTTCTACATAAGTTATCCGATGTGTCATCGTTCTCGTGTTGGCTTTCTTTACCTTCACCCTGTTCATTGCAAGTGCATTTTCATTTTTTTGTTATGGCTGAAAATAAAATTTTCATATAGCTGAAAATAAAAATTATTTTATTAATTTTTATAGTTAAGTTAAACCTCCAGTGGATTTTTAAATACAGTTGTACCTCGGGTCACAAGCTTAATTCGTTCTTTGACTCTGTTCGCTAACTGAAACAATTTTTCCCATTGAAATTAATGCAAATCCAATTAATCTGTTTGCCCACCCAAGAAAAATTGTTTTTTGACTTTTTTATGGAATTATGTGTGGCAAAAATATATAATATAAAATATACAGTATAACTTTACCTTTGTGGTTGATAGTTGCTGGCACAGGTAGATGGTAGAGGAGGAGGAAGACTACTCCTTCGAAGGAGAGTCCCATTCCATAATAACGTCGGGCATTTCTGATGTTTTTCCTCTTGTTTGTATCCTGGGAAGTGGTTCGATTGCTGGCTCGGTGTTTTCACAAGATAATGATCCAGAGACATTTCTTTTTCTTTGTTGGATAATTTTCCGAAAATGGGACATCACATTGTTATTTAAAATGTCCATTGCTCTGCTGGTCACAGTTTTGTTAGGGTGATACTTCTCAATGAAAACCTGCACTTCACTCCACTTGCTACAAATTTCATTGATCTCAGCACTTGAAACATGTACCACCTCTTCCTCCTCCTCTCCTGACTGCTCCTCCTGCATAACTTTCATCTGTTCACGTTGCAACTCAACAAGTTCTTCTGTGTTGAGTTCTTGTCTGTGGTCCTCCACCAGCTCCACCACATCCTTCTCGTTGATCTCCAAGCCAACTCTTGCCAATGGTCACAATCTCGTTTACTAGAGTTACATCTGTCTCCTCGAAGTCTCTATCAGGCACACAACCTGGCCAAAGTCTCCTCCAGGCAGATTGAAATGTGCAGTTAGAGACATTGTTCCATGCCTTGCCAATGAGGTTTATGGAGTGGAGGATATGGAAGTGATCCTTCCAATAATCATGCAGGGTCAAATCTGTGTCGTTGGTCACCTAGAAACACCTGGAAAAAAGAGCCTTTGTATATAACTTCTTGAAGTTGGAAATTACTTGCTGGTCCATGGGCTGGATGAGAGGAGTGGTGTTAGGAGGCAGAAATCTGACTTTTATGAAGTCGTATTCAACATCAAGGTCTTCTTCCATACTTGGGGGATGGGCAGGAGCGTTGTCCATAACCAGCAGACACTTAAGGGGCAAATTATTTTCCTCAAGGTATTTCTTGACAGTTTGCGTAAAAACTTCAGTCAACCGCTCCATAAAAAGTAATCTTGTTACCCAAGCCTTGCTATTCGCTCTCCACAATACTGGAAGTTTACTCTTTAGCACTTTATTTCGTTTAAAAGCGTGCGGATTTTCAGAATGGAAAACTAAAAGAGGCTTAATCTTATAATCCCCACTTGCATTAGCGCACAATAAAAGTGTAAGCCTGTCCTTCATTGGTTTGTGGCCAGATAGTGACTTTTCCTCTTGAGTTATTTAGGTCCTTCTTGGCATTTTTTCCCAAAAAAGTCCCGTTTCATCGCAATTAAAAACTTGATGCGGTACGTAACCTTCAGAGTTAATAAAGTTTGCAAATTCTTCCACATAGGCATCTGCTGCTTTTTTGTCCGAACTAGCTGCCTCTCCAAGCCTGACAACACTATGAATTCCAGTTCGTCGATGAAACTTCTCGAACCAGCCTCTACTTGCTTTAAATTCGTCAATGCTAGCATCACTTGTATTCGGCGTTTTCGCCACTAAATCACCTTGCAAAAGTAAAGCCTTCTCGCATATTAGGGCCTCGCTAACACCATCTCCAGCAAGCTGCTTTTCATTAATCCAAACTAACAATTTTTCTATTAATAACACTTGAGACCTTTGCTTCGTTTACATAGTCACTCCTTTAGCCGACTTTAGCGCATCTTTGTTCTTTAAGATAGTACAAATCATAGATTTAGCCATGTCGTACTGCTTGGCGAGATCAGAAACACGAACACCATTCTCATGTTTAGTTATTATTTCCTTCTTTGTTTCTACTGTAATAGGCTTAGGTTTCTTTACACCACTGTCACTAACACTTTTCGCTTTCTTGGGAGCCATAATGAGGGTTAATTTAATGCAAAAAGCAAAAAAAAATTGTATCAAGAACAACACAATGACAAACAATGTTCACAGCGTGCAAACCTTGAGTACAACTGATGCTGTTCGCGAGCCGAAAACATGGCGCCAAAGCCATGTTTGTGCGGTCGTGCGCCGAGGCATTGTTCACGGGTCGAGTCAAAATTTGTTCGGAAATTTTGTTCGTGGGCCGATTTGTTCGTGACCCGAGGTACCACTGTAATAGATATTTTTTAAAGTAAAATATAGAAAAGTTTGCAGGCTGCCGTATGGTTTAGCTGGTTCACTGTTTGGTTGTGTAATAGATAGCACTGATGTGTTTGAGATTTAGTATAGCACAATAATTCATTTATTTGTATTTATTGTTTGCCTAAGATTCTACATTTGTGTATAATTTTATTATTAAGTAATTCGGAAGCCATAAATTCCTTAGGTAGTTAAGTGTTAATTTATCTCTATGGAATAGAAAAATAGGCCAATAAAAATATTTTTAACCAAGCCATATACTAAACTTGTTGGGACAACAGTCTAAAATCCAGGACTGTCCCAGCTAATCTGGGATGTATGGTCACCTTAGATATACACCCAGTGATCACTGAATTATGATCACCTACCTAACACTGTTCACATGAATAATAGCTGCTAGTTGCCTAGGCATTGACGAATAGTTTGAAGACATCCTTAGGGATCTTTAGCCATGCCTGAAAGACTTTCCAGCATTGGAATATATGAGAATATGTCCATGTACCTCACTTCCCATTGCAAAACTTCTCACAATTGTGTAGTTGGTTTGAGGTCAGATGAATCTGGAGGCCATTCAGATTGGTGATATCTTCCCTCTTTTCCTTGAACCACTCGTGCGCAGTGCATAATCTTCTTGAAAGATCTTGTTTCTTTCTGGTAAAAAACATAATGTGGCAGGGTGCACTGGTCTCCTAAGAACTGGTAAGATCCCACCAATGAAACGTTGGTCATATGCCTCAGGAGTCATAGTTCTTGTCAGCAAAACATGATCCACATTAAGCAATCACTGCCACCTGCCCGGGTAGTGGTCACCGTCCACGATGGGTCCATGGCCTCGTGTTGCTTATGCCACACACGAAGGCATCCATCGGCACGTTGTACCAGGTATTTGTACTTAATTGATCAGCCCATTCGTTTCCAGTCCTCCAGTGCATTGTTGAGACCACAGCATTTGTGGTCAGTGATGATCAGCAGCGAGGAGAAGATGTCTTTTGGGTTTTCTGCTGTGGAATCCTATACATCTGAGTGTGCAGCATCGTCATTTGGGATATTGCTCTTGCGTTCCCCGCATTGTATTGTGATGTCAACTGTTGCACAGTGACCAGCCATTAGGCTTGCAATGCATTGCACCCTTTGCTCACCACACACACACACACACACACACACACACACACACACACACACACACACACACACACACACACACACCGACCTTGTATAATCCCTTACAGTTGAATATTTTGGTTTATGCTGTTTACATATCTAACAAAATTCTATTCATAGCTGCTCTCACACCTTCTATCCACATCCTTCTTGGTCTTCCTCTCCTTTTTATTCTCCATTGCTACTCTGGGCAACTGTCATCCTCCATTCTCTTCACATGGCCAAACCACTCCAATTTTTTCTACTTTATTTTATCAATGATGGTTTTTTGGATGTTCATTGTATTCCTTTAAATTCACATATTAATTGTCAGAAAATCACTTTTACCAGGAAAACTGATGATAAAATATCACCATCCTTAAAATGTGTATAGATGAAATCGGGCTTTTGCAGCACCAGCAAAAAAAAAGAAAAGAAAAAAAAGTATATTAAGAAAATACAAATTATACGCTTTTTCTTTTTTTTTTCTCATTACTCTGCACTTCGCTCTAAAATATCTATGTCAAAATATGGGATTAACATAATTTAAAAAGTTAGTTTCTGTTTGTTATCAAAACTTTTGTGACCAGCTTACACTTGCAAAGATTCCCATGTGTGGTATTGAAACTAGACATTTAGGTACTGCTTGAAGAAATTCACCAATTAAATTCAAGCTTTTTAACATGTGGTCTCTCAAGTTGCTTTTTAACATGTTGAAAGCAATATAGCATTATTTCTTTTCTTGTGTGATTTTCTCTTTTCTCTTTACTTCAAGTGGTTCTGTGCTTGCAAGGTCAAGTAAGAACCCAGAAAGGGAATCCACCTTTCATTTTCTAGTCTATATCTCAAATACTAACCAACTCTACTAACTTTGACAACTGCTTGACACTGGTGGCATAGCTCTGCCTCCATGTGGTGGAGCTGGTAACCTTGGGGGAAGAACCAACCCCAGGCAGGGCCGACCACAAGCATGTACAACTGGTTCTGTTGAACAGGCTCCCCCATGGTCTAAATAATAATATCATCTTCATATGTTATACTCACTTTCAATAATATCTGTATTGTGTGTGTGTGTGTGTGTGTGTGTGTGTGACGTGTGATTATTGGCTCCTTATTCATGTTCCTATTTTTATGAGATGACTGCAGTTGTTAAACAATATTGTTGATTAATGTATTGGATATTATTCATATTTAAAATTTTTGTTTAGTATAACATTATATTATAATATTATTTCTTAGTTACTGTAAATTTTGAAAAAATTAAAAAAAACACTAAGTTTTGCACAAGACCCCAGAGCCTGCAAGTAATTCGTGAACAGGACCCCACAAATTTTGAGGCCGGCCCTGTCATCAGGGCTAAAAGAAGCAGAAATGGAAACCAATATATTTCCATGTTTAGAGCCGAAGAGCTCTCATATTGACAGTGATAGCAACCATGATTTCTCTCTTTCAAAGAGGCTGAAAAAAGACAAGGAAGCAGGATTCTCCATCTTTCCTGATATCGCAATTTTTGCCAGCACAACCTGTGAGTTAGCTGTCCCCCTTCATCATTCAGAGATGCCTCGAAAATGTGGCATTTTCACCGAAATTGGTTAACCACCTCCAATTAGGAAGTTTACTAATAGAGGCCTCTTACTCAAGATACCCTCGGGCTATTATTACAGCTTACTGTTTTGTGTAATTCTGGTTCAAATCACCCCACATAACACATTGAACTCTTCCAAGGGAGTGATCACTATTAAACGTTTCTAAAGAAGAAATAATCCAGGAACTAAAAGCTCAATGTCACTCAAGCAAAAAGAATCAGAAAAGACCACTACTTAATCCCTACCTGTAACATAATCTTAACTTTCAATACACCAAATCTACCAGCTTCTGTCAAAGCAGGTTACTTGAACTGCCACTTTCAGCCATTTATCCCAAACCCCTAAGATGTTATAAAAGCCAGAAATTTGGCCACTCCTATACAGCATGTTGTAGAGATGCAACATGTCCACACTGTTGGTGCAAAGCTCACTCAAACAGAATTCAAGGCACCAACACCACAGTGTCCTAATTGCAGGTACAACCAGCTTACTCCAAAGATTGTGAACTCTAGAAGTTAGGGGGGAAAAAATATAAAATTGAAAATAAAGTGTTATCAAGAAACAAGAAAACACTTTAATTAAATATGCCAAACCCCACTTATGCTTCTGCCACCCACAGTTCAATGATCAGTGGCATGTTAGACAAGTGTCCACCTCTCTCCAGCCATATCGATCTCAGAATGGGCTTGATCAGTCCTCTCAGTCCAACATCCATCTGAACTGAACTTAGTATATCAAAGGTGAAGTGATCATGTCTAACAAGCATGGATGCAGATAATACCAACAGTCAAAAAGAACTGCTTAAAATATATGCAGATGATGATTGCAATGACTCAGGACGTTCCACACTTCCCAGAGAAGTAAAATCAAAACTTGACTTTATAAACATTCTGCTCATAAAAAGCAGATTCATCTGCATACAAAACCAAATAATGGAACACATTATCCAATGGAATTGCAGAGGTTTTCGCACCAATATCGATGGTATTCACGAACTAATACTGCTTCAATCCTGTTGCCATATTCTAACAAGAAACTAATTTGAAACCCCAACCACTCACCTTCAATCAAAAATTATACTATATTCAGACATGATGGATTGGACACTAATGCTCATGGAACAGTAGCTGTACTTTTGGGTGCAAGAGTCTCCCTCCAGATGCATTCCATTGCAAACCTCCTTAGAACCCTTTCCCTTACGTATAGTAATTGGTATACTATAGTAATTGGTATACTTTAGTCTCAATTTATCTTCCAACTAATTGTTCCTATACTATTCAGAAGTTGAAGCAGTTATCACCACCATTCTGTTTACTAGATGACTTTAATGCACACCATGCATAATGAAGTTCCGCTACTTCTGACAGATGTAGAAAGCTGATTGAAATGTTGACTTGGCAGACAGAATTTAACGTTATTGACTACTGGCTCCCCTACCTACATTCATTTCTTTACTGGATCAACCACTGCAATGGACCTTTCTGTTTGCTCTCCAGTCCTTAATCCAGTAAAATTGAAATTTTCAAAGGCTGACTGGATAAAATACAGTAGGCATGTCTCATTTGACAACCATATCATCCAGTCCTCTTCTGTCAACCATGTTAGTGACTGCTGCCATTCTGCAATATCAAGTAAAAAATTGTAAAATTAAATTACTGGTGGAACAAAGCTTGGAACAATTAAAAAAAAAAAAATAAATCATGGGATTTATGCAAACACCAAACCACTTACAATCATTAATTATAAGCGACTTAGAGCAAGAGCCCATTATGTCAGACAGAAAGTGAACAAAAGAATCTTGGATTAAATTTGCTTTTTCAGTTAATAAAAATACAGACATCAGACTGATTCGGAAAAAAAATTAAACAGATAAATAGTAAATTTCCTCCAATATCTACTCCACTGCTTAACTGGAATGGACAGGAGCTCTCTGCTCCTACAGAAATCTCAAATGTACTAGGAATTTTTTCTCAGTTGTCCTCAACCACTTATGACCAATCATTTAAAACAATTAGAGATGTAACTGAGAAATTGAAAATGAATTTCATTGACACCTGCATTAAAATCAACCATTTACCCATGTTTGAACTGCAGCAGTCTCTTACCTACTCAAGAAGCCGTGCTGCTGGCCCCAATGGGATATACTATGTAATGGTCCAAAATTTAGATCAAAAATCACAAACTTCACTGCTGATCTTTTTCAGTTGAATCTTCACTGAACATAAATTCCCAAACTTCTAGCTGCTTCATTCCTATGTATTGGCAATCCCAACATCAGTAAAGACCATTCTGTTCCTCACAACTACATACCAATTTTTTTTCCCAGCTGCCTGAGCAAAACCCTAAAAAATGATTCATTGTCGTTCTCTTGACTCCCAAAACTTGCTTAACAACAATCATTTTGGATTCTGAAAAAAAGTGACCATCATTGTATCTCATGATTAAAGCTGTAGCAAACATCAGAAATGCATTAATCAAAAAGGAACATCTCATCATGATCTGTTTTGACATTGAGAAAACTTCTGACACCACATGGCATTTTGGAATCTTGAAGGATCTATATTCTCTTGGCCTGAGAGGCCATTTACCATATTTAGTCCAAAAATTTCTTAAGTAAAGTTCCTTTCAAGTTTGTTATCAGCAAACTCTCAAAAAACTTGGTGCAAGAGGAAGGAATTCCATAAGAGTCTGTTCTCACTGCCACTCTGTTCACAATTAGAATGAATTTTTAATTGACCTAATTCTGAAAACAGTGGATTCATATCTTTACACTGATGTTCTCACAATTTCCTGTTATTCCCAAAACATTACTTTGAGTGACAACTGCAAATATCAATAAATTGCATCCAGATGTGGATGACATAAAATGGTTATAGACTATCCAGCCAGAATATGCACTACTGCCATTCACTTCTTTACCAGGTATGAAATGCATCCTAAACCTGAATTCCACTTGAATAACCATCCTCTTCCAATAGCATAGTTTTTGTTTACTAGGTTTAACTTTTGACAACAAGTTAAACTATCAAAAGCACATTGAACATCTCCAGACTGCTTATCAAAAAAATGAACATACTCAGAGTCTTATTAGCAGTGACCTGGGGAGCAGATCTCTACACTTTTTTCCATTTATATAGATCCATAATCAGGTCATGCGTGGACTACAGCATGTCTATCTTTAATTCTGCTAGGGGGAGTGCATTATCTCGCCTTCTCTCCCATTGAGCTATTAGGATAGCTCTAGCTGCTTTCAGAACAGCTTCAGCGTAAGTCTATATGATGAAGCTATCAGGAAGATGTTATTACTGAAATAGGCAACAGAGATCCAAAGCCAGTTGAACCATCCTGATTGGTCAATATTTAAGGATTCACAATTTGCGACCTTTCATAGAAACAAGCCAGCGGCAACTGAGTTTGCTTGTTTGTTTCCTAACTTCACTAAAAAATATATATTGATGAATCGAAGTTTTAGAGTGGAATTGGTGCAGCAGTGGTATTCTCTGACACTACCATTTCTTTATCACTTCCCACAGTGAGTGCAGTAGTTACACCACTGAATTATGTTATAAAGGTTGCTCTAGAAAATATTTTCCATCTCTCAGTCCAAAGGAGCATAATATACACCAGGGGTGACCAACAAGTTGATCACTGATTTAATTTTGGTCGATCACGACGAATTTTAAATATACAGTCATCTCTCGATTTGTGCACCTTGTGCAATGAAATTTTTGAGATGGTAGATCACGGCACATTTTGAAGGAAAACAGTAGATTACATCACAAATTAAGTTGGCCACTCCTGATATAAACAAACTTGCAAAGTGCTCTATATTAGCCATGCAAAACATTGCCTCACCTACTCATCTGTTACTAGAGCTCATCAGAACAGAGTTGATTTGTCTCAGAGAGCATCAGCAAAAGGTCTTCTGCTGGATTCCAGGCCATACTTAAATACGAGGAAATGAAGTCACAGATGCTGCTTCCAAACATCCATCTAACACAGCCCCGATAAAGTTTCTTGTGCCATTCAGTGATCACATATAATGCATGTACAAAATATATATAAAGTATGATGGACACTTCACTGACAAACTCCTATATTAGCAGCAACCATTACAAACTCTTTCAAATTAAACCTGTACCACAGATATGGCCATCCATTTTCCATACAAACAGACAAGAAGAAGTAATCCTAGTCAGAATCCAAATAGGTCACACTCATCTGATTCATCTATTCCTTTGTCAGGTAATGACCCTCCACAATGTATACACTGCCACAGACCACTCACAGTAAAACATATACTCCTGGAATGTGCCTTGTATAATAATCCCTGTCTATTGTCACTCACTGCTCTCTCATGCTTACAGGAATTGTCACTTCACCGTATCATAGTGATAAAACCAAATCTTACAGAATTTTTCACTTTCCTAAAACACATGTTTATATGACCACTTCTAATTACTTCCACACAGCCAACGCAAGTAGTATAAACCCATTGATAAGTGCTACTTAGGCCATATAGCACTTATCAATGGGTTTATACTACTTGCGTTGGCTGTGGAAAATCCAACAGCAAAACAACAGCATTCTCTGACTTTTCAGTGTAACTAGGCGAGCTACAAAGAGTGAACTAATGTCTGTTTTGCTGGTGCGGGCAGAGTAGAACTAAGATTCTTACACAACTAACTGTAAGTCTTACCATAGGGTATGCAAATCTTTGCTTTGCTCAGGACAAATACAGTTATTTGATTTTGTTCCTTTCACTGCATTTGCCAGTATGCAGAATATGTATTTTGACCTAAAAAATTCAACTGTAGCCTTTACGATCATTCCATCACAGGTCAGTACTGAATTTCAGGTTGTCTTTGGACTTGTGAAACTAGCAATATGTCTTTGTAAAAACTATTTAATCTTAGAATGATGGTAAAAACAATGCAGAACGGGGTATTTATATGCATTCTAAACGAAGCCTGGTTCTTTCTTTTGGATTGTGCATGCCAGTAAAGAATAGAAGAGCAGACTACTCAGTGGAGTGGGAAGAATTTACAGTTGCTTAAAAAGCAGTATGTGACTGAGGGAAAACAAGAGAAGCTCTGCAAGCCTGATATGCTTGAACCACATCAAAGATTTGGTCTTCTCTGCCTACTTGCCCATTTACCGTCTAATGAGGCACCTCCGTAGCCAGGTGGGAAGGAGCAGCAGTGCGCAGCACACGCATCTTGATTAGACTGGGGTTCGAGCCCATCACCACCAAATACGGAAGATGCGGAAAGGTCAGGGAATGACCACCGCATATCCCGGAGCAATATGGCCTTAGTTGCTAATGCTCCTAAAAAAAAAAAAAAAAAAAACTCAAAAACCAAACCGCCTAATGTGTAACGGTGCTTACACGTAGAACGCAGGTGGCATGTTTATATGGAACCTGCAGCCCAAATAAATCGTGTATGTTAATTGGAGTGTACAATAAGTGTGCCTGCACTATTCATTGCTTCTTGTATTAATCCACCTGTACAAATTTCAATATAAGCTTGCTGATTGTAGCCCATCGTCAGTACAGCTGTCACTCGACTGGGTACATATTGTTCGCAACTCTGGCATCATTAGAATTGCTGCCGTAAAGAAATACTTGTAATGCAAAAGTTTTAAGCATTGATACTGAAATTTTAATTTCAAAGATTTATGAGCAATAAGAGACAATAAGTATTAAACTGCTTTCAAACGGGAATACTTTGGAATACAATAAAAAAATAATACCATTTATTTTATTGTCTCAAAATAACAAGAGGTTTTTTTTTTTTTTTTTTTGGTATAACAGCTTCATTATAATTTATCTAAAAATTGCCCCATAACTTTTCAATTCATTACATAAATTATGATATTTGTCAAAGTTTTTATCTACTCTAAAATGTAGTTGCTTATTTTTTCTAAACCTTGAAAAAAATTTCGAACAAAAATTTGTCAGTATGACAACAAAGAAATAAAGTTTTGGATTTTTAAAATTAACTTTTCATTACTTTAGTTTTTAGGTTTATACTTATTCTGTATCTTATTTAAACACATCACATTCCATTTTATTATCATTGATATTTCTGTAAATAAATACCTTTTTTTTTTTTGTTTCTTACTGTTTTGCTTTCAACAAATTTCCGCCTGCACGGTGCATAAATATGCATTATATTTTACCACATGGCCTGAGAAGACAGTAATTGCTAACACTGACCAGTTTCATATTTCCTATCTCCCATTTGCCGTTAACATTAAATGAAACTTCATTATTTTGAAAACTACATATTGTATTTTAGCTTTGCAATAGAAATAATACTGTCCTAAAAAATCACTGGTTATGATCAATAATTAATCTGTTTTGGGAAAAAGTGATTCTCTCCATCACACCTATCACACTAAGTGAATTGTGTCCAGATGGAAATGTTCATATGTAGATATTTCTGCTATCCCCATCTCAGCAAAAAAAAAGCATTATCAGTCGAAACTACACGTCCCATGCATTCCATTAACACTATGCTCACGGTGTTGATACTTATACACATAAGGTGCTGTGACCACAAAGTCATCAGCACCTTAATCTATTACATGGAAGTTAATGGGTTACAGTAAAAGTGTTGGTTATGTTAATCCACTGCCTGCTGAAACAAATTTGATTTTAAGTTGGTTGCTAGTCATTGTTTTCACCACAGACACTGAAGCTTTAATTTCAAAGTTTTGTATTAGATGGCCATTATGAGACAAAAGAGAAACTACATACAAAGAGGAATATTGTATATACATATATAGTTTCAGATTTATTCAGAAGAATAAAAAAAAAATATATTTATATATAAATTCTGAAAATTTCCACATTTTTAATGTTTTTTTAACCCCTTTAATTTAAAATTGGTTACCTGCAATTAATATTTCTCCCTTCCACTTTCAACTATTTCAGTGCTAATTCCAATGAACATTTTATTGAAATCCTGTGATGAGCATTAGAAAATCACCCACTCCCCTCTTTTCTCCATAATTGTTTCTTTTGATGTGTTTTCTTTCACCTGAAAATTAGTTGACACCCACTGAATTCCAAGACGGTTGTTTGGCAATTTAGTGGTCACTTTTAGGATACAGTTCACCTGAGAGGGGTAAAGGGATTAATATCCTGAAATTCATTGGCACCCGTAAAACCTAACCAGCTGCATGGCCAAATACTGAGTAATTTTGCTGGTCACCTGCTTTTTATGTATTCATAGCCAATGAGTAGTTTAAGCTGCATGTTACTGCGTTCCAGGTCAGCTGCAACTTGCATCCGCATTCTATGTGTAAGCACCCTAAGACTTCCATAAATGTCTAATCATTGGTAGGGATTATTTATTTAATTAAACATATGTAAAATCCCCTACCTGTCTACCTCTATTGTTCCCAGCTGATGTTAGCTTAGGATGTGATTTGTTAAATGTTACTGATATACAGGTAGCTGAGGTTACTGATATACAGGTAGCTGAGGTTACTGATATACAGGTAGCTGAGGTTACTGATATACAGGTTTACAAAGTTCTGTTCCTGAAAGAACTACCGTAAAAAAAAAAAAAAAAAAAATCTGTGTAAAATGAACCTAATTATATAATGTAAGTCAATGAGTTACATTTCAGGCCCCTCTCAGTTGACATAAGTAACATATATTTAAAGCTCTGAAATAAATGCTGTAAATGTACAAACAGTATTTTTACGAATATAAATCAGTTAAATGTAATACAGTATAAAATAATCAAGCTAAATATAATTAAATAAAAGAAATAAATTTTGTACCTTTACTGTGATATGATCAAAGCCCAGACCAAAAGTTTTTATAACTGCCATAACAGGTCAAACAAAACCTTGCTGGTTTTGTTTGACCTGTCCAAAACTTTCACCATTTCCATGAAGGTTTGGTGAGGTAATAGGCTTTAAAAGTTGCTATTATCCCCTGGTCAATTGGTTGCAAAAGTGGTGTTTGGTGGCATGCAAACAACATTGACATCCAGAGATGTTTCGACTTCAGCAAGATTTGCAGGATGGCTAGGGGCTTGTCCAAGAGAAGAAGAGCCTTGGTTGGTAACTCATTCTCTTGACAAAAAACTGAGCACAGTAGGACAAAAATAGTTTGTGTACCATTCCAAGAAGATTTCTTGTGTCACTCCTGTTCCATTTCCAGTAGACTGCCAATGGCTTTGTTTAGTCCCTTGAGAGCATGTGGTGTCTGTGAATGGTACACAAACACTGGTTTTAATTTTAAAGCTCCAGAGACAAATGTGCCCAGCGGAAGCACTAGCCTCTCTTGCAGCTTCGAAACCAGCTGCATACTGATCTTCATGGCCAATGAAGGTTTGTGGGCCGACCGGGCTAGCCGAGTGGGTAAAGTACCTGCCTGGCAACCCAAAGGTCGCGGGTTCGATTCCCGCCTCGGGCTTGGATCAAAGTACTGCAAAAACCTTGGGAGGTGCAATATGGCCACAGAAGCCGATGCGCCAACAACTACCAAATCAAGAAGGTTTGTGATGGCAATTTCTTCCAATAAAGCCCGGTCTTGTCAACTTTAAAAATCAGATCAGGAGGATAATTATGCTTCTCTACAGTGGCTTAAAACTCTGCAGGAAATGCTACAACTGCCTCAGTATCACCAATTTCTGCCTCACCACTTAATTTCACACAGCAGCACTCACTTCGAGATTTAAATTGCGCACACACACACACACACACACCATCCCTTCCTACCTATAAATGTCTCATCATGACCCTCTTGTTCCTTAAGATCTTCAAAAATTGACTTTGCCTTATCTTTAATAAGTTTGTCAACGGAATATTTTTTGATTTAAGTCATCCACCCACGATGACAACAATTTCTTTATTTTTTTCTAAAATTTTACATGCTATGACAGTAAATGTAACGCAGTTGCATCACACTTACTGTCATAGCATGCTACATTAATTGTTTTATTTCATCAGCATTTTTCATTATGGTACTCAGTCTATGTAGGCAGTTTCATACTTCTACACACACACATTAGGTGGCTGACCATCTTCCATTCTACGAATTACCTTGATCTTTTTTTCTACACGTGATAGATCCACGTGACTTTTTAGCTACATTTTCACATTCACTTGGCTTTACTGCACTTCTCTTGCTATACATGGCAGCTCTATTTTAATTTAATTAACAATTTTTAATTAAAACTCACAAACTAACACTGTAGAATGCAGTTTTCATTTCAATTATCCGTCAGAGTACAGGACCGAGACCATGACGGATAATTGAATAGACGGATAATAGAATTTATACATTAAAAACATTATGCATATAATAATTAATTATTGTATATATATTGTAATAAAAAGTTATACAATAAACAATCATCTAACTTGTTAGATTATGTACACATTAGTGCAAAAGCATCATGTTAGTACACAGCTAATCCTAAATTAGCAAATGATTTGCAAGAGTGGCATCGTTTAAGTCATATCTCATATTGTGAATACCTTCACGGTGAGTTGCCATGACATTGCACTACTTCGAATAAGTAACACTTCACCCGAAGGAGAAGACTATTGTTACTTATTCTCAGTGGATACCACCACCCAGACAGCACCGTTTCAGGACTATTATGTATTATGTTTTATTACATAATACATAACATAATGAAATTTAATTAAAATTTAATTATTATTTATTTTTTACTGGTCATAAAAAAATCATAGTACATATCTACATACATACCTATTTTTAATATTTTGACATTACATTAGTCTAGTAATGTCAAAAAAATTTAAAAGAAAACAATATTACTTACAATACATATAACATTGTTCTAATGTCATTAACAAAATTAAGAAAACAATATTGCATAATTAAATTTTTTTTCTAAAAAAAAATCAGTCAATTTCTTCTGTTTTGTTATCTCTTGAGCCTTTTGGGAGGCAATGTTATGAATTTTACGCAAAAGTAACACTTACATAGCATCTTCTTGTACCTCAAACCATTCAATGCACTTTGACAACAGTTTCAGCTTCAAAGTGGCTAATTATGTTTGTTGTTCCATCAGCAGCAATGTTTTCTTCTTCTTCATTTTCAGAGTCATCCGAAATTGTCATCACTCTTTGCACAATTTCATTGTTGTCTAAAATTTCGCATCTGACGTCCATTTTGTTCATATCCAGCCGATCATTTACTTCCTGGTTTTAAAAATATTTTTACATAAAAAACATTCGAACATAATTGCAAAATTTGTTTCTTTTGGAATGGTTTCTGTATCAGTTGAATATATTTCTGGCCCCAACTTATTCCAGCTTTTGTATTGTTTGAACTGGAACATCATTCTAGGCATTAGCGACATCAAATTGCATCTTTTATAATGTAGCTTTTCCAAAGCTCTATCACATCTAATTTATTTTCTGCCGAAACAAGTTTTTGAACGAACATTTTGCGATAACAATGTTTTGTAATCTCAATCACACCCTGGTCCATCGGTTGAATGAGAGGTGTTGCATTTGCTGGCAGAAAGTGGTATATTTTGCCATCATTGGTTTTTAAATCACATATGTGTATGGGATGAGTAGGCGCATTGTCCATCAGTAGCATTGCATATTGTAAACCTTTTCATGCCAAATGTGATCTTATACATGGTACAAATATTTTATGAAACCAATCATGAAAATATATCTTGACTTATCCATGGGTTGTTTTGTGAGAAATATTTAATTGGCAAAGCATTTAAATTAATATTTTTAAATGATCTAGGCTCTTTTTTGATTTTCCTATAGCAACCATAGGCAATTATGACTACTGTTGGCATTAGCACATGCCATTATAGTGATGCGATCTTTTTCCATCTTATCCCAGTATCATATGTTCAGTCATTGAGGCAAGTGTCTTTTGAGGTAGTGCCTTCCAATTAAGGCCAGTCTCGTCGCGGTTGTATATTTGGTCTTTAACCAAACATCGATCAGCTATTTCCTTCTGTGCACCTCCGTAGCCAGGTGGGAAGGAGCAGCAGTGCGTAACACATGTTTCTTGATTAGACAAGGGTTCGAGCTCGTCACCACCAAATACGGAGGAAGCGGAAAGGTCAGGGAATGACCACCGCATATTCCCAGAGCAACATGGCCTTAGTTGCTAATGCTCCTAAAAACCAAATAACAAACATTTCCTTCTGTAGTTTTTCATGATAAATAGAGATTGCTGCACTATATGCATTTAGCTTCTCACACTGGATCGAATACCATGGTGAAACTTAAAATTTATCCAACCATCCGATAGTAGCCTTAAATGAAGGATCTCTGCCTAGTTTTTTTATTGATTTCAATGGCTTTTTCAATTATTATAGGTCCCAACAATTCCTTGACTACGTTTTTGAACAAATCATTGAAACATTGCAGTATCCAATTGTTCATTTTTAGGAATTTTCATTGTTTTATGACTTAACATTACTATCAGTGGTTTCCATTTTTGACACGTGTTTTCAATTTTTTCTGCATCACACTTTATATCATTTACTGTTGTTCTTCCTATTCCATAAACCGATCCTATACTTGTAGCACTTTCACCTTTTCTTAGATGCTTGTTGTTTTGTTTTGTCTTGTCATTGATTTCTCTTGTGCTCGTAGACTGGTGACCAAATCATTAACTGTCACACTTTGGAAAACTTTCTCCTTATTCATGTCTGTAGAAGATGGACCTAGAAGTCAGTTATAGAGATTACTAGGGGACGTCGTAGGCCCCCCCCCCTATAGAAGGTGGAACTAACACAGAGAGAGAGAGAGAGAGAGAGATGGAGGTCATCTGCATATCAAATATTTTCTACTAGACATCATCCTAGGGCCAACACTCTTAATGCTGCCTGATTTCATAGGCCACTGGTGAAGTAATGAGAGGAGTGCAGTCCTTAGACAGAATTCATGGCCAGTAATTTTCTTTCCCCTTAAAAGATCCTCTCCTTCCTGAAGCAGAAACACCAAGTTGGGATGCCACATTAGCCTTGTAACATTTATGAATAATCATAAATTATATATAAATATTGTAATTAGGTAGCTTTTTTTTTTACTTTAATATTAAAGCAAAATAAAGCTCAAAGATAATACGGAAATTCTTTTTTGTTGAATTCTGTGTTAATTGATAAGTTTAGAAAAATTATTATTAAGAAATATTTTAGTTTTAAACTGTTTACATGCTTTTATTTTATTTTTTTTTTAGGACTCTTGGCTCTCTCTTAAAGAATCTGAATGTTTATGAACTGCATATTTGATTATGTCCAACTGTCTTTAAAGAATGCTGTGCTCAGTGAGTTGCTATTACTATAGCATGCAAAATTAGAAGATTAGCAAATGGTTTTTTTTTTTTTATTCCTCCACTTAGCAATCTCCATTTTGGAAGCAGATGCTATTGCTTATGACTAGTTTTCACAAGACAAGCTTAAATTACCTTTCATGATGTCATTATGTCATTTGTGAATATTCATATGTATTTCTTATTTTAGGGTTAAAAATATCACAAGGCTAAAGTATAAATCTGTTTGCCCATTAAATATTAAAAGTTTCCTAACAACTATTTAATTTCATCCATAGAGTCCTAAACATTGTTCTGTGTTATGATATTCCATTTTTACTTAAACGTGTAACTTAACTGATATTTCACATTGAGACATGATTATTGGAATGAATCTGTTTTTCAGTATAACAGAGTGTGCCATTAGGAAACTGCACGTGAATGCAATTTTTAATTAAAGGAATACTTTTTACATATACTGAGTATAAAAACAGCAAGTATGTCAGTCCATTACAAGTTCAAGAGTAGTTTGGATTATGACACAGTCACATTTGATGGACTTCACATCTCTGTAGCAGATTTGAAAAAATCCATCATGCAGCAGAAGAAAATTGGCAAAAGCTCAGATTTTGACTTGCAGATAACAAATGCACAAACAAAAGAAGGTGAGTAAATGCCACTTATGTATTCTGAAAGTTTTGATAGTTTTCATAAATCTGAAATTATTTTGTAAGGGTCATTTTTTTTTAAAAATTAAGTAGCACTACTTTTATATTCCTTATACAGTTGGTCGTCGACTTACGACCGACTTCCGTTCTGACTGACAGGTCGTAAGTCGATCTGGTCGTATGTCGGCCATATATTTATTAACAGTATTTTTTAACCTTTCTAATCTTTTTATCATCTTTATGATTTATTTTTATAATCTTTTATTTTTCATTTTAAATACAGTAATGTTTTTATCTTTTACTTAGCGATACTGAATATACCTTCGTTTCTACGCCTAGGCTATCTCTCTCTCTCTCTATGAGGTTAAATTCAAACGTTCTCTACATTTTAATTGGTTTATTATTCATACTGTTTATAAAAAAACAAAACTACAATCTATAATTATATTGTACATAATGTACTGTAAACACAAAAATACAATCTAAAATTAATGTAAAAATTAATACAAATGAAATTTACAAAATCAATTTTCAATCTTTACTTGTGCATCGTCAGGGCCATGTTCTTGGGTTGAGGTAGGAAATGTTTATTTATGGAGACATTATGCAAAGAAAATCTTTTTTTAAAAACGCTTAAACCACCCAGTACTAGCCTGAAAATCTTCTGTGTAATCGTCTCCGGCGCGTGATTTTAAACTGAAACAAACTTCTAGCCTTTGCTTGCACTGTGTGAAGGCTCATGGGTGTATTTTTTTGTATTAAATCTTCCATCCACATAAACAACAATTTCTCCATTTCATGGATGGGTTCCTGTCGTTGTTTTGTTAAAATTGTAGACTTAATAAGTGCAGAACCTTTCACAGCTTCCCGAATTCTTTCCTTGTCCTTAAGTATCGTCAATACCGTGGAATGTGATAACTTCAAGTCACATGCTATCGTATTCACTTTCTTTCCGCCTTCATACTGCTGGATAATTTTCATTTTACACTCTAAATCAATAGTTTTCCTTGACTTTTTAGCTGGCGTATATGTAGATGAAGTCATTTTCCTTTTACTAAACATTTTATGCGTATTTCAGTAGAATTTTAATTAATACACCACACGCAACAGATACTTGAAAGCGACTGGGTGTATGTGAGAGAGAGTGACTGGGTGTATGTGCCTGGTGCTGTCTTCAGGCCTCCCGTCATCGATTAATTAATTTATTATTATTATTTTTTTTTTGTGGTCGTAAGTGCGGCCGGTCGTAAGTTGCATAGGTCGTAAGTCGACGACCAGGTGTATATTGATAGGGTACTTATATGTAGAATGGAGGCAGCCTGCTTTCCGGCAGTGAGCACCTTGTGCAGCTTATACGGATCAGTGAAGTTAATGGGAGTGCATATCATATAATTAATCGTATCATCATATAATGGGAATGCACATTAATCACAAATCAAATCATCATTGTTGGTTGTGTTAATCTGCTTGTTTGCTTGCTAAAGCGAATTTTTGTTTAAGCTTCCTGGTTATTAGTAGCCTGAGTAATGGATATTGTGCTCCTGCTGTGTGTAGATTGGAGGAATGAAAGGCAATTTGGCTGATTTGTAGAAAGGAAATGTTCCTTGTTTGCGTAGATCTTTCCATAATATTTTTTGCTGCTTACATCAGTGGTTTTTGTTAATCAGTGTTACGTTTGGCCTATTTTTTAACCCTGTATCATGTGAACAGAGTTGATTCAGCCCCAACAATATTTCAGCAATCTGCTCTTTCCACACAGCTGAAACTCCTGAAGTTCATTTGAAAATGCCTTTTAATTTTCTGCAGAAAATTCTAGAAATGTCTGTTAAATATTGCCCAATTAGAAAAATTTCATGATTAAGTCAAACCCAATTATATGCATATCTTGATTGATGTATGTCATGAAGGGTTATTGATAGCATGCCTTTCATGCAGCAAATGCTCCTGTTACTAATGCACTTTGGTCTAATCAAAGTGTGGGTTAAAGAGTGTGATATTTGAATTTGCATTTGCATTTGCTCACTGACAGGTCTAAAGGGAGCTTTAATTTTCAAAAATTAATTAAAAATATATGGTTTTAATAGAGCATGGATTTTTCACAGTTGCGTTCAGGAAAAATTGAACTATAGTAGGGGTGACCAACTTAATTTGTGATGTGATCTACATTTTTTTCTTTAAAATGTGCCGCGATCTACCATATCAAGAATTTCATTGCACATGAATGTTGATTAACTTAAAAAAGTTAATCAACACATACTGAAAAATGTTGTTTATAAATTTTAAAATTAAATACAATTCAGAATTCTTATTTTAAATTCACATATTTAAATTTTTAATATATGTGAAGTTTGTGTCTGCATGTCATCTGCCAAATTTTCAAAATTGGGGATATACTGTGATAAGAATCGTTTGTATGCAAGTCCGTAATAGAGCGATTCTTCGTCTTTGTTTGTTTCAAATACGAAAAAGCCGATTCACATAGATATGTGGAACCAAAACAGGAATTTAAAAGTTCACTTCATATTTTTACATTTGGGAACTTTTCTCGGTAAACATATTTCCAAAAGTCTTTCTGATGATCTGGCTTTTAGGAAGATATCATTTCGCAATGTAATAATTTCCTTTTCAAGTAATATTTTCTCCATGTAAAAAATCTCAGCGGTTTTTTTTCCTTTTTTTTCTCTGCAATTTGTTACGTATCTAAGTTGACATTAAATGGATAAGAAATATATTGAACAATGTTTTCAATTGTTTTAGAATCACTGAATTTGGTTTTAAAATCATCAATTTTCTCAATTTCATAAACATATTTCTCACTGTTAAATTCAAAACAGGATATTTTTGCTAATGATTTTGCATATTTGCAAAATGATTGAATTTTTTTCCTTTGAGATCTTTAGCCATTGAGAAAATTGATATTTATATGCAGAAATACTACTAATCACATCACCCACATTTTTATTTTTTCCTTGTAATTCCAAATTCACATCATTGGTGAAATCTGCCAAAAAATCCAGATCACACAACCACTCCGTATCTTGTAGCTGCTGATAATCATCTCCCTTTTTGATCAACAAATTTTTTAATTTCATTCAGCAAATTTCAAAATCTCCGTAGAAACTTACTCCATTTCAGCCACCCCACATCTGTGTGTAATATCAGATCTGGTTCATTTTCATCGAGCTGCATTTTGAAAAGTCTCCTTTGAAGAGATTGTTCTCTGATCGAATTCATGATTTTTAAAGCTATGTTCATAACACTTTTAGTATTTAATCTTTTGCTGGCTAACACTCGATGGTGGATGATACAGTGATAACTAAAATAATCGGGAATTCATTTGGCACAATGAGATGAATCTGTTAAGATGCCCCGTCATTGCTTTAGCTTCATCTGTTGTTATTGATACGAGCTTAAATAGTGGTAATTTAAGTTTTTTAATAAAATTTTTGAAGGCATTAAATATATCAAGTCCTCTTGTTCTTTTATTTTAACGAAACCATACCCAGCAGTTCTCTAGTGGCAGAATCATCGAACACCATACAAATAAAAAGGAGCAATTGAGCTGTATCACTGACGTCTGTAGATTCATCCAGTTGTAAAGGTTATTAATATACAAGAGGAAAAAAGAGTGGGGGGAAGAACTGAACCTTGGGGTCACCAGCATTAGTGGAGAAGTTGAAGACAGAGCCATCTACCCTCACCCTCAGTAAGCGATCAGAGAGAGAACTGGATAACCAGTTACAAAAAAAAAAAAAAGCAAACCATAAGATGGAAGCTTGTTTAGAAGACCTTTATGCCAAACATGATCAAAAGCCTTTGAGATGTCAAGAGCAACTGCTTGTGTTTCACCGAACTGAAAGTTTTGATAGTTTTCATAAATCTGAAATTATTTTGTAAGGGTCATTTTTTTTAAAAAATTAAGTAGCACTACTTTTATATTCCTTATATATTGAATTTGTCCATAAAAGGGTAACATAAGCCAGAATATCACCAATGGATCGACACTGACGGAATCCATACTGGCGATCGTTGATCAGACGGAAGGCTTCTAGGTAGTTTAAGAGTTGGCGGTTAATTGATTTCTCCATTACTTTAGAAAGCATAGAAGTAATTGTAATAGGGCAATAATTGGATTGGAGAGATTTGTCACCCTTTTTAGGAACTGGCTGGATGTGAGCAAATTTCCAAGCAGAAGGAAAAACACCTTTTGGAAGAAAGTGAAAAAAGGCGGCAAAGAGCAGGAGTAAGTTCAGGAGCACAGGTTTTGAGAACAAGTGGAGAAATACCATCAGGACCTGGAGCTTTCTTAGCATTAAGATTCGTCAAAATCCTTCTGACATCCTTTTGACAGAAGACCACAGGAGACATTGAATGGAGCATGATGGGAATGGTGGGAGATGTTTTACCAAGATCATTAATACAAGAGTTGGAAGAAAAATGGGATGCTAGCAGTTCAGCTTTATCCTTGGCTGAAGTGACAACAGAACCATCTGGTTTTGAAAGAGGTGGGAGCAGAGATGGGCAAAAATTATATTTGGGAAATAGCTTTGGCAGGAGACCAGAATGCTCAGCTACCATTAGGGCAAGAAGGAAGTTTTCTACTCTTAGCCTGTTCAAAATCTAGTTTGGACTGATTAATAACTGCTTTACAATTGTTGCGAGCTTTGGTGTAGGCAGAAAATGAAACTGAAGAATTGGAAACAAGCCAATTATGATATGCAACGTTCTTCTCTTGGACAGTCTTAGCACATTTATTGGAAAACCAAGGTTTAGATAAAGGACGAGATTTTAAAGTGGAGTGTGGAATAAAGGATTCCATTCCTACAAGAATAATTTCACTGTCACGATCTGAGCAAACATTGATATCAGAAGTTTTGAAACAGTAAGTCGACCAAGGAAAAGAAGAAAAGAAATCTTGCAGGTCATTCCATTTTGCATTCTTGTAATGCCAAACAACACTCACTTTGACCGTGTACTTTGAAGGCTTGTTTGTGAGAAAAAAAAGATCAAACTTGTTGGCTGTATGGTTAGGATTGTCCGGTATTCTTGTAGGTAAATGAACAATCTGTGCAAGGTCATTAGTAATTGCAAAAGCCTCAGCATCTCGACCAGCTGGGTCGGTGTGACTAGAAAACGGAAGCGAGCTGGAGTTTTGAACATTAAAATCACCAAGGAAAATTACCTCACTGTTAGGAAAGTTGGACTGGTGAAAGTCAAGTTGCAAAGAGAGGAAGTTAAAGAGCTCCAAGTGATTAGCGGAGTTGGGAGAACGGTAGAGACAACAGATGAATTTGACACTATGAGGTAGAGAGATTTTAAGCCAGAGAAGATCGAAAAGAGGAGATTCCAAATTACCGAGTCTCTGACAGGGAATATTGGAATGGACATATGCACAAGTACCACATTTGAGGTTAAAAGAATCATACAGTGAATTTGGGCATCTGAGATGAGCAGTAGTTGAATCAGCTGATAACTGAGATTCTGTCAAAAAAAGTATGTAGGGTTTTGCAGAGACTGCAAGTGGAAGTGGAAATGGACATCGTTGAGATTAGAATTGAGACCACGTACAGATATTATTTGTGAAATGAACTAGGAAGTGTTTGGGAGGTTTAGATCTTTTTGCAGATAAGCTTACTCTATTAGTTTGACAATTCATGGTGTATTCAATAGTAAGAAAGAGTCGGGTGGGGGGGCATGCTGTATGAATTAATGAAATTTTTGGATATGGCATACACATGGTAAGAATATCCCCAGCTCCTTGACATAACGTGGCCTTAACAATGCCCCTCGCATACACACTACTCGGACTTCGTCCAGTCACTATCTGGCAGAGTAGAGGTAGCAAGATTATACACTAACTGATCCTGAAGACACCCAAAGAGTTACCAATAGGTTCAGTCCGATGTACTAACTGCGGCTGACCTGCGAATATCCAGGGATCAGTGAAGGCATTGCAAAATTATACAGGAGATTTCATAGTAATAGTAGTAGTATTGCCACCTCTGGTTAAGAGGCTAAAGACATGATGAAAACTTCTACCTCCATCCCCCTTCCAGAGCACACTATAGCCCCCTCTGTGCAAATTCTGTACAGAGGGGCTATATACACTTTCAATTTTGAACTTATATTTTGCAAAAGAAGAGGCTCTTGTTCAAGAATATAAAAAAAGACTGAGATATCAGAGGATAGCAAGACCAACTTAGATATGGCCTTCCATTTTTTTGATGGGTGGGGGGGAAAGGAAACACAAGTGGGACTTCCAGAGAACCATGATGTTACCCAGAGGTAGATTTACCAATAGATTTTATGCAGAAAAAAGCATTTCTAGTTTAATGGAGAATATCAGATGAAGTAAAGGTGTTACAGAATTTCACTATATTTGACTATATTTGAGTCACAAAAATTGGCTAATTATTATTAATTCCCCTCCATTTTGTGGAACTAGAATGATCTAAGGCCCAAACAACACATAGCAGGCAGTTTAATCTTGAAATCAGGTATAATTATAAGAAATTTTTTCCTGGACAGGGAAAACTTTACAATCTCTAACAGAAATAGAAAGGTTAGTGTGTTCTTCTTTTTCCTGAAGCACTCAACACATCAGATACCTTTTTTTAGCCGTGTGTGCACAAGCTCCTATTGTCTTCATATTCCTGTCCATTCACTATAACAGCTCAGCTCCCATTTGAGAGATTTTCATTCAATTTTATTTGGACATTTAAAAATATTTGTCAAGCCATTCCAAATTTTATTATAATTGGAATAATAGAAATCCAGCAATTTTTCTTTTCTGCATACAGTTTGTATGCAAAACAGAAATTTGTGGATTAAATGTAATTAATAAGATTAAATGTAAAACTAAGGACCAGGGTATGTCTGCCAGGGGCAAAGGTTGATGACGTTGTAGAGCGAATATCATCTTTTAAGGGCACAAAAGGTGATATAGTTGTACACGTTGGCACTAATAATATTAAGAGTAGGAGACCGGCAGAATTACTTAACAAGTACAGGTCACTGTTGAACAAAAGCCGAGAATTAGGGTTGAATTTGAAAGTGTCTGCAATTCTGCCCAGACACGATAGGAGGGAGTATATGATGAGGGCCTTGTCGATCAATTCGGCCCTGGAAAGATTGTGCAAGGCTCAAGGGGTAGAATTTTTTTCAGCCTGGACTGTACTTGTTAACAGGAGAGATTGCTTCTACAGGGATGGGATACACTTAAATAGAAAGGGTGCAAGAATATTTGCTGATGCTATCGAGGCAGTGTTAGGTGGGTCGGAAAACTGCTACCTTGGGGGGAGACAAAGACCAATAGATTGACAGTAGCCACTGGCAGAGGTGAAAGAGATTCTTGCACTGCTTCTATTAGAATGAGCAGAAGCCTGAAAAACAAGATGCATGGTATTTCAGAGACTGCTGGGAGACATTGCGGTACAAGTAAACACATGGGTTGTGTTAGGGTAGCTAAGAATAGAAACAGGTGCAGGTATACTTGCGTGTACACCAATGCTAGGAGTTTAGTAAATAAATTTGATGAATTTGAGGTATTGCTCAAAACATCGAAGGCAGATATTGTTGGGATATCAGAGACGTGGTGTCACACAGATATAAGGGATGCAGAACTGCAATTTGGGGAGTACAACGTCTACAGAAAGGATAGACAGGATAGGAAGGGGGGAGGGGTTATGCTATTAGTTAAGAAACACATAAAAACCAAGGAAGTGAAGCCAGTCGACATCGCTGAACAGTGCAGTGTTGAGTCAGTTTGGTGTGACATAATCATTGGGAGATCAAAATTGAGAGTAGGAGTGTTCTATAGGCCTAATGACTCTGATGAGTATAATAAGGAACTGTACAGGGAAATAGAGTGGGCCAGTAAATCAGAGTCTTATAATGGGAGATTTTAATTTCCCAGATATTGACTGGAATTTGGGGGCTGGTTACTCACACGCTAGCAGGGCTTTTGTGGATTTATTGGATGATTGTTTTCTACATCAGCATGTTCGGGAGGCAACTAGAGGGAGCAATACTCTTGATTTGATTATCAGTAGTGATTCTTCATGCATTAAGAATCTGCAGATAAATGAACCACTAGGTGGCAGTGATCACAGTGTGCTGAAGTGGGATTTACTCAATGAGGTAACTACCATTAGGGGTAAAGGTAAGGGTTATTGCTTCCGTAAAGGCGACTACGATGGACTGAGACAGTATTTAAATTCTATACAGTGGGACCAACTGATGATGTTACCAACAGCAAATTCAAAATGGGAAGCATTCGAAGCTACTAGGCTTTACATACCAACTAAGAAATATTGTTCAAGGTTTAGGCCAAAATGGATGTTAGATGAACTAATGAGGCATATGGCAGAGAAGAAAAATGCATGGGATACTTACAAATTAACACATGACACAGAAGCCTATGGTAGATACAAGTTGATATGCAACCAAGTTACAAAGGAAGGAGGTTAGGCAGGCGAAGGCAGATTACGAGAAATCCTTGGCAAGGGATGCAAAGAAAAACAGCAAAGAGTTCTTTACTTATGTAAACTCTAGAAGGAAGGGGATGAATCAGATTGGTCCACTTGATATTGATGGGTCAACTGTTGATGACCCTGCTCAGGTAGCTAACAAACTAAATGAATATTTTGCATCGACGTTCACACATGAGGAGTTATTCAGCAAGGGGAATGCCAGAGGTGTATTCAACTCTAGCAGTAAGCTACAGAATCTTGAAATAACTGGGAGTAAAGTGGAGGAGAAACTGTTGAAGATAAACACAAGAAAGGCACCCGGGGTGGATGGGATCTATCCAGTTATATTAAAAGAGGCAGCAAAGGAAGTAAGCAAACCCTTAGCCATAATTATGAGAGCTTCCTTGGACTCAGGGGAGGTACCCATAGACTGGAAATGTGCAAATGTGACCCCAATTCACAAAGGAGGATCAAAGGCTGACACAAGTAATTATAGTCCTGTGAGCTTAACTTCTGTTCCAGGAAAATTAATGGAGGCACTGGTTAAAGAAGCACTGCAGGATCATTTAGATAAGACTTCAGTTATAGCTCAGACACAGCATGGTTTTGTTAAGGGGAAGTCTTGCCTGACCAACTTGATTGGATACTATGATGCAGTCACAAAAGAACTGGATGCAGGGAATAACTTTGATATTATATACTTGGATCTTAGAAAGGCTTTTGATACTGTTGCACATGGAAGACTGCTACACAAATTGGAGCAGTGTGACATTGGAGGCAAATTGCTGCTGTGGATAAAGGGGTGGTTGAGGGGGAGAAGACAGAGAGTGGTAATCAATGGACACTGCTCATCGTGGACTAACGTTATTAGTGGAGTCCCTCAGGGCTCAGTGTTGGGTCCATTATTGTTTTCTGTATTTATAAATGATATTGATGAGGGTATATCAAGCTTAATGTCCAAGTTTGCAGATGATACAAAGGTTGGCAGGGTTGTCAAGGACACTACTGACACTATGCTGCTGCAACAGGATCTGGAAAGGTTGAGCAGATGGGCTGAGAGGTGGCAAATGAAGTTTAACATTGACAAATGTAAAGTACTACACATGGGAAACAGCAACCCCAGAGCAACGTATCAACTCTGTGGTACTACACTGACAGTGGTAGAGAATGAAAGGGACTTGGGGGTGGTTGTGCAGGCAGATATGAAGTTCTCTGAGCAGTGCAGATGGGCTGCAAGAGTAGCTCATGGAGTATTGTCAATGATATACAGGAATTTTTCCAGCAGGGATAAGGAGGTGATTATTCCATTGTATAAGGCAATGGTCAGGCCACACCTAGAGTACTGTATACAGGTCTGGAGGCCTCATTTCAAGAAGGATGTAGAGCTGCTGGAACGAGTACAGAGAAGGGCAACAAGATTAGTGAATGGAACAAAGGAGTGCTCTTACGAAGAAAGGCTTAAGTTTTGCAAATTACAGTGTCTGGAGACTAGGCACCAGCGAGGTGATCTGATAGAGGTGTATAAAGCCTTGAATGGTTTAAGCATGCTCAATGCTGATGGGATTCTTCCTCTAGCTCAGAAAAATCACCTGAGAGGGCATAAATTGAAATTGAGGAAAGACAGATGTAGGATAGACGTGCGGAAATTTGCCTTTAGCCAGCGGGTGGTTGGTTGGTGGAACAGACTGCCATCCCTTGTGGTGGAGGTTGATAGCCTAAATAAGTTTAAGGTTCAGCTGGACAGGTATTTTGAACGAACAGAGGAGTGAAGTGGAAGTGGGTTTTTTTTTTTTTTGGCTGATGCTGCATAAGCTTGCTTTCTTGCATCAAATGCCTCTACTAATGCTAATGCTAATTTGAATGCAATATCATTAGCTGTAAACAGTCTGTGCACACTTTGCTTGTATTGTTATATAATACTTTGAAATGTGGTGTAGCAGATGTGGGTTTGACATATCCACCTAATATTTGTCGAAGGATGTGCAGAATGTTAGGTCAACTCGCATTCATCTTGTGAGTTGGCATATTTTTCTCACAGGGTTTCTGAGAATATATATATATATAAAAGTTAAGTGCAGCCATTATCAACCCACTGCAGGATGGAAGCCTCCTCAACAATTCATGCTGAGGGAAATGGACCATAATCTGCCATGCTGGTCCAGTGCGGGTTGGCAGATCGACCGTATTCAGCAGTCAGGGGCTTGAACCCCGGTCTACTCAAAGAGCGTGTGCTACTGCACTCCCGCTCCTGACCACTTGGCTACGGAGGCAGATCTATATATATATATAGAGAGAGAGAGAGAGGAGGGGGGGGAGACTGGACTGAAAGTAATGAAAAATTGTAGTTTTGATTAAACTCAACTGATTAGTGCTTAAAATTATAGTTTTATTAAGTGTTCTATAAAGCTATAATCTTTGTAATTAATTGATAAACACGCAACTGTATTTACTTTTCATTTCTGTTAATCACAAAAAAATCAGTTGATTTAAGAAAGAAAAAAATCGAACCTACATTAAAATCTAAGGCCCAAAGTGACTTGTTTTTTAATCTGGCTGATATTTTGTTAGGTCTGTTTCAGTGTTTTTGGATTTGTTAAAGAATTGAAAAATCACTTAATTTTTCTAATTTCTCCTCAAGTTAGAATAACATCCACGAAATGTTTGTTGCTAGTAACCTGAGTTATTTTTTTTGTACTATTTTCAGATGTGATCCAGTTTTAAGGAATAATAAAATCAATTTATGAACACACACATACACAACAACAACAACCAAGCCTGACGACTACTCTTCCTCTATGTCAACTAACTTTAACTGTCAGGTATGCTAATGTGCGTTGCAAACTAAAACACTTTGTTCTCTGTAATGTGTGTAATCATTCATAGTACTTAGGTGGTGCCTAACAGATTAACAATCTTTCAGAAAGATGCCAGATGAAACGAGATGTAAAATTTCAGCAGACATATAAGCAAGATTTTCCATGTACAGGTGACCCCCACTTAATGCTGATAATTCGTTCTGGAAAAACAGAGCGCTAACTGAATCCGCACTAAGCGAGCTCCGCATTCCCGTAACATATGTATTTGTAAGTTGTGGTCGGTGCCATAGGATATTTCCTAATCAATAATAAACGGTAGTGAAAAGATGCACAAATGTCGGTCAAAATATTTAATATTCAAATATTTGTGCATATAAAATATTCTGCATTACATGCATATATAATTATGTGGTAACTATTTACGTATCAAAATTAAACTTAAAATTCCAATTAAAATCATGAATTTAATTGATGAATTTAATCATGAAAAATGAGTTGATTTTGGGTTGAACTTTGGCCATCTTCTAAATAAACTAAAAGGGGTATTAATTTTAAATCCCCCGCAGCGTTACCACCCAACAATAAAGTTACCTGAACCTTCACCACTTTGACTTTGAAACCTGGCATATTTTTTTCTTCTTTCAATATGAAACTTCTTTTAGGCATTCGTTTCCACAAAAGTCCTGCTTCATCTATGTCATAAACTTGTTGAGAAGTATAACACACAATACCCCTCTTCAGTAATTTTAACAAGTTCTCTTGAAAGTTTCGGCTCATTGATCTGCACTTGTGGCTTCTCCCTAGATTTTAAATCTATTCAACCAGCCCTTACCAGTTTTAAATGGTTCCATATTTTTTTTTTTTTTTTTTTTTATAGGTGAGTTTTCTTCAGATCGTCATATTGGCTAATCTCTCTCTCTCTCTTTTTTTTTTTTTTAATAACATTTAACTGAACTGAATTCTGCATTGGACATTATCTTCAATAAAATTAGTTAGTCTTTTCCATTTCAATCCTAATAGCCGGCCTAGCCCTAGTTGCGTGCAGTGGAACAACTATCTTTCCTGCTGCTAAAATTAATTCTTTATATTTTTTTTATAATTGTTCTTACAGTTAAACTTGCAAGTCTTAAATTATGGCACACATCCGCTTATCATTGACGGGAATCGATTTGCTTCAAAACATCTAATTTAATTTTCAAATACAGTCTTTTTCTTACATTTATAGTCTTTGTACTGCACGCAGACAGTGCTTTTTCATTCTTATTGGCCATTATTAACTCTTCGAAAATGTAACTGCATTGGTTACGCTACAATGTTCAGTTAAACTGTCTGTTACGCACAATGTCTAATACTGTACTGAGTGATGACTAAACTTCGGATAAATGCATATAACGCAAATATTACAAGCAATATATTTGATAATTTTTTAAAATGTTGATCTCGGAACTACGTAACAAGTGACTGTACTGCAATGAAATTAGCGTGTGAGAAAATTTCACTGAGTGTGGGAAAATTTCTCAAGTCGGCGTGGGAAACGTTTTAATCAAATGAAACGATTTCGTTAAATGTGCCAAAAATGCGATCTGTAAAAGAGTGTTATAGTGATCTGTGACAGCGTTACAGTCAGATACAGGTTATAATATAAGAATGGCATTATAGAGAATCAGCGTAAAGCAAACCGCGTTATAACGGGGGCCTGCTGTATTGTAAAATCTGAAAAAGGTAACACGTCCATTTGAATTGGCTCTCAGGCTATTCTTCCTCCCTGTTTCAATTGGCCATTAGGCATGCTAATGTATATTGCAAAATAATGTACTTTGTTTTTGGTAGCATGTGATCATTCAATGGGTGCTTGTGTAGTGCAGATCTAATTAACAGCATCTTTAGAAAGATGCCAAAGCAAATGAGATGTAAAATTTCAGACGACATATAAGCAAGATTGTTTGTGTATTGTAAAATATGAAAAGAGTAATCTGTTTGCATTGTATTGGTGGTAAAGGAGATATCAAGCATTTGCATATAAACATTAGAACAGTGCTTTGTGCACAGAAAGAAATGCAAAAATAGACAGCATTTCAGAGGGATGATGAATGAATGTGCTGAATGTATTGTATCTTTTTTTGTAGAACCTAATCATCCTCTGCGCTTTTCTGATCATGTAAGCACATTGTTCAGAAATATGTTTTCCAATAGAAATTAGCAAAACAATACAGTTATGGAAGAACAAAAAACAAGCATTATTAAGGAAATTGCAAGGATAAGGGGAAAAAGGTTGTGACGAGTTTGAAAAAGGGGCCATTTCATTTGTTATAGATGGCAGTAATCGAAGTGATATCAAGCTATTTCTCTGTTGTGGTGAACATGTGTAATCAAAGAAAGAAAGAAAGAAAGAAGGGAAAAAAAGCAGCTTGGTGCCAGCATTGAAAGGTAACTCAACAGGATACAACATTGGGCATCTTCTTCTGAAACCTGAAATTAATGAGATTCCTTTAAAAAAAACTGTTTGTCACTCAGTGTCAATGGTGCATCTGTTATGGTAGATTTAAAATTGGAGTAGCAAGGGTATTAAAAGAGGAGATCAGGCACTGGTGATAATAAGCTGTCCTTATCTTATTAATTTGTGTCCTGAAAGGGGCTAAATGCTTTCCCAGGAAAGAAATGAATATTTGGTAGAAAATTTGCTACTGACTAGAAAAGTGCCAAATGTAAATTGATGCATGCCACTGAAATAAAAAAAAGATTTTGTAGCATGAATGTATACATTGGCTGTCTGGTTAACTTTTTAATTAGACTGGTAGAACACTGGCAATCTTTGAAGAGGCTAGAAGTGGTGAGAAAGCCATGTGAGCACTTCTCAAAGTTACAAAACATGAAAACTCATGTTCAAATCCAGTTCATGATTAATAGAAATCATAAAATAAAAAATAAAAATTGCCTCTTTACTGTTTTCTAAAGGGAGAACAAAAGCAGAATCTAGTTTTTAGACAGAATGTGTCCCTGTCCTTCCTTGGCATTAATTAACAAATGTGAGATTGATCATTCTATGTTATATATTATGAACAGAATGAATTTTCATTTTGTTTGTTTGTTTCTTAATTCTACTGTGGGGTATCTTCAGAGTACATTCGAACCATTTAGCCTTGTACATATTTTCTTCAAATTAAAAGCTATATATATATATATATATATATATACAGGGTGTTTCAGTTAAATGTTTCAGAACTTCTAAGAGGGGTAGGGTACATCCTGACAACTCGAAATCATATACCAATGGGCAGAATCGAAAATTCCGAGCTTTAGTGTAGGGAATCTTAATTTCGCACAAGAACGCCAAGTTAGTAGGATGGATGATTACACGAACGCAGAGTTAGCCGATATGCATTTGGCGTACGGGGCTGCAAATTGTAGTGGGCCAGCCGCACAGCGTTTGTACGCGGAACGATATCCGACGAGGCGTATTCCCAGTCATAATTTATTTGCAAGACTGCACCAGAGGTTAGCTGAGAGAGGTTCATTTGAAAGAGCTGACAGGGACAGGGTAAGAACAGCACGGACTCCAGCCGTCGAACAGAATGTGCTGCAGCATGTACAGGGGAATCCAAGAACGAGTACACGAAGTCTAGCAAACGCAGTCGGGGTTTCCCATTGCAGCGTCTGGAGGATTCTCCGAGAACAAGACATGCATCCGTTTCACGTGCAGCGTGTCCAGACACAGCAACCGGAGGATTATGCACCTCGTATTGCTTTCGCACAGTGGTACCTTGGAAAATGTGCTACAAATCCCCTTTTTCGTGCTGAAGTGTTGTTTTCCGATGAGGCATCCTTCACAAGGGAAGGAATTTTCAACACGCATAACGACCATATCTGGGCGGTCGAGAACCCGCATGCCCGACGTCGTGCAGCACAGATTCGATTTTTGGTCAATGTATGGGCCGGTATTATGGGAGATGACCTCATCGGACCTTACCTGTTACCGTGTCGTCTAACCGGACATATCTACTTGATCTTTCTGCAGCAAGTATTGCCACAACTTTTGAGAGATGAACAGATTTCTGCATGGACGCAACAGACAATGTGGTTCCAACACGATGGAGCCCCTGCCCATTATAGCGGAGATGTTCGTAACTACCTGGATGTCACATTTGGTCAACAGTGGATCGGACGTGGTGGTCCCGTGCGTTGGCCTGCTCGGTCACCCGACCTATCATGTCTTGATTTTTATTTCTGGGGTCATATGAAATCGCTAGTTTATGACACCCCTGTTGACAATGCTGAGGAGCTGGTTGCAAGAATCGCAGTAGCTGCCGAAGAAATTCTAAATTCGCCTGGAGTATTCCAGAATGTTCGGATGTCCATGCGTCGGAGATGTGAGGCGTGCATTGTAGCCCGTGGAAGAAACTTCGAACACTTACTTTAATCCATGTACCTTTTTGCTTCTTTTCATGTATTATTAAAACGATTTCTCACTTACGGTCTCTTTTCTTTATGGTGCTTCTGTGTACAACACCGCTTCAGGAAAGCATTTCCGACCCCACATTGCTATATGATTTCGAGTTGTCAGGATGTACCCTACCCCTCTTAGAAGTTCTGAAATGTTTAACCGAAACACCCTGTATATATATATATATATAAGGGTGATTCACTACCAGTGCGACAAACTTGCAGGAGGTGTAGGGGGCACAAAGACGGAATCACATAGCATTGCAGGGTCCGAAATGCCTTCGTCATGCGGTAGAGGACGTTGAACGGGAGGTTGCATGAACAGCGATCCCGCTGGAAGTCAGCATTTGCGAACCGGTTCCCGAGGCAGTAGGATGGATGAGTATTCAAATGTTGAACTGGCCGACATGCACCTCACGTATGGAGCTGCGGACTGTAACGGGCGTGCCGCTCTGCGCTTGTACCACGAACGTTTCCCGCACAGGCGTGCTCCTCATCATATGATTTTCGCACGTGTGCACAGAAGGTTACGTGAGACTGGTTGTTTCACGAGAGGTACCATGAATCGGGAGCGAACGACGAGGACGCCAGACAACAAGGGGAATGTCCTATGTCTTGCAGAAGGCAGTACGAGTACTCGAGCGATAGGCCAACGATTGGGTATTTCCCAATCCACTGTATGGAGGATATTGTCAACAAACCAAATGAGTTCATACCATCTGCAACACGTCCAATCATTGGAGCCTGCGGATTATCCACTCCGGAGGACTTTTTGCAAATACTGACTTCCAGTGGGATCGCTGTACACGCGACCTCCCGTTCAACGTCCTCTACTGCATGATGAAGGCATTTCGGACCCCGGAATGCTATGTGATTCCGATTCGTTTTTGTGCCCCCTACACCTCCTGCAAGTTTGTCGCACTGGTAGTGAATCACCCTGTATATATAGAAGCTAAATTAAAATAGGATATTTGGCAGTAGCATGGCAAACCGGTAGAGTGAAAAAGAACTTAACCTAACCAAATATAACAATAACGAAAAATATATAGGTAGTGTTGAAGCAATGTTCTTAAATAATTTAGAATATTAAGCCAATTGAAAGAAATTTAGTGGCACCCCCCCTAGATGGCACCCGTTTCCAAATTATGTGAAATCTTGCTAAGGTGGAAACGTAGGCTGACAACATTACATGACCAAATAAATTGAAAATAATAATTAATAAAATGAAATAAAATAAAATACTGATCATTATGCCCCATCTTGACAGAGGACCATGAGGCCAATAATAGTCAGGGAGTCACTGCATTTTGAATGCTAAACAAATCCATGCAACGACGGAATGATACTAAAGATTAGACCCTTATGCAATAGATTTGCATAGCGTGGTCCATATGCAGCGAAAAATAATAAAACAAAGCCTAGTACTCGCATGGCCAAACCACACCACTGACAAAACAATAGATGAACTAAAAATATATAGAAACAAATTAGGCCATAGATGGCGGCACGAATGCAGCATTAGCACATAGTCACACTACCCCCATGTAAATATGATCAAATTAATGCAAAAATTAAATAAAAAAATATATATTAAAAATAAATAAGAAAAAATAGTAGGAAAGCTGACATCAGTGGCAGCAAAAAAGCACAATCCACTACATGTTACTTATAATAAACTAAATTAAAAGACTAATTTGTTTCTATATGTTTTTAGTTCAACTATTGTTTTGTTAATGGTGTGGTTTGGCCATGCAACTACTAGGCTTTCTGTTTTATTATTTTTTGCTGCATAAGGACCACCAGTATGCAAATCTATTCCATTTTCGGTCTGATCTTTAGTATCATTCCGTCGTTGCATGCATTTGTTTAGTGTTCGAAATGCAGTGATTCCTTGACTATTATTGGCCTTGTGGTCCTCTGTCAAGATGGGACATAATGGTCAGTCTATTTTATTTCATTTTATTAATTATTATTTTCAGTTTATTTGGTCATGTTATGTTATTCTACGTTTCCACCTTAGTGAGATTTCACATAATTCGGAAACGGGTGCCATGTAGAGGGTGCCGCTAAATTTCTTTCAATTGGTTTAATATTCTAAATTATTTTAGGAACTTTGCTTCAACACTACCCTCTTCTTCTTTAATCCCCCCCCCCATATATTTTTTGTTATTGTTATGTTATTTGTTTAGGTTAAGTTCTTTTTCACTCTACCGGTTTGCCACACTACTGCCAAATATCCTATTTTAATTTAGCTTATAATAACATGTAGTGAATTGTGCTTTTTTGCTGCCACTGATGTCAGCTTTCCTACTATTTTTTCTTATTTATTTTTAATATATATTTTACTTAATCACAGGGATTGAGATCTGTGGTCGGGCTGGCCAAAACTTGGGAAAGTCTCTAGAAATGATACGATCATTTCCGATCAGTTCCTTCGCTTGTCGACCAACGTGGAGTGGTTACAAAATAAGTTTCCTTATTCAGGAGACCCTAGTGTCAAAACTGATAGAGATAGCACTGTGAAAATTGGTGGATATGTTATTTAGGGTATGGGGAAGCGAATTGTAGAAGAAAAAAAATTAGTTCAAATTTCTGCCACCAGGGGGAAATTGGCACTGTATACATGAGATGGAATACTTAACTTAGATTTTAATATCAGAACTTAGAAAATAACAGATATTGTTCTATGTGCTTTCCTTCACTTGAGATGCCATTCTGAAAACAGAGGACTGCGTGCAACAGTTTCGTGTAGCATCTCATTGGGGATGTTGGCTGTATGCTGTTTAATGCTTGCTTTCAAATCGACAAGCGTCTGTATGCTACCATGGTAAACTCTCTTTCAGGTATCCTTATAGCCAGAAATCACAGGGATTGAAATCTGTGATCGGGCTGGCCAGAACTTCGGAAAGTCTCTAGAAATGATGCGATCATTTCCGAATGTTGAACGGAGCAGTTCCTTCACTTGTCTCAACATGGAGTGGGGCACCATCTTGCATGAACACTACGGTCTCCATGCATTGCCTTTCTTGCAGAGTGGGAATAATGTGATCACTTAGAAGAGCGCAAGAAAAATGGTCTGATTATAAATTCTGCTGTGAATCCACACTGTACTATAACATATGGACTTTGTAGTGGTCTTTCATGCACAGCAGATGGATGAGAAGTTCCTCATATTTGGCAGTTTTGTGCACTAAATCTTCCACTTCATCCACCACCTGTGTTCCGATATGTTGTCGTCCCCTGCCTGCAATTACACATTACTTCCCGGTCGCTTCTTATATTTTTATTAGTTTTCGAAGCGCCACTGACTTCAAAGGCCCTTTATGCAACCCTTTAAGTTTCCAATATTTATGTAGTTCTGCATTAGCATTACTATTATTCTGGTAGAACAGTTTTACTAAAAGAGCGCATTCCTTTTTTGTAAGAGCCACAATGGTTATTGATGGTGGCATTGGCCTTTCTGCTTTTATCTAGGCAGGATGTCATTTGAATATGCAGCTTGTCTTGAAGTAAATGACAACTTTTACGTATGTGCAGCACCATTTTCACCTGGTGGTGGAAAGTTGAACTAACTTTTTTTCCTTTTACAAATCGCTTCCCCATACCCTAAATGACATATCCACTGATTTTCACAGCGCTAACTCTAACCATTTTAACAATAGGGTCTTCTGAATAGGGAAACCTATTTTATAACCATTCAGTGTGTGTGTGTGTGTGTGTGTGTGTGTGTGTGTGTGTATATTTTTTTTTTTCTTTTCCACTTCACTTTTTACTTTAAAAGGTGTTTATATTATTACCATTCTATATATTTTACTCCTTCCTTGTATGCCACAGGCACATGTAAATGATTGTAATGTTTTGATTCTATGATATGAGCCATCTCTGGCTTGTGCAATAAAGGATACATTTGTTTAGTACCTTCCGCTTCTAATAAATGGATATATTCTTACTCTGTTTTTCTATTTTTATACCTTCTTGTTTACACTTTCTTTTTATTCTATTCATTTTATATATATATATATATATATATAGAGAATAGAAGTAATAGGTACGGGAGTTGTAATAAGAGGAATATATGAAGGAATATAGATCTGGGTTACTACTATATAAAGTAGAAGGCACCCAACAACTATAAATAAATAAAAGATAGGAGGTTATGCTTTTAGTGTGGAGAGAAAAAGCAGGTAGTGAATCAAACCCGTTGGAGAGAACAGCACGTAGTGTAATCAAACCCATTGGTTGATTACACTACCTGCTGTTCTCTCTCTGCTAAAAACATAACCTGCTATCTTTTATATATATATATAAATGGGTATTCATGTAACCCCTTAAAGGTAATGTTCAAAGAGCTACATATGAAAAGTGGTATAAAGTTGATGAAATGGTTTCAGTGAATGCAAGATTAATAAATCAGTAATGACAGATGCACTAAAAATGCAAAGCAACATTAAAGGATGCAATAGTGTATATAACGTAATTCTTCGATTCTAAGATGCCATCGATTGTAAGACACCTTAATTTCAGAAAAAAAGGTTTTGATTCTAAGAAAAAAAAAATAAAATAAAACACTAAAATAAATCTAACAAATATTTTTATTATAATAGAATTCAATTTACTAACAACAATAGTACTGGTATTTACCAGTATGTATGTTATTTATCACTTCCTTCTGAATCTTCTGATCTGTCTGATATCTGAATCAATATCAGAGTCTACTTCACATTCAGGGTCAGATTCTTCTGAGCCGTCGTTATCTTCATTATCCCATAATATATCATCTTCTGAGCCATCGAGAGTGTTGGTGATGCAACATTTTTTTAAATGAGTGCTTGACTATTCTTTCTGGGATCAGCTTCCAAGCTGTTGATACCCATTCTGCCAATTTTGATGTTTTCTTAATTTTTCCGGAAGGTGTCAACAGCCAGGATTCGTATTCATTTCTCAATTAATCCTTAAATGGTTTGTTGATTGAAATGTCAAGTGGCTGCAGTTGGCTAGTCATGCCACCAGGAATCACAACCAAGTCACCACGTTTATGCATGATATTATTTTTGACTTGTTCAGACAAACGTCCACGAAATGCATCAAGTACTAGCATGCTAGGCGGGTTACGAAGACTCCCAGAATGTCTATTCCATACAGCATTTAGACAGTCTTCCATAAGCTCTGCCAACATCCATCCATTTTTTGTGCACTCACAGTAACATCTTTGGGAAAAATTTCATTCTTCGGTATGGTTTTTCGATTTAAAATTAAATATGGTGGCAACTTTCGACCATCAGTGGTGGTGCATAGCATCACATTGATACTCTGCTTTTCGTAGCCAGTGCTTATAATCGTGATTTCTTTAGCACCTTTAGCGTTGACTGTGTAAGTTCGAGGCATATCGAAGAAGACTGGGGTTTCATCAGCATTTCCAACTTGACTAAACTCAGATTTCTTTTTTTCCTTAATTTCATCACCTGTCGCTGAAAGTTAATCAGCTTCTGTTGAAAGTCTGCAGGAATTTTTTGTCAGATAGGTGTTCGGCACCTTAACGATAATCCACTACGATGCATGAGTATGTCGTACCAGCCACTGCCTTTAAAAATTATTTTAAAGGCAATTTCTCCAGCTTTCAATTGCATGGCTTGTAATTGATGGGTAATCCTTTTGCAAGTGTTTCCGTTACAAAACATATCACAGCTTCATCTTCTTGTGGGAATCTTCCTTTCTTACGTCCTGTAAAGCACTTGGTTGTTGCTTTGCACAAAAATATGCAATTGCGATCATTTCTCCAATGACGACTATTTACTTCACTAATGTCGACCCGCATCTCTATTTCCATGTTTGTTTGCATACACGATAATTTTCGTTTCAATTCGGCTTCGTAGTGCAATCTTTTTGACATTTTAATGTGCAATAAGGGATCAAAATTAACGAAATACAGTAATTCCCCTTCTTATGTACTTTTGAAAATAAGACAAAAACTTCCTAGTTTTCACTGAGTGAGCTCCACTATAATGAAATAACGGTGGCTTCAGATTTCGAAAGCATGTGAAATCACCCACGCAACTTTATTCTCCAATTCCATTGGAGAATGCGATAACGGTCGAACTTGGAGGCAGGGTTTCCACGTAAAAACAAAATATGTGGTGCTGTGCAAAGCACGGGAAAATTCGAAAAAAAAAAAAAAAAACTGCGATTGTAAGACGCCATCGATTCTAAGATGCACTTCTTTTTTACAGACGTTTATAGGGGGGAAAAGTGCATCTTAGAATCCAAGAAATACAGCAAGTTGTATTAATATATTGATTTAAGTATGTATAAATGGATGTGAAAGTTACACAAAGTGCCAGTAAATGTAAGGAAAGTAGAAAAAGAAGTGTAGTAGATTTGTGAAAGGTGAAAGAATGTTAATATCCTAGAGATTATGATGAATTAAGAAAATTATGGGCTGAATTGCCAAGCCAATATAAAGTGGGGAACTGTAAAGTAAAATTAATACATCAAAATACTAATAAAATGAAAATAGTATAGCTGTCATGAGATATGGGGGGGGAAACATTTTTAGTAAATGGTCTAATATAGATAATGCAAAAATGCTTGATCTGATTTCAGCTGAAATAAATATTGATACATAATCAGGTATTTCATCAGGGGACTACACCTGATCATGTATCAGGAACTGCATTTCTATACGTGTCCATAGTAGTAGAAGAAAAGTGAAAGGCCAAAAAAAGCAATGAAAATGAAATTAGCATTTTGGGACTACCTTGTCCATACTGTATTTTCAAGGGGCACCCACTGGTAGCCTCTTGAACATGCTGTTGTAGAAAACAATCATCCAATGAATTCACAAAAGTCTTGTTAGTATGTGAGTGACCAACCCAGAAGTTCCAGTCTGTATCTGGGAAGTTAAAATTCCCCATTATAACACGATCTGATTTACTGGCCCACTCCATTTTCCTTTACTGTTCATCGTACTCATCAGAGTGATTAGGCCTAAAACACACTCCTATTCTCAATTTTTCTTTCCCAATGCTTACATCAAACCAAACTGACTGAACACTGTGCCCATGTCAGCTGGATGCACTTTCTTAGATTTTCTGTTTCTTAACTAACAGCATCATCCCTCCTCTCCTTCTATCCTTTCTGTACACATTGTACTCCCCAAATTCCAATTCTGCATTCCTTATCTCTGTGTGACACCATGTCTCTGATATCCCAACAACACCAGCATTTGATGTCTTCACCAGCACCTCAAATTCATGAAATTTATTTACTATACTCCTAGCATTGGTGTTCAAGCAAGTATATAGAGTGAGAATATGTACCTATTCTCACTCTTAGTTACCATAACAAAACCAAAGTATTTACTTGTTCCATGATGACTCCTAGTAGCCCTTGAAATTCCCAGTACCTCTTTCCAGGCTGCTGCTGCTGCTCATTCCAATAGAAGCAGTGTAAGAATCACTTTCACCTCTGCCTGTGGCTACCTTAAATCTATTAGTCTGTGAATCCCCCCTGCCAACTTAGCAGTTTTCTGCTCACCTAACACTGCCTTGATAGCATCAGCAAATATTCTTGTACCCTTTCTATATAAGTGTATCCCATCCCTGTAGAAACAGTCTCCTGTTAAGAAATTTTTTAAACCGTTGTCCATACAAATTGGACCTGTGGCATTCAGGGCAAGCTGATGCTATGGATAAAGGGATGGTTGAGTGGCAGAAGACTGAGAGTGGTTATCAGTGGGCACTGCTCTTCTTGGACTTGAAGTAGTTGTGTGTGGTTTGAACAAATCAAAGGGAAATCTTTAACTGTTAGAGGATGTTGGAGGCAGAAGGGAATGGATAACTGAAATGAAAAGTGTTCACTTTGCCAATGCCTATTCATTTTAGTTATCTATCTTTGCTTTTTTTGTATCATTTGTGAAATTTGAAAAATGGAAATAAGGTTTTCCTGTTTACATTTTATGTTTAGACCTTTTTCTTTTTTGTCTTTCAGCTGAACTAATAAAATTTTATTTCATTGAAAGTGATACTAAAAAAATTTTCAAATTTTTCTTTGAAAAAACTAAATACATGAATATCTCGCATAGCGCATCAATTCGTGCCAAAAATATACCGCGCTATGCGAAACCGCACTGATCGAGGTATCATTAGTATGTATTTTTAGTATGCAATGCGTTCTGATAATTTGATGATATGGGTCAAGTTGCAAAATATATATGTTTGTTTACTATAAATCGATGCACACGAAGTTCTTGCAAAAAAAGAAACTAAAATGAAAAATACTAGTAAGTACTGTACAAATGATTTTTATTGCAGTATGTACATACCAAAAGAATATAAGTGAAGTATGTACTGTATTTTTATTTTGAAAAATAACTGATCAGCTTAGTTTGCACAGTTTTTTTTCTTCTTTTTATCTGCATACATCTCTTTATAACATCGAATGTCATTTTGCAACGCCTGCCTTACTTTCATACCTCGTTTGATGTTTGGATCTAGAAGAACACTCGGTGCCATTACATTTCTTCTTTTCACTCATATTTGCGTATAAAGGTGTAATGTTTTTAAAACATAATCTTTAATAAAAAATACACAACGAAAAATATTTGTACAGCTTACGCAAGTCAACTGCTTGGAATATAAAGTGTTTACTAATGTATGAATGCTAGCAGGTGTATAATGGGTCGGTGTATAATGGGAGTTGCGACAACAGTAAGGCGTGGCCTTGAATCTATAACGCATTGGCATACATGCTGGCATTATAATGCATACATACATATCAAATGTACTGGTGCATAATGCAGTTATTATTATTATTTTTTTTTTAAATTTGTAAACCGCGCTATAGTGAAACCCATTCTGTTCAAAACCGTGCAATGTGAGGTATTCCTTTATTGCATATAATAACAGTTGCTAACATGGTTTTTATTTTCACTAACATATCAGCTGTTTGCAATCAGTTTTTATGTGTATATTTTGAAAATAATTCTTAAAATTTCATATGATCTCAGAATTACTATACAGTAAACCCCCGCTATTCACGGTATCTGTATTCGTGGTCGCTGATTTAATATAAAATGAAACCTAAAAAAATGTGAATTTTAAAGCGCCGTGAACATTTTCCGCCATAAAAAAACATAGGCGTGGCTAAGATCATCTTTTCCGGTCAAAACAGCGCTCAGTGGGTGGGGAGAGAGGGGTGACAAAATTGCGAGCTTGGATGTTTCTTGCTAATCCTTGTTTAGTGTGTTATGCCCTTGTCATGGAAGGTTTCGTCGTTTGCTTTTAATTTATATGCTTATAAATTGAATAAATTTATAAATTGATATGCTTACAAAAGTGATAAATCTACCGTTTTGCAGTGTAAAACAGACTTCTTCGAGTGTGTTAACGGAAGAAAGTGACTTTATTGTGGATAAGTTCTTTCTAACCCGTACAAAAATATGGCTATGAATAACAAGGGAAATGTGAAAATATCAAATGTGATGACATTAGCGAATAAAATTGAGTTATTAGACAAAATTTCTAATGGTGAAAGTGTCTCCTCAGTGGCAAAACATTATAAAATCAATGAGTCAACGGTACGATCAATCAAAAAATCGGAAGAAAAAATCTGCCGTAGTGTCCATGAAAACGCACTAATTGCTTCAAAAATTTGCTCTGTAACTCATGATGTTAAATTTAAAAAAAATGGAAAAAGCTTTAAACCTGTGGATAGAAGACCGAACTCAAAATAAAATTCCGTTAAGTTCACTCATCATTTGCGAAAAGGCAAAACTCCTTTATCAACACTTTAGCGAAACTGGTGATAGCACTGGCGGGATAAGTTTTTTAGCTAGCAAAGGCGCTGGTTTGAAAGATTTGTTTGAAATTTCTAATAAATATTACATTTAATATTAAATTGTTTCTTATTTTCATTTCGATGCCATATGCTTGCATTTCACTATGTACTGTCTATACTGTCTATGTACATAGTCATATTATAAAGGTACATATAATACATACATTGACAAAATTTTAGACTAGTTTTTCTTATATGTTTCATACTTTGGAATGGAACCCCTTTATTACTATGGGAGCAATAACTCAGTATTCGCGTTTTCGGTATTCGTGGCATTTCTCAGGAACGTAACCCCTGTGAATAGCGGGGGTTTACTGTATATACCGGTGCGTTTATGTGTATGCTCAGTCATTGATATCCGGACACCTGAATATATTACTTAGAAGAAACAACAGTTTTCTGAGACCTTGAGCCTTTATGATAGCCTGTAGTCTCCGTGAATCAATCTCTCCCAATTCAATTTTTTGTAAATTTCTTCTGATATTTTCTGCCATTTGGCCTTCAAAGCAGCAACCAATTCAGCCATGTCTTTTGGTTTATCTCTCTTTGTACACACCTGACAATCCACTTCATTCTATTGGTTCTGTTTCTGTGTGAGGTTGAGGTAAAGGCTCTGGGTTAGCCAATCCATCTTTTCAATGTTTGTGCCCTCAAACCAGTCCACCATAATACGAGTAGTATGACATGGAGCTTTGTCCTACTAATAGAGCTGTGGGCCTTCACTGATGTGCTGCCACAACACGGGCAACATGCATTATTGTCCAGCATGTCTAGATAGACAGTAGCACTCATGGTTTTTGTCTAGAACGTCTAATGGTACCAGGCCAAACCATGAAAAACAGCCCCAGACCATTAGTCTGCTTCCACTAAAGTTCATTGTCAGGCCAGTTTGGCAGACTGAACCTCAGGGCATCCACCACATCTTGGCATGACTGTCAGATTGGTGGTCCTACTGTGACTTGTTATTGCCAAGGTCCATTGGTCTGTAGCTCAAGAACAAAGCCTTAGCAAGCTCATCAATAACAAAAAATGTTCATCTCCACATGGATGGGATCTATAAGAATAGGGTTGGAATCTATCTTGTCAAGCTTTTGACAAGATAGATTTTAATGGTAATAGTATTTGCCATATAGTGCAATGAAGCCACTGGTGTTTGCTGCACTGGCCAAAAAAAAAAAAAAAAAGGGGGAAGAATAGGTAAAAAAAAATTAGTTGCTAATTTGGCGCATTAGCCTTAGTTGCTAATGCGTCAACTAACCAATCCTTAAATGTTAAAAACCTGCTGGGGAAGATAACCCTCCTGATCAACTAACTCTTGGAATTCAATTTTAAAAGTCTCAGCTGCTTTATTATCAGCACTGGATGCGTCCCCATGCCTTCCAACACTTTTGATATTTGCCCTTTTTTTTTTTTTTTTGAAGTGCTCGAACCAACCTTTTGCTGTCTTCAAGCGCACAGCACTGCCACTGGTTGATGGAGCTTGAAGTTTCAGATCATCATAGATCTGAAACAATCATCTGAGTGATGTTCTATGTGCCACATGTTGAACAATAACAAAGATGCTAATTAGTTGAGAACAATCGTACGAGTGATGTTCTGAGTGCCACATGTCTTAAAAATTCCATCCATGTATCATTCCAGCTATATCGGAAAGCCATTGGTACTTGCAAATATTATCGGTCCTAAAAATAAAAGATCGTATGGATGGTGTATATCGGTTCCTGAGATTATAGGATGTTGACATAAGTCGAGGCCCTACTGTAAAAGGAAAAAAATAAAATAAATTATGTATATAAAAAATACAATTAACTCTACAACTAAATATTTTCATATAATTTGTATGAATTTAAATAAACACACATTACTTTATATCCTTCTGGAACTGGTCCATGGACCTCTGGAGGGCTGCGGGCCATGGTTTGGAAAATGCATGACCTTTTAAGGTCATGCATTTTCCAAACCATTGAAAGCTGAAAAGCTGAATTGAACCATTGAAAGCTGAATTGATAATACTTTATTTATTGAAGATTACCATTAGCATTTTTGCTATTTCATTAAAGAATAACCGTATTTTTGTCTATCTACCATATTGGCCCTAATTATTTTGACAGTTTATTTTTAACACTAAACAAATATTAATTATTAATTTAATTTAATTTTATTTTAACAATTATTAATTATTTTATTCTAACAATTATTAATGATTCTGATTACATTATATTCAGTATAATTAATATACTGATCGTATTATATTCTGTATAATTAATATACAGTGAAACTTCTCCTAACAGAAACCTCTCTGTAACGGACATTTTCAAATTCCCCAACTCTCCTCTGTTGGTTTTAATGTGTTTTCAGCTTCTGTCTAGTGGACATTCTCTGTAACGGACGCGGACAGGCAATCTGCACTGTTTTGTTTAGATTAGCACTTAATTTGATCTCCCCATAAAGGACAGCGGGCGAGCTTACGGCCCTTTTTCTAGGAACGTTTCTTCCTCGTATTGCCTCAATCTTGTGTTTATTTTCTATTTCCGATTCTCTGAATTTTATCAAGGTTTACGTCACGGTTCTAAACCCCTTTTCAAGAATTCTCAGAATTCTTCGTGCCTTAGAATTCTGCGAATTTTAAGGCACGTGTAAAACTTCTGATGAATTTGGTGTGTGCTGGGGGGGGGGGAGATTTTGTTGGCCTTTCGTCTTTTGAGTTTCAGTTTTCAGTTTCGTTCAGTGTAGTGTGAAGTGCACAATGTCTTCTTGTGAACATTTAACTTTAAAAGATAAAGTCTAACTCATTAATGCGTATGATCGGCAAAAAAATAGTGTTCGCAATCTCACTGCAAAATTCAAAATCGGGAAGACGCAGGTAAGCGACATCCTAAAGGGAAAAAAATGAACTGCTCAAACAATTTTGGCAACACGTAAATGATCAGGTTCAAAAATCATTCCCGTAAACTGTTGGACTTCAAATTGACAATGCTACGTATGAATGGTTTTGTCGCGCACATGCTAAAAAAATTCCCATTAATGGGCCTATTATTAGGGAAAAGGCTTTGGAGGTTGCAAAATCTATGAGAATAAATGAGTTCAAAGCTTCTGTGGGATGGCTATACAAGTTCAAAACTCGGCTTAAATTTCTTGGAAAACCATAAGTGGTGAAGGTGAATCTGCTGATACTGGGGTTGTAACAGAGTGGACCGTCAAATTGGAAGATTTATGTCGTGATTTTAAAGCTAAGGATATTTACAACTGTGACGAAACAGGATTGTTTTTTAAAGCTCTTCCTGAAAAAACAATGATTCTAAAAAACGAAAAGTGCCAGGGCGGAAAAATTTCTAAGGAACGCTGGACTGTACTATTGTGTACAGGGAGATGTTGGGAGATGTTATTTCCTATAACAGCCTCTTGTTATAGGAAAACCACAAAATCCTCGTTGTTTCAAGGGCACAAAGTTGAATCTTTTGTGAATGTTGACTGGAAGTCTAATAAAAAAAGCGTGGATGACACGAGATATCATGAGCGAATGGATAAATCACTTTAACCAAAACATGATTCGTCAAAACAGAAAAATTATTCTTTTCATGGATAATGCCGCATCTCACCCGCACATTGAATTGTATCATTCAAATCGTTTTTCTGCCACCAAACACACCTGAAGAGTGTCAGCCCTTGGATTAAGGGATAATAAAAAATTTTAAACTTCACTACAGAAAACGTGTTTTAAGATATCTCATTGCAAACATGAACGATGTAACATGTGCGAGTGACCTTGCAAAGAAACTCAGCATCCTAGATGCGATTCAGTGGATTTCCTCTTCAGTAAATGCAATTAGAAAACAAACTGTTGTGAACTGTTTTGTAAAGTCCTCAAACGCAAAAATTGAAGTTGTGAACAGCAATGTGGAGCACCAAGAAGAACAAGAACTTCAACATCTATTGATAATGTTCGATACTTCTGCTACAAGTGACCCTGGCTACAAAGATATAGACTGGAATCTAACTACAGAAGATGGTGCTCTAGATATCAACGACATTATCATCGATATTTTTCAAGAAGTTCCTCATGAGGACGAAGAAATGGAAGGAGGTCATTCTGTCGAAGAACATATTAACGACGAACCACCGATGAAAATAGAAGAAGTGCTCATACAAATCAATTGTTTAAAAATGTTTTTCGTCACTGAAGAAGATACTGAAGGACTTTCGATGGTGTCTTCACTCCAAATGTTGAAAACAAAATTATCAGCCGAAAGAAGGTGCAGAAGAAAATAAGTGATTACTGTATGTATTTTTCTTAAGATAAAGTCATAATAATATGCATAGCACAATTGTATATATATTATTTACATAAAAATATTGTGCAAAATCTGTATATAATTTAATTTAATTTTAAATTAAACGTTTAACGATTTTTCTTTGTCTTGTGTATGTAATTGTATATTATTTACAAAAATATTGTTCAAAATCTGTATATATTTTAATTTAATTTTACATTAAACGTTTAACGATTTTTCTTTCTTTTTTTTTTCTCCCTCAGACTTCTTGTTAACGGACACTTCTCTCTAACGGACACATTCTCGTTCTCCATGGCTGTCCGTTAAAGGGAAGTTTCACTGTACTGATCATATTATATTCTGTATAATTAATAATTAATTATGTTAATTACACTAATTATATTTTCTACAGAAGGATGAACTCCTCTGGAGTTCATCCTTCCAACTGTAATCCTTCAAATTATAAAATTACCAGTTGGAAGGAAGAACTGGAGTTCAACTTGGTCAGTTTGTTTGTTTGTTATTTGGTTTTTAGGAGCATTAGCAACTAAGGCCATATTGCTCCGGAATATGCGGTGGTCATTCCCTGACCTTTCTGCATTCTCCGTATTTGGTGGTGATGGGCTCGAAACCCGGTCTAATCAAGAAGCGTGTGCTATGCACTGCTGCTCCTTCCCACCTGGCTATGGAGGTGCCCACTTGGTCAGTGTTTTGCAATATCATTTGTCAAAATAAACGGTGTAATGCAATGTTACCTGGTCCAGTGCAAAGACTTAAACACGTGCTTGCCCTAGAAACATATGTAAGTTGGAGCTCATCAGGGACTCAAGTATGTTGTGACCTGACAAATGATGCCCACCTATCCGGGTCCCAGGAAAATAATAGTCAAGTGCAGACTACTCTTGTCAAAGCGATATAGTTTTATTAGGAGAATCTGTTGTCAGGGAAACAGGTAACATTTTTTTGTAATAAAGATAGGTGGTTCAGAACCAGATTGTTTTGCCGGGAGCAATAATTGATGTTAAAACAGAATTTCTGTTATAAGGGAGGTAAAAATAAAAAGCATTATTATCCATGTGGTGGACTAACAATATTAAATGTAACTGACCTCACCATCTGTTTGATAAATATAGGACTACGTTGAGTTGAAAATATGCTGCGAGTTAGGTCAGAATGTGTGTGTGTGTGTGTGTGTGTGTGTGTGTGTGTGTGTGTGTGTGTGTGTGTGTGTGTGTGTGTGTGTGTGTGTGTGTGTGTGTGTGTGTGTGTGTGTGTGTGTAATGCTGCCAGACATGATAGGAGAGATTATATGTTGAAGCTTGCACTCACCTCAAGAATTTCCATTTGTTGCCATAAGAGCTGGTATTGATAAGATGTTCTGAGGGTAGAAATGTTTCAAATGAGAGGGAAGATAAAGCTTGGATACTAACCTAAATAACATCAAGGAGTAAGAGTATTGTTGACCCCATCATTCATAATGAATCAGATGACATCACAGGGCTTAAGGTCAGGGTAGTTAACTGTATCTACAGTAATGTCAGGAGTGTTGTCAATGAAACAGCATTGGTTGTCCTAATAGAGGTAACAAACATGGTGCCACAAGGAAATTGGGGATGACGAGTTCCACTATGGTATGTATAACGTATTAAGGGAAGATTGAAGGGGTAGACTAGCATGCTTCTTATCAAAAGCAGCCTGAGCATGAAAAGAGCTTTTGCTGAGGCAGAAGTTATACCTCTGCCAGCATAGAATTTGTGTGTGGTGTGAGTTAGTCAAAGGAACAATGAGAGTGGGAATAATCTTCAAACTGGAGGATTGTGAAAAGTATGATGAGATTCTCTACATGCAGGTGGGACAAGCAAGCGTGAATGTCTTATGGGTAACTTTAATCTGTCCCAGATTGATTGGAATAACTGGGAGGGAAGCTCGCCATGGGGAATAATTTTTTTAAAATAAATTAGATTATTATTAGTACCAGCATGTTAGAGAAATTACTAGGGGTAAGAGTATCGTTGACCTCATCATTCATAACGAATCAGATGACATCACAGGGCTTAAGGTACAGGAACCATTGTCATGAAGTGATCATGCAGTAGTGAGTAAAATGGTGTTGCAGTAGTTAAAAGTAAAGGCACAGGTTTTAACTTCAAAGAGGGGGATTTGACATCTTAAGGTACCATATGGCAAAATCATACATGCATGAATGCATGCAGACCATTAAGAAAAGATCTATAATAGACCCACAAATAAGGTTAGGGAAGGCATGGCTGTGCATGAGAAAGCATTGGATAAGAATGTAAGGAATGAACACAAGGAATTTTTAATGTATGTGAATACAACAGAAGAAAGCTAATCACATTGGACCCTTGTGCACTGTAGGAATGTCTTAGATAACTCAGCTGATGTTTCAGATAAATTGAACAGGTACTTCGCATCTCTTTTTACTGACGAAAGACCCTTTGTGCTGAGAAGAGCCTGTGAGAGCGAGGATGAGCCATACAAAATTAGCGATGTCGTAATTACAGATTATTGCTTATTAGAAAAACTTTCAAGCATAAAGTCAAGTAAGGCATCCTGGAGTTGATGCCATATACCTGATAGTTTTTTGGGGATTGCCGGGGAGTGTATTAAACCATTGCAGTTAATTATGATGGCATCTTTGGACTCGGATGAGATCGCTTTGGATTGAAGAAGTGCCAGCATATTGCCAATACATAAAGGCAGTTATAAAAGAGAAGTTCGTAACTAAATACCAGTTAGTCTGACTTCCGTGGTAGGAAAAATATTAGAGGGAGTGATTAAGAGTTCATTAGAGAATCATTTAGATAGATATGGAATTTTGAAGGATACACGATATGGCTTTGTTAAGAGAAAATCATGTTTAACTAATTTAGTAGGCTATTTTGACATAGTGTACAGAAAAAGTATTTATAAAGATGATAAGGATATGCATCCATTGCGACTTGTATAACTTTTTTTCCGGCCGGTGCAAACTTTAAAAAAATCGTGGAAACTTATTTTCCATCATGTAGGAAAAAAATGGAGGTACCTTGAAAATACCATAATGTGAACCCAATAACACTTTTTTTTTTTTTTTTTGTAATTCGCTCCAAGTCCTTGGAAGTTGAAAATTTTGCTATATTACTAAGCTATTTATCCCTCTAAAAGGTCATATTTATAATGGAAATTGCACCACACTTTCATCATTATCATATGTTCCCGTTATAAGAATGAATTTTGAATGCCTTTGTGATATTTTTCTAAAGCATGACCAAAAAACAATAAAAACAATTTGCACTTTCTGGTTTATTGGGCTTTTCTGTTAGTGCATCTAATTATAAATGCGTAGTAAACTTTATGTTTTGTGATAATACTGATAGCTGCAGTTGTGTGAGTTTTTAAGCTATTATGGTGAAATGTGTTCCCCTTCACTGAAATCTTCAATCATATAAAAAACATTCTCTTCATTCCTATTTATGTATTACAATGATGAAGGGAAAGCGACAAACGAAAAGTGCAAGTGGTGGTAGTGCTAGGAAACAAAACAAAATTGATTTAGAAATTAAGATAAAAATGATTAAGAAGTACTAAGCAGGACGCGGTTTGTCATCTATTGCAAGGGAATTAGGTCTCGCTGCTTCAACAGTGAATACTATTTTCAAGGATAGTCAAAGGATCAACGCATTTAAGATCAACAGTGATCACAAACGGCATTCAGGTGCCGTATTGAAGATGGAACAGCTGTTAATAATATGTATGGAAAATCAGATTTAGAAGCGAGTGCCCCTGAGCCTAATGACTATTCAAGCAAAATCAACAAGTATTTATAAAGATATTAAGGATAAGTACGGCAAACCCCAACCCAAGTTCGCGGCAAGCAACGGGTAGTTTAATGGGTTCAAGCATCGCGCTGGTTTCCACAACATTAAAGGATGCATTGAAGTCACCAGTGCCGATTCTGCAGCTGCAGAGAAATTTTGTGACATGTTGGAAAAAATTATTGATGGCAGCTATTCAATGCGGCGAATTTTTAATGTTGATGAGACTGCTCTGTATTGGGAAAAAATGCCGGATTGAACATACATTGCCAAAGAGGGAAAATACAATGTCAGGTTTCAAGGCCTAAAAAGAGAGGGCCACGCTCTTGCGTGGGGCTAATGCAGTGGGAGATTACAGGTTAAAACCACTGCTTGTTGTACCCTTCTGGTGCACAAGCAGTGGTTTTAATTTAAGGACATTAATAAAGTCACCCTACCCGTGCAGTTCCGATCGAACCAGAGAGCATGGATAACAATATTTTTCTTTGATGATTGGTTTAAATGCTGCTTCATTCCCAAGGTCGAAAAATATATTAAAGACAACAACATTCCTTTCAAGATTTTACTTCTATTAGATACGTATCGAGATGATTACAATTGATCATCTTATCCTACACATCTGGGTGATTTCAATTTGAATGCGAGAGTCATTTCTGTAGCCAAACATGACTTCACTCATCCAACCTATGGATCAGGGGTGTTATTTCGAATTTAAAAGCATGCTATTTACACACAACATTTGCTCTGGCATTGTCTGCAATAGACAAGAAAAATATTATGTTGAGTGACTTGGAAATCTTACAATATTTACCACGCCATCTTAAATATTAATAAGGCCTGGGCGGAAATTACTAAAAGTTGCTTAAATGGCGCATGGAAGAAAGTATGCCCATGGCACGTAAAAGGTTACGAAGGATTTGAAAAAGACTAATCATATGAAAAGGTTACAGATAAGATTGTAAAGGTTGCAGAGCTATTTCAGTTGGAGGTTGATGCCAAAGACGTAGAGGAGTTAATGGAGGAAGAAGAGAAGGAATTATCTAACGAAGAACTTATTGATTTGCAGGCAGTGATAGTGAAAAAGGAAAATGCTGACGAAGCTCAAGATGAACCAAATGAGGAGCCAAGAAGCTTCATCACCAGAGAGATGGCAATTGCATTTTGTGAAATTGCATCTGCAATGGCGAGGTTTGAGAAAATGGATCCTGACAGTGAACGATTCTTAAAAGTTAATAGAGGGGTGAATGATATGCTTGCTACAAAGAATCTACGAAGAAAAGAAAAAAGCCACCATCCAGTCATCCATTAATATGTTCTTTTGTAAGGTTGAGTGGCCGACCCCTTCTAAATCTCCACAGCCCTCAACCTTTGCAGCGGTTTACTTATCAGCTGAAGATGTCGATTCTGGCAATGATGCCCCAGAGGTAAAATTTACTGATGTTATGCCTGTCTCCCCCTTTTTTTGTAATTTTTGTAATTTTGAAAATTTTTTAAATTGCACGTTTACATAATTTTTCTTACACATGAGATAAAAAAATTGATTAAATACAATAAATGATTCTTTGTACATGTTCATCGAACATTTCTTTTTTTGTTACAATCAATTCAGAGAGTACAATTGCGAGTGCTGCACAAGCATGGAGGAAATTCTGACTTACTTAGTGTTCCACAGAACGCAACCCTTACATATTTGCTATATTGGATTTTAGCAAACCATATGACTCTGTCTATCGTGTTAGGTTGCTATATAAGCTTTGAACAGGTTGGGATTACTGGTAAGATTCTTAGATGGATTGCTAGGTGCAATCCATCTAAGAATGATTGCAGGTCAGAAGGCAGAGGATTCGGTCTTGGATCACTGTTGTCTCATTTTCATAAATGACAGACAAAGGGAAAGAAGGCATTATGTCAAAATTTGCATCAGTGTCATGTCATCCTTCAGGATGACATGAACAGACTTCAGGGATGGTCAGAGAATTGGCAGTTGTGTTTTAATGCAGCTGAATGGAAAGGTCTTACACTTGAATTGGGGAATAGCAGCCCCCAAATAAATTATACACTTGGTGAAGTTGAATTGAAAACAGTGGAGGAGGAAAGGGACCTAGGTTTAAGATATATGGGCAGATATGAAGTTTTCTGAAGCAGGCAGCACAGAAAGCCCATGGTATGCTCTCCATGATTTATCGAATGCTATTCTGTAGAGATAAGGAGGTCATAATCCCACTGTATAAGGGAATTGTGGGAACACATTTGGAATACTGCTTTCATGTATGGAGACCTCATCTGAAAAAAAGACATTGACCTTCTTGAAAGTGTCCAGAGATGGGCATCTCAAATGATGAGATTGTCAAAAGGATGACTATGAGAAAATATTCTAATTGTGTGAGCTACAGATGTTGGCACCTCAGAGATGACATGATTGAAGTTTATAAGGCTCTGAGAGATATTAATACAGTCCATTCCAGTTATTTGGGACACATCGGGACTAGTGCATTTTGGCCCGATTAAGCAGCTGCCCCAATTATCCGAAGTTTCACGTAAATAGTTAAAAATACATCCCCCCCCCCACTTTACAATTAGTTCACTGTACAGTCAAATCATGTTACGATGAACTCACCATAGTAAAGTACCGTTCACTATACGATGTGTAGTAAGTGTCGGTCATTGTGATCACATTTGTGAATTCAATTTTAATTCTATTAAACAGCGATTCTAATTAGAGAAAATAGGAGGAATGTTATCCACAGGCAAAGTGGATAACATTCCGCTAAAAGCAAAGATATATTAAGCACAAATTTACCCGTTATTACCTTACCAATTAAATGATACGTGAAAATCGGAATAATTAATACGTACTGTAATATATTTGATACTAGGAGAGCTATTAAGTGCTCGATATTTCCTATATTCTATTATATTATGAATCAACAGGGCTTACCTTTATTTTTGATATAGGAAGCTTCTTTTCCAACTCTCCTTGTCCAACTCGCTAATAATTCATGGGGAAGACGATATCAATTTTGCAAGACATTGTCATAAAGTTAGATTTTGGAGGTTTAAACTGGCTAATAATTAAGGATCGTTTTTTTTTTTTATTATTATTATTATTATTAGAAAAGATCCACCTTGATCCATTTATACCACAGATCACATATTACGGAAGATATCTGGATGACATCCTGATCATCACAGATCACTTGACCATAAACAATATTCTACAGGTTTTTAATAACATCCATCAGAGACTAAAATTTGAATTAGAAACTGAAGCAGAATCCCACTCTATAAATTTCCTTAATTTTACCATATAAAGATTAGACCAAAAACTAAATTTCAGCATATATAGAAAACCCACTAATAAAGGGATGCTTCTGCACTTCCACAGTTACCATCCCCAACCATACAAAAAATCGGTCATGCCGAACCAATTTCTAAATGCCTTTAAATATTCTTCCACCCAGATTTCTCTAACCACTGAAATAAATGAACTAACTAGAAGATTCTCAAATAGGGGTTACCCACTAACCTATATAAACAAAGTCAAAACAATAGCCCGTGATAAAATAAATAACAACAACCTCGCAACAAACATTGCAAAAAAAATCCGACAAGACCAAAATATATTTCATCACCATTCCATATATCGAGCACTAGTACAATAAACTTAACCAAATATGCAAGGGAACCGACATGAAAATCATAGCAAAACCCATGAACAAATTATACACATTCTTCAGAAATCGACCTTCAAATACCACATTCCAATCACAGCATGACCTAGTATACAGTATACCATGCAAAAATTGTGACGCTGTCTACGTAGGATCCACCATGGGAGTGGCACAGCTTCGAGCAAAACAACAGAAGCTTCAGTGTGGGCGGGTCGTTCAAATGCATCGGAACTTTCGTTCCACGCCATAAATGAACGACATACATTTGGCTTTAATGAAACTAAAATTATAAATATTCAACACAACTACTACAAACTACTTATTGCAGAAACCTTAGAGATGAAACTACATGCAACTTCAATAAATATCCGTAGGCCATTCCTATTGTCCGGCGATTGGGCACTTGCGTGAAGAACAAACACTACAACATAAGACAAAAGTTTCGGATTAATTGTGAGTAGCTCTCTTCCTGTGAACATGACACCCCGAAAAGTTCTAGTCTGACTTAAGGAATGTAGAGAATAACCCCCCCCCCCCACCCCATATCCAATTATTAGACCCCTAAATTTAACTCAAAATTCCTGCCACATCACCAAAAAGAAAAAATCGATCCTTAATTATTAGCCAATTTAGACCTCCAAAATCTAACTTTATGACAATGTCTTGCAAAATTGATATCGCCTTCCCCATGAATTATTAGTGAGTTGGACAAGGAGAGTTGGAAAAGAAGCTTCCTATATCAAAAATAAAGGTAAGCCCTGTTGATTCATAATAGTACTGTAATATGTACATACTAACTAGTTGACATTTCTGTTCACTGACATTTGTGGGTGGGGTTTAAAATTTAAAACAGTAAAAGGATAAGGCTCAATAACAAAGAACATGGCACACACAAATTGCAAGTAACACAATACGTGCAACTGAGAACGGAGTAATGAGTTACAAAGCTTTAAAAATAGGAATGAAAAGAAGATCTTAAAATTAATTTTTTTTTTCACATGATTGAAGATTTCATGGAAGTGTAAACACATTTCACCATAATAACTCACAGAATTCCAGCTGTCGGTATTATCGTAAATTCAATAAGATCGAGTTTACTATCTGTTTAGTCCAATAAACAGGTGACTGCTAATTGTTTTTATTGATTTATGGTTGTGACCTCCAGAATTTCGACCGAATCACGTGGTATCATCGGAGACAATCGTAGGATAATCTCCAGTGCTGCAGTCCCCTGCCCCGATTAAGTGGTATGCTGTCCCAATTAAGTGAAGTAAGCCCTGGCTATTTTCTCAATCGGTTTCTGTTTTTTAAGATTTGCCCCAAATAAACGGCTGCCCTGATTAACCAGTGGCCCAAATAACTGGAATCCACTGTGTGTGTGTGTGTGTGTGTGTGTGTGTGTGTGTGTGTGTGTGTGTGTGTGTGTGTGTGTGTGTGTGTGTGTGTGTGTGTGTATATTTCCCAAATACAGAGAGCAAGAGAGTGGGTCTGTAGGATTTGGACAGGTGAAGCAGCTTTTCAGCATTCTTCAAGATTAACTGGATGTTAGCTAGCTTCTATGCAATAAGAAGCTTTCCCTTGGAGAGGCATTAATTAAAAAGTGAAAGGAGGAGGTTTGGGTGCATGGAGGGCAGTTTCTCTACAATTTTGACCAGGTCAGGTCTGAGACATGGTCATGTGTCTCATTCTGTTGAAAGCAGCTCTGAGATCACCAAGGGAGAAGGGCTTCTTAACATGCAAGTTGCTGTTGGATTGGTTCTCAGCACAGACTGCAAGTTGGTCTGGAATAAGAAGAGCATCATTTTCTGGGAAAAGGTTGTCAAGTGTATTAGCCACAGAGTTGGCCCAGATTGTGGTGTAAGTACCGGTGGGGTGAGAGGCTTTTGAAAAAGCGGCGCCTCCGTAGCCAGGTGGGAAGGAGCAGCTGTGCGTAGCAGACGTTTCTTGATTAGACCGGGGTTCGAGCCCGTCACCACCAAATACGGAGGATGCGGAAAGGTCAGTGAATGACCACCGCATATCCAGGGGCAATATGGCCTTAGTTGCTAATGCTCCTAACAAACAAACAACAAACAACAGCTTTTGATAAGCTCACCTCTAGGAAGTAAGATACTCCACCATATGAAATAAGATAACTCAAGGGTCATCGTTGTGGTGTGGTGACAAGCCGTTCATTTCCAAAACTTCTGCTTTCTTTTCCCAATCTACTTGGTGTAGTTGTGTTGTTGTCCATAACACAACATAAAAAAAAAAAAACGTTAAAATTGCGAAGCATTTAGGAGCTGTATATAAATAAGTGTTATGTATTGATAGAAGTTCAGGAGAATTGAAAAGCAAATAAATTAGAAAGGGGGCGGAAGCATAGCTACAAATTGAAAAAGTAAAAAGCATAATAAATAATAATAAGACAAAAAAAATACAATTTGAATGTAAGATATAATATACATAAGTATATTGTCCCGTGCCGAACAAATCTGGCATCTGTTCCAGTGTCAATCACCAGAATTGTACAAAAAATGATAATATTGTTTTTTTTGTGCAATCTTTCTTTTTAAAGACTAATCTCCGCCATATACAGTGTTACCCGACTTCCTCGTTTCCGAGGACGTGTCCTAGTTTTTAGGGTGTCCTCGGACATCCTGCGGTTTTTACGCTTGTGTCCTAGTTTTTTTATAAATATAAAAAAAAATCATCTCATCGTAGAATGAATTTTCATTAAATATTCTCTGCTTTTGCACCTTCAATCAATACAACAGAATAAATAAAATTAATGTGCCAGTTGCATTAAGTGGACTGTATTACATCAAAATTACACAAGTCAAATTATGACTTCGCTACGTCTCTCTCGAACTCGGTGACACTCGGACGAGATCAGAAACCTCTGCTGTCGCGCTCTCTCTCTCTCCCCCCCCCCAACGTTTTATCATTACTTACTTTGTAATCCAAACTTACTGAGAATGATTGGCAGTAACGATAAATACCATATTGTAATTTTTAGTAATAAATATAATTTTTAAATTGTCATTGTTTTAAAAAATTAAATGTTCTAGTTTTTTCCTATTTTGTCCTAGCTTTTGAATTTTAAATCTGGCAACCCTATCATATACTAACACATACATTCTAACAAAAAAAAAAAAAAAAATGTACATTATGGTTGCATTGTATATATTGCCACAGAAAATGGCACTAGTCCATAAACACCGTACACAGATATTAATAAACACAGTGTAATACCAATATTAACTTCGTTATATACTTTTATGTACCATATAGCAAAAACTGTAGAGTGAAAATTAACATAAAAATAATGTAAAATAAAATAAACCAACAGGAGGGGGAAGTAAAGGTAATAAGACATAAACAGTAGCCGAAAGTCACCTATATAAGTTAGCACTTTAAATCCAATTAATTCCAATTATTTAAATATATATATATATATATATACAGGAATACCTCGCATAGCGTGGTTAATTCGTGCTGAAAAAATACCACGGTATGCAAAAACGCGTTGATCAAGGTATTATTAATATGTATTTAATGTAATGCATTCTGACAATTTGATTATATGGATCGAGTTGCAAAAATATATAGGTGTTTGTTTACCATAAATTGATGCACATACAGTTTTTGCAAAAAAAGAAATTAAAATGATAGAAATGAAAAATAATAGTAAGTACAGCACAAATGATTTTCATGGCAGTATGTACATACCAAAAGCATATAAGTGAAGTATGTGCTGTATTTTTATTTTGAACAATAACTGATCAGCTTAGTTAACTAAGCTGATCAGTTATTGTTCCAATAACTGATCCAATATTCCTTATATTTCGAGGGTACAGCTCTAAAGCGGTGTTCACAGGCCGGCCACTAGTTAGTACACCGGACCGAACCGATTGGTAACTCTCTAGGAGGCTTCCGGATCAGCTAGTGTATAATCATGCTACCTCTACTCTGCCAGATAGTGACTGGAGGGAATCCGAGTAGTGTGTATGCGGGGAGCATTGTCGAGGCCACGTTATGTCAAGGATCTGGGTATATTCTTACCACGTGTGCGCCCTATCAAAAAAAATTTCATTACTTCATACAGCATGTCCCACCCACTTTTTCTTACTATTGAATACACCATGAATTGTCAAACTAATAGAGCAAGCTTATCTGCGAAAAGATCTAAACCTCCCAAACACTTCCTAATTATTTTCACAAATATATGTGGTCTCAATTCTAATCTCAACGATGTCCATTTCCACTTGCAGTCTGCCAAATCCCATGTAATTTTTCTGACAGAATCTCAGTTATCGGTTGATTCAACTACTGCTCATCTCAGATGCCCAAATTATTTGCTGTATGATTCCTTTCGCCTCAAAGGTGGTACTTGTGCATATGTTGTCCGTTCTGATATTCCCTGTCAGAGACTTGGCAATTTGGAATCTCCTCTCTTTGATCTTCTCTGGCTTAAAACCTCTCTACCTCATTGTGTCAAATTCATCCGTTGTCTCTACCATTCTCCCAACTCAACTAATCGCTTGGAGCTTTGATTTCTCCAGTCCAACTTTCCTAACAGTGAGGTAATTTTCCGTGGTGATTTTAATGTTCACAACTCCAGCTGGCTTCCGTTTTCTAGTCACACCGACCCAGCAGGTCGAGACGCCAAGGCTTTTGCAATTACTAATGATCTTGCAGAGATTTTCATTTACCTACAAGAATACTGGAAAATCCTAACCATACAGCCAACACACTTGATCTTTTTCTCACAAACAACCCGGTTTGTGATCCTTTAGGCACGTCAGATTACAACTTGGTGACTGTCTCTTCTCCAATGGACCCATTATCTCATGGCTATTCCCAAACTCGTATTGTTTGGCATTACAAGAATGCAAAATGGGATGACTTATGATAGCAGTTAATTTCTTTTCTTCTTTTCCTTGGTTGGATTACTGTTTCAAAACTTCTGATGTCAACGTATGCTCAGATCATGTCAGTAAAATTATTCTTGTAGGAATGGAATCCTTTATTCCACACTCCACTTTAAAATCTCATCCTTTATCTAAACCTTGGTTTTCCAATAAATGTGCTAAGGCTGTTCAAGAAAAGAACGTTGCATATTGTAATTGGCTTGTTTCCAATTCTTCAGTTTTATTTTCTGCCTACACCAAAGCTGGCAACAATTGTAAAGCAGTTATTAATCAGTTCAAACTAGATTTTGAACAGGCTAAGAGTAGAAAACTTCCTTCTTGCCCTAATGGTAGCCGAGCATTCGAGTCTCTAGCCAAAGCTACTGGCCGCAACTTTTTCCCATCTCTGCTCCCACCTCTGTCCAAACCAGATGGTTCTGTTGTCACTTCAGCCAAGGATAAAGCTGACCTGCTTTATCCTTCTTGCAGCCCATCTTTCCCATTTTTCTTGCAGTTCATGCAAGTATCCCATTTTTCTTGCAGCTCATGTATTAATGAACTTGGTAAAACACCTCCCGCCATTCCCAACACGCTCCATTCAATGCCTCCTGTGGTCTTTCGTCAAAAGCATATCAGAAGGATTTTGATGAATCTTGATGCTAAGAAAGCTCCAGGTCCTGATGGTATTTCTCCACTTGTTCTCAAGACCTGTGCTCCTGAACATACTCCTATTCTTTGCCGCCTTTTTGCACTTTCTTATTCCAAAGGTGTTTTTTCCTTCTGCTTGGAAATTTACTCATATCCAGCCAGTTCCTAAAAAGGGTGACAAATCCCTCCCATCCAATTATCGTCTCATTGCAATTACTTCTACTCTTTCTAAAGTAATGGAGAAATCAATTAACCGCCAACTCTTAAACTACCTAGAAACCTTCCTTCTGATCAACGATCGCCAGTATGGATTCCGCCAGTGTTGATCCATTGGTGATATTCTGGCTTATGTTACCCATTTATGGACTAATTCAATGGAAAGGTTCGGTGAAACACAAATAGTTGCTCTTGACATCTCAAAGGCTTTTGATCGTGTTTGGCATAAAGGTCTTCTAAACAAGCTTCCATCTTATGGTTTGCCAACTGTTTTTAGTAATTGGTTATCCAGTTTGCGCTCCGATCGCTCACTGAGGGTGATGGTAGATGGCTCTCTGTCTTCTAACTTCTCCACTAATGCCGGTGTCCCCCAAGGTTCAGTTCTTTCCCCCACTCTTTTCCTCTTGTATATTAATGACCCTCCTCCATTGACTGGAAATCCTATCCATAGTTTTGCTGATGATAGCACATTGCATTCCACTTTCCATTTTGAGAAACCTTGTCCTGATCAGCTTAAACTTGTCGAAAATCTGCTACCAATTCCTTAAATGCCTGTCTTCAGGTAATTCTCCAGTGGGGCAAATACAACTTAGTTGATTTCAACCCTTCTAAAACTCAGTCTTGTCTTATATCTCGCAAAAAGGATTCTTCTGCCCCTACGCTTATCTTTGGTGACACTCCGATTTCTAGGCAAAATGATATATCTCTTTTGGGGATTACCCTGACTTCTAATCTCGCTTGGCACAAGCACATTACAAATATTGCTTCCTCTGCATCTAAAAAACTTTGTTTTCTCTTTAGCTCTCGGCATTACTTTTCTTCCAAACACTGCTCAATCTGTATAAATCGCAAATCTGCCCTGCCATGGAATATTGTTCCCACATCTGGGGGTGGTGCCCCAAAACCTCTCTCAGGTGTCTTGATTCCATTCAGAAGAGGGCAGTTAGGTTAATTAATGATTCATCTCTAACATAGGCTCTCCACTCGCTTTCTCATAGATGTACTGTTTCTGCTGCATGCCTCTTCTGCAGATACTTCCATGGGCACTGTTCTTCTGAATTGGCTTGTATAATTTCTGCTCTCTTTCAAAACAGTCCAAACACGTGCCGCCACCAGCCAACATCCATTTATTGTCCAACTTCAAACCCACAGAACTAACTTTTCATCTTCCTCATTTATTCATTCAACTGCCGTTTTCTGGAACAACCTTCCTTCATACGTATTTCCTGATAATTACAATCTGCAGAAGTTCAAGTCCAATGTCAACAAATATCTTCTTTCGTCTTCTCAACCTCCAACCCAAGCACGGTACTAAGTACTATAGGTTCTAATACCTCTCGTGTTTTGGGGTTCACATAAAAAAAAAAAAAAAAAAAAAAGTTTGCAAAGTTTTTTTTTTCTTCTTTTTATCTGTATACATCTCTTTATAACATTGAATGTCATTTTGCAACGCCTTCTTTACTTTCATGCCTCGTTCGATGTTTGGATCTAGAACAACTCTCAGTGCCATTACATTTCTTATTTTCACTCATATTTGCATATAAAGGTGTAATGTTTTAATGTAATAAAATAAAAAGTGTAATTTAATAAAAAACAATCTTTAATAAAAATACACAGTGAAAAATATTAGCACATCTTACGCACGATGAATGACCTCACCGCTTGGAATCTTGCCTGTTTACTAATGTATGAATGCCAGCAGAGTCCGTATATAATGGGAGTTGCAACAACAGTCACCGTGGCCTTGAATCCATAATGCATTGGCTTACGTGCTGGCATTATAATACATACATACATATCAAATGTATTGGTGCGTAACGCAGTTAATTTTTTTCCCCACAATTTGTAAACCACGCCATAGGAACCCGCGCTGTTTGAAGCCGCGCTATGCGAGGTATTCTTGTATACACATATATATATGTGTGTGTGTGTGTATGTGAAGACTTCACTACTTTAACATTTTTTTTTATTGATATAAATTTAAAGTTTTTCACCTTCAATAAACATTTTCACCTTCCACTTTCATTTATTTCAATGCGCATTCCAATGGCACGTGTGCGTGCGTGCGTGCGTGTGTGTGTGTGTAAACTGTTAAAAACAGCAAAAATAATAAGTTTACGAAAGAAGGAAAGACTAAAAGAAAGGAAGAAAGAATAAGATGACCTTGCTTTCATTTTCTGCTTTATAAAAAAAGCAGAAAATGAAAGCGTCATATTTCTTCAATATATATATATATGGGGCAAAGGCTCGTGCGCTCTCTCTCTCTCTCTCTCTCTCTCTCTCTCTCTCTCTCTCTTTATATATATATATATATATAACACATGCACCTGAGTGTGCAGAGCAGCAGCAAAAGGATATAAAAGTTTATATATGTGAGTTAGAATTAATTAAAAAAAGTGTGAAGATGGATGCGTATAAATTACACAATGACAAAACTAATAGGAGAAGGATAGCAGAAATTGGAGATATTGAACGTGAGAAGGAATGTGAATAGCCTAATAAAATGATGAAATAAGCGAAAATTATAGGCTGAGTTGAATAGCCAATTAGAGAGAGGTGATTAAATTAATATACGGAGTAGCCAGCATCAAATAGGGGTGGGCAGTTTTGGTCCAAGAAAAGGGTAGAGAAATTATAAAATTACAATCTGATGTTAGCTAAAATCAGATTTTATAAATAAATGATACATTCAATGAATTTTTTTAGAAACAGAATAAGTATAAATCTAAAAACTGAAGTATTGAAAAGTTTATTTTACATATTCCAAAACCATTTCTTCATTGTCATACTGATTATTATTATTATTTTTCTTTCAAGATTTGAAAACAATAAGAAACTGATTGGGTATATCCAATCGCTATACATTATAGTAGACAAATTTTGAATATCAGAACAAATCAAGAAACGTTATGTTTCAAATTCAAATAATAAACGGTATTAATATTTTTTCTTGCTAACATTTCTCCATGGTATTCCTTTTTATATATAAAAAGGAATACCATGTATGTACCATGGTTTCATGGTACATACATGGTATTCCAAAAGTGTCAACAGTTGACACTTTTGTTCCATATTGAGCATTTTACATAAATCCATAAATATCTGAAATCAAAATTTAAGTATCCATGCTTATAACTTCTGGATTACAGGTTTTCTTTATGTCCCATGAATTTTTGCATTTTACAGCAACAGTAGTGCTAATAATTGCTTAAAGGCAAGAGGTGCGAGCAATGCGTACCCAGTCGAGTGATATCTGTACTTCCCTGGGAATCAGCAAGCTTAATTCGTTGAGGTAAGCTGGGGGAACACAAGAAGCAATGCCGCTGTCCACACGTTGTTACTGTATACACTCCCATTGACTTACATTGTTCATGTAGGCTACCTGTAGCTGCTGGTCCCAAGTAAGCATGCCACCTACGTTCTATGTGAGAGCACACTAAGTTAGCAAAATCAGTTTTTTTTAACATTTCACCAGTTTCCAATATGGCAAATACGAACCTTGCTTTTAATGAAGTAGGTATGTTTTCCAATTTTTTCTAAGGTGTCAGTTGAATATGTAATTAAATAAGGTTTGTAATGTGAGAAAATTAAAATTTTAGCATATCATCATTGTTATGCACCGAAATATTGATAGAATCCCAAGTGATGTTTTCGTAACTTGTCTACATTGTTCTAACATCAGATTGTAAACTATTCTGAAGTCTTTCCATTAACAGTCTTTAGTTTGATGGTACTCAAGTGATATGATTATCTAAGTTTTGGTGAAGGTGCATACCTTGATTACTGTCATTAACAAATTTCATCACCCAACTTGGACAGTGAAGTACTTGCATTAGTATCATTAACCTTTTCATAAGGACATACATAACTGTTTTTCATTGTTTGGGCACTATGTATGTATATTTAAATTTTATCAAGGTCATTTTAAGTGCATTTGAAATGATGCACCTTTTTTTTTTTTTTTGCATGTGAATTATCTTAATTTGTCCAGAAACCAATGAGCTGTTGTATCGTTCTGCTGTCTCTTATCTGTATTTCCAACTAAAAGTATATGAGTTATAATGGCAGCATGAAAATAGCTTTGAAAAAACAGAAGACATCAAACTTGTCAGCCATTGTATACTTTGCTGAAAATGTAGAAATGCTCTAATTCAAATCCAGAAGTTTATGAAATGGGAAAAAATGATGAATACAATCAAATTCTTGATGTTCTAAACAAAGTTGACTTTTCTTTAATTAATTGAAATTAGTATAAATTTAATAAATAGATATAAGATGCATATACAGTGGATGCCACATATTGTGGTCACTTATAAGACTCAAATTAATTGATAACAGTAACCAAAGAAACAAAATGCAGCTGTTCAGTGTTGTTTATTGAGACAGAACAGAAATGTGTACATAAGGTAGAAGTGTATAGAAAGAAAACATGAAAATCAAGCAATATAAAATACTTTAACATAATTCACTATTTCTGTGAGAAAGTCATCAGTAAAAACGAAACAGTTAAGATTTCTGGAAATCTGTACAAACAATTAAAAACAAGTTAAGAAAATATTAAAATCAGTAATTAGAAAAGGGTTAATACTGTACTGGAAAATAGTCAGATTGGTAGATAAGGTACTTCCTTTCTCAGAGTAATGATCCAGCAAGATAACTGTACCAAACACAAATAAACTGAACTGTACAACTACTTGTTGATATCATTAATTTGACATGCAATGTATCGGAGTTGAAGAGCAAATTGGGATGTCACTTCCACTTCACTTATGCAAACTGTGATAAGACAAAAAAGTGATAGCGTAAACCGAAGTGCTGATTGCAACAAATCGTGTTTATTTTATGTATTTGTATACATCTGATTGGGACTTCATAAAAGTGATAGCATTACAAGAATGATAACATTATCTGTGAATAATGTTTCCAACTATTGAGCTGATGGCCAGAGAGAGAAAATTACTATGATTCGTCGCAACCAAAGAGGTTAAAAAACCAATTCCTTGGTAACAGACTTACCTGCATTTTTAATAATGCATTCTCTGTCAGAACAGCCTCTCAGTAAGCTATCCCCTTTCTAATTCAAAAACACCTGGAAAGTATTGCCGGATCTCCCAATATGGTTAAGAGACTGCAATCAGGGGATTTACTTGTTGAAACTCTAAACTGCAGGCATTCTGAAAAACTGCTAAAAATGACAAATTTTGCTGGTATTCCAGTGAAAGTAACTACCCATGCAACTCTAAATACATCAAAGGGTGTAATATCTAGTTGGGGCCTGATGAATGTGATGGAGGAAGAAATTTAAAAAAGAGCTTCGGGAACAAAATGTAATTGCTGTAAAAAGAATTGATCAAAAGACAATATACTCACACCTACCAGAAATACCATTCTCACCTTTAACAGTCCAAACCCACCCTCATCAGTAAAAGCAGGATATCTACTTTGTCACACTCATCCTTTCATACGCAATCTTTTGAAATGTTATAAATGCCAAAAGTATGGCCACTCTCAAATGACATGCAGAGGGAACCCGGTTTGTCCCAACTGTGGATCCTCCGATCACATTCAAAGTGATTGTTTGGCGATGGAAACGATCTGTCCCAACTGCAAAGGCAACCATTCTGCCTACTCTAAGCATGTGAGAGATGGAAAATGGGAGAAAAAAATTGTGAAATATAAAGTTGAAAACAAAGTTAGTTATCAGGAAGCAAGGAAATTAATTGTACCTGCTAAACCTATCTATGCCAATATTGCTAAAAAATTTCAAACAATAGACACTAAAACTGATGTTACCAAACATCAATCTCTTACTGGGCTCAGGCTATTTTATTTATTATTATTATTGTCTTTGGTGACCCCTAGACATTTGTCCAAATCCACCTAATATACTTGATTTTATTATCCTTATACAGGATACCTAGCCACCAGAGAGCAGTCATCACCTAGGATAACTGCTACCTGATGCTCGTCCTTATGAACGTGGAGAAAGCAACTTCAAAAGGCGAACTGTACCGTCTATTCTGACCGCACAAAATTCCCGCACATCCTCTGGAGGAAGCACTAGACCAGAGGGCGCCAGCAATCCCACCCCCAAGCCTGAGAGCAAAAAAAAAAAAAAAAAACTTTAACCCCCCCCCCCCATCTCACCTTGGCAATTTATCCTGCACTATGTTAATTTCCACAGTGCTAGCAAACAAAAAAAAAAAAAAAAAAAAAGTAATAATAAACTAAATAAATAAATAAAAAAAAAAAAAAAAATATAATATATATATATATATATATATATATAAAAAACAAAACAAAACAGGATAATAGGATGGCGGGAGAGAGGGGGAAAAAAATAATAAATAAAAAAATTCTATACAGTAAACATCTATTAGTTTACAAATATCCAGGCGGATAACTTCTTTTTTTAGAAATAGCAAACCTTTGAAAAGCAACAAACTTATTATAATCTGAGAAGTAGTTATTTTAATTTCCATATCTCAAATCAATAATTACATTCTTTAATTGAGCTCTGTAGTTCTCATACAACAAACAATCATACAATACATGGCACCAAGTTTCTTCAACACCATGTACACAGTAAGGGTTTGATTTTAATCCAAAATAATATAATTTACTATTCAAAGAACCATGCCCTGTTAACAAAAAAGAAGTCTCCATACTAGGAAAAGACCACTTGTTCAGTTTAAAACATGAAAAAGAAACATTTGGAATAAAATGTCTGGTGACCGCATCAGTAATACTATCTGTCCATCTGGCTTGCCAGATTTCCATTAGCTTTGCATATATTCTTTTCTTTTCAACCTTAGTATCAGTGTTAAGGTCACACACAATGTTTAAACACGTGAAACTATTACACTTCCTAATATGGTAACAGAAATCTGTATATATTATAAAAAGATCTAACGGCATGTGGCCCGCTAATACCTGCAGGGCATTTGTTGACAGAGTTCTGCAAACTCTCTGAATTGCCAACAGCATTGTTCTTTGCACAGAATTTAACTTGGCTTTAAACTTAACCTTATTCACACAAGTTACCAACACTGATGATACATAAGTCACTATTAGTATACTGCATTCTTATATACTGTATTATCTAACCGAAATATACTGAGTGGCTGCTTTTTTAGATGCATCAATCTAATAGTTGAGTAAGTTTCATAGCTCTCAGAACAACCTGAATTTGTTTTGCCTAGACCAGCAAAATGTTGGAAGGATGCAGAAGCGATTCTGTTACTTCCTACAGTTGTTGAAAGTTGAATGGTTGTAGATCTCTACACTGGAGTCATTCCACCTCATCCCACAGATGTTTGATTTTACTGAAATCTGGAAAGCTCACTGTAGTAGGTTGAATTTATTCTCATGTTCCTGGAACCAGTTCTGCACAATTCTGGCCTTGTGATATGGCATATTATCATGGTGGAAGAACCCATTCTCAGATGGATACACTGGGAACAATTACTGGATAACTTGTGACATCTAAATGTTGCTGCACTGGTATCCACTGTGCACCACAAAAAAAAAACTCCCTACATCATTATACTGCCATCACCACCAGCCTGCATTGTTGACACCTAGCAGGATGGGTCTTTGTTTTCATGCTGTTTTCACCATATGTTAGGACTCTGATTATTGTATGAAGGGATGTTATTTAATTATTGCAATGGTTGGATGTTATTTGACTATTGGAATTTTGATTCACCAGACACACAATCATGTGTGAAAACCCTAGCAGGGATGCAGTTTCCTAGATACTCCTAATGGCTTGCTTGGCGCTGAATACAGTGTCATTCAAAATCACTTGGATTTTTTTTGTCTTTCCCATTCTCATACTGAATTGCATATTTCTGTTTAACTGACTTCTGGTTTGTCATGTTATTTTTATTAGTAGTGGCAAATGATGCAAGAAAAACAGCATCAGACAAATAAATAAATAAAATAAATATATAATAACAGAAATACATTTTACATATTATCTGCCCATCCCCTTATGAACTTTGTCTACTTTTTCCTTTCAAACTGCCCACTTCCACAACACCAAGTGGAAGTTTGTTCCACCAATTAACTCCCCACTGAAAGCTAATTTCTACACATCTCTCCTGCAATCATCCTTCCTCAGTTTGAATGTATGCCCTTCCATGTGTGTAGTCTGAGCAAGAGGAAGGACACCATTGGTATTGAACTTTCTCAATCCAGTCAAAGCCTTAAATCCCAGCCAGATCTCATTGCATGTGCCTAGTCTCCTGCCACCAGGTCTTTATCCTCTATTCTTAGTGTAGTTCTGCACAGCTGGTATGTTATTCTGTGATTACTGCTATCCAAATGCCATACCTTGCATTTGTCAGTGTTAAAATTTACTTGCCACTTCTCAATCCATCTCCCAAATTTTTCTATATCTTGTTGCTAGCATATGCATAATGAAAAAACTTTCAAGCCTACAGACTAGTAAGGCTCCTGGAGTTGATGGAATATACCCTATAATCTTGAGAGAGGCGGCAAGCGAGTGCATTGAACCACTGAGGCTGGTTATGCGAGCATCACTAGACTCTGGGGAGATTCCCTTGGATTGGAAAAGTGCAAATGTATCTCCCATACATAAGGGTGGCTCTAAAAGTGAAGTTGGAAATTATCGACCTGTCAGTCTGACTTCAGTAGTAGGGAAAATCATGGAGGCAATGATCAAGGGTGGAATTCAGGATCATTTGGATCGAATTGAAATTCTCAAGGATACTCAGCATGGTTTCGTAAAGGGAAAATCATGTTTAACAAATCTGGTTCGCTATTTCGAAAGGGTCACTCACGAGCTGGATTTAGGGAATAATTTCGACATTGTATATTTAGATTTCAGCAAAGCTTTTGACTCAGTCCCACATGAGCGGTTGCTTTATAAGCTGGAACAGGTTGGAATCACTGGGAAAATCCTTAGATGGATAGAAGGATGGCTTCAGGGCAGGAGGCAGAGGGTTGTGATAAATGGCTATTCCTCAGATTGGGTTGATGTAAGAAGTGGGGTTCCCCAAGGATCAGTATTAGGACCACTGTTGTTTTTAATTTTCATAAACGACATTGATGAAGGGATAGAGGGCGTGATGTCTAAATTTGCAGATGATGTTAAAATTGGTAGGGTAGTTAATGATCACTGTCAAGCTGAGCTTCTTCAGAGAGACCTAGATAGACTTCAGGAATGGTCAGAAAAATGGCAGCTGTGCTTTAATCCAACAAAGTGTAAGGTATTACACCTGGGAAACAGTAATCCCCAAAAAACTTATTCACTTGGTGGAGTTCAACTAAACCCAGTACTGGAAGAAAGGAACTTGGGTGTTACGTAACGGGTAGACATGAAATTCTCTGAGCATTGTAAACAGGTTGCAAGGAAGGCCCATGGTGTCCTATCGATGATCTATCGAACTTTTGCAAGTAGAGATAGGGACGTGATAATCCCATTATATAAGGCCTATGTTAGACCACACTTGGAATACTGTGTTCAAGTATGGAGACCGCACCTAAAGAAATACATCGAGCTTCTTGAAAGGGTGTAAAGAAGGGTAACTCGCCTGGTGAGATCGGCAAAAGGGCGTCCTTATGAAGAAAGACTTCGAATATGTGGGTTGCAGAGTTTGGAAACTAGACACCTTAGAGGAGATTTGATTGAGGTGTTTAAGGCTCTGAGAGGCATCAGTAAAATGAATGAGGACAAAATTTTCAAGATTATAAATGATGCTAGAACTAGGGGACATAAACTCAAGTTACGCGGGGAAATGTTTAGATTGGACTGCAGGAAGTTTTATTTTAGCCAGCGAGTTATAAATTACTGGAATAAGTTGCCTTCATGGGTGGTAGAGGCCGACAGTTTGGGGAAATTCAAAGGTCATCTGGATAGTACTTTCGGGTAAGGGAAGCGCATAGGATGATAGGATTAATTTCCTTTTTATTTAATTTTTAATTTCATTTTATTATTTTTATTTATTTATTTATTTATTTAATTTTTGTTTTTATCATTGTTTTGTTCGGATTTTTTTTTTTTTTTTGGCTGGTGCAGCATAAGCCATAGGCTTTCTTGCACCATACAGCCGTTACTAATACTAATACTAAATACTAATATCCTGATTACTGCCATTAATCTTCCTGCCAACCTTCATATCACCTGCAAATGTAGAAATTAAGGGTGATATGCCTTCATAAGTATCATCAATAAATATAGAAAATAACAACGGTTCCAGCACTAAACAGTGGGTTACTCTTAATAACAGTAGTCCAAGAAGAGCAATAAACGTTAATAACCATTCTCGGTCTTCTTCCACTCAGCTATTCCTTTATCCATAGCAGTAACTTTTCCCTAATACCACACTGCACCTGTTTGTATGGCATTCTTTTATGTGGAACATTTTCTGAAATCTAGGTGCATGATCTCAGATTTATTCTTTGCATCCAGTTCCTTTGTTACTGCATCATAGTATCCAGTCAGGTAGGTCAGAGTCAGTACCGTGACTGCATTCTGTAACCAGTGGCTCCATGATTTTCCACTGAACAGAAGTCAGCCTAACAAGTCTGTAATTACTCGTGACCCCTTTGATCCCCATTTGTGAATTGGGGATACATTCATGCATATTCAGTGCTTGAGTATGTCTTCTGAATCCAAGGATGCTCTCATAATTATGGCTCTGAAGGTGTGATTACTTCTTTTTCTACCTTACCGAAGGTTTATAGATAATTTGTAAATAAATAAATACATTTGAATTGACGTTTTCAAGAAGTATTTATACACTAAGCTTGCTGTGCATTAGCAGTGACTGCTTTTGTAGGAATTGACTGGTTTCTAATGCTGATAGACTCAAAATTAGGAATGGCTGATATTAGATTGTAGTTTGTACATGTTGCAGTCAGTTTCTGCATGTCTGTGAGAAAGAGTGGATTGGTGTTGAGACTTTGACTTTAAACATGGAATGATTGTCAAGGTAAAGACACCCAGGTGTGATTATCTCAACAACAGCAAAATCGGTATGTGATCCCGTTCTGTGGTCTTGTGAATCTACCGAGTTTGACAGTGGTCAAACAACCAGCCAAAGGTCATACACGGAACAATAACATGTGGTCATTATCCATGGTGAGTATGAGTATTGAGTGTCTTTATTGTAACACAGTATCTGTGCAGTACAGTGGCCCAACTAATCACCTTGTACAACATGGGAATTGCAAGACCAATATCCACAGACTATGCGAGGAACATTAACTCACATAGGCTATGTCAGCCAATGGCTGTTGTAAGTTCTCATGCTCACTGTGAGAGACAAGATTGCCTATCATCGGCATGTTAGCGCCAACACTGGACCACCAACATTCGGAAATCTGTCACCTGGCCTGACGAATCTTGTTTCCAACCTATTGTGCTGATGGGCATATCGACATTTGGAGAACGTAACATAAGACCTTGGGACCTGGACCCAGTGTTGGTGGAGGCAGTGGTGTTATGGTTTGTGCAGCATGTCCTAGGTCTTTCAGTCACTGTTAATCAACAACTTGATGGGAATGCTTATCTTTCTCCTGTTGCCAACCAGCTATGCCTGTTCATGATGACGGTGTATCTAGACAACTTCAGTATCTATCAGCGACACCTGGAAGGTATATAACTGATTTCAAAACAAACAGTGAATTCTACCTCCTCCCAGTTGAGCATTTTTGGCATTCCTTGGCTCATTGTGCAAAACATGGTTAGCACTTTCACAGGACACCCTACAACACCTTGTAGAGTCCATGCCAATATGTGTATGGGCTGTACTGTGGGCAAAAGGTAGACCCACAAGGTATTAGGTAGGTGTTGATAATGCAAAGCCAACTTAATATATCTACAGTCGGATCTCTCTTTCACAAACTTCCATTAGGGAATTTTTCTTTTTAGCAAATTTTTTTGGTTTTACCTTGATCATTACATTGAAAATAGTTTCAGTATAATGAACAAAATTTCCATATAATAAATTATTTTGAGAGAACTGGGTAAGCATTGTTCTTGCCTTTAGGCAATAGAGCTGATGCTGTAGAAAGCACAAATTAAGAGCTAAAAGGGATTAAGAATTAATCTCTTTTTAAGAGCTAAAGGGATTAATTCTTAAGAGCATCAATTAAGACTAAAATCTTCCACAATTTAGTGGTGCCCGTAAAATCTATACAGCCGCCTATACTGTACTGAGAAGTCGTGCTAGTCAACTGCTATCTGTGTCCACAGCCATTGGCAAAGATTAAGACATATTTTCAACATGGATATTGCCACTGGTCAACCTGTTTTATGATGTAAGCACCCTATTAGAGAATTAGGAGAGGGATTTTCCTTTATCCATGAAATTCATCTGTTTTGCAAAAATGAGCCATCCACACTTTAACTAAATTTCACCCGTCTTTGTTTACATAGTAGGTACAAGTGGTCCCTAAATCAGTTTTGTTTTAGCTGCTGTGCAAATAACCTTACAATGTGTAAGAGTTCCACATTTTCTATTACACTTGAGGATTGAGTGTAGAGAAAAAAATGCAAGTGCTTAAGTGTAGATTGGGGTGTAAAAAATGAAAAGAAACCGCTTTAAAATTTGATATCCCTGCCAATAGTGTGTCAACCATTCTGAAAAACTGCGGTTCAATTCTCAAAATGTTTGAAGAAACTGGATCTTCAAAACCAAAACATGCTGATATCAGGGTCATTAATAAAAGAAGAGGCTATAGAGTATTTGTCTTTCTTGGGCTTAAAATAGTCCAAGCCAGTTCTGGTTGGCTGGTCATATTTAAAAAGCACTATGGCTTACTTGGAAAAAGTTATTTCTGGTGAAAGTGGAGTTGTATTCTAAGAAGACTGCACAATTGGAAAGAAACAGTTTTGAAAAAAATTATAGAGGACTAAGAGCCCAAAGACACGTTGAACATTGATGAAACAGGTCTATTTTTGAAATTTGCTGAACAAGACACTGACTTTTTTTTTTTTTTTTTTTTAGGTCATAAATGTTTAGGTGGTAAAAATAGTAAGGAGAGAATTTAGTCTTGGTTGGTTCAAATATGGCTGGTAATGAAAAGCTTAAGCTTTTGGTAATAGGCAAAAGTAAACAATCCCAATGTTTCAAAGGAGTAAAGTTGTTACGAGTTGGACTACAACTATAACAAAAAATCTTGGATGACAAGTGAAATTTTTGAACAGTGGATTTTAAATTTTGATAGAAAGAATGAATAAAAAACAGAAAAATTGCATTGATTTTCAACAACTGCCCTGCCCACCTTCACTCGGTAATTTCGAAACTTACAGTTGAATCTTGTTTTCTTTCCTCCAAATACCTCGTGTAAACTGCAGCCAATGGACCAAGGCTATCAAGAATTTGAAAATGCACTACTGACGGTGCGTACTGAAAAAAATTATATGGGATTAGAAACAACCAACCTATAGATTTGCAAATATGCATATAAGAGTTGGCGAAAGTGAGGAGTAATTTGCGACGAAAACATCGATTAAGAATTGTTTCTGAAAAGCAGGTTTTGCTAAAAAGCAATTAGCAGTAATGAATTACAATAAGTACTGAGCAATTCCAAGTGAGAGGTTTGATCAGTAGAGAAATTGTTGTTGACGAATTTTTAGGAGTTGATAATGATGTTATAGTAGCTGAATATACCAGTGACTCCATTTTGGAGAGTATTCAAAGAACTAGTAACAATATTGATGATGAATTGGATGAAAATGAGGCAACCAAGGCAGTATTAAACCTTCCAAGCACAAAATGTTGGCGGCATTTGAAACTTTGGGTTGAGGCCTTCAGTGTGAAGAAAATCTGCCAGAAAAAAATATATATTTCAGCGTTTAAACAAAAGTGAACATTTTATGACCAATGACAGTAACATCCACGTACAAGTAACCAAATATTTTACGAAATAATTCTTAAAAGTGTACTAATATATTTTGCACATGGAAGTAGTCATTTCTTTAATATGTATGTATTAATAATGTGAGGGCCTATATGAGAGCTTGAAGGACAGGGTGGATGCCCTCGAAGAAACTAAATTGAGGGGCCCATCAAGCTCTCAGCTGCCCACATCAATGCCAGAGCTTGCACTTGGGCATCGCGTGACACAGAGGCAACCCCCAAGGCAGAATGCGCTGGTCCCGAAGGAACTAGTAGTTGTTGGTGACTCTACTGTCAGGGAAACGGGGAACATGCTTTGTAAAAAAGATAGGTGGAACAGGACCAGGGTATGTCTGCCAGGGGCAAAGGTTGATGACGTTGTAGAGCGAATATCATCTTTTAAGGGCACAAAAGGTGATATAGTTGTACACGTTGGCACTAATAATATTAACAGTAGGAGACCGGCAGAATTACTTAACAAGTACAGATCACTGTTGAACAAAAGCCGAGAATTAGGGTTGAATTTGAAAGTGTCTGCACTTCTGCCCAGACACGATAGGAGGGAGTATATGATGAGAGCCTTGTCGATCAATTCGGCCCTGGAAAGATTGTGCAAGGCTCAAGGGGTAGAATTTTTTTCAGCCTGGACTGTACTTGTTAACAGGAGAGATTGCTTCTACAGGGATGGGATACACTAAAATAGAAAGGGTGCAAGAATATTTGCTGATGCTATCGAGGCAGTGTTAGGTGGGCCGGAAAACTTCTAGCTTAGGGGGAGACAAAGACCAATAGATTGACAGTAGCCACTGCCAGAGGTAAAAGAGATTCTTGCACTGCTTCTATTAGAATGAGCAGAAGCCTGAAAAACAAGATGCATGGTATTTCAGAGACTGCTGGGAGCCATTGCGGTACAAGTAAACACATGGGTTGTGTTAGGGTAGCTAAGAATAGAAACAGGTGCAGGTATACTTGCGTGTACACCAATGCTAGGAGTTTAGTAAATAAATTTGATGAATTTGAGGTATTGCTCAAAACATCAAAGGCAGATATTGTTGGGATATCAGAGACGTGGTGTCACACAGATATAAAGGATGCAGAACTGCAATTTGGGGAGTACGTCTACAGAAAGGATAGACAGGATAGGAAGGGGGGAGGGGTTATGCTATTAGTTAAGAAACACATAAAAACCAAGGAAGTGAAGCCAGTCGACATCGCTGAACAGTGCAGTGTTGAGTCAGTTTGGTGTGACATAAGCATTGGGAGATCAAAATTGAGAGTAGGAGTGTTCTATAGGCCTAATGACTCTGATGAGTATAATAAGGAACTGTACAGGGAAATAGAGTGGGCCAGTAAATCAGAGTCTTATAATGGGAGATTTTAATTTCCCAGATATTGACTGGAATTTGGGGGCTGGTTACTCACACGCTAGCAGGGCTTTTGTGGATTTATTGGATGATTGTTTTCTACATCAGCATGTTCGGGAGGCAACTAGAGGGAGTAATACTCTTGATTTGATTATCAGTAGTGATTCTTCATGCATTAAGAATCTGCAGATAAATGAACCACTAGGTGGCAGTGATCACAGTGTGCTGAAGTGGGATTTACTCAATGAGGTAACTACCATTAGGGGTAAAGGTAAGGGTTATTGCTTCCGTAAAGGCGACTACGATGGACTGAGACAGTATTTAAATTCTATACAGTGGGACCAACTGATGATGTTACCAACAGCAAATTCAAAATGGGAAGCATTCGAAGCTACTAGGCTTTACATACCAACTAAGAAATATTGTTCAAGGTTTAGGCCAAAATGGATGTTAGATGAACTAATGAGGCATATGGCAGAGAAGAAAAATGCATGGGATACTTACAAATTAACACATGACACAGAAGCCTATGGTAGATACAAGTTGATATGCAACCAAGTTACAAAGGAAGGAGGTTAGGCAGGCGAAGGCAGATTACGAGAAATCCTTGGCAAGGGATGCAAAGAAAAACAGCAAAGAGTTCTTTACTTATGTAAACTCTAGAAGGAAGGGGATGAATCAGATTGGTCCACTTGATATTGATGGGTCAACTGTTGATGACCCTGCTCAGGTAGCTAACAAACTAAATGAATATTTTGCATCGACGTTCACACATGAGGAGTTATTCAGCAAGGGGAATGCCAGAGGTGTATTCAACTCTAGCAGTAAGCTACAGAATCTTGAAATAACTGGGAGTAAAGTGGAGGAGAAACTGTTGAAGATAAACACAAGAAAGGCACCCGGGGTGGATGGGATCTATCCAGTTATATTAAAAGAGGCAGCAAAGGAAGTAAGCAAACCCTTAGCCATAATTATGAGAGCTTCCTTGGACTCAGGGGAGGTACCCATAGACTGGAAATGTGCAAATGTGACCCCAATTCACAAAGGAGGATCAAAGGCTGACACAAGTAATTATAGTCCTGTGAGCTTAACTTCTGTTCCAGGAAAATTAATGGAGGCACTGGTTAAAGAAGCACTGCAGGATCATTTAGATAAGACTTCAGTTATAGCTCAGACACAGCATTGTTTTGTTAAGGGGAAGTCTTGCCTGACCAACTTGATTGGATACTATGATGCAGTCACAAAAGAACTGGATGCAGGGAATAACTTTGATATTATATACTTGGATCTTAGAAAGGCTTTTGATACTGTTGCACATGGAAGACTGCTACACAAATTGGAGCAGTGTGACACTGGAGGTAAATTGCTGCTATGGATAAAGGGGTGGTTGAGGGGGAGAAGACAGAGAGTGGTAATCAATGGACACTGCTCATCATGGACTAATGTTATTAGTGGAGTCCCTCAGGGCTCAGTGTTGGGTCCATTATTGTTTAATGTATTTATAAATGATATTGATGATGGTATATCAAGCTTAATGTCCAAGTTTACAGACGATACAAAGGTTGGCAGGGTTGTCAAGGACACTACTGACACTATGCTGCTGCAACAGGATCTGGAAAGGTTGAGCAGATGGGCTGAGAGTGGCAAATGAAGTTTAACATTGACAAATGTAAAGTACTACACATGGGAAACAGCAACCCCAGAGCAACGTATCAACTCTGTGGTACTACACTGACAGTGGTAGAGAATGAAAGGGACTTGGGGGTGGTTGTGCAGGCATATATGAAGTTCTCTGAGCAGTGCAGACGGGCTGCAAGAGGTAGCTCATGGAGTATTGTCAATGATATACAGGAATTTTTCCAGCAGGGATAAGGAGGTGATTATTCCATTGTATAAGGCAATGGTCAGGGCCACACCTAGAGTACTGTATACAGGTCTGGAGGCCTCATTTCAAGAAGAATGTAGAGCTGCTGGAAGTGAGTACAGAGAAGGGCAACAAGATTAGTGAATAGAACAAAGGGGTGCTCTTACGAAGAAAGGCTTAAGTTTTGCAAATTACAGTGTCCTGGAGACTAGGCACCAGCGAGGTGATCTGATAGAGGTGTATAAAGCCTTGAATGGTTTAAGTATGCTCAATGCTGATGGGATTCTTCCTCTAGCTCAGAAAAATCACCTGAGGGGGCATAGATTCAAATTGAGGAAGGACAGATGTAGGATAGACGTGCGGAAATTTGCCTTTAGCCAGCAGGTGGTTGGTTGGTTGGTGGAACAGACTTCCATCCCTTGTGGTGGAGGTTGATAGCCTAAATAAGTTTAAGGCTCAGCTGGACAGGTATTTTGTACGAACAGAGGGGTGAAGTGGAAGTGGTTTTTTTTTTTTTTTTTGGCTGATGCTGCATAAGCTTGCTTTCTTGCATCAAATGCCTCTACTAATGTATTCCAGAATCGTCATCTGACTCGAATGAACTTTGGTGCATTATGGTCTTAGCTTCCAATGCGCCATTAAAAATCAAATCAAAATCAAACCCTATTTACGTTGGTGTCTGTTAACCATCATTTAACCCCACTACTCTGTTATGCATTTTTATGTTGGGGCCATGTCACTCGGTCTTTTTTACAGCTCACTGTATACAGTTGTACTTTAGCCTCTTGTTTCATATTTTAATAATTTTTATTTAGTAAACCAGTCGAAATGACAGAGAAATGTAAACAAGTAGTGTTAGGATTATCACAAAAAAAAATTGAAATAATCAATTGTCTAAGAAAAGGTGAAAGTGCTACAAGTATAGCATCGAATTATGGAATAGGAAGAACAGCAATAAATGATATGAAGCGTAATGCAGATAAAATTGAAAACCACGTGTCGAAAATGGAAACTACTAGAAATGCTAAAAGTCTTAAAACAATGAAGTTTTACGACTAGAAATGAACAATTGGGTACTGCGGTGTTTCAATGGTTTGTTCAAAAACGTAGCCAAGGAATTCCATTGTTGGGACTAGGGCTCACAATGCCAGTATTTCAATATTTTTAATTTATGAAACCGAGATACTGATATTCCAAAAAAAAATTTTTTTTTTTGCAATAAATTTTGATGACAATTAGGTGCAATAAAATAAGGAAAAAACAAGTAATTGCTTGAATTCACGTTTTAAATCAAACTTTTATCAATAATAAATATTCTATCAAAAATAATTTAACATACAGTTATTCTAAAAACAAAAAAAATAAGCATCCACACTACCTGTCTGAATAAAGTGAGCTCTTAAGAAACTCAATAGTGTTATCGTTTAAAAACTGTATCTATTTGGTACACATTTAATTAGCGGAAGAAAACGCCCTTTTGGATTCTGTTGTGGTTGGTGTTTTGTACTGAGATAGTAGTAGAAGAGTTGCAGTTTAACCCCCCCCCCCCATCTTCAAAAAATCTTATTTCTTTTTTATCAAAAATAAAAAAAATTTCCTTTTTGACTTTTTATGGCACTATAACCGTATTAACGAAAGAAATGGACAAACGGTTAAGCTTAGTGAGGAAACCAGATCTAAAGTTGTGGGGGGGGGTTATTTATTAACTTTTATTTCCCTGTACCTTGGTATCACCATCGGTGGCAATTGTTATGATTTTTCATACAGCAGCTCCCCTCAAGCTACCTGACCGTTAAAACATGAGAATTTCCAGGAGCTGAGGGATATTCCCCCCACCACACACACGACTATATACAGGGTGATTCACTACCAGTGCGACAAACTTGCAGGAGGTGTAGGGGGCACAAAGACGAATCGGAATCACATAGCATTGCAGGGTCCGAAATGCCTTCGTCTTGCGGTAGAGGACGTTGAACGGGAGGTTGTGGGAACAGCGATCCCACTGGAAGTCAGAATTTGCGAACCATTTCTGTTGAAGAAACCAAGTAGCAAAAGTCCTCTCGAGTGGATAATCCACAGGCTCCAAGGATTGGACGCGTTACAGATGGTATGAACTCATTTGGTTTGTCGACAGTATCCTCCATACAGTGGATTGGGAAATACCCAATCGTTGGCCTATCGCTTGAGTACTCTTACTCGGATTGCCTTCTGCAAGATGTAGGACATTCTAATCATTGTCTGGCGTCCTCGTCGTTCGCTCTCATTTCATGGTACCTCTCGTGAAACAACCAGTCTCACGTAACCTTCGGTGACACGTGCGAAAATCGTATGATGAGGAGCACGCCTGTGCGGGAAACGTTCCTGGTACAAGCCCAGAGCGGCGCGCCCGTTACAGTCCACAGCTCCATACGCGAGGTACATGTCGGCCAGTTCAACGTTTGAATACTCATCCATCCTACTGCCTTGGGAACCGGTTCGCAAATGCTGACTTCCAGTGGGATCACTGTTCACGCGACTTCCCGTTCAACGTCTTCTATCACATGACAAAGGCATTTCGGACCCTGCAATGCTATGTGATTCCGATTTGTCTTTGTGCCCCCCCCCCACACCTCCTGCAAGTTTGTCGCACTGGTAGTGAATCACCCTGTATATTGTATATCATATATATATTATATGGGAGCTGTCAGTTTCTTAAGAGCATTGACATGAATATAAAACAAAAGTCATTTATCATACAAATCTGCTCACAATACATAACTGGTATTCGTTTACATCTGATCTATTCATTTTTCTCATTTAATCTGTTAATACTTGCTATCATTTCTATCAATTAATAATCTCAACTCTCTCTACAGCTTCAAACACTAAACTCATTCAATCTTAATCATGTCCTCATATTTGTCTTCACAACAGCAATCTGTCGCTAACTTAATGCTAACGATTCCATGTAATCTCTCCTAATTTAGCAATATCAATTTTCTTTACAATTCAACCAATAAACCAACTTAATACTAAACATTTCCTTATTTCTCGTGTGTCTTCAATTTTAACCTTACTCTAAAATAATCTTCCACTTTATTTGAGTACCATTTCCAAAACAACACACTTCAGAGGACTCGCCTTCCTTTTCTCTCACAGTGGGATTCCTTTGAACTCTGCATCTCTGTGTATAGCCCTTCCAGTACTGTCTTATTTTGGAATTTCGAGAACAGTTCTCTGTTAATTCTGAGGGAAATGAACACAGCAGTAGTAGAAGCCAGGGTACTATCTGACTGGCTTGGTAATTCAACTTCCTGATTAACTTCTAGCACAGGAACGTGCCTGGCAGAACCCTTCCTGCTGGACACTCCCAGAACCAGACCCGAACTGAACCCAGAACTACCACTGGAAGTCTGCAATCCCTCCGATTCATTGATTTCCTTCTCATTTATTTATTTATTGAATTGATTGCGAGTTAGAATCACCCCTTGTACTATTTTATATGCAAGCTTATGTGCAAGCCCCTCTGGGGTTTGCACATAAGCTTGTTATACACAGAATATATTGCACGTATTTACGTATCTCCCCCTATATAATTTAAACCTGACCCAATCACAGTGTTAGTCTTTAAACTCACTCTTCTTCCTTTGGTGGGAAAAACAGAATATATTTCCCGCACAACTAAATGCTTTCGTCTTTTACCTCTGTTCACAATATCTTTGAACTGCTGCATACCGACATCCTTTCCCAAAATTCACTGAGTGTCGCATCCTTAAGTAGCAAGTGATAGAGGAATTCAACTATTGTTCAGAAGCTTTTAATTTTAACCCTTCCCCACCTGCTATACCACTGTTCACCGTATTCCTTAATTGCACTACCAGGCCTACTGCCACTAATGGAAATATTTCTGTAATGATGTTTTCATTATTCCTTAAGTGCCTTACTTCCACACACACACACACACACACACACACACACACTATGCTTACTAAGAGAAATATATTTGTAAGATTGTCTTACAGTTTCATGACTTTTTCAGGTTTCCATTGCATTTGTACTGTGTATAACAATCTCTCATTTGCAAATTCAGTAGTATTAATGATTTATTGTTATCGATTTTATAACCTTTTATGTGAATAAATCATGGATAATTATTTTTTAAATTAGTACCCAGAAACTGGTATTTTTGTATCAATACCGGGATTTGAATACCGTAAAAAAAAAAAAAGGACTGGGATCCCGGAATCGTATTGTAAGCCCTAGTTGGGACCTATAATAATCAAAAAAGCCATTGAAATCAATAAAAAAAACTAGGTGGAGATCCTTCATTCAAGGCTAGCATTGGATGGTTGGGCAAATTTAAGGTTTGCTATGGTATTCAACACTTGTCAATCCAGGGTGAGAAGCTAAGTTCAAGTAGTGCAACAATTTCTGTTTTTCGTGAAAAACTACAGAAGGAAATAGCTGAACGAAGTTTGGTTAAGCACCAGATGTACAAATACGATGAGACTAGCCTTAATTGGAAGCCACTACCTCAAAAGACACTGGCCTCAATGACTGAACATATGGCACTGGGATATAAGATGCAAAAAGGCACACCCAAAAATTGTTGGGATGATAGTGACTTTATAAATAAGCTTATGGGCTTATTCATAATAAAATGTAACTTTAAAGGCAGTTTTGGTTTTCATTACTAGAATATAAATAGAACCCTTACTGATATTTGATCCTTCAACAATCTTTCATTAAGTATGGATCATTCGTTTGTGACCATTGCCATTATGTGGTACTCGTATTTAATGCATAATTAATATTTTGAACATAACACACGAAAGTGATAAAAAGGAAATGCCTCTATTGTGTAATTTTTAATGATAAACCAAAAGTAATAATTGCAATGAGCAGCACAAGCTTTGTTTTTGTAACAAGTTTCTTCAGTTTTATACCACTTTGAAACAAATGACATTTCCAAAACTAACTTCTATTTATTTAAGAGATTACCTGATCTCTGGAGCAATCAACACACGCTGAAACAAGAAAATCATGATTCATGAATACAGGGAGTGGGGAGGGCTATATATGTACATAAAAATGATAGAGTTCATTTGTTAGGCTGACTTTTCTGCTCTCACTATGATATTCAACTTACAGAGTAGCATATCATTTTTTATTACCTTCTTTACAATAGTGTTCAAAATTAAAATTGACCCCCCACCAAAGTTTGTTTTGTCTTATTATTGTTATTTATGTTGCTCAGATTAATCCACTGCTTTGTTAAAAATCTGATATAATCTGTGCAATCCATACAAAGTTGAATCATCACTGCCAGCCTTTGTTCAGTATATTTTGACGTTTGTGTCCTTACACTGTTTGCTTCTGGCAACGACTATTTTTCAAAAATGCCACACCCTCCCATCATTTTGTAAAGGGCTATAGACAAAAAACATTTAGTTTAAGCATTGATTTTCTTAATATTCTACTCTGTTGTAAAAACATGAATTATATTTAATATGACCTTGCTTCACTTATTCATTATGGGGGTGTTTATCAAACTTGTTTTGACAAAAGATTAAATGGGGGAGAAATGCTGTGTGAGAGAGTTCAATATGTTATTGTTCACATTCAAATAGTTTATTGTTAATTTTTATGAGTACAACATTTTTGTTATTTTATACTGGTTATCAGCTAATAATTGTTTTCTTTATTATAATACTCTTCATTTATATACTATAAAGTATATCTTTATAATATTATAACATCTTTATAATATTGTATATAATGATAATTTCACATATTTAATATACGTAATTTATTTTCTTGTAGTGTATGAAAGTGATGATGCATTAGTACCGAAGAACACATCAGTTATAATTGCTCGTGTACCTATTGCTGCTGCAACTAAGAAATCATGGTAAGATATTAATAAAATTTATTTAGTTTTATTTTAAATAAAAGAATTTTGGTACTTACCCCACTCTGTTAAGCTTTAGTAACTGTACTTGCATGTACAACAATGTTAGGAGTATAGTAAATAAATTTGTTAATTTGAAGTGCTCATCAAGACATCAAAGGTGGATATTGTTGGAATATCACAGACGTGGTGCCACACAGATATAAGGAATGGGAATGCAGAATTGGAATTTGTGGAGTAGAATGTGTATAGAAAGGGAGGAGAGGTTATGCTGTTAGTTAAACACACAAAATCTAAGGAAGTGCATCCAGTTGACATGGATGGACAGTGCAATATTGAGTCAGTTTGGTGTGGCATAAGTACTGGGAAAGGAAAGTTGAAAGTAGGAGTGTGATAGATTAACACTGATGAGTACAACGAACAACTGTACAGAGAAATAGTGGGCCAGTAAAGCATATCTTATAATGGGGGAATTTACCTTCCCAGATATTGACTGGAACTTGTGGGTTGGTTACTCGCACACTGTGCAAGACTTGTGAATTTATTGGATGATTCTTTTCTATCACAGCATGTTCAAGAAGCATCTAGGGGGGGGGGGGGTAATATACTTGATCTGATTATCAGCAGTGATTATTCTTGCATTAAGAATCTGCAAATAAAAGAACCACTAGGTGGCAGTGATCACAGTTCACTGATGTGGAATTTACTCAAAGATGTAACTACCATCAGGGGTAAACAGAAGGATTTTTGGTTTTGTAAAGGTGAGTACAGTGGTCTCAGAAAATTTTTATATTTTATATAGTGGGACCAACCGATGATGTTACCAACAGCAAATTCCAAATGGGAAGCACTCAAGGAATTAATCTTAGAAGCTACTAGGCTTTTCATACCAACTTTGAAATATTGTTCAAGGTTTAGGCCTAAATGGATGTCAAATGAAGTAATGAGACTTGGGGCATAGAAGAAAAATGCATATTAATTTTACAGATGCATATAAATTATCAGGAGACACAGATGCCTATGGTAGATATAAATAAGATAGTCTGTAATCAAGTTTGGTGAAGTTGAAACAACTTCGCCAAATTTTTTCCTTGGATTTGTCTGTAAATGGGTAACATAAGCATAAATAAAGAAGGAAGGAGTTGAATCACATTGGCCCATCTGATGTTGATTGTCCTGCTCAGTTTGCTTACAAACTGAATAGGTATTTTGTATCTACATTCACACACAAGAAATTCTTTAGAAAATGGGATGGCAAAAATTTATCAAATTCTAACAGGGAGCTAAATAATTTCGTGATTACTGAGAGGAAAGTGAAAGAGAAACTGTTGAAACTAAACATAAGAAGCATCAGGAGCAATCTGTCCAGCTATATTAAAGCTGGATAAGCAAATCCTTAGCCGTAATTATGATAGCATCTTTAAATTCAGGAGAGGTACCTGTGGACTAGAGATATGCAAATGTATTCCCAATTCACAAAGGGTGACATGAGTAATTTCAGACCTTTCAGCTTAACTTCTGTTCCGGGGAAAATAATGGAGTCTCTTGTTAAAGGAGTAATCATCTAGACCAGTGGTTCCCAACCCGTACTCTGCGGTTCCCTAAGCGATCTGCGTACACTTCCCAAGGGCTCTGTGGCCGCTCCAGGATAATAAAATAGCTAAAAATTGAATGAAATTAAAGAATTAGAAACATAAATTATAAAACTATAAATCACATTCTGAATTAAAATTTGCCAAGTTCAATTTTGTGCATTCTGTAGCAGAATGTGCAAACAATTGTACATTGTACAATTGTTTAAATATCTCTTTACTTTACACTCCCTTATTATCTATCCCCTCTTCCCCTCCTGTAACGCTATTCTTAAATACCATTAGCTTGACAACATAGGGTAAGCCTAAGGGGCTCCTCCATAAAAATTGATTCTAAAAAGAGGGCTCTGCAGGTCAAAAGGTTGGAAAACACTGATCTAGAGAGTGTGCTTATACTGCAGTCACAGCCTGGATTTGTTAAGGGGAGATCTTTTCTGACCAATCTGATTGGATATTAAATCGCATTAACAAAGTAACTGGATTAAAGAAATAATTTTTATATCATGTACTTGGATTTTAGTAAAGCATTTGATACTGTTGCACATGAAACTGCTGTACAAATTGGAGCAGTGTGGATTTATGGGCAAGTTACGGCTATGGATAAATGTATGGTTGAGTTGAAGACAGAAAGTGGTTATTAATGGACATTGCTCTTTGTGGATGTTATTATTGGAGACCCCAGAGTTCAGTGCTGGGCCCATTGTTGTTGTTATTATATTGATATTGACAAAGGTTGGTTAATGACAGGGTAAGCAAATGGAACAAGATCTAAACAAAGTAGGCCAGTGGGCTGAGAAATGGCAATTGAAATTTAGCATTGATAAATGTAAAGTACTGGATATTAGGACTTACAATACCGGTATTTAGGTATTTTTAATTTCTGAAACTGGGATACCAGTATTAATACCGGTATTCCAAAAAAAAAAAAAAAAAAAAAAAACCCATTTTTAGCAATAAATTTTGATGACAATTAGGTGCAATAAAGTAAGGATAAAAAAACAAGTAATTACTTGAATTCATGTTTTAAATCAAACTTTTATCAATAATAAATATTCTAGCAAAAATAATTTAACATACAGTTATTCTAAAAACAAAAAAAATAAGCATCCACCCTACCTGTGTGAATAAAGTGAGCTCTTAAGAAACTCAATAGTGTTATCATTTAAACTGGACCTAATTTAATTAGCAGAAGAAAATGTCCTTTTGGATTCTGTGCTATTTGGCGTTTTGTACTAAGATAGTATTAGTAGAGTTGCAGTTTAACCCCCCCCTCAACCTTATTCCCTCATCTTCAAAATATCTTATTTCCTTTATCAAAAATAAATATTTCCTTTTTGACCTTCTATGGCACAATATCTTTATTAACGAAAGAAAGGATCTTATGGTTAAGCTTGGTGAGGAAACCAAATCTAAGTTGTGTGTGGGGGGTTATTTATTACTTTTTATTTCCCTGCACCTTAGTATCAGTCAGTGGCCATTATGATTTTCGTACAGTAGCTCCCCTCAAGCACTAAGCCCCACAAGCTACCTGACTGTTAAAAAACGATAATTTCCAGGAGCTGAGGGATATTCCCCCCTCCCCCACACGAGTATATATGTTATATATGAGCTATCAGTTTCTCAAGAGCAATGACACAAATACAAAAGAAAAGTAGGTGCCTCCGTAGCCAGGTGGGAAGGAGCAGCAGTGCGTATCACATGCTTCTTGATTAGACCGGGGTTCAAGCCCGTCACCACCAAATATGAAGGATGCGGAAAGGTCAGGGAATAACCACTGCATATTCCCGGAGCAATATGGCCTTAGTTGCTAATGCTCCTAAAAACCAAATAACAACAAAAGAAAAGTCATTTATCATACAAATCTAATTACAATACATAACTGGTGTTCATTTACATCTAATCTATTCATTTTTCTCATTTAATCTGTTAATACATGCTATCATTTCCATAAAATTTTTATCAATTTCTCTCTACAGCTTCAAACACGGAACTAATACAATCTTAATCACTTCCTCATATTTCTCTTAATCACCAACATCAATTCTCTTCAAAACAGCAATTCATATGTCGCTAACTTAATGTTAACAATTCCATGTAATCTCTGTCTTAATTTAGCAATATCAATTTTCTTTACAGCTTCAACCAATAAACCACTCAATACTAAATGTTTGCTTATTTCTCATGTTTCTTCAACCTTACTGTAAAGTAATCTCCCACTTTATCTAAGTACCATTTCCAAAAGAACAGTGTTACTTACCTTCCTTTTCTTTCACGGATGGATTCCTTTGTGTGGGTTCCTTCCACAGAGTGCAGTGATGTCTCTCTCTTTCTTCTTAGTTGAAATCTGTATCTCTGCTGCATAGCTCTTCCAGTACTGTCTTATTTCGAGAACAGTTCTCTGTTAATACAGAAGAAAATTATCACACCAGCAGTAGAAGCCAGGGCACTATCTGACTGGATTGTTATTAAACTTCTAGCACAGGAATATGCCCAGCGGTACCTCTCACTGCTGGACACTCCCGGAACTACCAGGAGAGACTGCTTCTACATGGATGAGATACACTTAAATAGAAAGGATGCAAGAATATTTGCTGATGCTATTGAGGCAGTGTTAGGTAGGTCAGAAAACTGCTAGCTTGGGGGGAATTCACAGACTAAAAGGTGAGCAGTAGCTGCAGGCAGAGGTGAAGGTGATTCTTGCGCTACTTCTATTAGAATAAGCAGCGGACTGGAGCAAGGGGTGCTGGTAGTTTCAGGGACTGATGGCAGTCATCGTGAAACAGGTGGGTATATGGGATGTGTTAGGGTAACTAAGAATTAGAATAGGTAGAAGTATAGTAAATAAATTTGATGAATTTGAAGTATTGGTCAAGACATAAAAGGTGGATATTGTTGGGGTATCAGAGACGTGGTGTCACACAGATATTAGGAATGCAGAATTGGAATTTGAGGAGTAAAATGTGTACAGAAAGGATAGACAAGATAGGAAGGGAGGAAGTGTTATGCTGTTAATTAAAAAAAACATAAAATCAAAAGGAGTGCATCCAGTTAATACAGATGAACAGTGCACTGTTGAGTCAGTTTGGTATGACATAAGCACTACAAAAGCAAAAATAGGAGTGTGTTATAGGCCTTATGACTCGAATTTGATAGAGTTGCAGTTAAGAAGTTGAAATTTTATTTTAATTTGGGTTAGGACTGTTCTTAAAGATGTGTATGTGGCTGTTTTTGATCTGAATTCCCCTGTTGTGCTTAATGTTACCCATGGCTCCCATTATAAAGGCTTCTCTAGAGTCTATTATTATGGTAGCTGTCTGTGACTAGTGTTGGATGTTTTGTAAAATGCCCATTTGTGTTTCTCTGGCTATGTATGGAAAGTTGGGTCTGAATTTGTTACCCTGCCTCTTTCAGAATCCTTGTGTTCTATTACTGTCTGTGAGTTTCCTCTTGCTAATTCTTCTAAGTTTTCTCTTGCTAATTCTTCAAATTAGATCTAAGTTTGATTTACTGTCTTTGCACTCACTGAAAAACTGCTAAGAAAATACCACAAAACTGTTGACTCCACGATGCACATTTCCAATATTGAAATAGACATAATAATACTAGTATAGATTTTGAGTGCTTTATCTTCAAACAAAAACACAACTTGTTTTCCCATTGCTTGTGTTACCTTAAACTGACTCAACAATACACTGGCATCACCTGGGTACACTGCCTTACATTCTGAGTGCTTCTTAACCAAGTGCATAACTCCACATCTTCTCCCTACTGCCCTGTCTGGCTTTGTACACGTTGTTCTCACCATATTTTGGTTCCACACTCCTTTTGTCTGAGTTACACCGTTGTTTGCAATATTCCCATAACATTAGTGTATAAGAAGTGTACTTTTTTTTGCTCTAAGTAATCCTAACACAGCATATGTATTTGCTTATCCCACAAGGACCCCTTGCAGACTTGGAATAAGCTGTTTTTTAGACTGCTGTATGTCCCAATAGAATCAGCACGAAAATCACTCTCACCACTTCTTGCTAATCTGTTTCTTTATTGATTCATAAAATTACTATTAACTCATCTATCTGAATATCTTGCCAACAAGTAGTTTTTTGACCCACCTGACACTTCCTCTACAGCCAACAAGTCAATCGTGATCTACCTGTTGATCGCTGCTTTAATTTCGGTTGATCACGACGAATTTTAGATATATATAAAAAATTGATTAGTCAAAATCTAAATGTTGTTATTATTATTATGCGCCCACTGCATACGCTTATTAAAATCCGTTGAACCACATGACTACTCTTGTCGCCATGCAGCTGCTAAGCAGTTACGTTGTGAAGAGCATGTGTATATGTTGAATTCTTATTTAGCTTACTTAATAGTAATAACTTGACAGTACTTATATGTTAATTTAATATCCATCGATTTATAATGAATACTATGAAAAAGAACAAAATGTATCATTTTCATCAAGAGTGGGAACTAGAATACTTTTTTTGTAATGATAAAAGAAAAATGTTGCTGTTTGATTTGCAATGCTTCCATGGCTATACTCAAAAAAGGAAATTTAGAAAGGCACTTCAACGCACTCCATGGTAAATACCAATCTGGATTTTCTGCCGAATAGTGACCTTAGAAAAAACAAATTAGAACTTAAATCGAGATTATTCGCACAACAAAATTTCTTTGTGACACCTAATTTACAATCGAAAGCAGTAATTATAGCATAATTTAAAGTGAGTCATCTTGCAAAAAATGCATACCGTTTTCTGATGGCCAATTCATCAGACTCATTTTTAGAAATAACAGATTCACTTTTTGAAAATTTTAAGAACAAAAATGAAATTAAAAGTGCTCTTGAAGATCTTCAATTACCTCAAAATACTGTACTGCGACGCATTGAAAAAATGAGTAAAAATGTGAGCAAACAATTGCATGCTCATATTGTGTATCCTTTTCTGTACAACTACAGACGTCAGTGGTACAGCTTAATTGCTCGTATGGTTTTTGATGATTCTGCCACTAGAGAAGAACTGCTGGGTATAGTTTTGTTAAAGGAAAGAACTAGGTCTTGATATATTTAACGCATTCAAAAATTTTATTGAAAAAAAATTATCTCTATTTAAGCTCATATCAATAACAACAGATAGAGCTAAAGCAATGATGGAATATCTTAACGGATTCATTGCATTGTGCCAAAAGGATGATGAATTCCTAGATTTTTTGAGTTACCACTGTATCATCAAGTCTTAGCCAGCAAAAGATTAAATACTAAAAGTGTTATGGATATAGCTTTCAAAATCATGAATTCCACCAGAGGACAATGTCTTCAAACGACACTTTTCAAAATGCAACTTGTCGAAAATGAATCATCTGATATTACACATAGATGTGAGGTGGCTGAGTCGAAGTAAGTTTCTACAGAGATTTTGAAATTTCCTGAATGAAATTAAAAAATTTGTTGGTCAAAGGGGAGATGATTATCAGCAGCTATAAGGTACGGAGTGGTTGTGTGATCTGGTTTTTTTTGGAAGATTTTACCAGTAAATTAAGTGATCTGAATTTGGAATTACAAGGAAAAAATAAAAATGTGGGTGACGTGATTAGTAGCATTTCATACATATTAATTATCAATTTTTGGCAATGGCTAAGGATCTCAAAGGAAAAAAATCTCGATCATTTTGCAAATATTAAAAATCATTTGCAAAAATATCCTGTTTTTGAATTTAATAGTGAGAAATATGTTTCTGAAATTGAGAAAGTTGTCGATCATTTTTAAACCAGATTCAGTGATTTTAAAACAATTTGAAGACGTTCAATATATTTGTTATCGTCGACCGGGCTAGCCAGGTGGGTAAAGTGCCAGCCTGGCAACCCAAAGTTCGAATCCTGCCTCGGGATTGGATCAGAGTAAAAATGCAAAAACTTTGGGGGGTGCATTATGTCCACAGAAGCCGATTCGCCAACAACTAACAAAAAAAAAAAAAAAAATATATATATATATAGTCCATTCCAGTTATTTGGGACACATCGGGACTAGTGCATTTTGGTCCGATTAAGCGGCTGCCCCAATTATCTGAAGTTTCACGTAAATAGTTAAAAATACAGCATATCCCCCCCCCCCCACACACACACACTTTACAATTAGTTCACTGTACAATCAAATCACGTTACGACGAACTCACCATAGTAAAGTACTGTTCACTATACGATGTGCAGTAACTGCCAGTCATTGTGATCACGTTTGTGAATTGAATTTTAATTCTATTTAGTGAAAATAGGAGGAATATTATCCACAGGATATAAAAGCAAAGATATATTAAGCACAAATTTACCCATTATTACCTTACCAATTAAAAAAATTAAATGATACTTGATAATCGGAATAATTAATACGTACTGTAATATGTACATACTAACTAGTTGACATTTCTGTTCACTGACATTTGTGGGTGGGGGTTAAAATTTAAAACAGTAAAAAGATAAGCAATCAATAACAAAGAACATGGCACACACAAATTGCAAGTAACACAATACGCGCAAGAGAGAACTGAGTAACGAGTTACAAAGCTTTAAAAATAGGAATGAAGAGAAGATCTGAAAATTAATTTTTTTGTATGATTGAAGATTTCATGGAAGTGTAAACACATTTCACCATAATAACCCACAAAATTCCAGCTGTCGGTATTATCGCAAATTCAGTAAGATCAAGTTTACTGTCCGTTTATGATAGATTTCACTAACAGAAAAGCCCAATAAACAGGTGACTGCTAATTGTTTTTATTGTTTTATGGTTGTGACCTTCAGAATTTCGACTGAACCACGTGGTACCGTCGGAGACAATTGTAGGGTAATCTCCAGTGCTGCGGTCTCCTGCCCCAATTAAACGGCATGCTGTTCCAATTAAGCGAAGTAAACCCTAGCTTATTTTCTCGATTGATTTCTGTTTTTTAAGATTTGCCCCAAATAAACGGCTGCCCTGATTAACCAGTGGCCCAAATAACCGGAATCCACTGTGTGTGTGTGTATATATATATATATATATATATATATATATATATGTTATCTTATTCGACCTTTAATGTCGACTTAGATACAAAACAAATTGCAGAAAAAAATCGCCGAAATTTTTCACATGGAGAGAATATTACTTGAAAATGAAATTATTACATTGCAAAATGATATCTTCCTAAATGCCAGATCATCAGAAAAAGACTTTCGGAAATAGGTTTGCCGAGAAAGGTGCGCAAATGTAAAAAATGCAGTGAACTTTTAAATTCCTGTTTTGGTTTCACATATCTATGTGAATCGGCCTTTTCGTATTTTAAACAAACAAAGACGAAGAATCCCTCTAATCTTACGGACTTGCATGCAGAAGGTTCTTTACGGTTGGTCTTATCACACAGACATGAAGACACAAACTTCACATAAATTAAAAATTTAAATACATATGATTTAAAATAAGAATTCTGAATTGTATTTAATTTTAAAATTTATAAACATTTTTCAATGTGTTGATTAACTTTTAACCATGTGCAATGAATTTCTTGAGATGGTAGATTGCGGTGCATTTTGAAGAAATAAAGTAGATCGCATCGCAAATTAAGTTGGCCGTCCTTGCTCTATGGCATCAGAAAATATTTTTCTACTTAAGTGTATCTCATCCTGGTAAAAACATTCTCTCCTGTTAACGAGCAGAGATCCTGATGAGAAAAATTCTAGGCAATGAACTTTGCACAATCTCTCTCTCTCAAAGGCTGAATTTATTGACAAGGCTCTTGTCGTCTGCTCCTATTGTGTGTTTGGGAAGAATTGCAGACACTGTCACCTTTCATCCTAACATTTGAATTTCTCAGCGTTTCCCTCTATTTGTTAAGTAAATTCCCAGACCTTGCTCTTAATATCATTAGTACCAACTTGTTCAAATATTTCACCTTTGTGCCATTAAAAGACGATAACTGCTCTGCAACTTCGTTAACTGTATCTTCTGACAGAATTCCCTATTTGTATTTCATCTCTTCTTTTTGCATAATATATTTACCATTTCCCTGACAAAAGGGCCCGAGTATAGTGGCACAATAGATATTTTCTATGGTGTTATGTTGGCTGCTCAGGTTTAGGCTTAGAATTGAGCTGGACAGCTTTAGTGCTTTTGGATTCCCCATTTTAAATGCCTTGAGCATTTTTGACTGTGTTCTTTAAGCTCTTGTATAAGTCTATCAGAATCCCGAATTTGCATTTAATCTCTTCTCGGTCTTTATATGATACCACGTGTGTGTGTGTGTGTGTATATTTCTTTGCAGCATCTGGCTGTATTGTTATACTCATGCTCATATGGCTGTATTGTTGGCTAAATGTAGCTTTGCAAACGATTGATGTGTAAAGTAAAGTGTATTGTAACGGCACCAGGGGTTCCCCGCATCTTTGTGTTGTTCTCATTGTTGGGTGTACCAGTTTGCTGGGAAGACCAGAGATTTAAAAGTGTGTGGATTTTGTATAAGTGTAATGTCGTGTATCATTCATCTGGCCATTTAGCCGCTAGACCCCTCCTGGGGCCTAGCTCCTAAATGGCCAGCATTGCTCACACTTGGTCCTGTGGGGACAGACCAGGAGGGACCCAGTAGTTTGAAATTTTTACTCTGGCAGGCCATGCCACCTAGTTACCTGAGATTTCAGTGTCTAGGGCCTTAAAAAAAAAAAAAAAAAATTGTAGGGGAATGCTGAAGTTGGAAAAGCCAAAAAACTGGTGATCGCGGTTAATTTGACAAGTTTAAATTTATATGTGTGGAGTATTCGCTTGCATATAGATAGATTGGGGAGGTGAGTAGACTGAAGACCGGGAGGAAAAGACAGAAGTATGAGAACGTTAGGGAAGGCAACCCCAATCAGCCAGAGGCAAGACCATGCCTCACTAGAAGAAGCTGGGAGGAGACAGAACTCTCCTCCCCCTGCCAGGCGTGAGGGGTTACAGGTACCGTGCAAGAGAGTGTGATGCAGATGGTGCTGGCAGCAGAGATGCAGGTTGTCAAGGTCCAGATCCAGATCAGGTAAGTGTTGTATCCAGTGAAACATTGTTCCTGGCATCCAGGTTGTACTGTCAGTTTTGTTGCCAGGTTTGGTTTGGTCATGGGTGGATGTATACTTCAGTTGCTACTGAAGAGCCATTTGACATCAGAATTATGTCTTAGTTGAGTGGAAGGTTTTTTTCTCTCTCGAAGAGATCGTGGGCAAATATCTTGAAGGTATTGTAATTCCTTTCATCATTCGGGATCTGATGATCCTGGTCTTGCAGTAGGTTATATATTTTTGTTATTAGTTGTCTCATCTTCGTATCGTTTGCATCTGTACATTAGGTGCTTTCAAGGAGTCCACAGTGACGTAGTGGTTTGTTAGTAATGCCTAGGATGGAGAGTTTCATCTTAATGGGTCCATGTTAGCAGGAAAGTAGCAAACCCATGTGTAAGGTATGTTTGTGTCTAACCGCTCCTGAGATTTCTCCCATCTCCATGAGTGAGCTTTGTATCAGGCCAGAGATTTTGAGGTGTGTTGTACCTGCACCAGAGCTACCTAAATGGTATGCCCCTGAACTTTTTACAACATTTATATTGACAGGTGACGGCTCCCTAAAGGCGAAACTAACCTCCTTAGGCCTGACCGATGACCCCAAACTGCACCTGTGGCAAAAGTGAAGACTGGACACACATTCTATGTGAATGTATAATATATGCCATCCCCAGAACAGAGCTAATAGCACAGATTGGTCCCCTTCCCAGGGGAGAAGAACATCTGTTCATCATAGAAGAGCAAAATTATAAAGCTTTTACATCTTTCACACAGAAAGTATTCGAAATGCGCAGAGCAATCCAAAGAATGGCAATTCATCCCCCCAGCAATTAGACAATAATCAATAGTAAAATTGCCTAAGTTTCCCACCATGCCCAAACAATGACTTAAAAACTGTTAGGACAGCAGTATTCTGCACCCTGACAGAAACCTGATACAGTAATACCCCAACTTACGCGAACTCGGAGTTACGCGGTTCTTGATTTTTTCGTTTGGTCTGTCGCCCACTATCTTCAAGGTCGTTTTTCATATGTTATCGATATACGATGCGACGGCGGAGAATGAGAGCGAAAGATGAACAAAATTCAACTTTGCTGCTTTTATGTTTTTTTATATCAGTGAAGGGGAAACACATTTCACCATAATATCATAAAAACCAACACAATTCCTGCAATTAGATTGAGTTTACTACCAGTTTATAACAGATTTCACTAGCAGAAACACAACTGGATTTTTATTGTTTTATGGTAGTAACCCCCAGAAATGTGAGGTGTTAATAGTGTATCTCTGCCTTTATCGTGTTGTTTATTCAGTTGCTACATGCGCGCAGCTTTGTTTATGCATATCAAGCGTGCCTCCTCGTTTTGTAATTGTGCTTTATTCCCTAAAAATGAGTAAAATACTTAATTAAAAGGTGTGAAAAGGAAGCATCCTGGTGAAGACACTGCAGATTCAGAGAGAAAAAGAAAAGCAATTATCGATAAACAGAGGCGGACTGGGTCAAAAATTCTTACCCGGGAAAATTTATAGTGGCCTCATACTATGGTTTATGGCCAAAATCACACCGGCCCATCGGGGTTTCCCCGGTAAGGCTTATGGCCAGTCCGCCTCTGTCGATAGAGAAAAAATATGAAATTGGTGAAATGAAAGACCATGTGATATTGCACGTGCTACAGGCCTAAATGAAGCAACGGCGAAAAGCACACCACAATTGCAAACTTGACAGGTTGAAAATTGAAAAGGGCTTAAAAATTTTAGAAAACATAGACTCCAACAAAGAACGTGTTATAGCTACAAAGCAAGGAATAAAAAAATTATTAGCTTGCTACGAAGAAATTCTGCTTGAAAAAAAGAAGGCGCTGTGTCGTCAGACGAATTTGTTAGATTTTATGAAGCCATCGACATCGAAATAACTTTTTTACGTAAGTCATTTGTTTTTTTAATACATATTTTGTATTAAATTGTATAAAGAACTGCAATTTTATTAATATTTTTCTTCCAAACTAGTGTTTTTGTTAGTCCTTGGTCCCAATTAAGCAAAATTTATATGTATTTATATGCAAAGTTGTACCCCGACTTACGCAAATTCGACTTAAGCGATTTTCGTCGGACCCACCTATCGTGTAACTTCGGGGTATTACTGTATAACAAAACTCCCTAGGACTACCCTGCCATGTGTAGGAACCTAGGGCCCCACACCAAATAAGTAACCATGCAGGAGAGGGAGATGTTCAGGCAGCCAGGGAAGCAGATTAACTGAAAAATATCAGTAAGCTAGTAGCAATGGGATCAAATGTAGAATGAAAGAAGAATAAATGAATGAAAATGAAAGATAGAATGAATAGGCTGGGCACTGAGTGAACTAGGAATTATGCTGAAAGGGAATAAATGGCAGTTTTGGTGAACAAAAGAGTGACCTAGCATGAGGGAAAGAGAGAGTGAATGGGAATGAGTGGAAGAGTAAATGTAATTGGCCGGAAGAATACAAAGTTAAAAATAATTTACATTACTTTACATAAACTGTACTAACAAACATTTACTAACCACATAAACACTATCGCTGCATTCCCCCCCTGGCCTGTGGGATAAAAAAAAAAAAAAATATATATATATATATATATATATATATAAAAATGCAAGTAGAGTGAGAATGCAGATTATGAATGAAATAAATGTGTCCCTCTCCCACCCCCTCGCCTGGTGGGTTCCCCACCGCCAGCTAACATATCCAACCCCGGAGCGGGATGGGCAGCTTGACCTTCATACTGGACTCGACACTGCTTGGACATGACACTGACGAAGACATTCTGCGGCTTTGCTGCCAGCATGCCATTGGCGATCTGAACTGGGTACTCTAACCTAGTTCCCTTTAAAACCCCATCCCCAGCAGGGGGGGAGATGGATCTTAGTCTCCCCCCCTGCCTACCCCCCATACTTTGCCTGGTGGGGCTCGTCTCCACTGACCTCTTTGGGGATGCCTACTCTCTATCATTCCTATTCTTCTGTCTGTTCCCCCCCAATCTTCAGTCTCCCCCCCCCCTCACTAAATCGACCAGGATACACCCTTAACAATGCTGCCAAATTCTAATCAATGTCTAAATTCCACCGATTTTGTCTAAATCTCTAAGACAGCAAACACTATTAGCTTTTATATCTAGCATATAGCCTCACATCTAAATTTAATAACATCAAAATTTTGCCCAACCTATTATGCCTCCCGACCTATTATGCCTATAACACATCTCTTTAGAGTTCAACCCCAACCAGCGATTTCCAAACAGCAATCTCATTAAGCACTAATGTCAAATGTCTAAAAAAAAAAAAAAATTTTTTTTTTTAAAGGTCCCTAGCCACTGAAATCTCAGGAAACTAGGTGGCAGGACCTGCCAGAGTAATTTGTTGTGATACTGGATACACCCGGCTAGTCCCCACGTGGCAGGGTATGGGCAACGTCAGGCCCCACTAGGGGCCTGGCGGCCAATAAGCTGGTCAAACAATGGGCACAGCATATCACACTGCACAGACATGGCCCACATACTTTCAAGTCTCTGGCTTATTATTATTATTATTAGGCTTGACAGTGTACTGTCCTCGATACAGCAAAACACACACGCAGAGTTGGGAGAAATCCCAGGTGTCGTTTGACAAGAACATACCTTACCTTACCTTACTCATCTGGTCATTTAGCTGCTGCACCCCTGCTGAGGCCCAATGCTGCCTCACTTATGCCCTACGGAGGCAGGCCAGGAACCCAGTAGTCTTAGTTTCACTCTGATATTTCGGCAGGTAGGACCTATAAAAAATATATATATAATAGAGAAGGGAAAAAAAAAAAGACGTGTTGACATAGGGGTAGAATTGCTTGGTTTCTCTAGGCCAAGTTATAAGGTAATTTAGACATGTTAAGTTTTTGTAGGGCTTTTTTCACTAGCATGTAGGTAGAGGTCGGGAGAAAGACAGAAATATGGGGCCAATAGAGTAGGTAGTCCCAGTTTTCAGTGGGGCATGCCCTTGCCCCACCAAAGCAGAAGATGTGGTGGTGAGCAGGGGAGAGCATGAAAACATCACCCCCCCCCACCCCCAGGATGTAGGTATAAAGGTAAAGCGGCTAAAGTGCCCTCTTCAGATTGCCATATGGCTATTGACAGCTGCTGGTGCATTTCTGTTTTAAAGTTTCTTCACTCATGGGGCAGGCCCCATCCTTGTGCCTCAATAGTGGTACTTTGGTGCCAGTCATTGTGGATGCTGATTAATGTCCTTCTCCTGATGAAGAGGTCTTGTGTAAACTGGGATAATGCTCTATATTCATCCTCAGTATCTATGAAATGGGATTCCAATTCCTTTGGTAGGTATCTTATTTTTGTTATAATAACCCCTCTGAGTTCTTCATATTGTGAGCACTTGTAGACTGTGATTCCAGCTTTCTGTCTCCCCGCACGTACAGTTGGGGTCCGAATCCATGCAGCTTCTCATTGTAGGGTCTGTGTCATGTTATTATATGTTACCCTGGGAAGTACCAGGCCAGCTGTTTTGGGTAGATTTTCTGAAGGTCTGGTTGATATCTTCTGGTTATTTTGCCCTTGGTGGGCTCCATCCATCTCTGCCATAAGTTTAGCAGGTGGGTCAGTAGTCTGGTTTTCTCTGTTTTTAGGTTGTTCGCTTGGTCAATTGTGTAGTCCAGATGTGTGGCTGCCACTCCCCTGGATAGCAAGTATAGCAGACCTGTGTGAATGGCCTCCAGATCCAAAACTAGTGCTCCAGCGAGTACCTGCAGTGCTGGCGTACTAACTGTGCTACATGCACCCATCATAGTTAATAGTATGGTCTTTTGGATCATGTCGAGGATTCTTCTATTCACTGCCAATGCAGTTTTTGCAAACCAAATTGCTGAGGCTTAAGTAATTGCTACAAGGAACGTTGTCTTGTAATATAACATCAGAGTTCTTTTTTTGAGTCCCCCATCTTTCCTTGTAACTCTTGCTACAAGAGCAGAATAGCTCCTGATTTTTTTTTTTTTTTTTAATGTACTTTAGGTGCGGCTGGGGGCGCCTCAATAGCCAGGTGGGCAGGAGCAACAGTGCATAGCACACGCTTCTTGATTAGACTGGGGTTCGAGCCCGTGCCCACCAAATACGGAGGATGTGGAAAGGTCGGGGAATGACCACTGCATATCCCCGGAGCAATATGGCCTTAGTTGCTAATACCCTTAAAAAAAATAAAATAAAATAACAACAACAAGGTGTGGCTGGAATGTGAGGTTGTTGTCCAAGACTACGCCTAGGTACTTAAGTTGGTTTACAAATTTGATGGTGACATTGTTAATTTTGATTTGTGGCGGTTGTCACAGTTGCAGGGTTCCTTTAAGCAGGATTGAAGAGGTCTTTATGGGTGAAATTTTGAGCTGGTGTTTTGCAGCCCATTGCTGGAGTTGCTGCAGCGCCTGATTTTCTTGGGTTTCCAACTGGTCCCGGGAATCTGCTCCCATGGTCAATATCAGGTCGTCTGCGAATGCTTTCGTCCCGACGGGTCCCAGTCAGTCACCAATTACTCATCTGTACTCCATGTTCCACAGGAGTGGTCCCAGCACTGACCCCCCCTGCGGACAACCTCTGTGCACTTCTCTTGTGATTTTTTGATACTCTACATTGATCTCCACTCTTTTAAGTAATAAATAGTTTTGTGCAGTGGGCACTTGCATATGTGGTCTCTTCTCTAATGGAGACACTCACTTTCTTTCTCTCTCTCTCTCTCTCTCTCTCTCTCTCTCTCGACACACACACACACACACACACACACACACACACACACACACACACACACACACACACACACACACACACACACACACACACACACACACAATCAGCCACATGTTTATCATCGCAATAATGCAAAATACGATGATTTGTGAGATTTCTATTCTTTTTCATCCATGGTTGGATTACTGTTTTAAATATTCTAATCCCAATTTTTGTCCAGATTGTGTGAGTACTGGTACCAAGTGGGTAGTTATGGTCAGTGTTATTGGTCGAGGAACTATCTTGCTATCCTACAGTTTTCTGGAGTTCTGTGAAAGTGTTCTTTGTGAGGACTATTCTGCTAGATTCTTTGGCACTCATGCCCTTCAGCATGCCAGTGGTTAAAACGGTGATGGAAATGGTTATTACTCATTTCTTATGTCACATTTCTTTGACTTTATGTCTAGCTCTGTGTACTTCCTGATCTTTTCCTCATGGGTTTTCTGGTGTTGAGCACTGCTATGTCGAACAGGTAGGTAGCCATTTTCTTCTTTTTGATGAGGATTGTGTCTGGTCTGTTGTGTGGGATTGTCTTGTCCATTATTAAGGGGCAGTACAGGTATAATATTTGAGTAGGGTTCTCTAATAGATGTTGGCACTAATGACATTAAGATTAGATCTGCAGCCTTACTTAACAGGTACAGGTCAGTTTTGAAAAAAAGTTGCGAGTTAGGATTAAACTTGAGTGTCTGCAATTCTGCTAGACACAGAAGGAAGGAGTATATGATAAGAGCTTTGTGTATTGGTTCGGTCCTGGAGACATTGTGCAAGGCTAATAGAGTAGAATATTTCTCAGCTTGGTCTGTGCTTGTTAACAGGAGATACTGCTTCTGCAGAGATGGGATACACTTAAATAGAAAGGGTGAAAGAATATTTGCTGATGCTATCGAGGCAGAGTTAGATGGGTCAGAAAACTGCTAGCTTCAGGTGATTCACAGACTAATAGATTAATAGTAGTGGTAGGCAGAAGTGAAAGTGATACTTGCACTGCTTGTCAATACATTCCAATGAATGAGCAGCATCCTGGACGGCAAGGTGCTGTGGATTTAAAGACCTGCTGGGAGTCACCATGGTTCAAGTAAATACCTGGGGTAACTAATAGTCTTAGTCTTAGGTAACTAATGTCTTAGGGTAATTAATAGTAAGAATAGGTGCATGTATACTTGCATATACACCAATACTAGCAGTATAATAAAATAATAAATAAAGTTGATGAATTTGACGTGATGATCAAGACTTCAAAGGTAGATATTGTTGGGATATCAGAGATGTCGTGTCAAACAGATATAAGGAACGCGGAATTGGAATTTGGGGAGTACAACGTGTAGAAAAATGATACACAGGGTAGGAACGGGGGAGGGTTATGCTGTTAGTTAAGAAACACAAAATCAAAGGCAGTGCATCCAGTTGACATGGGTGAACAGTGCAGTGTTGAATCAGTTTGGTATGACATAAGCATTGGGAAAGCAAAAATGATGGTAGTTATATCATCATTTATAAGCCTAATGACTGAATACTATGAACAACTGTACAGAGAAAGATAGTGGGCCAGAATCAGAATGTCTTATAATGGGGATTTTTAATGTCCTATATATTTGACTGGAACTTGTGGGTTGGTCACTGAAACAATAGCAAGACTTTTGTGGATTTATTGGATGATTGTTTTCTACAGCAGCATGTTCAAGAGGAAACCAGAGGGAGTAATATTCTTAATCTGATTATCAGCAATGATTATTCATGCATTACAGCATACTGATCTAGGATTTACTTAAAGATGGAACTACCATTACAGATAAAGAGAAGGGATTTTGCTTTCTTAAAGGCTGCTATGATGGTGTCAGACAGTTTTTTTTTTTTTTAAATTCTATACAGTGGTAACAACTGATGATGATGTTACCAAAAGCAAATTCTAAATTGGAAGCATTTAAGGAATTAAGCTTGGAAGCTACTAGGTTTTTTAAACCAACTAAGAAATGCTTTCCAAAGTTTATGCCTAAATGGATGTCAGATGATCTGAGACTTGTGGCAAAGAAAAAAAATACATGTGTTGCACTTTTCTTCCAACAACAGATAGAAGTTTGTTCCAGCAATCAGCTCCCCACTGGCTAAAGGGAAATTTCCACACATTGTTCTACAACTTTCTTTCCTTGATTTGAATTTATGCCCCCTCAGGTTTGTAATTTGAATCCCATTGCACTGAGCCGGCTCAAACCATTCAAGGCCTTGTACACCTCAATCAGATCACCTCGCAGGTACCTAGTTTCCATACGCTGTAATTTGCAGAACTTGTGCCTTTCTTCATGAGAGCACCCCTTTGTTCCCTTCGCCAGTTTTGTTGCCCTTCTCTGTACTCATTCTAGTAACTCTACATCCTTCCTAAAATGAAGTCTCCAGGTCTGTATGCAGTACTCAAGGTGTGGCCTGATCATTGCCTTATACAAGGGGATAATTACCTCCTTTTCCCTGCTAGCAAAATTCCTGTATGTCATTGACAAAACACCGTGAGCTGCTCTGGCAGCCAGAGCAGCTGCACTGTTCTGAAAACTGAACTTCATATCTGGCTGCAAAATTACCCTCAGGTCTGTTTCCTTCACCACTAACTACCGTGAGTGTAGTACCTACCGTACAGTAGTTTGATTACTCTTGGGTTATTGCTATCCATACGCAGTATTTTGCATTTGTCAGCTCCACACCAAACATATTATCAGTCTTTTCCTTGAACCTTATTTCAAAACGTGCATGATACCCTGTTTATTTAATGCTTTATTAAGCATTGTCAGTTGTGTTCTTTTTTTTTTTCCCCATGTTTTTAAAACTTTATCTGTATGCATCACTTTTCTCTTCTCTCCCCAAGATGGTCATTTGTCTTTCTAGTTTTTATTGTATCTTGCACAACTTTCTCTTAGGTATTTAATCAAACTCCCTTCAACACATATAAAAAATCATGATTTGAAATCTCATGCACTCAGTTATTCCCCCACTCCCCTGCACTTTTCTCAATTGAATGTATTTTCTTAATCATTCCTAAATGTTTTCCTTGCCATTTGTCTCACATATACAAATGAGATTGTATGTTAATTTATTAAGAAGTAATTTGTACAATTTAAATCTTCAAGTCAGTTTCCTTATCTTATTAACTGTATTGATATTATATTTACTCATGTAAATATTTAAATAAATTATTCAAACTGTTTTTAGTAATTTTCTTCTGAATAGATTGCTCTTGCTACCTTAACATATGACCCACATTAAACAAGGTTGGCGCGAAGCCACATTACCTTTCTCACACCTCTTCTGATCTCCATACTTTCTGTATTTCCATTTCCTCTCGATATAATATTACCATTCATTCTTTTGTCTTTTCCAGATTTTTAAATAACTTACGAAATATATCTAATGGTAAGTGCTTCAGATCACTTGGTTTATTTCCAGATTTATTTCTTTGAAGATTTTGGTACTTTTGTTGCAGTTTTGTTCCTCACCTCCTAAAAACAAATTGTTCTTCTCCTACATTTCCTTTATTCTGTTTTGAGGGTCACTAATGTAATTCTGAAAAGAGCTCAATATTTTATAAGATATGGACTGTAATTTTTTTATTTAGCATTTTGTTTGTTGAATGGCTGGAGTATACACTGGCTATTTGGTGTTTGGGTAGCAGTAATCCTTGATAATATACCACTGAGTGGTACATCATCTCCACTGAGTAGTGGAGAATGGAAAAGACTTTGGTAATTGCAGTCTGACATGAAGGTGTGTGAGCAGTGTAGACATGGTGCTAGGACAGCTCATGGAATTCTGTCAGTGATATATAGGAATTTTGCTATCAGGGACAAACGGGTGATTATCCTGTTGTATATGGCTATGGTATGTATCTTGAGCAGTGTGTATAGATTTGAACCCATTGTTTTAGAAAGGGATGTGGATTTTTTGAAATGTGTTCAGAGGAGAGCAACAAGATTATTCAAGGACACAAAAGGGTTATTATTGCCACGAAAGATTTCTGTAAATTGCAGCATCCAGAAAGTGGGCATCTGCAGAGGGACCTGATTGAAATGTTTATTCAGCTTTATGTGATTTGAATAAACTAAATGATGACTGTCATTTAACCTTTCTTAAATTACAAATACAATGGGACATAGATTTAAATTGGAAAATAATGGACATGTAAAAATTTGCTTTCAGTCACATAGTAATAGATTGATGGAACAAATTTCCACCTGTCGTTACAGTGGGTAGTGAGTAGTTAGAACAATTTATGTATATTTGTTTGGGGGGGGGGCATCTTCAAATTCTGTAAGAGGAATCAGACCACAGCTTATAATGTAGAGTGAATCATTTCTCAAAGGGCTAATAAATATTGCCCCCCCCCCAATTTTATTTGATTGATTAATTTTTTATTTAAAATATTATTTTCCACATTTATTTCTTCATTTGCTTCAGATATGTTTCTCTTTGAAAACTAATAACTTATGTAATTGATCCCACAATGTTTTAGTTAAGTTTGTTCTTAGTGTAATTCATGTTTTGCTTTATCTTTCTGACTCCTATTTCCATGTTGCTGGTCTTAACGGAAGTGCATAACATTGCATTTAATCTAAACTTCATAATAAGGAACAAAAATGGCGGGGGTGTGGAATTATTTTTGTCATGCAAATAGTGTATCAGCTTCAAAGTACTTTGGAAAGCACTGGATTACACACTATTAGAAGGGATAATCTGATGAAATGTCTTTTTGGCTGATGCTGTATAAACTTGCTTCTTTACATTATTTTGCTATTATTTTACTTTTACAGTTGCAGGGCATGATTGACAAATGTGAAATCATTAGACATGATTTTACATTTGATGGCCATGCAGATAGACTGAGGAGCAGAAGAGAACTTCTCACAATTCAGATAGCACATGGAAAATGTGTGCATGAAATCTACTATTCTTTTTAAAGACATTTATTTATTTACCTTGTTGGAATTAAAATCTCTCTCTCTCTCTCTCTCTCTCTCTCTCTCTCTCTCTCTCTCTCTCTCTCTCTCTCACACACACACACACACACTCTGTTGAAAATGAATGGGACTCGCAAAAATTAACATGCTTTGTTCCATTTCATTTCAGAAAATTTATATCCCTTTCTTTTTTTTATGAAAGATGCGATTGGTAAATATTTATATTGTTATGTAAAATAACTGGCTCATGCTTCACTGCTTTGTGACAGTTCCACTAATTTCATTTTTAAACAAGATGCTGCTGCTGTTCCTCCCTCTCACTTCAATCACATCTTTCATAAAAAAAAAAAAGAACTCCCCCCCCCCCCACCCTACACACACACTACATTCAGTGATAGATAAAACAAGGTACCAAGGATGACATTTGGTGCTCTGGTCTTTGTACCTAACTCATATGTGGTTCTTTACTTGGGCTATATTAAGGATGCCATGTTTGTGCTATCATTACCATCAAATATTGTTGAACTGAACTGTAATGAGGCAGTGTAATCACTTACCACAGATATAATGCTAAAGGTTTAGGATCAAATGAATCATCATTTTGGTGAGTGACTTGTTATTTTTAGTCAGAGGTGCAGGTGTTATAGAAAACTCTGAGATTCTCTGTACATTTGTGTATTGTCCAACAGTAATAAGTACCAACTTTCATTTCCAATATTTATGAAACTCTTTACTTTATGCTGCTTCACCCTGTTTATTTTTTAGGTTTGCTATCATTGCATATTTTGGTTGCAACATTTATGATGTGCTAAATAGATTTAATTATGTTTTCCCATATAGATTTTGATTTAAATTCTTTGCCCATTTGTTTTTGTTTCAGGGAACGAAGTGACATGCCTGTTTCCATCCAGGACGTATGTAATTGTGCAATATATTCCTGAATTTATAAGTCTAGCTTTTTTTTTTTTTTTTCTTCTAATTTTTAAAGTTTTTATCACAGTAATTGTAACAATGTATTTAAATTCATCCGTGCTTAATGTACTGTTATTTCTCAAAATGTTGTACTCATAGTATGGAGAAGTCTAGATAATGATGTATTTCTGTGCCAGCAAAATTTCTTTTGATTGTTGCATCATGCTTTTTTGACCCCTCCTCCCTCTTTCTCTATAGAAAACATGAGTTCTGCTATGTAAAATATGTTGGTAGCCGAGTTTTAAATTATGCCTCAGTTCATAAGTGAAAAGAAAAATTTTATTTTGTACCAACTGTTAAATCAGAGGATAATTTAAAAGGATTTGTATCTAAATTAAGAAATGGGAGTATGGAAAAAAAAAAAAATGTATAAAGAATTGTTGGGTAAAATCTTTGCCAAGGGTGCCTTAAAGCACATCCATAAAATATCAAATGATATCATATCTTTGTGTCTTTAAATGCCCCTATAGACTTTTGTTTTACTCATGTTTGGTGTTGTGATTCATTGTGATAGTATATTGTGATCTTTGTAATATACTATATCTGATTATTGCTTACTTTCGAAAGGAATTGGTTGTTACAGATATTAAATTAATATTTAATATGTGTTCACTGTGTGAACACTTGTTTCAGTATTAACAAAAAATATCTTGTAGTGAACTACGTGTTTGTATTTCTTTAATTCTTTGAATGATATAATGACAAATAAAGAACATGTAAGGTCATTTGTGGTTTTTGAATGATTTAAAAATGTTTGAGGCAGTCAGTGCAGAATAGGATTACCAAACAGTATCCACCTACACTTAAGTTTCATTTAAAATCATTTTTGATTTGCTTACATTTATAGAGATTTGTTTCGCATATTTTTTATTTCCCCCCCTTTCATTTTTATAATCGGTCCTGATGAAGCACAGCAACAGCATTTTTTTGTGTTGAATTTATAACTTTAATTACTTTTTTTTAAAAAATTACACAACAATAATTAACTATACCAGCAGTGGCAGTATAAAACAATTTACATTTTTATAGAAGTTATTAGTAGAAAAGGAAATTCTTCAGATTCATCTTTATTTTATGTAAAAATCTATTATGAATTTATAAAAAAGAGTTTACAGTATTAAACATTGATAAATGGCCTTGTGTGAATAAGAGATGTATTATAAAGTTGCTTAGACCTGTACTGTTTACTAATTAATAAATTTAAGTATGATATAAGCAGCTATAGAGTTCAGTATTACGTTGAAATATGTTTCAGTATCATTTTGAAACCTATTATGAATGGAACATAAATATTGATCATAATAATTTTTAATGCTTTGTTTATCTGTTACACCAAAAAGGAAAGGATAATTATTATTATTATTTAGTATTGCACAAAATTGCTTTTCGATAGTTTATCTAAAGATAGTGCATTGTTTTCTTTTAAATATCTGCATTGTTATTTAAGAGAGAATACTGGCCTAAGAATGTTGTTAAGTTGCATGTCCTGTGCACGTATATGTTTTACTACAAGGGTGAACTTGAACACAGAACTTGAATTTTAAAATAAATCATCTCCTAAAAATGTTCTACCAGTGATATTAACTTTATTCTATAAAGGCAAATTGCTAGTACTTTTAACTTACGTAGGTGGGTAGTTCTATTTAAAACTAATCGGCTCCAATATGATTATCCAGTTTCCTTCTCAAATACTGAAGCTTATGTAGAAGACCAGAATCTGCCTCATAATTCCTTTGTTTTGAGTATATGATTTTATCTTCATGGACTTCATTTATAAGTTAAACATTTAATTGTTTGATTGAATTTCTTATATGGTTTAAATGCACAGTGAAAACAAGGAGCTTTGACAGAGTCCCAGTGAAAATGTAGCTATTATTTTAAACATTCTTTCTAATTTTTTCCGTTTTTGGTCAGCAATAATACATGCACGATAAAAATAAATTCTCATTTTCCTATTGTTACTACTAGTTATTTTTTTAAGAACAATTTGTAAATCGAAGTGCAATTTTTTTTTTTTTTTTTTTTTACTTACACTGAAATCATTTATAGTGGGTGGAAGTTGGTGTTTCTTTTTGAGTTAAAAAGTAATGTGTTCATTATGAAAAGGAAATATTCTGTTATAAAACTATTTTTTAATATAACTTAAATTATAAATTTTTTTTAGCAAATAAATATCCTGCTCCTTTAAAAAATCTTTGGTAAGGCAGTATGATAAAGAAATAAAACAGTGTCCAGTGTAAGAACTGTTTCTCTGAGTGCTTAGTTTTTGCTCCTTACTCTTTGTATAACCATGCAAGTAGAATGTTAAGTTTCTGTAATTAAATTTAATAAAACGTGCAAAGCATCATTATCTTGATCCTTTATGAAGCTTGAGCGGAACTTTGAGAACTTGGTCAAAAATTTTAAATATGTGGAGAAGGGTGGGCAACGGACTTTCAAAGTGAAAGAAAAAAGTCAAGAAAAATTGGGATGCATGTCTTGCTTAAATTATCTATTAGCTTGTTAAATGGAAAATAGGAGGTTGAAAGATAAAGAAGAAAAAAAAAGAATAATAATAATAAAGTGATAAATTGAAAAATGTTTTACTGTCATTTCCTACTAGAGAGGACCCTGAATATGAAGTCTCTAGAATTCTAGCTGCTGAGATCAATGTCATTTATCCTTCATTATTTATAAAACAGAGGCTAGATTTTGTTTTCCAAAGGGGTCTTTGAATCCATGTTTAGATGCCCAACTTTAAATTTATGGAGAAATGCCAGTAGTACAGCTATATATATATATATATATATAAATATTGTGTGTGTGTGTGTGTGTGTGTGTGTGTGTGTGTGTGTGTGTGTGTGTGTGTGTGTGTGTGTGTGTGTTAAAAATTAAAGCTATCAGTTATCACAGAACAGAACTGATAGCTTTAGTTTTTGTAAATCATCATATGAAAACTTATTACAGTTTTAGCAAATCTTAAACATGGCTTTGGCAGAAATAATGCAGTATTGTATGTTATTTCACTGTTTAGTGCTTTTGGAACTGTATATACCTAGCTATACGAATAAAGGCAAACCGGAGTACAGTACAGTACGTATGATTATCTTAAATTTCAAACACGTGGCATTCTCTCCTAAAAGGAGAAATTGCTGCTTATTTTAAGTAGTGTGCCGTTACCCAGATGTTGAGTATCACATTCTCTGACAGCAGGAGGCTGTCCTCTGATTATTTGACATAAACAAATAACCATGCAAACAGAATGATTGGTTGATACCTTTAGATGCCAGACAAACATGATTAGATGCCAGACTAAATTGTGTGAAATTGATAGTGTTTAGTATTAGCAGAAGAAAAAAATATTTCGGCTAGGGCTAATAATATCTAATAGGAATCTTGTCTCTCATGGAAACTTTGTTGGCATAGTATATTGCTATTTGCCACTTGTTTGGAGAAATTTGGGTTTATTTCCTATTGAAGATTTGAGACATTTCTCAAGCCCTTTTCATTCATTTGAAGCTGCTAGTTGAGCAAAGGTTCCCCCCCCTCCACATTCCACATTTTACAGCTTGCACATCATCCAACTTATCCCATGGACACACATCTACATACAGAAACAAGCTGTTGTGCTTTTAAAATGATATTTGATGTTACAGATCTGTTCTCTGTGGTAACTTAGTTGGAACAGTACATCATTGTCTTCCATGTGTTTAGGGACATTACCCCCCCCACACACAACACTCCCTGTCCATTTCCTTCTCTTTTCATCAAGGCTGTAATCAGATATGTAGAACAAGCTAGGTTTTCTCCTCTTGTGATTTATTGAAGGTTTTTCAGCTCATATAATATGCATATTGGTCTTTGAATACATACACTTCCACAGGAAAAATATACAATATGGATATAAGTAACAAAATCTGGTGCTGTTAAATAATAATTTGAATTTTTGAGATAATCATTGTGCAGCTGGGCGATGGTGAGATGTCATAAACTTTGAAGGTGGAGTGAAGTGTTGATTCCAAGACATAATTGAATAAAAGTGCCCTACCCCCCAATAGAAAGTCAGCATTATCCACTGAAATTGAAGGTTTCTTTCTAAATTGTGTGAAATTGTGAAACTACCTACGGCTAACCCATGGTCAGTTTTCGAAGCGGACTGCTCTGACAAGTGAGGTATCATCAAGGGATGTCATCATACTTGTTTACAAAATAGTGGGTAGTTGAAATACTATATTCATGTATAGAGACCAAAAAACTTCTGGAGAAGGATGACTCAATTTAAATCATATCAATGCATCTATGAAAGGTTAATTAAAATGAGCAAGGAAGGTCTGCTGCTATTCCTTGTATGTGAGACATGGACTGGGTAACAAATAAAAAAAATTTGGGGAATAACAGAAAACTTGATCTTGGAAGTAAACTTGGAAAAGATCAAGTTTTCTGATAAGTTGCTTTCCAAGATGGCAGAGTCAGAGAGTTTGAATAAATTCAAAATATAATTGGATGATTACCTTACAGGAATAGGAATAATATGAATATTTTCCCCAACCTGCTCCTAATCAAGTCCAGTTCCTTGCATAATTTGGCCTTACTAATACTAATTATTTTTTTGGTATTTTTAAAAATGAGTAGAGCAGACTTATAAGTATAAAAGTTGCTCTCTAAAATTACATCATTGATGATATTGTTTTGCTTATTTTTTAATTATTATTATTATTTTTTTTAAGATTGTTGATGATTTCCATTTTTCACTCGTGTAGAGAGGTATGGTTTGACTTCATTTAGAGAGTAAGGATGTATTTCTTTCTACACAGTATTCAAAACAGCCCTGAAAACACTTAGAGAAATAGCACACAGTAAAGATGATATCAGCTACTCAGCCAATTGATATTAGTCAGTTCATAAGGCTTAATTACATGTAATTTGTTAAAAATTTATTTATTTAAGCTTAGGTGCACTATCAAGTACCTGTGATTAGTAATTTGTGTAGATGTTTGTAATGAGAAGCTTAATAATTTAGTCACGGATATTAAAGGGCTAGTTAGCAAGGCAAGGCTAGTTAAGATAGCACTGCAATATTTTTATTTTAGTTATTATTTGAAATGTAGGAGCAAAACTTTTATAATTAGTTTGTAAAACCTAACCAATTTGATACACACATCTGGGTTGTATCCATATTCTAGATAAAGTTTTTCCCCTGAATTTCAAGTCACTTTCATTTAAAATAAATATAATGTAGTGTGATCATAAGTAACCTTTGAGTTATTGTAACTAGCTTTTTAGTATCTTTAATTCAAAATAAAATAGTGCAATGTTTAATGTAACCAGCTCTATGACAGCCATTTAATAACATTGATTGGTCACTAATTGTCATCTCTATATTCTTGCTGAGGTTTTTCTCCTATTCAATAATTACTTCAAATAAAATAGTGCAACCTATCATAACTTGTTTTTTTTTTTTTTTTTTTGACCCATCTGATTCACATAATTTGATTTAAACCAAAAGTAATAAAGCATTTCTTATAAGTAATTCTTACAATCACCTTATCACTTCTAGACTTGAAAATTATATCTGTGAGGATTTCAAAATGTAGTTCAAATTGTTATATGAAATAGTTGGGGTGTGAGGATGTTTTTTATTCATCTGTTTTCGATAAACTCAATTTTTGCCCAGAAATGTATATGGATTGCGGTGTTTTTTTTAATCTGTAATTAGAATTAATTATTCCCATGTTTGTCTTTTTCCCAAGATCCAGAAAATACTGATTTTTGGAAAAATTAACCCAAAATCTGCATGTCTAGATCCCAGTAGACATAATACTGATCCAAAATCAGCATTGTTTTTTCCCAGCTGTGTTAGGAATAGACATAAAAGTAACTGCATTCACTTTTAAATAAGGACAGGTAAATATCATAGATGGACTTAGGCATTGAGTGTAGTGACTTCCAACAAGGAGCCATGATGGAATGCATAGTTGCCAACTCTTTGGATTTATGATGCTTTTTTTAAATTCAGTTTGACTTTTCTCAATCTCACTGTAGTAGTGTAGTTAGTGACAAAGAATTTCGTTGTCTTTTCACAAAAAAAAAAAACTATTTCCCATCTTCTTTTCAGAAATAAAAAATTATAATAAATAATATAAGTATTATTAAATATTTATTATAAATAATAAATATAATAATATACTAATACTAATAAAATATGGTAAAATTGAATTATTTTAAAATTTTGCAGATTCTGTTTATTTTTGTTAATGAATTGGTCGTCCAGTTTGTCTTGGTAATTTACAGTGCAAAATAGAATACTGGCGATAGTAGCATTGTTTTGCCTTATGTGCCATACTTTCATAGTACTTGTGTTAATCAAGCTAACGAACAATGTGTATAATAAAAATAAATTTTCTGTTTATACTACGGGACGACCAAACGGTCAGAGGAGTTCACAAGATAGACAGAATACAAGAAACAGCACCGTATTCAGCAGTCATAGACTTGAACCTCAGTCACTCAAGGCACGTGTACTTATGCACCCACGTGCCTGACCACTAGGCTACGGCAGCCTTCTATTAATGAAATGTCCAAAGAAATTTTAGAAGACAGCATGTAAGATTTTCCATGTATTGTAAAATCTGAAAAAGGTAACACATTTGCTGTGTGTGTGTGTACTGTTTTGACGAAAGACTGTGCAATCAGATATTTGAAAACAATTAAGCATAATCACAGCATACTGCAAAATTAGGCCTTGCATTTTGTGTTGACAGTGATATATGTGGAATTATCCACATATAGCACGTACGTGCTATATGTGGATAATTTTGTTGGCCTTTCGTCTTTTGAGTTTCAGTTTTCAGTTTTGTTCAGTGTTTTGGGGGATTTTGTTGGCCTTTCGTCTTTTGAGTTTCAGTTTTCAGTTTTGTTCAGTGTAGTGTGAAGTGCACAATGTCTTCTCGTAAACATTTAACTTTAAAAGATAAAGTCAAGCTCATTAATGCGTATGAATGGCAAAAAAATAGTGTTCGCAGTCTCGCTGAAAAATTCAAAATCGGGAAGACGCAGGTAAGCGACATCGTAAAGGGGAAAAAAAATGAACTGCTCAAACAATTTTGGCAACACGGAAATGATCACGTTCAAAAATCATTCCCGAAAACTGATGGACTTCAAATTGACAATGTTACGTATGAGTGGTTTTGTCACGCACGTGCTAAAAAAATTCCCATTAATGGGCCTATTATTAGGGAAAAGGCTTTGGAGGTTGCGAAATCTATGAGTAAATGAGTTCAAAGCTTCTGTGGGATGGCTATACAAGTTCAAAACTCGGCTTAAATTTCTTGGAAAACCGTAAGTGGTGAAGGTGGATCTGTTGATACTGGGGTTGTAACAGAGTGGACCGTCAAATTGGAAGATTTATGTCGTGATTTTGAAGCTAAGGATATTTACAACTGTGACAAAACAGGGTTGTTTTTTTAAAGCTCTTCCTGAAAAAACAATGAGTCTAAAAAACGAAAAGTGCCAGGGCGGAAAAATTTATAAGGAACACTTGACTGTACTATTGTGTACAAATATGCTTGGAGACTGAACAACCTCTTGTTATAGGAAAACCACAAAATCCTCGTTGTTTCAAGGGCATAAAGTTGAATCTTTTGAATGTTGACTGGAAGTCTAATAAAAAAGCGTGGATAACACGAGATATCATGAGCGAATGGATAAGTCACTTTAACCAAAACATGATTCGTCAAAACAGAAAAATTATTCTTTTCATGGATAATGCTGCATCTCACCCGCACATTGAATTGTCCAACACTCAAATCGTTTTTCTGCCACTAAACACATCTGCAGAGTGTCAGCCCCTTGGATCAAGGGATAATAAAAAATTTTAAACTTCACTACAGAAAACGTGTTTTAAGACATCTCATTGCAAACATGAACGATGTAAAATGTGCGAGTGACCTTGCAAAGAAAATCAGCATCCTAGATGCAATTCAATGGATTTCCTCTTCAGTAAACGCAATTAGAAAACAAACTGTCGTGAACTGTTTTGTAAATCTGGCTTCTCAAACTGAAAAATTGAAGTTGCGAACAGCAATGTGGAGCACCAAGAAGAACAAGAACTTCAACATCTATTGATAATGTTCGATACTTCCGCTACAAGTGACCCTGGCTACAAAGATATAGACTCGAACCTCACTACAGAAGATGGTGCTCTAGATATCAATGACATTATCATCGATATTTTTCAAGAAGTTCCTCATGAGGATGAAGAAATGGAAGGAGGTCATTCTGTCGAAGAACATATTAACGACGAACCACCGATGAAAATAGAAGAAGCACTCATATAAATCAATCGTTTAAAAATTTTTCGCCACTGAAGAAGATACTGAAGGACTTTCGATGGTTTCTTCACTCCAAACAAATGTTGAAAACAAAATTATCAGCCGGAAGAAGGTGCAGAAGAAAATAAATGATTACTGTATGTATTTTTCTTATGATAAAGTCATAATATGCATAGCACAATTGTATATATATATTATTTACAAAAATATTGTTCAAAATCTGTATATATTTTAATTTAATTTTACATTAAATGTTTTTTTTAACGATTTTTCTTTCTTTTTTTTTTCTCCCTCAGACTTGTTAGCGGACACTTCTCTCTAACGGACACATTTTCGTTCCCCATGGCTGTCCGTTAAAGGGAAATTTCACTGTAGTATTATTTATAGGTATATAACTTCAGCAAAGTTTGCGGCACACTTGTCATCTTATGGCGGCACACAGGTTGCGGAACTCTGAATTAGACTAATAGAACAGCGGCAACCTTTGACAAGTCTGTTTAAAGAAGAGGTTATAAGTGGTGAGAAAAGTACTATGAGAACTTTTTTTATGGTTATCAAACTGAAAAGTATAACTGGCACAGAGTCATTCAAATCCATTTCATGGTTCAAAAGTTTTGAAAGAGGATAACTTGAATTCAAGATAAAGAACTTATGAATTGCAACCTTCTGGTAAGGGCAGCCCTGAATGGGTCCAGCAAGCTGATAATTCTAGGCATATATTATCATCAGTTGTGCAGAAAATCTGTTCATGTTTTTCTCTTTTGTGTGAATAAAGCAAATTACTGGTTTATTTTAAATGTTATTCCAACTATGTTTGAAAATTCATAGATAGCTCTTTAATCCAAATTATCTCACCTTTTTGTACAGCGGTCATTACTCCTGGATATATTGAAGAATATTATATGCACATTTATTTTACCATCAGTTTTCAAACCTTTCACTTCCATTTTTGAAATTGTTTATCACAGTAGACTAAACCAGAAGGATGATTCTGATTTTTTTACAGGCATTTCTGCTGCAAATGCTTAAGGTCGTGGAGCATCTAAAAGAAGAAAAGAACATCCTGTTCTTTTGCCTGTGAGGATGTACTTTATGGTTGCACGTGACTGGACCATTTCTATCAGTATTTGGAAAGTTAACATCCTCTATGTGACCTGATGATTTATTAAATTTGTCTGACTTTCTATATTGTGTAGTGATTTTCCAGAAATCATGAAAGATCTGAATGTTTTATATTTTATTATTATTTTCCAAATGACATGTAAGCATATATTACCAGTTGAAATGATTATAAACTTAAATTCCTACATTAACAAAAACCATTTTTATTCAATTACAGTAATACCCCGACTTACGCTACCCCGACTTACGCGAACTCGGAGTTACGCGGTTCTTGATTTTTTTCGTTTGGCAACGCTGCCGCCCACTATCTTCAAGGTCGTTTTTCATATGTTATCGATATACGGTGCGACGGCGGAGAATGAGAGCGAAAGATGAACAAAATTCAACTTTGTTCCTTTTATGTTTTTTTATATCAGTGAAGGGGAAACACATTTCACCATAATAACGTAAAAACCAACACAATTCCAGCTATCGGTATAATCGCAAATGCAATTAGATCGAGTTTACTACCAGTTTATAACAGATTTCACTAGCAGAAACGCAACTGGATTTTTATTGTTTTATGGTAGTAACCCCTAGAAATGTGAGGTGTTAATAGTGTATCCCTGCCTTTATGGTGTTGTTTATTCAGTTGCTACATGCGCGCAGCTTTGTTTATGCGTATCAAGCGTGCCTCCTCGTTTTGTAATTGTGCTTTATTCCCTAAAAATGAGTAAAATACTTAATTAAAAGGTGTGAAAAGGAAGCGTCCTGGTGAAGACACTGCAGATTCAGAGAGAAAAAGAAAGGCAATTATCGATAAACAGAGGCGGACTGGATCAAAAATTTTTACCCGGGAAAATTTATAGTGGCCTCATACTATGGTTTATGGCCAAAATCACACTGGCCCACCGGGGTTTCCCCGGTAAGGCTTATGGCCAGTCCACCTCTGTCGATAGAGAAAAAATATGAAATTGTGAAACGCTTTGAGCGAAATGAAAGACCATGTGATATTGCACGTGCTACAGGCCTAAATGAAGCAACGGCGAAAAGCACATGACAATTGCAAACTTGACAGGTTGAAAATTGAAAAGGGCTCAATTGTAAAGGGCTTAAAAATTTTAGAAAACATAGACTCCAACGAAGAACGCGTTATAGCTACAAAGCAAGGAATAAAAAAAATTATTAGCTTGCTACGAAGAAATTCTGCGTGAAAAAAAGAACGCGCTGTGTCGTCAGATGAATTTGTTAGATTTTATGAAGCCATCGACATCGAAATAACTTTTTTACGTAAGTCATTTGTTTTTTTTAATACATATTTTGTATTAATATGTATAAAGAACTGCAATTTTATTAATATTTTTCTTCTAAACTAGTGTTTTTGTTAGTCCTTGGTCCCAATTAAGCAAAATTTATATGTATTTATATGCAAAGTTGTACCCCGACACGCGATTTTCGTCGGACCCACCTATCGCGTAACTTCGGGGTATTACTGTACTAGCATTGTAATGGCATATCCTTTTCCTCACTTTGTGATGGTTATGTCTTCTGAAGAATAGGATATATAAATGCCTTCAACGTCGGAATGCATTTAATAAGTGTGGTTATTGTTTACTGATGGAGTGATTTTATTCAATCATTTTAACCTGTTGTATTATTTTTTCTTATCATGTATTGAGAACCTCACAGGCTTTGTGAAAATGATTTATTGGAATTCTCTCCCTCGTCGTTGTGAATCCAGTTGATATTTGATCGCGATACAATAATTTCACATTTTATTTGAGTTTAGTGCAGGGCACCCAGTGGTTTTTTGGCCAGGGGCCAAAAGAGATAATGCTGGTCACAGGCTATATAGCCTATCATTGAAAGCAAGCTACGGACTAGAAGAATGGTTCCTTACCAGTAATTATTTTTTGAAATAAATTATAAGTATAAATGTTTTTTCATATATGCTGAATGCTTATTTGCATTGTTTACCATAGAGCTCTAGCTTTCTCAGAGAAAAGTGTACAGATGGAAAAATCCTTAGTATGCAAATGTTTTGGAAGTGTACTATACTGGCCAGCAATCCAGAGGCAGTATCTCATTATAAACTTTGTGTGTAAAATTTAGTGAAATTTAGTTTTGGGATGAAAGTTTGCATTTACTAAATGCCGTTTTTTTTTTTTTCAATAAGAATTTCCCAAATCTACTTCCTGAAAATTATAGGATACTTGCACTTAGTGTAGGTTGACAAGCTTCATTATCTGCATTGGGAACATGGGTATTCTGCTTACTGGTTACAGATACTTAGAAAGCAACTTGACCAGCACAAGTTCTCATTATTGTTCTTACATTGTCTCATGTGGTTGAGTAATTTTTCTAGGAAGTGTATTAAAGCCAGAAAATAAGCATGGCTTTTTGTGTGAATTGAGGAAACTGTAAACATATTTATTCAAGTTCCAGTTCTTCAGATCAGAAATTAATCCTTGTGGGGGCTCTCCCCCAATCATATGGGGTAGACATAGAGGGCAATAACTGTGGGAGAAAAGACTTGCTTAAATATTTGCCATCACTCTGGGCCTTTACCCATGCCAGTTGGTATGTGTGAATTGAGTGGCAAATATGCAAATTGGGTTGCTAGCACTGAAAAAAAAAATTTAAGTATATTTTAAAAAAATTGATCAAACACCAAAATCTACCGGAGAAAAGACTTGCACAAACCAAGAACTTTAATTTCTATGCATCTGCCATATTGCCTTCATTCCCCCAATCAGTGCTTGATCCGCTGACAACCAGCAAGTTGAAACTTCATTTCAGTAAGCAGGAAGATTAACACAATTAGTGATGACCAATCCTAACACATTGTTACTCTGTGGAGCTGCTGGTTTAAGGAAAGCAGGCCACCTGCATTCTATGGCTAAGTAATTTGGGAGTTAAGCAAGTGTAGTGTGAGATTCAGGAGGGTTGATTCCTATTAATTTTTTTACACTTTTTGCAGCAGTTGACAGTCAGTATTACAGCAGCCAGCTTCTGAATGATGTGCACACAGTAATTTACCGGAAAACACATTTGAAACGACATTGGTAACCTGTGTTGCCAAATTACTGACGTTCCCTCCTTTGCATGATAGATTTAGCCCAGTGACTTGTCACTTGTTGGGACAGAAATACAGGACAGTTAATGAACTCCAGTCCGTTTTCCTGAATTGGCTGCACAACCAGTCCTACTTTTTTCTGTGTTGTAATGAATGAATGCTTTCCAATCAAGGGAAAAATTTCAGTACAGAGGAAGAGAATTATAAAAAAGATGAATATGTTTTGTACGTGGTTTTTTTTTTTATGGAAAAAAAAAAAAAAAATGAAAGTCCAGCTTAACCTTTAACCAATTTCATAAGTGGTAGAAGTCGGGTACTAGATCTCATGAATGTGAGGGTAGTCCAAGATTTCAAAGCCACACTCATGCAGTGCAGCCACGGTAATGGCAGACTTGTGAGCAAGCACAATATATTGGTGGAAAAGACTTCTTTGCTATGTTTGGCTTGGTATTTTCTTTGAAGCGTTTCATGCAAATGCCTCACAAGAACTGCATAATATGCTATTTTGACTGTCTGGCCTTTCCGAAGATAATCCTTTAGATCAGCATCTCAAAAAACTGATGCCATTACCTTATAGGCAGAAGGAATTGGCAAATGAAAAAAAATAAGATCTGTGTTTCCATTGTTTGGACTACTTTCTTTGGCTTTTGGTCACAAACCTCAAAAGGAATGCTTGATCTGTTTGAAAATGATGCAAATGTTCACTTCACTTGGCAGCTCTTGTGTGTTTTTGAGATGCTGTTATTATGTGGTACCTACTCACATTCAAATGACATGCTCACGATGTTGACAATATACAAAATTGTCACTCGTTGATCACTGATTACCAGATCATGCATGCTTTCAATGAATTTTGGAGTGATGAACATTGCAAGTCTTCCACAAAGTGGTTCCATCTTCCAAGCTCTACTTTCCTCATTTATTTTCTTCTGCCCTCTTCTTAACCGTGGAATAGGAAGGTCATCCCCAATGTTGTTACCATATCCTTTGGTGTTGCATTTTTTCCAAATATTGGATGGCTGTACAGTGACTGATTTTTCTCAATCCTTACTGATTTGCACAACTTATTTGACTTCAGGACTTGTAATTAAAAAAAAGATTTTACTGAAACTGCATGAAACTTGAGTATCTCACATGTAAGAGCTATTAATTAAACTGGCTTCTTTTAGAGCGATTCTAGAGTTGAAAGAGAGTATCTGGGGGTATCATTCTGGATGCAGGACTGATTTTCTTTGGTAGGGTGTATTTGAAATTTGTGCAGAATGAGTAGCTGTTCATAGGGGAGAGAAAGTTGTGAGAAAAAAAGAAAACCAATTTATTTAATGCTGAGGATGCATTATTTGAGATGTTTTTGTGCCAAGGGAGAGAAATTAATTTAATGCAATATAAAGATCACACCATGGCAAATTCATCAATCTCAATTAATTCAAGAATATGGCAGGCAGCATTTTAACTTATGTCAAGGAACTGGTCTTGTTGTACAGATCCCCTATCCAAAATATTTTATTGATTCATACATTGTCCCCTGGCATGGCAACTCTTCTAAACCAATGCATCACAAATACACAAATTAGAAGACGAGAATAAACAGAGCTATGAAAAGATCTAAACACTCCATATCAGTTTCTCCAATTACCACTCAATTGTTATTAATGTGATTTGTTGTTTTACTTGCTTCAAAGGTGATATTTATTCATATGTCCACTCTTATATTCCTAATTGGACAATTCTTAACCTGCAACTCCTTTTTTTTTTTTTTTTTTTGTTAATCTTTACTAGCCTACAGTCAATTTATCCCATTCTGTCAAATTAATATCCACCCTCTATTGTTCTTCCTTTTCTATAAATATATCAGAACTTTCTGACTTCCTGTCTTTGAAACATTGCTTTCTCCAATTCAACTGTCTTAAAAGGGAAGTAATTTTTATAGCTGATTTTAATGTACACAACACTAGATGGCATCAGTTTTCTACTTGCATGGATCCAGTGGTAGATATGTTGAGTCTTATGTGGTTATGAATGATCTCAAACAACTTGTTCATTTACCCAATACCAAAAAATATATTATACCTTTGCATCACTAACAACTCTCCAAAATACACCGTTAATATTAGTGCTAGTCTAGGTACCTGAGATCACAACTTGTTGATGGCTTCTTCAACAGGGCCTCTCTCCCGTGGCTGTTCCCAGCCCCTTTCCCTTTGTCTTTGCAAAATGCAAAGTTTTTAAATTACTGTTTTAAATATTCTGATCCTAATGTTTGCTAAGATCATCTGCAAAATAATTCTTGCAAGGATAAAATCTTTTATTCCTCAGTATCGTCAAATCTCATCCTAAACCATACTTTCTGATAAATATTCTAAAGCTATTCAAGATAACATAATATATCTCACTTGAGTTATATCCATAACTCTGCTTTTATTTTCTGCCCACACTAAAGCTAGCAGCAGTTGTAAATAAAGTTATTAATTGATTCAAACTCATTTTTTAACAAACTAAGAGTAAGAAATTTGTTTACTATCTAAAGGTGTCAAGCCTGGTCTCTAGGTAATGCTTATTGGCTGTAACTTCTGCCCATCCATTGCTACCACCTCTGTTACAACCCAGTGGTTCTACTGTATCCACAGCCAAAGATAAAGCTGAGTTCATAGCATTCTTCTTCTAACTCTTTCATCAGTGACTAAATGTCATCTTATACAGAACACGGCAAATTCAATGCCTCCCACTCATTTTCTCATAAAAATACATCAGAAATATCCAGAACAGTCTTTATGATCAGGTCCAGATGGCAGTTGTCCACTTACTGTTAAATCCTTTGCTCCATTCCTACTTTTCCTGTAAAGGATGAGAAATCTCATCTTTCCAATTATTACTCCATTACACTTATCTCTGTTAGTTCCAAAGTAATGGAGAAATTCATCAAATGCCATCCATTTAAAAACCTTCCATCTGACAAATAATCACTTATGTAGATTCCAGTATTGCTCCACCGGTGATACTTTGGCCTAAGTTATTGTTTTGGAGAGATTCAGAAGAAAAGTTCACTGAAACCAATGTTTGTGGTTTTGTTTGGTATAAAAGCCTTCTAAATCAGCTTCAGTCATAATTTACCTTCTGCACTTTGGAACCAAGTAGCCAGATTTCTTCCCGACTGGTCTTATAGGGTGATGCTAGATGGTTCCCTTTCTACCAACTAATTCCAATGTTCTTACAAACTTGCTCTGCACAAACATCTTCAACTTCTCAAAAATCCACCGCTAGTTTGTTAAATTCCCTCCTCCAGTTAATTTTTCTATGGGAGTGGTGAAATTTGTATGAAATCTGTGTGTTTCTCCCACATTCATCTTTGATAACACTTGATTTCTAGATAGAATAAATATCTTTATTGGGGATTAAACACTAGCATTTAATCTCAGGTAATGCACCATAAAAAAAAACACCATTTAAATTTAAAAAAAAAAAAATATCGAAATGTATATGGAATTTTGTTATGTTGAGAAATTTTCATATTTTTGTTTCCATACATGGTGAAATAATAAAAAAATATATGGAGCAAACAACCACTCTCCTTGGTATTTAGCACTGTTTTTTCAGTGAATAGGGAACTTTGGAATGGGTACGGAATTAGTATCCATATAGGATATTCTCTTGGAGGAACATTATATCTATTTAAAAATATAAAATATTTCTTTCGTTCACTGCCAACAAAAAACAGTTTAGTTAATCTACACTGTGCATTATATTTCAAGCACATTAGCAAATAGTAATAATACCAATTAAAAAAAAATGAAGCAACATGGTTTTATGCACAAATCAAAAACATTTTGTTTTCTGTTCATCTAGCTTACAATGTATTCATTTCTGCAATCAACACATGGTAAGAAACAAAATATCCAGTACTCTAGCTACAATATAGAGTATATGGATAGTCTATGTGATTGTGTGAAGAAAAGAAATAATTGTAAGATTCCTGTTGGCCTAATTTTATTGAAATTTAGAAAGGCTTGACAAGTCATTCTCAAAGAACTATTATGTGTGGATGGACTGGTGAAGACAATAGGCACCTCAGGCCTATGCATCTGAAAACCTCTTTCATCGTGATTAGAGACAAAATACGACTTTTTGCACCATAAGAATTTGTTTTAATATACATATGTTGAGCACATATTTCTTTTCATTTTGAAGTACATGCTGGGTTTTTTTTTTTTTTTTTGAGGGGGAGATATTTTGTGGAACACACTGACAGTGCTCACCAATATACAGTTTTGAGTGCAAGTTAAGTGAGGTATTCTCATGTGACCCATTTCTAGTTGATAATCCTAACTCAATTGATGATGTGTTTGTTTGTTCCAGGTGTATATGTAGTGGTCCAATAAAATTATCTTGATGCATAGCTAGATGAAACTGAGTAACTGAAACGTGAGTGACTGATCCCCCAGAGTCATAAAACTGGGGGGGGGTCATCAGTGGTTTAAGTATCTAGTGACCTGTTAGGTAATGCTCTCCTGAATCTTGCCCAGAACAGAAGAGTTAAGAATAGCATTCTCATTTAAAAAGAGTTTTATAAGGATGGGTTCACTGCCATGAGCAACAGTTGATTATGTTACCAGTCTGTTGTCAGTTTTAGGATGGGCTGGAGTAAAGAGTATTATTCATAAGTAATGCTTTAGGTTTACGATGGGAACTGATTTTTTTTTCAACATTCTTTGCATCATCATCATCATCGTGGCATTGTTGGTATCATAGTTTCTCTGTGTTTTTGCAATAATGTAGTTTTTCACTGTGTCTTTATTATCCCAAAAAAATTACTGAAACTTTTTTTTTATTATTCTGTGAATTTATTTGTTATTAATGAATGCTGCCATAATAAACACACCCAAGAATAGTTTGTTGTAATTGTAAAGTTAAAACAAACACAAAAAAAAAAAAAAGCAATACTTATACCGCAAGTTTTTATTTCCAGTTCAGTGCATATGATATGGTCCAGGGATGATGCCCTTTCTCTCAGTTTAGAAAGCAATAAAGATTAATAAAAGAACTTCAAGTTTTATTAAAAATATCATTAAAGATTTATTTTCAAAGAAAAATATAAGTACAGGATAGCAGCTCTTCTAACTGCATCATTATTATCACTATCATTAGCCTAGAACCGAAACCAAATCAATTTTTCCACTATCAATAACTGAAAAATCAAATGAAAAGTTGGATTCATATGGTCCATGTCAATTTGTTGCAAGGTAATTCGTTGTACAACATTTCAGAAGTGACAGTTCGGTGTATGAGACAATTAGGTTAATCACATTTTGCTGTTTGTGACAATTTGGGGAAATACAGTTTGTGGCTATGACAGTTTGGTGTATCACACAGAAATCAGAAATTAACAAAATAAATGGAGGCAAAGGTTTTAGGAAATGAGAAATTTGGTGAATTAGAAAGGAGGAATGCAGAATTGAGAAAATAATGCATTTTTATCCATTTATTTTGTATAAGAGGATTCAAGCATCCTTCTCATAGGCTGGTTGGAAAGTGAGAAATGCCTATTTCAGCATGACCATCCAAATTGTAATACCTTTATCCAGAGAATATTACAAGGGCTGTTCAATAAAGAATGATCATTAAATTTCCTGAATAACCGTACTGCTTGCTTTTTGCAGCTAAGCTGCCGAATTTGTGGAGGAGGAATTGTTGAAGTTAAACATAAGAAAGGTACCTGGAGTGGATGGGATCTATTCAGTTATATTAAATGCAGTGGCAAAGGAAGTAAGGAAAGCCTTAGCCATAATTATGAGAGAATCCTTGGACTCAGGGGAAGTCCTCACGGACTGGAGATGTCCAAATGTATCCCAGTTCACAAAGGGGGAATAAAAGGCTGACACAAGTAATTACAGACCAGTTAGTTTAACTTCCATTCCGGGAAAAATAATGGAATCGCTGGTTATAGATGCACCGCAGGATCATCTAGATGAGGGGTGGCCAGGAAGTCAGTCGCGGCTTTAATTTGGGTCGATCATTATGAAATTTAAATATATATGAAAAACTCCAGGGACTTACATCTGATGAGTATGTGCTTGGCACACTCAGTGTCCTGAGCTGGATATCATTTTTCTCTTTCTTGGTGATTCCCTTCTACTTTTGTCTCTCTCTCTCTCTCTCTCTCTCTCTCATGGTAATTCAGAAATTTTTTTCTTTTTTTGGCTGGTGCAGCAAGAAGCCTCAGGCTTCCTTGAATCATATGGCTAATAATAATAGATTAGTCAAAATCTAAATGTTGTTGTTATTATTATTCAGCACTCCACCGCATACACTTCACCTAATAAAATCCGTTGAACCACGTAACTACTCTTGCAGCTGCCAGGCTTGTCTAGTGAAAATTCATGCAGTTATGTTGTGGAGAGCATAGTGTATGTGTCAAATTGCTATTTAGCTTACTGGACAGTAAGCTAAATAACAATTCGACACATTAGTGAAAATTCATGTAGTTACATTGTGGAGAGCATAATGTAACTACGTGAATTTTCACTAATTTAATTTAAAATGAATACTACGAAAAAGATTAAAACGTATCATTTCATCAAGAGTGGGAACTAGAATACTTTTTTGTAATGATAAAAGAAACATGTTTAATTTGCAATACTTCTGTGGCTATACCGAAAAAAAAAGGAAATTTAGAAAGGCACTTCAAATGCACTCCATGGTAAATACCAATCATATTTTCCACAAAATTTCTTCATGACACCTAATTTACAATCTTAAGCAGTAACTGTAGCATCATTTAAAGTGAGTCATCTTGCAAAAAAATGCAAACTAATTTATGATGGTCAATTCATCAAAGACGCATTTTTAGAAAAAGCAGATTCTCTTTCTGAAAATTTTAAGAACAAAAATGAAATTAAAAGTGCTCTTCAAGATCAGCAACTATCTCAAAATACTGTGATGCGACGCATCAAAAAAATGAGTAAAAATGTGAGTGAACAATTGCGTGTTCATATTGCTAATTGTGTGTCATTTTCTTTACAACTGGATGAATCTACAGACGTCAGTGATACAGCTTAATTGCTCATTTTTATTCGTATGGTTTTCAGTGATTTTGCCACTAGAGAAGAAATGCTGAGTATAGTTTCATTAAAAGAAATAACTAGAGGTCTTGATATGTTTAACGCATTCAAAAATTTTATTGAAAAAAATTAAATTACCACTTTTTAAGCTCGTATCAATAACAACAGATGGAGCTAAAGCAATGCTGGGGCATCTTAACGAATTCCTCGCATTGTGCCAAAAGGATGATGAATTCCGAGGTATTTTTAAGTTACCACTGCATCATCCACCAACAAGCATTAGCCACAAAAGATTAAATACTAAAAGTGTTATGGACATAGCTTTCAAAATCGTGAATTCCATCAGAGGACAATCTCTTTAAAGGAGACTTTTCAAAATGCAACTCGATGAAAATGAACCTGATCTGATATGAGGTGGCCGAGTCTCAATAGGTCTCTACGGAGATTTCGAAATATGCTGAATGAAATTAAAAAAATTTGTTGATCAAACTTTTTTTTATGGAGATGATTATCAGGAGCTGCAAGATATGGAGCGGTTGTGTAATCTGGCTTTTTTTTTTTTTTTTGTCAGATTTTACCAGTAAATTAAGTAATATGAATTTGGATTACGAATTAAAAATAAAAATGTGGGTGACATGATTAGTAGTATTTCTGCATATAAATATCAATTTTTGGCAATGGCTAAGGATCTAAAAGAAAAAAAAATCGATCATTTTGTAAATATGCAAGATATTTGCAAAAATATCCTGTTTTTGAATTTAATAGTGAGTAATATGTTTCTGAAATTGAGAAAACTGTGGATGATTTTGAAACCAGATTCAGTGATTTTAAAACAGTTGAAGGCATTGTTCAATATAATTCTTATCCATTTAATGTCGACTTAGATACAAAACAAATTTGCTGAGATTTTCACACGGAGAAAATATTACTTGAAAATGAAATTGAAAATGAAATGATTACATTGCGAAACGATATCTTCCTAAAAGCCTGATCATCAGAAAAAGATTTTTGGAAATAGGTTTGCCGAGAAAAGTACCCAAATGTAAAAAAATGCAGTGAACTTTTTTAAATTCCTGTTTTTGTTCCACCTATCTATGTGAATCAGCTTTTTCGTATTTGAAACAAACAAAGACGAAGAATTGCTCTACTCTTACGGACTTACATGCAGAAGGTTCTCTACTGTTGGCCTTATCAAGTATATCCTCGATTTTGAAAGCTTGGCAGATTACATGAAGACACAAACTTCACATAAATTAAAAATTTAAATAGGTATGAATTTATAATAAGAATTCTGAATTCTATTTAATTTTAAAATTTATAAACAACATTTTTCAATATGTGTAGATTAACTTTTTTAACCTTGTGCAATGAAATTCTTGAGATGGTAGATTGCGGCATATTTTGAAGGAAAAATGTAGATCACGTCAAATTAAGTTGGCCACCCCTGATCTAGACAGGACTGCAGTAATAATTCAGACACAGCATGGGTTTGTTAAGGGACAAATTTGATGATACTATGTGGTGGTTACAAAGGAACTAGATGCAAAAAATAATTTTGATATATAAAAATTTACCTTTAGCAAAAGGCAAATATTTGTGGAAATGGCCTTTAGCCAGCTGGTGGTTAATGGCTGGAACAAACTTCTGTCTGTCATTTTGGAAGTTGATAGCTTAAATTCAAGGAGGAACTGGACAAACGCTTAGAGGGAATGGACGTGTGAAATTGTTTTTTTTGGGCTGATGATATATATAAGCTCGTATGCTTGCTTTCTTGCATCACATGCCTCCATTACTACTACTACTACTATATAAGACCAAACAAAGCTGCATCACACAGCAGCTGTTCAGTTGGCTTGTGTTTATGGTGTGACCTGGGCGGTTGGTCTAGTTTATGCCAGTTGAGTTTCGCCTACATAACAATGGACGAGACACATAAAAACAGTATGGTGCTCTCAAATGTTGCATGCAGTCTCAAGAAAACATCAGCTGAAGCATATGAAATGTTAAAAGAGACTTATGGTGAATCTATGCTTTTACTTAACACCACTCTCTCACAAAAATTAGTGGTCCTGGAGCTCCAAAAATTCTGTCACCATAGAAACCATAAACACTGCTCTGTTAATTGTCAGAGAAGATTGTTATAACAGTAAGGCAACTGGCAGAGATGTAGAGAATATCAGTAGGAAGGACTCGTGGTATTATCCATGACTATTTTCACGACATATTTGTGGATGCTGGGTTTCAACACTACTCACACCCGAGCAATATCAAGTTTGCATGGATGTTTGTCAGGAGTTGCAACAGAAGGTTACTGAAGGGGATGAGTTTCTGCACAATGTGATAACAGCGGATGAGACAAAGCTTCATCATTTCAGCCCAGTAAGCGAAAGAGCTGTGTTCGGGAGTTTACGTCATCGCCAACACCGAAAAAAGCAAAAGTTGTGGCTTTTTCGGGAAAGGTTATGGTAATCTTTTTTTTTTTTTGTCATTCACGGAATGGTAAATGTTGGGCCATGTCATATGACTGTTATGGGTGCATTATGGCCATGTTGCCCTTGTGCTGTAAAGCTCTCAAACAATGACTGTTACGGGACCTTACTACAGAACTGTATTGTGCATTTTGTTGGATCACAACTGCACGCAGGTGGGTGGATGCTGCATCACGAAAGTGTGAGATGTTGCATTTCTTGTATCGTCATTGAGTACTTAGCTAGCATTAATGTCAGATGTGTTTCTCACCTACAGCCCTGACCTTCACCCTACGAATTTTTTTTATTTTTATTTCCAAAGTTAAACAAGGAGCTGTGATGGAAGTGTTTCCAGTGATCAGAAGTTGTGAAGATGTCAAGGTGATTTTCAAAGGCATGTCAGAAAATGGCTTCTACTATGTTTTTGAAGAATGATAGAAATGTTGGAATAAGTGCATTTTATCAAATGGGGGACTACTTTGAAAAGGACCATCAAAATATGGATGATTGATAAAGGTATGTTGTGAAAAAAATTATGATTATTCTTTATTGAACAGCCCTTGTATAATATATTAAATTTTTTAAACATAATTACTCTGAATCCTATGCTTTCTAGGAGCATTAATTGGTTGAGGATTGGGAAGTTAGAAGAAATTTATTGGTGTAGAAAACCAGGTTTTCCAACCCTCAAACAATCCATCTTTGTAGACAGCATGTGGCTCAATATCCTAAAAAATTACTATTATTCTTAATTTTTTTTCCTTTTAGTTTGTGTTAATAAATGTCTTCCTCACTGTAGATCAGCGTTTCCCAAACTTTTTTAGTCACCGAACACTTTTCATCTCACAACATATTCATGGAACACTTATAAAACACAAGTTTAGCGGGAACCAAAGAACTGTTGCTAATATTTTATTACATATGATGCATTGTACATCAGGAACATCGTTATTTCCAACACATGTAAAGCCAAAATTCAAATAACTGTCATTATACTTTCGTTTTCATTTATTAGTTGGTTCCTGTTTTTTCACTTTTGAATTTTGGGGAACAAAAGGCTGCAATTGTTCATCCTCACTTTGAAGTGTGACGATATTGTGTTCGTTTTCATTGACCACAGTCGCACTACTAGAAGTACTTTGCTTCTTGTTTTAAAGATCCTTTTTTAAACCACAAATCCATGGTCACATATTTTAATAATAATATTTTGAAATACTAATAATTATCAAAAAAAAATTTATACAAGGAAGTGAATTTAGTTATTGATATCGGTTTGCTTCCTTTAACCTGTGTACTCCATGCTAAATTGCATGAATGCCATACTAGATCACCGCATTGCTATTTTTTCATAGATGTCATTACCTCTATGCATACTTCTCTATACAAAGCCTGCAAAAATAGTGTTCTGCGGTCTATTTGATTATTAGTCTATGCCAATATATTAATAAACAAAAAAAAAAAAAAAGTTAAATATTATAATGATACAAAAGTGGTGTGAACTACAAATATGCAAAATTTATTTATTTTATTTTTTTTAATTATTAAGTACAGTTTTGCGGAACACTTGTTCACATCTCACAGAACACAGTTTGAGAAACGGTGCTCTAGATGCTGAGTGGAAAATGGGGTGGTTTGAATCTAATCGCTAAGGAGGAATTTTTATGGATTAGGGCTTGGTTCCCTTCCCTAGGAACTCAGGTTTCTTATGAAGCAAACAAGGTAAATGGACAGTGTAATATATGTAATTCACAGGCATAATGTACAGATGCCACACTACCTTAGTTGTTTGTGGCAAAAATAAATACTCTGTTAACTACCATGCTAACCAAGTGTTTTTTTGGCATACCATCCCTTTTGTCATGAACCTGGAAAATTGCCATAGGTTTTATGAAAATTCCTCAGTTTGCCAGACAAATTTTCCATGTAGGGGACTCTGACTCCAATTCTGACCCCTACAATCTCCAGGGAAATTTACCACCTACCTTTAACCCTTTCTGGTTCTAGCCTAGTACTAACTTCTTTCAATAAAAACTATAGTGTGGGTTGCAAACTGTGAACATCAGAAGATTCACATTAATGATCTCTACTTTTGGTCTCTGGATCAATCCCTTCCCCCATCTGTATTTCCTAATAAATGCAACTTACAGAAGTGAAAGTAAAGTTTGAAGAAGGTTCTCTTGTATCCCAATCTTAGAAAGTGCATTAAAAACCAAAGGTGGATAGTACGTGCCATCAAAAATATAAAATATCAAGAAAGGTATCATGATCACCAACTTCACCATTTGCCTCATGGCATGTTAAAAGTTTTCATTTTCTGCCTTGCTTTGGGCGCCTCTGTAGCCAGGTGGGCAGGAGCAGCAGTGCGTAGCACATGCTTCTTGATTAGACCGGGGTTCGTGCCCGTGATCACCAAATATGTAGGATGCAGAAAGGTCAGGGAATGACCACTGCATTTTTCCGGAGCAATATGGCCTTAGTTGTTAATGCTCCTAAAAACCAAACAACAACAGCCTTGCTTTGTCATACTCACGAAATTGTCATAGCCTCCAATTATCTTCCAAATTGTCTTATACACTAAACTGTCATTATGAAACAACAGGGATTACCTTTATTTTAGATATAGGAAGCTTCTTTTCCAACCAACTCTACTGGTCCAACTCGCTAATAATTCTTTGAAGGCGATATCAATTTTACAAAACATGTGGGACATCTTCCCCACTGTCAGAACCGTAGTGTTCAGACCCCTCGGTCTCAACCTTGAGACCGAGGTTTGAAGACAGAAGTCTTGAGACGGCGCTCAAGACTTCTGTCTTCAAACTCCATACCTCTGGCAGCAAGGAAACCATTACATGGATTGACATAAAATTAAATTTTGAAGGTCTAAACCGCTTAATAAATATGGATCGATTATTTTCTTCGGTCCAGTAGCTTGACAGAGTTAAATTTATGGGTCTAAAAAAGTTTAATGGATATGGGGGGGGGGGGGATTATTCTCTACATTCCTTAAGTCAGACTAGAACTTTTCGGGGTGTCATGTTCACAGGAATAGAGCAACTCACAATTAATCCGAAACTTTTGTCTTATGTTTTAGTGTTTGTTCTTCCTGCATGTGTATAAAGACCAATCGTCAGGCAATAGGAATGGTCTACGGATATTGATTGAAATTTCATGTAGTTTTATCTCTAAGGTTTCCGCAATAAATAGTTTGTGGTATTTGTGTTAAATATTTATATTTTTTGTCGAATGAATGTCGTTCATTTATTGTGTGGAACGAAAGTTCCGATGCATTTGAACAACCTGCCTGCACCAAAGCTTGGTGTTGTTTTGCTCGAAGCTATGCCACTCCCATGTTAGATCCTATATAAGCAGCATCACAATTTTTGCATGGGATGCTGTATACTAGGGCATACTGTGATTGGAATGTGGTGTTTGAAGGTCGATTTCTGAAGAATGTTCATGGGTTTTGCTATGATTTTCATGTCAGTTCCCTTGCATATTTGGTTAAGTTTATTGTACCAGTACTCGACATATGGAATGGTGATGAAATGTATTTTGGTCTTGTCGGATTTTTGTGCAATGTTTGTTGCGAGGTGGTTGTTTATTTTTTCACGGGCTATTGTTTTAACTTTGTTTATATAGGTTAGCGGGTAATCCTATTTGAGAATCATCTAGTTAATTCATTTATTTCTGTCGTTAGAGAAATCTGGGTGGAAGAATATTTAAAGGCATTAAGAAATTGATTTGGCATGACCGATTTTTTTGTATGGTTGGGGATGATAACTGTGGAAATGCAAAAGCATCCCCTTATTAGTAGGTTTTCTATATATGCTGAAATTTAGTTTTTGGTCTAATCTTTGTATGGTAAAATTAAGGAAATTTATGGAGTGGTTTCTGCTTCAATTTCTAATTCAAATTTTAATCCCTGATGGATGTTTTTAAAAACCTGTAGAATATTGTTTATGGTCAAACGATCTGTAATAATTAGGATGTCATCCAGATATATTCCGTAATATGTGATCTGTGGTATAAATGGATCAAGATGGATCTTTCTAATTTGTCTAAGTATAGTTCAGCAATGAGTGCACTGATGTTTAGGCCCATTGGGAGGCCGAAAATCTGTCTGTATATTTTTCCTTGAAAGAGAATGTAATTAGCATTTACTAATAGTTTTGTTAGCTCGAAGATCTGTCTTTGGGGAGTCTGGTGTTATTAATTTTTATTTTATCATCATTGAAGTAGGCCCAGACTGTGTCTAAGGCATAAGGTACATTTACGTTATGTATAGTGAAGTCACATCCAGTGAATATAACTTGATATCCTCCTTGATATGGAGGATATCAAGTTAGACATAGACATAGTCTGGGCCTACTTAAACGATGATAACATAAAAATTAATAACACCAGACTCCCCAAAGACAGAATCTTCGAACTAAAAAAACTATTAGTAAATACTAATTACATTCTCTTTCAAGGAAAAATATACAGACAAATTTTCGGCCTCCCAATTGGCTTAAACATCAGTGGACTCATTGCTGAACTATACTTAGACAAATTAGAAAAGATCCATCTTGAATCATTTATACCACAGATCATATATTACAGAAGGTATCTGGATGACATCCTAATTATCACAGATCGTTTGACCATAAACATTATTCTACAGGTTTTTAATAACATCCATCAGAGATTAGAATTTGAATTAGAAATTGAAGCAGAAACCCAATCTATAAATTTCCTTAATTTTACCATACACAATTAGACCAAAAACTAAATTTCAGCATATATAGAAAACCCACTAATAAGGGGATGCTTTGCATTTCCACAGTTATCATCCCCAACCATACAAAAAATCGGTCATGCCAAATCAATTTCTTAATGCCTTTAAATATTCTTCCACCCAAATTTCTCTAACCACTGAAATAAATGAATTAACTAGAAGATTCTCAAGTAGGGGTTACCCGCTAACCTATATAAACAAAGTTAAAACAATAGCCCACGATAAAATAAATAACAACAATCTCGCAACAAACATTGCACAAAAATCTGACAAGACCAAAATACATTTCATCACCATTCCATATGTCGAGTACTGGTACAATAAACCTAATCAAATATGCAAGGGAACCAACATGAAAATCATAGCAAAATCCATGAACAAATTATACACATTCTTCAGAAATCGACCTTCAAACACCGCATTCCAATCACAGCATGACCTCGTATACAGCATCCCATGCAAAAATTGCGACGCTGTTTATGTAGGATCTACCATGGGAGGAGTGGCACAGCTTCAAGCAAAACAACACCAAGTTTCGGTGCAGGCAGGTCGTTCAAATGCATCGGAACTTTCGTTCCATGCAATAAATGAACGACATTCATTCGGCTTTAATGAAAAAAAATTATAAATATTCACCACAACTACCACAAACTACTTATTACGGAAACCTTAGAGATGAAACTACATGAAACTTCAATCAATATCCGTAGACCATTCCTATTGTCCGACGATTGTTCATTTGCATGCGTGAAGAACAAACACTACAACAAGACAACAGTTTCGGATTAATTGTGAGTTGCTCTATTCCTGTGAACATAACAGCCCGAAAAGTTCTAGTCCGAGTTAAGGAATGTAGAGAATAATCCCCCCCCTCCCCATATCCATTAAACTTTTTTAGACCCATAAATTTAACTCTAATGTCAAGCTACTGGACCGAAGAAAATAATCGGTCCATATTTATTAAGCGGTTTAGACCTTCAAAATTAATTTTATGTCAATCCCTGTTATGGTTTCCTTGCTGCCAGAGGTATGGTGTTTGAAGACAGAAGTCTTGAGCGCTCAAAGTTAAGACCGAGGGGTCTGAACACTACAGGAAAATGTCCCATATGTTTTGTAAAATTGATATTGCTTTCCCAAAGAATTATTAGCAAGTTGGACCAGGAGAGTTGGTTGGAAAAGAAGCTTCCTATATCTAAAATAAAGGTAATCCCTGTTGTTTCATAATATAATAGAATATAGGAATTATCGAGCACTTAATAGCTCTCTATTATCAAAACTAAACTGTCATGAACCAAATTGTTGGATACAGTTAATTGTTGTGTACCAACTGTTGTAGAATGGATTGTCTTGCAATGAATTGATGTGATCCTGGATCCTTAGTATTAGTCTAATGTGAATGCATCTTTTTTCTTTTATACAAAATAGAAAATTTATTATCTCTAACTATTTTTGGTTCCCCAGGCTGTTCTGTGTTGTTACTCACAAGCAAGATATCTTAATCGTTAACCCTAGCCATAATGACATGCACATTTATACTATTATTACATTTGTTATGTGTTTAAAGAGTTGATTTCTTTCTCTCACCCCCCCCCTCCCCTCACCCTCATCCAAAGTTGGAGCAAATACAATATTGTGGTTTTTATTCATCACTTTCTATAGGTATTTCTGCTCATTCAGTTGGCAATTAATTTTACACCTATCTGCATGGGAACAAATAGATTCAGCTGCTCATTTCATTGAGGTTGCCTCCCTTATCAATCACAATTATAAAAAAAAACAAAAAACGGAGAGATAAGTACAGCGACAATATGCATAAACATCAAAACAGGTTAAATGAACTATCATTAGCATGGCAACATGTGGCAAACTGCACTATGATAAGTGTTTTTTTTTATAAATGTGTTAAAGTAAAGCAGTTTCATGAACTTTGTGCTATTAGAATTTGTGTATGTTCCAGTGAACTTTTACCACTGTGGATGCAGCATTTTACCAGTGCATATTAAACGGTTACACTACAATGTGATCCAGGGGCCCACATCTGGTGAGTATGGGCTTGGCACACCCAAGGTCCTCAGCTGGATATCATCTTTCTTGGTAATTTCCTTCTACTTCTCTCTCTCTCTCTCACTCACACACACGGTAACTCAGAAATTTTTTTTTTGGCTGGTGCAGCATAAGCCTCAGGCTTCCTTGCACCATATGGCTAATAATAAGCCAGTAGGCCAAGAAGCAATTATTAAACATGTGCAGCTGTTTAATCTGCAATCAGTACATATTATTATGATTTCTTGAATAAATTTGATGAATGGTGGAGTTCTTTTTTTTTTTTTTTTTTTTTTGGTAGCCAGCTTACTTCCTTTCATGAATCCTCCATTGATTCCTCATTTCTTCATGAATTCTCCATTCCTCAGTTTTTGGAAACATTTTCTGTTTAACTTTAACTTAAATATAACTGTATTTGGGGAATCTGTTCCTCATGCAATAATACTATTCAGAACACAGGTTTTTTGATCCAAATTAAAATAAATCCTATGCCAGATAAAAAAAAAAAAAAAAAAAAAAAAAAAACACCACAAAGTTTTACAGTACTTCTTACATTCATCAAATGTAAGAAGTACTGTATAATGCTAGTAAGAAGTACTGTATAATGCTAGTAAGAAGTACTAGATAATGCTAGTAAGGTGCAGCTAGATGCTGCACCTTACTAGCATTATCCTGTTGCAGTGTTCAGTAATACACTGCTTGACAAAATTAATAGAATACATCAAAAATGTGGTGTAACTTCAGCTAGCAATGAAGCAGAACAAAATTTAGTATGGTGATGTACCATAGAATAACAATGAAATGAGGAGACAGTGCAATACTTCGGAGAGGTGTAAGTGACATTCATAGGGGTTCTATAATAATTTCCAAAAAAGTTGCATTGCAGAAGTTAATACTAGATGCAAAAAATGTGGTCACATGACATCAGTATGCCGCAAGATCCTCTCCAATGGCTAAACAAGTCTGACAGTGTCGAGCCATGCTTGATATAAGGGTATCTATATGATTCTGTAGTAACAAATCCCTTTTTCCAGCACAGACCTTAGGTCACCAATTGAGCTATATGATGCCCAAGGGCATCTCACACGTGTTCAGTTGGATTTAAGTCTCTTGATTGTGCTGTCATAGTACTTGTTGGGTATCTTTAGTTTCAATATATTCCTCCACCACTTGAGCTCTATGTGCAGTGGCATTCTTGTACATGAAAAGAAAATCTAGGCTACCTGCACCCTTAAAATGTCATACATAGGATCAAAGATCTGTTCTCAATACCTCTGCACAGTTATGGCACCCCTATAAAAAAACATGTAGAGGTGCAGCCGTTGATCATTATTCTGCCCCACACAAGAATACCCTACGTAAGTGTCCCTTTCTTTGGTGTTGGAGAGATGGTACTGCATCCCTCGTTCCAAAAAATGGGAATGAAGTGATGTGGTCATAACCAGTATTTTTGTGGAGGACTAACAATATTAAGTGCAGATGAACCAACAACTTGCTAGATGTAGGATATAGGAGCATGTGGAAAAAATAACAAGGTTAGTTCAACGTGTATGTTTGAAACTTCTTGGGCACACTAGTAGACAAATACTGATAACTTTGTAAATTATATGCAGATTTGAGGGGTTCAGCAAGTTTTTTTTTTTTTTTGCAAGGAAATTTATATCTGCGCATAGCCTGTCTAATAGGTGGAAAGAATCTGTTTTATAGAGATGGGATACATGAAAAGAAGTGGGACAGGGGTCTTTGCCAATATTATTGAGATTGTTTGGTTGGGTTAAGGGAAATTGCTAGTTTGGGAGGGAGAATAATAGAGATACATTTTTTATCAATTGAAATGGATCACTATCATTTGCATACATCTTGTAAGCTGCCTTATGTGAGCTGACTACCAGTCAGCTATAGATGTTCTTTGTATTGTTTCTTTAAATAAGCTTGCTTCCTTAGCATTAACTAGGGAAACAAGCAAAACTTATAATTTAAATCATCACTGCTCTCTGCAGATATTGCTAATGTTTTCAACTCCATAGTCATTACTTTTCTTGAAATTAAAGTACTGACCCTTAACTTTAACTACCAAAATCAACACTGATTTTGGTAATCAAAGTTAAGGGCCAAGTACCACCAAAATCATCATTGTCAATATTAGGACACTAAGCACTCACTGTTGATGCTTCCTGTGCTTTCTATTTGTGATATTTGGATTACTGGTAATTACCAGATCACAAATATTCTTATCCATTTTATTATCTGATATGTTGAACTAGATAACAGCCATGAAGGCTGGTTCAAAAAAATTTACCCCCCTAAGCCAATCTATGATTTCCAATCAGCGAAAAGTGATTTCAAATCTCCCATAACAAAGCATTCAGACTTACCTGCTCAGTTAAGTTTCATGTAGACATTTATTGTACCCATTGCTATTAAATGGACTTTAGCACATATCCCCACAATCCTGACTTTCCTATACCACAATTTAACACCACATAGACTGCTGTTCTGAAACATCTTTTAATCAGAAGAATCCCCTCTGCTGTTAAACTCTCTGCCCTTAACCATAACACATTATATTCCAAATTTTATGTTGTCATCTTCTATATTGGAGTAGCAACAAGTTTCAGTTAGCCCTGTTATATCTCTGTCTGTAGACCTAATCACCAGCCCAAATTCACTCATTTTGTTGATACCACTTCTGACATAACTATATGATCAATTTAGGTTTTGTATTTTCTTGTTATTTATTTCTCAAATACATCCATTATTGTAGTATGTTGCATCATTGCTATCATATCATACATTGCTTCTGTCATCACATATGTAATTAATGAGCAATTAACCATAGTGTTTGAGACCATAATTCCGCCTTGGAATGTAAAAGCTTCTTAGTTAATCTCTTGAAGGTGTGGCCTTGACCTGTTACTAACCAGTAGTGTTTTTCCTCCCTCTTCCCCCACCATTAATAATTTATTCTGAACCCATACAGTCTTCAATGACAGCAAGGATCCTTGCTCCTTCCAACAGCACTTCTAATATTATGTTCATTGAAAGTCAATTCACTCTACTAACTTGGGCAGACCATGCTTATAAAATCCCCTCCCCCTTACCCAAAAACTTTGTTGAGTCTCAAGCTTCGAGTTAATTGGCAAAGCTTGCATCATAAACTGCCTAGATCATACCTTGCTGGAATTGCAGATATAGTTACATTTAGCCCTGCTCAGTACATTTTTTTTTTAGCATGGTCCTTGTTGGTTCCTATGTTTTTAATATCATTAGCACCCACATGTGTAGTCAAACCTGTTATTAGTTTCCTTAAGATTTGAGAACTGGTTACTTTTATTATTATAAAAGCACCAGCCAAAAAAAAAAAAAAAAAAAATTCTGAATTACCCTGAGAGAGAGAGCGAGAAGTAGAAATGAATCACAAAGAAAGAGAAGAATGATTATATCCAGCTCAGGACCCTGGGTGTGCCAAGCCCATACTCACCAGATGTGAGCCCCTAGGGTTATTATTAAATGTTTAACCAGGCAGCCATATTCTGGAACTGCATTTTGTTGAACCAGAAGTCGCTGTTGAAGGTAATATGTGTCGTAAATCCAGAACGCATCCCTGGACTATCACTACAAAAGTTGAATTTCTGTAGAGTCTCCAGTTTTAATCTGCTGTAGTGCCTCAACTTGTTTTCTCAGAAATTTAGCTTTGTATGTTAATGTGCCATGCATTAAATTTAGATCACCACATGATGAGAATTGCTGACTTGAGACTTGCTGTTGCACATGTTGAATATCATTTCTTCCAACTTGCTATCAATGGCAGACTATTTCTTGATAGGCTAAAGGCAACTCCTAGAAAGGATAAAATCAAATCTCAAAGCATTTTTGCTGTAAAATTTTATGCTTTTTCTTTCATCAGATGCTGCTTGTTTATTTATTTTCATCTTGAAACTCAAATTACCATTAGTTTTTACTTGTTTTCTATTTCTTGATTATTTTCTCCTCTCTCTGCTCAATTTCATATTACTAGCTGACTTACCTCACTCCATTAATTTGCATATTAAAATGTAAGCCTGTATATATTCTTGGTTGAGATGATGATAGATGTCATAATAGAGAAGAAAATAAATACATTTCATATGAAACACTTTCTAATGAACTACATACATTGTTAGGAAAATTATTATTATTATTATTAGCCATATGGTGCAAGGAAGTCTGAGACTTACGCTGCACCAGCAAAAAAAAAAAAAAAAATTCCTAGTTACCCTGAGAGAGAGAGAAGTAGAAAGGAATCGATGATATCCAGCTCACGATTCTGGGTGTGTCATGCCCATACTCACCAGATGTGAGCCCCTGCAGCTACCTGATGTTGGGCTGAGTCTGTAATCATCAGGACAACCCATTCTCCTTCCCAGGTTCAAAAGATGCTTTCTGTATAATCTGGTATCACCTGATGTCTATAGAACTGGAGATTTTATATATATATATAAAATATTTCTAAATTTTAATATAGATCAGCATCGATTAATGCCATCTAAGTGACAGATTATGCATTACATCGGTCTGTATTGATATGTTCTAGATATGATAGAAAAAATAAATTTATCGGATTGGCAATGAGGTAGCAAGTTATGTGAGATTAGGTACAGTCTGCGGAAAACCTGTGCTTCAAAAACGCCCAAGTAACATGCAAAGTCCCAACACCGGCACAGTAGCTAAAACCTAGAAGTAAAGTGAGAGTAAAACAAAATGAGATAGAACGTAAAGTAAAACAGTAAAGCAGGTAGTGATGGTAGTGATCAAAATAGAAATTTGCTAGAGCAAAATATGATAGAGCAAAACATATAAAATATAATATAAAAATAACATAATAAAGCAAAATTATAAAAATTATAAAATGTGTTAATTATGGGTTAGTAGATATATTTAAAGGGACTTTATCTAGGGCTAACCCTCTCAATATATCAGCCCATAATTAACGTAGCTATCTGTTTCTGTTGTCAGCTGTAAAACTAGTTTCGAATGTATATAAAAGATGGTACATCAGTAATAAAGTAATACCATGGAGAATAAAGAATTTTAGCCGTATTATAAAAATAAGATAGTAAGATAATAATACAGTAGTATCATAGTGAATCAAGAAATTTAGCAGTATTATGAAATAAAGGCCGAAAGTTGATAATAAGCCGAAATGTAGTAAGTAAAGTCGTTTAGAAATGATAAGATATCATGGCCTAATGGTAATGAGCAGATTTTGATTTGTAGTTTACGGGCGAGATGACTATTAGCCCGACAGATAGCAAAGTAGCATAAAGCAAATAATAGAGCAAGAGTTCCATCCACTGTAGTTACATTTTTATATTTTCTATGTTGAATAGGCAGCATGTGCTAAAGGAAGGAGAACCGAAATAGGATATAAAATAGCAATAGTACCTCCATCCCCCTCGAATTGCTCTAATAGTTCATGAGGTATGAAAAATTATTTATCATTTCTAAACGACTTTATTTACTATATTTCGACTTATTATCAATTTCGGCCTTTATTTCATAATACTGCTAAATTTCTTGATTCACTATGATACTACTGTATTATTATCTTACTATCTTATTTTTATAATACGGCTAAAATTCTTTATTCTCCATGGTATTAACTTTATTACTGTCATACCATCTTTTATATATATTCAAAACTAGTTTTACTAGTTTCACGGGCAGCTGACAACGGAAACAGATAGCTACGTTAATTATGGGCTGATATATTGAGAGGGTTAGCCCTAGCTAAAGTCCCTTTCAGTATATCTACTAATCCATAATTAACACTTTTTATAATTTTGCTTTATTATGTTATTTTTATATTATATTTTATTTTATATGTTTTGCTCTATCATATTTTGCTCTAGCAAATTTCTATTTTGATCACTACCATCACTACCTGCTTTACTGTTTTACTTTACGTTCTATCTCATTGTGTTTTACTCTCACTTTACTTCTAGGTTTTAGCTACTGTGCCGGCGTTGGGACTTTGCATGTTACTTGGGCGTTTTTGACGCACAGGTTTTCTGCAGACTGTACCTAATCTCACCTAACTTGCTACCTCATTGCCAATCCGATAAATTTTTAATTTTTTTTATCATATCTAGAACATAGATATATATATATATATACACATACATACAGGAACTCCCCGAATTATGTAAGGGTTGCGTTCTGTGGAATGCTACGTAAGTCAAGGAATTTAACCCCCATGCTTGTACAGCACTCACAACTGTGCTTGCCGACCGGGCTAGCTGGGTGGGTAAAGTGCCTGCCTGGCAACCCAAAGGTCGCGGGTTCAAATCCCGCCTCGGGCTTGGATCAAAGTACTGCAAAAACCTTGGGAGGCGCATTATGGCCATAGAAGCCGATGCACCAACAACTACCAAAAAAAAAAAAAAAAAAAACACAACTGTGCTCGTTGAATTGATTGAATCAAAAAAGACATGTTCGACAAACATGTAAATAGAATTATTTGTGTTTATTCAATTTTTTATCTCATGTGCAGGAAAAATTACAATTTAAAAAAATTTCAAAATAATAAAATTAAAAAGAAAGAGAGGAGACAGGTATAACATCAGTAAGTTTTACCTCTGGAGCATCATTGCCAGAATTGACATCTTCAGCTGATAAGTAAACCACTGCAAAGGTTGAGGGCTGTGGAGATTTAGAAGGTGGTTGGCCTCTCAACCTTATGAAAGAACATATTAATGGATGACTGGATGGTGGCTTTTTTCTTTTCTTTGTAGCAAACAAGCATATCATTCACCCCTCTGTTAACTTTTAATAATCGTTCACTGTCAGGATCCATTTTGTCAAACCTCGCCATTGCAGATGCAATTTCACAAAATGCAATTGCCATCTCTCTGGTGATGAAGCTTCTTGGCTCCTCATTTGGTTCATCTTGAGCTTCGTCAGCATTTTCCTTTTTCACTATCACTGCCTGCAAATCAATAAGTTCTTCGTTAGATAATTCCTTCTCTTCTTCCTCCATTAACTCCTCCACGTCTTTGGCATCAACCTCCAACTGAAGTAGCTCTGCAACCTTTACAATCTTATCTGTAACCTCTTCATATGACAGGTGCCTCTGTAGCCAGGTAGGAAGGAGCAACAGTGCGTAGCACACGCCTTTTGATTAGACCGGGGTTAGAGCCCGTCACCACCAAATACAGAGGATGCAGAAAGGTCAGGGAATGACCACCGCATATTTCCGGAGCAATATGGCCTTAGTTGCTAATGCTCCTAAAAACCAAACAACAAACAAACAATCTTCATATGAGTAGTCTTTTACGTGCCATGGGCATATTTTCTTGCATGCGCCATTTAAGCAACTTTTAGTAATTTCCGCCCAGGCCTTGTTAATATTTAAGATGGCGTGTTAAATATTGTAAGATTTCCAAAAGTCTCTCAACGTAATATTTTTCTTGTCTATTGCAGACAATGCCAGAGCAAATGTTCCTTAGGTTGGATGAGTGAAGTCGTGTTTGGCGGTAGAAATATGACTCTCGCGTTCGAATTGAAATCATCTAAATGCATAGGATGTCCAGGAACATTACCTAATAGAAGCAAAATTGTGAAAGGAACGCCGTTGTCTTTACAATATTTTTCAACCTCGGGAACGAAGCAGCATTTAAACCAATCCTCGAAGAGAGGTATTGTTATCCATGCTCTCTGGTTCAATCGGAAATTTAAGGGCTTTATTGATGCCCTTAAATGCAAGAGATTTCAAGAATGGTACACAAGCAGTGGTTTTATTTTGTAATCTTCCGCTACATTAGCCCCAAGCAAGAGCATGGCCCTATCTTTTGACACCTTGAAACCTGGCATTGTATTTTTCTTTTTGGCAATGTATGTTCGATATGGCATTCTTTCCCTATACAGAGCATGGGGAAATTTCAGCATTAAAAACTTGCTACATTGAATAACCGCCTTCAATAATTTTTTCCAACACATCTCAAAATTTCTCTGTAGCTGCAAAATCGGCACTGGTGACTTCACCGCATACTTTAACGTGGTGGAAACCAGTGTGATGCTTGAACCTATTAAACCACTCGTAGCTTGCCATGAACTTGGTTTGGGGTTTGCTGTATTTATCCTTAATATCTTCATAAATACTTGTTGCTTTTGCTTGAATGGTCATTATACTCAGGGGCACTTGCTTCTGAATATGATTTTCCATCCATATTATTAACAGCTGTTCCATCTTCGATATAGGACCTGAATGCTGTTTTTGTGATCACTGTTGATCTTAAGTGCGTTGATCCTTTGACATGTTCTTTTATACACACACTGTCCTTTAAAATAGTATAATAGTATTCACTGTTGAAGCAGCGAGACCTAATTCCCTTGCAATAGATGACAAACTTTGGCCTGCTTTGAGAGATAAATAGCTTAGTAATATAGCGAAATGTTCAACTTCCAAGAACTTGGAACGAATTACAAAAAAAAAAAATCCAGTGTTATTGGGATTCACATTATGATATTTTCACGATACCTCCATTTATTCCTACCAGATGCAGAATATGTTTCCACAAATTTTTAAAGTTTGCACTGGCCGGCAAAAACTTACATCAAGTCGAATTTCCGTAAGTCGGGGAATTCCTGTATATATATATATATATATATATATATATATATATATATATATATATATACAGGAATATATATATAACAAAATATAATATTATATATATATATATATATATATATATCTCTTGCTGATGCTTGTAATAATTTTACAGATAATGAGTAGGAAAAATGTACAGTCAACTAGATAACAAAAATTATAATTCATTGTTACCGAGTGACTGATTATGGTCGTTTCTGTTTATGAACAGTCACATGTATAATAATATTCCGTAATAGCCCCCAAACTGGATGTGTGGGGTCTTTTGAGCACTGCATGACCTTTGGCAATGTTGTGTTCTTTGTCTTTTCAGTTGGCACTGCAAAATCTGATAGTTTTTTATTAGATTTCTTAGATTTTACCAGTAAAAATTCCAGAAATGTTTTTTAGTTATAATGTATAAAGAAAAAACACAGGACCAATTTATGCCTATTCTTGATAATTATATGCAAGTGCTGAAAAATATGAGCCACATCTCTCACATTGAAATGTGTGCAGTTTATTGTTTATGATAATGCATCAAATTGTACTTTGGCTTCACATCACAGAAGGAGTTTAAATGATATCCAGTTATATATAATATTAATAAAAATAATTAAGTTTCTGAATGACAAAGTTAGCAAACAAAGTAGTAAATTATACTTTTAAGTTATATTCCCTTCCCTATACGCAGAATATAAACATTTGTCTACAGTATATATATATATATACAGGGTGTCTCAAAAATATTGGTACAAACGTTTAGAGGAGGTTGTTGTTATTTGGTTTTTAGGAGCATTACCAACTAAGGCCATATTGCTCCTGGGATATGCGGTGGTCATTTCCTGACCTTTCCGCATCCTCCATATTTGGTGGTCACGGGCTCGAACCCCGGTCTGATCAAGAAGCGTGTGCTTCTTGATCAGAACATGTGCTATGCCAATCCATTGATGCCTAAAACGCCTGTTCAAATGGTCACGAACACACCTTCCTTAATGGGCAGGTGCCCCCGTCATGTTGAAATCAAATGTTGCGTCTCGCATTTGCTGGAACATGGTCAAGTAACCCTGGTAGGACTTGTTCAAGAAAGATCCGATATTTAGCGGAGTTCATGCGGGATGGTAACAGGTATGGGCCCACTAAGCTGCCACCGACCATACCTGCCCACACATTTATTGCGAAGCAATGTTGTGCTGCATTGGGGCGCACACCGTGTGGGCCCTCTGCTAATCCATACACTAGGTGCATGTCTGCCAGCTCACAGTTCGTATATCGATCCATGCTCTTCGTGTGCCGACTAGTGCTTGAATGAGTAAACCAGAAATATTCCCCCTCGCGAACTGATGAACAGCGACGTGTACTGACTTACAGTGATGTTTCCGGTTATGGGTTCCTATGCGATTCACATTCCTTTAGATGTTACTTACCTTCCCTAAACATTTGTACCAATATTTTTGAGACACCCTGTATACACACACGCACATGCACACGCCTGATCAGCCAAAATATTTGAATTACCTACCTAATAGCAGGCATGTCCTGTTGTTGCCACTTCTGCTGCCACACAGTGAGGCATAGCCTTTTAAATTTGCAGTAGATATGTTGTATTATTTGCCAGGATTGTGTCCCATTGATCTGTGATAGTCCATGTTTAGGACCCAAACTCTGGATTTGTTGTGAATCCTGTAGAGAACTGTTGGCATCGTTTGGAATCTGCAGTTGCCAGAAAGAAACCAAAGACCCTTCGTGAACTTCATAATTCATGTTTGGAACCACGAACTATCAGTTGATTATATTCAGAAATTGATCTTGTCAGTGCCTTGTTGGTGTGCTGCTGTTATCTGGGCCAGAGGCGGTTCAACTAAATATTAATTTGCACCTGGTGAACTTTTCATTTTGTTTTCCATTTAAAATAATAAACTGAAGCAAATTGAGGGCTTCTGATAACATTTCAGCCCTAATTGTCATGTTTACCAAAACTTTTGTATAAAGGTTTCAAATACTCATTTTGGAATATTTTGAGAGCACCTATCAATATTACTTAGCTTTGCCTTGACTATTAATAAATATCTTTATTTGTGATTCTAGTCATTAATGTAACATACCATTGCAAAAAAAGGGTTAGAAATGTGAAATTCCTAGGTGATGCACTTTCTTTGAACATAGTGTTTGTTGTCAAAGTACATTGAGTGGTTCGAGGTAAAAGAAGAAGCAGTTGCCGCGCAACTGCTTCTTCATTTTACCTAGAATTTTACTTCTTTATGTAAAATTCGAAACATTCCCTCCTGAAAGGCTCAGGGGATAATGAAACAAAAGAAATACTGAATTTTTTTACAAAAGAAATTTAATTATATAATATTCTTTTCTTTAAAATTTTTTTTACATGATTAAACAAAATATTAAGTTAAAATATTGAAAATAGGTATTATGTAACAAAATAAACAAGTTAAATGAACCGGTCTATTGTATGTGTAATATTTTTAATGTACATATTCTATTACCTGTCTATTCGATTATCCGTCATGGTCTCGGTCCCGTACCCTGACAGACAATCGAAGTTCTAGTGTACCGTATTTAATATAATTCCAAAAGAATATCGATATCCACCTCTACCAGCCACCTTTTCTTCACGCGCTTTATATTATAAATTGTTGTGCAGAAATAAAATACAGAGTCAACACTGTTGCTACTTAAATTGGTTCAGTGCTCTTGCACTGCTAATCCCACTGCACTAAAATTTCTTTCAGAGCTTGTGCTACTAGCAGATCATTTCCACGAAACAGAACAAATTCCGGTGAAGTGCGAATTATTGGTCAATGAAAAGTGTCAAGAGATAAATAATACACATTTTTTCTAAAAAAACCCTTTAAGAATTTAAATACATTAAAAAAAATATATATAAGAAATGCCCTGAAAAAAACAGAAATATTTGAAATAACAATTCGTTGTGATTATTTGTACCCGAACTCAAACATCATTTGTTTTACCTGGCCCGTGCAGACCTCTAGTACCTAGATCTTTGACAGTCGTCGTTGAGAATTGTGAACAACAAGTTAAGGGAGGCTACAGGAACTTATTTTTATGATGACAGTATGTAGGGAACTGTATAGCAACCAGTTTTAGTATTATACAGCCTCAGTATCCCCCAAACACCCTTCCCATTCACCTATTCATCCCCTCAATGCTTTTGCTAGTTCTTAGTTCTGCCTTGAATTTATTCAAGCTATCCACTTCCACATCATCAGGAGGAAGTTTGTTCAGTCAATCAACCACCCACTGGCTAAAGGCAAACATCTGCACATCCATTGTGCAACCATCCTTCCTCAAGTTGTATTTGTGCCCCCTCCTGTACGTAGTCTGAGCAGGAGGAAGAATCCCAGCAGCATTGGGCTTGCTCAGTCCATTCAAAGCCTTAACCACTTCAATCCATTCAAAGCGTTAACCACCTCAATCCATTCAAAGCCTTAACCACCTCAATTAGATCATCTCACAGATGCTTAGTCTGAAGACTGCAGTTTGCAGAACTGAAGCCTTTCTTGGTAAGGGCACCCCCTTTGTTCCCATAATCAATCTTGTTGCTCTGTACTCACTCCAGCAGCTACATCATTCCTAAAATGAGGCCTCGACACCTGTATGCAGTACTAAAGATGTGGCCTGTGAATTGCCTTGTAGATTGGAATAATCACCTCCTTATCCCTGCTAAAAAATTCCTGTATATCATTGACAAAACTCCATGTACTGTCTTGGAAACCTGTTTGCACAGCTCATATCAGAAATTCATATCTGACTGCACAATTACCCCATGTCTTTTTCATTTTCAACTACTCTTGAGTGCAACACCATACAGTTGGGGTTATTGCCACCCATGTTCGGTACTTTGCATTTGTCAATGTTAAACCTCAATTGACATTTCTCAGCTCAACTGCCCAAATTTCTAAATCTTGTTGCAGTAGCATACTATCGTAACTGTAATTAATTACCCTACCAATCTACATATCATTAAACATGATATACCTTTACGAATATCATTAATAACAGAAAAGAACAGCATCACACACTAGGGAACTTTACTAATAACATTAGTCCATAAAGAGCAGTATCCACTGATCGCCACTATCTGTTGTCTCCCACTCAACAATCCCTTTATCCACAGCAGTAACTTGGCTTTTGTTAAAGCAGTCTATTATGTGCTACAGTGTCAAAAGCTGCCCTGAAATCCAAGTTTTCAAGTTTATGATATCAACATTATTTTTTTTGCATCCATTGTTACTGCATCATAGCATCCAATCAAATTTGTTAGACAAAAATCACCCTGTGACAAACCCATGTTGTGACTGAAGTATAACTGCACTCCTGTCTATTTGGTTCCGCATTACTTCTTTAATCAGTCTCCATTCTTTTCCCTAGTCCATTCTTTTCCCCGGATCTGTAATTATTTGTGTAACACTTTGATCCTCCTTTGTGAATTGGGAATACATTTGTACATCTCCAGTCTGCAGGGATGGTCTCAACTATGGTAAGGAAACTCAATGATAGTCTCATAACTGTGGTAATGGTTTGCTTATTGCTTTGCTGCCTCCCTTATTATAATTGGATAGATTCCATCATTCCAAGTGTCTTTCTTACATTTAACTTAAGCAATTCCTCTTCCACTTTTAAATTACAAAGATTTCTTTCAGAAGTAGTATCTGCATGATCTGTAGTAGGACACCAAAAACAAGATTTGTATTTTGAAGTGAATGAGTAATTTAGTTACAGGAAAATATGCTAAATGTCAAAACAGTGTGCCATAGTGATTCCACTTTAGAAAGGCACAGTTATCATAATTATGTTGCAGTTGTGGCATTTAGAGTTCATTATCAAATTCACAACCAATACTTTCCTGTTAACCATGGACAATTAATAAATGAAAACATGAAAGAGAAAAAAAACATGTGATTATAATCTCCATACTTCATTTAATGTAATTGTGAAAATGCACAAAAGTGGTATGCAATATTAACTTTAGTGGTTTTTTTTTTTTTTTTTTTTTTGGTTCTGCTAAAGTGATGGATACTATTCTTCATGGATTAATGTTATCAGTGGTGTCTTTCAGGTTTGGTACTGGGTGCTTTGTTCTTTTCTGTATTAATGGAAGTATATCAGGCTTAATGTCTGAGTTTGCAGATGATACAAAGGTTTGCAGGTTAATGACAGTATGCTACTAGAACAAGATATACTGTCATTATGCTACTAGAACAAGATATAGAAATATTAGGCAGTTAGGCTGAGAAATTGCAATTGAGGTTTAAATTGACAAATGCAAAGTATGGCATATGGATAGTAGTAATCCGAGATTAGCGTACCAACTAGATGCGAAGTTTTCTGAGCAGTGCAGACCAGCTGCTAGGGCAACACATGCGGTTTTGTCAATGATATACAGTTATTTTGCAATCAGGATAAGGAAGTGATTATTCAATTGTACATAGGTTAGCCTGGAAGCTTAATTTTAGGAAAGATGTAGAGATGCTGGCCCAGGTACAGAGAAGGGACAATGAGATTGTTGAGCTGAACAAAGTGGATAGTCTCAAGAAAGGCTTCAGTTCTGCAAATTGTATTGTTTGGAGACTATTCATCTGCTTGGTGATCTTCCTCTTGTTCAGACTATGTGTATGAGCGAGCATAAATTCAAATTAAGGAAAGGTAGTTGCAGAATAGATTTTCAAAAGTTTGCCTTTATCCAGTGGGTGGTTGATTGTTGGAACAAATGTCCATCTGATGTTGATGTGGAAGAAATAGCTTGAATAAATTCATGGAAGAACTAGACAAGCTGTTGGGGATGGATAGGTGAAATGGAAAAAGGTTTTTTTTTTTTTTTGCTGATGCTCTTTAAGCTTGCTTTCTTGCATCATTTACCACCAGTAATACTAATAATTTCTGCTCAGAAGTATTTGATATCCTTACGTTTTAAGTTTGGTATAAACAGTTTGTGGCAGCTTGATTGAGCAGTTCCATTTTTTTTTTTTTTTTTTTTTTGTATTGAGTGAATAGTTCAAGAGATTTCTCATTATAAGTGCACAGCTGATGCAGGTGGAAAATTTAGTTTCCAGCATTTTTAGTTACAGTCAGTATAATTCTTTATTATTTTTCTTATATGATTTTATTAGCATATAATTAATATTATAGTATTTTATAAATTTAATATAATGAATATACGCCAAAACAGTTTTGCATCAGGTAAGCTGGTTTTATCATGTAGCATAGTTGGATAGGTTATGTAGTAGACTCTATTGCTGCATGGTGTCCACACTGAGTGTGGACACCCTCAAGCAGCTGTATTAAGTATACTTATCCTTTTCACAAAATGGAACACTCGTTCACTAACAGCATCACATATTCATACTGTGCATATAAAACATTGGCAAATATGTAGGGAATTGGGATGATGAATGTGTGCACTTCGCTGAAGGCAAGTTTAAAGATTTGATTGAATTTTAAATGTGATATGGTAGTCAGTGTTGGTTTGATTATTTCATAAACTGGAACCTTATGGTTTCCTTATATGACACTGTCTTAAGTGTATCAAGATTGGTCTAGCAATGAGATAACACAGCCATTGGCAATCCTGTTGATGTGAGAGGCAAGGCTGACAGACGTAGACCGAGAAGGTTTTTGTGCTAGATTACAGTGAATCAAATAATAGCCTACTACAATAGTGGTAACCAGAGAGGCACTTCAGAATACATGACTTGTGACTTGTCACAAATGAAGTAATAACCAAACTGGTTTCCATTTCTATTATCAAAAAACAAGTAGATACTGTTATTGTGGGCTCAAAAACTGTATAGCGAGGATTGGAAAACCATGCCTTCTCTAATGAATCCTGATTCCTTCTGTTTCACGTTGGTAAGAGGACCTTTTTTTTTTTTTTTTTCATAGTGCACAATGATTCTTTGATACCAGAGAAACAGCATTTGGATGTCAGGTTACCTGGAAATTGTTTCTGACCAGGGAAAAATTCCTTCATGACTCTGCAGTCTGGCCATCATTGAATTGGTTTTTCTAAACAGGATAATGTGCCATGTCACAAGGCAGGAATTGTACTGAGCTGGTTCCAAGAACATGAAAGGGAATCCACTCTACTGCATTCGTATCACTAGATTTCAATCAAATTGTACACCTATGAAGGTGATGAGACGAAACAAGCTCTTCAGAGTCAAGATCTGCCTTCATCCAATTTACAACAACTGTAGTTGAGTAAGCACGGGCAAGTATCCTTGTACATTTTTGGTAGCTTATTGAGCACTTATTGAGTTCACACAAACCAGTGTGAAATGGCTCCAGCTCATCATTGCCTGTATGTCAGATGTGTGTATATATATATACTCTTCCCCCCTTTCCTGCTTCTACAGTATGCGGCAAGTCTATATTACATCTATTTGTTTTTCTTGTTACTTGAGCTCATAATTGTATTTTCTATTACTTCTTTTGTGCCATGTCACAATGCTTGTATACTTTTACTTGTAATTATTAGAATTGATTCAATGTTTGATTATAGCATTGGCCAAATGATGCAAGGAAGCAGGAGGAAAAACCCTTCTTTTGTTATTTCCCCTCTAATAATTTATTGAATGCTATTTTAATCCTTTCACAGGTATTCCCATATGTGTATGTGTATGTATTAAGGTAATTTCATAAATGTGCTTATTTCTGTATAAAATGTCAACTCTTCAGTTAGGTGTAATCATACCCTTTCCATTTCCAAGTAATGATAATTTAGTAAAACTTTGAAGTTATGCGATTTGGGCATACAAAAGACAAAATTGAAAAAATTCTTAGAATTCTGATGTATAAGTTGATGTATATGTCTGAACATTGAAAAACAAAAAATTACCAGAAGCTTATTTATTTAATTTTTCTTGATTCCTTGCCACAACATCATATATATATATATATACATATATATATATACACACACACACACAGGGTGATTCAGTACCAGTGCGACAAACTTGCAGGAGGTGTAGGGGCACAAAGACGAATTGGAATCACATAGCATTGCAGGATCCGAAATGCCTTCGTCATGCGGTAGAGGACGTTGAATGGAGGGTCGCGTGAACAGCGATCCCGTTGGAAGTCAGCATTTGCGAACTGGTTCCCGAGGCAGTAGGATGGACGAGTATTCAAACGTTGAACTGTCCGACATGCACCTCGCGTATAGAGCTGCGGACTATAACAGGCGCGCCGCTCTGCGCTTGTACCAGGAACGTTTCCCGCACAGTCGTGCTCCTCATCATACGATTTTCGCACGTGTGCACAGAAGGTTACGTGAGACTGGTTGTTTCACAAGAGGTACCACGAATCGAGAGCGAACGACGAGGACGCCAGACAATGAGGAGAATGTCCTACATCTTGCAGAAGGCAGTCCGAGTACGAGTACTCATGCGATAGGCCAAAGATTGGTATTTCCCAATCCACTGTATGGAGGATACTGTCAACAAACCAAATGCGTTCATACCATCTGCAACGCGTCCAATCATTGGAGCCGGCGGATTATCCACTCCGGAGGACTTTTGCTACTTGGTTTCTTCAACTGAGTGTGGCAGACAGCGCATTTGCTGCGTCCGTATTGTTCACGGATGAGGCAAGTTTCTCATCAAGAGAGGGAACCTTCAATCAACATAACGCCCATTTGTGGGCTTTGAAGAACCCCCATGGTACGCGAACACGTGCAACTCAACGCAGTTTCTCTGTCAATGTTTGGGCCAGCATTGTTGGAGACCACCTCATTGGACCGTACCTTCTGCCCCCCTTGTCTGGACGGTAGGGCATACTTGATCTTTCTACAGCAAGTCCTGCCCGAACTTATTGAAGAAGCACATGTTCCTCAGTCGTTGCGCAGCTCAGTGTGGTTCCAGCATGATGGGGCTCCCCCACATTACACCAATGACGTCCACCAACACCTAAACGTTACATTTAGACAACATTGGACAGATTGTGGTGGTCGGGTTCATTGGCCTGCTAGATCACTGGACCTATCATGCCTGGGCTGCTTCTGCTGGGGTAAAATGAAGACATCGGTGTACAAGAGCCCCGTTGATTCAGTTGAAGACCTCGTCGCTCGCATCTCTGTAGCTGCCGGGGAGATTCGAGACACGCCAGGAATCTTCCAGAACGTTAGGGATTCCATGCGGCGGTGCTGTGAAGCCTGTGTGACTGCTTCTGGTCGAACTTTCGAACACCTTCTGTAGCATAGCTTTTTGCCAATGTAAAACTTGTCATTAAAATGATTTCTGTTACACTAACAAGTTGCTGTTTCTGTTCTTTTTCCTTGCTTCTTTGTTCATGCGACCTCCCGCAAGACGAAGGCATTTCGGACCCTGCAATGCTATGTGATTCCGATTCGTCTTTGTGCCCTCTACACCTCCTGCAAGTTGGTCGCACTGGTAGTGAATCACCCTGTATATATATATATATATATATATATATATATATATACACACACAGTGAAACTTCTCCTAACGGACACCTCGTTAACGGACATCTCTCTACAACGGACATTTTCAAATTCCCCAACTTACCTCCATTGGTTTTAACGTGTTTGCAGCTTCAGTCTAGCGGACATTCTCTGTAACGGATGCGGACAGGCAATCTGCACTGTTTCGTTTAGATTAGCACTTAATTTGATCTCCTCATAACGGACAGTGGGCGAGCTCACGGCCCTTTTCCTAGGAACTTTTCCATATATTGCCTCAATCGTGTGTTTATTTTCTATTTCTGATTCTCTGAATTTTATCAAGGTTTACGTCGCGGTTCTAAACCCTTTTTCAAGAATTTTAAGGCACGTGTAAAACTTCTGATGAATTCGGTGTGTGCAGGGGGGGGGGATATGGTCGGCCTTTCGTCTTTTTAGTTTCAGTTTTCAGTTTTGTTCAGTGTTGTGTGAAGTGCACAATGTCTTCTCGTAAACATTTAACTTTAAAAGATAGAGTCGAACTCATTAATGCGTATGATCGGCAAAAAAATAGTGTTCGCACTCTCGCTGCAAAATTCAAAATCGGGAAGATGCAGGTAAGCGACATCCTAAAGAAAAAGAAAATGAACTGCTCAAACAATTTTGGCAACATGGAAATGATCAGGTTCAAAAATCATTCCCGAAAATTGTTGGACTTCAAATTTGTCGCGCACATGCTAAAAAAATTCCCATTAATGGGCCTATTATTAGGGAAAAGGCTTTGGGGGTTGCGAAATCTATGGTAGTAAATGAGTTCAAAGCTTCTGTGGGATGGCTAGACAAGTTAAAAACTTGGCATAAAATTTCTTGGAAAACCGTAAGTAGTGAAGGTGAATCTGTTTGATACTGGGGTTGTAACAGAGTGGACCATCAAATTGGAAGATTTATGTTGTGATTTTGAAGCTAAGGATATTTACAAATGTGACGAAAAGGGTTGTTTTTTATAGCTCTTCCTGAAAAAACAATGAGTCTTAAAAACGAAAAGTGCCAGGGCGGAAAAATTTCTAAGGAACGCTTGACTGTACTATTGGGTACAAATATGCTTGGAGACTGAACAACCTCTTGTTATAGGAAAACCACAAAATCCTCGTTGTTTCAAGGGCATAAAGTTGAATCTTTTGAATGTTGACTGGAAGTCTAATAAAAAAGCGTGGATGACACGAGATATCATGAACGAATGGATAAGTCACTTTAACCAAAACATGATTCGTCAAAACAGAGAAATTATTCTTTTCATGGATAATGCTGCATCTCACCCGCACATTGAATTGTCCAACATTCAAATCATTTTTCTGCCACCAAACACATCTGCAGAGTGTCAGCCCTTGGATCAAGGGATAATAAAAAATTTTAAACTTCACTACAGAAAACGTGTTTTAAGACATCTCATTGCAAACATGAACGATCTAACATGTGCGAGTGACCTTGCAAAGAAAATCAGCATCCTAGATGCGATTCAGTGGATTTCCTGTTCAGTAAACGCAATTAGAAAACAAACTGTCGTGAACTGTTTTGTAAAGTCTGGCTTCTCAAATTGAAGTTGTGAACAGCAATGTGGAGCACCAAGAAGAACAAGAACTTCAACATCTATTGATAATGTACGATACTTCTGCTGCAAGTGACCCTGGCTACAAAGATATAGACTCAAACCTCACTGCAGAAGATGGTGCTCTAGATATCAACGACATTATCATCGATATTTTTCAAGAAGTTCCTCATGAGGATGAAGAAATGGAAGGAGGTCATTCTGTCGAAGAACATATTAACGACGAACCACCGATGAAAATAGAAGAAGCGCTCATACAAATCAATCGTTTAAAAATGTTTTTCGCCGCTGAAGAAGATACTGAAGGACTTTCGATGGTTTCTTCACTCCAAACAAATGTTGAAAACAAAATTATCAGCCGGAAGAAGGTGCAGAAGAAAATAAGTGATTACTGTATGTATTTTTCTTAAGATAAAGTCATAATATGCATGGCACAATTGTATGTATATTATTTACAAAAATATTGTGCAAAATCTGTATATAATTTAATTTAATTTTACGTTAAACGTTTAACGATTTTTCTTTCATTCTTTTTTTTTTTCTCCCTCAGACTTCTTGTTAGCGGACACTTCTCTCTAACGGACACATTTTCGTTCCCCATGGCTGTCCGTTAAAGGGAAGTTTCACTGTATATATATATATATATTTTTTTTTTTTCCATTTGATTTTTGACAATAACTTCTTTCTAAGGTTAAAATATTTTATGTACAAAGTATTTATTTTCAAAACACATGATTTCACTAAAAACCTGCTCTACAGAGCTTACTGCCATTGAAACTCATTTCTTAACCCACTGATTTTCTGAAAAGATGTGTGGGTTCCAGGTTCTGCTGCATCCCCACACATGTTCAGAAAATTCACTGCTGGAAGCACATAGAGAAACTCACCTACACAAGCCCACTGACATTCCTTCAAAAAAAAAACTTGCTCGTTAAAAACGATGAGATTTATTGAAACTAATCTCATTATATTCATACTAATAAAGAAGGTAGCAAGGAAGCCGCTAGTATCGAAGGCTTGGCAAATGTTATAATTCCAAATTATTCAATCCAGTGACAGTTTTTCATTTTATTTAAATCCTTATTTGAACTCATTAAAAAAATTACGTTTAGTGTCTGTATTAGATAGAAATCCTCACCTTCAGATGTGGGTATATCATTTTTCCTGTACATATAATCAGATTATGGATAAATGCAAAACAAAAAAAGAAAAATTTCATGTTTTTAATACTATCATTGACACAGTCATTATTTAATGTACATTGCATTTTATTCTGTGCTATATGACCAAGAGTATTTGTATACACACACACACACACACACACATATACACACACTAATATCTGCAAAAGGGGCAAATATTGCCTTCAGTCCTGAAATGCAGCTATCAAAGCTGCTTGGAAATCAGTCCCTTTTGGTTGCAGCCTAATCCAGCACCCTAGTTTAACCAACAGCTCCTCTTCAGAGGGGTTAAGTCTGCACCACTTTGAACTAGCCTAGCTAACTTTTGATATTGTTATTAACAAATCAAAACCCTATGATTCTTTGCTGTATGATATGTTCATTATTATTATTCTGACAGAATCCAAGATTTTTTGTTTTGTCCATTCAAAACCAAAAACTCTTGAAATTTCAAAATCAGTGTAATTTTCCAGAATTATGTGATTTATATTTCAACATTCAATACATATGGCATGCATAGTTCTTTGGTTCCAAGAACTATGCATGCCATGTGTTTTTCAAGTATTTTGCATTTAGGTTCATCTTAAAGTGAAGGCAGGATTAACACTGGATTTTTGGTATTTTATTTTTTATTTATTAGACCCTGTAATATGTTTTACAGTGCTTTTAAAAATATTTTTAACAGTATTAACAATTTTGCAGATGCATTATTCTATCAACCAACCCGTTAAATTTCAATGTTCATGTTAGGTTAGTGTTATACCATCATGAGTTTTAATGTGTCCAGTTATTTTTTGAATTTTGTCTGTATGTTTGATTAATTTTTAACTGGAACAGTATAGATGTAATATGTAATGTATTCTACAAAATATACCACATAACCACTAATGTGCAAATTTTCTGTAGTAATTTGGATGTAGATTTGATTTTGGTCACTCTGAAACGTTGTGCATTGATGTGATGGTAATATTCGTAACATTACCTTCATATGTTACTTACATATGAAGGTATGTAATGTTATATGAAGGTATGTAAAGTTATGTAACTTCATAATGTTACTTACATATGTTATCTTCAGTGTAAGTTCTCTAGCCTTACAAGCTGCAAATACTCATAATTGAGCACAGAAAGGATTTTAATTGATTTGGAGCTTGCATTCTCAGATTTTTTATTTATTTTAGATAGTTATCATTATCAAAAAATGCAGGGTGTGCATGTTACTTTTCAATTTTAAAACAAATTCACAGAATCTACTTTTCTTCCTCATTTATTTCTTCAACTTCCTTTTCTGGAACAACTTCCCTTCATATGTATTTCCTGAAATATACAATCTACATAAATTCAATTCTGATGTCAACAAGTATCTTCCTTCGTGTTCTCAACCTTCACCCCGTTCACAGTACTAAGTATTATAGGTTCTAATACCTTTCGTGTTTGGGTTTTTTATAAAAAAAAAAAAAAAAAAAAAAATCGCACCAAATTGATTTAATATTGTACTGGCTACCACTGTCAGCTGGTTATACTGCCTTAGATTCTTAGTTCTTCCTAACCTAATTCATAAATCCATCCTCCTCTCCTGTACTATGTTTTTTCTGTACAAACAGTAGAGGAGCAAAGTCGATCAGCAGTTACAATTTGCATTGAATGTTATGCACATCACAGCAAAGGTTCGGCATTTTATACGTATGATTGCAAGAATTGCATGGTAATTTGCTAGAGTTGTTTTATGAATGCATTTTCCTTCCAGTTAGCTCATTGTGTGGTTGAATTATGCATTGCAAAAACTGAATATAGGAAAGTTTTTTCCTGTAAAGGGAACATTGTTGCTGAAACTTGGGCATGGCTTGCCGAACTGTTTTGATTGAGGTACTTCAAATTATAATTGGACACATGCTCTTAGAACTGGTTCTTGTCTTCACAAGTATGTATTCCTACCTACAATGAGAAATCCCTTATGAGTGATTTGCTATACAAATACAGTGCGAGGCAGATAATAAAAAAGAGAAGAAAGATCTATAGAATTTTCTGATAGCTGTTTGGTGGACTAGTGGAGCAAAAGTGAAAAATGGAGTATAACTAGAAAGTTTTTCCCACATTTGCCTAAGGAAGGTAGGTCACAGTGGTGTAGCCCAACCTTGCAACCCATGTGCTCATAACAGGCCACAGGTCCTTTTATGCTAAATTGCATGACTTGAGAATCTATGAGAATGTGCATTGCTTTTGTTGAAGTATCGAAACTGGGGAACATATATATGTGTCAAAAATATGATGACCTCAGAAAGGAGTTTGTGGACACAATTTTGTGAACCTGTTATGAGGAACAGCTGATTGCTATTAAGGATACTTTTGAGCCTTCCAAGCATTTTCTGTAATGGTTTTTAAAGACAGTGTGTGCTATTAGATTTGGAGTGGCACCTGTGTGGCTATTATAACATATCTGCATCTTTTTTTTTAGCCAGCAAGTTATAAATTACTGAAATAAGTTACCTATATGGGTGATTGAGGCTAATAGTTTGGGGAAATTCAAAGTTCAGCTGGATATTTATTATTTATTAATTATTTATTTTATTTTATTTTATTATAATTTTACTTTTTCTTTTTTGGCTTGCACAGGATAAGCTGTAGGCTTCCTTGTACCATATGGCCATTACTAATACTAAAACTGCACTACTACTACTACTACTACTACTACTGAAATAGTGGTTAGTGACTCATAGTGTACAAAATATCTGGTTTGATTACAGTCTTAAACTGTTTAATAGCATGCAGACTAGATATCTGACTCTATGTCACTATCTCTTGTATGCCTTTATCAATATTGGTCAGTTGTGTGGTTTGTATATAGCAGCTCCCAGCCTGCCTAAAGTAAGCTAAATCTACTGAGAGTAAAATGTCCATTGTGCTCAGGCATCTCCTTGTAGTGCATGTGACTTTAATTTCACTTCATGGTCTTCCCTTGCTGCCTCTGTTAGTCTTTGTGGTGCAGTAGGCCATATATCCTGCTGGTAGGTTTGGTCTGCACCTCTTAACAATCATGCATTGCCTTGTGGTGCCTTATCACTATAATCCCTGCCTCCCCTTGTTGTGCAGCAGGGGTATCTATGTTGTTTATACTGCCAGTACATCACATCTGCCTTCCCTCATCATCACTACTCTGAAGGATGAATCACTTTTATTTTAGTGTTCCTTGCATCTTCTTGTGGAGCATTGGAATTTTGACTTATACCTGAACAACATCTGGGTAGGTAGATTCTGTGTATATTCTACAAAACAGAGATGCATTCCACAGCAGTGTGAGTGTGGAGTGCAGTTTGCGCTTCCAAACCATATGGTCAGCTTCACAGCTTCTTTTTAGGCTGGGTCTTCTATTGGCTGATTATGGCTTTCACAATGGAAATTTCTTTAAGAACGGGTAAGCACAGAATGTGAGGAAACCAGTTTGTAGTAGGTGCGTAACCTGATCGAACCATTGCAGGTGGTCCTTTGTAAATACGTTTTGGATGATAAAACTCTAGTGCTGAGGTTTTTCATTGGAATAACTAATAGTATAGGCACTTCTGATTGTCGATTGGTGCAATGGTCTCAATTTGCATATTGGTTGCACACCTGTAAGTGAATATTCCCAAGCCTTCATTTGTTAGTGCACGCTGCACACAGTATTTAGTTGGAAGAATATAAGTGGATCCTCTGTGCTACTTGTGAAATAAAGGAGTGTGAAAGGTCCAGCAGGGACATCTCCTTCACTGTGTGATCTGTCTGGATCTTAAGACATCTTAAGACAAAGGAACTTTGTTTAGGAGCCTGGCATTCTGATTTGTAATCTCCAAGGCATCTATAATTTCTCTCAAATGAGCCTCACCACCTGCTGATATGTCAGCAGGTGGTGAGGCTCATTTGGGACAAATTGGAGGCTCCGGTAAGGATTAGACCACCACGATGATCCTGCCCTTGTGTGGTTGCTGTAATTGCTGTAATTGCATCGCTTGCTTATGTGAATATTGGTCAATGTCTCTGTTGGTAAAGTTTATAGCTGCTACTCAAAGAAATAATTGTAGAGTGTGTGACTTGATCGGATGGAACTTTTATATGGACAGCACTCACACAAGGATGGTTTTCAATTTCCTCCTTGCTGTTGTCTTTCATCAGGACTTCATACATTACATTAGTGATATTTCAACTTGCATGTGACAATGAAATTGTATGACTAATCAGCTCCTCTACTTCACAGTGACTTGTCATATAGTGAGCTGATCTAGTTGACTTCTTACATGTTACCAATTTCATAGCTGAGTTCAGCTGATCATAAGCATCTTGGATGAGACATAGCCATTACCTATTGAAACACAAGCTGATGTAATGACATACCATCAGAAATTCAGGGTACCTCATTGATTCTGTATCTCATAACTTGGGAGTAAATAAATAAGCGAATTGCCAGGGATGGTAACCCACCATCCCTGGAGGGCAATGCTGCCCTATTACATTTTTAAAGATGCAATTGACTTTCTTATTGCTTAGTGAAATTTGAAAAAGATGCTAAACCTGTGTGATTAGGCCTTTCAAATAATTTATTTACTTCAGTTTAAAACACTGATTAACTCTGTTGTGTACTACACTACAGTTTACCAGTTACAAGATAGATGTTTACCCCAGAATTACTGATAACAAATATCTATGAATATTAAGTTGTAACGTATGAAATCCCTAGCTGAATTATTCAAAAATATAATAATTCACCACATGATTAGAACTATTAAAACCATTTATTAAACACAGTTTAATATGATAATTAAGGAGGGGAAAAAAGTCAGAATTTTCAAGACATTTTGTTTCAGCAGCCACACATATACAAGATTGCCTCGACTGCAGTATTCCCTAATTTTGAATTATGAATTGAATTTGCTGACACGTTTATCTAAAAGATTGGTGACAATGAAAATTTTCTCAATAGATTTTCAGACTAAATGTTAATGCTAATTGTCATAATTGTCATTCCTTGACAAATTATAATTGATATAGATATTTAAATTTGGTTAATTGTTCTCAGTATGGTTGTTTAGGAGACAATATTTTTGGAGGAAATTCAACCATTCATTTTAATGGCACTTTCACTTCAGAGAGAGAGAGAGAGAGATGTTGCAAGGTTAAGAGTTCTATACTCACCTCAAATTATGGGCAAAAATTATTGCATTTTATTCAGGATGGTGTGTTAGCTCATTATTCTTTCATTGTGAGAGAATTTGGTAACAACAACAAAAAAACAGCTCTAAGAAATGATTAGTCACTGTACGTCAATTGTCGCATTGAAGATCACCCAGTAAAACCCCTGAAGGTTTTTCCCCATTGGATATCCCAAATAAAAGATGTAGGTTCACAGCTATGTAATTTTCTGAAGTTAATCATGATTAATTTTTAATACAAATAAATCACATACTTATTGAGGCTCTAGGATATCAATTTTATAATAAATGTAAGAAAATGTTTGATTACAATTATGATCAGTTTTTGTTGTTTAATTAATGATATATAAATTACCGTATTTCCCCATGTATAAGATGCACCTTAATTTTGGGGCCAGAAATTTGAAAAAAAAATGTATTACATAAAGTTATTGAACTCAAGTTTTATTCATCATAAAATTCATATAAAATTCATACAACTCATCACTGTCAAAACTCCCGTCCATTAGCTTGTCCTCAGCTGTGTCTGATGACAAATCACTGTCTTCATATATTGCCTCGTCCTCAGTTCCATCTATGGCATTTGAAATGCCACACTTCTTAAATGACTTGACAACGATCTCAATCTTGATATTATCCCAGTATCTTTTCACCCAGGTACAAACTTCTCTTATAGTTGGTTTCTTCACTCTTCCTGCTGGTGTCAAATTGTCCCCAGAAGACTCCATCCATTGGTTCCATTCTTCTCTCATGGCAGCTTTGAAGGGTTTGTTAATGCTGACATCAAGTGGTTGGAGCTGGGATGTCAAGCCTCCAGGTATGAGGGCAAGTTTTGTTTTTTTGCTCTACAGCAATCTTCTTTGTATTTTTTGTTATGTGTGTCCTGAACTGATCAAGCACCATTTGGGCAGATTTGCATAAGAGCCCACCTGGTGTCTCCTGCTCCAAACTTTCTCAAACCAGATCTTCATCCCATCCTGATCCATCCAACCCTTGTCATGAATGTGGACAATCACTCCTCGAGGATTGTCTTCTTCTTTTGGCATTGTTTTCCGTTTGAAAATCAGCACAGGAGGCAGCTTGGTTCCGTCGGCACAACAAGCTAGAACAACTGTATAATGGCTCTTTTCATGTCCACTTGTCTTCACAGTTACAGTTTTCATCCCACTCTTATCAACAGTTCTGTTACTTGGGACATCAAATTGAAGGGGGACTTTATCCATATTTGCAATCTGTCCCAACTCAAACTTGTGTGTCTTCCGACATTGAATGACAAAACGATGAAATTCAAGGACCTTCTGCTCATAGCTTTCAGGCATCTTTTGGGCAAGTCTGGTGCGTGTACGCATGCTTAGTCTATTCTGTTTCATGAACCTGAAGCACCAATTGTGTCCTTTGAAATCAGTAACTTCTTTTTCATCAGCAATTCTTCTTGCCTCATGCTGAACCATCTTTGTGGACAGGAATTCCAATTGCCCTTTGCTCTTCAATCCATATCTTCAATTCCCTCTCTAAATCAGGCCATTTTGCTGACTTGCCTCTCATGGCCTTCTTCTGCCGTGGCGTTTTCAGTAGGGTTTTTTCTTCCCGTAGCCAGTCTCGAATTGTTTTCTCAGTTGGAGGAGGACCAAACTGCGTTGAGCAGCACGATTTCCATTCACTTTTGCAAACTGGATCACTTTTAACTTGAATTCAGCCCTGTACGAAAATCTTTTCTGAGCCATTTCTGGGCAGAACTTGGCAAAACATAACTAAATATACCGGTAACAAGTGCGAAACAATGAGCGCAAAGACAATAAGCACGAAAAAGGGAAATGCAAGTAAAAAAAATTTACAACCACTGTATAAGACGCACCCAGTTTTTAGACCCCAAATTTTTCGATAAAGGTGCGTCGTGTACATGGGGAAATATGGTAGATTTCATGTTTTGTTATATAACATTTCATGTTATATAACAACAATAACATTAATACACATAATATTACTAAGATTTGAAAATATAAGGGTGCCTCCGTAGCCAGGTGGGTAGGAGCAGCAGTGCGTAGCACACGTTTCTTGATTAGACCGGAGTTCGAGCCCGTGACCACCAAATGCGTAGGATGCGGAAAGGTCAGGGAATGACCACCGCATATCCCCAGAGCAATATGGCCTTAGTTGCTAATGCTCCTAAAAACCAAATAACAAACAAATAACAACAACAACAAAATATGAGTGAAGAAGCCCAATTCTTCCTACTTTAATATTGTTAAAATATAAGATAGATTATCATACCTTTTTGTATGAAATTTCATCACCCGACTCTCACATGAAACTGTTCGGTTAATATAATATAAAAGATCTAAGTTTATAACCCGAAAATATCCTTATTAAAAGATTGTAAAATTATGTGGTTTTTTATAAAACTAATCTTGTCTTCAATTCCCATTGTCTACTTACTGCTACCAAGGAAGAGCAAAGTGTAGCCGATGTACCCCAAACTAAACCCATCAGTAATGATAGATTAGAAACAGAAGACAATTGTCAAACTACATTAAAAACTGTATTAAAATATTTAAAACTAGACTTCTGTATGCATGACGAAGTATTTCGGTTATGAACCATGCTCACAAGAAGTAAAGTGATAATTTAAACAATATCCACTCTCTTATACTTTAAAATTGGCACAATGCAATGAGATTATTTTCATTAACCAATGTGAATTGCACTGTTCACATATGCGCTTACATAAAGGACCACGAGTCTGAAATAGTGTGTGGACCTTGTGGGCCTTTACGTGCATGCGTGAATAGCGATTCACATTTCTTAATGAAAATAATCTCTTTGTGATGCACCAATTTTAAAATATAATAGAGTGGATATTGTTTAATTATCACTTTACTTCTTGTCAGCACGGTTCATAACTGAAATATTTCATCATGTATAAAGAAGTCTAGTCTAAAATATTTTAATATGGTTTTTAATTTAGTTTTCAATATAGTTTGGCAATTGTCTTCTGTTTCTAATCTATCATTAGTGACGGGTTTAATTTGGGATAGATTGATGATGTATGTCAGCTATGCTTTGCTCTTCCTTGGTAGCAGTAGGTATACAGTGAGAATTGAATATGGATATTTTCGTGTTATAAACTAATATCTTTTATATTATATTAACTGAACAGTTTGATGTGAGCATTGGGTGATGAAATTTCTTATTATAATCTATTTTATATTTTAACATAATATTACAAATGCATCAATTTTCACTTATGATTGGGCAAACTAAACTTGCTGCAAATGAATGAACATCCCATCTCATTTCCTCCTAGCTTAGAGATAGGCTGATAATAATGATTGAATATCATAACTTTATGCTGTAGGTGAAGATGAGAATTATTAAACGCTGCAACTTATGTAATCAGTGCAAAAGTGAGGAGCAGTGCTGAGGGCATATATAATGAAAGTACTGGTCTTCTTTCTCTCATACCTTTTTTGGGGGAGGGCAGGCATGTGGATTTAAATTTCAATTTGATTTTTATTATTATCTTTAATTAAAATAGGATTCATAATGCAAACTCTGCTTGCCTGTAGAGGATTTTTCACACGCTGATTGTTATTTTCCAAGAGCAGTGCAATTAGTATAAGTTGTGAGAAGACATCTTGGATAGTAGTAGTGGCATGTGATGCAAGAAAGCAAGTGTACAAGCTTATGCAGCATCAGCCAAAAAAAAAAAAAAAAAACCACCAAATGCCTGTCCAGTTCCTCCTTAAATTTATTTAACCTATCAACTTCCACAATGACAGATGGAAGTTTTTTCCAGCAATTAACCACCCGCTGGCTAAAGGCAAATTTCTGCACATCTATTCTACATCTGTCTTTTCTAATTTGAATTTATGCCCCCTTAGGTTCATAATCTGAACAAGTGGAAGGATCCCATCAGAATTCAGCGTGCTCAACCCATTCAAGGCCTTATAAACATCAATCAGATCACCGTGCAGGTGGCTAGTCTCCAGCCATTGCAATTTTCCGAAATTAAGCTTCACTTGGTAAGAGGATCCCTTCATTCCCCTCAACAATCTTGTTGCCCTTCTCTGTACATGCTCAAGCAAATCTACATCCTTCGTAAAATGAGGCCTCCAGACCTGTACGCAGTACTCAAGGCGTGGCCTGACCATTGCCTTATACAGAGGAACAATCACCTCCTTTTCCCTGCTAGCAAAATTCCTATATATCATTGACAAAACCCCATGACCTGCCCCGGCAGCTTGTCTGCATTGCTCAGAAAACTTCATATCTGACTGCACAATTACATCCAGGTCTCTTTCATTTTCTACCACCTTAAGTGTAGTACCACATGGTACGTTTCTCTGGGGTCACTTCTACCCATATGCAGTACTTTGGATTTGTCAAGGTAGCCCATCTGCCCAAATTGTCTAGATCCTGTTGCAGTAGCACACTGCCATTAACAACCCTGCAACCTTTGTATCATCTGCAAACTTCAATACTAAGCCTGATATACCTTCATCAATATCATTGATAAATATACAAAACAACAGAGGACCCAACACTGAACCCTGTGGGACTCCACCAATAACATTAGTCCACGAAGAGCAGCACCCATTAATTACCACCCTCTGTCTTCTCCCACTCAATCATCCTTTTATCCATTGTAACAACTTACCCTTAATACCATTCTGCTCCAATTTGTACAATTGTCTTCCATGCACAACAGTGTCAAAAGCTTTCCTGAAATCCAAATATATGATATCAGAATTATTTTTTGAATTCCATTTCCTTTGTAACCACATAATAATAACCTATCAAATTTGTCAGACAAGACTTTCCCATAACAAACCCATGCTGTGTCTGAATTATTGCTGCAGTCTTGTCTAGATGATCCTGCAATGCATCTTTAACCAGTGACTCCATTATTTTACCCGGAACAGAAGTTAAACTAACTGGTCTGTAATTACTCGTATCACCCTTCGATCCCCCTTTGTGCTGTAGGTGAAGATGAGAATTATTAAACGCTGCAACAGAGTGGGATACATTTGCACATCTCCAGTCCGTGGGAACCTCCCATGAGTCCAAGGATGCTCTCATAATTATGGCTAAGGGTTTGCTTAGTTGCTTTGCCGTCTCCTTTAATATAACTGGATAGAACTCATTCACCCCAGGTGCCTTTCTTATGTTTAACTTCAACAATTTCTCCTCCACTTTGCTCTCAGTTATTACAAAATCATTAAGCACCCTGCTACCCTTGATAACCTTCTGCCATTTTCAAACTTTAATAAATCCTCATGTGTGAATGTAGATGCAAAATACTCATTCAGTTTGTTTGATATCTGAGCAGGATCATCAACAATGGAACCATCGATATCAAGTGGACCAATCAGATTCATCCCCTTCCTTTTAGAGTTTATATAAGTAAAGAAATCCTTGCTGTTTTTCTTAGCATCTTTTGCCAAAGATTTCTCGTAATCTGCTTTCACCTGCCTAACCTGTAATGAGGTCACAAAGGACCTGATTACAGACTAGCTTATATCTGCCATAGGCTTCTGAGTCGCTTGATAATTTATATGCATCCCATGCATTTTTCTTCTCTGCCACGAGTCTCATTAGTTCATTTGATAACCATTTAGGCCTAAATCTTGAACAATATTTCTTAACAGGTATGAAACTTTTAGTAGCATCCACGATTAATTCCTTGAATTCTTCCCTCTTAGAATTTACTGTTGGGAACATCGTCAGTTGATCCCACTGTACAGAATTTAAAAACTGTCTGAGACCACTGTACTCACCTTTACGGAAGCAAAAATCCTTTCCTTTATCCCTGATGGTAATTATATCCTTAAGTAAATCCCACATCAGTACACTGTGATCACTGCCACCTAGTGGTTCCTTTATCTGTGAATTCTTAATACATGAATGATCACTGCTGATAACCAGATCAAGAGTATTACCCTCTCTGGTTGTCTCTTTAACATGCTGGTGCAGAAAACAATCATCCAATAAATCCACAAAAATCTTACTAGTGTGTGAGTGACCGAGCCACAAGTTCCAGTCAATATCTGGGAAGTTAAAATCCCCCATTATAAGACATTGTGATTTACTAGCCCACTCTATTTCTCTGTACAATTGTTCATTGTACTCATTCGAGTCATTAGGCCTATAACACACTCCTACACTTATTTTTGCTTTCACAGTGCTTATGTCACACCAAAATGACTCAACAGTGCACCTAACACTGTTCATCTATATCAGCTGGATGCACTTCTTTTGATTTTATGTTTTTCTTAATGAACAGCATAACACCTCCTCCCTTCCTATCCTGTCTATCCTTTCTATACACATTGTACTCCCCAAATTCCAGTTCTCCATTCCTTATATCTGTGTGACACCACGGCTCTGCTGTCCCAACAATATCCGCCTTTGATGTCCTTACCAGGGCATAGTATATTTACTATACTTCTAGCATTGGTATACACGCACCTATTCTTAGTTACCCTAACACATCCCACATACCCACTTGTTTTACGATGACTGCCACCAGTCCCTGAAACCCCCAGCACCCCTCACTCCAGATTGCTACTTATTCTAATAGAAGTTGTGCAAGAATCACCTTCACCTCTGCCTGTGGCTACTTTTATTTTGTGAATCCCCCCAAGCGAGCAGTTTTCCAATCCACCTAACACTGCCTCGATAGCATCAGCAAATATTTTTGCACCCTTTCTATTTAAGTGTATCCCATCCCTGTAGAAGCAGTCTCTCCTGTTAACAAACAAGATAAAACTTTGTTGCACTCAGATATTGTATGTCCTTCTCATAAACATTTATGTGATACCATGACAGGTAGAACATAACATATGACACATAATCGAACATTAATCACTTCATATCTATGAATTAATTAAGTTTCCTTCTTATGAGTTAAGTTTCTCTTCTTAGTTTCAAAATTATTTTTTTTCATGTGCTGTAATAAAGACACTTCTATAACAACAGACAGTTTCATTTTGAAGTAACTTTTACAATGAATTAACAATAACCAATTAACAGTAACCAAGAATAGATATTAAAAGTTATCTCACATATTTGCACATCTCTCTCAATTCACAGCTTACAAATAGCAAAAAATGCCCTTAAGCAGAAAGTGGTTTGAGGAAGGGAGACCATGTTGATGGCAGCATGGTGCTGTCCTCCCATTTTCAGTTGGTTGAGGCAGCAGGCTGCTCACTATCAGGCAGGTTGATTCTGCCTGACATTAAAACATCTGGACATTTTGGGCTCAGTGATTTTTGGCATGTGTGCTCTGTTAGATGGGGGAATCCGTCATGAAGAATGTTGGTTGGTTGGTAGGCAGGCTCTCTGGTGGTGAAATTTCAGTCAGCTAGTGAAAGCATTTCTAACGTCCTCTTCAATCAATTCTGTAGTTAAGATGATCTCAGGTGGAAGGAGTAGTTCCCCCTCTGAGTTATTCTGAGGCAGCTATGAGGAAGCAAATTCTGTAGAAAATGGCTGACAGTTTGAATAAATTTCAAGGACAACTGGATAGTTATCTATGTGAGGAGGGAAGCATATAATTTGGATTTTCTTATCTATTTGGGGTTTTTTTTTTTTTTTTTTTTTTTTTTTGTCAGTGTAGCAAAAGCCTGTGGCTTCCTTGCACCCTATGGGGAATACTGTTACTATTTTAACTTTTCAGATATTGACTGGAACTTGTGGTTGGTCACTAGCAACACTTTTGTAGGTTTATTTTGTATAGCATAATGGCGAGGCAACAAGAAGCAATACTCTTGATCTGATTATCAACAAGAATTTGTTGGCGCAAGATCCACTGGGTGGCAGTGATTACATTGTACTGATGTGGAATTTCTTTAAAGACAAAACTGCATAAAGACATAACTGAATTTTTTTAAAGACGTACAGGAAAGGGTTTTTGTAAGGGTGACTAACAGCAAACTGTAAGTGGAAATCATTCAAGGAAGTAATTAGAAACTACTAGGCATTCATACCAAAAAATACTGTTCAAGGCTTAGACCTAAATGGATATCAGATGGAATAACGAGACTTGTGGTAGAGAAGAAAAATGCATGAAATGCATATAAATTATCAAATGATACAGAAGTCTATGGTAGATGGATTCTAGTCTGCAATCAAGTTGCTGGCAGAAAAATAAGATGGATTGTAAGAAGTTTCTGGCAAAGAATGAAAAGAAAAGCAGTGAAGACTACGTATGTTAACAGTAGAAGGAAGGGATTGAATCACATTGGTCCACTTGATATTGATAGTTTACTCTTGATGATTCTGCTCGGGATGCTGATAAAGTGAATAGTTATTTTGCATCTGCATTCATACATGAGAAATTCTTTAGGGAACAGGATAATAGACATTTAACAAACTTTACAGGAGATAAAATATTTTGTGATAATTGAGGAAAATGAAAGGGAGATTGTTGAATCTAAAAATAAAAAAGGCACTATGGTGAATTGTATTTATCCAATTATATTAAGGAAGGTAGCAAAAGAGGTAAGCAAACCCTTAGCCATAATTATGAGAGCAACTTTGGATTCATTGGAGGTCCACATGGACTGGAGATGTGCAAATGTAATGGTTTGAAAAATGGCAGTTGAAATTTATACTCCATACACTACACAGCTGAAACTCCTAATAGTTGTTTATGAAAATGTTTTTGATTTCTCCACTGAAAATTTCAGAAATCTTGAATTATTGCTCTGTAAATAGTTTTGATGAAAAATTCAGTAGTGACTTAATTTCAAAGTGCCCTATGTCTGAAATGTGTTTGTTTACAACCAAAGATAAACTTTATTGTACTGTTATGAATAGTATCGCTGTAACGTAGAGCTGATATGTTACAGTGAAAACATTTGGGGGGAGGAATGGAAGTTTCAAAATTTCAATTTGAATGATTATGATTCCCCCTCCCCTTCAGTTATCCATATTTGGACTCTAGTGCTGCAGTACTAGTGTTCAGGGCTGAGAAGATGAGGGCTTACATTACAATATTATCATAGGTAAAAAGTGGGTACTTCCGTCGACAGAAACAGAGGATGTAGTTTTCGTTCTATTATTGAAGCAGCCATTCTCATGACTGGCAAACGGTGGCAATGTTACCATATGTCACAACCACAGACTTTAACCTCCAACAGTTGTTTCATCACGCAGTTCACTGCGTGATGAAACAACTGTTCCCAAAACTTTAAATCGAACGGTTAACTGATGAAGGGCATCATAAAGCCTGAAAGCTTTTGTATTACTGGTTACTGTATGTATCTACATACTCTGTTTTTACTGTTTAACCTATGTATTTAACATTAAACCTAGTTTAACTACAACTTGTTATTTTACTTTCCGTTCCGCTCTGTGCTACATAATGAAAATAGTATGTTATATCTGTTAACATGTTAACAGATATAACAATGTTATCAGTTTCCAGAATTCGTTTTGAGCAGTTGCTACTGAACATGTTAGTTGTACTGCTCCACAACTTAAGTGCTTGGTATAAAAATCATATGGTTGTTTAACCGTCTTTTGATTATTTTCAACACTCACTGTTTGTCATGGTTACGTTAATAGAATGCAATTAGCATGAAAATTGTGGAACCATTCAGCTTCTTTTTGGTATTGATTTGTTAGAAGTTTGTAGACCAAAAAAGACCAATTTAAAGTTTTTTAACAGCATAAATGAAGTTTTCTCTGATTAAGTATATGCACATTTAATCATAGTAATATATGTATTTATATGTGATACATATGTATTACCTGAAAGGTATGTTGCAAAGGCAAAAAAAAAATATATATATATTATTTATGTGGATTAAAAAGCACAGATTTCTTTAATATCACATTTATAATTTTTAATAAACTATAAAAACAATTGGCAGCTCTATTTTTATTATTTCTCTTATTTTTATCCACATTAAAAAATATATATATTATTTATGTGGATAAAAGTGCACAAATATTCTTTAAGATCACATTTATAATATTTAATGAATTATAAACAGGAGAAAAGTAATTGGCATCTCTATCTCCCCTCACCTCTTATCTTGTTTTGTCCTCTGTTCCCCATAATTTGCGATCTTGAGTTGCCAACTATTTTTCTCTTTAGTATAAACTTTATGTAATTTAAGCTATATATAAATAATAAAAAATCACTAGTGTATTTGTTCAAGTAATCCTATACTGTGTACCTATTTCTCTAAAAGGATCTGATTGTCTGTTGTGTAATTTACTTTTCTTTCTCTTTGTAAGAGGAAACTGCATCTTCAATAAATACGTCAATAAATATGTGAGAATGCATACACATCCAAAAACTGTTTGTCTGTTTCTTCTACATTAAAGACTAACTGAAATAGATTTCTTCTCTTTTCTGTCAGTCCTGGCTATTTCTGTTTTATAGTTATTTCATTAAGAATAGTAAGAAGTGTATTAAACCATAATCAGATAATTTCAGTATTTTTAAATTATTCTTGAAAATATTTTAATATTTGAAAGTAACATTCATGTTACAATGAAATTTATAAAAAAAAAAATTCAAAAAAATACTCAGAGTTGAACTGATTTAACAGCACTGTGACCAAATGGAAGCTATTGTGGTGTGGTGTGCACATGATAGATGTGTCTCAAAACAATGAGCATCAGTGAGGACTTAACCTTGTTCCTCAAGCAGGCTGTTTCATTCCCTCCCCATTATTATTATTATTTTTTATATATATATTTTTTTATTTATTATTATTATATATATTTTTTTTTCAAGAAATATAGCAATAAAAATTATTTAAAAATTCTGCTTTGGAGTAAAATAGTTGCCCCACCACACTGTTAATTTTCCATAGACTTTTCACACCTCCATTAAAGTTTGTTGTTTCCTGATGAAATTTAACTTATGGAATTTAGTTAATGCGCTCATGGCAATGGTTTCCCACCCTTCCCCAATATCATATTAAGAATAAATTTTATTTTCTTATTTTTAAATATTTCTTGTTATCTCAGAAAAACCTGGTTGGTGAATTTTGTACACCAAAAAACCCAATTGAAAGTTTTTTCAAGCATAAATGAAGTTTTACTATGATTAAGTGTATGCATATCAATAAGCACTAATTTAATATAAAATTTTAATATATAATAATAAGTAAGAATAAATAAGTCTGATAAAGTTTGCATAGATGGAGGTGAAAATTAAACAAAGTGCCATGGATTAGAAGGGTAAGGATAGTAGAAAAACGAAGTAATGTAGATTTGAAAAAGGCGAAAGAATGTTAATATCCTAAAAGTTATTCTTAGCCATGTGGTGCAAGGAAGCCTGAGGCTTATGCTGCACCAGCCAAAAAAAAAAAAAAAAAATCTGAATTACCCTGCGTGAGAGAGAGTGTCAGACGTTGAAAAGAATCATCAAAAAAGAGAAGACTGATGATATCCAGCTAAGGACCCTGGGTGTGCCAACCCCATACTCACCAGATGTGAGCCCCTGGGGTTATGATGAATTAAGAAAATTATAGGCTGAATTTCGAAGCCAGTTTGTAGGTGAAGGAACTGTAAAGTAAAATTATTAATACTAAATGATTAAACAAAATAAAGTAAAATTAAAATAAAGGTGATAAAGTTGTCATCAGATATGGGTGGGCAAATTTAGTTATAAGTTGAATACAGGGAAAGCAAAAATGCAAAGTCTGATGTCAGAAAATTGATACATGGTTAGGCAATTCATCAGGGGACTACACCTAACTATGTATCAGGAACTGCATTTCTATTCTTGTCCATAACAGGAAGAAAAATTAAATAAAGCCATAAAGAAAAAATTAGCACATTCTTTTACAGTCTGGACAAGGTTTGTTTAATCATTTGGTATTAATAATTTTAATTTACAGTTCCTTCGCTTCCAAATTTGCTTTTCAATTCAACCCATAATTTTCTTAATTCATTCTAACTTTTAGGAGATTAACATTCTTTTGCCTTTTTCAAATCTACATTACTTCTTTTTTCTACTGTCCTTACCCTTCTAGTCCTTGGCTTTGTGTAATTTTCACCTCCATCTATGTAAACTTTATCAAACTTATTTATTCTTACATGTTTATATACTTTTGCATCCTTTACTGCTGATTTGTGCATTTTGGTTCATTTGTCATACCTCGCTTATTTATTTTTTATTTTTCCATCACTGTAAATTTTACTTTAAATTGCATTTAATATATATATATTATATATATAATTTAGATAATAATAAAAATAATAATAATACAAATAATAAATCAGGTTTTTACCCTGTGCATATTAAAAATGATTACTTTGAAGTATTTCATTATTGTTTTGAACAATGCAGCCAACATTAGTAGCCAATTTGAGGATTTTCATCAAAAGTGGTATATGATGGTGATTATAGTAATGTGATTTTATTATTTTTTGTTCCTCCTATATTTTTTAAATAACTTCTTTAGTAATCATTCATCTTGTTATTAATTTTCAATATTAAAAAGTTATTCAAAGATGCCTTGAATAATAACTGGCACAGTATATCTGTTAATGCTGGTGCTCTTTACAATTTGTTCTTCCAAGTTCATACTTCTTACATAACCAGTTTACTGTTTACTTACACTCTGTGATTACTCAGTTGTGACCACCCCCATTTGTAATGGACTGTGGCACATAGCTTGCAGTATAAAAAGCAGAACAGCTGTCTGCTAGAGCAGTGTTGATTTGCATTGGGTCATGCAAGTGAAAGCGATAAAGTAGCAGTAATGAGATATACTAAAGAGGTCACGGAGCTTCAGAAAGGCATATTTGTGGGAATTTTTGTGTGTTAGTGCTCTTGATTGGAATGGGCATGTCTTGTTGGTTGGTTGGTCATGGTGCATTGTTGTTAAATTGTGCTAAGAATGGTGTTGAACTGGTCAATCACCTTCTGACAGAACTGTAAGGGATTATGCAAGGTGAATGCTCATGGTGAAAGAGGGATCCAGTGCATTGTAATGGCTCAGTGGCCATTGATAGTTGACATTGCAGTACAATATGGTGAATGCAAGAACAATATCCAAAATTATAATGTACCGCATACAAGTTTAACATTCACAATACACTAGTAACAGCTTATTAAAGCAGATCTGTAAGTGTTTATTTAAAAGAACGATTAGTGTTCTTTGCCATTAAAATTTATGAATGCGGTATATATAAAATAGAAAAACATGTTAACAGATTTAAGAAATTATTTTTAGCAATATCCATATTAAAAAAACGTGATGCTTAAAATGCTGTTGATAAAAGATAAAATCAGTACATAAGTTGCTTTTTATTCACAATCATAATTTATTATTTTAATTAGAATAAATTTATAATTTTATAAATGAATTTTAAATGGAGAAAATAGGATTTATGATTGGAAAAGAAATTTTGTTCAATACCCTGTTGTGAATTGATGTTATAAATTTATAGCATTTAAATGCTATAAATTTTTGTTTCCTATCTTCATGTGTTGGTCAGTGATTCTAAATTTTTATTATGTAAAACAAGCATCCATATAATTTCTGATCATCTCTTTCTTTTGAACTTAGATTGTGAAGTGATTGAAATTGATAATTAATTATATAAATATATTTATTCTTATATCAAGCAGATTGAGCCATCAACCCATGTGAATTTCGACAAGCTTGTTAAGGTATTTATAATTCTTTATGTAATTATTAATATATTTAGTTGGGTTAGTACTATGAATACAAAATATGATACATACACTTATATTCAAATTGTTTTCAGAAGCCATTTAACTGCACCAGCTGGGAATTGTGTGGATTTGTCAACTGAACGTTTGCCATACTTGTCTTGCCTTTCTATAGAATAGATCAGCCATGATTTTCTTGCTGAGAACCATTTGTATACAGGTGACCCCCACTTAACGCTGATAATTCATTCCGGAAAAAACAGAGCGCTAAGTGAGCACCGCATTCCCATAAGGTAACGTGTATTTGTGAGTTGCGGTCGGTGCTATAGGATATTTCCTAATCAATAATAAATGGTAGCGAAAAGATGTACAAATGTTGGTCAAAATATTTAATCTTCAAATATTTGTACATATAAAATATTCTACATTACCTACGTATATAATCATGTGGTAACTATTTACATATCAAAATTAAACTTAAAATTCCAATTAAAATCATGAATTTAATTGATCTAAATTGATTTTAATTGATGAATTTAATCATGAAAAATGTGTCGATTTTGGGTTGAACTTTGGCCCTCTTCCAAATAAATTAAAATGGGTATTAATTTTAAATCCCCTGCAGTGTTACCACCGAACAATAAAGTCAACCGATCCTTTGCCGCTTTGAAACCTGGCATGTTTTTTCTTCTTTCAATATGAAACTTCTTTTAGGCATTCATTCCCACAAAAGTCCTGCTTCATCAGTAAAGGACATTCATATCAAGTAAAGGGCATTCTTATCAAAACTAAAGAACTAAAATGGTCCTGGGCAGGACACATAGCTCGAAGACTTGATGACAGTTGGACTAAGAAAATAACAGAATGTACCCAAGAGGAGCTAGAAGAAAACCTGGAAGACAAAGGCGGAGATGGATAGATGAAATTCATGAGTTTGTGGGTGGTAAATGGATGGCCAGTGCTCAAAACAGAAGGAACTGGAAAGTTGCTGGAGAGGCCTTCATCCTGCAGTGGATTGAAAATGGCTGATGATGATGATGGTAACCGAAGCCAGTGTAACCAAAGGGTGCTGGTAAAAATGTACATTTTTACCAACACCCTTTGGCATCTCTCGTATTGTGGATATATCTTTGCAACCGTGATGGCATGTTGTATTACCAGGGTACTTGCCCGCCCACTGATGATGAAGCTCAATAGCTTCGAAACGATCGTCTGGGTGGTGGTATCCTCTGAAAATAAATAACAATAGTCTTCTCTACTAGAGAAGCGTTATTTATTTGAAGTAGTGCAATACCGCTGTCTCATTGTGAAGGCAGCCACAGTACGAGATACAATTAAAACGATGCCTTCTACGCTACTTACGTAGTTCAAATTTATGGGTTAACTATGGTGTATTTACACCGATACTATATAGTAAAAATATTTATATACATAACAAGTAAAATTATATGTGAATGTTTGAAATTTCGTGCCAGCAGTATTCCTTTAAACTGGAAAATAGAAGAGACTAATGGGCTTTTTATTTCTTTATTCTCAGCAGAATAAATATATTTTAGTTTTTTTTTTTGAAGATGAACGTTTAAAAGCACATTTTTTGCACATTTAATTTTTAATCAAAAATAAAAAATCTACAGTAAATATTACATTCCACTAAGAAGAAAGATGAAATATTGGTATTGTTTGAGTGGAATTCAGAAAAACCCAAAGCATTTTCCAGGCATCACAGAGAAAGTTGGCACACTTCAAGAAAAATATATGTGCATGCATGCGTTTTAAATTTTTCATTATTAACGGTCTTTTAAATTGGAAAATGGATGAGACTAAATAGATCCATGTTTATATTTTATATCTAAAACTTTTTATTTTATTTTCAGAAAATTAAATCATATATGTACTTTGAAAATGAAACATTTAAAATATACAGCATTTTTAAATATTTATTTAGTAAAATAAAATATATATATATACAGCAAATATTGCAGTCCACTAAGAAAAGCTTGTTCAATAATTTGAAAAAAAAAACTAAAATGTTTTTTTATGAAAGGTTTATATGATCAAAGGTACCCTTATTGTTGAGTCACTTTTTATCTGAGGTGCCTCAACACTGTGGAGCACCACTGCTGCTGCTACCTGGGAATGGATATTGCATTGTGAAAACATCTCTCTCTCTCCATGGTCAGAAATTAATCAGCCAGTCTTTCTTAGACCTGTTTTTTTTACAATCTTTCAGTGACAGATAACATTTCCAACTGATTAATAATTTATTTATTATTTTATTTTTTTATGATGATTTTGCAGTAAACAGGACATTCTGTTTTGTTTTCCTTTAAGGTGCATTTGGGTAATATATATATATAGCACCTATTATCTTCACCATGTCTGTCGATGGTCAACCATCTGCATATAACTCGACTTCCAATAGACAGATTAGCTAATTATGAAACTTTATAATTAGCTCTTTTGGGAAGATTTGTTAACTTATTCCAAAATTTTGAAGTTGGACAAATAGAATTCCATCAGTTATTATTTATTTTTTCATATATATTACATAGGCTATCCATACATTGTAATGCAAACATTGGATATTTCTTGTTGTTGTCCACTGACAAGAAGAATGAGTGGGTAATATGGCAGATGTGTAAAAAAGAAATGTCCGTGGTTTGTGCATGTGAAGTGGTTGATTTTTGTTGTGCTTATTCTTTTTATCAGTTTTCTAAATATATAAATAATAGTATTGCTATTTTCTTATTTAACAAAGTAGAATATAAATACTTGTTATCAATTGTTAATAAAATCTATGAGGAAATAAGTAAAGTACATTTCAAAAATGCTGGCTGCATACTGTTTTCTGCACTGTGTGTTCCTATTTGCTTACTTTATTAAATGACAGAAGATCTGTGAAATGTTTGTTGCATTTAAATTTTTATTAAAAATCCAGCATGAAATAAGTTAAGTGTTGTAAAACATTTAGTGAATACTACAGTATGAGATGTGTAGTGATGAAAACAGTTTGCCTTTTATATTTTATTAGTTAATTAATTATTATTTAATTGAAAACAAATAATTAGTTATTTACTTTTCACTTCCATTAATAACAGAAAAAAAAAAGAAGAAAGCAAATGCAGTAAATTAAGAAATGAAAATCAAATGCACCTAAAATGTTTTCACTGCATACATAAATTATCAAACTGATGTTTTTGATTAGAATTGACAATTTATTGAAGGCAGTTATTATATGCTTAAAATTTTGAAGTTGTGACATACCTCTGTTGTAGCAAAGCTTAACTCCTAATCCATGTGGTTAAATCATGAATGAAGAAATTAAAATGTGAGAAAATTAAAACTCAATATATTTAAAATTATCACCCAGAAAAAGAGGACAGTTTCTTTCTTGGCTCATTAATGATGAACTAAAATCATATTCTATGAAAAAGGGGAGAACCAAGAGTCCCAACTTCAGACTTTCATTTTGTTCGTTGTGATGGGGAAAAGATTTTGTTTTTTAAAAGGTGAAGCCTAGCACCTGTGAACTCTAATGGAATTGGAAAGTTTTATTTCTAGAAATTTCTTTTTATTTATTTTGTTTCTTTAACCTTGATTTGATTGTTTGGCCTTTTGAGATTCCTATGTATATGATGCTTATGATTTTCCTTTTTTGAGTCATAAGTTAATTTAAGTAATTATTCAGTATTTTTTAAAAAATTCTTACAAGAACATGAATAACCAGTCTTGTTTACAGTATCACTTTTTATTCTGTTTTGCATAGTAGAAATTAATATAACCTGGAATTAGTGGATATTCTTAACACACTATAAGATAGGTTTATTTACATTATATTACTTTTGATAATAGAGTATCTGAAAAATAATTATGAAGTGAGTACTGTTCTGTGTATTGACATATTCGATTGTGTAAACCTTTGTAATGCCCATACAGGCACTCCCCGACTTACATAAATTCGAATTTACGTAAGTTTTTGCTGGCCGATGCAAACTTAAATATAATTGTGGAAATGTATTTCTCATCTGTAAAAATAAATGGAGGTATCATGAAAATATCGTAATGTGAACCCAATAGCACATTGGTTTTTTTTTTTTTTTTGTTAATTTGTTCCAAGATCGCGGAAGTTGAAATTTTTGCAATATAAGTAAACTATTTATCTCTCTAAAAGTTCATTTTTATAATGGAAATTGTACTACACTTTCATCGTTATCATAATATTCGGTTATAAGAATCAATTTTGAACGCCTTTGTGATATTGTTCTAAAGCACATGATAAGTACACCAAACTCCAAACCAAGTTCGTGGCAAGCATTGGGTGGTTCAAGCATCATGCTGCTTTCCACAACAGTAAAGTATGCTGTGAAGTCACCAGTGGCAGTTCTGCAACTGTAGAGAAATTCCTCAACTTTTGCAGTGGCATATTTATCAGCTGGAGTGTTATTCTAACAGTGATGCTTGAAAGGTAAAACTTGCTGATGATATGCCTATCTTCTCTCTCTTTTTGTAATTTTATAATTTTGTACACTTTTGTAATTTTTCCTGCACATGAGATAAAAAAAATTGAATAATTCTATTTACATGTTTGTCAAACATTTCTTTTTTGCTTCAATCTAATTCAACTTGTGTAGTTGCGAGTGCGGAAATTCTGACTTACGTAGCGTTCCACAGAATGCAACCCTTATGTTAATCGAGGAGTGGCTGTATTAAGAAGAGTTAACATTTTAAATGTCCCCATTTTTTGCACCAAATTTGTTACAAAAAGAGAAGGTTTAAATGTTATAATTTTAAAACGTTAGTTATTGTATAATATGTGAACGCACAAAAAATTGTTAAAAATGAAATGTATCTGTAGCTTTACCACATCCCTTTTCACAATGTAGACTGGAGATCTTGCTAATTCAAATGCATCTGAGGATGAGAAGATAAAAGCAATGATGTCACAGTCAAGCCAAGAATTTGATCCTTCCAAGTAAGTTATATCATTATTTGCTATTATTGCATTTGCATTTTTATGTATTTTAGAGGTTTCAGTCGTGCTTACCAATTTTCAACAGAATTAAAACTGCATTGTAAAAGAATAACAAACAGCCATTTCCATCAAAACTGAATCTCTCTTTATACATTAAGTATACACGTTAGCAAAGCATATGTTATATTCATCGTAATTTGATAAAAATTACTGAATTAAGCCTTAGAATTGGTTATCTGTGTTTTTAATGATGTTTTCTTTCTGCATGCTTATTGTTTATCTCACTGAAATCTCAATTATCTATTGTTATGGTTCTAGTTATTCTACTACTCACTTGTATCTCACTTTTTAAAGGCGCCGCCGTAGCCAGGTGGGAAGGAGCAGCAGTGCATAGCACATGCTTCTTGATTAGACCGGGGTTCGAACCTGTCACCACCAAATACAGAGGATGTGGAAAGGTCAGGGAATGACCACCGCATATCCCGGAGCAATATGGCCTTAGTTGCTAATGCTCCTAAAAACCAAATAACTAACTAACTAACTCACTTTTTAATTTTAAAATATTTTCTTAAAGTGACCATATAGTCTTTTCCAGCACTACAAATTTTGAAGTACATGGTAAAACCCCTTGTTGCAGTGTTTACTGAATACATTTTAATTCTGGTGCATTAAATAAGAAATAGTGGTCTTTACTGAAAACAGTAGTAAAAGAAAATAAAAAAATAAAATTCATATATTTTAGTTGCAAAATTCATCACTTTCAACCTTTCAAGGCAAGTAGGAATCCTGAATGGTGGATGGGTGGGTGGGTGGGTGGATGGAAGAGATAGAAAGAAAAGTTAAGGCAAGGAAACATAATATTAAAGATATTGCCAACTTTGTCGCACAGTTTAATGCTCTTCTGAAATTTAAGAGTGAAACTCTGAATTACTCCATAATGAATAGATTGATTTCTTAATGATTCTGTTGAAATAGCATTAAAACGGTCGAAATATAAAAATGTTAATGTATCTTAACATAAAAATCTATTTAATGACTAAAAAGACTAAAAGTGACTAAAAAGTCACTATTTATTTATTTTTTATCTTACTGGAAAATTGACATAATTCGTCAAAGCTTTCCTCATACTGTCATTCAAATATTTGTCTCTTACTATTACTTGTTGTAGTAAGCTGTCTTTGTCAGGTGTGAGTAGGAATTTATTCATGAGTTATTCCAGGTTTTTGAGGCTGTATGGTATTCAGATCAGTTCATGAACTCATCACATTGTTTGGATACAATGCTCAATAAAAACTGTGTACCAGCACACTACATAAACTTGCTGTATTTTGACCAAAAGTAGTTATTAAAGGGGGGGGGGGAACTTACAGCATTATTAAACCAACAGTCTAATAATTTGATAATTTAACTAGTAAAGCCATATTAAATTAATGGCAATCAATCAGAATGCTAGTTCAGTCTGAGATAAGCATCTTTTATAAGGGAGTATTTGACATTGGAAAACTAAGACTCACATTTTTTAATGAATGTGATTTCAGTAAGAGGTTTATTTCAGTTTAATGATTTTTTTTCTAACAATGTATAAGTGTTATTGTTATTAGAATTATTTTGAATCTGACAGTTCATTATCATCTTGATGGATTTGAAAGGAAATTTAACCCTCCATATCTGACTCATCCACAGAATCATTACCTAATCCTATCCTCAAAATATCTGTTTTTCAAAATTGGAATTACTAAGTAATTTTATAATCGATTTTATAATAACTAGTTACATTGGAATTTAGACCAGATTGAATATATTGCAAAATATCATACAGTTCTTCATTCAAGTAAAATGTTTATTTGAATAATATTTGCTGAATTAATGAATATGCATGAGATCAGTATTGTTTCATATATTTACTTTATTTTGCAATCCTTGCTATGCTTCAAAATAGCTGTATAAATTTCATGCATTGGTACAGCTATTTTGAAGCATTCCAAGGATTGCAAAATAAAGTAAATATATGAAACAATACTGATCTCATGCACATTCATTAAGGATATTGTTTTTTATTTGTGTTTCTAAATCCAGTACAAGTTAGTTAAGGAGAAGAGCTGCAAAAGTATTCATTAATGTAACTTTTATCTCTTAAATATGCCAGTTGTGTCCTAAAAAATTTAAAATCATTTGCACAAACATGAGGTTTGGCTAATCATATTCAGAGAATGAATGTAAAAGAACTGCAACGTGATAAATTATATATTCTGATATATATCTTGGCACAGTTGCACCATACATGGCTGAAATGAATGAGTTATCAGTTTATTCTAATTAAACAGAAATATATCCTATCTCAATTTAACCCATTACTGGCCATGTAAAGACATCAATTACACTTCACGGTGATAAAAGTTGATCCTACAAATTTAGCCACATTAACTACCCTAGCTTTAGCTTTAACAGATCCTTTTGATGGATAGTATGAAGGTAAATTGTGTCCTTACATGGCCAGTAATGGGTTAAAGAGAGATAGGATATATTTCTGTTTAATTAGAATAAGCTGTTAACTCATTCATTTCAGCCATGTATGGTGCAACTGTGCCTAGATATGTATCAGAATATATAATTTATCATGTTGCAGTTCTTTTGCATTAGTTCTCTGAATATGATTAGCCAATGTTTGTGCAAATGATTTTAAATTTTTAGGACACATGCGGCATATTTAAGAGATAAAAATTACATTAATGGATACCTTTGCAGCTCTTCTCCTTAACACACTTGTATTGGATTTAGAAAAATAAATCATGGTATCCTTAAGTTCCTTTATAACATACTCTTTACTTTATGTTACATAAAGTAGGTCAGAATTCATTTAGCATATTGCTGTTAATAAGGCTGATTACTAGTGAATATTGTAAGCACATACTGAAATGATTCAATAATAACTGAGGAATTTTTTATTGTGACCATACGTAAATCTTTGTAGTAAACAAGAGAAATATCGTGATGCATGTCTGTACCAGCTGAATTTTTCTTTTAATGAAATTCTTTAATGTTACTATGCATTTATCAGTGCCATTATTTGCTTGTTTCTAGATTTTAGTTAAATTTTTTTGTTTCTGACATCTTGCACTTCAGTTAAACATAAGTGATAACTCCGAAGGTAAATGACTACCACTGATGATAGTGTGGTAAAATTATAGTTTATCTGCTAAACAGTTAATTTACGGATGAGGTTCAAATCAGTCAAACTAATCCCCCTAATTGAAGCTATTATCATTTATTATATACTTTTGTCCTAGTTGATTAAGACATACCCTCAGATATACAATTGCCAGTTTTATTGTCTTTTGAAATTCTGCCATCTTTATTCAGCAAATTTGTGTGCTGCTATTATTGTTTAACTTTACAGATACTTTGATGACTAATTCTAAGGCTTGGTGTTAAACATTTGTATCTTCTCTGTATTTATGTCATATTCATTCCTGTTGTAGTATTATAGTATTTTATCGTTTTGAGAAACAACATTTCAGTATAAATCGGCTGTCATTATTGTCCAGCTGTTGTTTTTGTTTGTGTATTGGAAACTGTCATTTCTAGTTAACTTATTCTGTACTGAAATGAAAATTTCTGTTTGTTATCATTTTGTTGATTTGTTTTGCATGGTGCACAAGTTACACATCTATTATGTAGGTATTTGAAGAGTCGCAGCATGACAGGACCATTACCGCCAGCTTACACGTGCCATAGGTGTGGAAAGCCTGGTCACTGGATAAAGAACTGCCCAACAAACAATGTAAGAAAGACAGAGAGGAAATAAGCTTAAAAACATTATTTTAATTTTCGGCATGTTAAAAATTTGCTTCTTTAACTCTGTGCTTTTACTGAGAAGATTATTAACAAATTGTCATTTGATTTGCACTCTCCCCAGTATATTTCTTTTTATAATTTCAACAACTGCATGCTCATTTTTTTTTATTTTACTTTTTGTTTTATTTTTTAAATTTCAGCCGGATATCAAGAGAAGTACTGGTATTCCAAGAAGTTTTATGGTTCCGGTAGATGGTCCTGAGCATAAAGGGGCTCTTCTTACTAGCACTGGGGAATTTGCTGTTCCTTTAATTGATCGGTAAGTTTCTATTAAGAAAAATCTGTGAAATTATACGGGTTACGTAGTCTCTCTCAGTAAGTTCCATTCTTCTGTGTCAGAAACAAATCTGTCTGTATTTCCAGGAAGGTTTTATTGTTACTTTATGTTGTTCTTATTGTGCTTCTGATCTTTAATAGAAATACTGTTCTGTTCCTCATTATTTTGTTTGCATCCTCTGGAGATAACTTTAGTTCTGAAGTCAGTACATTTAGTTCAGGCTGTCATTCAGTATTGAGAAATTGTGTTCATTTGCTTTGCACTATCCTCTGTGGTAATCATTCATAATTCACCTAATACCTTCCAAAGATGCCCTAGCTAATAGCAGAAAGAGATATAGATGTTCATAGGCATGTAGGTGGAGAGGAATCATGGATGGTCTCTTAATGTGAGCAATTCCCCTCAGATTTGCAGCTGATTTATACTAATATAGCATTCACTTTACTTGGTGAAATAATTATAGAACCAAATAAAAAAAAAGTTGTAATCATTATATTTGTGTTAATCATTGAAGTAGTTTGTCTTCTTTAATTGGGGTTCTTCATTTATTCTAATGAAACATTTTAATTTAATGATTAAATTAAATGATGTTTCATTAGAATTTTCTAGGATGAAGAGAAAATTAAATACTTCAACGGAATAAATAATTATTGCTGACAACAATATTTAGCATCGTGTACATGCCAAGACAGACGTAGTCACCATTCAAATATGAAAATTCAATCATACTTTTATATGACAAATGAAACAGTTATTCCCATGCTTATGATCATGATCTGCTATCTACTTTTCTGCATTAAGAAAAGTTGCTGTTTCTGTTACTTTTCATCTAGCAGAATTGGTCCTTGAATTCCTATGCAATAGAATGCACAGAATCATTGCATTTAACAGTACTGATGAAAGTATGTGCTCTTTGTCACTTACTTCTCATAATGAAGTGGCATTTACTTCTTTCACCAATAAATATCTTTGCAATTGCAGCACTTGACATTTTTTTATTATTTTTATTTCTTTTTTTGTATGTTAATATTGACTGAAATATAATTCTTGTTATAGCATAAAACACAAATTCCATTGCCTTTCTTTTCTTTTAAACCTTTTCTATCTTATGTGGGGCCGACCAGGCTAGCTGGGTGGGTAAAGTGCCTGCCTGGTAACCCAAAGATTGCGGGTTCGAATGAATCCTGCCTTGGGCTTGGATCAGAGTAAATGCAAAAACTTTGGGAGGTGCATTATGGCCACAGAAGCTGATGTGCCAACAACTTAAAAAAAAAAAAAAAAAAATCTTATGTGGGTTATAAAGTGTTAGGCTAATTTGCTGATGATGTTGGATATGGTCTGGAGCTGTGAAGGGGGGGGGGGATTGCTGAATGAAGTTCTACTAATCAAGGACTTATTGTATCACCTTTTGAAAAAAAGGTTAGGTAGGATATGACTATATTTAATCGTACTGTTGTATTGTCAAATAGTTTTTATTTTATACAAAAATTTTACCTTTTTTTTTCAAAAGGTGATATTGTTATATTTTGTATTTAATGGTACGAATGATGTTAAGCATAGGCAGTATTGAGGATTTATTTCATAGATATGCGGCAATGTTGAGTTTGCACATTAGGGCCAAATCTCAAATGAGAATAAGATCTTTGTCATTAAATTTGACTCTAGCGAGATTAGAAGGATCATGCGAATCATTTCCAAATTATTTCATTGGGATGGGGTACTTTTAAATAAAAGGGATGGAAGAATATATCTTGATGCTGTAAAAGCAGAGTTAAGTGGCTTTAAAAACTGTTAGTTTGTGGGAAAGATACATTGACTAATAGAATCATGGAAAAACAAGGAAAAATTGGTTTTTGTTGATTAGTGTATTGGATATGCAAGTGTAGAAAGTAAGGTGGATTACCTGCCGTGATTCTTAAGGGGTCAAGCATTACATTGGACCATGTTAGAGTTACTAACAGCATTTGAATTCGAAATATAGTTAAGTCATCAAATGTGAACATTTTAAGAATATCAGAAACATGGTGCCACTCTGACATAGGGGATGCAGAATTGGCGTTCATTTGGATACAATATGTATAGAAAGAACAGACAGGAGATGGAAAGTTATATGCTTGGTTAAAAAGCACAAATTTTAAAACAGTACAGTTAATTGATGTGAGCTGTGAGTGCACCGTTGAATCAGACTGGTGTGATATATAATGACCAGAAAAACAAACAAACAAAAAAAAAAAAAAGAGTAGTCATTGAATTTATTCTAAATTGACTGTGATAAGTACACAGGGGGGGTGAAAAAAAGTGGGCTGGTAAACCAAAATTTCATGTCACAAAGGATTTTAACTTGCCAAATATTGATTTGAAGTTGGTCATTCACTCGTCATCAGAACATTTCTGGATTTACTGGATATATTTCCTATACAAACATATTAAAGAGGCACAAATAAAAAGGAATACTGATTACAGTAAACCCCCGCTATTCGCGGAATCTGTATTCGCGGTTTCGCGTATTCGCGATCGCCGATTTAATATAAAATGATACCTAAAAAAAATGTGAATTTTAAAGCGCCATGAATATTTTCCGCCATAAAAAAACATGAGCGTGGCTAAAATTATCTTTGCCGGTCAAAACAGCGCTCAGTTGGTGGGGGGGGGGGGGAGATAGTTGACAAAATCGCGAGCGTGGATGTTTCTCGCTAATCCTTGTTCGGTATGTGTTATGCGCTTGCCATGCAAGGTTTCGTCGTTTGCTTTTAATTTATATGCTTATAAATTGATCTTATTATCATTTTTTTTTTATCTTTGCGTTTATTTTTTTTCCCTTGATGCGCAATATTTTTTCAGTAAAAGGTAAACTGCAGCCATTATCAATTTATAAATTGATATGCTTACAAAAATGACAAATCTACCGTTTTGCAGTGTAAAACAGACCTTTTCGAGTTTTTTAATGGAAGGAAAGTGACTTTATTGTGGACAAGTTCTTTCTAACCCCTGCAAAAATATGGCTACGAATAACAAGAGAAATGTGAAAATAGCAAAGAAGGTGATGACATTAGCGAATCAAATTGAGTTATAAGATAAAATTTCTAATGGTGAAAGTGTCTCTCTTCAGTGGCAAAACATTATAAAATCAATGAGTCAACGGTACGATCAATCCAAAAATCGGAAGAAAAAATCCGCCGTAGTGTCCGTGAACACGCACTAATTGCTTCAAAAATTTGCTCTGTAACTCTTGATGTTAAATTAGAAAAAAAAATGGAAAAAGCTTTAAATCTGTGGATAGAAGACCGAACTCAAAATAAAATTCTGTTAAGTTCACTCATCATTCGTGAAAAGGCAAAACTCCTTTATCAACACTTTAGCGAAACTGGTGATAGCACTGGCGGGATAAGTTTTTTTGCTAGCAAAGGCGCTGGTTTGAAATTTCTAATAAATATTACATTTAATATTAAATCGTTTCTTATTTTCATTTCGATGCCATATGCTTGCATTTCACTATGTACTGTCTATGTACATAGTCATATTATGAACGTACATATAATATATACATAGACAAAATTTTAGACTAGTTTTTCTTATATATTTCATACTTTGGAACGGAACCCCTTTATTACTATGGGAGCAATAACTCAGTATTCGCGTTTTCGGTATTCGCAACATTTCTCAGGAACGTAACCCCCGCTATTCGCGGGGGTTTACTGTATTAGCAGTGAATCTTGTGCTAAGAAATTTCAGGTACAGGAATTGCTGGGTTGATAGTAATCGGAGTATTTTCATGGGATTTATTTAAAGGTATTACTACTGTCAAGGGATGAAGAGAAGGGATTATTGTTTCTGGAAAGGTGATTATAATGGACTTTCTTTTTAAATTATTTTTAATTGGAACTAACTCATTTTGATAACAGATGTGAATGTCAAATAGGGAGTGGTGCAGAAGAAATCATAAAAGTTAATCTTGTATAAGAAGCTTTTTTTTTTTTTTTTTTTATGAAACCCCCAAACACGAAAGGTATCAAAACCTATAGTAGTACCATGCATGAGTTGAAGGAGAAGTATGGGGGTGGGGGGGGGATGTGCCGGAAACTTTTCTCTAGAGATTAAACACGGGTTTTTATACAAGATTGGTTTTTGGTTTTTTTTTTTTTTTTTTTAGGAGCATTAGCAACTAAGGCCATATTGCTCCGGGAATGTGCGGTGGTCATTCCCTGACCTTTCCGCATCCTCTGTATTTTGTGGTGACGGGCTCGAACCCCGGTCTAATCAAGAGGCGTGTGTTACGCACTGCTGCTGCTCCTTCCCACCTGGCTACGGAGGCGCCTTTTATACAAGAAAGATCTAAATGTATGTCAAATGAACTGATGGCAGAAAAGATATGCATGGGGTGATTATAAAATATTAGAGGACACAGATGCCTACATGCGTAAACTAGTCTGCAGTCAAGTCACAAAGGAGGTTAGGCACACTAAGGCATTATGTGAAGGCCCCAGGTGCCAAGCGATTTATTAGTGACTAAGCGATTCCCAGCGATTTATAGAGAGTTAGAAAAAAAATATATCCGTTTCTTTAATTTTCATCGTTAACTTACTTTCATTTTTTTTGTGAAACAGCTCTTTGTCTTACAAGCAGTAAGTGAAGACACAGGAAGGAAACTCACCTTTCTTATTTTTTATCTTAATCTCACTTTACTAACCTAACACAGTAGCCGCTTGGTCACTAAGTGGCACTGCTCTTGCCTCCACGTGGCGGGGCTGGTAACCTGGGAGAGGAAAGTAACACTCCCAGGGCCAAAAGAGCAAACATGAGTAGTAAAATAACTACTGATACTACAGGGCTTCAAGAGAAAGCCCTACCAAGTAGAGATACAGAAAAGACAAAGGCAAAGAGACAGAGGACTGATATGGACCCACCAAAAATACCGACATACATTGTTATACATGCGACAGGAGATCAGACATTAGGACGTATGTCTCCCTTCGTAATTCAGAAAACGTTAGAGGGTCTAGTAGGATCTCCCAAGTCTGTTCGACGACTGAGATCCGGGGACATACTAGTAGAAACAGAAAGTCCTAATCACTCCCAGAAGTTGCTAGCTACGACAATCTTTGGAGGATTACCAGTAGTTGTAACACCACACAACACGCTGAATTCTTCCAGAGGAGTGATCTCCGAGTGGGACCTCTTAAATGTGTCAGAAGAAGAGCTCATAGAAGAATTAAGAAGCCAAGGGATAACAGCAGTGAAGAGAATCAATATCCGAAGGGATGGAAATATAATTCCAACAAGAACTCTAATCATAACCTTTAATACTCCGAAACCTCCAGCAACAGTAAAAGCAGGATATCTGAACTGCCAAGTAAGACAATACATTCCAAATCCATTGCGATGTTACAAATGTCAGAAATTTGGACATTCGCAAATGGCATGCAGAAACTCGGCTACCTGTGCAAAATGTGGTTCTAAAGAACACGAGACTACAGATTGCTCTGCCAACACCTTGATATGTACAAACTGTAAAGGGGAACATCCAGCCTACTCAAAAACATGTGAAAAATGGAAACAAGAGAAACTAATTCAGAAATACAAAACAGAACACAACACAACGTACCAAGAAGCAAGAAGAATAATAAAGCCATGGCCTACAAACAAGCCATCATATGCACAAGCAGTGATCCAATACAAATCAGTAGAAGTGCAAACCGAAATTTCCATGCTGCCAAAAGAATCACTTAATGAAATGAAGGCACAAAAACAGGAGAAAATAGTGAGTACTCCAATTTCTATTCACACAGAACAAATACCAACAAATCAGCACCACAACAAAGACCGAGGTAAACCTACAAACACCAAAACAACCGAACAGATGGATATAGGAAAAATAAACACACCGGAAGAACCAGTATTAGAAATTTTCACAGAAGAAGATATGGATATGGACAGGCCTCAATACCCTAAAAAAGATAAGACAAAATATAAGAATGTTCCATTTCGGAAACAACCCGAAAGCCCTAGAAAAACCAAATAATGGATCAGTTCATCCAGTGGAACTGTAGAGGACTACGAACCAATTACGACGATGTCCAGTATCTAATTACACACCATATGCCAATATGCTTCTGTCTTCAAGAGACATACCTTAGACAACAAGAAACTCTTTCAGTAAAAAATTATACAATGTATAGGAAAGACAGAATAAGAGATGGGCCAACACATGGAAGAGTAGCCATCTTGGTTCATAACCACATCCCAACTGAACACATTCCTTTAAACAGCAACCTCGAAGCGATAGCTGTAAGAATAACACTAAGATTTAAGTTAACCATCTGTTCAGTGTACCTTCCACCAGGATCAGATATAACTTTTGAAGAAATAGACCAACTAATCTCCGAACTCAAATCACCTTTCTGTATAATGGGAGATATGAATGGGCATAGTCATCTGTGGGGAAACACTTACATCAACAGACGAGGACGAATAATAGAAAGAATAATAGATCACCATAATCTTTCTCTACTTAACAACGGTAAACATACTTATTTTCACTTTCCTAGTCGTACGACCTCAGCAATAGACCTAACCATATGCACCCCTTCACTCCTACCAGAGTTAAAGTGGCAAGTAATAGAAAACCCATACAGCAGTGACCACTACCCAGTAATCACCACACTGATCAGAAATACTCCCTGTCATCCCAGCAGACCACCCCGCTGGAAAATAGAAAAAGGCAACTGGGAAAAATTTAGAGAACTCGCAATATTTAATCCACAAAGCATTCAAGAAAAATCAGTCGATGAAGCTGTGAAACACGTCACAGATACCTTAATACAAGCAGCTGAGCAAACAATACCCAGAACTTCAACTCGTTTCCCGCTACATCCAAAATCCTGGTGGAATGAGGACTGTATGACAAAAAAAAGACAGCAAAACAAAGCATGGAATAAGTTCCGGAGATGTCCTACAACGGAAAATCTGATAAAATTTAAGCAAGCACGAGCGCTAGCCAGGTACACAAGGAAACAAGCCAAAAAAAATTCCTGGATCCAGTTTACTTCCTCAATAAATAGAACAACAAATACACAGACAATATGGAATAAAATACGGAAAATGAACGGGAAATACAAAAACCAACCATCCTTAGTATTACACTGGAATGGCGAAAGCATTACTGAACCTTCAGAGACAGCTAATATACTAGGAGAAATATTTGCCAGAGTATCGTCAAAACAATCATATCGTGAAGAATTTTTGACCTATAAAGAGAAAACTGAAAAAAACAGAATTAATTTTAACACCAAACATATTGACTCCTATAACCAACCAATTACATTGCATGAATTACGTGAAGCATTATCAAAAACAAAATCAAGTGCAGTTGGACCAGACAACATACATTATGATATGCTTAAACATCTGAAGCAAAAAGAAATAGAAAACCTTCTTAAACTGTACAATCGCATTTTTCAAGAAGAGCAATATCCTGAAGCTTGGCATCATGCAATAGTATTAGCTTTCCAAAAACCGAATAAAGATCAGAAGGACCCAAACAACTATCGACCGATAGCGCTCACTAGCTGCTTGAGCAAAGTTTTGGAGAAAATTATCAACAAACGATTAATCTGGTTTTTAGAAACAACCAACTGGTTAAGCAGTATGCAATGCGGGTTTAGAGGTAATAGATCCACCTTAGATCACCTCGTAAGAATAGAAACAGACATAAGAGATACATTTATAAGTTCAAAACATATGGTTACCATATTTTTTGATATAGAAAAGGCATATGATACAGCTTGGAGATACGGTATACTACAAGACATCCACGATACAGGCCTCAGAGGACATTTACCGCACTTCATCCAAAACTTTATGAAAAACAGAACATTTCAGGTCAGAGTACAGAACACCATGTCAAAAATATATAAACAAGAAGAAGGAGTCCCCCAGGGGTCTGTCCTCAGTGCTATACTATTCGTCATAAAAATAAATGGCATCACAAAACAACTTCCATCCACGGTGTCGCATGCACTATATGTAGATGACTTCAGTATATCGTATCAAGCACAGAATATGGGAACAATAGAAAGGCAACTGCAATGCGCAATTAACAAAATCAGTAGTTGGGCCCAGAAAAACGGATTTAGAATTTCACAACAAAAAACAGTCTGCGTACACTTCTGCAGGAAAAGAAATTTACATCCCGACCCTGAACTAACAATAGAAGGTCACAAAATACCCGTCAAACAAAGCGTAAAATTCCTTGGACTCACTTTAGACAACAAGTTAACCTTCGTAGAGCATATAAAGCAATTACGAATACAATGTATGAGACGGCTTAATATCCTTAAAGTCTTAACATCACTATCTTGGGGAGCAGACCGTTATACCCTGCTCGATCTGTACAAAACACTAGTAAGATCAAAAATAGATTACGGAGCACCTGTTTATGCTTCCGCCAAAAAGAGCGCCCTCAAATGGTTAGACCCAATTCACCATAGTGCACTACGAATAGCAACAGGAGCATTCCGCACATCACCTTCATACAGTCTTTATACAGAAGCGAATGAACTACCATTGTTCCTCAGGAGACAAAAGCTGGCCCTACTCTATGCATACAAGATAAGATCCACAAGAAATCATCCGACTTGGGCATCATTATTCTCACCAAAATTTGAAAACATATATAGGAATCGCAAAAGTGCAAACAAGCCTCTAGGAATCAGACTGCAAGAGCTATTGACAACATATGATCTTAACGTAAATAATGTTGCAAATCTTGAAAGGCACATAATACCACCATGGATAAACCACTCCGCAACTTGTGAACTCTCCACGCAAACCTGGAATAAAAATAACTTATCAGACATTAACTTTCAACAACTACATGCAGCACATAGAACTAAATATCCCAATCATTTACCAATATATACAGATGGATCAAAAGCAGAGAACCATGTAGGAGCATCGGCAGTATTCCCAGACACTACACTGGCACGTCAACTTCCAAAAGACTGCAGCGTCTACACTGCAGAATTAGTAGCAGTTCAGATAGCCCTGGAGTACTTCAGAACCACATATCATTTGAGAACAGTAATATACTCTGATTCATTAAGTGCAATACAAGCCATTCAAACCACGACCAATACAACCCATCCAGTTCTAGTGCAAATTAGACAGATATTAACGGATTTAACAAAAGAAAAACAAGAAATACTTTTCTGCTGGATACCAGGACACAAAGGGATAAAAGGAAACGAAGAAGCTGATAGATTTGCAAAATCAACAACTAACCTTCAGAAACAACCTTTCCCAGTTCCGTATCAGGATTATAAACCAATCATTCAAAACCGCTCTCTGACACAATGGCAAGAACTCTGGCAAAAACAAACTTCAAATAAATTATATAAAATAAAACCAAAAGTTGAACATTGGAAAACAAGCACAAGAAAATCAAGGAGAGAGGAAGTTGTTCTGACTAGACTACGAATTGGACATACACACCTCACACATGGCTATTTACTACGTGCAGAAGAACCTCCAAGATGCCAAACATGCAATACTACCCAAACAATCAGACATATACTCATAGAATGCCCAACCTATGAAAATGATCGACGAAAGATTTTCTCATCATTATATAAAAGAAATCAAGACATCACCCTCAGAGATATCCTAGGTGACGAGGGACGGGTATCAGACATTTTCAGATTCATGCAGACAATCAACATCTACCATCTACTATAAATAATGATAGAGTATATAATCACAGAAAAAATTTAACTCCAGTTAATACGACAAGATATAGAGAATCAATATACATACAAAGACATAATATAACGAATGAACTGGCGCATTATGATCTCCGTTGTCAATGTGCCAATAAACAACAAAACAACCAACCAACCAACCAGCATTATGTGAAGACATTAGCTAATACTGTAAAGAAAAGTAAAGAATTCTTTGTTTATGTTAAAACTAGAAGAAGAGAGAGATAAACTGCATTTGTTTACTGAATATGAAAAGCATATCTATTGATGACCCTGTATAGGTTGTTGACAAATGGATTAAGTATTTTGCGTCTACATTCATACATTGAGAAGTTTGTAGAAATGAGGATACTAGAAATTTATCTAATTTACACTGGGAACTAAATGATATGATAACTGAAAGGAAGATGGAAGAGAAATTTTTAAAGCTGAAAGTAAATAAATCATATGTGACTGATTGAATCTGTCCAGTTATATTAATAGAAGTAAACAAACTTTTAGCCACAATGAGAGCATCCTCCAATTCAAGAGATGTCCCTGCACAGGAGATGTCCAAATATCTCTCCTATTCGCACTAAGGACAAAGAAATTATAGACCTATAAGTTCGACTTCTGTGCCAGGGACCATAATGGAGTCAGTGATTAAAGAGGTAATGCAGGATTGTCATACATTTGTTGAGGGGAGATCTTGTTTGGCCAATCTGATTAAACTATTGTGAGGCAGTCAACAAGAAACCAAATGCAAAAAATATTTTTGATATCACATTCTTAGGTTTCAGTAAAGAATTCGATATCATGCACATAAATAACTGCTGTGCTCTTTGGAGCACTGCAACAATTGGAAGCAAGATGCTACTTTAGATAAACAGATGATTGAGTGGTAGTAGACAAGAAGGCAATTATGAATGGCCACTGTCTTCATGGATTGATGTTAGGAATGAACCTGATAGCATTATCTGTTGAGTACTGTTTTGAATATTTATTCCCAAATATTGATGTGGCACATTAAGTTAAACATCTTGATTGCCATGGGACTTTACATTGAGATTTCACCTTTTCTGGTTCATTGGGCTTTGAGATTGGCTTGCTGCATTTACAAACAGTTTATTTGTTCGAGCTCAGTGAGATTGCAGATGCTTTCAATTGTGCATTGTGTCATATGGAAAATTCAATTAGATGATTTGAGTAACCAGAATATACTTTTACTCTTCAGTTACAGGAAATGCTTTAAATTTATAGAAATCTTAATACTCCCAGCTAAATATCATATTATTGTTGTATTCAGGTAAACTTTTGAAAACAGTAACAGTTAGTTCTCGAAGTCCGTATAAAATCGTTTGTCCGCATGTTGTCACTTTTTTGTTTTCTATTTTTCACAGATACTCTTTGAATAAAACATATTGCTGTTTTTCAGCATGTGCTCCGAGCCCTAGCTTACAGTTCTTGCCGTGTATGTATTTCAATGTATACAACACCCATAAATGCCATTTTTTTCCCATTTTTTGTTGTACTTTCTTTATTACATTTTATAAGAAACACCATAAATTTTAAACGGACTGCATAATAAAGTAATATTTTTATATTGTATAATACAGTAATGCCAATAAACAAAATAGCAAAATTATGATTCATATTTTTAAAAATTTTACATTTAAAATTCTCATTTAGTTTATGCTGATTACTGTAACAAAAAATAAAACTGATTACTGTAACAAGAAATGCACAACAAAATTCCTTGAACAATTTGCACTAACCTTGCTCCTATATGTTTTTCTTTGTGCAGTTGCTTGATTAATTTTCCCACAACACAGAGTCTAATTTTAGACACTACTTCTAGATTATTTATTACTTCATCACTTGTGCCTGATTTCCTTTATCCAGTGCAAATAATTGAGAGCAGCTTTTCCTGAAATTCCATTATTGATAGTTTCTCTGAGTCAGAGTCTTAAGTGGTGTAAGAATTTACAACTTCTGATCCTAGCAGTAACTACTAGTTTCACATGCCACTTCACTCCTCTGTGCAGGGCTGAAGAGTATGCTTTTATTTGATCAGATTAATGAAGTATTTCGAATCGTTGTATTCCATAATTACCCCACTTTTCAGTTTCATTTCCTCTGTCAGATAGTATTGTTACTACCAGTATGTCTTATTCTGACGATCAAAACAACTCTTTCAACTTTCCATTTCATTACTTTCCTCCTACACCTGTAATAGTAATGTCCTTATAGGTGTAAAAGTTGCATTACATTGTAATGTAACAGTTTCGCCCCTTTTCCAAAAGATGTAACGTAACTAGAATCGAATATAAATAGCATGTATCAATCTAACTTCCTTTTTTTTTTTTTTTTTTTTTTTTTTTATGAAAACCCCAAACACTAGAGGTATGAGAACCTATAGTACTTATTACCGTGCATGGGTTGGAGGTTGAGAAGACAAAAGAAGGTATTTGTTGACATTAGACTTGAATTTCTGTAGACTGTAATTTTCAGAAAATCCGTATGAAGGAAGGTTGCTTCAGAAAACGGCAGTTGAATGAATAAATGAGAAAGATGAAAAGTTAGTTCTGTGAGTTTGAAGTTGAACAGTAAATGGATGTTGGCTGATGGCAGCACGTGTTCAGACTGTTTTGAAAGAGGCAGTGGGAATTATAGAAGCCAATTCAGAAGAACAGTGCCCATGGAAGTATTTGTAGAAAAGGCATGCAGCAGAAACAGTGCATCTATGAAACAGAGAGTGGAGAGACTCTGTTAGAGATGAATCATTAATTAACCTAACAGCCATTCTTCCGAATGGAATCTAGACGCCTGGGAGAGGTATGGCCCCAGATGTGGGAACAATATTCCATGGTATATCAAATTTGTGATATATACAGAGTGAACAGCTGTTTGGAAGAAAAGTAACACCGAGAGCGAAAGAGAAAACCAAGTTTTTTAGATGTAGAGGAAGATATTTGTAATGTGCTTGTCCCAAGGGAGATTAGAAGTCAGCGTAATCCTGAAAATAGATATATCATCTTGCCAAAAGGACCTGGGGGTAATTGTGCAGGCAGATATGAAGTTTTCTGAGCAGTGCAGACGGTCTGCAAGAGTCGTCATTCATGGTGTCTTGTCAATGATATACAGGAATTTTTCTAGCAGGAATAAGGTGATTATCCCCTTGTATAAGGATGGGCAGGCCACATCTTGAGTACTGTATACAGGTCTGGAGGCCTCATTTCAAGAAGGATGTAGAGCTGTTGGAACGAGTACAGAGAAAGCCAACAAGATTAGTGAATGGAACAGAGGGTTGCTCTTACAAAGGAAAGGCTTAAGTTTTGCAAATTACAGTGTTTGGAGACTAGGCACACCCGCGAGGTAATCTGATTGAGGTGTATAAAGCCTTCAATGGTTTGAACATGCTCAGTGCTGATGGGATTCTTCCTCTTGCTCAGAATAATCACCTGAGAGGGCATAAATTGAAATTGAGGAAAGACAGTTGTAGGGTGAATAATGTGTGGACGTTTTCCTTTGGCCAGCGGGTAGTTGATTGGTGGAACAGACTTCCATCTTTTGTTGAGGAAGTTGATAGCCTAAATAAATTTAAGGCTGAGGTGGACAGGTATTTGAAATGAACGGAGGGGTGAAATCGGAGCAGGTTTTTTTTTTTTGGTTGATGCTGCATAAGCTTGCTTTCTTGCATCGTATGCCTCTGCTAATGCTAATGCCTAGAAATCGGAGTGTAACCAAAGATAAGCATAGAACACAAGAATCCTTTTTACAAGATATAAGGAGCCGTCACCACCAAATATGGAGGATGCGGAAAGGTCAGGGAATGACCACCGCATATACCGGAGCAATATGGCCTTAGTTGCTAATGCTCCTAAAAAACCAAATAACAACAAGATATAAGACAGGACTGAGTTTTAGAAGGATTGAAATCAATTAAGTTGCCTTTGCCCCACTGGAAAATTACCTGGAGATCAACATTTAAGGAATTGGTAGCTGATATTTGAGAAATTGTAGCTGATTGAGCAGGACAAGGTTTCTCAAACTGGAAAGTGGAATGCAATGTGCTATCATCAGCAAAACTATGGATTGGATTTCCAGTCAATGGAAGAAGGTCATTAATATACAGGGTTATTCAAAATGAAGTCCGGGGTTTCAGAATTTTTTTTGGGAAAGCGCATGTGTCATAATCATTTGTAGCCACCTCGAAAAAACGCATAATATCTCAAGTTTCGTTCCCACGCTCACGATGTTTGGTATACTGCATGGCTAACCACCAGATGGCATTGGACACATACCGCCGTACAGTCGTTCGTTTGCCTGTGACGCCAGGTCTGCTCTGTTGCGACATGGCTTCGGAATGTAATGAGAAAGCTTTTACTGTGTTCGAGTTTCGTGTAAGTAAAAATGTTACCGTTGTACAATGCCACTTTCGGACAAAATTTAAGAAAGATCCACCGACGGACAAGACAATTAAACGATGGTATATGCAGTTTAAGGAGACAGGATGTCTGTGCAAGGGAAAAAGTCCCAGTCGCTCGCCTGTATCAGATGCTAATGTGGAATGCATTAGGGAAACTTTTCTAAGGAGCCGAAGGAAATCCACTACGAGGGCAAGCAAAGAACTTCACATCCCACAAACTACAGTTTGGCATGTTTTGCGGAAGCGATTACGAATGAAACCATATTGTCTGACCCTGTTGCAGTCTTTGAAACCAGATGATCTGTGCACGAGGATTAACTTCTGCACTGCACTGCAGAGCCGCATGGAACAAGATGACATGTTTGCTGACAGAGTGATTTTTTTCTGATGACTTGACCTTCCATTTGTCGGGGAAAGTGAATAAGCAGAATGTGCGATTTTGGGGGACATCAAATCCGCATACACGTGGAACACGAGCGGGACTCTCCAAAAGTAAATGTCTTTTGCGCCATATCTCAAAGGAAAGTTTACGGTCCATTTTCTTTTGTGAAAAGATTGTAACTGGGGAGATTTATCTGGATTTATTACGCTTATGGCTTCTACCCCAACTACAAGACGATAGTGCGAACTTCATCTTACAGCAAGATGGTGCCCCATGTCACTTCCATCACATAGTCTGGAATTTTTTTAACTGCCATTAAATCCATCGCATTACCGCAGCGATGGATTGGACATGGGAGCGCTGCAGATCGAATCCTGGCCGCCTCGGTCTCCCGACTTAGCACCATGCGATTTCTTCCTGTGGGGTTTTGTAAAGGATAACGTTTTTGTGCCTCCTTTACCTCTGCCTATATCAGAACTGAAAGATCGGATAATCAAAACCATTGACAGCATCACTCCTGACTTACTAAGCCATGTGTGGGGGGAAGAATTCCTTTTCCGAGTTGATGTCTGCCGGATCACTAAAGGCTCTCATATTGAACATTTATGAGGTATGTAAAAAAACTTCATTACTATACTTGCATTCTAAAAATATTTCTTTCTTCCTATGTCTGCTCATGTGTGTACAGGAATTGTTTGAAACGGGGTCCGGAAACTTTACCGCCAGCAATTTACCGCCGCGTCAATTTATCGCATAAACAATTTACCGCCGCGTCAGTTTATCACATTTTACCGTCTAGAAGCAATGAGATGTGTTTGGTCAAATCATAAAAAGTTATTTTTTATTTTAAGTTTCTGCCTTAAGCTATGATTAGCATATTTTTTGGAATTCTATGAATTATGAGGGAATAGTACGGAAATAAAAAAAAATACATGTATGGAAATGTGTAATTTAATAGGTAGATTATGTATTTTAATATATGCATGTATCACAAAAATAGTAAAAAATCCATTATTTCAACAATATAACAATTGGTTAATTTTAAACTAAACCAAACATAATTATAATATTATGTATGTCACAGTACACTGCAAAAATTCAAAATTAATGTTTATGCAATCTTCAGAATCAGTCACGTTGGGATAATTAATTACTAAGAAACTGCAATATTTACAACACAGTATGTAAATTATTAATAAGAAATATTATGCGCTATACCTCTTAGATAATCAATGCTATCACCCCGTTCATCGTATCCACTAACAATCCTTTTAATTCGTTCATCACAATCGTGATACTTCTTTTTTTTGTTGTCCGGATCACTTCCACTTAAATATTGTTCAATGCACATTTCGTTAATACTTTGTTCTTTTTTAATGCAATTGATAAATTTCGAAATGTTGGGATGATAAGCAGCGACTTATTCCTCAAATCCTCTATGCCACATTTCAACAGAATTATTCATTCTTGGTAATCCTTCAAGAACAAGCTGGAGTACGTTCCACGTAGATGAGTTTCATCAACCGGTGAAATACCACCACTTTGCTTATTGGAGGCTTGAAGTGGTGAAACCCATGTTTAGGCTCTAGAGCAAAGTTTCCGGCATCCCCCCCCCCCATACTTCTCTTTCAACCCAAGCACGGTACTAAGTACTATAGGTTTTGTAGGTTTTGATACCTTTTGTGTTTGGGGTTTTCATAAAAAAAAAAAAAAAAAAAAAACATTTCATGGGAATACTTTGTTGGTCGACGAAGATGTCATCTGATTGGGTGTCCAATCCACGTATCCTCAAAATAATCAACAACTTCTTGCGATTCTGGAGGAAAAACACCATTTTCAAAGAAATGGTCAAAAACGGCCGTCACAATTGGAGTGGGCACAAATGCAATTGCTGCCAAAATTCGCATATTTAAAGCAAAATTAGCATCAGTTTCATAACGTTGTTTCAATCCATTATTCTGAATGGAATGAAAAATACATTGTGAAAAGTGGAAAAAACAACCTCGTTGTGAAGCGTCAGGAAAAACCCTTCTGCAAGCATTCATCATCGCCGTCTCAAAATCTATAGTTATTGATTGCGGGGACATAGCCAGTTCCAATACTTTCTGCTGCTGTAGTAGAGATACATATGTGTCCTCAGTTCTTCTGTAAAAACTGTCTCCACGATACGTTGGAAGAACTGGGCCATCAAAATTTCAATTTCTTATATTTCGGATCGTTCGTTGCATTGTATCTACACTTGGAAGCTTAGGGACTGCTGCTTGGCTACAGATTCTTGAAACATTTGAAATAATACTATGAGGCGTATTATTTGTTGTTTCTGCATAAGTTCGAATGGTATCAAGAAGTTGCGCTGCCTCAACGCTTGCTGTGTCTCCACAATGATTGTGCTCCTTCCATGTTTTAACGATGGTGTTATCTACTGTAGTAACTCGAGCGGCACATTTGGTTTTTCGGTAATTTTGACACTTCCAATGAATTTTTGTTTCATTTTGCCTGTCTTTATGAAACAAATGCCCACTAAAGCACAATTTCGGTTTTTCTTTTTCTGATTTCAAAAATTCCACCGACATGATGCATTCACAAACTCAAAAGGATGAAAAATAAACTCAAAATAAGAAAATGTCGTGATTGTAAGAGATTTTAAATATATAAGTACCTCCCTAATCGGCACGCCCTACCCCCACTCCCCTAAAATATGCTACTTAAGTTAAAAATAAATTTATATAAATTATATGTATTGCCTGGCGATATTTGTAGGCTATAAATTGTTTATGTGATAAACTGCTAGCGATTAATTGCTGGCGGTGAATTGCGGGCGATAAACTTGCCTAGACTTAGTCTAAGAAAGTTTATCGCCGAACGTTTAAGAAAATTTAAGTTTATAAACAATTTATAGCCTATAAATGATTGCTAGCATATTTTATCGCCAGGCAATACATATAATTTATGTAAATTTATTGGTCATTTTAAATTGAAAATATGGCTTTTCTATAGGCATTATTTAAGAATTAAGTGCAGTTAAAAATGGAAGTTATATGCTAGGTATACATTTCCTAGAAATACATACCATTCCAGGTGCTTTAATTTAATTGCCTGTTATTTTCCAAAATTGGAATTAGGTAGGTACCTACTTAATTCCTTTAACTTAAGTGGAAGTGATCCGGGTGACAAAAAAAAGTATCGCGATTGTGATTTACAAATTAAAAGGCTTGTTAGTGCATACGATGAATGAGTTAGTGCATACGATGAATGTTGATTATCTAAGAGGTATAGCGCATAATATTTCTTATTAATAATTTACATACTGCGTTATAAATATTACAGTTTCTTAGTAATTAATTATCCCAACGTGACTGATTCTGATGATTGCATAAACATTCATTTTGAATTTTTGCAGTGTACTACGACATACATGTTATAATTAGTTTAGTTTAGTTTAAAATTAACCAATTGTTATATTGTTCAAATAATGGATTTTTTACTATTTGTGTGATACATGTAACTTAAAATACATAATCTACCTATTAAATTACATATTTCCATACATGTGTTTTTTTTTTTATTTCCGTACTATTCCCTCACAGTTCATAGAATTCCAAAAATATGCTAATCATAGCTTAAGGCAGAAACTTAAATAAAAAATATTTTTTTATGATTTGACCAAACACATCTCATTGCTTCTAGACGGTAAAATGCGATAAACTGATGCGGCGGTAAATTTTCCTAGACTCGTTTGAAACCCCGGACTTCATTTTGAATAACCCTGTACAAGAGGAAAAGAGTGAGGGGAAAGAACTGAACCTTGGGGGAGGGACACCAGCATTAGTGAAGAAGTTACAAAAAACAGTTAGCAAACAATAAGATGGCAGCTTGTTTAGAAGACCTATGCCAAACACGAAATCAGAAACCTTTGAGATATCAAGAGCAATGAATTAGATTGATGCATGCTGATATTGTCGTGCAGCTTGAATACATTCATACCATATTTATGTGTTTTGATTTTTATATATTGCTAGAAGGATTGGTATTATTATTTTGCCATATGTTAGTATTAGCATTAGTTGAGGCATATGATGCTAGAAAACAAGCTTAGACAGCATCAGCCAAAAAAAAACCCCTTCAAATCACCAATCCAGTCACTTCAAATGTTTGCCTTAAATTTATTTAAGCTATCGACTTCCACAACAACAGATAAAAGTCTGTTCCAGCAATCAACTACTCACTGGCTAAAGGAAAATTTCTGCACATCTCTTCTACAACTGTCTTTCCTGAATTTGAATTTATGCCCCCTCAGGTGTGTGATCTGAGAAAGAGGAAGAACCCCATCAGCATTGAGTTTGCTCAAACTATTCAAGGCCTTATAGACATCAGTCAGATCACCTTGCAGGTGCATAGTCTCCAGATGCTGCAACTTGCAGAACTTGAGCCTCTCTCTGGGTATGACCCTTTTGCTCCTCTCACCAATCTTTTGCCCTTCTTTGTACTCGTTCTAGCAACTCTACATTCATCCTAAAATGAAGCCTCCAGACCTGTGTGCAGTACTCAAGGTGTAGCCGGACCATTGTTTTATATAAGGGGATAATCACCTCCTTGTCTCTGCTAGCAAAATTCCTCTGTATCATTGACAAGACTGTGAATAGCTTGAAGTGAAGCATCTTCATCATTAGATGCTAAACTATATGTAATGGCACAAACATCATTTGAATTAATAGCAGATTTGCTCTCCTTGAGTTTTTTAGGCATCATTTCATCAAATGATTCAAACTATTACCAACTAAATATGCATCTGATGGACGCTTATTAAAAATGTTATTAAACCTATTACTGAAACAGTTATCATCCAATAAATATTCATCTAAGGGCTTTTACATTTTTTGGGGTTCTCCTTTATAAGTTGTAATTACACTGCACCATACAATTGTACACATTCAGATCAATACATAAAATAACCCTGATGCAAGATATGTGATATGTGTCATGCCCAGACTGATGTGTTTAGAGTTGGCCCTCATGAAATAAAGAAACAAACATGAAAATGATTTTCTTTTCTTTTTTTCATTTTAATCGCATTAATGGATTACTACAAAGGTTAGTTACAACAGTAATAATAATAAAAGGGGGATGATGGCCCAGTGGTTACAACACTGGACTACAAGCCTGATGGACCTGGTTTCAAGTCGTACTTTGATGGAAGCGAATGCGGATCCATCACGCTGGGAGACCAGTATAATAGTAAGAAATCAGAATAATAATAAAGAAAAAAATAAGCATTGTGAAAGTTGCTCCAGTGGACCTACCTTCCCCAAGGTAGGAGTGACAGTTAAGGCAAGTAGTGGTGCCATCTGGCTTCACTCCCAATGACTAATACTACTGCTGGACATAACCCAAGGCTAAACAGGTCCAGCTCCATAGATGAATGATGTCAAAGAGAAATAATAATCATACTGCATCAAGTGTGGCACAGGATAAAGTCACTTGTGTTCGGGCCTTAGGCAGTGGGGTAGGCTTGAAAAGTCGAAGACAGTGGAGCAAGTGGCACTGTCTCCTGTATGGCTGCCGCAAGAGAAGGGCAAGACCATCCAACCCCACCAACTGAAGTGCTTCCTGCACAACTGCACTATTGACCATCCTGGAAGGAAGCAAACGGCAACGCATGAAGTGGAGCATCGAAATGAATATGTACATCATGTGAGCATACTACGAAATAACAATGCCGATATGACAATGTACAGTCGAGACTACATATCAAGTGGTTGGGACGATTCCCAGATATTCAGGTCAGCGAATAGTAGGCCAAAGTAGGACCATCATGAAAAACCTGATCGCTCCCTACAGTCTTGGAAAAAATCATTCAGGACGTGAGCAATCAACCACAAAGAACAATGAATATGGTCAATACGGAACCAGAGGAGAAGGAAAAACATACTACAACAGCAGCTGAAGTAAAAAGAGATGAGGTCATGATATCCAGAATAGAACAAGTGGAAGAAGGCCCTAACAGAATTCAAAGGAATAGGCTCCACAAAGACCTACATGATATCGAAGAAGACGTCCACTACAACACTGTGGAGAGTCACATACCACCTCAATCGGCAAATAATACTGCATTACCTCAACAACAATGGTGCAACATTGCAGGCCATCCACATAGCTGTATACTGTGCTTCCATAGCAGCCACTAAGATTAATGGAAAAGAAACAAGAGACCAGCAGTACTTCAGCCGAAGATAGAAGAATTAAGAATCAAGATAAGCCAATTGACCCAGTACCAATGGGGTAATAGGAATAAGAAATTGATTGGAAAAGTGAAAAGCATCCTCAAGAGAGAGCGTCCGCAGCAAACACGAGACCAGAAACCAGAGAGTAGGAGAATACTTGTACACACACACTGAAGCAGAACCTCCTCACATTCTGCAAGAGACCACGCCGATACAAAGAGAGATCTCCCAGAGGAAAATAAACAACCGAATCTTAGATGAGGACCAAAGATCCTTCTACAGGAGTCTCGGAGAAGACTGGAAAGACTGAAACAAACCACCCGAGCAGAAGACGATAGTGGAATTCTGGAGCAACATATGGAACAATAAAGTAAGACATAACATTGGAGCCCCCTTGATTGAAACGGAAGAAAACCTAGGACGTACAAGAGATGACAGAGTGGGAGATTTGGGAGGAAGAAGTAAAAACTGGTACAAAATGCTCACTTGCACACACAAGCAGTTCACCTGAATGATAAGGCACCCAGACACAATCCCAAAGTTTCTCACTCAAGGAATCACATATCTGAAGCTTAAAGACCAAGATACAAGAAACCAAGCGAAATACTGGGCAATCACCTGTCTCCCAACGGTGTACAAGATCCTGACTAGCTGCATAACCAAGAAGATATCAGACCACTTGGAGAGCCAGAACATAGTGGCCGAACAGCAGAAGGATGCAAGCAGATAAACAAAGGATGCAAGGAACAATTAACCATAGATGCTGCAGTTATTGAGTAAGCCTACAAGAAGTGCCGCGGTCTGTACACTCAGGCAATTTCTTATTTTGGAAAGAATTTGTGGAACACTGATGTCTGTTCCATGTTGGTCTTCCATGGTTGAATTATGTTCATCGTTTTCTGAAGGAGAAAGACGTTTTATTTAGCGAAGTATAATTTTAACTATAATATCTTTATTAAGTCTGGGAGAGAGCAAAGAGTGGGGATAAGGAATAAAGAAGAGAGCAAAGAGTGCAGCTAAGGAATTGTTCACATATATATATGCAAAGAACAGAAGGACAAATCAGATTGGACCCTTATGTAATGGACGTGGGATAGTATTAGATACTGATGTTGCAGATGAACTCGACAGTTACTTTGCATTGATATTTACAGAAGAAAAACCCTTCACGTCAATGAGAAATTATGGGAGTGAAGTTGAAAAAAAAATGTAATTAACGAAGTTTAAATTTCATATGTTGATTTAAAGAGAAAACTTTTGCACCCAGTAAGGCTCCTGTGGTTGATGGCATATACCCTATAATCTTAAAGGAGGCAGCAAGTGAGTGCATTGAAACATTAAGGCTAGTTATGAGAGCATCACTGGACAGGAGAGATTCCATTGGATTGTTGTAAATTGGAACATAAAGGCAGTTCTAGGAGTGTAATGGGAAATTACCGACCGGCCAGTCTAACTTCAGTAATAGGCAAAATCAGGGAGGCAATAATCAAGGGTGGAATTCAGGATCGTTTAGATGGAAATGGAATTCTGTAGGATATGCAGCATAGTTTTGTAAAGGGAAAATAATGTTTAACAAATCTGGTTAGCCATTTTGACAGGTCACTCGTGAGCTGGATTTTAGGAATAATTTCGACATTATTTATTTGGATTTCAGCAAAGCATTTGACTCATTCTCACATGGGTAGTAACTTTATAAGTTGGGGCAGGGTGGAATCATAGGGAAAATCCTTAGATGGATAGCAGGTTGGCTTGAGGGCACCAGGCAGAGGGTTGTGATAAATGGTTATTCCTCAGATTGGGTTAATGTAAGTAGTGGGGTTCTCCAAGGATCAGTATTGTGACCATTGTTGTTTTTGATTATCTTAAATGACATCTATGAAGGGATGGGGGTGTGAGGTCTAAACTTGCAGAGGATGTAAAAATCAGTAGAGTAGTTAATGATCGCTGTGCTTAACAAGCACGGCGATGATAACAAGTCACTCTGAAGAAGCTGTGCTTGTTAAGCACAGCTTCTTCAGAGTGACCTAGATAGACTTCTGGGATGGTCAGAAAAGTGACAGCCATGCTTTAATTCAGCAAAATGCAACTCCTTACACCTGGGGAACAGCGACCCCAAAATAAATTATACACTAGTGGAGTTGAACTAAAGTCAGTAGTGGAGGAATGGGACTTGGGAGTTACAATACGGTAAGTAGTGGGTCAGACATGAAGTTGTCCGAGAATTGTGGACAGGTTGCAATGTTGCATGGTCTCCTATCGATGATTTATCCAACATTTGCTAGTAGACATAACAACATCATAATCACATACAGGTGATTTTATAACCTTTATGTGATTAAATTATAAGGGATTATTTTTTTTTAATTAGTACTAAAAAACCGGTATTTTTTGTATCAATACCAGAACAAAATTATTGGGATCCCGGTATTGTAAGCTATCATATCATCTATATGATATGATATCAAGCTCTGCGTTGCAACCGAGAAGCAACTACTCCAGATGAATGAAGAATTCAACAATGATACCAGGATAGAATTTGATCTAGACAAATCCAAGACCCACACATTGCATCTTGAGAAATTATTCAGCCAAAACTACTGGTTGCAAACTGGTAAAGAGATCGAAGCAGTGATAGAGGGCTTGGGGATGATGCAGGCTCAGCAGTTACAGCACAAGGAAATCATGGCCTGCCTGACCGAAAAATACGACCAGAGACTCAGAATCCTGCTGAAAGCAAAGCTGAATGGAGGGAACACTGTTAAAGCCATAAACACCTATGCAGTCCCAGTACTTTACATACTCCTTCGGGATCATAGATTGGACTAACACCGAGCTGGAGGATATCATGAGAAAGACAAGGACATTGTTGATCAAGACTCACCAACCCCACTTGAAGTCAGCTGTGGACAGACTGACAGTATCTCGGAAGGAGGGAGGAAGGGGCCTGATAGACCTCATCATACAACAGAAAACAACAATAGCTAACCATCAGTTGCTAGAGAGGCCTTCATCCTGCAGTGGATTGAAAATGGCTGATGATGAACCTGAAGGGTTACTTCCAGAAAAACACAGCAGCACTTGACCAGGTAGGCAGGATAATACATCAGAAGCTGGCAAGGAAATACCAGTTGATCAAAGAAAGTGTACTGTATTACAAGTACGAACCTCAGGCAGTACTAGAGACCCCAACCCACATGCTGTTCTGGGACCATGCTGTAATAACGGACAAGACCATCCCTCTCAACAAACCGGACATAACTCCTGTCAACAAGAAAGAAAAGATTACCTATCTGATTGACATAGCGGTGTCCAACACTGGCAACCCTCCTGATTTCACAATCAGGAAGTATATGAACCTAAGACAGGAGATTAAAGAGATGTGTCATATGCAACGACTTTCCTGATCATTGTGTCACCCACCAGTATTGTGCCAAAGATCCTACATAACAGCCTAGCAGCAATAGGTCTCCCAGGGAATACCTACAAGTAACTCCAGAAAGTCGCAGTCCTGAACACCTGTAGGATAGTCAGAGAGTTCTTCAACCAACAGTAACACCAGACATGACAACCACCCTGTATACTTGGGAGCAGTACCCGTCACGGGGTGGAACTCCCAATCAGGGAGAGATAATAGAGTTATAATAATAATAATAATGTGATAGCTTCCAGCGCATGTCTGATGAGTTGAGGCTCTATCCTAAGACTGAAGGATTCGTGCTTGCCATCCAAGACCAGTTAATCATCACCAGGGACTACAGGAAAGACATTGCTAACACCCTGGAGTGACAGATGAAATATGTTGATGATGCCACCTAGCCTCGTAAACAATTCAGCACATTACTGTGGGACCTAGTGCAATCACCTAGATGGAGTACTCTTACGAACATAACCAGGTGGTCAGGATAATACATCAGAAGCTAGTGCAAAAATGCCAGTTGATCAAAGAAATTGTACCTTATTACATAACTATGGGCGGCCCCGGGTGCCAAGCGTATTTCGAGGCCAAGCGATATCTGTGAGATTATGAAGTGCTCTTCAAAGGCGATTAAAGTTATTTTTAAGTTTATACGTTTAACTAAAGCCTTATTTTTTTAAAACCGTTCTACACTTGAAAAACCACCTTTCTTTTTATTCATTTTTCTAGGTCACTAATCAACTAACACTTTAACTGCTTGGCCTCCTAGCGGCACTGCTCCTGCCTCCCCGTGGCGGGGCCGGAAATCTTGGCAAGTAAGTCCACTTGCCAAGGGCATAAAGGAGCAATCATGGATAATACAGACCATAAGGATATTGAGAACGATAATCCAAAGAGACAAAAGACTGATCGGATGGAGCAACCTTGCCCGTCGTTCTTAATCATCCACTCCCTTACTAGTCATCCCATGAATAAATTGTCTCCGTTTGTAATACAAAAACATCTGGAGGGTATTGCAGGATCTCCCAAGACGGTGAAGAGACTGCAATCAGGAGACTTACTAGTAGAAACCACCAACCACAGACATTCCGAGAAGCTGTTACAACTCACAAGCTTTGCTGGCATTCCAGTTAAAATATCTCCACACACAACCCTAAATTCATCTAAGGGTGTGATATCCAGTTGGGACTTACTGAATGTCACCGATGAAGAAATAACCCAAGAACTGCAGGGACAGAATGTAATTGAAGCAAAAAGAATAATGACTAAAAAAGATAATCAACTGACACCTACAAGCAATATTATTCTCACCTTCAATACACCCAACTTACCCTCCTCTGTAAAAGCAGGTTATTTACTTTGCCGCATCCGACCTTACATTCCAAACCCTTTAAGGTGTTACAAATGCCAAAAGTATGGCCACTCACAAACTGTATGCAGAGGAGTTCCTGTCTGCCCTAATTGTGGATCCTCAGATCACATACAAAGTAACTGTACAGTTACAAAAATGACCTGCCCAAATTGCAAAGGTGACCATCCTGCATATTCAAAGACATGTGAAAAGTGGAAAACGGAGAAAAAAATAGTAAAATACAAGGTTGAGAACAAAGTAAGTTACCCAGAAGCGAGAAAATTAGTAGCTCCTACTATAACCAAAAATATGACCTATGCCAATGCTGTAAAAAAATTTCAGACAGTCTCCACTCAAACTGATGTAACAGTTCCCACTAACAAATCAATTTCTGACTGGGCTAGAAATGTTCTTTCTAAGCAACAATCCAAGTTCTCTGACCAGGCAAATAATACTCCTCTGACAATACCAGTGGCATCTCCTGCTCCAGTCATAGATACCATATCTCATAGTTTAAACACAAATGTAGTAAAAAATTTTCAAGATACAACCATGGACACAGATGGCACAGCCATACAGGAAGATCCCCTTCTAGAACTCCATTCAGAAGAAGAAATGGACACAGGTCGGCCAGTTTTCTCCAAAAAAGATAAATCTAAATTAGAACGTCATAAGCCAGTAACCTTCAAAAAGCAGTCAGATACATCTCCATCAATCAAACACAAATAATGCCTTGTATTTTACAATGGAATTGCAGAGGCTTTCGTTGCAACACAGATGATATCTGTGATCTAATTAACCGATATTCTCCAGTTGCCCTTTGTCTTCAGGAAACCTACCTAATCTCGCAAATTTCTCCTTCAATAAAAAACTATTGTCTTTATCGAAGAGATCGTAATACAGCAAATGCTGCCCATGGTGGTGTAGCAATCTTAATAAATTCAAAGATCCCAACTAAACATATTCCACTTCAAACTGACATAGAAGCTGTTGCTGTTCATATAACTCTCCATATTTCAATAACACTGGTCTCAATATACCTACCACCAAACCATACTTACTGTTTAAAAGATCTTGAAGATCTACTCATACAGATACCTCCACCTCTCTGTATATTAGGGGATTTTAATGGACACCACCCCTTATGGGGCGGTCCTAAACTAGACACACGTGGTCGACTCGTTGAAAGCTTTCTAGAGTCACAAAACCTCACCTTACTCGATACTGGTGTGCACACTCACATACAACTCCCAACTGGACACACCTCAGCAATAGATCTCTCAATTTGTTCTCCAATACTCCTCCCAACCGTAGAGTGGTATGTTTTAAATGATCCTATGGGCAGTGACCACCTTCCAATCATATGCAATTTTTTAATATCACAGTCTCCTCCAAACAAACTCCGCAGGAAATGGAAATTTGTTCGTGCAAACTGGGCAAAATTTCGATCATCAATCTCTCTTGACGAGGAAAAAATCCAGCTCCAGAATATTGACAATGTAACAGATTACATCACATCACATCTGCTAAAAGTGACCAAGGACACGATACCATTATCAAATCCCCCTGGTCGCAAGCATTATAATTACTGGTGGAATGACGAATGCACAAAAGCAAAGAAAGCAAAAATCAAAGCCTGGAATTTATTTCGGCAATGTCCAACCACAAACAATCTCATTAATTATAAGAAGCTAAGAGCAAAAGCACGATTTGTACAAAGGCAAGCCAAGAAAGAATCCTGGACCCGTTTTGCATCGACCTTTAACAGAAACACTGATCCGAAAACTATATGGAAAAAAATTAGACAGTTATCTGGTAAGTTTCCTACTATACCTTCTCCAATCCTCTCCTGGAAAGGGCAAGATCTATCTAGTTCCTTAGATATTGCTAATGCTTTGGGCAATACTTTTGCTGAAATATCAGCGGCATCAGCATATTCTTCGTCATTCCAACGAATTAAAAAAATTAGAGAAAAGCATGCCATAAAATTTCAAACCGCACGTACTCTTCCATATAATAAACCTCTGCAACACTCTGAACTTCTGCATGCCATTAGAACAGCCCAAAATGGTGCTGCCGGGCCAGATGGGATTTATTATGTCATGCTTCAACATCTCGATGACAAAGCTTTAAGCCTGCTTCTGATTTTTTACAATCGTATATTTTTAGAAAATGTTTTTCCAACTTCTTTGCATCACTCTACTGTTTTGGCATTCCTAAAACCTGGAAAAGATCCAACTAACCCCTATAGCTATAGACCGATCTCTCTCTCAAGCTGTCTGAGCAAAATCCTTGAAAAAATTGTCCACAGAAGACTCGTATGGATAATTGAGTCACAATATCTAATGAGCCATAGCCAATATGGCTTTCGTAAAAATAGGTCATGCTTAGATCTTATGGTCAAGGCTGAATTCGCCATTCGAAATGCCTTTGTTAAACGTGAACATCTTGTAATGGTTTCAATAGATATCGAGAAGGCTTTTGACACTACCTGGCGGCATGGCATACTCAGTGATCTTTACTCTCTTGGTCTGCGAGGCAACCTTCCTATATTTGTCCAGAATTTCCTACGTACTAGATCGTTTCAAGTTCAGTACCAACATGCCCTCTCTAAAACATTTATACAGGAAGAAGGAGTACCACAGGGATCAGTACTGAGTGCCACTCTGTTTGCTCTTAGAATAGATTCCATCACCAATCAGCTTCCAAATACAGTTGAGACCTACCTTTATGCAGATGATCTTTCCATCTCCTGCCAGTCCCAAAACATGAGATCTATTGAACGACAGCTCCAGATATCACTTAATAAAATACAACAGTGGGCCAGCCTTAATGGCTATCGACTCTCGCAGCAGAAAACAGTTGCCATCCATTTTTGTAGACAACGCAAACTTCATCCGGATCCTGAACTTCAAATTTATAATGTCTCCATCCCATTCACTAATAGCATCAGATTTCTAGGATTAACACTTGATAATAAGTTAAATTTTATAGACCACATAAAAAATGTACGTACTTCCTGTCTAAAAAAGTTAAATATACTCAGAGCTTTATCCTCCCAAACATGGGGCGCAGATCGTACATCTCTGCTTCGGCTATATCGGGCATTAATCAGATCCCGTCTTGATTACGGAGCTCCCATCTATGATTCAGCCAGATTGAGTGCATTACGCTGGCTTGATCCAATTCAACACAGTGCCTTGAGACTTTCACTCGGTGCTTTCAGAACATCACCAGCACATAGTCTCTACATTGATGCCCATGAATCCCCACTAACTTTACGTAGGAAGACACTGCTATTGAAGTATGCTGTCAAGATACAAAGCTGTGCCATGCATCCGACTCAGTCATACCTGTTCAATCCACCATTAGAAAACCTTTTCAGAAATAAACCAAGCATAGTAAAGCCAGCTGGTCTTCGCCTTCTTGAACTGATGCAAATTTGGATTGTTTCCATCCTTTCCGTACAACAGACAACAACTTGTACTCAACCACCATGGGTTCCACCTCCTATACCGACCTGTGACACTTACCTCTCTCAATGGGGAAAGAACATTTTACAAACATCAAATATCAAACAACTTCACGAAGCTCACACTCAAAGTTACTTTGACTTTTTTCCAATTTATACAGACGGCTCTAAATCTAATTCAAACGTCGGAGCGGCTGCAGTGTTTCCAAATACCGTTATTTCAGCATCCTTGCCATCTGAATTCAGTATCTTCTCAGCTGAATTATATGCAATCAAACTAGCTTTACAGAATCTCTCTTCTGACTGTGCTTTAAAATATGTTATTTACACTGATTCCCTCAGCTCAATTTTGGCTTTATGTAACCCCTTAGATAAAGTACACCCTGTTCTTTATCAAAGCATATTACTACAAATTGAAGAACGCAATCAACCGGTCACCTTCTGCTGGATTCCAGCTCATTCTGGCATTTTGGGCAACAAACTGGCTGATAAAGCCGCAAAAAATCCAACTAGCTTCGACTTAACTGATATCCCTGTTCCGCCATCAGATTATGCATTAATCATTCAGGCTGCATGCCTGTCAAAATGGACAGCAATATGGCACTCTCAAATTAATAATAAACTCTTTCAATTTAAACATGATCCAAAAATTTGGCGCTCAAGGGTAAGAATAGGCCATACTTATCTGACCCACCTTTATTTACTCACAGGGAATGTCCCGCCACAGTGTCCACTTTGTAATATAAATCTGAGTATTAAACACATTCTCATTGACTGCCCTTACTATGAACAAGACAGAACTTCAACCCTGCTATCACTGGTTAATCTTCGTAGACCAATAACTTTAGAGAATCTCATTGGAGATGATGCAGATATTTCCGAATTTTTCAACTTCATAAAGCAAACAGGACTTTTTAATCAATTCTGAATTTATGAAACTTTTTCATCTCTTTTTATAATAAATGAATAGGCGCATTATGGCCAAAGTAGCCTATGCGCCATCAAACCTCCATATCAACAACAACATAACTATGGGCATATGCAGTCAGAGAATTTCATTCACTCATGTGGGTATTAGCATTATGTAAAAAATGGAAGGACTTTTGAAAATATGGATTGATGAAAAATATATGCATTGGATTCCAGTTAACCTTGCAGTAATTCCAGGGGAAGAAAAGGCTTCTGTGAGCATCTGAAAACTCATATAGGAGACGGTGACAGGGTAGTAATTTTCTTCCTTTTAATACAGGTTGGTGGTGGTTTTATTGATATGAGAGCCATGAATGACTGCTGAATGTACAATTGATATCACTTTATCAAGTGATGGCTTTATCATGCCATCACTTGATAAAGCCATCATGCCCTCTCATCTTGAAGTTTTTATCTTTAAGAACAGTCCTATATTGAGTAGAAACTGAACATTATTGGTACTTTGAGGAAACTTCAGCACTTTCCAAAGATAATGCAGGTTGAGGAGAATTTTTTTTTTTTTTACTAAAATATGCTTAGTAAAAAGGAATTGTTCACCATTTGTTTGATGAAATAATGCCATCTCATTGAATGGTTTTGAGAATGTTAAAGAACCGAGATGAGAGCGTAATGATTTGTATAAGATTTATTTGTTACTAATGTTGAAGTGTGTCTGAGAATTCTTGATGTGCAGTTAAAATGGATATTTTTTAAAAGTTCGGAGAAATCAGTGAAACCAGAAAATAATCCTTTAGCCAGTAGGTTGTTGATTATTGGAATAAGTTGAAGCTGACAGCTTTGGAAATTCAAAGCTTGAAAGAGAAAATGTGAATTATAGATACCAATTCAGAAGAACAGTTCCCATGGCAGTATCTATAAAAAAGGCATGCAGCAGAAATAGAATATCTATCAGACAGTGAGTGGAAAGACTTAGTTGAGAGACAGATTATTATAGTTAGAGAAGGATGCTATGAGGTTTTTTTCTATTAAGTTTATCATTATATTAAAACCAGTCTTATACCATGTGAAAATTAATAATATAGTTTATTAGGCTATTCGCCTATACTTTTAAGTTAGGACAACGTTTCGGGTATCTTACTGATACTCATCATCAGACAAAGCTGTTGGGGAACAGAAAATAGAATAGGTTACAAAATTTAAATGAGTTAAAATATTTCAATTACCAATTTGCCAATTATGGTTCTAAAGTATTAAGTTTTGAATTGCTGTTACAATAGAAAACAGGAAATCTAAGGTAAATTACAAAGAGATTAAATTGTTAGCTTCTGACAGATGACTCCTGCTGATGCTCCAGAAACCTAATGTGCATACAGGCAAGAAGCTGCCAGCAGTTAATTTATAGGAGAGTGATTAACTCCCACTGCCAGTAGGACAGTGCCAAGTTTTTATCGTGGATCCGGGGTTCTTGGTTAATTTTCACATGATATAAGAGTGATTTTAATATAATAGTAACCTTAGACAGGTTATTACTTAAACTGACTGCCCTCTTTTGAAAGAAGTCTAGAAGTCTGGGAGAAGTTTTGAGCTAACTACACATCAGATGTGAGAACAATATTCCATGCTTGGGCATATTTGAGATATGTACAGAGAGCAGTTGCTTAGAAGAAAAGTAATGCTGAGGGCAAATGAGAAAATCCAGTTTTGTTTTGTTTTTATCAAACACCACAAATATTTTAGAAGCAGCAATATTTTTGGTGTGCATATGTCAAGAGAGATTAAAACTAAAAGTAACACCTGATAGAGATATGTGACCTTGTCTTGAAATCTAATTGTCATTGAAGATAAATAGGAGCGGTTGACTCCTTTTTGCAAGATATATAAGATAGACTGAGGACTGATAGGTCGTGATATATAAGATAGAACTTTGTTAGAAGGATTGGATTAACTAAATTATCTTTGCTCCATTGGAGAATTTCCTGGAGATTAGCATTTAAGGAGTTGGTGGTGGATATTTAAGAAGTTAAAGCTAGTTGTGCAGGGCAATGTTTCTGAAACTGGAAGGTGGAATGCAGTGTGCTATCATCAACAAAACCAGGTTTTAATCAGTCATTAATACACTTACAGAAAGGGTGGGAGAAATAACTGAACCTTGGGGAGAGCACCAACCAATTTTCTCTCTGTGACATAGAAATATAGTTTTATTTCTTTTCTTGTGCCACTTTCTCTTTTGTTTAATTTACTTTATACTTCAAAGTTTAAATAAGAATCCAGAAAGGGCTTACACCTTTCTTTTCTTAGTGTATATATCTATTAATTTTACTAATAAACTCTACTAACTTCACCAAGTGCATGGTGACTAGTAGCATTGATTCTGCTTTCATGTGATGTGACCAGAAAGCTGGGAGAAGAAACTTGCTCTTTCAGGGCTAAAAAGGAGCAACAATGGGCAACAGACATTCCACTTGTGAATCTGTTGAACAGAGATGAAATAAATGCATCTTACTTAAAGATGCAGAAAAAAAACTGAAACTCTGCTCTCCTTTTTTTGCGATACTGCGCTCCTTGATAGAACATCCATCAACTAAGCTGTCCCCATTTTTAATTCGGAAATGTTGGCTGACCCTCAAAAAATAGTTTGAGTTTGAAGACTACAGTCTGGTGATCTAGTAGAGATGAATCAGCATAATGATCAGAAAGACTATTAAATATATCAACATTCCATAGAATTTTGAGGTTACCCTGCATGCCACCTAAGAACTTCTCTAAGAGGGTAATAACAACAGAGTTACAGCTCCTTAGTGTATCTGAAGAAGAGATTGTTCTAGAACTAAGTGATGGAAATGTAATATGTGCTAAAAAAGATAGTCATCAAGGAAGTTGTAATACTTACTTCTGCTCAGACAATCATTCTTGAATTTAAAACACCAAATCTGTCATCAACTGTAAAAGCTGGATATCTAAGATGCAAAATTCGACTTTACATTCCCAACCAAGTCCGGTGTTTTCAGTGCCAAAAATTTGAGCACTCAAGCAGTTTGTACAGGTATAACCATCCTTGCTTTCTGTGGTTTGAACAAATGTGATCATACAGACTTTCCCTCTCAGTCTTGATTTTGATATTTTGAAGCGCATAGGGTGAAGTTATATAATTTTATTATTTATTATAATTAGCTTATAACTTTACAAACTAAACAGTATAGCGTAATACATATAACATAAACTTGATAGGGTAGCACATATTATTGTTCCAAAACTGGTGATTGCATTTAAGTATATTAGTTAAGTATAATATTCTCAATTATATTGAATTTAAAGGAAGTCATGAACCAATTGAATTTAAAGGAAGTCATGAACCAGAAAAGCAAAGGGTTCAAGGCAGTGGGAGTGCTATGGCTCAGAGGAAAGGAGAGAACTGAAGATGAAGAGGGCAATTCTATAAATTATGGCCTGAAGAAATGTGCTGTTTTCAATGTTTGGAGACCTTTTAGGAATAGAACATGACATTGGGGGGGGGGGTGTATTTTTGTTTTATTAGTAGAAACAAAGTGCCAACTCAGTGTTTTGATGGCCTTTATAAGAGCTTAAAGAGCAGGGTGGATGTCCAGGGTATTAAAAAGGTGGGCCCATCAAGCTCTCATTTGCCAAACTCAATGCCAGAGCACACACTTAGCATCAGGCAACATGGCTTCAATTCCCCAGGGCACAATGTGCAAGTCCCATGGGAGGCAGCTATTCTTGGTCCTATTCGTTGTAAAGGGTAGGTGGAATAGGACAGGATATGTCTGCCAGAAGCAAAAGTTGTAGCCATTGTAGAGCAGATATCAACAGCACAAATGATGATATTGTTGTACATGTTAGTACTAGAACATTAAAAGTAGATGATCTGCTGTCTTACTTAAGAAGTACAATAAATCTTACTTAAGAAGTCAATATTGAAAAAAAATTAAAGTCTCGAGTTTGAAAGTGTCTGCAATTCTGCCGAGACACAATAGAAGGGAGTATACGATGAGAGCCTTGTCAATCAGTTCGGCCCTGGAGAGATTGTGCAAGGATCATGGGGTAGAATTTTTCTCAGCCTGGTCTGTGCTTGTTAATGGGAGAGACTTCATCCACAGGGATGGAATACACTTAAATAGAAAGGGTGCAAGAACATTTGCAGAAACTACGATGCAGCATTAGGTGGGACAGAAAACTGCTAACTTGAGAGGGATACACTGAATAATAGATTAACAAGAGTCACAAGCAGAGATGAAAGTGATTCTTTCACTATTTTCAGATGATATAACGATTGGCAGGGTGGTTGTAGGATGTAGAAAAGTTAGACACATGGTCTGAGACATGGCAATTTAAGTTTAACATAGACAAATGCAAAGTACTGGATATGGGTAGCAGTAATACCAGAGTAACACACCAACTGTATGTTATTACACTCACTGTGTATAGTGTTAATTGTGCAGCTCCAAGGGTTTCCCTCAACTTTACGTCAAGCAATGTAATGAATACAAACTATGTAAAGGCCAGATTTAGTTAGTGAGTGCTCATGTAGTGTTACTGTTGGTTGTGTTGTTCATCTGGCCTCTTAGAAATATCTTAGCCTAGGGGGCTTGTGTTTTCACACAGAAACCTCTAGTTTACTGCCTGGTGCCACGAGGAGGCAGGCCAGTCAGTAGGGTGTATAAAGCACTAGCAAGGCAAATCTTGTGATAGCCAAGGCTACAGACAGGGAGAGCCTAATAAAAAAAAAGTGAAACTTCGAAGGGAATAGTAGGAAGTGGGAGGGGGGTTCACTACTTCTTTGATATCTCAACAATATCCACGTTTGATATCTTGACTAGCACTTCAAATTCATCAAATTTGTTTACTATACTCCTAGCATTGGTGTACATGCACTTGTTTTTACTCTGTTACCCTAACACAGCCCATGTATTTATTTGTTCCATGATGACTCTCAGCAGTCCTCGAAATCCCCAGCAACTTGCTTTCTAGACTGCTGCTCATTCCCATAGTAGCAGTGTGAGAATCACTTTCACCTCTGAGTGTGGATACTGTTAATCTATTAATCTGTTAGTTAATCTATTAGTTCATGAGTTCCTAAAGTTCAATGTGTTGTTGACAATTGAGTACAGGTGTGGGACCATATATCTGGCTACCTAGTAACCGGATAGGAGGTTTTTCCGGAATTCGGGTAGCCAGGCCTGAAATGCACTAAAAACACAAGAAGGAATACAAGAAAATAAAAGATGAATATTTATTAAGCTGAGCTGATTCGTATTCAATTACATGGCATCATCAGAAGAAATATCTTGCACAGTTTTGGGAAGATGAAGTTGATCAGAAGTTGAAGGCCGGGATTCAGGCGTAGATGCTGTACATGTGCCTGTAGAGTTTACCTTGGAAGCCAATTTCTGAAATATATCTTTTAAACTAAGTTGTTTTAGATACAGTCAGTTCTGCTGTGACACACATTTTAACAATATGAATTTGCTCCAACGTGACTTTCGTGTTGGGTCATGTGCGGTTTTGTCTGCGGGTAACTCCAGTTGAATGCAAAACCCGGCACCAGGCTGAACATAGCAACCTGCGCAGTAATACATACAAGTTTACAAAGCATAAAAAATGTCATATATGTGAGAGCTGTATTTCCCATTTACTGTACTGTAGTTGTATTGGTCGGAGACACTGTTGTCATTTGTTGTATTCACAAGATAACAGGTGATATTATAGGCAGATTCATGTATTCAGGAGCTTATATTTTTCTGTTCGAACAGAAATTTCATGAGGTGTGATAGCGTAAGCAGAGAAGCACATTTCTGGAGATCACTACCATAAAACAATAAAAACAATTTACAGTTCCCGGTTTATTGGGCTTTTCCATTAGTGCAATCTATTATAAATGAATAGTAAACTCAATCTTATTACATTTGTGATAATATCGATATCTGAAATTTTGTGGGTTTTTACGTTATTATGGCGAAATGTGTTTCCCCTTGCATGAAATCTTTAATCATATAAAAAGCTTAAATTTTCAGACTCTTCTCTTCATTCGTATTTTTTAAGCTTTGTAAACTTGTTACTGCGTATCTCACGTGTGAATTTGTGTGTGCCATGTTCGTCGTTATTGATTGCTTGTCTTTTTTACTGTTTTAAATTTTACAATCGAACAAAAAAAAAAATGTCAGTGAATAGAAATAATATCAATTAGTATGCATATATTACAATATTAATTAAGCTACGTATGTAAGCTTACATAGTCTCTGACCAAAACCAGGTTTCTTGTCGAGGTAAAGTGCTATATTTACTGTAATATTTATTTATTTGGTTATTAGAAATTTAATATGTTTAAACCTGTGTTAGCAATTTTATTGAGTTTCCTAACTTTTTTTAGTATTTTATTTACCACACTGAACTTTTTTTTCTTTTTTTTCCTTTTTTTTTTTTTTTTGAGTGCTCTGCCCCTATCCCAATTTTTCCCATAAGCTCTGTTTTTTTTTTAAATGAGCGAAGTACCATAATGTGGAGATTTTTAGGAACACGTGAATCGTGCTTATAGCAGAACTGACTGTATTTTGGTCTTTCTTTTATAAGCAATTCTTGAATTTGATAAAGAGACATTATGTGATACTCCGTAGCAAAACTCCTCCGTACCATTCCATGAATCAGTTCTTCCGTAAGGCTTATTATTCTTTCAATACTGTTTTTTTCTTCAACAGTATCATCATCCTCGTCATCACTTTCGTTATCTTCCTTTTCATTCATTACCATGTCACAGATTTCGCTGTCTGTTAGTCTGAGGGATAACTGGAACATCGTCATCAATATGGAGGCACTCTTTCATTGCATCATAATTCAACAGCTGGACCTCAGGACTTGACAAACCTTTAGCAAAATTCCTGAAGTGGTCGACAATTTTGTTCTCTTTTCACATCCTAAGTCCAATTAAATCATGTTCTTGTTCATGATCATCATCAAAGGCTGATTCTTTACATAAATTATGCCAACCATGTATTAAAGTGTCTTCATCAACCCTGTCCCAGGCTTTTGCAACAGTCCAGATTGGATCCTTGATATTAAAATCTTTTTGAAATGTCTTTATTTAACACCCTTGTTGCATTGCCTTGAATGACCTCAGTATCCCTTGATCCATTGGCTAGATCAAGAATGTACAGTTAGGGAGCAGATATATGGCAAACACATTATCTTTGATAAGAAACTGTGCATCAGGATGTGCCGCACAGTTATCAAGAATTAACATTATCTTTCTGTCACTGGTAAGCCCTGCAGATGTAAACGTACTTTAGCCTCTGGTACAAAATGGTTTTCAAACAAATCAAGGAAGACTGGTTTGGTAATCCATGCTTGTTTGTTTGCCTTGTAAATAACTGGAAAGACACTCCTTTGAAAGCATTTGGATTTTTGCTTTTACAAATAATAAATTTTATTTTATGGGACTTCACAGCATTTGCACACCTAAAACTGTTATCCTTTCTTTTGAGTCTTATCAGCATTATACACCTGCTCTGCAGTAAACTTGTTATCATCAATTAATTTTGCAAACTAGCCCAAATATGCCTCCGCAGCATCATAATCAGCTGATGCTCTTTCACCACACACTGTCAAGATACGAAGACCGTTACGTTTCTTAAATTTTGCATACCAGCCTGATGTATACTTACAAGGTGTTGTTATGCCTAACTGCTCATGGAAAAGTTTTCCCAGGGCCATGATAATACAGGCAACCCCCGTTTAACATTATCCTGCTATTAAACCCTGCTATTAAGTTAGATGTAATTTTTAACATTTCCATTTCTTTTTGTAAATCCTTGCTGTTGACTCGCTAGTCGTTATTGCCTTCATGATATTTTTCTAAAAATATGAAGGTCACGTAAAACAATAAAACCAATTTGCACTTTCTGGTTTTTTGGGCTTTTCTGTTAGTGTAATCAATTCTAAATGGGTAGTAAACTCGATCTTGCATTTGCTATAGTAGCGATAGCTGTAATTCTGTCGGTTTTCACGTTATTATGGCGAAATGTGTTTCCCCCCTCCATAAAATATTCAATCATGTAAAAAACATAAATAAATTTTCAGAAACTCATTACTCCGTATCTCACTTGTGCATATCGTGTTTGTTGCAACTTGTCCGTGCCATGTTCTTTGTTATTAATTGCTTATCATTTTTACTGTTTTTAATTTTACAACCCAAAAAAAAAAAAAAAAGTCAGTGATCAGAAATATCAATTAGTTAGTATGTACATATTACAGTACTTATTAATTTAGCTATGTATGTAAGCATAAATTTATTTTTATTTTGCTAACTGCAAAATATTCTTCCAATATAATGCAGGGGTCCACTGTATTTTGTTAGGAGATTCCTAGGTTAGGTTCTGTGCTATTGAACTTGTGCTTGTTTGAGTCCATAAAAAATAATTGTGACTTTGAAGAGTGCATTTTGTGACTTTTAAAGAGAGCAGAAGGTACACGAAATCTAGATGCTGCAGAAGAGATTGTGCATAGCAGTGATGAAGAGGAATAAAAATAAATGAACGTATTTCATTATCTCACATATAAGTATCACAGTTTGTAAGGTAAGTTCAGTTATTACTATTTAAGGTACTCTCTCTCTCTCTCTGTACCATGTCCTTTAAGGATGTTGGTGATCATGGTCTTCCAAATCTCTCGATCTTTTGCTATTCTAAGCAGATCTAGACTCCGTACATTCATCCAGTTGGTGAGACTACTAATATAGTTGATTCTTTGTCTTTCCCCAAAAAATTTCAGCTGCTTTTCTCTTATGTTCCTCAGTAATGATCTTTGCGTTCCTGCTCTTTGTAGTACCTATAAATTCGTGATATGTTCAGTCTAGAATATTCTAAGCATCTATAAAAATGGTCTATAAAACCATTTGGAGGCGACAGAAATATGGTCTATAAAACCATATTTCTGTCGCCTCCAAATGCTTTGCCATTTCTCGGGTGATTGTCCAGCATTCACTACCATATGTAAGGACAGGTTTAACATAACACTTCAAAATTCTGTTTTTCTTTTTCATTGACAATTTCCTATCTTTTAGTATGTTGCCATGTTTCTGAAACATGGCCTTGGCCATACCAATCCATCTTTTGATTTCATTATCTGATTGTCCATCTTGTGTAATACAACTCCCTAGATAATTGTATTTCTCTACTTGTCTTATGATGTTGTTCCCTATTTTCAGTATACATTTGGGCACAATTTTCTTTTTGCTGAAACATATGCACTCTGTTTTTTTTAATGTTTCTTGTTAAGCTCTTCCTTCTACTTTGTTCCACTACTTTGTCTAGAAGTTCCCGTAGTTCTTCTTCTGTCTTGGCAATGAGAGCGATGTCCTGCATATCTGATGTTTTCATTCTGTCCACCAAATGCGAATCCTCCAATTCCATGTGTTCCTCGTGTAATTTCCTCGCTGTAGAAGTTGAATAGGTCGGAAGAGCAAACACAGCCCTGTCTTACACCCCTCAGAATTCTTATATTCTCACCCCTGTCTTTTCCAATTCTCAGGCTGGCTGTTTGTTCCCAATATAAGTTCCTGAGTATCCTTATGTCTTTCCCATCTATGTCTAAACAATTTAGAAAGTTGAACAAGTTCTTCATGTTTCGCCCTGTCGAATGCCTTCGTAAGATCAATGAAACACAGAAACAGGTTACTCTGCATTTCAATAGCCCTCTCTGACATTATCCTTATCATGAAGATAGCATTTTTCGTTCCAGTATTTTGCATAAATCCACATTGTTCTTTTCCTATCTCTGGCCTTATTTTCTTCCTTATCCTCCTCAATATTATTCTTAGAAGATTTTTAGTAATATTACTCATTAAGCTAATGGTGCAATGTAGTTCACAATCATTAACCTCTGGTTTCTCTGGCAGAGCTACGAATATGGATTTGCTAAGATCCTCTGGTATCACTCCACTCTCTCATTTAACACCTCAGCTATTATCGCAATGCCAAAATCATCTAAAGCCCTTATCATTTCTGTCACGATGACGTCTGGTCCGGCCGTCTTATCACTTTTCAATCAGGATACAGCTGCCCTGACTTCCGATTTCGGTATTTCCGGACCTTTCAGGGTCCTATGGCTTGTTGATTTTTCCCTGCGTTCGTCCTGAAAGAGTTCTTGAACGTATTCTGTCCATCCGTTCATAACTTTGCCTTTTTCCATGATTACTGTTCTGTCCTTCACTTTTATACAGCCTGACGCTGGACAGATCTTATATCCAACCAACTCCTTGACCTTCCCGTACATTGTAGCTGGCTCTGAACATTCATATTTTTCAATCTCTTGGCACTGCTCATTTAGTCATGGTTTTTTTTTCGTCTTTGCATTCCCTCTTAATTTCCTTGTTCATCTTCTGATATTCTTCACTGCATCTTGAAAAAATCTGTTGCCTTTGCCTCATCAAATTCAGGATTTTGCTTGTCATCCATTGATTTTTACTTTTCCTTTCTTTCTTTGGAATGGTCTCACATGCTGTGTTGGTCAAGGCTTCTTTCAGTGCGTGCCATTTGCTGTTTCCTTCATTTGCAAGTATCTCATACCTTCCTCTGACCGCCTCAGCATATGCATTCCTAATGCCATCTTTCTGCAGTAGATCAAATTGAAAACATTCCGTTCTTGTACTTTGTTTCAGTTTTTTTTCAGCTTAACCAGGAGCTTGGCTATTACTGGTACATGGTTACTTCTGCAATCCACTCCTGGATATGTCTTTGCCTGAAGGATGGCATTCCTAAACCTTTTATTTATAGTGATATAGTCTATTTGATTTCTTACATTGTCTCCTGGACTTTTCCACCTCCAGGCTTGGATGTTCTTTAAACCAAGTGTTGGTAATCACTTGTTAATTTATCTTGCACCACTGCCTAGATTTCGCCTCTTTCATTTTGATTTCCCAATCCATATCTTCCTATCACGTCTCCATCTGGCTCAGAAAAGAGTCCTCACATTTCAAGTAGCCAATTTCAACGTGCGTCTGTTTTTCTTTCTGTTTCTGCTGCTAGTTCTGCTTACAGTTTCTTGTTGACCAATCTGGCACCACCAGCTGCAGTCCATGGTTATCCGTACCGAGTGAGGCATCTGCATATGACGACACCGAGATCCCCTTCACGCTGTTGTCGTCCTTTTTTAAATTGTGCATGACCATGACATTCTTGGCATTTTACAGCAGTGGTTTGCCATTGCCTTCTGCTGGCTGTGTTTACCGAGAACACCCACCATCTCTCTTTCCAGAAGTTCCTCTGCTTGAAACAACCATTGTCTTCTGAGGTCATAGCCCATCTACCTTCTTCCTCAGTTTACTAACTGTGGATTCTGCCATTGGTCATTGCTCGTTATCCTGAGCATGGGAGCCTGTAACCCTTGGCAGGGGCCCTGCTGGGTACTGACAGCCGGAGCCAGCTGAGCCCAGGTTTCGTCTGTGGCTGTTTATTGGTTATTCACATTTGAATATCCATATTTGAAGGCTGTTCCACTATCCGCCACCTCTGGATGCACCCGGTAGCAGTATGCTCTGCCTCGGGATTTAAGGTACTACTATTATAAAAATAATAGTTAAAATATTAAGTTATTACTGCTCTAAAAATTAAGTTTCCGATAGTTATAAAAAAAAATGGCGTATTTTTGTTAGCTTTTGGAACGTAACCCCCCTTTTTGTACTGGTTCTTAGTCCCGTATAACACGGTTTCGCATTACACGAGATTTTGTGGGAACCAAACTACCGTGTTATACGAGTACCTGTAGAATGATCAAGAGAGTATTTTTTGCTTCGGTGCTGTCGGATCCATTCCATTAACACTTTGTCTATTTCTGCATTCTTTGTCTGGTGTAATGTCTTCCTGAGTTATATTAACTCGGGTAAATCACTATCACTATAAAACAGTTTTTCTTTCTGCTTCATCAAATTATAGATGATAGATGCACCAATACCATATTCATCACACAGAAACTTGACTGAGGGACCTTTTTCCAGCTGTTTTAGTAACTCCACCTTATCCTTAATGTTTAGAGACACACTTCCTTTTAGTTCTTATTAAATGGGAAGTGTTTGCAAATTCTCAGACTCACGACTTCAGAGACAGCAAATATTCTTTCAGTTATCTATAAAATAGTGTATAATAAACTTTCCATTTGGTGCCTCCTCGCAAGGTTGTGCCCTGTTGCCCTACCCTCACTACGTCTCTGTATATACAGTACATGACTAAGTTAATATAAAAGTTATTAAAAACGCTAAGATTGCGAGTAAAAATACTGATAATATAAGCTTTTTAAATATTTCACTTTATTGGTTTCCGGTATTTCCAGATGCTGGATGTACACAGATAAATGGTCCCACACTGTAGGTATACTTGCTGTGTAAGTCAGCAGTTCATAATATTCACTTTTCACACAGATATGTGTGCGCACACTTAAATTGTCCCCTCCTTTTGCCTGAAATTTTTGCATGTTAAGTGTCAAATTACCCCTCAGAAAAGTTTTTTGCAGAGGAAGCATTTTATTGGGTAGTGCAAATCCAGACCTTTGCACAACATAAACAGTTTCTTACGTTTGAAGTAGGATTCCTCCAGTCATCAAGATTCTTATGTTTGTAGTAGGTGGTTTCACTGATCTTGTGATATCACTGGGGAATTACAATGTTAACCATGAGTCCTTTCATCCACATTCACTTGTTAAAGTTCTGTAGCTTGGATTTGAAGTCTGCAATGAGAGTTCTCTCCTATAAAGGTCTACCATTGGGCATGGCTAGCCCAGCCCAAAGGACAGTTGTTGTTGTTGTTATTAGATTTGTTGGTGCATCAGCAACTTAGGCTATAATGCACCCAAAGGACAGTGAAAGCATCTACATGAAGATGCTTCCTAAAAGAAGTCAACTTGCATTTGCAGTGGATGTTATGATCATAATTATGGCAAACCCTTAGCCATGCGCCTCTGTAGCCAGGTGGGAAGGAGCAGCAGTGCGTAGCACACGCTTCTTGATTAGACCTGGGTTCGAGCCCATCACCACCAAATACGGAGGATGCGGACAGGTCAGGGAATGACCACCGCATATCCCGGAGCAATATGGCCTTAGTTGCTAATGCTCCTAAAAAACAAATAACAAACAAACAAACAATCCCTTAGCCATAATTATGAAAGCATCCTTGGACACAGGAAAAGTCCCCATGGACTGAAGATGTGCAAATGTGTCCCCAATTCACAAAGGGGGATCGAAGGGTGACGTGTAATTACAGACCAGTTAGTTTAACTTCTGTTCCTGGTAAAATAATGGAGTCACTGGTTAAAGACATTGCAGGAACATCTAGACAAGACTGCAGCAATAATTCAGACACAGCATGGGTTTGTTAAAAGTTTGTTAAAATCTGACAAATTGATTGGTTATTATGATGTGGTTACAAAGGAACTGGATGCAAAAAATAATTTTGATATCATATACTTGGATTTCAGGAAAGCTTTTGACACTGTTGCGCATTGAAGACTACTGTACAAATTGGAGCAGAATAGTATTAAGGCTAAGTTGCTACAATGGATAAAAGGATGGTTCAGTGGGAGAAGACAGAGGGTGGTAATCAATGGGTCATGCTCTTCGTGGACTAATGTTATTAGTGGAGTCCCACAGGGTTCGATGTTGGGTCCACTGTTGTTTTGTATATTTATCAATAATATTGATGAAGGTATATCAGGCTTAGTATCGAAGTTTGCAGATGATACAAAGGTTGGCAGGGTTGTTAATGACAGTAATGGCGGTGTATTACTGCAACAGGATCTAGAAAATTTGGGCAGATGGACTGAGAAGTGGCAGCTGAAGTTTAACATTGACAAATGCAAAGTACTGCATATGGGTAGAAGTAACCCCAGAGAAACGTACCAACTGTGTGGTACTACACTTAAGGAGGTAGAAAATGAAAAAGACCTGGGAGTAATTCTGCAGTCAGATATGAAATTTTCTGAGCAATGCAGACCAGCTGCCAGGGCAGGTCATGGGATGTTGTCAATGATATATAGGAATTTTGTTAGCAGGGAAAAGGAGGTGAATGTCCCTTTGTATAAGGCAGTGGTCAGGCCACGCCTTGAGTACTGTGTGCAAGTCTGGAGGCCTCATTTTAGGAAGGATGTAGATTTTTTTGAGCGTGTACAGAGAAGGGCAACAAGATTGGTGAGGGGAATGAAGGGATTCCCTTACCAAGAGATTCTTAAGTTCTGCAAATTGCAACATCTGGAGACTAGGCACCTGCGAGGTGATCTGATTGAGGTGTATAAGGCCTTGAATGGGTTGAGCATGCTGAATTCTGATGGGATTCTTCCACTTGTTCAGATTACAAACCTAAGGGGGCATAAATTGAAATTGAGGAAGGACAGATGTAGAATAGATGTGCAGAAATTTGCCTTTAGCCAGCGGGTGATTAAGAACGTTTCTTGTGAATTCTGTGCACGTACTCATTAAAATTACTGAGCAGATAGAAGGCAGTTTCATTGTGAAAGCAATAGAGCATTTATATGATGCATAAAAGCAGTAGAGCATTTATATGATGTATAAAAGTAAAGTGGCATCATTGCTTCAGTCAGGGTGATGATTTGGAGATAATTTTCTATTCCATAATGTTAGGAATTAGTTGGTGGTATAGTTGTCAAACTATCTCACTTCACCTCTACAACTCAGATTATTATTTTAATAGCACCAGAGCTTTCCAATCATATCTGTATGGTTTTATACTCACGATTCTACTTATGTAGAATTGTGAGACTTGTCATTCTACATAAGTGGGACTATGAGCTCAGGGGCTAATTTATATGTTATTTAGGCTGTAAAATCCTGAGTAAAACCCACAGCAAGAACCTTAATTCACTCCACCTGAAATCATCTAACTACGGCCTTGATTCAGGAGTACTTTAGAGATTCATCTAGTCCTCAAAAGGCATCAATGACTGGAGGAATCTCTAGTCGTCAAAAGGCATTGAACCCACACTTCTCCAAACAGGTGGGGCGATGTATCGTGCTGACTATGCTGCCCCAGCAGGTTAATCCCATTGCAATCAGTTCTGTATGCATGCCACACGCAGTGTATTCAAGAATTATACTTATCTCCTGGGTCCCGGGTGCCAAGCAAATTCAAGGTCAAGCTTTCCTATTGCGACTTAAGTATCGATCTTTCTCAGAGATAAAAGTTCCTCTTAAGTTATATCGTTTTCTATCAACAGTTTCATTTATATATCAGTTCTACACTTGGAAGATCTCTTACCTTTCTGTTTTTTTATTTATATTACATACTTTGCTAACGAACTAACCCTTCTAACCGCTTGGCTTCCTTACACTGCTCCTGTCTCCCCATGGCAGGGCCGGAAACCCTGTCAGAAAAGTCCTCTTGCCAAGGGCAAAAAGGAGCAAACATGGCAAATACAGACCATGTTGATATGGAAAATGACAACCCAAAGAGATAGAAGACCAATAGGATGCAGCAACCCTGCCCGTCTTTCTTAATATTCCACTCTCTTAGTAACCAGCCTATGAGTAAATTGTCTCCCTTCGTTATACAGAAACAACTGGAGGGTATTGTAGGATCTCCCAAGACGGTCAAGAGACTGCAATCAGGAGACATACTTATAGAAACCATGAATCATTGACATTTTGAAAAGCTTTTACAACAAGCTTTGCTGGCATTCCTGTGCAACCCTAAATTCATCTAAGTTGTCATATCTAGTTGGAATTTATTAAATGTCACCGAGGAAGAAATAACCCCAGAACTGCTGGGATGGAATGTAATTGAAGCAAAAAGAATAATGATTAAAAAAGTTAATCACCTGGCACCTGCCAGAAATATTCCCAACTTACCCTCCGCTGTAAAAGCAGGCTATTTATTTTGTCGCATCTGCCCCTACATTCCAAACCCTTTATGCTGTAAATGCCAGAAATATGGTCATTCTCAAACTGTGTGTAGAGGAATTCCTGTCTGCCCCAACTGTGGATCCTCAGACCACATACAAAATGACTGCACAGTTACAAAAATGACCTGTCCAAATTACAAAGGTAACCATCCTGCATATTCCAAGACATTTGAAAAGCGGAAAATGAGAAAAAAATATTAAATACAAGGTTGAGAACAAAGTCAGTTACCAAGAAGTTACCAAAATTAATGGAGGGACTGGTTAAAGAAGCACTGCAGGATCATTTAGACAAGACTTCAGTTATAGCTCAGACACAGCATGGTTTTGTTAAGGGGAAGTCTTGCCTGACCAACTTGATTGGATACTATGATGCAGTCACAAAAGAACTGGATGCAGGGAATAACTTTGATATTATATACTTGGATCTTAGAAAGGCTTTTGATACTGTTGCACATGGAAGACTGCTACACAAATTGGAGCAGTGTGACATTGGAGGCAAATTGCTGCTATGGATAAAGGGGTGGTTGAGTGGGAGAAGACAGAGAGTGGTAATCAATGGACACTGCTCATCGTGGACTGATGTTATTAGTGGAGTCCCTCAGGGCTCAGTGTTGGGTCCATTATTGTTTTCTGTATTTATAAATGATATTGATGATGGTATATCAAGCTTAATGTCCAAGTTTGCAGATGATACAAAGGTTGGCAGGGTTGTCAAGGACACTACTGACACTACACTGCTGCAACAGGATCTGGAAAGGTTGAGCAGATGGGCTGAGAGTGGCAAATGAAGTTTAACATTGACAAATGTAAAGTACTACACATGGGAAACAGCAACCCCAGAGCAACGTATCAACTCTGTGGTACTACACGGACAGTGGTAGAGAATGAAAGGGACTTGGGGGTGATTGTGCAGGCAGATATGAAGTTCTCTGAGCAGTGCAGACGGGCTGCAAGAGTAGCTCATGGAGTATTGTCAATGATATACAGTAAACCCCCGCTATTCGCGGGGGTTACGTTCCTGAGAAATTCCGCGAATACTGAAAACGCGAATACTGAGTTATGGCGCCCATGGTAATAAAAGGGTTCCGTTCCAAAGTATGAAATATATAACAAAAATTAGTCTAAAATTTTGTCTGTACGTATTATGTGTATTTACCTACATAATATGACTATGTACATAGACAAACGTAGAGAGTAAGTACATAAAAAAAAAAAAAAGCATAAGGCATCGAAATGAAAATAAGAAACAATTTATTAAATGTAATACTGTACATATTTATTAGACATTTTAAAGAAACCTTTCAAAAACATATCAAGAACATGGGTTGCTGGGCGAAAAATAACCATATTGATTTTTAAATCTTTCAAACCAGCCTTTGCTGGCTAAAAAACTTATCCCGCGAGTGCTATCACCAGTTTCACTAAAGTGTAGTGTTGATAAAGGTGTTTTGCCTTTTCACGAATGATAAGTGAACTTAACGGAATTTTATTTTGAGTTCGGTCTTCTATCCACAGATTTAAAGCCTTTTCCATTTTTTCTAATTTCACATCACGAGTTATAGAGCAAATTTTTGATGCAATTAGCGTGTTTTCACGGACACTACGGCGGATTTTTTCTTCCGATTTCTTGATTGATCGTACCGTTGACTCATTGATTTTATAATGTTTTGCCACTGAGGAGACACTTTCACCATTAGAAATTTTGTCTAACAATTCAATTTTACTCGCTAATGTCATCACCTTCTTTGATCTTTTCACAGTTCCCTTTTTATTCGCGGCCATATTTTTGTAGGATTAGAAAAGAACTTGTCCACAATAAAATCACTTTCTTTTAACTTTAACACGCTCGAAAAAGTCTGTTTACATCAACACACTGCAAAATGGTAGATTTTTCACTTTTGTAAACGTATCAATTAAAAGCAAGAGATGAAACCTTCTATGACAAGCGCATTACACATACTGAACAAGGATTAGCTTGAAACATCCGCGCTCGCGATTTTGTCACCCCCCACCCATTGAGCGCAGGACACTTCCTTTTTACACCTTTTAAGTTATTTTTACTCATTTTTAGAGAATAAAGCACAATTACAAAATGAGGAGGCACACTTGATACACATAAAGCTGTGAGCGTGTAGCAAAACGAATAAACAACACCATAAAGGCAGAGACAACTCTATTAACACCTCACTAGCTCACATTTTACATTTCTGGGGGTTACTACCATAAAACAATAAAAACAATTTCCAGTTGCGTTCCTGCTAGTGGAATCTGTTATAAACTGGTAGTGAACTCTATCTAATTGCATTTGCGATAATACCGATAGCTGTAATTGTGTTGGTTTTTAAGTTATTATGGTGAAATGTGTTTCCCCTTCACTGCTATAAAATAATAAATACATTTTCAGAATCTTCTCTTCATTTCTATCGTGTTGCGTTCAGTTGGGGTGATTCCGCGTTCGACTGCCATTTCTTGTAAACACAAAGGCGAATCGTGCATATGCGAATTCAGTTCGTGTTATATACAATATCGTTCCCCTAAATTGTGTAAGATTGAATTAGTGTAGTGTAAACACGTGTTATAAGACGACTGACTGTACTACTCTGTGGACTGGGCAAAATGATTTTAGCCACACCCATGTTTTTTTCATGGCGGAAAATGTTCCGGCGCTTTAAAATTCACATTTTTTTAGGTTTAAATCAGCGACCGCGAATACGCGAAACCGCGAATACAGATACCGCGAATAGCGGGGGTTTACTGTACAGGAATTTTTCCAGCAGGGATAAGGAGGTGATTATTCCATTGTACAAGGCAATGGTCAGGCCACACCTAGAGTACTGTATACAGGTCTGGAGGCCTCATTTCAAGAAGGATGTAGAGCTGCTGGAACGAGTACAGAGAAGGGCAACAAGATTAGTGAATGGAACAAAGGGGTGCTCTTACGAAGAAAGGCTTAAGTTTTGCAAATTACAGTGTCTGGAGACTAGGCACCAGCGAGGTGATCTGATAGAGGTGTATAAAGCCTTGAATGGTTTAAGCATGCTCAATGCTGATGGGATTCTTCCTCTAGCTCAGAATAATCACCTGAGAGGGCATAAATTCAAATTGAGGAAAGACGGATAGAGGTGCGGAAATTTGCCTTTAGCCAGCGGGTGGTTGGTTGGTGGAACGGACTGCCATCCCTTGTGGTGGAGGTTGATAGCCTAAATAAGTTTAAGGCTCAGCTGGACAGGTATTTTTGAACGAACAGAGGGGTGAAGTGGAAGTTGGTTTTTTTTTTTTTTTTGGCTGATGCTGCATAAGCTTGCTTTCTTGCATCAAATGCCTCTACTAATGCTAAATGCTAAGTGAGAAAACTAGTTGCACCAACTATAAATCAAAATATTACCTATGCAAATGCTGTAAAAAAATATCAAGCAGTCTCCATTCAAACTGATGTCACAGTTCCTACTAATAAATCAATTTGTGATTGGCTAGAAATGTCCTCTCTGAGCTCTCCAACTGTATGCAACCAACAATCCAAGACCACAGACCAAGCAAATAATAATCCTCTGACAATACCAGCGGCACCTCCTCCTCCAGTGATTGCTACCATAATCTTGTATTACAAACTCAAATACTGTGAAAAAATATTCAGGACAATACCATGAGCACAGATGTCACATCTATACAGGAAGATCCTATTTTAGAAATGTGTGCCGAAGAAGAAGAAATGGACACTGGTCGGCCAGTTTTCCTAAAAAAAAGACAAACAAAAATTGGAACGTCGTAAACCAGTCACCTTCAAAAAGCAGTCAGAATCAGCTCCATCAACTAAACAAATAATGTCTTGTATTTTACAATAGAACTGCAGAGGTTTTCGTTGCAATACAGATGATATCCAAGCTCTAATTAAATGTTAATCACCAGTTGGCCTTTGTCTTCAGGAAACATACCTAACCTTGCAAATTTCTCCTTTGAGAAAGAACTATTGCCTTTATCGAAGAGATCGAAATACAGCCAGTGCTGCCCATAGTGGTGTGGCAATCCTAGTTAATTCAAAGATCCCAACTAAACATATACCACTTCAAATGGAAATAAAAGCTGTTGCTGTTCGTATAACTCTCCACATTGCAATAATACTTCTCTCAATCTACCTACTGCCAAACCATGTTTACTCTTTACAAGATCTTGAAGACTTCTTCATACAGTTACCTTCACCTCTCTGTATATTAAGGGACTTTAATGGTCACCACCCGTTATGGAGCACTACTAAATTAAATAGATGGGGGTAAACTAATTGAAAGCTTTTTAGAGGCACTAAATATCACCATACTTAATACTGGTGCACCCACGCATGTACAGCTCCCAACTGGACACACTGCAGCAACAGATCTCTCAGTTTGTTCTCCAGTACTGGTCCCAGTCATAGAGTGGTACGTATTAAATAATCTTATGGGCAGTGACCACTTTCCAATAGTATGCAACTTTTTGATAGCACAGACTCCTTCAACTCAACCCTGCAGAAAATGGAAATTTGTCTGTGCAAATTGGGCAAAATTCCAGTCATCGATATCTTTTGATGAGAGAAAAAATCCACTTCCAGCCTATTGATAATGTGACAAATTACATCACGTTGCACCTCCTAAATGTGGCTAAACATACACAATACCACTATCTAATCTGTCGGACCAAAAGCATTATGACTACTGGTGGAATGATAAGGGTTGCACCAAAGCAAAGAAAGCCAAAAATAGAGCCTGGAATTTATTTTGGCAATGTCTGACCACACCCAATCTCATTAGTTATAAGAAATTAAAAGCAAAAGCACCTTTCATAGAAAGGCAATCCAAGAAAGAATCCTGGACCTGTTTTGCGTAAAGCATCAAGAAAAACACTGACACCAAAATAATATGGGAAAAAAATTAGACAGCTTTCTGGTAAGTTTCCTACCGTACCTTCTCGAATCCTGTCCTGTAATTTGTGAGATCTATGTAGTCCTTTGGATTTTGCATATGCTTTGGGCAACACATTTGCTGAAATCTCAGTGGCATCAGCTTATACTCCATCATTTGAAAGCATTAAACACACTGCAGAACAGCATTCTATTAACTTACAAACTGCCCTCCTTCTGCCCTATAACAAATATCTACAATATTCCGAACTCTTGCATGCCATCGGAACAGCCCACAATGGTGCTGCCCCACCAGATCGGATCTATCATGCTACAACATCTTGATGACAAAGCTTTGTGCCTCCTTCTTGTTTTTTACAACCCTATTTTTCTAGAAAATGTTTACCCAGCTTCTTGGCATCATTCTTCTGTTTTGGCATTTCTAAAGCCTGGAAAGATTCAACCAATCCCCATAGCTATAGACCAATATCCGTCTCAAGCTGCCTCAGCAAAATTCTAGAAAAACAGTTGTCCACAGTAGACTTGTCTGGATCATTGAGTCAGAACGGTTAATGAGCAATAGTCAGTATGGATTTCTTCAAAACAGGTCATTCTTGGACCTTATGGTTAAGGCTGAATTTGCCATTCGTAATGCCTTTGTTAAACACGAACATCTAGTAATGTTTCCATAGATAGAGAAGGCCTTTGACACAACCTGGCGGTTTGGAATACTAAAATATCTTTACCCTCTTGGTCTGCGGGGCAACCTTTCTATATTTGTGAAGGATTTTCTACATACTAGATCATTTCAAGTTTGATACCAACATGCCCTTTCTGCAACATTCATTTAGGAAGAAGGCGTTCCACAGGGATCAGTACTGAGTGCCACTCTTTTGCTCTTAGAATAGATTCTATCACTAAACAACTTCCAAATACCGTAGAGACTTACCTTTATGCAGATGACCTTTCCATCTCCTGTCATTCCCAAAACATGAGATCTATTGAATGACAGCTTCAGATACACTAAATAAAATACAGCAGTGGGCCAGCATCAATGGCTCTAGATTTTCACAGCAGAAGACAGTTGCTATCAATTTTTGTAGACAACGCAAGTTTCATCTGGATCCCGAACTTCATATCTCTAATATCTCCATCCTAATAACATCAGATTTCTAGGAATTAATCATTGACAACAAGCTAAATTTCTTTGAATACATTAAAAAATTACGTACAGCCTGTCTAAAAAAGGTAAACATACTTAGAGCAATATCTGCTCTTGTGGTGCTCCCATTTATGATTCTGCCAGAAAGAGTGCATTACGTTGGCTTGATCCAGTTCAACACAGTTCGTTGACGATTGCACTTGGTGGTGCTTTCAGAACTTCACCAGCACACAGCCTTTACATTGATGCTCATGAGCTCCCACTATCTTTACGTAGGAAATCGTAATTGCTGAAGTACTTAATTGCTGAATTTGTCAAGATACAAAGTTGTGCGTCGCATCCCATTCAGTCATACCTTTTCAATCTACCATTAGAAAATCTGTACAGAAATAAACCTAGCATATCAAAACCAGCTGGTGTTCGCCTTCTTGAACTAATGCCGGTCTTTAATATTTCCATCCATTTCGTACAACAAGTAGCAATTTATACTCAACCACCATGGTTCCACCTCCTATACCGACCTGTAACGCTTACCTCTATCAATAGGAAAAGAATATTTTGCAAATATCAAATATCAGACAACTTCATGCAGTTCATACTCAAAGATATAATGATTTTTTACCAATATACACAGATGGCTCTAAATCCAATTCAAACGTTGGAACAGCTGCAGTGTTTCTGAATACAATTGTATCAGCATCCTTTCCATCGAATTCAGTATCTTTTCAACTGAATTATTTGCAATTAAACTAGCTTTACAAAATCTCTCTTCTGACCGGTGGTTTAAAATCTGTAATTCACACTGATTCCCTGAACTCAATCAAGGCATTGTGTAATTCCTCAGATAAACTTCACCCTGTTATTAATGAAATTAGAAGATTATTACTGCAAATTGAAGAATGGCACCAACTAGATATCTTCTGTTCAATGCCAGCACATTCTGGTATTTTGGGCAATGAACTGGCTAATAATGCTGCAAAAAACCCAACCACCTTGTTCCAGCATCAGACTATGCACTGATGATTAATGCTGCATGCCTATCATAATGGGCAGCACTATGGCATTATCACACTAATAATAAACCCTTTCAGATTAAACAGACTCCAAAAATCTGTAAATATGACTGTTAAACACACTCTCCTTGACTGCCTCTATTATAAACAAGACAGAATTTCAACCCTGCAATCGCTGGTTAACCTTCATCAACCAATAACTCTAGAGAATTTGATTGGTGACAAAGCCAATATTTCTGAATTTTTCTGCTTCCTCAAGCAAACTGGAATTTTTAATCTTTTCTGATTAAGGACCTTTCTGACTGTACGAGACTTTCTGATTTCCTTTTTATAATAAACAAATAGGCACATTATAGCCAAGTAGCTTAGAAACCCCCATAACAACAACTTATCTCCTGTTAAGAAACTTTCCCACTTCTACAGCCGAAAAGCAGAAAGCTTTATCCTTATAGGGTTTTCTATAATATTTAGTGACAGCAATTGATGAATTCATATTAAGCTGGAATATTTGGATAAATACAAAAATAAGCAAACTTGTACAGTTAAAGTGTTTAAAACTGTTCATTTTCTGTAAAATAAAACACACGCAAAACAAATTCAAATTGTTATAAAATAATGTTCTGAAATTATGAGCTCACAAATACAAATGTATATCAACTCACTCAGGAAGCCTTATTCCTATAATCCTTATATCTCACCATTTTGGATGATTAAGATCTACATTAGTGTTCCAAAATAATCACTTTCTTGTCTGCTGTGGAAAACCTCCTTGTTATACATCAATAAATTCTCTACTGCCTTCAGACAGCACTACATAGATGCCAATGCTCCAGATTTACGATGCAGAATCCATGTTTTTTTACTGAAATTGAACCTTCTCCAATTCACTGTCATGATGTAGTGGATGAAAGAGTTTCTCTTTTTGCAAAAAAATAAATAATAATAATAATTATAATAAGAATTAAAAAAAAAAAAAAGGTGAATTTCTGTTTATTTTCATCAACAAATTGGCCATCAGTTGTGCTAATACATGCAAGAGATAATACGGTTGTGGTTTATAATTTGTGATAATTTCTTCATACTTTTGTGGTGTTGAGCTAATTAACAATGCCGTTCGCTAAATTGCCAAATAAATACAGGTGTAAAATTTCACAAGACATACATGCAAGATTGTCTCTGTATAATCTCTATTTGCTTTACATACCATAATTAGATGATTTTTAAATTTCAAGCAACAGGAGATGCAGTTAAGGAATTTCCAAACAAATAAGCATAAGAACATCATGCAGTGCATAGAAAGAAATGAAATGGTTGTTGCATTTATTGAGGACATGGATGTCATACATGCTGAATATGCATTTGCATCTTTTTTTTATAGAACATAATCTTCCTCTGGGTTGTGCTGATCGTGCTAGCATATTGTTCATAAAAATGTTTCCCAATAGTAAAATAGCAAAAAAAATAATGGTTGGAATAACAAAAACTACAAGCAGTAGCGAAATTGAATGTTTAAGGAAAGAACAGGTAGTAGTGATTCTGAAAAATGTGCCAATTTCCATTGTGACAGATGATAGTAATCTAAGTGATTCTGAGAGCTGTATACAGTTGTAGCGTTTTTTTTTTGTTTTTTTTAATAAAAAAAAATCGTCAAATTGTGAAAGCATCTTGTTCTCAGTGCCAGCACTGGAAGCAGAATGCACGGTACATCATTGGATCACTTTTTCTGAACAATCTAAAAGATGTGGGATTCATTCAGAATACTGCCTTGCTCATTCTGGTTATAATGGCCTGTTATGTTTGTGTACTACCCTTGTCTGTTATGCTTGTTTACTACCTTTTTAAAAGCTTCTCTTTTAAAAATGTACTGAAAGAGAAGATTGGGCAAATTAAGTTCATGATCCAGCTTTTGAAAGAAGACAAATTGAAGACCCCAAGGTCTTATTAATTGCAAATTATGGAAAAAGCATCCAAATCCTAAACAGGCTAAGAAAGTTGATAATTCTAGTCACGTTATCTTCACCCATGCAAAAGTCTGTTCGTGTATCCTTCTCGCTCAAATAAAACAGTTTGTTTGTTCCTTTTAAACGTTGTCACCATGCCTCATTTCCTCGTTCTGTGGTCATTACTCCTAGATACATTGTAGAACATTATGTGCAAGTTTATTTTACTAACAATTTACAGATCTTCCATTTTGGAAAATGATTACCATAGTACACCAAACCAGATGAATGATTCTGATTTAGTCAAGGCCTTTTTACTTACAAGGTTATGGAGAAGCTAAAACAAGAGGGGAAGTTTCTGTTCGTCTGCTCGATGAGAAAGTCTTTTATGGTGTACATGCAGGCATGAAGTGACAAAATGGTGGTCTTATAAATAACAATAGTGGCATGTGATGCAGGAGAGCAAGCGTATGAGCTTATATAGCATCAGCAAAAAAAATTCACACAACCATTCCCTCTAAATGTTTGTCCAGTTCCTCCTTAAATTTATTTAACCTATTAACTTCCACAACAAAAGATGGAAGTTTGTTCAGGAATTAAACACCCATTGGCTAAAGGCAAATTTCCGCACATCTATTCTACAGCTGTCTTTCCTCAATTTGAATTTATGCTCCATTAGGTTCGTAATCTGAACAAGTGGAAGAATCCCATCAGAATTCAACATGCTCAACCCATTCAAGGCCATATACACCTCAATCAGATCACCTCGCAGGTGCCTAGTCTCCAGCCGCTGCAAATTGCAGAACTTAAGCTTCTCTTGGTAAGAGAACCCCTTTGTTCCCCTCACCAATCTTGTTTCCCTTCTTTTTACTCATTCCAGCAACTCCACATCCTTCCTAAAATGAGGCCTCCAGGCCAGTACACAGTACTCTAGGTATGGCCTGACCATTGCCTTGTATAACTGCATAATCACCGCCTTTACCCTGCTAGCAAAATTCCTGTATATCATTGACAAAACTCCATGACCTGCTCTTCAACTGCCTGTCTGCATTGTTCAGAAAACTTCATATATGATTGTGCAATTACTCCCGGCTCTTTTTCATTTTCTACCACCCTAAGTGTAGCACCACTCAGTTGGTACATTCCTATGGGGTTACTTCTACCCATATGCAGTACTTTGCATTTGTCAATGTTAAACTTCAGTTGCCACTTCTCAGCCCATTTCCCAAATTTTCTAGATCCTGTTGCAGTAGCACACTGCCATTACTGTCATTAACAACCCTGCCAACCTTTGCTTCATCAGTAAACTTCGACACTAAGCCTGATATACCTTCATCAATGTCATTGATAAATATACAAAACAACAGTGGACCCAACACCGAACTCTGTGGAACTCCACTAATAACATTAGTCCACGAAGAGCAGCGCCAATTGATTACCACATTTTTATCCATTGTAGCAACTTACTCTTAATACCATTCTGCTCGAATTTGTACAGTAGTCTTCCATGCACAACAGTGTCAAAAGCTTTCCTTAAATCCAAGTATATGATATCAAAATTATTTTTTGCATCCAGTTCTTTTGTAACCACATCATAATATTCAGTCAACTTTATCTGACAAGACTTTCCCTTAACAAACCCATGCTGTGTCTGAATTATTGCTGCAGTATTGTCTAGATGAACTTGCAGTGCATCTTTAACCAGTGACTCCATTATTTTATTCGGAACAGAAGTTAAACTGGTCTATAATTACTCTTGTCACCCTTCGATCCACCTTTGTGAATTCGGGATACATTTGCACAACTCTAGTCTGAGTCCAAGGATGCTCTCATAATTATGGCTAAGGATTTGCGTACTTCCTTTGCCGCCTCCTTTAATATAACTGGATAGATCCCATCCACCCCAGATGCCTTTCTTATATTTCACTTCAACAATTTCTCCTCCACTTTGCTCTCAGTTATTACAAAATCAATAAGCACCCTGCTAAAATTTGATAACTTTCTGGCATTTTCAATCCTTAATAACTCCTCATATGTGAATGTAGATGCAAAATACTCATTCAGTTTGTTTGCTCTCTAAGCAGGATCATCAACAGTCGAACCATCGACTGTTGATGCTTTATCAAGTCGATCAATCTGATTCATCCCCTTCCTTTTAGAATTTATACAGGGTGATTCACTACAAGTACGACAAACTTGCAGGAGGTGTAGGGGGCACAAAGACGAAACCGAATCACATATCATTGCAGGGTACAAAATGCCTTCGTCATGCAGGAGGTCGCGTGAACAAAGAAGCAAAGAAAAAGAACAGAAACAGCAACTCGTTAGTGTAACAGAAATCATTTTAATGACAAGTTTTACATTGATAAAAAGCCATGCTACAGAAGGTGTTCGAAAGTTCGACCAGAAGCAGTCACACAGGCTTCACAGCGCCGCCGCATGGAATCCCTAATGTTCTGGAAGATTCCTGGCGTGTCTCAAATCTACAGAGATGCGAGCGACAAGGTCTTCAACTGAATCAACGGGGGTTCTCGTACACCAAAGTCTTCATTTTACCCAGCAGAAGAAGTCCAGGCATGATAGGTCCCGTTATCTAGCAGGCCAATGAACCGGACCACCATGACCTATCCAATGCTGTCCAAATGTAACGTTTAGGTGTTGGCAGACGTCATTGGTGTAATGTGGGGGATCCCCATCATGCTGGAACCACATTGAGCGGCGCAACGACTGAGGAACTGCTTCTTCAATAAGTTCGGGCAGGACTTGCTGTAGAAAGATCAAGTATGCCCTACCATCCAGACGAGGGGGGGGGCAGAAAGGTATGGTCCAATGAAGTGGTCTCCAACAATGCCGGCCCAAACATTGACAGAGAAACGGCATTGAGTTGCATGTGTTCGCGTACCATGGGGAGTTCTCCAAAGCCCACAGAGGTGTTATGTTGATTGAAGGTTCCCTCTCTTGTGAAACTTGCCTCATCCGTGAACAATACGGACGCAGCAAATGCGCTGTGTACCGCACTCTGTTGAAGAAACCAAGTAGCAAATGTCCTCCGGAGTGGATAATCCACAGGTTTCAATGATTGGACGCGTTGCAGATGGTACGAACTCATTTGGTTTGTTGACAGTATCCTCCATACAGTGGGGCGCCTTCGTAGCCAGGTGGGTGGGAGCAGCAGTGCGTAGCACACACTTCTTGATCAGATCGGGGTTCGAGCCCGTGACCACCAAATTCGAAGGATGCGGAAAGGTCAGGAAATGACCACCGCATCCTCCTAAAAACCAAATAACAATAACTAACATAACCGTACAGTGGATTGGGAAATACCCAATCGTTGGCCTATCGCTCGAGTACTCATACTCAAATTTCCTTCTGCAAGACGTAGGACATTCTCCTCATTGTCTGGTGTCCTCGTCGTTCGCTCTCGATTCATGGTATGTACCTCTCGTGAAACAACCAGTCTCACGTAACCTTCTGTGCACACATTTGAAAATCGTATGATGAGGAGCACGTCTGTGCGTTAAACGTTCCTGGTGCAAGTGCAGAGCGCCTTGCCCATTAAAGTCCACAGCTCCATACGCGAAGTGCATGTCGGCCAATTCAACGTTTGAATACTCATCCATCCTACTGCCTCGGGAACCGGTTCGCAAATGCTAACTTCCAGCGGGATCGCTGTTCACGCGACCTCCCATTCAATGTCCTCCACCGCATGACGAAGGCATTTCAGACCCTGCGATGCTATGTGATTCCGATTCGTCTTTGTGCCCTTTACACCTCCTGCAAGTTTGTCGCACTGGTAGTGAATCACCCTGTATAGTAAAGAAATTCTTGCTGTTTTTCTTAGCATCCTTTGCCAAAGATTTCTCGTAATCTGCCTTACCTCCTTTCTGACTTGATTACAGACTAGCTTATATCTGGCATAGGCTTCTGTGTTGCCTGATAATTTATATGCGTTCCATGCATTTTTTTTCTCTGAGGTAACACAAATTTTTTTAATTGACATTTTCAAATTTGAAACTTTTTGTTCACAAGTTTCTAATCTTCTTGCTGTTGTTACATATAAAGAAATAGATGTTTTCAGTATAAATTCTCTCAGTTTCAGTGTGAAAAACCTACCAGGCACTGTTACAAAAGAAAGAAAAAACTGCTAAACAGTAGTCCTTGGTTGGGAAACTGACAAAAGAGCAAAAAGAAACTTGATATATATAACAAGTTATCCCAAGTTGTGCCTGTCATTTTAAGAATTCCTCATAGAAGTTCTGAGTTTAAGAGAATATATTGTGCAAATATAGAGAAACAAAACCTGAGTTCTGAACTTTTGTATTTGGTGAAGCTTTTAGAAATGCTCCTGACAGCCAAGTCTCGACAGTCAAGGTGTATTTCTTGAATTAAAATTAGTTGATGTCTAATAGAAAAATGTTAGCTAAGCTAATGGTTAAAAATATACTGTAGCAGAAAACAATCCTATTTTAATATAAAATGGGGGTTTTTTTTGTTTTTTTTTTTTTTTGTTCTTTTCTTCTTCCCCAGTGAAATTTAAATACTAATGCAGTGTGGACTGGTCTTAAATCTGCTTTTCCTGAAAAATCTTTCTTTTGACCTCTTTATGAGAAGCATTTCTCCTTTTTTGCAGAAACAACTTTCCTTTTATATTGTCCCATAAGCCTCATGTTTTTTTGCCTGTTTTGCCCCACAAATCTCTCATTTTTTGCCTTATCTTCAACCGTTTCCATAAAAGTTGTTAGCTAAGTCTCTGAATGAAATTGCCTTTTGCTCTTTGTCTAAAGGTATCTTATTCCAAATCCAGTGGTATCTTGGTACTTTGGTACGTATTGATTGTTGAGTTTGGAGTTGCTCCTTAAAAAGAAAATTCGACATTTAAAATTATTAAAAATAAAATTCAGTATCCTAAAATTAGATATGAGATAACTGATTCATTTCGAAAATAAACACTATTATGCCTGGAAGGTTCATTATCAAGGTATAGTACAAAAAAATGTATAAAATTTATGTCAAATCAAACAGATCTGTTTACGTCTATGCCACGTTTTGTTAATGACACTCTAATGAAGATGACGGTTTATATATAGTTTTTATTTATTTTTTATTTTAGGGAAGCATATAAGGAAGTAAAAAAAGAAAAGCCACCATTTCTGAATGTACCTGAGCCTAATCCTATACCCGAACCAAAGATACCTGAAGATTTACTTTGCAATGTTTGTAAAGACTTACTCCAAGATGCTGTACTGATTTATTGCTGTGGTGCCAGTTTTTGTGATGAATGTAAGTGATATATATAATCAGCCATTTTATATGTTAGGTTTCTGGAATGATGGATGGACATCTTTTTTTTTTTTTAGCATTATTATTGCATAATCCTATTATTTTCATATTACACTGATTTTTCCTTAATAACCAAAGCACTGCAAGATTGTTGTTATTTTGATCAGTCAAAATTGACCTACACCCCTTTACTTCTTTTTAACCCTGTTGAAAAACTGACTCCTGTGTTCTCTCTGTTGCCAGTCATTGACTTTAATAAAGCCCTCATAACATTAACTGTAGCCTTGTATTTAATTTATTTATTTTTTGTAAATACAGGTGACCCCCCGCTTAATGCTGATCATTCGTTCCGGGAAAACAGAGCGCTAAGTGAATCCGCGCTAAGCGAGCGCCGCTTTCCCATAAGGTAACATATGTATTTATGAGCTGCGGTTGGTGCCATAGGATATTTCCTAATGAATAATAAACAGTAATGAAAAGATGCACAAATGTCGGTCAAAATATTTAATATTCAAATATTTACACATATAAAATATTCTGCATTGCATACGTATAATTATGTGGTAACTACTTGCGTATCAAAAGTAAATTTAAAATTCCAATTAAAATAATGAATTTAATTTAATTGATGAATAATTGATGAATTTAATCATGAAAAATGTGTGGATTTTGAGTTGAACTTTGGCCCTCTTCCAAATAAACTAAAAGGGGTATTAATTTTAAATCCCCTGCAGCGTTACAACCAACAATAAAGTCAACCGATCCTTCGCCGCTTTGAAACCTGGCATGTTTTTTTCTTCTTTCAATATGAAACTTCTTTTAGGCATTCGTTTCCACAAAAGTCCTGCTTCATCTATGTTAAAAACTTGTTGAGAAGTATAACACACAATATCGCTCTTCAATAATTTTAACAAGTTCTTTTTTGAAAGTTTCGGCTCCTTGATCTGCACTTCTGGCTTCTCCCTGGATTTTAAATCTATTCAACCAGCCCTTACCAGTTTTAAATGGTTCCATATTTTTTTTTTTTTTTTTTTTTATAGGTGAGTTTTCTTCAGATCGTCATATTGGCTAATCTCTCTCTCTCACTTTTTTTTTTTTTTTTTTTTTTTTTTTTAATAACATTTAACTTAACTGAATTCTGCATTGGACATTATCTTCAATAAAATTAGTTAGTCTTTTCCATTTCAATCCTAATAGCCGGCTTTAGTCCTAGTTGCTTGCAGTGGAACAGCTATCTTTCCTGCTGCAAAAATTAATTCTTTATTTTTTTATAATTGTTCTTACAGTTAAAGTTGCAAGTCCTAAATTATGGCACACATCCGTTTGTCGTTGACCGGAATCGATTTGCTTCAAAACGTCTAATTTAATTTTCAAATTCAGTCTTTTTCTTACATTTATAGTCTTCGTACTGCGCCCAGACATTGTTGCTTTTTCATTCCTGTCAGTCATTATTAGCTCTTCGAAAATGTAACTGCGTTGGTTGCATTAATTACGATACAATGTTCAAGTAAACTTTCCGTTACGCACGATGTCCAATACTCTACTGAGTGATGACTAGACTTCGGATAAATGCATATAACGCAAATATTACAAGCAATATACTTGATCATTTTTTAAAATGTTGATCTTGGAACTACGTAACAAGTCACTGTACTGAAACTAAATTAGCATGCGAGAAAATTCCACTGAGCATGGGAAAATTTCTCAAGTCGGCGTGGGAAACGTTTCAATGCTGTTTTGCTATTCATTTTCAAGCTATCGACTCCATCAAATGAAACGATTTCGTTAATATGTCAAAAATGTAATCTGTAAAAGAGCGTTATAGTGATCTGTGACAGTGTTATAGTCAGATATGGGTTATAATATAAGAACAGCATTATAGCGAATCAGCGTAAAGCAAACCGCGTTATAACGGGGGCCTGCTGTATTAAAGAAACATGGTGTTTGATTACTGTGACAGGGATTTTTTTTTTTTTTTTTTTAATATATGTTTTACAACGTTTGTACACACTTACTCTGTAATGCTGCACTTATATAATGTTGTTCTGACAGATTTTGCAATGAATCTAAATAATATAAACTATAATTTCTCCTAGTAATTATGATAGTATAAACCAGAGCTATGGTGCTCAGTATGTTCAACGTTGATGTCAATACAGGAACTCTCCAGCTTACGTAATACTCGACTTATGGAAATTCGATTTTACGTAAGTTTTTGCTGGCCTATGCAAACTTAAAAATATCATGGAAACTTATTTTGCATCCCAGAGGAATAAATGAATAAACCCATAACACATCATTTTTTTTTTTTTTTTTTTTTTGTAATTTGTTCCAAGTCCTTGGAAGTTGAAAATTTTGCGGTATAACTAAGCTGTTTATCTCTCTAAAAGGTCATTTTTATAATGCAAATTGCACTACATTTTCATTATTATTATATGTTCCCATTATAAGAATCAATTTTGAGCGCCTTTGTGATATTTTTCTAAAGTACGTTTCTGGAGGTCACGACCATAAAACAATAAAAACATTTGCACTTTTTGGTTTATTAGGCTTTTCTGTTAGTGCATATAATTATAAATGGGTAGTAAACTTGATCTTATTGCATTCGTGATAATACCGATAACTGGAATACTGTGGGTTTTTACGTTACGGTATTATGGTGAAAAACGTTCCCCTACTGAAATCTTCAATCATATAAAAAACAAATTTTCAGAAACTTCTCTTCATTCCTGTTTACATATTACAATGATGAAGGGAAAGTGACCAATGAAAAGTGTAAGATGTGGTTGTGCCAAGAAATGAAACAAACTTGATTCAGAAATGAAGATGAAAATGATTAAGAAGTACGAATGAGGACAAAGTTTGTCATCTATTACAAGGGAATTGGGTCTCGCTGCTTCAACAGTGAATACTATTTTAAAGGACAGTGCGCAAATCAAAGAACATGTCAAAGGATCAACGCACTTAAGATCAATAGTGTTCAAGTGCTATATCGAAGATGGAACAGCTGCTAATAATATGGATGGAAAATCAGATTCAGAAGCGAGTGCCCCTGAGTCTAATGACCATTCAAACAAAACAACACGTATTTATAAAGATATTAAGGATAAGTACGGTGAATCCCAAGCCAAGTTCGTGGCAAGCAGTGGGTGGTTTAATAGATTCAAGTACTGCACTGGTTCCCACAATTTTAAAGTATGCAGTGAAGTTGCCAGTGCCAATTCTGCAGCTGCAGAGAAATTTTGTGATCTGTTGGAAAAAATTATTGATGAAGGGGGCTATTCAACGCAGAAATTTTTAACATTGACGAGACTGCTCTGTATTGGAAAAGAAATGCCCGATCAAACCTACATTGCCAAAGAGGAAAATACAATGACAGGTTTCAAGGTGTCAAAAGATAGGGCCACACTCTTTCCTGGGACTTATGCAGTGGGGCATTACAGATTAAAACCATTGCTTAACCATTCTGGAAATCCTTGTGCATTTAAGGGTATCAATAAAGCCACCCTACTCATGCATTTCTGATCAAACCAGAGAGCATGAATAAAATATCTCTCTTTGAGGGTTGGTTTAAATGCTGCTTCATTCCCCAGGTTGAAAAATATTGTAAAGACAACGATGTTCTTTCAAGATTTTGCTTCTATTAGATAATGCTCCTGGATATCCTATGCATCTAGATGATTTCAGTTCGAACATGGGAGTCATATTTCTGCCAAACATGACTTCACTCATCCAACCTATGGATCAGGGTGTTATTTCGAATTTAAAAGCATACTATTTACGCACATTTGCTCAGGCATTGTCTGCAGTAGACAATGAGAAACATTTTACGTTCAGAGAATTTTGGAAATCTTACAATATGTACCACGCCATCTCGAGCTAAGTTCCGGCCAACCCTTCCCTATCTCTTCCATCATGCAGTTTGATTGATGATTTTTGAGGTTATGATGAATGTCGTGGCGAGATCCAATATTCCTTACATTTTGAGGATACAGCTCTAAAACGGTGTTCGCAGGCCAGCCGCTAGATAGTACACCAAACCAAACCTATTGGTAACTCTCTAGGAGGCTTCCGGATCAGCTAGTGTATAATCTTGCTACCTCTACTCTGCCAGATAGTGACTGGAGGGAGTCCGAGTAGTGTGTATGCGGGGGAGCATTGTCGAGGCCACGTTATGTCAAGGATCTGGGTATATTCTTACCACATGTACGCCATATCCAAAAATTTCATTACTTCATACAGCATGTCCCACCCACTTTTTCTTACTATTGAATACACCATGAATTGTCAAAATAATAGAGCAAGCTTATCTGCGAAAAGATCTAAACCTCCCAAGGACTTCCTAATTCATTTCACAAATATACATGGTCTCAATTCCAATCTCAACGATGTCCATTTCCACTTGCAGTCTTCCAAACCCCATGTACTTTTTCTGACTGAATCTCAGTTATCAGTTGATTCAACTACTGCTCATCTCAGATGTCCAAATTATTTGCTGTATGATTCCTTTCGATTCAAAGGTGGTACTTGTGCATATGTCCGTTCTGATATTCCCTGTCAGAGACTTGGCAATTTGGAATCTCCTCTCTTTGATTTTCTCTGGCTTAAAATCTCTCTACCTCATTGTGTAAAATTCATCTGTTGTCTCTACCGTTCTCCCAACTCCACTAATCACTTGGAGCTCTTTGACTTCCTCTCTTTGCAACTTGACTTTCTCCAGTCCAACTTTCCTAACAGTGAGGTAATTTTCCTTGGTGATTTTAACGTTCATAACTCCAGCTGGCTTCCGTTTTCTAGTCACACCGACCCAGCAGGTCGAGATGCTGAGGCTTTTGCAATTACTAATGACCTAGCACAGATTGTTCATTTACCTACAAGAATACCAGACAATCCTAATCATACAGCCAATACGCTTGATCTTTTTCTCACAAACAACCCTTCTACGTACAAGGTTGAAGGTGAGAGGTCCTTTAGGCACTTCAGATCACAACTTGGTGATTGTCTCTTCTCCAATGGAACCTTTATCTCATGGCTATTCCCAACCTTGTATTGTTTGGCATTACAAGAATGCAAAATGGGATGACCTGCGAGACTTCTTTTCTTCTTTTCCTTGGTCTGATTACTGTTTCAAAACTTCTGATGTCAATGTTTGCTCAGATCGTGTCAGTGAAATTATTCTTGCAGGAATGGAATCCTTTATCCCACACTCCACTTTAAAATCTCATCCTATATCTAAACCTTGGTTTTCCAATAAATGTGCTAAGGCTGTCCAAGAGAAGAACATTGCATATCGTAATTGGCTTCTTTCTAATTCTTCAGTTTCATTTTCTGCCTACACCAAAGGTCGCAACAATTGTAAAGCAGTTATTAATCAGTCCAAACCAGAGTTTGAACAGGCTAAGAGTAGAAAACTTGCTTCTTGCCCTAATGGTAGCCGAGCATTCTGGTCTCTTGCCAAAGCTATTGGCCGCAACTTTTTCCCATCTCTGCTCCCACCTCTGTCCAAACCAGAGGGTTCTGTTGTCACTTCAGCCAAGGATAAAGCTGACCTGCTAGCATCCCATTTTTCTTCCAGCTCATGTATTAATTACCTTGGTAAAACACCTCCCACGATTCCTAACATGCTCCATTCAATGCCTCCTGTGGTCTTCCGTCAAAAGGATATCAGAAGGATTTTGATGAATCTTGATGCTACGAAAGCTCCAGGTCCTGATGGTATTTCTCCACTTGTTCTCAAAACCTATGCTCCTGAACTTACTCCTATTCTTTGCCGCCTTTTTTCACTTTCTTATTCCAAAGGTGTTTTTCCTTCTGCTTGGAAATTTGCTCATATCCAGCCAGTTCCTAAAAAGGGTGACAAATCCCTCCCATCCAATTACCGTCCCATTGCAATTACTTCTACTCTTTCTAAAGTAATGGAGAAATCAGTTAACCGCCAACTTTTAAACTACCTAGAAACCTTCCATCTGATCAACGATCGCCAGTATGGATTCCGTCAGTGTCGATCCACTGGTGAATTTCTGGCTTATGTTACCCATTTATGGACTAATTCAATGGAAAGGGTCGGTGAAGCACAAGTAGTTGCTCTTGAAATCTCAAAGGCTTTTATTCGTGTTTGGCATAAAGGTCTTCTAAACAAGCTTCCATCTTATGGTTTGCCAACTGTGTTTAGTAATTGGTTATCCAGTTTTCTCTGATCGCTCACTGAGGGTGATGGTAGATGGCTCTCTGTCATCTAACTTCTCCACTAATGCCAGTGTCCCCCAAGGTTCAGTTCTTTCCCCCACTCTTTTCCTCTTATATATCAATGACCTTCTTCCATTGACTGGTAATCCCATCCATAGTTTTGCCGATGATAGCACATTGCATTCCACTTTCCATTTTGAGAAACCTTGTCCTGCTCAATCAGCTTCAACTTCTCGAAAATCTGCTACCAATTCCTTAAATCCCGATCTTCAGGTAATTCTCCAGTGGGGCAAAGACAACTTTGTCGATTTCAACCCTTCTAAAACTCAGTCTTGTCTTATATCGCACAAAAAGGATTCTTCTGCTCCTATGCTTACCTTTAGTGACACTCCGATTTCTAGGCAAAATGGTATATCTCTTGGGGATTGCGCTGACTTCTAATCTCTCTTAGCACAAACACATTACAAATATTGCTTCCTCTGCATCTAAAAAACTTGGTTTTCTCTTTTGCTCTCGGCGTTACTTTTCTTCCAAACAGCTGCTCACTCTGTATAAATCGCAAATTCGCCCTGCCATGGAATATTGTTCCCACATCTGGGGTGGTGCCCCCAAAACCTCTTTCAGACTTCTTGATTCCATTTAGAAGAGGGCAGTTAGGTTAATTAATGATTCATCTCTAACAGAGTCTCTCCACTCGCTGTCTCATAGACATACTGTTTCTGCTGCATGCCTCTTCTACAGATACTTCCATGGGCACTGTTCTTCTGAAATGGCTTCTATAATTCCCGCTCTCTCTTTCAAAACAGTCCGAACACGTGCCACCACCAGCCAACATCCATTTACTGTCCAACTTCAAACTCACAGAACCAACTTTTCATCTTCCTCATTTATTCATTCAACTGCCGTTTTCTGGAACAACCGTCCTTCATACCTATTTCCTGAAAATTACAGTCTACAGAAGTTCAAGTCCAATGTCAACAAATATCTTCTTTCGTCTTCTCAATCTCCAACCCAAGCATGGTACTAAGTACTATAGGTTCTAATACCTCTCGTGGTTGAGGTTTACATAAAAAAAAAAAAAAAAAATTAATTTTAAAACAATTTTCATGCAAATTTTGGCAAACGATTTTCTTTCCTGAAGCTGACACCACTTTTCAACCGTATGTCATGATTACAAGAATGAAAATTATGGAGTCTGAGGACGTGTGTGTGCTGTTTAACCTGAAAATTCAGTCGAAACCGTGTAGATCCTTGATAAGATGAGTCGCAATCACTACAAGAAATGTTGTATACCAGGTAATTTAGTTGGGTTGCGAAAGAGGAAAAGCTCCACTAAACTACACAGTTGGGCAATGCAATCCAATAAATAACCTTCTTTGGACATTTTACAGACCCAAACAATGGCCATCTTGAAATCATGTACCATCATGATTGCACCTCCACTAAAACTTCATAATTAGGGTAATGCACTGTGATAAATAATTTTTCCTGGATGTTTGGTGGAGCCGAACATGACCATCATGAAACTGAGTACCATGATTCTTCATTCCATAAAGCTTTCCTGCATTACCTTGTTCAATTAGGATAAGTTTTGCCCTGCGCAAATCAACACTGCTTTGAAGGCTGTGAAGCTTGGGTTTGAATGCAGTATCTCTTTAATAAATTGTGATGTAATGCCTGTCTCTCTATGTATTGCCCTTGTATATCCCTGTTTTTCTCAAACTCTTGGTTGATAGTATTCAATGTGAATTGACAGGATCTTTGTACCACTCTTCTGAGTGTCCACCAGTCCCTTTCCTTCAATTTCTGTAGTCTACCCATACATTTTAAATTTGAAACTAATGAGATATCTCTATACAAGGCTTGATCAAAAATCTGGTGAATGATCTTGCACAAAGTGATCACTGAATCATTACCATCTACCTAATACTGTGTTGGGTCATCATTTGCATGGGTAACAGCCACTATTCGCCTAGGCAGTGACTCCACTAGATTCCTGACGATGTCCGTGGGGATCTGCAGCCATGCTACCTATAAGGCTTTCCACAGCGTCAGAATAGATGATTGTTGCGTGTCCATATGCCTCACTTCCTGTTCCAGAACATTCTTCATGGTTCAGTTAGATTGAGGTCAGGGTTTTTGGAGACCACTCAAGATGGGCCACGTCTTCACTGTGTTCCTCAAACTACTGATGCACAATGTGTGTCGATGAAGTGGCACATTGTCTTGGAAAAACTTGTTTCTGCCTGGACAAAAATACAACGTGGCACTGTACACATGGTTCTCCTAAGAGCCACTGGTAAACCTCACCAGTGATACGTTCCAAATGTACCAAGGATCCTACAGTGGTGGACAAAAAAAGTGCATCACTTGTGAATTTTGCAAATAATGTGTTTTGCGCTGCATTGTGGGTTGCAGAAATGTTCAAAATGCATTTGTTAGATGGGATATATATCTCTGTGAATGAAATCCAATAAAAAGTCTCCACCTGATACACCTAATTTCCATAAATATCACCCCAAACGGTAAAATGTGTAATTACTGGAAATATAAGAAATCATGCAAATGGCAAACTTGACAACCTAACATACATTTTATTGCATTTACGTGTACAAACTGAAATGACAAGTTAACATAATAGTGTTATGTACTGTAAATCAGCAAAATAAATGCTCAATATTTTGTTGTTTCTCCTCAAGCTGCAATTATGGCCTTGTAACAATCCTTTTAGCCTAGAGTTAATCAACTTCTGGATATATGGTTGCCCAATTTCGTGGTACCATACCCTTACAATGCTCTCCTGCAGCCGAATCTTACTTGTTCGCTTCTTCTGAGCAATTTTAGACGACATGATGTACCCACAATTTTAAGTGGGGTTCAAATCTGTACTGTTGCTGGGCCAGTTCAACACTGTAATGCCAAGATTTCTGAGTTATGACTGTACCTTAAGGGAGAAATATGAGGGAAATATAGGTGTAAGTATGTTTTAAGCCATGTGAGACAAGAAGACAATCCCATCATTACATCTAAATAGCATAAAACTTACTAATTTTGCTGTGTGCAAGGTGCTAAGGCCTGAAAAATTGAAAAATTCAGTTTTGCACGCCTGTGTGGTGATCCTTAATAACGGGTTTCAGGCCCTCCTCTACGGTGAATGCAGAAACCTAGCAGTGTAGGTTTCTGCATTCACCATACCATACCATTAATAAACTTAATTTGCACCATCCCTTTGCTTGTTATACATCCCCAGGCCATCTGTCCAGCTGGGAACTTTACAGTGGGGTGTTATGTAGTCAGGATGGTATGCTTCCGATTTTCATCTTCTGACATATCGCTTCCCGTCCAAGCCATATAGGTTGAATTGAAATTCAACCTATATGGCTTGGACGGGAAGCGATGACAGTGTTCCATTGCTCTTTTGTCCATGAAACATGCATTGTAACCCAAGAAAGTTGTTTCTTCCTCATTTGTTGGGTCAACAAAAGCTTCTTCTTGGGGCCATAGGCATGCAGACCACATTCCAAAAGTAGTCTTTGGTTAGTTCGTGCACTTGTTTCAACACCGGAAACTATCTCAAATTCCAGTTTTAGATCAGGAGCACTAGTATGGCGATTACAAAGGTATCATCATCAACAACCATTTTGAATCCACTGCAGGATGAAGGCCTCTCCAGCAACTTTCCAGTTCCTTCTCTTTTGTGCAATGGTTACTACCCATGAACTCGTGAATTTCATATGTCCATCTCTGCCGACCAGGCTAGCCGAGTGGGTAAAGTACCTGCCCGGCAACCCAAAGGTCGCGGGTTCGATTCCCGCCTCGGGCTTGGATCAAAGTACTGCAAAAACCTTGGGAGGTGCAATATGACCACAGAAGCCAATGCGCCAACAACTACCAAAAAAAAAAAAAATTATGTCCATCTCTGTCATTGTCTTCGAGGTTTTCTTCTAGCTCCTGTTGAGTACCATTCTGTTATTTTCTTAGTCCTTCTGTCATCTTGGTGCACTATAGCCTTAGATGCTGATGCGCCATAAAAATCCTAATAACCAACCAACCAACCTTCTGTCATCATGTCTTCGAGGTATGTGTCCTGCCCAAGTCCATTTTAGTTCTTTAGTTTTGATAAGAACGTCCCTTACTTGAGTTTGCTAGCCTGATCGATGTGTTTCTCTTCTTATCTAACAGTCTGATTCCTAATATAATTCGTTCCATTCTTCGCTGTGTAGTTTTCAGTCCATTCTTTTGGTGAGTGCCCAATTTTCGCTTCCATAAGTCATGTTGGGGAGTGTACGTTGATTCATTATTTTATTTCAGACAATTTGGGATATTGATCCTCAGTATGTGACTATATTTCCTGAATGCTATCCATCCAAAATTTATTGTTCTCTTGACTTCCATCATTATTGCAGCTAATAACCTGTTGCAGATAACTATATGAATCCACCTTTTCAACTACTGCTCCTTCAATGATTATATCCATTTCTCTGGCATACTTGTTCATCATTACTTTTGTTTTAGCCATATTCATCTTTATTCCATTCCGAAAATCCTTAGTAACTCTGCGTAACTGATTAAGATTTTCCTCTAATTCTTTAGGATCACAGCTTATGATCACAATGTCATCTGCAAATTGTAAATGGTTTAGGTACTCTCCATTATACTGACTCCTTTCTGTGACTAGTGCAATCTTCTTAAAACTTCGCAGATATTTTTCTCCTTGTAACCCTTTTCTAAATTTTAAATTTGCTACTGTCTTTGTCTAGTCTAATAAAGGAGGTAGCGTTCTCATATATTTTCTTCCAAATCATAATGTATGGGGTGTCTATGCCTTGTCTTTCCATTGCTTTAAACATTGCCTTATGTGCTGTATGTAGTCATACAGCATAGCCTTTTCATAATCCATAAATACCAGGCATAATGGTGTTTTATATTCATTTGCTTTCTCTATTAGCTGTGATATTATATGGAGGTGATCCATAGTTGAGAATCCTGTCATAAAGCCAGCTTGCTCTTTCAGTTAATTGCCATCAAGTATTCTTTCTAACTTGTTAGTAATGTCTACAAGTTGTTGACAAAGGTCAACAACTTGAAGATGTGGGATAGCAAGCTAATTGGTCTATAATTTCCAATTTATCTTGTTTCTTTAGGCGTCACACCTTTTCTAATGCATTTTGTGATGATTCTTGCCAGTTTCTGTGTCATGTCTCTTCTTCCCAATTTTAACAACTCTACGCTAACTTCATCTTCCCCCAGGGCTTTCTGATTCTTCATTTTCTTCAACGCATGTTCTACCTGATCAGGAAGGATTATCAAGTATGTTGTATATGTTATTTATTGGTGATCCATGTTTCCCACTGCTAGCATCATTCCCTCGCTCCTTGTATGATCCTTTTTTGTAGTCTTCTGCGATTTGAATTATGCCTTCTGTGCTATTTATCAGTACACCCTCACTATTTTTCAGTTTCAGTATCATTTGTTTTTCTATATTACTGCTCATGACTGCTGATTTTAGTCCTTTGTTTTCCCTTAATGCTTGTTTTACTTTTCTTGTGTTAGATCTTTTTATGTCCCCTCTGAGTCTCTTTATAGTGGCTTTGCATAACTCAGTATACTCAATTTTGTCCTTGTCAGTGTCTATATAGCTCTTCATTTGTCATCTTCGGTTCATCACGAAAAATATTTCTCGGCTAATTTTTTCTTCTTACTTTAGCTTTCTCATAAGTGATTTTTCTGAAAGTGATAAAGCTTTCTTAGGCTTTATCACTTTCAGAAAATTGTTGTATCCCTTGTTGATATCTTGGTCCTGTAAGATCTTTAGAAGCTCAAACTTGTTCTTAAGTTCCAGTACATACTACTTTTTCTCCTCTTCTGTTATCTCAAAGACCTTCGCATTATTTATTCGAGTCAGTTTTTTCCTTTCTTTTCTTACATCTATATCAAGTGTGCATCCTACCATTCTGTGATCACTTCCAACATTTACCTTGTTCAGGATGGTAACATCATTCACGATATATCTTCTGTTAGTGAGGATGTAGTCGATTTCATTAGTTGTTAATCCATTTGGGCTCTTCCATATCCACTTTCTGTTCACCATTTTCTTGAAAAAAGTGTTCATTACTGACAATCCTCGAGATTCTGCAAATTCCACAAGTGTTTCACCTCTTTCATTTCTTTCACCAATTCCAAATTTTTCCTATAGTTCCCCTTTCTGTGCTGTTTTGTCTGTTTCTGACCTTAGCATTGAAGTGGGTTTTGTGCTCATCTAAAAGACTCTCACTTTCGGTGTACATTTCTTCAACCTCTTCATCATCATGGCTCGACATTGGCGCATAAATCATTATAACCTTTAGCTTTTACCTCTTAGAAATTCTGATCAGTAGTCTTGACACTCGTGCTGATGTACTTTTGAATTCCAAAATGTTGTTTTTTCTATCTTTATGGACCAGAAAGCCAATTCCACCTTCGCTCCTTTCACTGTTTCCCTTGGCGTACAGCAGATTTCCACTTGATAAACTTAAAGTAATTCATTTTTTCTTCTTGTTTCAGCCAAACCGATGATATTCCAATTCACATTTTCTAATTCCTTTTTCCAGCTCTAATATCCCATCTTCACCGATGAGTGATCTTACGTTGTAACTGGCCAAGTTTGGTTTCCATGTATTGCAGCCTGGTCGTACCCAGAGATTCAAAGCATCCTCTGATCCTCTCGCTGCTGTAAGAGGAGGAGTGAAAGCTGCTGAGAACTGAGGGCCATTTGTTTTGTCATGCTGTCATGTGGTGGAGAATTTGATCTTTTCCTCTTCACGCTGACCAGGCATCATGAAGAGAACCACTCTAAACTATAAATAGACGACAAATAGATGGAATTCGAAATACTGATTAAGTCATCGAATGTGGACATTGTAGCGATATCAGAAACATGGTGCCATTCAGATATAGCAGATTGCAAATCTTGAATATGGGGAGTACAACCTTTATAGAAAGGACAACTGGCACAGAATGGAAGGGAGACTGATGTTTTTCTCTTGGTAAAGAAGCATATAAACTAAGTCGGTACACATGGTTGATATAGGTAGACAGTAAAACATTGAGTCAGTTTGGTGTAACATGAGTAGTGGAAAAATAAAATGTGAGTAGAAGTATGTTGTAGCACAAATGACTGTGATGAGTAGAATAAGGAGCTGTACAGACAAAAAAATGGGCCAATAATATAGTGTCTTAAAATAAGGAATTTCTGAGCTGGTTACTTGCACAATATTAGTACCTTTCTGGATTTTATTGGATGACATGCTTTCTATAATAGCATGTTAGAGAGGCAAGAAAAGAAAGCAGTACTCTTGATCTGATTATATTCAGCTGTGATCACAATGTATTGATGTAGGAGTTACCTGAAGATGTAACTTCTGATGACGGTAGAGGGAAGGGATGTTGTTTTCATAAAGCTAACTACAATAGTCTTAGAAAGTTTTAAAATAATTTTCAGAGGACCAACCATAATGATTCAACCTGCAAATTCAAAATGAGAAGCATTCAGGAAAGTAATCGTCGAAGCTACCAAGCTTTTCACCCCAACTGAAAGATACTATTCAAACTTTAAATTGAATGGATGACAGATGAACTGACGAAATAAGTGCCAAAAAAAAAACCAAACATAAAAAATGTGATGATTATAAATTATCATTGAACACTGAAACATATATTATGTATAAACTGTTTGCAGTTGAGTCATAAAGGCATATCTTTGGTTGTAATGTGAAGAATAGTAGAAATAGAAGGAAAGGAATGAATTACATTGTTCAAATAGATATGAATGGCATCACTGTTGATGATTCTTTCTGGTTGCTGACACACTGAATAAAGATTTTGCGTCTACAATTCATCCGTGAAGAAGTGTTTACGAATGGATGTACCAGAAATATTCCAATTGATAAATGGGAGCCAATTTTGCAATAACTGAGGAGAAAGAAATTGTTGAGGCTAAAAGTAAATTAAGCATCTATGGCTGGTGGAATCTATCCAATTATATTAAAAGAAGCAGCAAAAAGGTATGTAAACTTTTAGCCATATGAGTCATCCTTGGATTCATGAGCAATTCCTGTGGATTGGAGTTGTGCAAATGTCCCCCACCCATTCATCAAGAAACAGGATCAAAGAGAGAGAAGTGATTATAGACCTGCAAGCTCAACCTCTGTTACAGGGAAAAAATGGAATCAGTAATCAAAGAAGTAATGTGAGATCATCATGAGAGGAATGCAGTTATATGGCAATCAGATCAAAGCTTTTGATACTATTTTCTGCATGAAAGACTGGCCCCGGGTGCCAAGCGTTTCCGTGGCCAAGCGATTCTTGCGAGTTTATAAAGCGTTTTTCCTCCAAGTGACAGAGTTTTCCTTGTTTTTCTCTTAGAATTAAAATTTTCTGTTAAGTAGCTCTACTTACTTAAAAACACTAAGAAGAGAGCCCAGAAGAAGGCAAGTACCTTTTTCTTTAATTTAACTAGCCGTACTAACTTACTAACTCTACGCTTGGCCACCAAGCGGCACTGCTCCTGCCTCCCCGTGGCGGGGCCGGTAACCTGGGTGGTAAAGGCAAACCCCCAGGGCAAAAAGGAGCAAGCATGGATAAAAATCATTATCCAAACTTAGAGCCTTTGAGCTCAAAAGCGGAAGATTCCAACCCTGACCATGACTCAAGTCAACCTAAAAGACTGCGAAGAGAAGCAGAATGTCATGACGATTGCCCAAACTTCCTGGTGATTCATTCCCTGTCCACCCAACCTGTGGGTAAGTTGTCACCATTCTTAATTCAGAAAATCTTGGAGTCAATTGCAGGATCACCAAAAATGGTTAAAAGACTGCAATCCGGAGACCTTCTGATAGAAACAGCCACCTCCAAACATTCTGAGCGGCTGTTAAAAACAACAACATTTGGTGGGTTGACAGTAGAAATTACTCCCCACAAAACTCTAAATTCATCAAAAGGTGTCATCAGCGAGTGGGACCTAATTACAGTCTCCGAAGAAGAACTACTCCAAGAACTCAGCAGTCAGAAAGTAGTAAATGTAAAACGGATCATGACAAAAAAAGATGGAAATCTTACTCCAACAAGATCCATCATTCTGACATTTAGCACTCCAGACTTACCATCCTGTATTAAAGCTGGTTATTTAAACTGCCGGATTCGACCATACATCCCGAATCCTGTTCGTTGCTTTAAATGTCAGAAATACGGCCATTCCCAGCAGGCTTGTCGCGGGGAAGCCACATGTCCCATCTGTGGCTCTAAAGATCACACCCAAGCGGATTGTTCAGTCAAAACTCCTGTTTGTCCAAACTGCAAAGGAAGCCATCCAGCCTTTTCCAAAACTTGTGAGCTATGGATAACAGGAAAGAAAATACAAAAATACAAAATTGAAAATAAAGTCACGTTTCCTGAGGCACGTAGACAAGTTATGTCGACCATGCCTAGTGGTTGTTCTTATGCAGCTCGAACTAGAAACTTTGTTTCTACTGCAGCTCAAACGGATGTATCAGTTCCGCCTAACACCTCTCTAGCGAATTGGCTTAAAGTTACACTTTCAACCTCTAAAAAAGATAATCCTCATAATCCTCCAAAAAAAACTAGCGAAGCCACAAATACTCCAATCAGTATCCCTACTCATACCCCATTGGTCTCGATTGAAAAAGAACAATTAAAATCTCACTCAGTCTCAAAAAAAATGGAAGCGCCTACCAATAATATGGATGTAGATGAGCTGCTACATAATGAGGAGCCCATTCTAGAACTCCATGCAGATGACACCATGGATCTTGGACGCCCCACATTCCCAAAAAAAGACCGGAAAAAATGTCCCACGAACAAAAAACAGTCAGACGAATCATCCTCAGCCAAAACTAAATAATGTATAACATCATACAATGGAACTGCAGAGGACTAAGTAGTCATTCTGATGACTTAAGGGATTTACTAGCTCAATTCAATCCCATAGGTGTATGCCTACAGGAAACTTTCTTGTCACCCCAAATTTCACCAAAATTCTTAAATTATGTGATATATAGACGAGACAGGAGTTCAAACTCTGCTGCTCGTGGCGGAGTAGCTATTCTTGTTAACTCTGACATTCCATCCAGGCCGATCCAATTGAGAACCACTGTAGAAGTTGTCGCAGCTTGTATTGCAGTTGGTATTTCAATTACCATTGTTTCCATCTACATTTCACCCTCTCTACCACTTCCTCATTCAGAACTTGACAACCTGATTTCACAACTCCCAACTCCAATTTGTCTCTTTGGTGACTTTAATGGACATCATCCATTGTGGGGGTCTGCTACAATGGATAGAAGAGGCAAATTGGTGGAGGAATTCATGAACAATAACGGTCTTAATTTACTAAATTCTGGATCTCCTACTTACATACACCTAGCAACAGGATCTGTTTCTGCAATCGACTTATCAATTTGTTCACCCTCTGTCTTTCCAATCATGACATGATCAGTATTAACTGATCCCTTTAACAGTGATCACTTTCCAATTATTTGCTCACTACAAACAAGAGTAACTCCGAATCCTGTTCAACGATCCAACTGGCAGTTTAAAAAGGCAAATTGGGAAGGATATTCTGCCCAAATACTCTTAGACAGATGTTATGTTCAAAGACAACATATTGATGAAGTAAATACTTATATAACCAATCAGATTCTCACTGCAGCTAATGCTTCCATTCCAAAATCCACGCCTTATCACAAACACAGAAATAATTGGTGGAATACAGATTGTTTAATTGCCAAACAGGAAAAAAACCGTGCTTGGAATAATTTCCGCAAGTATCCCACCACTAGTAACCTAATTTCTTATAAAAGACTCAAAGCGAAAGCTAGACAAGTTAGGCGGAAAGCGAAACGGGATTCATGGATTGCTTTTGCCTCAACCATTACCAAAGACACGGATACACGGGTCATCTGGAAAAGAATACAGGCATTAAATGGCAAATTTTCTCGGCTGCCCTCTCCGATACTTCATTGGAGAGGGAAAGACATTTCTACTCCTGAAGAAGTTGCAAATGCATTAGCAGAATCATTTGCAAAAATCTCAGCTTCTGCCACCTATGCGTCTGCCTTTCAGAACATCAAAGCAGGTGCAGAACGGTATAAAATCAACTTCTTCACGCGCCGCTCACTGTCGTACAACCAACCATTTACATTAATAGAACTGCAAGAATCATTAAACAGATCTTCCAATAGCGCTGCAGGACCAGATGGAGTTCACTACGTTATGCTAAAGCATTTACTTGATGAAGACTTGAGAACTCTATTAATTTTTTATGATCGGATCTTCACTGAAAATGCCTATCCTTCTTCATGGCGCCATTCGTTCGTTATCGCCTTACCAAAACCAGGAAAAGATCCTTCCTGTGTTGAAAATTACAGGCCAATATCTCTTACGAGCTGCATGGGAAAAATTTTCGAAAGGATGGTTCATACTAGACTCACCTACATCCTGGAGTCAGAGAATCTTCTTCCAGAACAACAATATGGCTTTCGGAAAAACAGATCAACACTGGACGTGCTTATCAAAGCCGAATCTCATATCCGCAATGCCTTTGTCATGAAACAACATCTAGTCATGGTCAATTTAGATCTTGAAAAGGCATTTGATACAACATGGCGCCATGGTATTATTAGGGACCTTTACCATCTGGGGCTTCGGGGCCATTTGCCGGAAATAATTCAAAATTTCCTGCAATTGCGCTCTTTTCAAGTCCGGTACAAAAACATCCTCTCTACATCTCACATTCAGGAAGAGGGAGTCCCACAGGGATCAATACTCAGTCCAACACTGTTTTCAATCAGAGTTAGTAGTATGACACGAGATATCCCAAAAACTGTACAAACGTTTATGTATGCAGATGACCTTACCATTTCCTGTCAATCTCAAAGTATGAATACCATTGAACGGCAGCTACAACTTGCCATAACCAAAATAGAAACCTGGACTTCACTGAACGGTTACAGACTGTCAGAAAAGAAATGCACTGTCACACACTTTTGCAAGAAGCGAACTCTCCATCCCGAACCTGAACTGCAAATAAACAATACTCCAATCCCGCTTGTTAATACCGTTAAATTTCTTGGACTACTATTAGACCGCAAACTAAATTTCCAAGCTCACATCACTTATTTGAGAACTACTTGTTTAAGGCATTTGAATATACTTCGTTCTGTCTCATCTATGTCATGGGGAGCTGATCGGTGTACTTTGCTGCATCTCTATAGAAGTTTAATCCGTTCACGACTAGATTATGGTTGTCCAGTGTATGACTCTGCCAGGAGCACTACATTAAAACAGCTAAATATGATCCATCACAGTGCTCTGAGAACTGCGCTGGGAGCTTTCAGGACTTCTCCGATCCAAAGTCTATATATTGAAGCGCATGATCCCCCATTACACCTGCGTAGAAAAACACTACTGCTTCACTACGCTGCTAAGATCCAAAGTCTACCATCGCACCCAAGTTGGGAGTATCTCTATAATACTCGTTGGGATGCCTTCTACGAGAGCAAACCAAATGAAAATAGACCCGCCTCTCTCAGGATCAAAGAACTTGTTCAGACTTGGAATATCAATTTAAATGACATTTTCCAAGACACAACTACACCTGTTGCTCCTTGGACATATGTGTCTGTCTTTCAAGATACATACTTCCTCCAGTGGGGGAAAAATATACCTTCCTGCAATATCAGACAGTTACATTCAGCTCATGCTACGGACAACCATGCCTGTAAAATTTATACGGATGGTTCAAAAACTGAGAGTATGGTAGGTGCTGCGGCAGTTTTTCCTTTATTTACAAGTTCAGCCACATTACCGCTTGCTAGCAGCGTCTTCACAGCTGAATTATATGCTATTAAGTTAGCGCTTAGTAAGATAATTGAGCTCTCCATCTCATCTGCCATAATTTACACAGATTCTCTTAGTGCTGTCTCTGCCATAAGGAAGAATTCCTCCATTTCTCACCCTATATTGAAACAGATTCATTCCCAGCTATTCGCTTGCAGTGTGTCCAATCAGTCAATCAGTTTTTGCTGGATCCCTGGCCATTCAGGCATTCCGGGAAATGAAAGTGCTGACTTTGCCGCTAAACATCCCCAACCCGCTCTCTCACAACATCCTCAGGTTCCTTTCTCTGATTTTAAGTCGGTCATACGCAAAGCCTGCTATGATAAATGGTAACAGACCTGGAAAAGTGAGCCTAATAATAAACTTTATCAGATAAAAGAAGATCCAAAGCTGTGGCTGTCTGGCTTCCGAAGAAATAGACGAGAGGAAGTGGTACTGGCAAGACTCAGAATTGGACACACTCACTATACTCATCTCTTCCTATTATTGGGGGAAAGTCCACCGCAGTGCTCATCCTGTCAGACGCAACTTACAGTCCGTCATTTCCTGGTTGATTGTCCCTTACATTCAACCATCCGGTCAAACACTTTTCAGTCACTCTCTACATTGAATATATCACCTGATTTATCTCGCATCTTAGGAAATGAAGCAAATATTGAAGAACTTTTATTATATCTAAAACATATTGGTTTGTACAGAAGCATATAATTTAATCTCTCTAACAATACGCTTTTGTGAATTAACGATGAAGAGACACAATTTGGCCGTAGTAGCCCTTGTGTCGTTAAACCGAACAACAACAACAACAGCATGAAAGACTGCTCTGCAAATTCAAACAATGTGGAAATTAAGGTTAAGTTTGGGACAGGAAATTGGATGCCAGATCAGTTCTGCTTAATATACGTATACCCTAAAGAAACTAAGGCTCAAATTGCAAGGGTGAGGCCAGAGTTGGGGGTGGGAAAGGCTAATAATTTTCTAGTGATCTTAAACAAGGTGATTTCTTTTCCTGCTGAAAGGGGAGAAAAAACGCTTTTACCTATTCCTTTTAATAATTTGTCAAACCCCTTTCTTAAATTTATTCAAACTACCCACATCCACAACACTTAAAAAAAGTTTATTCTAACACTTGATTACTCTTTGTCTGAATGCAAATCTCTGCACATCTATTCTGTGGCCATCCTTTTTCAATTTAAGTTTATTTCCCATGTATGTTTCATCTGAGAAATGTGCCACATTTAATTTACTTACTTCTTTTAAAACTTTATACACTTGAATCAGGTCTATTTGCAGGGGCATAGTTCCAGAAACTGCAAGTTGAGAGGGTATTAGAAGGAATCTCCAATTCAGCAGCATTTGCAGACTTCTTGTTCTTGTTCTTCTACAGCCATTGGTGCACTATGACCCCACATGCTGATAAACCTAATAAATTCCCAAACAAACAATCTACAGCCATTGCTGACTTTAATTTTATATTATTATTATAATTTTGTAGTTAACAGATCTTTAGTTTTCTCTTTGGTGTCATCCTGAATAGTGTTGAAACTTAAAGCAAAGTACACATGTTTCTACTATGAAACCTAAATCAAAAATAAAACAGGCTAAATAGGAAACGTGATATTCTCCTATAACCATGTACAGCACTGTACCTTTGACCTTGTGTGATAAGGAATTTGTTGAAATAGTTAAAATCTAAACAAGCAAAGTTTTTATTGAGAGTGAAAGAGTATGAACAGCTTGTATATTGGCATAATGAACTTGCCACTAATGCTCCTTCTACTGCACCCACACTGACTTGTTTGGTCCTGCATTGGCTGACATGATTGCACAAACGGCAGTCCTTTTTAACCCATGTTTGAAATATATGAATTAACATAGGTGGTAGGCTCTAGTTCTTTGAACCAAAGTAATCATAAAACTGTAATCATGGTAAATATTGCCATGAAGTATGGTTTTGTGATTACCCTGCCATCTGCTGCAGTGTGCACAAGTTTTATTCACCAGTTGGTGAATAGAAACTTGTAGGTATCTTCCTACACCTGGAAGTGAGTTCCAGTTTGCATCGTGTACCTATTACCTCTTCACTCATAACACTGAATTTTGTAAAGGATATTTTTTGACGTATTGCATATGTAATATTGTTGCAATGTCCCTTTCTTACTGCAAGTGTCCAATTACTTGCTATGACTTCCTATTTGTAGTTGTGGAAATAGTTGTGTTATTGTCACATCTAAATATTACAGTGAAGTATTTAGGGTTGCACAATTTTTAGAATTAGGATATTTGATAGATTTCTGACCATCTGAAATATATTAATGAAGTGTTTTTGCTTTTTTTTTTTTTTTTTTTCAAACAGATATAATTTGTGTTATTTGTAAAATATATTTTAAGTTAGAATTGGTTAATTGTTTAATTGAGAATAAAGGTAACAGATTTCTTTTATTTGTAGGTGTGCGACAAGCTCTTCTGGATTCTGAAAATCACGAATGTCCAATATGCCATGAAACTGGTATTTCTCCTGATACGTTGATTCCAAATAGATTTTTGCGTACATCTGTTCTTAACTTTAAGAATGATACTGGATATACGAGAGGCAAACGGATTCAGTATTCCAATACAGGAGTTTTAACTACTGGCTCTTCTGCTGCCATTTCTCTGACTTCTGTTTCTAATTCTGCTAGCATTATAACCAGCACTGGCTTTTCTGTTTCTTCAGGCTGTAGCAGCATTAATAGTATTATTAACAGCAGTGGCAGTAATAATAATACTGCTATAATCACAACTGTTGCTGTCAGTGCTCCTGTGGCTACTGTTATTTCTTCTGCTGGTTCTACTGCCACCACCACCATTCCTTCTACTGCTACATTCACCACCACCACCACCACCACCACCACCACCACCACCACTGCTGCTGCTTCTACTACTACTACAACAATAGCAACTACTGCACTTGCTACTGCCAGTGCCATTAGCACTACTCTTTCTACTCTGACAACTGCATCTGATACCACCTCTACTGTTACCACCTCTGCATCTGCTACTACCACCACCACTGCTACCACTTTTACCATCACCACTGCTGCTACTACTACTGCCACCACCACAACCACCACTACTGCTACTGATACCGCTGTTTCTGCTGTTGCTATCACTCCTTCAATAACTGCTGCACATGATACAGCTACAGTTGCAACTCCTGCTGCTACTCTTGTGACTGCTACTGCTGATGATGACTGTGCTGTGCCTACTATTATTTCTGCTCTGAAATCAGTGAATGTTGCTGCTACTGATAATCCTATCATTTCTACTATTGTAAGTGCCATTAGTGAGTCTACTTCTGCTATTAGCATTACTACTTCTACTGTTAGTAATATCATTACTGCTACTACTACTACTGCTGCTGCTACTACTACTACTACTACTAACACCGCCGCCAATCTGGCAGCTTCCTGTGCTACTGCTGATGTATCTACCTGTGCAAAAGCTGGAACTGTTACTGTTACATCTTCTCTGCTGCCTCTTCCTTTTGATGAAGAAATGATATGCCAACATTCATCAGACTCTGCTGCTGACAGTAAGAATTTAGAACAAGAAACAAATCCACAAAAAGTACAACAGGAACACCAGCAGTGTTTTGAACAGAACACTTTTGACTCTGTACATTCTTCATCATATCCAAATATAACATCACAATCTGTGGCTTCAGCTGTTATTGAAAGTGTGGCTGATCCCGAAATCAGCATTGGGTAGGTGGTTTTTTTTTTTTTTTTTTTCTTTTGTATCTTATTATTCCTTGCTTCTCAAGTATACCTTTATATTTGAATATAAACATATGTTTTAATATAGTTTGACCTCCCAGATTTGATATCTGTGGAACTGGATTGGTTTATGGAAGCCTTGGCATTGTGTGTTTGTGTGTGTGTGTGTGTGTGTTTATGTTTGTGTGTGTATATATATATATATATATATATATATATATATATATATATATATATATATATATACACATACATACATACATACATACATACATTTAATTTAATAGAAATGAAATGAAATGTATCTGAAAAGGAAAATTTTTAATTCACATAATTGTAATGTTAATGAAGTAAGAAAGCAAGGTGCATTCACACACACTCAAACACACACATAAAAAAACATTTATTTATGTAGCAAATATTAATTGATTGTAAATCACAAAATAAACAAACCTGATCTGCTATATGAAGGTAGTAATGAATTCATTTGTATACAGAATTAGAAAAATAAAATTTGTGTACATATTTAAAATATATCTACACACTGATAACATATGCAGTACATACAAAATGGGCAATACCAGACATTTTTAAGAATACCCAAAAGGTTTTGGATGAGTAATGACAATTGATTAAATTGAAATTTAGTGAGGGATCATTTTGCTGATTAGCACTCTTCACTGACGATCTGGGTTTTTAAGTTGTTGCTATTTGATGATAAGAATATGTGTAAGATTTTCCACTCACACTTTCATTATACAATGCTTGTTTTGTTGCAGAATGCAGTGTGGACGTTTTATGAATAATTACTATACAGTAAAAAAAACAGTGCAGAAATAGAGAAAGAAAATGCAAGGTATAAGGAATGGGTAGGATAAAAAAAAAAGGGTTGAAAAACACAGTAATGGATCTAAGTAATTTGGTACCAAAAGCATTAAAGTGAATGGTTGTTGGCATTTTTGTCAGTCACTACTACTTTAAATTTCAAATTACTAATGGGTTGATAATTTTGGAAACTGTTTCTTTTCTTCAACAGAACTTTTTTTTTACGTTTATATGGGCGTGTGTGTGTGTTGATTATCTGATAACATATGCAGTACATACAAAATGAGCAATACCAGACATTTTTAAGAATACCCAAAAGGTTTTTGGATGATATCCTAAGCACAGAGATCAGAACCAATCATATTCTAAACTTGTGGCTTCGTGGCTGAGAAGACAGAAGATACTCATTAATACTATTTATTAAAAATTAATTTTTAGTAAATATGTGAAAAGGAATGAAAGTGAAAACCTTGTTTATTCAGTATAAAATTATTGAAAATATGATGTATTTTGAAATTGTTCCCCAACCAATATTTTAGTGCATTTTGGTATAGATAATTCAAATTTCTGAATTGAGTTCCACAACTTGTGAATAGCTTGGCTGATCTGAAAAGACTGCCAAAACTACATGTAGTCATGCAGAATTATAATGAAATTGAATGGAACTATAATGAAAATTAACTATTATTTTTGTATGCAAGTTTATGTGATATGTGTACTCAATTAATAATGTTTCTTTTCATTTACTGAAGCTGTTCCCATTACTACATTCATTGAATATGTAAATTGTCAAATAGAACTGAATTTTATCTTCCTTCGGAGTTTGTTCTCCTGCGGCATTGTTTTAATGCCTCAATGACTTCCATTGGCATACAATGACTTGCAGTGGCATACATCTTTGTATGAATGTTATCATACAAAGTTGATAACATTGACATCCATTTTAAACAAAATAATGAAAATTCTTTGTTGTATTAGAATCAGTATTGGGAATGCTAGTGATGCAAGAAAGCAAGCTTATAAAGCATTAGTCAACAAAAGAAATCTGACATGACTTGTCCATTTTTAGTTCTTTCTTGAGTTTAATCAAGGTGCCTACTTCCAAACAACAGATGGAAGTTTGATCCAACAATCAACCACTGACTGACTCAAGGCAAACTTCCTCACATTTGTCCTGCAATCATCCTTCCTCAATTCAATTTTATATTCCCTCGTATGTATTGTGAACAAGAGGAAGAATACCATCTGTATTGAGCTTGCTCAATCCATTCAAGACCGTAAACACATCAGTGAGATCACCTTTGCAGGTGCCTAATCTCAAGATGCTGCAATTTGAACTGAAGCATTTCTTGGCAAGACATCTATTTTGTTCCCCCCCTCACCAGTCTCTTTGCCCTTTTCTACACCCATTACAAGAAATCTGCATCCTTCTTAAAATGAGGCATCCAGACCTGTATACAGTGCTCAAGATGTGGACTAACCATTGCTTTGTACAATGAGATAATCACTTCCTTATCCTTGCTAGAAATATTCCTGTATATGTTATTGACAAAAGCCCACGAGCAGTCCTGGCAGCCTGTGTACACTTGCTCAGAGAACTTCATATCTGACTGCACAATTACCCCAGATCATTTTCATTTTCCATTACCCTGAGTTTACTATATGGTGCATTAATCTGGGATGACTACCCACATGCACTACCTTGCATTTGTCAGTGTTAAACTTCAACCACTATTTCTCAGTCCATCTGCCTAACTTTACTACATCTTGTTGCAGTAGCTTACCTTGATTACTGTCATTAACTGCCTGCCAACTTTTGTATCATCTGCAAACTTAGACATTGTCTGATATATATCTTCATCAGTATCATTAATAAATGTAGAAAACAAAAATAGGATCAGCACTGAACCTTGAGTACTCCTCTAAGAGCACTAGAATATCACTGTCTATTAATAGCCACGTTTTGTCTTCTTCCACTCTACTTTTGACCTGGTCTGGTTTTGGTGCATTATAGTGCCAAAACCAGATCAATGTCAAAGGTAGAGTGGAAGATTACATTATTTTCCTAATTGCTAATTCACCAATTAAACCTAAACAAACAAACCTTTAACTTGGTGCATTATGCCCTCAGCTGCCAATATGCCATTAAATACCAAATCAAACAAACAAAATATTCTACTCCATCATACCTTTATCCAGGGCAGTAATTTGCCTTTAATGCTACACTGCTCCTATTTGTACAGAACTCTTTTTATGTGCAAGAGTATCAAAAACATTCCTGAAATCCAAGTACAGTGGATTCCGGTTATTTGGGCAACCAGTTCAATGGGGCAGCTATTAATTTGGGGCAAATCTTAAAAAACAAAAATCAATCAAGAAAATAGCCAAGGTTTACTTCGCTTAATTGGGACATTATGCCGTTTAATTGGGGCAGGAGACCACAGCACTGGAGATTACCCTACGATTGTCTCCGACGGTACCACGTGGTTCGGTCGAAATTCTGGAGGTCACAACCATAAAACAATTAGCAGTCACCTGTTTATTGGACTTTTCTGTTAGTGAAACGGACAGTAAACTTGATCTTACTGAATTTGCAATAATACCGACAACTTGAATTCTGTGGGTTATTATGGTGAAATGTGTTTACACTTCCATGAAATCTTCAATCATATAAAAAAATTAATTTTCAGATCTTCTCTTCATTTGTATTTTTAAAGCTTTGTAACTCGTTACTTGGTTCTCACTTGCGCGTATTGTGTTACTTGCAATTTGTTTGTGCTGTGTTCTTTCTTATTGATTGCTTAACTTTTTACTGTTTTAAATTTTAATCCCCACCCACAAATGTCAGTGAACAGAAATGTCAACTAGTTCATATGTACATATTACAGTATGTATTAATTATTCCGATTATCACGTATATTCTTCCGATTTTCACGTATTTTTTAATTGGTAAGTTAATAAAGGGTAAATTTCTGTGTAATATATCTTTGCTTTTATAGCTTGTGGATAATATTCCTCCTATTTTCACTAATTAGAATCGCTGTTTAATAGAATTAAAATTCAATTCACAAACGTGATCACAATGACTGGCTCTTACTGCACATCGTATAGTGAAAGGTACTTTACTACGTTGAGTTCGTCATAACGTGATTTGATTGTAGAGTAAACCAATTGTAAAAAAGGGGGGGTACATTGTATTTTTAACTATTTACGTGAAACTTCGGATAATTGGGGCAGCCACTTAATCGGGCCAAAATGCACTAGTCCCGATGTGTCCCAAATAACTGGAATGGACTGTATATGTTATCAGGATTATTTTTTTGAATCCAGAGTCTTTGTTACTGCATCATAGTATCCATTCACATTGGTCACACAAGATCACCCCTTAACAAATCCATGCTGTAACTGCAGGTATAATTGCATTTCTGTTTAGATGGTGCTGAATTATTTCTTTAACCAGTGATTACATTATTTTACCTGGAACAGAAGTTAAGCTTAATAGGTCTATAATTACTCATGTCACCTTTTGATCTCCATTTGTGAAATGAGATACATATGCTCATCTCCAGTCCATGGGGACTCCTATATCCTAAGATGCTCTTGTAATTATGGCTCAGGGTTTGCTTACCACCTTTGCTGCCTCCCTTAATATAATTGGATATATCCCAACCACCCCAGGTGCCTTTCTTACATTTAACTTCAGCAATTTCTCTTCCACTTTCCTCTCAGTTATCACAAAATCATTAGTCTCCCCCCTTCCCGTTAGAATTTGGTAAACTTCTGGCATCCTGTTTCCTAAAGAATTCCTCACGTAAGAATGTAGATGCAGAATATCTATTCAATTTATCAGCAACCTGAGCAAGATCAACAGGGGAACCATTGATATCAGGAGGACTGATGTGATTCACTCCTTTTCTTCTATTATTAATGTAGGTAAAGAAGTCTGTATTCAATCTTATGAAAGCAAAAGCTTTTCCCTTACCCTGAATTGTATATGCATAAAAAATCTTGTTGCCTTGGAGAAACAAGTACAGGTTGAGTATCCCCATTCCGAAAACCGAAACTTTTTTTGAAAAATACTGGAAAGTTCTGGAAACTGTGAGCCTTGGTGGGAAAGAGTTCTGACGCAGTGTTCACATCGGTAAAGCGCCAATTTTCATCAACGCAAAGTGTCTATGTCCATTACTCACCATTTGTTTAGTTTATTCTCTGCTCTGTGGTGCAGATATATTATGAAAATGACAAAAAAAAAAAAAAAAAAAAAACCCTGATACTCCAGGTAATTGTGATAAGAAGAAGAGGAAGCATTTAAGTTTATCTATAGAACAGAAAGTGAATTTGTTGAAGAAACTGGGCAACGGAGTAAGAGTGAGACATCTTACAGAATAGTTTGGTGTTAGAACGACCACCATCTACGACCAGAAGAAAGAGAAGGATAAACTGTTCAAGTTTTATGCTGAAAGTTATGAACAGAAAAATAGAAAAACACTGCATAAAGCTATAAATGAAGATTTCGATTGTGTTTTGAAAGAGCGGATCTGTCAGTACTGCAGTGAACACATGCCACTTACCGGTCAGCTGATCATGGAACAAGCAAAGATCTATCGTAAAGAACTGAAAATTGAAATGAACTGTCAATATTCAACAGGCTGGTTACAGAAATTCAGGAAAAGATGCGGCATTAAATTTTTAAAGATTTCTGGTGATAAAACATCTGCTGATCATGAGGCAGCAGAGAAATTCATTGACGAGTTTGCCAAGGTCATCCCAGATGAAAATCTGACAGCAGAACAAGTCTATAATGCTTATGAAACATTATTGTTGTGGTGTTATTCCCCCAGGAAGACACTAACTACAGCTGATGAGATAGCCCCAACAGGAATTAAGGATGCCAAGATTAACTATGTTGGGATGTACTAATGCAGCAGGCATTCATAAGTGTAAACTTGATGTGATAGGCCAAAGCTTGCATCCTCGCTGTTTTAAAGGAGTGAATTTCTTACCAGTCCATTATTATGCTAACAAAAAGGCAGGAACATCTTTTCTGATTGGTTTCACAAACATTTTGTACCAGCAGCTCGTGCTCACTGCAGGGAAGCTCGACTGGATGATGACTGCAAGATTTTATTTCTTGACAACTGTTCTGCTCATCCTCCAGCTGAAATGCTCATCAAAAATAATATTTATGCCATGTACTTTCCCCTAAACTTGGCTTCATTAATTCAGCCACGTGACCAGGGTATCCTTATATCAATGAAGTGTAAACATAAAAAACACTTTCTTTAACAGCATACTGGCAGCAGCGAACAGAGCCGTGGGTGTGGAAGGTTTCCTGAAGGATGCCGTATATGCTGTTGCAAATGCTTGGACCTTAGTGACTAAAGACACAGTTAAGCATGCCTGGCACAACCTCTGGCCTGCAACTATGCGCAGCGATGATGAAGAAGAAGCTAATGATTTGGAGAAAAGGATGATGTGTGCACTCTTTAGATATGCAAAAACAGTGCCTTAGGAGTCTGTCAGTAAGCTAGAAAATGTGGATATCGAGGAAGTCTTTAACATTGATAATGAGGTTCCAGTTATTCATTCAACGACTGATTGTGAAATAGCTGAAATGGTTTTGAATCAAGGCAATCATGGTAAAAGGGATGATGAAGATGACATTGTTTGCGCTGCAGTAAAAATGCCTATAGACGACATGGTGAAAAAGTGTAATGAACTCATTTGAAGGACTAAAGCAACGTGCATTTATAACGGAACAAGAAATAATGTCAGTTTATAAAATAAAAGAGAAGAGCAGTTCTAAAAGAACTTCCCTGAAGGCCCCAGTTCCTGGTCCCTCAAACGATTGTGATGTTCCTTCTCAAGATGGTAAAATAAAAAGGAATTTTTTTCGCATGAAATATGAATTTTGAATTAGTATTTGTTGCATTTATATTCTTTTGGAAGCAGACCATGTTTTTTTTTGTAAATAAAATGGAATTTGCATGAAATCTAAATTTTATTTCCACCTTACTTCAACTCCACCATGCCATGTATTCCAAAATCCAAAACATTTTCGGCCCCAAGAATTTCGAATTAGGGATTTTCAACCTGTATTAGTACAACTGACTGGAAACAGTAGTTTTCATTCAGTCACTGATATGACAAAGAAATAAATGGATGAATTCAGGGTTGTACCCTCAAGAAATGAGTTAGTATTAATATTAACCATATAGTGCAGAAATCGACAAGATTTTGCTGCTCTCTGACTAAATAATTAAAATAAGTTTTTTGTAGATTACAGCATATTGTATTAGCTACTCCCCTATTTCACCAAAGCCATTCACATTGTTACTGGAGCATTAATGTTTAAAAAACTGCTTAGGGTTGAATGTGAAAGTGTCTGCAATTCTACCCAGACACAATAGGAGGGAGTATATGATGAGAGCCTTGTCGATCAATTCAGCCCTGGAGAAATTGTGCAGGGCTCAAGGGGTAGAATTTTTTCAACCTTGTCTGTCCTTGTTGACAGGAGAGATTGCTTCTACAGGGATGCGGTACGCTTAAATAGAAACGGTGCAAGAATATTTGCTGATGCTATCGAGGCAGTGTTAGGTGGGTCGGAAAACTACAAGCTTGGGGGGGGATATGCAGACTAAAAGGTTAACAGTGGCCGCAGCAGATGCAAAAGTGATTCTTGCACTGCTTCTATTAGAATGAGCAGCACTCTGGAAAGCAAGGCAATGGAGATTTCCAGGACTGCTGGGAATCATGGTGGAACAAATAAATGCATGGGCTGTGTTAGGGTAACTAAGAGTAGAAACAGGCACATGTATACTTACATGTACACATTTTGATGTGGAAGTTGATAGCCTAAATAAATTGAAGGCTGAGCTGGACAGGCATTTGGAACGAATAGAGGTGTGAATTGAGAAAAAAAAAAAAAAAAATTTTTTTTTTTTTTTTTTTTTTTTTTTGCTGATGCTGCATAAGCTTGCTTTCTTGCATTGTATGCCTCTACTAATGCTAATGCAGAACATCTCCTGTTCAGAGTTTAAATGTCAAAACTATTGAAGTACCTCTTTTGTTTCAACAGAAGCAATTTTCTCTACAATGTTCCTTCAAACTAAAATCTCTGCCAACCATCACAAGTGGAAATCTTCCTTTGAACCATGGTATGAAAATCTGCATAACTGTCATCAACCTGCCAACCATCCCTTTGGTATTCGAATTCAAGAACTACACAGCAATTTTAACATTGTAGACACTATTGCGTGGTCACCAAGAGAACCCCTTCCTTCTCGGCATGTTCAACTTCCATTATGCTCTACTTCTCCATTAACAACTGGGGATAAGCCTACCCAGCACCGTTTGTTATATGTATCCCTACACTGCCCATTGAGCTGAATACTCTGACTTCTTGCCTTGCTTTACTGATTGCTCTGCTGTCATCTTCCCAGATAATACTATAATTAAGGATATTTCTGACCAGTGGCAGTATGTATATACACAGCAGAATTATATGCTATGGAGTTATCCTTGGACCACATTAAAACTCACTATTTCAAAAGGTATATAGTGTATATAGACTCTTTAAATATGTAATTGGCTTTAGCAGGGATGAGATATGATCCTCATCCAGTTGTGACCTGATCTGGGTTCAACAGTTTCTACATTCACTTTTTTGAATATTCATTTGAAATCTGTTTCTGCTGGATTCCAAGCCACATTGGACCGGGGATAATGAACTGGTGGCAACCATGGCAGCACAACACCAGAACAATCATAGCCAGCTAATCCTCTGTAAAGACTACAGTCAGAAAATGCACAGCATATTACTCCCTGCCAGTAGCAACAATCATAGCATAAACATACCACAAATGAATGGTATCAGATTAAGCCTTTAATCAAACAGTCTGATCTAGTCTACACAGCAACCATAGAAAGTACATTGTTCTTCTTCACATCAGCCTAAGACATAATCATCTTTTTCATTCATTTTTTTTTTCTGAGGGCTAATGATCGAACTATGTATGATAATTGCAACACCATTTCAACTTTTTGTCATATTGTGTGTGTCATCCATATTTTCCAAACGAACAGAGTCCGTTATTTACCACTTTTAGCCAACTGACTGAGCCCTATATACTCAGCTTTTATCAAGCATTGATCATATCTCAGCCATTGTTAGTTATTTAAAATAGTTAAATCTGTTTACTGTTATTTAAAATATATATTTTTTAATCTATGTGTATCATTATACCTGTTGACATAGTGACGTAATTCTGTTGGTCACTGAGACACATAGTTAATCATTATCTTTTATATGTCTTGATTTTGGCAGATTGTAGCCTTAGTTATTGATAAGACAATACAACCTGAACTTCCATATATATTTTTAATTTTTTATTTATATTTTTTATATTTTATCCATAAGCAAAATTTGTTCATTACAAGTGAATAGTCAATTCTGTTAAATAAGTGCATATAAATTATCTATATAGTAGCCAGGTTGAAATTCACACATCATTTTCACAATAGTCATTGATTGATATGTGTGTTTTTGTTTATTTCCATTATTTTTATTTTTATTTTTGCAGTAACCATAAGGGGCCTCCCCCTTTATACCAGTAAATGATTAAATCAAATCCCCTCCCCATAATATGTAATTTTTCATATTTTCGATAGCAATAGTAATTACATATATACAGTCAAATTTCCCTATAACGAATTCGATAAATCCAATGAAAAAGTCGTTTTCACTGGATTTATACTTCATTATTATTCTCTTTCAGTAATGAAATTTAAAATTTTTAATAATGCCTTGACTGGAGTTTTGTTGTTATGTTTGGTGGTAAAAACAACTTCGCACTTTTAAGTTTGGCAGAAATACTGGCAGGGTGTGCCGGACAGTTGTCAGTAATCAACGCGATTTTTCTTTTGTTATATGCTTGTCTAATTTTTATATCCACCCTTCAAAAATATCACTTGTCATCTAAGCTTTTTTCATTAAAGGTTTAGTCAACTTCCAAAGATTTTGTGCCTCTAAAACATCTTGGGTTTTTTGATTTTCCAATGAATAAAAGTCTTAATTTTTCACTTCCTGTCATATGGCTCCAACTAGCACAGTGATTCTTTCTTTGTTTTGTTTTCCGCCAAAATATTTATCATCCTTAAAAGCAAGTGTTCTTAGGTAAACATTTAAACCCATTTCATCAGCATTAAAAACATCCTTGGGTTCATATTCTTCCAAAATCTTCTTTAAGGTTTCGTTCAACTGTTGCAATCTTCTTCGCTTACATTAACACTTTCTCCACAAATAACCTTTTCCATAATTCTGTGGCGCTTATATTTTTCTAAATTTAATTCTATGTCGAAGGGACTATCCAAATTTCAGAGCTTGTTGCTTAATTATTGGACCTGATATTGGTATATTCTTTTTACGTATCATTTACACCCATTTTAGAACAGCTTTATTAACATCTTTGTATACACACAACTTAATTCGCTTCTTGTCCGCTCCTCCTTCAATTGCATTTAAAATTGATTCTCGTTTTATTAAAATCGTAAATACACTGCTTGCAGGTATTCTATATTTCTCTGCAATATCTTTTTTCTTAAATCCCTTGCCAATATCATGAAGAATCTTAACTTTATCATTAATACTTAAACACTTTCTCTTCGACATTGTTTCTGCAACTGTAAAAATTACTCGACTGCAGCTCTTGCTGATACATACACCGTGTAGCCACTACAAACTTCACTGCGCTGGCCATATAGTGAATTGTTAGTACTGCTTACTCAATGACGTCGCTTATCAATTCAGCAGTATCACGTGACCTTTTCTATCAATCAATTTGAAGAAATATACAACTTCGTGAATTTCTTTTATTCTGCTTTCATTCATATATACACAATAGAAAATTTATGGTTAATGTATGCTATATATGCACTTTTTTCACAATGAACACTTTTTTCAAGAAAAGGGTGAACAGAAAGTGGACATGGAAGAGTCCAAATGGATTAACAACTAATGAAATGGACTTCATTCTCACTAACAGAAGATATATCATGAATGAAGTTACTGTCCTGAACAAGGTAAATGTTGGAAGTGATCACAGAATGGTAAGATGCACAATTGATATAGATGTAAGAAAAGAAAGGAAAAAACTGACTCAAGTAAATAATGTGAAGGTCTTGGAGATAACAGAAGAGGAGAAAAGGCAGTATGTACTGGAACTTAAGAACAAGTTTGAGCTTCTGCAGACGGCTCAGGACCAAGATACCGACGAGGAATATTACAACTTTCTGAAAGTGATAAAGCCCAAGAAACCTATAGGTAAAAAGAAATCCAAAGAACAAAAAATCAGTCAAGAAACACTTGTCATGATGAACCGAAGACGACAAATGAAGAGCAAGAAAAACACTGATGGAGAAAATTGAGTATATTAAGTTATGCAAAGTCATTAGAAAGAGACTCAGAGAGAATGATACTGAAACTGATGAATAGCAATGGTGTACTTATAAATAGCATAGAAGGCATAATTCAAATAGCAGAATACTAATATAGAGAATAATACAAGGAGCGAGGGAATGATGCCAGTAGTGCGGAAGATGGATCGCAAATTAGTAACACATACAACATATCTGATATCCTTCCTGATGAGGTAGAACATGCGTTGAAGAAAATGAAGAATCAGAAAGCCCAGGGGGAAGATGAAGTTACTGTAGAGTTGTTAAAATTGGGAGGAAGAGACATGACACAAACTGGCAAGACTCTTCACAAAATGCATGTGACGCCTAAGGAGTGGAATAATGCAATCATAGTTTTGCTGCATAAGAAAGGAGGTAAATCAGAAATTGGAAATTATAGACCAATTAGCTTGTTATCTCACATCTACAAGTTGTTCACAAGTGTCATTACTATCAAGTTAGAAAGAATACTTGATGAGAATTAACCAAAAGAGCAAGCTGGCTTTAGGACAGGATTCACAACTATGGATCACCTTCACGTAATATCACAGCTAATGGAGAAAGCAAATGAATATAACACACCATTATGCCTGGCATTTGTGGATTATGAAAAGGCATTTGACTCCATACAGCATAAGGCAATGTTTCGGGCACTGGAAAGACAAGGCATAGATACTCCATATATTATGATTTTGAAGAAAATATATGAGAGTGCTACATCCTTTATTAGACTAGACAAAGGCAGTAGCAAATTTAAAATCGAGAAAGGAGTTAGACAAGGAGACACAATATCTCCGAAGCTGTTTACTGCTGCCCTTGAGGAAGCTTTCGGAAGATTAGACTGGTCGCAGAAAGGAGTCAATGTGAATGGAGAGTACCTAAATCATTTACGATTTGCAGATGATATTGTGGTCATAAGCCAAGATCCCAAAGAATTAGAGGAAAATCTTAATCAGTTATGCAGAGTTAGTAAGGATTTTGGACTAAATTTGAATATGGCTAAAACAAAAGTAATGATGAACAAGTGTGCCACAGAAAGGGATATAATGATTGAAGGAACAGCAATTGAAAAGTTGGAGTCATATACTTATCTGGGACAAGTCATTAGCTGTAATAATGATAAATGGCTGGAAGTTAAGAGTTTTGTTTTGTTTTTGTTTTGTTTTGGTTTTATTGGCGCATTAGCTACTAAGGCTATAATGCGCCAAGACCAAGGAAGTTAAGAGAAGAATAAATTTTGGATGGATAGCATTCAGGAAATATAGTCGCATACTGAGGAGCAATATCCTAATTTGTCTGAAACATAAAATAATGAACCAATGTATACTTCCCACTATGATTTATGCAAGTGAAACTTGGGTACTCGCCGAAAAGAATGGAAGAGAAGCTGAGAACTGCACAGCGAAAAATGGAATGAATTATATTGTATAGACTGTTAGATAAGAAGAGAAACACGTGGATTAGGCAGCAAACTCAAGTAAAAGACATTCTTATCAAAACTAAAGAACTAAAATGGTCTTGGGCTGGAAACATAGCTCGAAGTCATGATGACAGATAGACTAAGAAAATAACAGAATGGTACCCAAGAGGAGCTAAGAGAAAACCTGGAAGACAACAGTGGAGATGGTCAGATGAAATTCATGAATTTGTGGGTAGTAAATGGATGGCCATTGCACAAAACACAAGGAACTGGAAAGTTGCTGGAGAGGCCTTCATCCTGCAGTGGATTGAAAATGGCTGTGATGGTGATGCTGTATGTTACTTTTCAAGGGGGGGAAAAAAACAAGAGCATATAGCCTATGTGATTGATGAAAAATCGTTCTAGAAGAATTAAATTTAAAAAATTCATGATAACAATCTACTGGAAGTGCAATTAGATGATCACGGACATACAAAAACTATCATATAATGATTGAGAGGAATGTCACATGATACGATTGAGGTGAGAAGCAAATATCACTCAGTTGGCATTACTAAAAACCAACATCAGTTTACAAATCTACTCTATTTATTGCAAAGTTTATGACCACTTTTAAGAAAACCCATTTGGTTTTGTAACTAACAAAAATGAAACAAAGACCCTCCTACGGGCATCAATGGCCACAAGTGTTCACTAAAAGGATAATTAATTCCAGATGCTGATGAGCAATTTTGGAGGGAAAGAGGCCATATATTTGAGCAGCTGTTTAGCAGTAAAATGCTCTAGCAAGAGAAGGAGAAAATCTTAAAAAATGCTTTTGCTAATTTTTTTAAAAATTCGTTATAGAGAGACTAACAATTCGCTATATGGGATTAATTTTACCTGTAATTTCCTTTCAAGGTGCAATGTTTTATGAAAAAATTCGTAATATAGAGAAATTCGGTAAATAGAAGTTTGTAATAGAGAAGTTTCACTATATTTAATTTTTTGTACATGTTCTTTTACTGTTATTATTAGTCCTGTTTTAACTGCTATAGTTTATACTATTCTAATTACTCCTGTTTGCGTATTGGTCACCATCTCTACAAAACATACCCGTCAATGTGCAGAGCTATTAATTGGTTTTTATAAATTGTTTTATCTTTTAAAAATTGCTATTATTTTTAATATTATTTATATTTTTAATTATATATCATTATATCTTATTAACTAATGATTTGTCTTTTGCTGTATCGTAAACATTTTTTTTACTTCTTCTGGTGATTAAGTTTTATATATAATTATACCGTATTTGTATCTATTATTATTGATAATTGTGTAATGAGCACTTCTACAATAGAATTAGAGATTGAGTGTAGTTTTTTTCTTTTTAAAAGAGATATTTTATTCTCTTTTAAAAGATAGATATATACAGTCAGACCTCTCTTAACGAACTTCCATATAGCGAATTTTTCTGTGTAGCGAACTTATTTGATTTCTCCCCTTGGTCATTGCATTGAAAATAGTTTCCATAAAATGAACTGATTTTGAGAAACCTGGGTATGCATTGTTCGTAGTTATAGCCTTTATTTAGGCCAGGGCTGTCCAACCTTAGGTAATCCAAGGGCCACAAAAAAAAAAAAAAAAAAGATCAATCCGAGGGCCGCATCCAGAATAATAAATACTGTAGAGATATTAAAATATTTGAACAGTCCTACTGTTAAGTTTGGTCCTACCGTTAGTTTTAGCAAACACTTCTAAAATTTTGTAATAATAAAGGAAAGTCATGTTGCTTATGAAGTGTTTATTGAAACAGTAGAAAAGATTAAATTGTTTATAATTATTATTTCATATTAATGAGAGATCTGCAGTTTTTCGTTTTCATTTACTAACATAGCTATATCAATATCAATACTTGTAGTTAAGTTAACGCTTCTGTTCCCAGCAGAAGCGTTGGCCTGTCTTTTGAAGCCTTGTGCAGACTGCTCTCCATGGCTAATGAAGGTTTGTGATGGCAATTTCTTGAAATGAAGCCCTGTCTCATCAACATTAAAAATGAGATCAGTAGAATAATTACCCTCCTCTACAATGGCTTGAAGCTCTGCAGGAAATTCCGCAACTGACTTAGCATCTGCACTTGCTGCCTCACCATTTAATTTCGCACAGCGGCACTTACTTCGAGATTTAATTTGCATGAACCAACCCTTGCTATCAAATAATGTCTTATCACGACCCTCTTTTTTCGTAAGACCTTCAAAAATTGATTTTGCCTTATCAGTAATAACAACTTGAATCAATGGAATGTTTTTTGATTTAAGTTATTCATCCACAATGACAATAGTTTTTCCACTTTTTCTAAAAGTTTACTTCTACCATAACTCACTTGCATTGCACTTACTGTCGGAGCATGTTGTACCGACATTTTATTTCATTTATGACGTTTTATTTCAGCTGCATTTTTCATTTTGCTACTCACAGTTAATGGAGGCAATTTCATACTTCTACACACACACACACACACAAGGACATGTCTGACCAACTTCCATTCTACAAATAACCCCCATCTTTTTTTTCAAATGTGATAGATCTACGTGACTTTTCATATTCACTTGGGTTTGCTTCACTTCTCTTACTAGACATGGCAGCTCTTATTTTATTAATTTAACGAACAATTTTTGATCGAAACTTATACAAATTGACACTGTAGATAGTGGCCCAACAATAGTGCACCAACAAGCAAACTGAGTGTTCCTCTCCTCTTATCTCTAGTCACCTCATCCCTGATTGGCTTTGGTGGTAGATGGGGATAGCTCTCATCTCTGATTGACTGTGCTGTTTCTTTTCATCTTATCCGGTATTTATAGTTGCACATTTTTTAATTTTTTTTTTTTTTTTTTTTATATATAGTTTTTGATATTTTTGCCCTTCTGATTTTAAAACCTTCATTATTGTGAATCGTCGCAAAACAGACCATGGTGAACCAAGGGCTACCTGTATATTGTGGTTCTAAATTGCCTGTTTTCTTTGGTTCTATTGTCTGTTTTGCTTGATATGCATAGACTTCCAGTTAAGAAGAAACCTTCACACAAGACTCACCAAGGGGTGGAGAAAAGCACATAAAAATTCCTCTAATCTCAACAGGAATCATAATAGACAGAAGTCTGACTTCTAGATATATATGTACCTTTGGTAATATATGAATAAACAAAAGGATAGATATACTAACGTTGCTGTTTAAATATTTCAACACTCATCCAGCTATTGGAAGCGATGATGATCTTGGAAAAATCTTGAGTAATACTTGGTTTATGATCTTTTTTGTTTTCTGCTTTCCTATAACTATTTATAGGAAACCTCCTTAAGCACAACTGCCTGACAAAATCTTTCTATTTCTGTGCGTACTAGCCCTCTGATGCACTGAACTGTCTCACCTGATAAAAATTTTTATACCTGCATTCCTATTAAATTATGCTTATAATATTCGTAATGATTTTAATAATGTAGTATTGTTAAATTCTCGATTTTATAGCATTATGATTATGATTTTATAATGCTATTAAATTTACTTAATTAATTTTAAATTAATAGCAGTAATAATGCTAGTTTTAGCATTAATAAAATATGCTTCTAAAAGCGCAATCTGATAAAATTCCTAGGATTTATCAGTACATATTACTAGAAGTCTGAAAAAAGCAACACTTTTTTTTCAACACTTCATTTCTGATTTTACTGCTCTGATCCAGCAATTTCATTTTGTTAAAAGGATGATGACATTAATTTTTAGGAAAGTCATCTTCAGAAATTTTTTGCAAAGCTTCTGTGGCACTTCAAAACATAGAATTATATGTGTGGTAAGTTACACATTTCTTGCTGAAACATATAGGTAGGAATTCCATATTTGTAATAAATCAAACTTTGTTCTCTAGACAGAGACATGTTTCACAGCTCCTCTATGAGCTGATTGTATTGAATAGTACATCCTTAGTACAACAGTGTGAAAAGGAACCAATTATAATTTCTTGCTTAATTCACCTTACTGATTTTCTTTTCTTTTTCTCTCAAGATTGTCTTGATAATATATTCACTATATTCAGAATGTTTGTGAATTAATCTTGTTTAAACATCAGAAAAGGAATAAGCAAACAGTGCGTGAAGGGAAGGAATGATAATTTCCTTCATCCAGTTTTTCAGTTACACTCCAAGGTTGCCTGACTAACTTATTCACTATATTCGAAGTGTCTAATATGTGGTGGTTTGGTCATAATGGAAACGAATTCACTAATGTGAATTCAAATGGACTTTTTTTACCAATCCAAATTGATAAATCTTAAGATTTATTGGATTTTGGATTTTTGCAGTAGTATATATGTACAGTAAACTCCCATTTTAGTGCTTTTGAAAAGATGGCCTAGAGAACACGAAATGGAAAGGCATTATAACAAGAGTTTATAATGGCAGCTTGTGTGTGTGTGTGTGTGTGTGTGTGTGTGTGTGTGTGTGTGTGTGTGTGTGTGTGTGTGTGTGTGTGTGTGTGTGTGTGTGTGTGTGTGTGTGTGTGTCAAACAAATAAATAAAATGAAATAAATAGAATTGACATAGAAATTTATGTATTTTTTATATTTCTAACTTGCATTAACTCGAGTTGACTCCTTTTTCCATCTCATGTCATAATATAGTTGGTACCATAAAGTTTTTCAGTGTTTTTTTTTTTTTTTTTTTTTGCAGAAACATTGTTTTTCCTCTGACTTTTCTTTTGCAAAAAAAATTGTAAAACTATGTTAAAGAATCAAAATTAAAAAAAAAAAAAAAAATGGAAATTAAGGAAATTTTATTGAAATCTAATATCATTAAAGCTTTAGTTTCAAATAAAATAATATGGGATTTCAACTTTCCTTACTTGTTTTACAATAGATTCTAGAAATACAAGCCAAAATGCTACCCTCCTCTATTAATAAATAAGTAAAGGTCTTTTATAATTGTGATTTCTAAGAGATTACAATTATAAAAGACCAGAGAGAGAGAGAGAGAGAGAGAGAGAGATGAGTACAGAGACAGTATGTCATGAATGTCAAAATAGGTTGGTGAATGATGAACTGTAGTATGCCATAACATTTATACGTATGGTTTAAAAAAGGGGGGGGGCATTAATGCAACTCATCAGAAGCATTTCATTGAGGTGATTTGTGTGCTGATATCATACAAATCACTTCAATGATATCATACACTTATTGCAGCAGCACTGAATGACTGTTAATAAATTTGGTAAATTGTGGAACCATAAATTTGGTAAATTGTGGACCTAGACCATAACACCTCCTCTGCCTTCTCTGCTTCCTCCTCAGAACAACACACTTGTTACAATAAACTCAGATTGTAAGCACTTTATGGACATCCTCCATACATCCATCAACAGAAGAGTATATAAAGTGCCTTGCACTGTGGTAACTGATAGGGTGCATTTGCTCTTATTATCAGTGGCTAGTGGGCTTCAGCTCTCTACGTATGGAAATACCAGCAGTTTTATCTGCTGCCCATCAGGGTGAAGTAACCGGCCATTTCAAGGTGCATCTGATCCAATCAGCATTTGTTTCCTACTTGGTTGTTTCTTGGGCTCAATGTCACATGTGGACTTTCATTTGTTTTGAACATTGCCAGTTGTAAACTTGGGATGTTTACATCCCAAGTTTACAAGCTAAATGCTTTTGTGATAACTGAGAAGAAAGTGGACAAGAAATTGTCAAAGCTAGAAGTCAGAAGGCACCTGGGCTGACAATTATTATTTTAAGAAGCAGTAAGGGAGCTAAGCAACCCTCTAACCATGATGATTGAAGCATTCTTGGATTCAGGGTAGGACTGTGCAGATTGAAGATGTGCAAATGTCTCTCCTAAGCATAATTTGTGTCATGGAAAGTAATGGAGTCAGTGATTAATGAATTAATCATCTTGACAGGAATTGCAAAGCTTATATGCTTTGCATGGTTATATGGCATTCACAGTACAGATTTCTTAAGGGAAGTCTGACTAATCCAGTTAGCTACTGAGGTAGTCAGAAAGGAACTGAATGCAAAAAAAAATTAAAATAGACATATCAGTAAAGCTTTTGATAACACTGTTCCACTTAAAAGACTGAAAAACTGCTGTACAAATTGGAGTAATGTGGATTAGGGGTAGGTTACTGTTTTTTTTTGGTTGAACAACAATAAAGCACTTGACTTTTTAAAGATTGTACCCAAACGATAACAGTCTGCTGCAATATTAGAAAAATTTGCTTTTTTACCATAACGATCATATAGATTACCACAGCAAACTGTTATGATTATAAGAATGTTTATTTGTGAATGAAAGCAGGTTTATTTGTGAAATTTCTTAAAATCCAGTTACTCTCAGGAATTGATAGGTGCCAGATTTTAAAATTTTGTGTTTTAGAGAGATGTACTTAGTGATAAAACAGTTTTGTAAAAGTACACTTCACATTTCATTTTTGAATATTAAGCATTACATCTGAACTTATTTACATTTGTAAATGTGAACAAATGACAATAAATGAAATTGCAGGAAATGTTAGAATATCAGTGGATTTGCTTCAGAGGAAATAAAACTTTTGAGATGGAGAATAAGAAATAGTTATATCTTCTTCTTGAGAAATTATTATTGAAAGAAATCAGTTTACATGGCATTTTGCTTTTAATAATGTACTGCAGAGAAATTCAATCAATTCAAACACAGCTTGCTAAGTTTCTTCTTTTGCTAGGTATTATAACTCTAGCAGATGGGGAAAAACCGTAGTCAGAGCAGCCTTCTCTTCCATGACGTTAATACAGAGTGGGAAGCCAACCTGGTGACATTTGGCCGCCTGTTGTTTTTCTCTCTACTTTAGTCATGCACCTTTGCCCCTGTGACAGTATAGTGATTTTACTTACTTTTCACTCATTTTTAGTAGTCTGAGTTTAGTTCCTCTCAATGGCAGGAGGAATTTTTAAAGTCCTTCAGTTGAGTCTGTAGTTATGCTGGGTTTTTCAGCTTACACAATGGCCATTGAACACACACACACACATATATAGATATAAGTTGTGCTTGACAGTGTTAACATTATTTTATTTAGCTGTGCAACTGATTTATGACTTAGTGATAATGATGGCAAAATAAAAAAAAAAAAAACACCCTTGGTGTATGGAATTTAATGTATTGTCTGTGCTCATTAAATCGCTGCTTATGAAAGAGATTAATCTCAGATTTAATGACGCATACATTTTTCTAGCTGTAGCCACACCAGGCATTTTCATTCTTTCTTGTGGTTTTGTTCTCTCTTATATGTTCTCAGATGTAAAGAGAGGACAAACTGATCATTACAAATGATCAGATTGCCATTAAATTAAATTACAAATTTTTCTTAATAAGAGAGCACTAAAAAGGATAAATTAGAAGTTATATTATAGGTAACGTTATCACCTAAGAGAAATTGTAAGGTTGTTTGCAGGACTGTCTCATTCTTTTGCTTCCAGCAGATTAAACATAGTAAATGCAGTTGAAATAATTTAGTCTTAATTCTTATAGCAGATCAAACTTGTAACGAGTTGCAAAAAGGTTAATTGGCCATTTGTTTAAAAGATGAGACTGCTGTGAGAAACTGTTTCTATACAGAAGAGTCCAAATTCTTTGCAGTTTGGACCCTTTTGCTGTTTTATCTTTGTTTTGCCACTCAAAACCATCTATTATCTGATAAGGAACCAGTTCTTAATACACTGGCTGCAATACCAATGCAATTCTTTGAAAAGGCAAGGTGTAAGAATTAAGACGATTACATTTATTAATTAAGACTGTTGTGAGAACTAAGACCATTACATTATCCACGCGGTTTAAATCTTGTTCTCCTCAAAAATAATTTAAAGGACAAGGTAGATCTGCAGTGCAGTTCTATAAATGTCCCTACCTTTTGTATAGGATCCTTTAAAAAAATTTTGATTGTTGATATGATTGGAAGATTGCTTTCTTAATTTTTTCTTTTTTATGAAAACTACAAACACGAGAGTTATTAGAATATATAGTACTTAGTGCCACGCATGGGTTGGAGGCTGAGAAGACGAAAGAAGATATTTGTTAACATTAGATGAACTTTTATAGACTGTAATTTTCAGGAAATACATATGAAGGAAAGTTGTTCCAGAAAACAGCAGTTCAATGAATAAATGAGAAAGATGAAAAGTTGGTTCTGTGAGTTTGAAGTTGGACAGTAAATGGATGTTGGCTGGTGACAGCAATTGTTCGAAAGAGAGAGAGAGAGAGCAGGAATTATAGGAGCCAATTCAGAAGAACGGTGCCCATGGAAGTATATGTAGAAAAGGCATGCAGCAGAAACAGCACATCTATGAGAGAGAGAGAGAGAGAGAGAGAGAGACTGAGACTATGTTAGAGATGAGTCATTAATTAAGCTAACTGCCCTCATCTGAATGGAATCTAGAAGCCTGAGAGACGTTTTGGGAGCACCACCCCAAATGTGGGAACGATATTCCATGGTACTGCGAATTTGCGATTTGTACAGAGTGAACAACTGTTTCGAAGAAAAGTAACGCCGAGAGTGAAAGAGAAAATCAAGTTGTTTAGATGTAGAGGAAGCAATATTTGTAATGTGCTTGTGCCAAGAGAGATTAGAAATCAGGGTAATCCCCAAAAAAGATATATCATCTTGCCTAGAAATCGGACTGTCACCAAAGATAACCATAGGAGCAGAAGAATCCTTTTTGCGAGATATAATACAGGACTGAGTTTAAGAAGGATTGAAAGATATTCAAGATATTCGTATATTCGAGTAGCGGATATTCGAGAAGTTGAAGCTGATTGAGCACGGCAAGGTTTCTCAAACTGGAAAGTGTAATGGAATGTGCTAGCATCAGCAAAACTATGGATAGGATTTTCAGTCAATGGAAGAAGATCATTAATATAGAAGAGGAAAAGAGTCGGGGAAAGAACTGAACCTTGGCGGACACCAGCATTAGTGGAGAAGTTAGAAGACAGGGCCATCTAGCGGAGATGTGAGAACAATATTCCATGGTAGGGTGGATTTGTACAGAGTGAACAGCTGTTTGGAAGAAAAGTAACGCTGAAAAAGTGAAAGAGAAAACGAAGTTTTTTAGATGCAGAGGAAGTGATATTTGTAATATGCCTGTGCTAAGAGAGAGATTAGAAGTCAGGGTAATCCCCAAAAGAGAAATATCATTTTGCCTAGAAATCGGAGTGTTACCAAAGGTAAGCATAGGAGCAGAAGAATCCATTTTGCGAGAGATAATACAAAACTGAGTTTTAGAAGGATTGAAATCAACTAAATTGTCTTTGTCCCACTGGAGAATTACCTGCAGATCGGCATTTAAGGAATTGGTAGCGGATATTTGAGAAGTTGAAGCTGATTGAGCAGGGCAAGGTTTCTCAAACTGGAAAGTGGAATGCTATGCACTATCATCGGCAAAACTATGGATAGGATTTCCAGTCAATGGAAGAAGGTCATTAATATACAAGAGGAAAAGAGTGGGTTAAAGAACTGAACCTTGGAGGACACCAGCATTAGTGGAGAAGTTAGAAGACAGAGCCATCTACCATTATCCTTAGTGAGCGGTCAATGAGAAAACTGAATAACCAGTTACAAAAACAAGTGGCAAACCATAAGATGGAAGCTTGTTTTGACGACCGTTATGCCAAACACGATCGAAAGCCTTTGAGATATCAAGAGCAACTGCTTGTGTTTCACCAAACTTTTCCATTGAATTTGTCCATAAATGAGTAACATAAGCCAGAATATCAGCAGTGGATCAACACTGATGGAATCCATACTGGCGATCATTGATCAGGCGGAAGGTTTCTAGATAGTTTAAGAGTTGCCAGTTAATTGATTGCTCCATTACTTTAGGAAAGTGGCGATCATTGATCCATACTGGCTATCATTGATCAGACGGAAGGTTTCTAGATAGTTTAAGAGTTGGCAGTTAATTGATTTCTCCATTACTTTAGAAAGTGTAGAAGTAATTGCAATGGGACGATAATTGGATGGGAGGGATTTGTCACTCTTTGTAGGAACTGGCTGGATATGAGCAAATTTCCAAGCAGAAGGAAAAACACCTTTGGAATAAGAAAGTGAAATAAGTGACAAAGAACAGGAGTAAGTTCAGGAGCACAAGTTTTGAAAAATACCATCAGGACCTGGAGCTTTCTTAGTATCAAGATTCATAAATATCCTTCTGACATCCTTTTGACGGAAGAACACAGGAGGCATTGAATGGCTAATGCTGGGAATGGTGGGAGGTGTTTTACCAAGATCATTATTACAGAGTTGGAAGAAAAATGATTTGCGTTAGCATTAGTAGAGGCATACGATGCAAGAAAGCAAGCTTATGCAGCATCAGCCAAAAAAACCCCCTCCACTTTCATCCCTCCATTCATTCCAAATGCCTGTCCAGCTCAACCTTAAATTTATTTAGGCTATCAACTTCCACAACAAAAGATGGAAGTTTGTTCCACCAATCAACTACTTGCTGGCCAAAGAAAAATTTCCGCATATCTATTCTACAACTGTCTTTCCTCAATTTGAATCTATGCTCCCTCAAGTTCTTAATCTGAGCAAGATAAAGAATCCCATCAGCATTCAGCTTGCTCATCCCATTCAAGGCCTTATACACCTCAATCAGATCACCTCACAGGTGCCAACTCTCCACGCACTGCAACCTAAAGAACTTAAGCCTTTCTTGGTAAGAGCACCTCTTTGTTCTCCCTCACCAGTCTTGTTGCCTTTCTTTGTACTCGTTCTAGCAACTCTAGATCCTTTCTAAAATGAGAACTCCATACCTGTACACAGTACTCTAGGTTTGGTCTGACCATTGCCTTGTATACAGGATAATCACCTCCTTTTCACTCCTAGCAAAATTCCTGTATATCATTGACAAGACTCCATTACTGCCCTGGTAGCCCATCTACACTGCTCAGCGAACTTCATAGTTGACTGCACAATTACCCACAGGTCTTTTTCACTTTCCACTTCTCTTAGTGTAGTACCACACAGTTGGTACTTTTCTTTTGGGTTATTGTTACCCATATTCAGTACTTTGCACTTGTGAATGTTAAACTTCAGTTGCCACTTCTCAGCACATTTGCCCAACTTATCTAAATCCAGTTGGAGTAGCATACCGTCGTTAACAACTCTGCCAACCTTTGTATCATCTGCAAAACTTCGACATTAAACCTGATATACCTTCATCAATATCACTGATAAATATACAAAACATCAATGGGCCCAACAATGAACCCTGGTTAACTCCACTAATAACATTTGACCACGAAGAGTAGTGTCTATTGATTACCACTCTCTGTCGTCTCCCACTCAGCCATCCCTTTATCCATTGTAGCAACTTATCCTTAATGCCGTACCTCTCCAATTTGTACAGCAGTCTTCCATGTGCAACAGTATCAAAAGCTTTCCTGAAATCCAAGTTTATGATATTAAAAATTATTTTGGCATCCAGTTCCTTTGTGACCACATCATAGTATCCAATCAAATTGGTCAGACAAGACCTCCTTTTAATTCTTGTTTGTTAAAAGGGGCCTTGTCTAGATTTATCCTGCAATGCTTCTTTAACCAGTGATTTGATTATTTTCCCTAGTTAAACTAACAGGTCTATAGTTAACTTGTGTCACCTTTTGAACCCCCCTTTGTGAATTGGTGATACATTTGCACACCTCCACTGAGTCCAAGGGAGCTCTCATAATTATGGCATTATGCACCATGAAACCCCCATAACAGCAAATAATTATGGCTAATGGTAATTATGCTAGCAGGTCAGGTTTATCCTTGGCTAAAGTGACAAGAGACCATCTGGTTTTGACTGAGGTGGGAGCAGAGATGGGCAAAAGGCAAAAGTTGCTGACAATAGCTTTGGCAAGGGACTAGAATGCTCAGCTATTAGGGCAAGAAGCAAGTTTTCTACTCTTATCCATTTAAATTCTAGTTTGGACTGATTAATAACTGCTTTTCAATTGTTGCGAGCTCTGGTGTAGGGAGAAAATGAAAGAGAAGAATTGTAAACAAGCCAATTATGATATTATTATTATTAGCCATATAGTGCAAGGAAACCTGAGACTTATGCTGAACCTGCCAAAAAAATTTGATTTACACTGTGACCCAGAGAGAGAGAGAGAGAGAAGTAGAAGGAAATCACCAAGAAAGAAAAGAATGATGATATCCATTACAGGACCCTGGGACTATATTACCCCAGGGATTCACCTGATGTGAGCCCCTGGTGTAATATACATCATCTTGAACAGCCTTAACACATTTATTGGAAAACAAAGGTTTAGATAAAGGATGATATTTTAAAGTGGGATTTTAAGATTTTAAGCCTTCTAGAAGCCTCCTGGGATGTGAAATAAAGGATTGCATTCCTACAAGAATAATTTCATTGACACGATCTGAGCAACTGTCGCCATCAGAAGTTTTGAAACAGTAATCTGACCAAGGAAAGGAAGAAAAGAAGCCTCGCAGGTAATCCCATTTCGCATTCTTGTAATGCCAAACAACATGAAATTGGGAGTAGCCATGAGATAAAGGGTCCATTGGAGAAGAGACAGTCACCAAGTTGTGACCTGAGGTGCCTAAAGGACCACTCCCTTCGAGCGTGTTGTCTGTTTGGTTAAGATTGTCCAATATTCTGGTAGGTAAATGAGCAGTCTGAGTCTGAGTGAGGTCATTAGTAATTGCAAAAGCCTCAACATCTTGACCAGCTGTGTCTGTGTGACTAGAAAACGGAAGCCAGCTGGAGTTGAGCATTAAAATCACCAAGGAAAATTACCTCACTGTTAGGAAAGTTGGATTGGAGAAAGTCATGGTGCAAAGAGAGAAAGTCAAAGAGCTAGAAGTGATTAGTGGAATTGGGAGAATGGTAGAGACAACAGATGAATTTGGCAGAATGAGTTAGAGAGATTTTAAGCCAGAGAAAATTGAAAAGAGGAGATTCCAAATTACCAACTCTCAGACAGAGAATATCGGAATGGGCATATGCACAACTACCACCTCTGAGGCGAAAGGAATCGTACAGCAAATAATTTTGGGAAACTGAGTTGAACAGTGGTTGAATCGATCGATAACTGAGATTCTGTCAGAAAAAGTATATGGGGTTTGGCAGACTGTAAGTGGAAATGGACATTATTGAGATTAGAACTGAGACCATGTATATTTGTGAAATAAACTAGAAAATGCTTGGGAAGTTTAGATCTTTTTACAGATAAGTTTGCTCTATTAGTTTCACAATTCATGGTGTATTCAATAGTAAGAAAAAGTGTGGGAGGGACACGCTGTATGAAGTAATTAAATTTTTGGATAGGTGTACACCTGGTAAGAATATACCCAGGTCTTTGACATATCGTAGCCTTGACAATGCCTCCCCCCACATACACACTACTCAGACTCCCTCCAGTCACTGTCTGGCGGAGTAGAGGCAGCAAGATTATACACTAGCTGATCCAAAAGCCTCCTAGAGAGAAACCAATTGGTTCAGTGTGGTGTACTAACTAGTGGTTGGCCTGCAAACACCGTTTTAGAACAGTACCCTTGAAATGTAAGGAAGTTCGGATCTCGCCATGGTATTCATCATAACCTCAAAAGACATCAATCATATTGTAAGATGGAAGAGATGAGGAAGGGTTGACCAGAACTTAGCTCTGTAGACATGGATTCCACCAGTTCAAGCCTCCAATAGGTAAATTGGTGGTATTGCACTGGTTGATCAGAGCCATCTACCACCTAGTATTGACTGGTAACACGGAGGGGAGGGGCATTCCTCTGTGTGGTGTGGGCACCACACACCTCTATCCCTGTTCATGGGGGTTATACCCGGGATTACTAACAGTCCTACCATCATCAAGGTGCAAGCAGAGGCTTTGGCTGTCACAGACCGTCTGGAGTTTGCCGAAATTGGGTCCACTTGACTTGACTTGCAAAAGCCTCAACATCTTGACCAGCTGTGTCTGTGTGACTAGAAAACGGAAGCCATCTGGAGTGTTTCACAATAAATGTCACGTGAATATCAGTTCTATCAAAGTTTTACTCCCGGGTAGCAAGCACAGCTTGTCTGGCTTATCTGAGAGAATGTCTGCAACAGCCTCAGGGACCAGCTCTTAATACTTCCAGATTTTAAAGAATTACGAATTGCAAAGTGCTGGATTTTGCAGAGTGTATATTTGTAGGTTTGTATTTAATATATACTACGGGAATTGGCTCTGCTCGCTTTGCTCACCAACCTCCGCACAACCTTTTCTACGTAAAATGTAGAGGTATGACAGAGTGTCAGATCTTTTCCACATAAAAGACACTTGTCGAAATACACTGTTTGATATCTAATCAGGAGATGACGTATGTAATTATTCACCTATGCATTTGTAGTGACGTAATTGCCTGCCCACTTGTACCACGTGACCTGCATCCCTCTTCTCCCAATTGGCGAACCCACCACGCAGAATTCTCAAGGCGGAATAAATATCACAGTGTAATTAGTTACCTGCATTTACATAGGTCTCTCAGGAAAAGGCCTTTTGCTTCAGGTTCCATAATGCATGAGGATAATTGTTACATCCAAAAGAGTAGGACTAAAATATTTACAAACTATGCAATATTTAAAATATTTACAAAATGCTAAACTATTTACAAATATACAAACTATATTGGGTCCCTCCATCAGCTGACATTACAATGGAATGTGAAATGATGCCTGGCTTGGTCATGTATTAGACAGTGAAGCACGTGCACGGGGTTGGTGAATTTTATGAAGGCAGTTGTCTTTCAATGGAAGACAACAATGTAATTATTTACCTGTGCATTTGCAGGGATGTAATTGCCCCACCCTCTTCTCCCATTGGCTTGAATAAATATCACTAGGAGGAAAACTTTTTAATGTATAGAGAGATATTAGGATGATTGAATGATGCAAGAAATCAGATTTTTTCTGTATCTACCAAAAAGCCTCAGTTTATCACTCATAATTTTTCCTTCACCAAAAGTTGAACAATCACTTCTGCCTTTAAATTTTCGGCATTCTCAGCCAGAGGCAGACTGTATCAAAAATTCTTACCGGGGAAAACTTGTAGCAGCCTCATACTAGTGTTTATGGCCAAAATTACACCAAGGTATCAGGGTTTCCCTGGTAAGTCTTATGGCCAGTCTGCTTCTACTCTTATCCTTAGCCACCCATTGAGACAGTTTAATACAGTGATCTACAACGTACTTCCCAACAGTATGCTTCATAGCATTTTCCCCCCCCTCCCCCGTTACTCCTTAAGATTTTACATCGCTGACTCTTGTTTTTTCCACTGTGAGAATACAACCCTCATGCATTTTATTAATTCCCTTAAGCATTGTATAAAGTACTTCAAATCAGGCTGTACCTTCTAAATCCCCCACATAAGTTCACAGTTTGTATTTTTCAGTGATCTCAGACAGTTTTTAAATTCTGTACATTGGGATCAACTGATGATGTTATCAACAGTGAATCCTAAATGGGAAGACTTCAGGGACTTAATCTTGGAGGCCTCAAGGCTTTTCATACCAACTAAGAAATACCATTCAAGGTTCTGGCCTAAATGGATGTCGGATGAGGCTCGTGGCAGTGGCAGAGGCAGAGAATAAAAATGCATGGGATGCATATAAAATATCGGGCGACAGAGCAGCCTACGACAGATATAAGGTAGTCTGTAATCAAGTCACAAAGGAGGTTAGGCAGGCGAAGGCAGATTACAAGAAATCTTTGGCAAAGGATGCAACAAAAAATAGTAAAGAGTTCTTTACTTATGTAACCTCTAGCAGGAAAGGGATGAATGAGATTGGTGCACTTAACATAGATTGTTTGACTATTGATGATCTTGCTCAGGTAGCTGATAAACTCAATGAGAATTTTGCATCTACATTCACACATGAAGAGTTATTCAAAGAGGGGAATGCCAGAAGTTTATCAAACTCTAACAGGGAGCAAAGTGATTTTATAATAACTGAGAACAAAGTGGAGGAGAAATTGTTGAAGTTAAACAGAGGAAAGGCACCTTGGGTGGATGGGATCTATCCAGTTATATTAAAGAAAGTAAAGGAAGTAAGAAAACACTTAGCCGTAATTATGAAAGATTCCTTGAACTCTGGGGAGGTCCCCATGGACTAAAGTTGTGCAAATGTTCCCTAATTCACCAAGGGTGACATGGGTAATTACAGTCCTGCTAGTCTAACTTCTGTTCCAAGGAAAATAAGAGTCACTGGTTAAGGATGTGATGCAGGATCATCTAGACAAGACTACAGTCTTGTCTAGATGATCCTGTCTGACAAATTTGGTTTGATATTATGATGTGGTCACAAAGGAACTGGATGCAGAAAATAATTTTGATATCATATACATGGATTTTAGGAAAGCTTTTGATACTGTGGGTACATTATTATTATTTTTATTAGCCATATAGTGCAAGGAAGCCCAAGGCTTTTGTTGCACCAGCCAAAAAAAATTTCTGAGTTACCCTGAGAGAGAGAGAGAGAGAGAGAGAGAGAGGAATCACCAAGAAAGAAAGAATGGTGATATCCAGCTCAGGACCCAGGGTATGCCAAGCCCATACTAACCAGAATGGAGCCCCTAGAAGACTACTATAGAAATTGGAGCAGTATGGCATTAAGAGCAAGTTGTTACGATGGATAAGAGGATGGTTGAGTGGGAGAAGGCAGAGAGTGGTTATCAGTGGACACTGCCCTTCATGGACTAATGTTATTAGTGGAGTCCCCCCCCCAGAGTTCTGTGTTTTGCCCATTGTTGTTTTCATTATTTATCAATGATATTGATAAATACTGGAAATCAGGATTAATGTTTAACTTTGTGGACAATACGAAGGTTGGCAGGGTCGTTAATGACAGTAATGATAGTACGCTATTGCAACAGGATATGGAAAAGTTGAGCAGATTGGCCGAGAGGTGGCAGCTGAAGTTTAACATTTACAAATGTAAAGTACTGCACATGGGTAGCAGTAATCCCAGAGTAACATATCGCATGGGTGGTACTACACTCAGGTTAGTGGAGAATGAAAAGGACCTGGGGGTAATTGTGCAGTCAGATATGAAGTTTTCTGAGCAATGCAAAAAGTCTGCAAGGGTAGCTCATGGTGTCTTATCAATGTTATGCAGTGATTTTGCTAGTAAGGATAATAGGGTGATTGTCCCTGTGTATAAGGCAATCGTCAGGCAACACTTTAAGTACTGTATACAGGTCTGGAGGCCTAATTTTAGGAAAGATGTCGATGGGCAATGAGATTGGTGAATGGAAAAAATAGTTGGCGTTACCAAGGAAGGCTTAAGTTCTGCAAATTGCAGCTTCTGGAGACTAGGCACCTGCGAGATGATCTAATTGAGGCATATAAGGCCTTGAATGGATTGAGTAAGCTCAATGCTAATGTGATTCTTCCTCTTTCTCAGGTTACTCACCTGAGGAGGCATAAATTAAAATTTAGGAAAGATAATTATAGAATACATATATGGAAATTCGCCTTTAGCCATCACATGGTTGATAGTTGGAGCAAACTTCTATCTGTTCTAGTGGAGGTCAGCAACTTAAATAAGTTCAAGGCAGAACTAGACAAACATTTTGAGTGAATGGATGGGTGAAGTGGAAGGGGTTTTGTTTTATTTTATTTTATTTATTTATTTATTTTTTTTTTTTTTGGCTGATGCTATGTATGCTTGCTTTCTTGCATCATATGCCTCTTCTAATACTAATGCTAAACTGTAAATTCTCCTCACATCACTGTACTCTGAATTGCTGCTGCACAGGTGTCAGAAATATGTCATATTCCCTTGCTATTTGGGACACCTTTAAACATCTGTCGTTCAGCACAATGATTTCCACAGCTTATCACATCTGGAGTGGTCGCGGTAATGTGCATTCCTGGACATGGATCATCTTTGATCCATGTCCAGGAATGCACAGGACATGGATCATCTTTGATGGACTCTCTGCACCACTTGAATTGTTTTTATCATAATTTCACCTGGTACTCTGAAGATGGACTGTTGCCATACACAGCCACCATCCTTTCATGAATGGCCTTTGGCCCATTTTCTTTGGTGAGAAACTTGATGACTGAATGATGCTCCAATTTCAGCAAATCCATAATTTGATACAGGTGTCTTGCTTCTTTCTGTTTCAGCAGCACATCCTAAAAACATAGTGGGATCAAAATTACTATGATTCAAATTGGAATAAGTGGGAAATGATAAATCATGAAAATCATTGAAATATAGTTATTGGAAATACTTTTGCTAAATAATTTATTAAATGCCTCCTTGTATATTATTATTATTATTATTATTATTAGCTTTATTGTGTGAAGGAAGCCTGAGGCTTATGCTGCACCAGCCAAAAAAAAAAAAAAAAAAAAAATTCCCGAGTTGCCTTGAGAGAGAGGTAGAAGGGAATTACCAAGAAAGAGAAGGAAGATGATATCCAGCTCAGGACCCTGGGTGTGCCAGGCCCAATTCAATGGGCTTGGCACACCCAGGCACTCTCACCAGATGTGAGCCTCTGGGGTTGTATATGGGACTAGGAGCGTAGTAAGTATATAGATGAAAGATGTAAAAATAGATAAGTCTGATAAAGTTTGCATAGATTGAGGTGAAATTTACACAAAATGCCAAGGACCAGAAGGGTAAGGATAGCAGGAAAAAAAGAAGTATTGTAGATTTGAAAAAGGCAAAAGATTGTTAATATCCTACAAGTTATGATGAATTAAGAAAATTATGGGCTGAATTTCAAAGCCAATTTAAGGTGAAGGAACTCTAAAGTAAAATTATTAATACCAAATAATTAAACAAAATAAAGTAAAATATAATAAAAGGTGGTAAATCTGTCATCAGATATGGGTGGGCAAATTTAGTTATAAGTCAAATAAAGAGGTTGGCAAAAATGCAAAGTCTGATGTCAGTTGATGTAAATATTGATACACAGTCAGGTAATTTTTCAGGGGACTACACCTGACCATGTATCAGGAACTACATTTAGGTATCCTTAGGATTTGATGCCTAATTACCCCACGATTGGGTCTACAGTCATCTAGTTTTATTCATCCTTGGATTTTTTTTCCCCTATTCTTTCATCACTGGATTTAAACTAGATTTCCTCATTAAAAGCCACCTATGGATTCTTATTACACCCTATCACCTTTGGATTCACGTCTGAAACTACTTTTGGATTTATGCTACTCTATCAACAATATATTTATTTATTTTTACAGAAATGATTACTGATATTATTTCAGTTTTGTTTCCCTCCATTTTGGACTACAGGTTATAATTCTTAAGTCTTCATCTGGCTTCTCCATCTCAGGATTTTATATTGTTCTTTGCATATTTCCTGCTATTTATGCTTTCATATGTAGTTACTCATTCCGTAGATATTAAAAAATTTCTATGTGTAAGCTATACCCCCTTAATTAGTATAATTTCGATTTATATACTAGGATTATACAACATCCTTTTTTTTTTTCTTTTTTTTTTGCTAAGTATATAGTAGCCATATCACTTGGTCTACTTTCTATTAATTTTATTACGGCTATGTTAAATACTTTTTTTTTATTTTTGTATATCTTTATATCAGTAAAGTCCTTTTATTCCAACCACATTTCTACATTATAGATATAATTTCTCTTTTCAAATGCTACCCTTAGGTATTTCTGCGCTGTTATCTGTTCAAAATACAACTATAGAGGTAACTATTTCCATTTCTTGACAGCTCTCTTTTTAGTCCATTCTGCTATAAATTGCTTTATCCTGTATCTAAGTCACTAATGTAGTTATGCTCTAGGTATATTCATCTGCTCTTCATCCATTTACACTTTCATCTACCCATTAATCTACACTTTATTTTCCTGTGATCTTCCTTCCACTTCGTATTATTTGAAAACTTCAGGTATCATTCCCCTTTCTTAACTTTCGGTTTTGGTTTGTTTCTAGGCCTGTTTTGACTTACGTTTGACTTACATTGTTTCTCCTGCTTTTTTCCTGCAGTACAAGCATTTGGGATTCATCTCCTTTTTATAATAATACTTACAAAGCCACAGCCCTTACTAAAAGGTTGGGTTTTACAACCCCAGCTAGCCTAGTATGTTTTAATAACTTTTTCAATACTTTTTACCTTTCTGCTTTCTATTTCTACCTTTCTTCCCATTGGTAGAGCTATTAGTGTAATATGAGGGTGATACAAACATTTTTACTATTCTCATTTTATCGTTATTTTCGTCTTTATTTAACTATGCATTTATCCCTTCTCCATCCCCAATTTAATACCTCTTCCTATACCATGTGCTTGTTCTTATTTATTTTAATTCTCATTTTACACAAAATTCCAACACTAAAATATATTTCCAAGTTTTACTAAAAAATCTACATAATTTTTCCACTCTGAAAACAATTATATTTTATAGCCTTATCCTTATTTTTACCTTAATATTTTTCCTATCATTAACACTGCATTGGGAATACCTTGTCCATACTGTAAAAGAATGCTAATTTTATTTATTTTTTTGGCTTTATTGGACATTTATTCTACCGTTATGGACAAGTATAGAAATGTAGTTCCCTGATAAATTACCTGACCATGTATCAATATTTACTTCAGCTAACATACTTTACATTTTTGCCATCCCTGTATTCGACTTATAACTAAATTTGCCCACCCATATCTGATGACAGTGTTGCCACCTTTTATTATATTTTACTTTATTTTGTTTAATCATTTGGTATTAATTTTACTTTACAGTTCCTTCACCTCCAAATTGGCTTTGGAATTCAGCTCATAATTTTCTTAATTCATCATAACTTTTAGGATATTAACATTCTTTTGCCTTTTTCAAATCTACAATACATCTTTTTTTCTGCTATCTTTACCCTTCTGGTCTTGGGCACTTTGTGTAATTTTCACCTCAATGTATGCAAACTCTATCAGACTTATCTATTTTTACATGCTTATATACTTTTGCATTTGTCATACCTTGCTTATTTATTTTTTCTGTCAACTGTAAATTTAACTTTAAATTACATTTAATGTATATATACAGCAATATTCCACATAGCACTGATAATTGGTACCAAAACTGTTCCATGTTATGTGAAACCTTGCTTGATTGTGGTATAATTATAATGGGTTTAAATTGAATGCATACCAGGGAAACAGTCTATAAACAAATTATAATAAATCTATAAACAATTTGTGCTTGATAGCCAATTAAAACGGTTTGAAATAAAAAATATTGCAAAAATTTTATTAATGAAAAGGTAACATCATGAGAGATGAGAAAAAAGCTTTATTGTTTATTTAGGTATTTCAATAATGAAGTCTTTTGAAGTAATCTCTTTTTTTTCCTTGGCGTACAAGTCTTTGTAGCATCAAATCTCATCTTGTAATATTTGCTGTATCTTGATGTTATGTTCAACATTCAGATCTCCATTCATAATCACCTTGCAGGCCATGTCAACCCCTCCCCCTGAAAAACTCTCCAATTCTTCTGTTGAAAATTCTTTTGATGCCACTTCAGTGCTATCCATTTCAGAATTGTTTTCCTCTTCTTCATATGCAGTTTGCTCATTAATTTCAATGAGAGTTGCATCATCTAAGTCATTTGCATGTGAACTAAGCATTAGATGCACATGTGCATGTGCATCTAAGTCATTTGCATTTGCATCTGAACTTGCAATTCAAAACCAGTGAAATAATTTGCCAAATGGAACAAAACATTCTGCCAAACAGAACACGTTGTTGGCAGTGATTTCTAGCCAAGGTGCAGATATATTTTCGATCGCATTCCTGATGTTAATTTTTCCAAAATCTTTGTAAAGATAATGATCCCACTCTTGTTGAAGCTTCAGTCATTTGAGAAAAAGTTCGCCACAGATAATATGCCTTTAATGTAGCAATTACGCCTTGATCCATGGGTTGTAAGAGAGACATTGTGTTAGGTGAAAGAAAGCATATTTTTATATTTTCATTGAGATCAGAAATTTCAGCTGGATGGCCTGGTGCATTGTCTAAAAGCAACAAAATTTTGAACTCCATGCCTTCACCTTTGCAGTAACATTCAACCGTTGGACAAAAATAATTTGGGAACTATTCTGTAAACAATTCTCTTATGATCCTTGCTTTCTTATTGGATTGCCAAATTACAGGCAATGTGCTTTTTACGAGACCCTTTAGAGTTCTTGGGTTTTCTGCTCTGAACATGAGTAGGGGCTTTGATTTAAAATCCCCAGATGAGTTTCCACCCAACAAAAGTGTTAAATGTTCTTTTGATGCTTTATATCCAGGTTGAGCCTTTTCATTTTTAGCTAAAAAAGTTCGTGAGGGCATTTATTTCCAGAACAGTCCAGTTTCGTCGACTTTAAAAATTTGTTCTTCCTTGTAGCCACCTTCTTCAGTGATGTCTTTCAATTTTGTCCAATGGTTGAACGTTACTGCAAAGATGAAGGGATGGAGTTCAAAATTTTGTTGCATTTTAGATAATGCACCAGGCCATCCACCTGAAATTGCTGATCTCAATGAAAATATAAAAATATGCTTTCTTCCGCCTAACGCAATGTCTCTCTTACAACCCATGGATCAAAGCATAATTCACTGGGAAATCTTGCAGCAGCAGCAGCATCTTGGTTTGCACTTGTACTTTCACCTGAGAGACGAACATTGTGAAGCCCAACATGGTTTTTAAATTGGAAAAACCTACCACACTGGCTGTAAATATTTTCCTTCAGCATGTTATAAAGGGTTTTGCTTGAATGACGTTTTGACTCAAAGGAATTCTCATTTGATTACAATCATCCATCCATATTAGTCAGTAGCAAACTTCTTTCCTTAGTTAAGACTTTCGTCATGTAAGATGCTGTAGAAATTTCCTGCTCTTTATACTGATCCTTCTTTCGAATAATAGTTTGCACTGGTGCTTCATACATTCCATTTTCGCACGCGATTTTAGCATGTGATGCACCATCTATATGGCACTTGGTAATATCAAGTTTTTTTTCTAATGTAAGCCATTTACGTTTAGTAGCTCCACCACTTTTATTACTTTTCCTTTTTTCACTCATTGTTTCATATTTAAAGGGGTAAAAAATAAATTGTGAAATGAAAAGTTTGAAAATCTATCACCTTGTCTCGTCAGGATGGAACAATGAGCACTGTTGCTGCTGACTACCTGAGAAGAGCTATTGGCACATGTGCATGTGAGAGTGGCACCTATGTACATGTATCTAGGCTACGACAATGCACCATATATGTAGAGTACGTATCTAGGCTATTATTGTAAATTTTTGACTTAAACTTAGTCATAAAGTTTATTGCTTCCTCTAAAAACTAATAAATTTATTATAAGTTAAGATACAAAAATATAAACAAACATCGGGATGATGGAACATTTATAGTCATAAAGCAATAAACTTTGTCTATTATGGTACCAGACCCCATGGACCTTTTTGCAGACTTAAGCTTAATTGAAAACAGTGTTATAGTGAAACCCGTGCTGTTTCAAGCTGTGCTAAGTGAGGTATTGCTGTATATATATATATATATATATATATATATATATATATATATATATATATATATATATATATATATATATACTGCCCCATTAAGAAATGAGCTGATTGGATCTGCAAAGGTAGTTATTCACTTCTTAGAGAGGGAGAGAAGAGGGCAAAAAATTTTTTTTTAACTAAACAAATAAAAATTTTAAAATAAATTTAAATTTCACAAGGTAGAAGGAAGAGGATAGGTTCTTGGAACATTCTGGGTTGTTATTGATAGGACTAGGTTTGTAGTGGTGGCTATGGGAAGACTAGAATGAAGGCTCCTTCTCTTGGAAAAGCTTTTAATGGTAATGTCCTTTTGTTGTTAAGAAGCTTCTCTGGTCTCTGTGTAGTTTAGCCTTGTGTTCACGAGAAAAATTCTCCAATATAAGTGTTAATGGTAATCTGATATCATCATGGAAATAGCATGGGGTATGATATGTGGAGCTAGTCTCTCTGGTTGCCACAGTAGCATTAGTCAGTTTCCGAAATCCGAAGACTAAAGGGTTTAACATTGAGAGTTCTGTTCAGTTAGGATATATGATAGATATAGGCATGACAATAACTAGTTCCTTGTATTTTTATCAATTCTATAATTTATCTTACAGAGGCAGTTATATTATCCATGATCTGAGTAAATGTTAAGTTCAGATGAAGAATAAACATTTCGCCTCAAGAACCAATAATATTAACTGCAGCCAAGGAACATGTGTGCTTATCCCATAAATGCATGTTTCCAGCCATCTGCCTCCTCATTTCCTTCTTTAGTACAGAAAACCTTATTACTGGACACTTCATGTCCAATGACGTTCTGCCACTGTGTAACTTCATAATGCACTGGCAGATTACATGCTTTCTTACAGGACATACTATATGGTGTATATGGTCTTAAATGGTTTGAGCAAGCTCAGTGCTGATGGGATTCTGCCTCTTGCCCAGATTAATCACCTAAGGGGACATAAATTCAAATTGAGGAAAGACAGTTGTAGAATAGATGTGCAGAAGTTTGCCTTTAGCCATTGTGTGGTTGATTGCTGGAACAAACTTCCATCTGCTGTTGTAGAAGTTGACAGCTTAAATAAATTCAAGGCAGAACTAGGCAAACATTTGTACCGAATGGATGGGTGAAATGGGAAGGTTTTTTTTTTTTTTTTTTTTTTTTTTTGGCTGATGCTGTTATAAGCTTTCTTTCTTGTACCATGTGCCTCTACTAATGCTAAATGCCATTGCTAATGAGGTGTTGAACCATTCCACAGGAATGCTGGCCCACACAGACTTTATTGCATCCCACTGTTGCCTCAGATTGGATGGTGGAGGATCTCTGCTGCAAACAGCTCGCTCTGCCTGATTCAGATGATTCTCAGTCAGGACTAAAAATCATCTAGTAACCGAATAATCAAGTGAACATCATGTTCACTAGTAACCATATCTAGATACACTATGAGCATGAAGAATTGTACCTTGTTGGCAGTAGAGTTCAAAGAGGGCTGTGGTGATCCACCTGTGTAGGAGGGGGGCTAATTTGGGCTACAAAACACTTCCATCATCAGCCTGCAGTAATGCCACATGTCATAATGGGTCCATTGATTTGTGCTGCTATCAGTATGAGACAACTGGAATAGGGATTCATTGTACTAGCTTTTTTTCCAATTCTCAGTTATTCATTTATCAATATTCCTGTTGCCCACTAGACCCTAAGCATCTTGTTTTTAGGTAATAAAAAGTGGAACCTGTTGAGGTACAGGAACCATGATAGGGTTCAATGTAGTGTGTGTGTTCTGATGTGCCCCTTTGTATGCCATTGCTATATTACAGTGTTATTTGACCAGTTGTCGCCAGTCTGTTAGACTGCAGAATTCTTTTACTCTCCATTGGCTTCTCACATCAATGAGCTCTCTCCAGCCATGGGAGACTGCCATTTATCCCAGGGGCTCACATTTGGTGAGTATGGGCTTGGCACACCCAGGGTCCTGAGCTGGATATCATCATTCTTCCCTTTCTTGGTGATTCCTTTTGTCTCTCTCTCTCTCTCTCTCTCTCTCTCTCTCTCTCTCTCTCTCTCTCTCTCTCTCTCTTTCCCTCCCTCTCTCCCTCTCAGGGTAACTTGGGAATTTTTTTGTCTGGTGCAGCATAAGCCTCAGGTTTCCTTGCACCATGTAGCTAATGATAATAGTAATAATATTGAGTTGACAGAAATCATGGGATTTCTGTCAACTCAGTATAGTATGTATGGCGAGGCATTCAGTGCACTAGTTCGCAAAAGCATTCCACAGATATTTCCATCCATGCTTGCTGCACCACTGTCCATAATTCCATTGCATTCCTGGGTGGAAGATCCAAATCTCGAATGGACCTTTCCACAGCATCCCAAAGTTGCTCCACAGGGTTCATGTCCAGTGAACGGGGAGGCCATTCCGTGGTGGTAAAATCTGCAGAATGCTCTTCGAACCATGTTCTAGTCACTACGGCTCAGTAGGGAGATGCATTGTCCTGCTGGAAGAGTCCATTGCCGTGTGGATGCATGATGACAATGAAGGGATACAGATGGTTTGCAAGGATGGATACGTAACCTGGACCATTCAGAGATGCATCGAGACATACCGGAGGTCCCAACATGTGCCATTTTAACTTGCCCCTGGCCATTACCGACCGTCCACCTGCCTGAACAGTTCCTTGTTGACATGAGGGTGCATAGCTTTGTACGGTTTCTGCCAGATATGCACCCTCCTATCCACTTAAAATAACTGTAAACAGGACTCATCGGACCAGGAGACGTCTCCAATCATCCAAGGTCCGGTGCCGACGTTCTTTCAGCCAGTGGAGGCATAGAGTCTTGTGTCGTGGTGTTAGCAAAGGGACTCTGGTGGGTTGGTGGCTCCCATAACCTATTGTGGCTAATGATTGCCTGATGGCCTTGGTGCAGACATTTCTGGCACCTCCCCGTTGAAGTCAGCAGTGATTTATGCCACAGTCGCTCTCCAGTGTGCTGTAACAATGCGAGTGAGTCGTCAAGGACCCATTCGTCCACCACCTTTCTCCACCCACAGTGCTGTTCACGATACGTTATTCTGGAAATGGCATATTTACGTACACTCTTGATCGTAAATCTTCATTTAACAATACTGTTAAATAGAGATAGTGCAATTTCTGTACCACCTCCGCGATAGTGTCCCACTATCATCTCTCTCTGTCTCTCTCTCTCTCATATCGGGCACCCACTATCATCACTCTCTCAAAGTCAGTTACTCACGACGTTATCCATACTGCCATTGAATTACCGTCTACATGAATGCAGTGTACCTATATACCTGCCAAGTGGTGGGTTCGTCCACTACCAAGAGAGGTGACTGCATTGCATTGCCCAGAAACCAGGTATCCCATGAATTCTGTCCTTTCAGTGTACATTCCATTAACTGACCCTCAGTATTGGTTTCAGAAATTACAAAGTTGTAGATTAGAAGATGGTGCCAACTGAAATTACTTTCAAATACTAATCTTGCAAATCCTGAAAAGATGTAGATTAGCAGAATACACAAAAAGGCAATGCTCTTGGAAGGTGGGAATCTGATTTGCCGTGAATATCACTGAAATTACTTATTACTCATCAGTTTTTCTTATTGCTTAAAATTAGTAAAAATTGCAGTCAGTTTTTTACTCATTTTAGAAGGTTAAATGGTAGCACTCAGGTCTCAGGCATAATGATAGAAAAACATTGTCTTTTAAAAATTGGCTTCACAAAATGACAGTAACATTTTAGGTGCCATTTATTTGAAGTTATGAAATACCAATGCAACTCACTGTAAAGGCAGAATTTGTTCTGCTACAGGTCGGCCATCACTAATCCGGTTTCACTGCTAATTCGGACATAATTTCCGCGAATGTAATTTCAAATTTCCCAGGTCGGCACACAGACCTGCCGCTATTGTGTTGGTGGCATTGGTCGTTGCATCAGCATGGTTCCAATGCATAAAGGAAGTGCCTCTCGTGGTGTAAAGCATAAACACTGTACATTGTCCATCACAGATAAAGTTGAACTTCTGAAAAAACTCGACTGTGGTGTATCTTGTGAGAAGTTTAACTCTGGTTAATTGTAAATTCCAGCAATTCTCTCAGTTCCTCTTATTTTAGTAATTTTCTTTTAGCCATTCCTTTTTAGATATATTTTTTTTTACAACACTCTTGTACAAACTTGCGGAAAAACACGCGCTAACGAACTTGTTTTCACAAAATCTCTAACAATACTGACAAACTTAATGTGATGTTTGAGAGTTTATTTTATCGCTATTAGTTTTATTGCTGCACTTGCAATAAACTAATCATAAATGGCCTTCATATGTATGCCGTAATAGTGTCACACGTATGTGGCCGACACGGCTTCTCAAGAAATAAAGTAACATACTGGGCTATGCCGACCACATATATGCGACATAAAAAAAGTCTTTTTTTATATATATTTTAAGCAAAAAAACGACAACACTGACATTACAATATTTATTTTAGAATTACTAATCAAATTATTTGCTAAATATTTTTTGGCCCCTGGGGAATTTTTTCCTTAAACTAGCTTGGCAGTCAACGTGTTAAAGGTAGGAGGTGGCTAGCTGTTGGGTAAACTTTGTGCTAAAATAACCACTGATAATCCGGCACCCCACAGGTCCCAACACTGCAAGATTAGTGATGGTCAACCTGCATAAGCATTAAAATAACCATTTCATTAACTATTTGATTTACATTTTACAAGTTGCAAAAAAACACTTGAAAGGACATTGGTCCTCTAATCCTATAGTCACGGTCAACAGTGGCATAATTTCCTTACCACCAGATTGCTTATCATGGGAATGGGACAGTTTGTTTGGTGTTGTTTTTAAAAAGATCACATGGAGCAATTTGGCAATCTGGTCAATTAGACTGATGATTGATAGGTAATCATTAGTCAAAATTGAGGCATATTTGATTATTGAAAACCCAAATATCAATTTGGTACCCAGTTTTGGTTTGGAAAACGAGTGGTGATTATGGCTTGGCACATCCAGAGTCCTAAGCTGGATATCATCATTCTTCTCTTTCTTGGTGATTCCCTTCTACTTCTGAGTCTTGTTCTCTCTCTCTCTCTCTCTCTCTCTCTCTCTCTCTCTCTCTCTCAGGCTAACTCAGAAATTTTTACCTTTATCTGTTACTATGACTTGAAAATATAGCAGTGGATAGTTTGTTAGAGAAATACAGCATTCAAGTGTTTTGTTTGTTTGTTTGTTATTTGGTTTTAAGGAGCATTAGCAATTAGGGCCATATTGCTCCGGGAATATGCGGTGGTCATTCCCTTGACCTTTCCGCATCCTCCATATTTGGTGGTGATTGGGCTCGAACTCCGGTCTAATCAAGAAGCGTGTGCTACGCACTGCTACTCCTTCCCACCTGGCTGCAGAGGTGCCAAGTGTTTTGTGTTGCTTATGCTGATGACTGAGTGTTGTTCAAGGAAATTCAACAAAGGAACTGTTTTACGCACACCTTAAACCCAAGTGGTATTGGAACCAATGGTACTTTGTACCATGTATGGGTTAAAAGTTGAGAAGACCAAAAACGCTTGTATTTCCGAAGATGATAGATTTTTTAGAAATAAATGTGATGGAAGGTTGTCCAAGCGAATAATGTAGAAGAGATAAACAGGAAATAAGAAAAATTAGTCTGTGAATTTGAAGTTAAACATTGAATGGATGTTGGCCGGTTGAGGCAAGATTTTCAGACTGGTTTGTCAGAGAGCTGTCACATTTCAGATGCCAATTTGGAAGAACGATGCCCCTATTATTCTATATAGAAAGGTCATTCATAAGAAACAGAATGTTAGTGAGACCGAGTGCAGGGAGATTTCATAAGAATGTCATTAATTTACCTGACTGGCCTCTTGAATTGAATGGTGCTTGACAATGGTTTTTGAGGCACCACTCCAGATGTGACTACATTTTTCTGTGTTATCGCAGATATGAGATTTGCAGAGTCAATAGCTGCGTAGAAGGAACGCAACACCAATCACAAAAGGGGGAAACCCTTAGTTTTGATGCAGGGGGTGTCAATATTTGTGATGTGCTAATGCTGAGAGAGAGATTAGAAGTCAAGATAATCCCCAATAGAGATTTGTGATTTGTCTAGAAATCTAAATGTCATCAATGATGTTTTTAAGAGCAGTAGAACCACCTTGTTTTTTTTTTTTTTTTGCAAGAAATAGGACAGGATGAAATTTGCAAATTTCCTGGACCTCATCCTTTAAGGACGAGGTGTTGGATATTCAAAAAGTTGAGGCTGTTTGTGCAGAGCAATATTTCTCAAACTGGAAAGTGGAATGTAGTGGGCTGTCATCAGCAGATCTGTTGATACAGTTTTGAGTCAGTGGAAGGTTATCGCTATACAAGAGGACAAGAGTAGGAGAAAGAGCTCTTGAGGATTTAATTTTGTTCTACAACTTGAGTGTGCAAAACTTGCCCGACAAGCCTTCACATTCTTCATCGTGAATGGCATATCCAACATAGATGTTACTCTTACCATGGTTAAAATAGATGAAATTCTAACTGACTGGGATGTTATTCCAAGTCTTGTAAATAGTGACCACTGTGCTATTGTATTTGATTTGAAGCCACGACAGCAATATAATAATTCACAGCCACACGATCTTAGACGTTTCTCAATGAATACCATTAAATGGAACAAATTCAAAGGTTACCTTCTCACTATTTTCACTACAGATGTTGTGGACGGTTGAAAGGTCATGACAGCAATGGATTTTATAAATTTCGTCCATACCCACCTGTATTTGACAATGGAATATTCAGCCAAAAGAAAGATGAACTTCTGTTCATCTGTTCAGCTTTCTTCAGACTTAAGTAACCTGTGAAAGCAAGTACAACAGGCTAGAAAAGAATTCCAGTGACATGGGTACCTTTCTGTCGAGGATGTTTAGACCTACAGGGAAGCTTACTGTACCCCTCAGGAAAAACTATCAGAAAGCAATTGTCAACTCCAAAGAAAGGTGTTGGTAGTATTTCGTTATGGATATCGGAAACAAGGAACGTGGGGTTTGGTTTACCGGATATCTAGGAACAAAGTGGCTTGTGGGGATGTTTATAACACAGTTAAAGTAGATGGTCAAGAGACTCAAGACTGGATGTTTAAGGTGGATTCAATAATTAACAACCTATTCCCCAAAGATATAGCGAATCTAGATTCACAGGAACAAATGCAAATACATCAGGATAATGAATTTTATGATGGACCATTGGACAATGAACACTTTACACTCCTGGACTTGAGCTCTGCAGTGGCAAAGCTCAATAGCAAGAAATGCCCAGGTGAAATGCACCTGATTGAGAATATAGTCATAGTTAAATTTTTTGAAGTTTTTCCACACATTCTTTTAAATTTGATGAATAAGTGTTTAATGGAAGGAGTAAACACTTATTCCTTGCCAATTGGAAAATAGCTCTACTAAAGATACTTCACAAGCCTGGTAGATCAATATCAAATCTAAGAGCCTACAGACCTATTTTGCTTTTAGCCAACCTGGGGGAGTTGTTTGAGCAAATGTTAGCCCCCCCAGAATCCAAAAAATGCTAGAACATCAGTTATGTTCAGAGACACAATGGCTTCAAGAAGGGGCGGTCGACTGAAGACACCATTAATCTTCTGATCAACTATATGTCCAACTCGCCTGTTAAATATGTACTTGCTGTGTTTGTGGACTTTCAGGACGCATTTGACACTTTATGGTGGGAAAGTGCCCAAAGAGCTTGAGATCTGAAGACTGCGATGCATACATATGTACTGTTATGCGATTGTACTTCAGTGACAGAAATATTAAGGTTGTGGCAAAACATCTTACGTACTGGGCTCAGGTTTCCTGAGGATGCCCCTAAGGATCAGTGTTGGGACCTCTGCTGTGTAATGCTGTGCTGGATCAGTTGTTAATAAGTGAACATATTGGTATCAGTAAGATAGCTTATGCGGATGACTTGGTGATCGTTGCTGATGGCAGCACAAGGAGAACCACTGAAGAAAAAATACAGCCTATCTTGGATGATTTGTTGGCATGGGCTACAGTCAATAAACTGAAAACATCCCCAGTAAAACCAGTTTTACGACTTTTATTAATCATTTTAGTCACAATAGACTGCCAAGAATCCGACTAAATAATACCCAAATCTCCTATGTATCCCAAACTAAGTATTTGGGTATCACCTTAGATGACAAACTCAGTTTTCTGCCTCATGTGTCAAAACTCAGAGACAAAATCTGTTTTTTCACAGCATTTGTGATCAGAGTTTCTAGGAAAGAGTGTTGATTATCGAGGAAAACCTTGATCCTTTACTATAAAAACCATATTCTTGCCTATTATATCATATGCGGCAAGTGTTTAGTACCACAAAGTAAAAAAGGTAAAAGAACTTATGAAACTGAAACTTATCTCCACACAAAGATCAGTTCTTCTGAACTATGAATAATATTCCAAGAACTGTTTCAAATAATGCTCTCCAAGTACTTCACAGTATGATTCCTGTGGATTTATATATTGCTTTCCGGGGTTTGATTTACTATCTAAAAAAAAGGACAGTCTATGACGTTGTTTGGAAGTACAACTGACCCGGCCAGCGACTTTAAAAGGGAGAAGAAAAGAATTTGGAAGGAATTTACTGTTGTATGGCAAAAAAGATGGGATGAGAGCGAATTTGGACTAATAACACTACTGTATATTGCACAAGTGGAATTCTTAACAACCGCTGCAGTTATTGCGTAGTTTTGGCCTTCTATGACAACTTCTTATCTGCTAATTGGGCTAAGTTATTTGACCACACTCAAATAACTTAGCCCAGTTAGTTTCCTGTGGAGCCTGACCCACACTGTACACGTGGGGAATATGAAACGTGGATTCGTGTACTTTTGAACTGTCCATTGTACTCTCAACCTAGAGTGGATTTAATATCTATGGTCCCAAAACCTATTGGAGACCAATTTAAATATCCTAGTTGAAGATCGTGATAACTTTACAGCTCTGCAGACCTTCTCGAGAACTGTCTTTACATTGAGGACTTAGCTAATAACTTCAGCTTCTGCTGGGAATTGACTTCACAAAAAGACAAAAGGTTTATGTGAATTGTTATTGTGTTGATTTTTGTCAATTGTTATTGACAAGATGTCAGCAGATTTGGAAGTTCTAGCAGAAAGACAAGATAGTACTGTTAATTGAATGTGGAAGTGGCCTTTCTTTGAAGAGTATTTCTGTAGTTAAACTTAGTCCATTGTATGTAAACTAATTATATATAGTTTTCTGGATTCTCAGGAATTCTGAGACTCTGAGCACATTTAAAACAAGTGTTGTGTATATCTGTTTATATAATAATTACTGTTTCTTGGTGGTACTGAGGATAATTTGTGGAGTTTTCTCTGCCAGTGATTCACTTTTCATTCATTTCTTCTTTCATTTTATTTAATTATTCGCTCATTCCAATGTAAGGGTAATCTGGAAGCAAGATAACCACTCACCAGTATTGCACTACCTCCGGTGGGTGCAGGACTTGTGCATTCGGAACAAACAGATAAGGTAAACCCGGGCCTAGAGAAGGGCACCAGGTAGCAACTGCCTTGTATTGGTGGTGGTATAATACCCGCACACATGTTTTTAGGCCAACTTCGTAGATGTTCTACGGCTGTACAGATGAACTAGGTTGAAATGGGCTTTTGCTTAGGAGCCACCCTTGATTCTGGGATAAACGTATGCAATGCACCAGGAGGTCATATATAATATAGTATTTTATATATGTATAACGAGAATGTTAATGTATATAAAATTGTATATATATTTTGTAAGTTTTATATATAAATGTAATTGTGTGTACAAATAAATGGAAATAAAAAAAATGTCCACATGAAGGAGACATATGAGAATATGAAATTAATTCTGGAAGCAATGAAGTACAAAGACTACCAATGGCAAATCTGTGGAGACCTGAATGTGATTGCAATACTGTTGGGCATGCAGTTGGCATACACGAAGTACTGCTGTTTCCTGTGTGAATGGGACAGTTGGGCTAAGGACCTCACACTACAACAGAAAAGTCTGGCTTCTAAGGGAAAAATCTGCACACCGGGGGAAAAAAATGTCTAGCACAATCCTCCGGTTGATCGAAGCAAAATTCTTCTACCCCCTTTACACATCAAACTGGGACTCGTGAAGAACTTTGTTAAGGGGATGAACCAGGATGGAGAAGCTTTCAAGTACCTGAGAGGACAATTTCCACTGTTGAGTGATGCTAAGGTTAAGGAGGGAATCTTTCTTGGTCTGCAAATTCATCAACTTTTAAAGAATGAAAACTTTGAGCGAGTCCTCCTAATGAGAATGCAGCTTGGGAAGCCTTTAAAGTGTTGTGCATGACTTCCTGGGAAACCGAAGAGCTGGAAACACTGTTGAGACTGTGAACAACCTTCTAGAAAAGTATCATCAATTAGGCTGCAACATGTCATGTCACTGAAAATCCACTTTCTCAACTCTCATCTGGACTTCTTACCAGACAACTGTGGTGCAGTGAGTGACAAGCACGGTGAACGATTCTACCAAGACATTTCAGCAATGGAAAGAAGATATCAGGGTAGGTGGAACACTTCTATGCTTGCTGACTACTGTTGGACAGTAACAAGAGATGCCCCGGAAGTGGAATACAAGTGACAAGCAAAAAGAAGGTGCTGTCGTGAATAGGCCACATTTTGAGAAAGTACTTTCGGTTCCTGTGCAGTTTTCTTGTTTTTTTTTTTACATTTTAATTAGAAACAACTATGATTTTTGTTGTATCAAGAAAATGTAAATATGAGATTGTTTTAATATTACTTTTCACTCTTGACTACTACTGAAATTACTATATTCTTAGACAATAGCAAAAGTACTGTATCTCAAAAACTGGAGCTAATAAAAAATTTCTGAAGTCATATTCGTTTTTCTCAACCCAAAATTAGTAAAGTGTGCCTATTTTAAGAAAAGAAACATTCAAAGAATTTTTTGTTGAACAGTGTAATGATTTTTTGCTATGCCAAATAAAATTTAAATTATGAGAAATCGCTAATGGAAAGAATTGTCAAAGAAAAGTGTACTTCAATAGAAGAGTCTGAAACAGAAAATAATATGAACAAAGAAATGGAAAATTCGGAACTTGGAGAATTAGAAGCAGATCTAAAAACAGAGTTAGCGAGAGATATATCCATTTCAACAGCAAAAGCAGGGCCAATCCAATCAAATAAGGTATTTTCATTGTTAAGAAGTTAGATCAGTTATAGATCAATTCAGCGACATGTACACTGACAGTGCATCTAATAAAATGTAAAAATTTTATTAGATGCACTGCTAACAATTGGACCTACTTCAATCCAAAATGAAAGAAATTTTTCTACTTTGAGCTTATTTGTAACTAAGCAAAGATTCAGGCTTTCTGACAAAGCAATTAATACACTGTGTTTTATAAAATTTCATTTTAACAATAATTGTAAATGTTTCTCGCTTTACGAGTTTTTTTTTTTTTTTTTTTAAGTATCAAGTATCATCAAAATTGAAAATATGAACATTAATTGCAAAAAACGAATGTTAAATATTCATAAATACCACATTTCAAACCATGCACGTATATGGTGTACCCCGCTGTACGATATTAATCTGTTACCATCGTATTGCGAAAATATCGTAATGTGAACCCAATACATTATTTTTTGGTAATTCATTCTACAACCTCGGAAGTTCAAATTTTCGCTCTATAACTCCCTCTAAAGGTTGTTTTTATTGTTATCATATGTTATAAGAACAAATTTTGAACGGCTTTGTGATATTTTTATAAAGCACATTTCTGGAGGTAACGGCCATAAAACAATAAAAACAATTTGCACTTTCCAGTTTATTGGGCTTTTCTGTTACTGCAAGCAATTATAAACGGGTAGTAAACTCCATGTTATTGCATTTGTGAAAATACCGATAGCTGGAATTGTGTGGGTTTTTATGTTATTATGATGAAATGTATTTGCCCTTTACTGAAATCTTCAATTATATAAAAAACATAAATAAATTTTCAGAATCTTCTCTTCATTCCCTTTTTTTTTTTTTTTTTAAAGCTTCGTAAACTTGTTACTCTGCGCAAATAGTATTAGTTGCAATTTCTGCATTCCGTTAAAAAATGCTTATGCGTGCTATTGAAATTTATAAAGAAAAGAGAAGATTATCTTGGAAATAAATGCCTCTTGAAGCATTTTTGAAGATGACTACTTGTACAACAAACCAATGAGTGCCGAACCAATAATGAGTGGTCGACGAGTCGATAATGATGAAGAATAAATACTTTAACATTTGTAAGTCATAAATAATTTCTCTATTATTCTAATTTGCTTGATTTTACAAGCTACGTTTTCATTTCTTTTGATAAATCAATCATGTTTAAACATAAACTAATTAGCTAACTAATTTCATTGTTGATAACATAACCCCTATTTTTAACATCATGTTTATGGGAAATAAATTCCTGCTCTACGAGTTTTCATTTTATGAGCGCACGTGCGCGCTAGGAACGAATTAACTCGTAAAGTCGAGAACTACCTGTATTTGTTTTGTTTCAGTATTAGTATCTACTTAGGATTGCTTTTATGCTAATCTCAGATTAGTGTTTTCGAATCAAAGTTTAGAATAATGTTGCCTATCATATGCTGTGCCAATATAATAAAATTTTCTGTTTACATTCATCAAACTATTAGTCATATTTTTTTTATATCTAATTCTCCGTAAATTTTAGTTTTTTACTTATACACCACAATGTACAGTTCATTAGTATAGTGTTTTATGACAATAATAAAGACAAACGTTCTTATCTGAGAGATAGCAAACATTTAATCAATAAAATAAATTTTCGAGAATTCTTGGGAACCACAATTCCCATTGCTAGTTTCTGAAGATTAAAAAAATGTTGGGAATTTTGAAACCCTGCCCTGGCTAATTGGGATGTTTGGTGGCAGAAGACAGAGGGTGTTTATAAATGGAGACTGCTCCTAATGCCACTGCTGGGGCTGCTTACTCTTTTCAGTAATTATTAAAACTTCTGATTGTTAAAATTATTGTAAAGGCAATCGTAAACAGGCCAAGCAAGCTGTCAGTTCTAGGCATTATATATTCTTACTTACTTTGAGGTTAACTACTTTTAGATGTGTTGAAAAATGTTATGGTCAAATTTATTATACCACGTTTTTTTTTTTTTTTTTTTAATTAGTAATGGCCGCATGGTGCAAGAAAGCCTATGGCTTATGCTGCACCAACCAAAAAAAAAAAAAAAAAACCCCGAGTAAAACAATGATAAAATATAACATAAAATAAATAAATAATAATAATCAATAAAAGAAAAGGAAATTAAACCTATCATCCTATGCGCTTCCCTCACCCGAAGGTACTATCCAGATAACCTTTGAACTTCCCCAAACTGTCAGCCTCTACCACCCATGTAGGCAACTTATTCCAGTAATTTATAACTCGCTGGCTAAAATAAAACTTCCTGCAGTCCAATCTAAACATTTCCCCCTGTAACTTGAATTTATGTCCCCTAGTTCTAGCATCATTTATAATCTCGAAAATTTCGTCCTCATTCATTTTACTGATGCCTCTCAGAGCCTTAAACACCTCAATCAAATCTCCTGTAAGGTGTCTAGTTTTCAAACTCTGCAACCCACATATTCGAAGTCTTTCTTCATAAGGACGCCCTTTTGCCGATCTCACCAGGCGAGTTACCCGTCTTTGCATCCTTTCAAGAAGCTCAATGTCTTTCTTTAGGTGCGGTCTCCATACTTGAACACAGTATTTCAAGCGTGGTCTAACAGAAGCCTTATATAATGGGATTATCACGTCCCTATCTCTACTTGCAAAAGTTCGATAGATCATCGATAGGACACCATGGGCCTTCCTTGCAACCTGTTTATAATGCTCAGAGAATTTCATGTCTACCCGTTACGTAACACCCAAGTTCCTTTCTTCCAGTACTGGGTTTAGTTGAACTCCACCAAGTGAATAAGTTATTTTGGGATTACTGTTTCCCAGGTGTAATACTTTACACTTTGTTGGATTAAAGCATAGCTGCCATTTTTCTGACCATTCCTGAAGTCTATCTAGGTCTCTCTGAAGAAGCTTAGCTTGACAGTGATCGTTAACTACTCTACCAATTTTAACATCATCTTCAAATTTAGACATCACGCCCTCTATCCCTTCATCGATGTTGTATATGAAAATTAAAAACAACAGTGGGCCTAATATTGATCCTTGGGGAACCGCACTTCTTACATCAACCCAATCTGAGGAATAGCCATTTATCACAACCCTCTGCCTCCTGCCCTGAAGCCATCCTGCTATCCATCTAAGGACTTTCCAGTGATTCCAACCAGTTCCAGCTTATAAAGCAACCGCTCATGTGGAACTAAAAGCTTTGCTCAAATCTAAATAAACAATGTCGAAATTATTCCCTAAATCCAGCTCGTGAGCTTCCCTTTACAAAATCATGCTGAGTATCCTTAAGAATTTCAGTTCTATCCAAATGAACCTGAATTCCACCCTTGATTATTGCCTCCATGATTTTCCCTACCACTGAAGTCAGACTGACAGGTCGATAATTTCCCACTTCACTATTAGAGCCACCCTTATGTATGGGAGATACATTGGCACTTTTCCAAACCAACGGAATCTCCCCAGAGTCTAGTGATGCTCGTATAATTAGCCTCAATGGTTCAATGCACTCGCTTGCCGCCTCCCTTAAGATTATAGGGTATATTCCATCAACTCCAGGAGCCTTACTGGCCTGTATGCTCGAAAGTTTTTTCATTAAATAATCTTGCAAAATTTCAATATCATTAATTACATATTTTTCAACATCGCTCCCACAATTTCCCATTGCCACAAAAGGTTTTTCATTTGTAAATTTCGATGCAAAATAACTGTTGAGTTCATCCGCAACGGCAGCTGGTGTATTTAATACTACCCCCTTTCCCTTACGTAAAAGTCCAATCTGGTTAGTCCTGCATTTATATATGTGAAGAATTCCTTATTCCCCTCTTTGCTCTGCTTGCTAGTGCTTTCTCATAAACTGCCTTTGCTTGTCGAACCTTTTCTGTGGCTCTATTACAGATCATCTTCTAGCTGTTATAGGTTTCAGTACTTTTTATTGCTTTGTAACTTTTCTTCCATGCCACCTTTTTCTGCTCAAGTAATGTGGCAACTTCACTATTCATCCAACTTGGAACGCTCCTCGTAGAGTATTTTTTAAATGGTAAATATGCATTCAAGACGTCTGTGATTAAAACTTCCACTAAAAGAAGTGGAAGTTTTTTAAACTTCCACTTCAGCTTTGGTATTTCTTCACCATATCAGATTAAACCAGAAGGGTGATTTTGATTTAGTCATAAGCATTTGTACTGCCAAGGTCAAAGTGTGTAAAAGAAGAATGGAAGATGCTATCCTTTCATTTGTCGTAGAAGTAATTTATTGCTGCATGTGACTACATGGTTCACAAGTTCCTACTAAAACATGATGTTTTTACTAAATGTCAAGGTAGCCCAAATTCCATCAGTTGCCAGTGCATCATTTTTATATTTTTGTAGTTACGTTACCAATACTTCTTGGTGTTGTTAAAGATAAAGAAGTAGATGATGCAATAGATTCTTTGATGCATCATTCCTGTCAGTTTCCATCTGAAAACTTAGCAGATGCTATTGTGAAAGAAAATAATTGATTTACTGTGGTCCTTTTTTGGGAACCGATAAGTGCACAAGGAATCTTGAAATGGCATTTTAACAGTTCATTGTGGCAAAAAAAAAAAAAGAAAAAAGAAAAAAAACTATTGGAGAATATCAGCCAAACGAGAGAAGTAAAACAGTGTTAACTTTTCTCTTTTTGGCAAAGGTTTTGGAAATAGACTTGGCAGCTGATGGAATTTTTGGAGTATTCTGGACTTACAAAGCCTCCTGTTTTTTTGGAAAATCTTGTTTTCTTTCAGGTTTTTTTTTTTTTTTTTTTTTTTTTCAAAAAAAATATCTATTTTGCCTAAAAATGTCCTGTTTTTATTGCTTAAAATTGCTTCATCTGTAGAGTTTTTAGAGTCAAAAGTTGGCAGCTGTGTAAATGGCTTAATCATACTTCTGCAACTTGTGCTTTAAAAAGCAATCTCTGAAGAAAAAATTATATATGTATGTATGTGTATATATATATATATATATATTGGGATTATGGCATAAATGAAGGTATTGGCTCCTACGTTAATGCTATTGTCTGGAAACAATTAGACTTATTTATACATTATCATTTTTAAATTATGGTACTACTTGGGAGCATCAGGTTTGCAATGGGTATGTATAATGCATTCCTTTAGTATGGCTATGTCTGCTCAAAGCCCCTGAGTAAGTAGCAGAGGTATGGCCATGAGGAAGAATGTTAATTTTCACTAACATTTGCTAATTTTCTCCAATTCCTCCAGTTTTCTTTAAAATTTCATTAAAATTGCATTAATTTTGTTGTGTTTATATATATAACTAGTGGTTTGGTTGGGGTCACTACAAACCTGATGCTCCCAAGTAGTACCATAATTTAAAAATAATAATGTATAAATAAATTAAGTATATATATATATATATATATATATATATATATATATATACACAGTAAACCCCCGCTATTCGCGGGGGTTACGTTCCTGAGAAATGCCGCGAATACTGAGTATTGGCTCCCATTGTAATAAAGGGTTCCATTCCAAAGTATGAAATATATAAGAAAAACTAGTCTAAAATTTTGTCTATGTATGTATTATATGTACCTTCATAATATGACTATGTACACAGACAGTACATAGTGAAATGCAAGCATAAGGCATCAAAATGAAAATAAGAAACAATTTAATATTAAATGTAATATTTATTAGAAATTTCAAACAAATCTTTCAATCAAGCGCCTTTGGTATAGCTTAAAAACTTATCCCGCCAGTTCTATCAACAGTTTCGCTAAAGTGTTGATAAAGGTGTTTTGCTCTTTCACGAATGATGAGTGAACTTAACGGAATTATATTTTGAGTTCTGTCTTCTATCCACAGATTTAAAGCTTTTTCCATTTTTTTAAATTTAAAATCACGAGTTACAGAGCAAGGTTTTGAAGCAATTAGTGCCTTTTCACGGACACTACGGCTGATTTTTTCTTCCGATTTCTTGATTGATCGTACCGTTGACTCATTGATTTTATAATGTTTTGCCACTGAGGAGACACTTTCACCATTAGAAATTTTGTCTAATAACTCAATTTTATTCGCTAATGTCATCACCTTCTTTGATCTTTTCACATTTCCCTTGTTATTCGTAGCCATATTTTTGTACGGGTTAGAAAGAACTTGTCCACAATAAAGTCACTTTCTTCCATTAACATACTCGAAAAAGTCTGTTTTACACTGCAAAACGGTAGATTTATCACTTTTGTAAGGCATATCAATTTATAAATTGATAAATTTATTCAATTTATAAGCATATAAATTAAAAGCAAACGACGAAACCCATGACAAGCGCATAGCACATACTGAACAAGGATTAGCCAGAAACATCCACGCTTGCAATTTTGTCACCCCTTTCTCCCCCACCCACTGAGTGCTGTTTTGACTGGAAAAGATGATTTTAGCCACGCCCATGTTTTTTTATGGCGGAAAATGTTCACGGCGATTTAAAATTCACATTTTTTTAGGTTTCATTTTATATTAAATCAGCGATTGCGAATACAGATACCGTGAATAGCGGGGGTTTACTGTATATATTTTTATTATTATTATTATTATTGTTGTTGTTTTTTTCTTTGGGTATTACTCCATCCAACTTGTGTGTTTACGGGCAGATTTGCATTTTATTGCTGGTTCTAGAATGCAATGCAGGCAGGGTGGAACTCTACACCCTCTACCTTGATATAGGCCTCAAATAAAGAGTACTTTAAAAGTTGCTGCAATGACTGATTGGAATTTAACCGAGACCTCTCCAAATGAGTACCTGATAGTGATGTATTATGCAGGTTAGGCTGCCATGAAGGGCTAAAACCTTCAGAAAATAACTGCCATTTTTATATTTTTCCCTGTAGCTTTCAATATGGCAGTTCTAATTTGACCTATACCTGCAAACCTTTCCATATTGATATTTTCTTCAAACTTTTTTAATTCTGTTTGAAATAGTATCCTACATTTTTTTAATTTCAGTCTTTGTCATTTTCAGTGATATGTTCAGATGTTCATCTCTTTATTTTAACAAATCATCAGAGAATTTATTTTGTAATTCTGAAATATCCTTTCTTCTGTTGTATATTTTCCATTGAATTTTTTTTATATTCTGTTTCATCAATTTTGATTACCATAGTTATGTTTTTTCTCTCTTTTGAGATTTTTAACTAATTATTTTCCAACAACTTCTGATAGTTGTTTTTCACGTGTCCCAAAATCTGCCCAAGATTTTTTTCTTAGGCATGTATTTTAGTCCTCTTGCACTGTTCTTTATTATTTCAATAAGGATTCATTAGACATATTTGATGTTTTTTCTAAATCAGTTTCCTAGAAATTAATCACTTTTTTTTAGCTTAAACTTTTGTTCATTTAATTTTATTAATTACTTAAATTTTGGTATAACGTTCAGCCAACTACAGTCTTACAAAGAGGAAATGAAATTAAGAAAGAAAAGACACCTTTCCTTTTATTGTTCTTTATCGCTAAACCTCACTAACACTGATTGGTCATGAGTGGCATTACTCCTGCCTCCCAATGGAGCAGCTATTAATCTGAGTTCAGAGATTAGCCCTCTGGGCCAATGGATTTCACGACTTTTCCAACAATGGAGTCGACATTGCCCTCATCAGAAAGAGCCGGGTTTTTTTTTTTTTTTTTTCCAAAAGGGTAAAGAAAAGGATTTTGCTTTCTTAAAAGTGACTACAATAGAAAATTAAATGATTTTTAAATTATTTCTATTGGGACCAAATGATGTTACCAACTGGAAATTGTAAATGGGTAGCATTCAGGAAAATGATCAAAGAAGCTACTATGCTTTTTATACCAGCTGAGAGATAGTATTCATGATTTTAGGCTTAAATTACAAAAAAGTACAAACTAGTCTGTGGTCCAATGATAAAGGAGGTTAAGTTATGAAAAGTCTGGCTAAGAATGTGAAGGAAAGTAATAGGACACTCTTTGTTTATGTTTAACACCAGAAGGAGAAGGGTAAACCACATTGGTCCATCAGATATGAGTGACATAACTACTGATGATCCTGGTTCATGTTGCTGATAAACTGGATAATTATTTTGTATCTACATTCTCGCATGGAGAAATTTTTAGGGAAGGCGATAATAGAAATACATTAATTATAACTGGGAATTAAATGATTTTGTGATAACTGAAAGGAATATGGAAGAGAAGTTTTTAAAGCTGAAAGTAAATAAGCCACATGGTTGATCAATTTATTCCAGTTATACTAAAGGAATCAACAAAGCATGAGTACATCTTTGGCCATCATTATGAGAGGCATTATTGGGGTTGGGTGTAGTTTATACAGATAGGAGATATGCAAGATTCTCCCATTTCACAAATGGTGAGGTCCTATAAGCATGACCTCTTTTCCAGGTAGAATATTGGAAGCAGTGATTAAAGAAGTAATGCAGGATCGTCTTGACAGGAATGCAGTTATATGATAACACAGCATGAATTTGTCAAAGGGAAGGATCTTTTCTGATCTAATTAGCTACTGTGATGCAGTAACAAAGGAACTGGATGGAAAATATTATTTTGACATCACATACTTAGATTTTAGAAAAGTATTTGATACTGTTCTGTATAAAGTACTTTTGCACCAATCTATCTGTACTAACATATAGATTAGTGCAAAAGCATCATTTTAATGTAGCCATCTACCAAAATATTTGGTAGATGGCTATGTTAAAATGATTATTTTAACATAGACTAGAATAACAATAAAATGAATTCTACCTCGTAGCATGACTTTGCCCTTAAATATTTTACAGTACTACTGTACATATTGGAGCAGTGTGGAATTGGGGACAAACTACTGTTATGGATAAGAGATGGTCAAGAGACTGAGAGTAATAATTAATGTCCATTACTCTTGAGGGTCTAATGTTATTAATGGAGTCCCTTGGAGTTTGGTGCACAGCCCCTTATTGTTTTCAGAATTTATTAACATTACTGATATAATTACATCACATTTAATGTCTAAGTTTACCAGTGATACAAAGATTGGCTAGTTGGTTGATGACAAATCAGGGTATGCTACTGCAAGACCTAGAGAAATTGGGCAGATGGGTCAAGGAGTGACATACTGTTTTGTAGTACCCTCGAAGAAGATGTCTCAAGGTGGTAGATAACAAAAAACACCTAGGATAATTGTACTGTTTGACATGTTCTCTGAGCAGTGCAGACAAGCTGCTAGGACCGTTTTTGGTGGGGTTCTGGCAATGATATAGGAATTTTGCTAAAAGGTTTTAAATGGATTGAGGAAACAATGTTAATTGACATCCTTACTCCTTCTTAGATGATGCAAATAAAGATACACAAATTTAAACTGAAAAAGGATGGTTGCAGGATAGATATACAAAAATTTGCTTTCAACTGGAAAGTAATTGACTGTTGAACAAACTTCCACCTGGTGTTGTGAATGTTTGAACAAGTTTGAATCAAAACAAAGAAGAGGCAAGCAAATTATTAGAGAGTATGGATAGTTGATGCGGGTTTCCTTGATATTTTTATTTTAATTTTTTATTTATTTGGGGTTTTTTTTTTTGGGCTGCTGCTTCCTTGCATCACTTGTCATTACTAATGTTAGTCCCTCATGTCGAATTCATTCATATGTACCGAACCTACCACTTGTTACCGTTATCAAACTTATGCAGGAAGCATGTAAAAGTGATGCGATCTACCTTTTCTGTTAGTCCAACAGATATAGCCAATCAGAGTGAACTGCCACCTTTCTGTCTCCAAACTGTAAAGACTTTTATCTGGCATTCTCTAATATGCACATGATTTATGGAAACTTGGTTTTTTAAAACATCTAGAATTAAAAAGCTGGAAATAAAGTAATCTTCAAGTAAGAAAAGACATCTAGTCAAATGTGCTTGCATGCTTCTATGCATCTACCGTCAAAGGCTACACAACAATTTCTACTCAAGCAGATGTTTCTGTTTCTCCAAATGTCTCTGTTGCTATCTGACCTGATCGCTACTCTCTTTCCAAGAATGTTCATACAAAGTTGATGAGAACATGCACATCCCAACAGTACTTGATAAACAGCAGATCTTACAGGAGCCAACCAAAATAAAGCATAGTGTCACTAATGGAAAAAAGGCAGTTGCATTTCACCAATATGGGAATAGCAACCATCATATGGATTAAAATGATACAATACTTATTCTCTGTACTGAACATGACCTCATTTCCTGAAAAAGGATAAACAGAAACAGGGCTGATATAAAACTTCTTCTAAAACACAGTCATATCACACAGAAAATTCCAAAACAATAATGCAGACTTTGATGCATTGGAATTGCCAAAGTTTGCACAGCAATGCAAATGAGCTAGGAGATTTAATTCAACAACATGAGGAGTTTGCCTGCAGGATCCCTACCTACCCAAACTCCTAGATATCCTCAAGTTTCAGAACTACACTATTTATAGATGCAATAGAAGTGCTGAATCACCATCTTGAGTGCCATATTGATATGTCACATATCTCCTTCAGACAGCTTGCTTTTCTAAACCTTAAGAGTAGTGGCAGTAGGCATTGTAATTGGAATTACTCCAAACTTGGCCTCTATAAATATTCACCAAATTTGTCATGTCCACATACTGGTCACCATCTATTGTGGGAACCCATTACATGGAAGTCAGGGGTCACATAATAGAATCAGTACTTTGATTCTATTATTGTCAATGTTGTTAATGCTTTAGTCATTCTTCTACAACCTGTGCTTTGGTAAACAACCTCAGAAAAAAAAACACACACACACAGACACACACAGTGATCACCGAATTACAACCGCCCCACAGCCAACTATCATACTAGGCTGAATGCATCGATTCTCGTCTAATTACCGAAGTTAAGCAGTGTTAGGCCTGGTTACTACTTGGGAGGTGACAACCACGCCATCCATAATTGACAGTGCCGCATAGCTTTCACTATAAAAAGCTGAACAGCTTTGAAACAGCTAAGCAGTTGTAATTTGCATATGGTTGTGCAAGATAAAGTAATTAAGTGACAGTTATGGGGTGAGATAAAGATTCCATTGAGTTTGAGAAGGCATGATTGTGGAAGCTCATGCATCAGGTGCTTAGTCAGATTCTGTCAGTCTCATCAGTTACTCACAGTCCACTCTAGTTAAGGTATAGAAAGAACAGCGTTGAACAGGTCAAACCACCATCTGCTGACAGAACTGCAAAGGATTATGCGAGGTGGGTGTTCATGGTGAGCAAAGGGTGCAGTGCGTTCAACAGCAGGTCACTGTGTGACAGTAGACATTACAATGCAATATGGGGAATGCAAGAACAACATCCGAAATGACAATGTGCTGCACACTCAGAAGTATAGGGTTCCATATCATATGACCACTGATCATCTTCAACGGCAAATGCTGTGGTAGTTGAACACTAGAGGACTGGAAACGAGTGTGCTGATTGGATGAGTCCAAATATGTGGTGCAACATGCTAATGGATGCCTTCATTGTTTGGCGCAAGCAACATAAGTCCGTGGACCCATTGTGCATGGTACCCACTGTCCAGATTTTTTTTTTTTTTTTTTTTATTATGAGAACTCCAAACACGAGAGGTATTGGAACCTATAGTACTTAGTACTGTGCTTGGGTTGGAGGTTGAGAAGACGAAAGAAGATATTTATTGACATTGGACTTGAACTTTTATAGACTGTAATTTTCAGGAAATACATATGAAGGAAAGTTGTTCCAGAAAACAGCAGTTCAATGAATAAATGAGGAAGATGAAAAGTTGGTTCTGTGCATTTGAAGTTGGACAGTAAATGGATGTTGGCTAGTGGTGGCATGTGTTTGGACTGTTTTGAAAGAGAGAGAGAGAGAGAGAGAGAGCGGGAATTATAGAAGCCGATTCCGAAGAACAGTGCCCATGGAAGTACCTGTAGAAATGGCATGCAGCAGAAACATATGTCTATGAGACAGCGAGTGGAGAGACTCTGTTAGAGATGAGCCATTAATTAACCTAACTGCCTCTTCTGAATGGAATCTAGGGGCCTGAGAGAGGTTTTGGGGGCACCGCCCCAGATGTGAGAACAGTATTCCATGGTAGGGTGGATTTGTACAGAGTGTACAGCTGTTTGGAAGAAAAGTAACGCCGAGAAAGTGAAAGAGAAAACAAAGTTTGTTAGATGCAGAGGAAGTGATATTTGTAATGTGCCTGTGCCAAGAGAGATTAGACATCAGGGTAATCCTCAAAAGAGAAATATCATTTTGCCTAGAAATCAGAGTGTCACCAAAGGTAAGCATAGGAGCAGAAGAATCCTTTTTTGAGAGATAATACAAAACTGAGTTTTAGGATTGAAATCAACTAAATTGTCTTTGCCCCACTGGAGAATTACCTGCAGATCAGCATTTAAGGAATTGGTAGCAGATATTTGAAAAGTTGAAGCTGATTGAGCAGTGCAAGGTTTCTCAAACTGGAAAGTGGAATGCAATGTGCTATCATCGGCAAAACTATGGATAGGGTTTCCAATCAATGGAAGAAGGTCATTAATATACAAGAGGAAAAGAGTGGGTTAAAGAACTGAACCTTGGAGGACACCAGCATTAGTGGAGAAGTTAGAAGACAGAGAGCCATCTACCATTACGCTCAGCGAGTGATCAGAGAGAAAACTGGATAACCAATTACAAAAAACAGTTGGCAAACCATAAGACGGAAGCTTGTTTTGAAGACCGTTATGCCAAACACGATCGAAAGCCTTTGAGATATCAAGAGCAACTGCTTGTGTTTCACCAAACTTTTCCATTGAATTTGTCCATAAATGAGTAACATAAGCCAGAATATCACCAGTGGATCGACACCAGCGGAATCCATACTGGCGATCATTGATCAGACGGAAGGTTTCTAGGTAGTTTAAAAGTTAGCAGTTAATTGATTTCTTCAGAGAGTGTAGAAGTAATTGCAATGGGACGATAATTGAATGGGAGGGATTTGTCACCCTTTTTAGGAACTGGCTGGATATGAACAAATTTCAAAGCAGAAGGAAAAACACCTTTGGAACAAGAAAGTGGAAAATGCGGCAAAGAACAGGAGTAAGTTTAGGAACACTGGTTTTGAGAACAAGTGGAGAAATACCATCAGGACCTGCAGCTTTCTTAGCATCAATATTCGTCAAAATCCTTCTGATATCCTTTTGACGGAAGACTACAGGAGGCATTTAATGGGGTGTGCTAGGAATGGTGGGAGGTGTTTTACCAAGATCATTAATACACGAGTTGGAAGGAAAATGGGATGCTAGCAGGTCAACTTTATCCTTGGCCAGAGTGATAACAGAACCATCTGGTTTTGACAGAGGTGGGAGCAGAGATGGGCAAAAGTTGCGGCCAGTAGCTTTGGCAAGAGACCTGAATGCTCGGCTTCCATTAGTGGAAAAAGGAAGTTTTCTACTCTTACCCTGTTCAAAATCTAGTTTGGACTGATTAATAACTGCTTTACAATTGTTGCAAGCTTTGGTGTAGGCAGAAAATAACAAACTGAAGAATTGGAAACAAGTCAATTACAATATGCAACGTTCTTCTCTTGAACAGCCTTAGCACATTTATTGGAAAACCAGGGTTTTAAAGGACGAGATTTTAAAGTGGATTGTGGAATAAAGGATTCCATTCCTACAAGAATAATTTCACTGACATGATCTGAGCAAACGTTGACATCAGAAGTTTTGAAACAGTAATCCAACCAAGGAAAAGAAGAAAAGAAATCTCGTAGGTCATCCCATTTTGCATTCTTGTAATGCCAAACAATACGGGTTTGGGAATAGCCATGAGATAATGGGTCCATTGAAGAAGAGACAGTCATCAAGTTGTAATCTGAGGTGCCTAAAGCACCACAAACCGTGTACTTAGAGGGGTTGTTTGTGAGAAAAAGATCAAGTGTGTTGGCTGTATGGTTAGGATTGTCTGGTATTCTTGTAGGTAAATGAACAATCTCTGCAAGATTATTAGTAATTGCAAAAGCCTCGGCATCTCGACCAGCTGGGTCGGTGCGACTAGAAAACGGAAGTCAGCTGGAGTTGTGAACATTAAAATCACCAAGGAAAATTATCTCACTGTTAGGAAAGTTGGACTGGAGAAATCAAAGCTCCAAGCGATTAGTGGAGTTGGGAGAATGGTAGAGACAACGGATGAATTTGACACAATGAGGTAGAGAGGTTTTAAGCCTGAGAAGATCGAAAAGAGGAGATTCCAAATTATCAAGTCTCTGACAGGGAATATTGGAATGGACATATGCACAAGTACCACCTTGAGGTGAAAGGAATCATACAGCGAATAATTTGGGCAATTGAGATGAGCAGTAGTTGAATCAACCAATAACTGAGATTCTGTCAGAAATAGTACATGGGGTTTGGCAGACTGCGAGTGGAAATGGACGTTATTGAGATTAGAATTGAGACCACGTATATTTGTGAAGTGAACTAGGAAGTGTTTGGGAGGGTTAGATCTTTTTGCAGATAAGCTTACTCTATTAGTTTGACAATTCATGGTATATTCAATAGTAAGAAAAGGTGGAGGGAAAATGCTGTATGAAGTAATGAAATTTTTGGATATGGCATACACATGGTAAGAATATACCCTTATCTTTGACATAATGTGGCTTTGACAATGCCCCCCACCCCCGCTTCATGCACACTACTCCCTCCAGTCACTATCTGGCAGAGTGGTGCTTCATAGCCAGGTGGGCAGATGCAGCAGTGCATAGCACACGCTTCTTGATTAGACCAGTGTTTTACATGGTTTGATCCCATGACCACCAAATACAGAGGATGCAGAAAGGTCAGGGAATGACCATCGCATATCTCCGGAGCAATATGGCCTTAGTTGCTAATGCTCCTAAAAAAAAAAAACCAAATAACAATCTGGCAGAGTAGAGGTAGCAAGATTATACACTCGTTGATTTGGAAGCCTCCTAAAGAGTTACCAATAGGTTCGGTCCGGTGTACTAACTAGCGGCCAGCCTGCGAACACGTTTAAAGCTGCACCCTCGAAATGTAAGGAAGATTGGATCTCGCCATGATGTTCATCATAACCTCAAAAGTCATCAGTCATACTGCATGATGGAAGAGATGGGAAGGGTTGATTGGAACTTAGCTCTGTAGACTCAACATGGGTTCCACAACTTCAAGCCTCCAAAGAGCAAAGTGGTGGTATTGCACCGGTTGATGAGAGTCATCTACCACCTAGTATTGCCTTGTAACACAGAGGGGCAGCATTCCTCCTTGTGGTGTGGGCTCTACACCTCGGTTCACACCTGGATGGTCACTCCACGGTCTGCTTGTGCATGAAGGTTATACCCCAGAATTACTAACAGTCCCACCATCGTGAAGGTGCAAGCACAGGGTTTGGTTCTCACAGGCCATCCGCACTTCTCCAAAATTGGGTCCACTTGATTTGAATGTCACCCACATATCAGTTCCATCATCCTTTTAGACTCCCAGGTAGCAAGTACAGCTTGTCTGGCATATCTGAGAGAATGTCTGTGACAACCTCAAGGAACAGTGGTGGTGGTGGCTGCTTAAAATGGGGCCTGTTTTGCTGGAAAGTACTAGAACCCCTGGCGTGTATGGACGAGTATTTCACTGGTCATGCATACCAGGAGCTCTTACGAGACTACTTGCATCCTGCCATGTTGCATTTTTTCCCAGACAAAACTGGCATCTTCCAAGACACTAATGTCCTAGTGAAGTGGTTCGAGGAACACAGTGAAGAGATCCCCATCTTGATTGGCCTGCATATTTGCCTAAACTCAATCCATCTGAACACCTGTGGGATGATGTGGAATGAGAAATGAAGCTTATGGAAATGCAATTATCATCTATTCCATCAACTTCTTCACTGCTGTGTGGCTCACTCAATACTGACCATTCCATATTTCGAGCGCTTCTTGATTAGACTGGGGTTCGAGCCCGTCACCACCAAATATGGAGGATGCTGAAAGGTCAGGGAATGACCACCGCACCGGAGCAATATGGCCTTAGTTGCTAATGCTCCTAAAAACCAAATAAAAACAACAACAACATCCATATTTCGAGAAAGAAAGAGAGAGAGAGAGCATATTAAGAAGTTTAGAGCAGAGGTAGTGCCTATAGGTAAGACGGCAGTGGTTTGGGATCCCATGTTTAATAGCCTAAACTGGTTTTTCATGCCAGGACAACATTTGTAGAAAAAAAGGAGAAATTTACCTCAAATAATAAGTAGAACACGTATGATACTCTCCAGAAATTAAAACAAATAAAAGATTAACGCAAAAAGATTACAATAAAAAATCAATTGAAAACAATTTAAAAATTAAATAAAATTGATGTTTTTTGAAATTTTAATTATTTTTTGAATTGTTTTCAATTGATTTTTTACTGTAATCTTTTTGCATCAATCTTTTATTCATTTTAATTTCTGGAGGGTTATCATATGGAAGTGTTTACGTATCATATTGAGGTAAGTTTTTCTTATTCTTCTGCAAATATTGTTATCAACGTAGAACGTATTTAACATCATAGCTCTGTTATATACTATCATACCAGCACAACATGCAAATCAGTATATGAACACACACAGTTGGAGGGCAGTAATACCAATATGCTCTCAGTGATCGTTGAATTATGACTCCTACCTGATACCATATTGGCCCATTATTCACACAGATGACAGCTGCTATTTGCCTAGGCATTGACTTCACTAGATGTCTGAAGACATTCATAGGGATCTGCAGCCATGCTGCCTGCAAGGCTTTCCTTAGTGCAGAATAAATGATAGTTGCATTTCCATATGCCTTACTTCCCATTCCCAAATATCCCACAGGTGTTCAGTTGGATTGAGGTTAGGCAAATTGGGAGACTAATCGAGCCCACAAAAATGGGGTCTTGGAAGATCCCATTTTTGTCTGGGGGAAAAATGCAACATGGCAGGATGCACGTAGTCTCATAAGAGCTGCTGGTAGACCTCATCAGGGAAACATTGGTTCAGATGCACCAAGGTCTTCTAATTCTTGCCAGGAAAACATGCACTATTTTAATCAATGACTGCCATCTGGATAGTAGTTACCATGCATGATGGGTCCACAGACCCATCTTGCATGGTTGCTTGCGTTGCACACACAAAGGCATCCATCAGCATGTTGCACCACATATTTGGACTCATCCGACCAGCACACTTGTTTACAGTTCTCCAGTGTTTAACCACCACAGCATTTGCAATCAAAGCAACACCTAAACAGGATCTGCAGTGAAAATGCCCATCCATGCTCTTAGTATCACTCAACTGTTAGCTTTTCCAAAGCCAAGGAAAGATCCCTCATTACCAAATTACTGTAGTCCAATCTCCCATATCTTTTTAATCAAAATTCTAGAAAAGACTGTACTGATAGTTATGTAGATCTTGGAATCACAAGATATTATAATTGAACATCAGTATGGCTGTCAAAAATTTAAAAAAAAAATAAAAAAATCCACTCTTAAAAATTAAAGCTAAGGCTGATATCCAAAGTGCATATGTAAAGAAACAGCATTTGGTAATAATAGTTTCTCTGGATATAGAGAAACCTCTAATACCATTGCCATGTGAGGTTGTTCAAGATTTGAATAACCTAGGTCTGCTTGCCCCAGTGATTCAAAACTTCCTCTGTCTTAGGACTCTTCAAGTCCATTATTCCCATACATGTGCTCAAGAGGAGAGTATAGTGCAAGGCTCCATTCTCAATGGGACATCCTAAACTCAGAGAAGCATACATTTATGGAGATGACCTCACCATCTCCTGTCACTCACAGAACATGAACTATAGAAAGACAATTCATCTGGCAATAAGTAAATTAGAATACAAAATGGATACCAAATTTCTGAGCTAAAATCCATAGCTATCCACTTGTGTAAACACTGAACTTGAATTGCACATAAAGAATTATCTGATCCCAAGTTGAGGTACTGTCAGCTTTTTACGTTTAAAACTGGATGACTAACTTAACTTTCAGGTGTGTATTAACACATCCAAACTACCTGCTTACAGCAACTTAATAATATCCTTTGAGCATTATCATCTGCTATAGCATCATGGGGTGCAGACAAAAATTTGCTACTTCATTTGTATAGAACATAATCAGATTGCAGTTGGATTATTAGTCCCCAGTATATATCACAGCCAGGAAAAGCATTTTACCTCTCATCACCATTCAGCACAATGCTCTTTGGACAGACCTCAGAATCTTTAGAACTTCCCCAGTGCAAAGCTTATATGTGGAGACAAATGAACTTTTGCTGTATCTGAAGTGAGAAACCCTCTTAGGTGCAGCAGATCTACTAGCACATCCCATTTTTAAATGTCTCTAAAATCATTAGCATTAGCATTAGTAGAGGCATTTGATGCAAGAAAGCAAGCTTATGCAGCATCAGCCAAAAAAAAAAAAAAAAAAAAAACACTTCCACTTCACCCCTCTGTTCGTTCAAAATACCTGTCCAGCTGAGCCTTAAACTTATTTAGGCTATTAACCTCCACCACAAGGGATGGAAGTCTGTTCCACCAACCAACCACCCGCTGGCTAAAGGCAAATTTCCGCACGTCTATCCTACATCTGTCTTTCCTCAATTTGAATTTATGCCCTCTCAGGTGATTATTCTGAGCTAGAGGAAGAATCCCATCAGCATTGAGCATGCTTAAACCATTCAAGGCTTTATACACCTCTATCAGATCACCTCGCTGGTGCCTAGTCTCCAGACACTGTAATTTGCAAAACTTAAGCCTTTCTTCGTAAGAGCACCCCTTTGTTCCATTCACTAATCTTGTTGCCCTTCTCTGTACTCGTTCCAGCAGCTCTACATCCTTCTTGAAATGAGGCCTCCAGACCTGTATACAGTACTCTAGGTGTGGCCTGACCATCGCTTTATACAATGGAATAATCACCTCCTTATCCCTGCTGGAAAAATTCCTGTATATCATTGACAATACTCCATGAGCTACTCTTGCAGCCCGTCTGCACTGCTCAGAGAACTTCATATCTGCCTGCACAACCACCCCCAAGTCCCTTTCATTCTCTACCACTGTCAGTGTTGTACCACAGAGTTGATACGTTGCTCTGGGGTTGCTGTTTCCCATGTGTAGTACTTTACATTTGTCAATGTTAAACTTCATTTGCCACCTCTCAGCCCATCTGCTCAACCTTTCCAGATCCTGTTGCAGCAGCATAGTGTCAGTAGTGTCCTTGACAACCCTGCCAACCTTTGTATCGTCTGCAAACTTGGACATTATTCCCGATATACCATCATCAATATCATTTATAAATACAGAAAACAATAATGGACCCAACACTGAGCCCTGAGGGACTCCACTAATAACATCAGTCCACGATGAGCAGTGTCCATTGATTACCACTCTCTGTCTTCTCCCCCTCAACCACCCCTTTATCCATAGCAGCAATTTGCCTCCAAATCCTCAGTAGTTTCCTTTTTTATGAAGTAAAGCCCAGTGGACCTTGACCTACAGATTATGGCTTAAAGCCCTGTTGCAACTGGGATCTCAATCTGGATAATATTCATAAGGATACTGATAGCCCTGACCCACCATGGAAGACCATTGCAGTGATTTCTTTACTAAATAGATTTAGAACATATTACCACCTCTTAGCTTTCAACATCTGCACGCTGCTCATACTTCAGAGAATTCTGATATATATTCTGTATTTATCAACAATATATATTACTATATTCATTTGTCATCATAAATAAATATATTCATTTGTTTATTATCAGATGGTGTCAAATGTGATAATTAGCTTGGTGTGATACTTGTATTTCCTTCCTTCATCACCAGTATTTCATTCACCCTAAAATGTAGCATACCTGCTGGGAACTAAGTGTATTTCAATTTTAGCTTTGGTTAAAATAGGCAACCTCACATTGTCACCTGCCATAATTTATACAGATTCTCTCAGCACTGTATCCATTATTAAAAATTATCTGCCATCCAATATTGAGATAAATCTGATCTTGCTTTCATGATTATGAAGAACAATAAGTTAATAACTTTATGCTGGATACTGAGACACTCTGGTATTCAGAGAAATGAGAAAGCAGACCACACAACAGAATGGCCACCTGATTTGCCCTAGTCTTTTGTAGTTTCTTACATGGATTTTAAAAGCAGAATCTTGAATGGACCCAGATGTGAGATAGAACAATTCAGTAACAAATTATGTGATAAAAATCAGCCAGATATCAAGTTCTGAAGAAACTGAAAGGGAGTAATACACTTCCTCTGTGTATTTCATGCCTAACACATCTCACTATTAAGCAAATTTTAAATGATCTTCTCATGCTCACCTGTCAGATGTCACACCTTTCTGCTTTATAGTTCCCCAGAAAACAAACTAAACAATCTGAAGGTGGGGACCTTCAGATTGCTTAGTTTGTTTTCTGGAATTAAAGAAATTTTATATGAACTTTTACTTCCTTCTGTGAATTCCAATCTATGTGGACATTTAATCACCTTGATATGATATACTGATGATAGGCATGCATATAAAATGAATCATTGAAAAACACATTTTAGCCTTGGTTGCTCTTATGCTATTAAGTTCTTATCACAATAACAGTAACATTAGATTTATTTGCAGAAAATGTCATTCCTCTTATCTATTTCTAACTTCTTGAGTTGACCATGACTTTCTGAACTTCCAGTTCTCCAAAATTTTTACCATTCATATAGTCATATTAGCATTTAAGTTCAAAGATGAAACTAACTTTTTTTTTTTTTTTGGGATTATGGTGCCTAACCCGTATACTTTATTACTTATATTACAAATATGAAAAAATCAATTATTCTTACATTTTGTGGTGTAGGGAGAGGTTTAATAATGCTTCTTTCTTGTTATATATTTGACATTTATTCCTGCTATACAGTTGATATGAGTTTGTGAAGTTGCCTGGTGTAATGAATGGTAATTGCCTTTACTTACAAAGTAAAACAACCTAAATTGCATTGTTAAAATTCTAGTTCCCTGGTCACTGACTTGAAATGTCTGTTTGATACAAAGGCCAATGAGAGCTAAAAGTAAGGTCTCAGAATAAAAACCAATAACACAGCAAGTGAAACGTTTCATTCTTGAAATAAATCTAAAAAAGCTAACATGGATAGAAATTTTTTACAAGGACTTTGACTGGACTAACAGCATTATTTAAAAAAATTTTTCAATGTAAATTTACATGAATGCAACAATAATATAAGTATTTAGTGGGTGTGTAAAGATTTTTATAAATTCTAAGAATTTTTCTTTGTTATATGAGTTTTTTTCCTTATCAATGTGTAAAAATATACTTCATTATATTTACATTACTGTATTTTTCAGAACTCTTGCATAGTTAATTATATTCTTCTAAAAGGGGTGTTCATAGCTTAATTGAGCAGCCTAATTATCTGTTAGATAGTTCTGTCTAACTGCAGAGTAAGATCAAATTTGAATTCTCCAGGCTATGTACTTGAAACTCCCATACAGTAAAAAGTACAGTGGGTCTGCTTTCTTGCAGAGCTTTGAACAGATAAACTGGTGATTTAATGACAGCCAGGTGTCAACCCATGTTAAATTGCAAAGGGCAGAAACTAAATGTTGTGTCTCATGGCAGTTAAAGGGTTAACTTTTGAGTAAGAAGTTTCCTATACTGTATTTAATAATTGTTGGAAAATCTAAGCTTTCAGTTTTTGCCCATTTTGACACTTTTTTTTTTTTTTAGAACCTCATTTTTGGTAATGACCATTTTTAATTTTCTCAACTGGATCATCTTTATTGTTTAAATGAATGCATGATTTTATTCATTTTAATTATTTTTCAGAGTTGATGACTGCCAACCTGGAACTCCATTAGCAGATGAACCACCAGTTGATCTTGAACCATTGGATACAGTTGGAATTGTTGATCATCAGACAATACAGGATACTCCTTTATGCATTCAGACTCCTTATTGTTCATATCCATTAGATGTTGTAGATTCTGATTCCAGAGATGAGACAATCATATCCTCAGAAAATCCTTCTGGAAATACAATTATGACAATAACAACTAGACGTCGTCATATGTCTCCTGTATGATTATATATATATATATATATATTATTTTTTTTTCTATGATGTTTTCATTTTTTGCCTCTGTAATAATTCAGTTCTTTACTCTGTGGAAATTACAAAAATATTATGTTAAAAAATATTAACATAAATAAATTATACAGCGTGCCACAATACTAGAAATCTCCCAAATCTGTTGAAACAACCTTTATGACAGATCTGGGAGACGTAAGCAGGTTGAATCACCATTCTGATTATATTTAAATTAAATTAAACCAAATTCATTAATTTTCTGCTCCTTTGCCCTTTTGTGCCTTGAATAATCTTGCTATTCTTCACTGGACCTGTTTCAAGAGATCACATCTTTCCTAAGATACGGCTGCTAGACATGTATTCATTACTCATGATCTTGCCTGATCATTGCCTTATACAACAAGATAATCACCTGCTTATCCCTACTGGCCAAATTCCTGTATATCATTGACAAAAACCCTATGAGCTGGCCTGACAGCCTCTCTGCACTTCTCAGGGAATTTCATATCTGACTGCACAATTACTCCAGGTCTTTTTCATTTTCAATTATCCTGAGTGGTAAATATTGGATTACTGCTACCCATATGCAGTGCCTTAAATTTGTCAATGTTAAACTTCAGTTGTCACTTCTCAGCCCATGTACCTAATTTTGTTGAGTAGCCATGATTACTCTCATTAACAACCCTGCAAACTTACTCTAAAATTGTTATGGCTTCTTTGATATCATTAATAATATTGAAAACAGTAAGGGGTCAGCAATGACATTAGTTCAAGGAGACCTGTGCCCATTTATATCCACCGTCTACCTTCTGTCACACAACCATCCCTTTATCCATAGCATTATATTGCCCTTAATGCTACACTGCTCCTTTTTCTAAGGCAGGCTTTCATGTGGAACAGCGAAAAGTTTTACTGATGTTCATGATATCAAAATTGTATTTTGCATCCAGTTCCTTTGTTACTGCATCATACTAACTAATCAGATTGGTCTGACAAGATCTCTCCTTAATAAATCTATTCTGATTGCCATACAACTCTGACCCAGTCAAGACGAGCCTGCATTGCTTCTTCATCCACTAACCCCCATTATTTTTGCCGGTGCAGAAATTAAACTTACAGGTTTGTGATTACTCACTTTTCCACTTTTTGAATAGGAGAGACAAATTGCATAATTTCAGCGTGTAGGGATCTACGGAGAATCCAATGATGCTCTCATATTATGTTGAAAGGCCTGTTTATCTACTATTGCAGCCTTTAATGTAATTGGATAGATCCCGTCCACTTCAAGCATCTTATTTTCTTTTAGATTCAGCATTTAACTTTCTACTTTAAACCCGCTTATCATAAAATGCCGCCATACTTCTGTTATCACCATCCCTAAAATTTTCTTTATCATGAATGTAAATGCAAAATATTTATTACATTTTTTAGCAACCAAAAAAGGATAATCAATAGTTATGGCAGTCATATCCAATGGACCAATATGGTTTATCCATTTCTTTCTAGTGTTAACAAACACAAAGAATACATTCCACTTTTCTAATCTGCTGAGTCATTGGTTGCAGAGACTATATTATACTTACTGTTAGCTTCTGTGTCTGCTGATAATTTATAGGGTGCCTCCGTAGCCAGGTGGGCAGGAGCAGCAGTGCGTAGCACACACTTCTTGATTAGACTGGGGTTTGAGCCCGTGTATTTACGGAGAGGTCAGGGAATGACCACTGCATATCCCCAGAGCAATATGGCCTTAGTTGCTAATGCTCCTAAAAACCAAATAACATAACATGATAATTTATAATCAACCAATGAATTTTTCTTCTGTCATTAGTCTCATTAGTTCATCTTAATATTATTATATGTATTAATGGTGTCATGATACAAGAAAGCAAACTTACACAGCAAAAAAAAAAAAGAAAAATCGCATTTCTAATATTCACACCCTGCAATAGTTTGTCCAGTTCTTCCTTGAATTTATTCAAGCCATCCACTTCCACCACGTCAGTTTGTTCCAGCAATCAACTATCTAAAGGTATATAAAGGCTAAGGGCATTTTTCCGCACCATCCTTCCTCAATTTGAATATATGTACCCTCGTTCATACTCTGAGTAAGAGATTGCTCAATCCAATCAAAACCTTAAAACACCTCAATCAGATCACCTCACAGGTGCCTTGTCTCCAGATGCCGATATTGACAGAAGCCTTTCTTGATAAAAAGCACCACTTTGTTCCCCTTGCCAGGTGGGCAAAAGCAGCAGTGCGTAGCACACGCTTGTTGATTAGACCAGGGTTCGAGCCCGTGACACCAAACAAATACGGAGGATACGGAAAGGTCAGGGAATGACCACCGTATATCCCCGAAGCAATATGGCCTTAGTTGCTAATGCTCCAAATAACAAACAAACAATTGTTCCCCTTGCCAATCTCATTGCCCTTCTCTGTATCCACTCCAGCAGCTCTATACCCTTCCTAAAATGAGGCCTCAGACTTGTATACGTATACAGTACTCAAGATGTGTCTTGACCATTGCATTATACAGGGTGTTTCAAAAGTGATGGTCAATAATTAAAGGTGTACTGTACAAACTACAATATGCAAAAATAGCCTAGTAAAAGTGGGTCCTTAAGTGAATCATTTTCGAGACATTGCACATTTCTAGTTGGGGTCCACCACTGACTTGTTTGTTTAGGTTAAGTTATGTTTTTCTCTCCCTTTCCCCCTCTCTTAATGCTCTGAGACCTAGCAGGCATACTAGTACTTGTCAAAGGATAGTCAACATGGAAAGAGGTTACAACAATGAAGGGTATGTGGGCCTGTACTTCACGTATGGTAAAGCCAACGGTAGTGCACTCGAGGCTGCACATTTGTACTAAGAAGAATTTCCTCACCAAAAGCAGCCCAACAAACACATTCATCAGGGTACACCAACGCCTTAGAGAACATGGGCGCTTCACACATGGAGTATGAGCAGGTAGGCCGACCGGGATAGCCAGGTGGGTAAAGTGCTTGCCTGGCAACCGAAAGGTCACGGGTTCGATTCCCGCCTCGGGCTTGGATCAAAGTACTGCAAAAATCTTGGGAGGTGCATTATGGCCACAGAAGCCTATGTACCAACAACTACCCAAAAAAAAAAAAAAAAAAAAAAAAAATGAGCAGGTAGGCCCAGAAGTATAACACCTGATGTTGAGGAAAGGGTGTTAGAAAGAACAGAACAGAACAACAAAATCCAGGAATTTCGACAAGGAGGGTTGCTCTGCAAGTGCGTGTACTGAGTCATAGCAATGTGTGGCGAATTTTACATCACCATTTACTGTACCCCTACCATAGTCAGTGGCAGATCTTAACAGAAAATGTGCATTATCTCGAAAACGGCTCATTTGCAGCCCGATGTTCATTGGTACTTTTTTGCTTATTTTAGTTTGTATTTTTCACCTTTAAATTATTGACCATCATTTTTGAAACATCCTGTATAATGGAATAATTCACCTCCTTATCCCTGCTAGCAAAATTACTCTCTATTTTTGACAAAACTCGATGTGCTGTCCTCGTAGGCTTTCTGCACTTCTTAGACAGTTTCATATCTGACTGCATGATTACCCACAGATCTTTTTAATTTTCCACTTCCCTGAGTGCTGTACCACATGATTGATACATTAATCTGGGATTACTGCCACCCATGTGCACTACTTTGCATTGATCAATGTTAAACCTTAATTGCCATTTTTTAGCCCAACCAACTAATTTTTCTAGACGTTGCAGTAGCATACTGTCATTAATCGCCCTAACAATCTTTGTATCATCTTTGTATAAATTGTATAATCTTTGTATCAAACTTAGACATATACCTTCATCAGTATATTTAATAAATACAGAAAGCAGCAATATGGGCTCAGCACCAAACTCTGGGGGAATCCACTGATAACATTAGTCTGAAAAGAGCAGTGTACATAAATAACATTAATTTAAAATTACAACATGAACTATGAAATAAGAATATAAGAACACAATGTATTCCCAGAATTTTCTGTGCAGCTACATTATTACATTTCTAAATAATGCTATTGACCTTCTAAATTCTTAACTAAATATAAAAATATGCCAAGCTATGTGCTTAGTACCTTCAAGCTACTTTTTTAGTACAGTTAAAACACTGCAATTACTTATTACATGATATGTCACAAAAATTACTAATAATATCAGCTCTGTGAATATTAAGTTGTAATTTATTAAATCTTGTCTAACCTTAAAAATACACTAACATGTGTGATTGGGAAAATTAAAATTATTTATATGTGTTAAGTAAAAAAACATCAAAATTTTCCAAAAAATTATTTGTTTTCTGGACCTTAAAATATTTTGCCACTTGCCATATCCTGGACCAGTTTTTTTACTCTACAGTGGATATGTACAGTGGCACACAAAAAAACTGCATAACCTTAAAAAAGGTAACATTTGTAGTGAAACATAAGATATTGTTTGATTACAGTCATTTTATTTCTCACAAAACAAAGTTATTGCATCAGCCGTTTCTATAAATATGGCACTGGAAGGGTATACGTGCTCATTAGTATCCTGTTTTTCAGAGGGGTAAGCATGGCTCCATATGTTCAGTTGACACCAAGAAAAAAAAGTGTAGCTGTTGCTCTGTCCCAAGAAGGGCTTTCTACGCATGCTATCACCGATAAAATAGGCTGCCACCAGTCAACAGTATCCCGTTTGCTGAAAGTAAAGCGTGAAACTGGTGATGTGAAGAGAATACCTGGATCAGGCCATAAGAGAGTGACTACGCCTTCCCAAGATCGATATTTGAAACAGGTATGCCTTCATAATTGTCATTCTAGTGCTCCTGATCTAAAACTGGACTTTGAGATGGCGTCTAGTGTTGAAAGAAGTGCACAAACTATCCAGAAACAGCTTTCGGAACGTAGTCTGCATGACTATCGGCCCAAGAAGAAGCATTTGTTCGCCCAACAAATGAGGAAGAAGTGACTTGCTTGGGCTAAACTGCATGTTTCATGGACAAAAGAGCAATGGGACACTGTCATCTTTTCTGACAAATCAAAATTCAACCTACATGGCTCAGATGGGAAACAATATGTCAGAACACAAAAATCAGAGGCATACCATCCTGACTGCATAAAACTTTACAAGTTCCAGCCTGGAACTTGTAAAGTTCCAGGCTGGTCAGATGGTTTGGAGTTGCATAGCAAGCAAAGGGGTGGGCGAATTAAGTTTATTAACGGAATGGTGAATACAGAAACCTACACTTCTATCTTGGAGGAGTGCCTGAAACCTGTTATTAGGGATCACCACACAGACGTCCAAAACTGCATTTTTCAACAGGACTCAGCACATTACCACACAGCAAAATTGGTAAGTTTTATGCTATTTAGATTTAATGATGAGTTTGTCTTCATGTCTCTCAAGGCTTAAAACATACACCAATGTTTTCCCTCAGTTTTTCTCCCTTAAGGTGCAGTCATATTGCTGAAACTTTGGCATTACAGTGTTGGACTGGCCCAGCAACAGTCCACATTTGAACCCCATTTAAAATTGCTGGTACATAATATCGTCTAAAATTGCTCAGAAGAAGCCAACAAGTAAGATTTAGTTGCAGAAGTGTGTGGTACCAGGAAATTGGGCAACCATATATCCAGAAGTTGAAGATCTGGCATAGATTAACTCTATGCCAGATCGTTGCAAGGCTGTAATTGCAGATCGAGGGGGGAACAACAAAATATTGAGCACTTATATTTGCTGATTTACAGTACATAATATTATTATGTTAACTTATCATTCAATTTGTACATGTAAATGCAATAATATGTTTGGTTTTCACGATTGCCATTTGCATGATTTCTCATATTTCCGTTAATTATGCATTTTACCCTTTGGGAAGATATTTATGGCAATTAGGTATATCAAGTGGAGTTTTTTTATTGGATTTCATTCAGAGAGATATATATCCCATCTAACAAATGCATTTCGAACATTTCTGCAACTGATAATGCAGTGCAAAACACATTATTTGCAAAATTCACAAGTGATGTAATTTTTTTGTTCCCCACTGTGTAATGTGCTGTGTATCGAGTGATATTGTCATGTATCTTTTGATCATCTTTCAATGTAAAGAATAATTTGTTTAAAACATTTAGATAAATAAGAAATTATTTAGTTTGCTTTTAGTTGATATTTGCTAATTTATTTTTTTCAGTTTCCATTACGGGGAATACGGAGTACTGGACGAGAAGCTCCAAGGACATCATCCCATGGTAACAATCTGTGTTTGTGTATATTGTATGTATATATTACAGTAGACATGAGTTGCTAAATAATATATACATTAACCAAAATCACAAAACCACAATATGTCAGAACACAAAAATCAGAGGCATACCATCCTGACTGCATAAAACTTTACAAGTTCCAGGCTGGAACTTTTTTCTTATATTTTATAATATATATATATATTTTTTTTTTTCTTTTATGTTAGGTTATATATATATAATTAATTTTTTTCTTTTATGTTAGGTTATATATATATATATAATTATTTTTTTATTTTATGTATTTATTTTTTTTATATATAGATATATTTTATTTATTTATTTATTTTTATTTTATTTATTTTTTTCCTATCATTCACTCATTCATCTTTTTCACACACACCGGGGGGATGCAATGGTGTGTAATGTAAATTTAAATACTAATACATAATAGTTGAGCTAAATAAGCAAGAATATAAAATATTAAAACTAGGTTTAGCAAAATTTATGGTTTGTGTTCTTTTTCTCACACACTTACACTCTCATTCGTTCTTCTGACTTTCATTTCATTTGTTCGACTCTTGCTTTCTGCACTGCACTGCACTCTCTGGGCACCTCAACTTAATGTTATGCTTCAATGTAGTGATGGTGTTTGTGTTGTTAGTATATAAAGTAAGGTAAGTTATTATTAATTTTGTATTCTTTCGGCCAATTACATTTGCTCTTCCACTCATTCCCGTTCACCATTCACTCTCTCTTTCCCTCTTGCTGTGCCACTCTTTCTTTCACCAAAACTGGCATTTATTCCCTTTTACCAGTATTAGTAAATTAATAAGAGGAGTTTACCTCAATATAGTACGTGGAACACTTCCGTATGATACCCTCCAGAAATGAAAACGAAAAAAACGAAAAAATCGACAACTTACCGGTACATTAAAGTAAAATATAAATAATTAAATAATCAATTTAACACAATTCAAAATCAATTCAAAACAATTAAAATTCAAATTAACGCAATTAAAAGAATCTAACGAAAATATTCAAAACGATTTTCCTTCCTAACTTACTTATTAATTTACTAATATTATTATCAACGTAGAACATATTGAGTATTACAGCTCTGATTCATACTATCTAATTCCCTTTTACCATAATTCCCAATTCACTCTATGCCCAGCCTATTCATTCTGTCTTTCTTTCTCATTCATTCACCTTATTCTTTCATTTCTATATTGCATCCCTTTGCTACTAGCTTACTGATATTTTCAGCTAATCTGCTTCCCAGGCGCCACCGTAGCCAGGTGGGAAGGAGCAGCAGTGCATAGCACACACTTCTTGATTAGACCGGGGTTCGAGCCCATCACCACCAAATACGGAGGATGCGGAAAGGTCAGCGAATGACCACCGCATATTCACGGAGCAATGTGGCCTTAGTTGCTAATGCTCCTAAAAACCAAATAACAACAAATAACTAATCTGCTTCCCTGGCTGCCTGTACATCTCCCTCTCCTACATGGTTACTTATTTGGTGTGCTCCAGGTTCCTACATGTGGCAGGGTATCCTGGGTAGTCCTTTTGTCATGTCAGGGTGCAGAATACTGCTATCCCGGCAGTTTTTAAGTCATCGTCTGGATGAGGTGTGAAACGTGGGCATTTTTTCTTATTGATTATTGTTCAATTGCTGAGGGGGGAGGGGGCTGAATTGCCCTTCTTTGGATAATTCTATGCATTTCGAATGCTTTCTGTGTGAAGGTTGTAAAGGCTTTATAGTTTTCCTCTTCTATAATGAACAGATGTTCTTCTCTCCTGGGAAGGGGGCCAATCTGTGCTATTAGCTCTGTTCTGGGGGTGTCATAAATTATACATTCATATAGAATATGTGCCCAGTCTTCACTCTCACCACAGGTGCAGTTTGGGTCATCACTCAGCCCTAGGGAAGTTAGTTTTGCCTTTTGGGATTCCGTCACCTGTCAATATAAATGTTGTAAAAAGTCCAGAGGTATACCATTTAGGTGACTTTAGGCTAACCATTGACACCTGTGGCAGAAACCGTTTTGTAACCAGACCTCTGGTCGCCTGCTCCCACTTTGTTTGCCATAGCTCATGGAGCTTTGTGGCTATTCTTTTTTTTTTTTTTCAACATTGAAGGTGTTGATTGTAGTGGGTATGCCCTTTTTAAATCTATAATCTGACATAGCCCAGTGGTCAGGAGCGAGAGTGCATAGCATGCGTTCCTTGAGCGGACCGGGGTTCAAGCCTGTGACTACTAAATATGATAAATATTTGTATTGACGATTTCCTGTAAACTCTACTGACTTGGTTGTTGTGCCAGAGTGTAAACAGAAAATTTTATTTATTTATAATAAAAGCCTCTTTTGGCTACTTCCAGGTAAAGTGGGAGAGCTCTGGCCAGCAACAGTAGCACAGGTGTGCTTACCGTCCGACATGCTCTGGTAATAGTGAGAAGTATAGTCCTTTATATTGATTCTAATTTATTCCTATTTCTTACTATGGCTGAGCAGGTGAACCACGCACCAGCTCCATAGGTGATAACAGGTAGGAACATTGCATGGTATTTGATTGCCAGGGTCTTTCTTTTGAGCCCCCAGTCTGCTCGACTGATCCTGGAAATCATACCTATATAATTTTTCACTTTCTTCACCAAGTTGCTCAAATGGGGATAAAAAGTTAATTTTGAATCAAAGACCACTCCAAGGTATTTTAGTTCTGTTACCATTTTTATATTGGTTGTGTTAATTTTGATTTGTGGATGTCTTCTTATGTTCAAATTGACTTATAGAAGTATTTGTTTCATTTTTTCAGGCGATATTTTGAGCATGTGCATTTGTGCCCACTCCTGCAACTGCAAGAGGGTGGCATTTGATCTTTGCTCTACAACCACTGTAATGTTACCTTTTACAAGGAAAATCATGTCATCTGCAAAGTTCAAGCTTTCCACGGGGCCCAGATCCAAGGCCAGAAATTCGTTCAGAACAATGTTCCAGAAGAAAGGGCCAAGGATTGAACCCTGCGGGCAGTCTTTATTCACAGGGCATGTCAATTCCTGGAACCGGGGTTCGAGCCTGTCACCACCAAATACGGAGGATGCGGAAAGATCAGGGAATGACCACCTCATATCCCGGAGCAATATGGCCTTAGTTGCTAATGCCCCTTAAAAAAAAAAAAAAAAAAAAACAACCTTCCTAAAATGCCTCCAGAACTGTATATGTACTCAAGGTGTGGCCTGACCATTTTGTCAATAATATATAGGAATTCTGTTCTAGCAGAATTCCTATATATCATTGACAAAACTCCATGACCTACTCTGGCAGCCCATCTGCAATGCTCAGAGAACTTCACTTGGGAACAAGAGTAGCCTTGCACAGGCGAAGTTTTTACGGCTCTGGAAAATTGAGAAGTTTTTTCTGTTTTATTAACTTAAATTGACATAATAACTTATTTTCTAGAGTAGCTGTATATTCCTAGTTATGATATTTAGTTTAAATTTTAACATAGAGATTTTGTAGGTTATTACTTAGTATCGGTAAGGGTATTGAATCCAAGTGTTTTACAAGTTTTGCAGCTCCGGCGAACGGAATGTTTTTAGCTATATTTAGCCGCTTTATTGACTAATTGTTATAGTAAATTATTTTCTATAAGTAGGTTATGGTGCCTCCGTAGCCAGGTGGGCAGGAGCAGTAGTGCATAGCACATGCTTCTTGATTAGACCAGGGTTCGAGCCCGTACCCACCAAATACGGAGGATGTGGCAGGTCACTGAATGACCACCGCACATACCCAGCCCGGATAAAGGGTGAGGGTTGGCGTCAGGAAGGGCATCCGGCCATAAAAATTGCATGCCAAAACAATAAAAAAAAAAAAAAAAAAAACGCTGACCTCATATAATAATGGGAAAAGGCGAGGATAAAAAAAAAAAAAAAAAATTTCTGTAAGTAGGTTACACACCTAGTCAAGATCCTTGGTTTATTCTGAATTGAGACAGCAAGATTTTAGAAGTTAATTAATACTTAAGTGTCCATAGATTTACCATTCGTAACTTGCCTCCATTATTATACGACAACATTACAACATTATATCCCGAACTAGATAGCGTTAGCTTAGTATAGTATATAATATTAACAATTAATCAGTAAAATTGATTAATCTTGTTAAACTTAAAATTGTCAATTAAATCGTACTTTTTGACTAAATACATATATAATGACTTAGATTTTACAAACGTAACATTATTAATCAATACATAACTTGATACGGAAGTTATATAACGAAACTCGAAGATAATACTCTACTGAAAAAATATATATAGATTATAGTGTTATAATTGCGTTGGGATACAAGTTTAATAGGGTTATAATTTTGTATTGAAATTGAAATTTCATTCAAATTGAATCGAAATCATGACTCAGACCAGAGCAGCAAGGCTAATGGAAGTGCTGTGGCTCAGGGGTGAACTAAGGGGGGGCAGTTGCCCTCTGAATCACAGCCTTTTAAAATGCTTGCTTGATGTTTGTGGAGCAATCAGGTATGGGACGTGATATTGCCAAGGGGAATGACTTTGTGCCTTTGTGTGCGTGTGCGCAAGGTAAGGAGTGTGAGGAAATCAGGCTACAACTCAGCATTGTTATGGGCTAATATGAGAGCTTGAAGAACAGGGTGGATTCCCTCGAAGGATCTAAATTGAGGGGCCCATCAAGCTCTCAGCTGCCCACATCAATGCCAGAGCTTACACTTGATCATCATGCAACACAGTGGCAACTCCCAAGGCAGAATGTGCTGGTCTCACAGGAACTTGTAGTTGTTGGTGACTCTATTGTCATAAAAACAGGAAAGATGGTATGTAAAAAGGATAGGTGGAAGAGGACCAGGGTATGTCTGCCAGGTGCAAAGGTAGATGACATTGTAGACTGGATATCATCTATTAAGTGCACAAAAGGTAATATTGTTGTACACGTTGGCACTAATGATATTAAGAGTAGGAAACCGGTGGAATTGCTTAACAAGTACAGTTCGCTGTTTAAAAAAAAGCCATGAATTAGGATTGAATTTGAAAGTGTCTGCAATTCTGCCCAGACACGATAGGAGGGAGTTTATGATGAGAGCCTTGTCGATCAATTCGGCCCTGGAAAGATTGTGCAAGGCTCGAGGGGTAGAATTTTTTTCAGCCTGGTCTGTACTTGTTAACAGGAGAGACTACTTCTACAGGGATGGGATACACTTAAATAGAAAGGGTGCAAGAATATTTGCTGATGCTATCGAGGCAGTGTTAGGTGGGTCCGAAATACTTGGATCTTAGAAACTTATATACTTGGATCTTAGAAACTTATATACTTGGATCTTAGAAAGGCTTTTGATACCGTTGCACATGGAAGATTGCTACACAAATTGGAGCAGTGTGACATTGGAGGCAAATTGCTGCTATGGATAAAGGGGTGGTTGAGGGGGAGAAGACAAAGAGTGGTAATCAATGGACACTGCTCATCGTGGACTAATGTTATTAGTGGAGTCCCTCAGGGCTCAGTGTTGAGTCCATTATTGTTTTCTGTATTTATAAATGATATTGATGATGGTATATCAAGTTTAATGTCCAAGTTTGCAGACGATACAAAGGTTGGCAGGGTTGTCAAGGACACTACTGACACTATGTTGCTGCAACAGGATCTGGAAAGGTTGAACAGATGGGCTGAGAGGTGGCAAATGAAGTTGACAAATGTAAAGTACTACACATGGGAAACAGCAACTCCAGAGCAACATATCAACTCTGTGGTACTACACTGACAGAGGTAGAGAATGAAAGGGACTTGGGGGTGGTTGTGCAGGCAGATATGAAGTTCTCTGTGCAGTGCAGACGGGCTGCAAGAGTAGCTCATGGAGTATTGTCAATGATATACAGGAATTTTTCCAGCAGGGATAAGGAGGTGATTATTCCCTTGTATAAGGCAATGGTCAGGCCACACCTAGAGTACTGTATACAGGTCTGGAGGCCTCATTTCAAGAAGGATGTAGAGCTGCTGGAACGAGTACAGAGAAGGGCAACAAGATTAGTGAATGGAACAAAGGAGTGCTCTTACGAAGAAAGGCTTAAGTTTTGCAAATTACAGTGTCTGGAGACTAGGCACCAGCGAGGTGATCTGAGAGAGGTGTATAAAGCCTTGAATGGTTTGAGCATGCTCAATGCTGATGGGATTCTTCCTCTTGCTCAGAATAATCACCTGAGAGGGCATAAATTCAAATTGAGGAAAGACAGATGTAGGATAGACGTGCGGAAATTTGCCTTTAGCCAGCGGGTGGTTGGTTGGTGGAACAGACTTCCATCCCTTGTGGTGGAGGTTGATAGCCTAAATAAGTTTAAGGCTCAGCTGGACAGGTATTTTGAACGAACAGAGGGGTGAAGTGGAAGTGGGTTTTTTTTTTTTTTTTTTTGGCTGATGCTGCATAAGCTTGCTTTCTTGCATCAAATGTCTCTACTAATGCTAATAGATTAACAGTAGCCGCTGGCAGAGGTGAAAGTGATTCTTGCACTGCTTCTCTTGGAATGAGCAGAAGCCTGGAAAACAAGAACAAGATGCAGGATATTTCAGAGACTGCTGCGAGTCATTGCAGCACAAGTAAACACATGGATTGTGTTAGGGTAGCTAAGAATAGGAACAGGTGCATGTATACTTGCGTATACACCAATGGTAGGAGATTGGTAAATAAATTTGATGAATTTCAGGTATTGCTCAAAACATCAAAGGCAGATATTGTTGGGATATCAGAGACGTGGTGTCACGCAGATATATGAAATGCAGAGCTGGAATTTGGGGAGTACAATGTATTCAGGGGTTATACTATTAGTTAAGAAACACATAAAATCCAAGGAAGTGAAGCCAGTCGACATCGCTGGACAGTGCAGTGTCGAGTCAGTTTGGTGTGACATAAGCATTGCGAGATCAAAATCGGGAGTAGGAGTGTGTTATAGGCTTAATGACTCTGATGAGTGTAATAAGAAACTGTACAGGGAAATAGAGTGGGTCAGTAAATCAAAATCTTATAATGGGGGATTTTAATTTCCCAGAGATTGACAGGAATTTGTGGGTTGGTCACTCACACACTAACAAGGCTTTTGTGGATTTATTGGTTGATTGTTTTCTACAGCAGCATGTTCCAGAGGCAACCAAAGGAAGTAATACTCTTGATCTGATTAGCAGTAGTGATTCTTCATGCATTAAGAATCTGCAGATAAAGGAACCACTATGTGGCAGTAATCACAGTGTGCTGAAGTGAGATTTACTCAAAGAGGTAACTACCGTCAATGGCAAAGGGAAGGGTTTTTGCTATCGTAAAGGCAACTACGGTGGTCTGAGGCAGTATTTACATTCTATACAGTGGGACAATCTGATGATGTTACCAACAGCAAATTCAAAATGGGAAGCATTCAAAGTATTTATCTTGGAAGCTATTAGGCTTTACATACCAACTAAGAAATATTTTTCAAGGTTTAGGCCTAAATGGATGTCAGATGAACTAATGAGACATATGACAGAGAAGAAAAATGCATGGGATATTTTTGTTTGGAACGCTAAAATATTTTTTCTTGTTCTTTCCAATATGCTTATAACCAGTTAGGGTTGTGGTTTCATCTGTCGGCCCTTTTTGTAAGCTGAAAATGAATTTTTTTTTTTTCTTGTTGCTAAAATATAAAGTTTTTGAATTTGTTTTTCCTCTATGTTGAAATATCATGATTTACCTTCTTAAAAAGTAACTTCCCAAAGTTGTTTAAGATTTTAAAAACTATTATTGATTAATTGTAACTTTTTAAAAAGTTATTTTCTCTAGCAGCTAAGAAATGACCGATACAGTATTTACAAAAAAATAATTTTTTATGCTCTCTTGTTTGAAACATATGCTGGTACTTCTCTGTTTTTGGAACTAGATGAAAATAAAATTGTGTTTGTCCCTTTTAATTTTTTTTTTCACATGCAAGTGTATATCCATGCAAATATTCTTAAAGTTCCTCTCTGCTGTTAATGGCTGAAATTAAAAATGTGAAGTTCCTCATTGCCTCCAACTATTTGAAAGCTGTAAATAAAGGTTGCATTTGTCACCTTTCAATTGCGGCCTTGCACTGATTGTGGTTTTCCAAAACAGTACTAAGACGTTAGTATCTGTTATCAATAGTTTAACAATTAAAATTTATTTTTCTTTCTCTCTCAGTAATAATACTGAACAATCACAGTGGCACAGATAAAATTTGCAAAAGAATAATTTTTATTGAAAAGTGTATTTTTTAAATAATAACATATACACACTAACTTAAATAAGGTTGAATTTTGTACCCATCTTCCGATGTAACAGTATCTTCACACCGGTCACTCCAGATGATGGGTACAGTAGAGGCACCCAACGTTAAAAATGCACTGTCATCATTGGCATTCCACAGGACTTCATCTTCTTCATCTTTATATTCACCAACAAGAATGATGGCAGGTGAATATAAATGGATCCCCCAATCAGGGTAGGATGAAGCGACAGATACTACTGATGCCAACCATGAAGTACTGGAGAAGGATATGTCGGCTGAATAATCATCATTCTTCTTTTTCTTGGTGATTCCCTTCTACTTCTGATTCTTGTTTTCTCTCTCTCTCTCAGGAGAATTCAGAAATTTTTTTTAGCTCGTGCAGCATAAGCCTCAGTCTTCCTTGCACCATATGCTAATAATAATAATAATAAAATTTAATGTAATTCTTCTAATACAATATAGTATAACCTTATTTATAATATGCACTCAGTATTAATCAAAAAAATTATGATTGTAAATTGTAGACTGGGATGGGAGGGTGAGAGAACAACAAACCTGGGTGATAGGAGTTAAGATTCATAGGAAAGGAGATCCCTATGCTGGAGCTCTATCCCACACTGGCCAGGCGCCTCCGTAGCCAGGTGGGAAGGAGCAGCAGCAGCAGCGGGGTTCAAGCCCGTCGCTGCAGCGGGCAGCGGGGTTCAAGCCCGTCACCACCAAATACGGAGAATGCAGAAAGGTCAGGAAGTGACCACCGCATATCCCCGGAGCAATATGGCCTTAGTTGCTAGTGCTCCTAAAACCCAAATAACAAATCACACTGCCAGTGTCCACATCCCACACCATGCTGGCTAAGTAGCCACGGGCATATTGTCTGCTTGGCTGGGCAGAGGGGCCATCTGCCCATCATCCTATCCAGGGTGGGGAGGTGTGGGAGAGAGACAATTTACTTCACTCATAATCCACACTCACACTGTTTTCATTTTATTTTGTGTACTTTTTTCGGCTAAACTCCATTATTTGGGTACCACTTTTCTCTGCGCAGTGGGCGTGGTCATAGAATGGACTGATTGCATGGCTGAGTTCTGTGATTGGGTAATTATTGTAAAGGCGTTTTCTTTCTGATTGTTTTGTGTTGTCAAGGAGGGGAGTACTTAGCTTAGGTTGGGCGTTTATCCCCCCATCCCTCTGTTTTAAAATCAGAAAATGAGTTCCCGATTTAAAAACAGCGGCAAGTGGGTGGGGTAAGCAGAGAGTGGCACCTGCTAATCACTGCTTTGTTCCTGCCTGTTTGTCGAAATGTGGATTAGTACTCAAGATCTGGGGTTTTGCCCTTTTTCTTACATTTTCTGTTAAGTCGTCTTTTTTTTCTTTCTTTTTTTTTTTTTTGTTTTGTCACACATCCATCCTCTTTCTCACACTGGGGGGGGGGATGGATTGCAATCGTGTGTAGTGATATTAAGTATAAAATTCTACCTTATAGCTAACTTAAGTATAATTAATTTAAATTTATGAAAATGGCTAAAATAGGAGGGTTAGTATTAACATAACTTACTAAAATTAAAAGTTGGTTTCTTTCTTGCTCATACCCATGATTCCTTCAAGCATTCATTTCCCTTACTCAGTTTCTTTCTCCCTGCACTGCCACCTGAGGCCCCTCAATTTACTATTCTATTCAGTTGGGGTGCTGTCCAGGTTGTATCTTGCATGCCAGAGAAGTAGCAGTGAGTATATTGGTGTTATTAGCAGCTAAGTTCAAATGTATTACTGGTTAAGTTCAAATGTGTTATTAGATATTCTAAGTTTATATAGTTAATATTTATTTGCTAAGTAAATTGATATTCTAAGTTTATATAGTTAATATTTTATTTGCATTCTTTCCATTACATCCATACCTTCATTTGTTCCCATTTACCAAAACTCTCTCTCTTTTTTATTTCATGTTGCGTCACTCTCTTTTGCCATAACTTCTCATTCTTTACCATTCCCCACAATTTCAGTTTCACTCTGTCACAGTTATTCAGTGTTCAGCACATTCACTCAGTTCTTTCACACTCTTTCAGGGTGCTGAATACAACTACCCCGTTAGATTCTTATGTCATCTCCTCTGGGCCATGGTGGGAGATATGGGCATTTTTAGTTATTGGTTATTGTTTGGCTGTGGAGGAAGCCGAAGTGCTTGTATTTGGTTATTTCTTCTCATTTCAAATATATTTTTGATGAAGTTAGTAAAAGCTTTATATGTGTTTTCTTCTATTATAAAAAGATGTTCTTGGAATATCATAAATTATACATTCATAGAGAACATGTGCCCAGTCTTCACTTTTAACACAGGTACAGTTTGGGTCCATCAGTCAACCCTAAGGAAGTTAACTTTGCCTTTAGAGAGCCATGACCTGTCAGTATAAAGGTCATAAAGAGTCCAGGGGCTTTCCACTTTGTTGGCTTTTGACTAAACATTTCCACCTGTGGCAGAAACCTTTTGGTAACAATACATCTGGTTTCCTGCTCCCAATTTGACCACCATTGCCCATGGAGCTTTGTGGCTAATCTTTTTATTTCTGCCTTGATGTTATTGGCTGTGTCAAGCGCTATCCCCAGAAATTCTGTGGGTATGCCCTTAAGACTGTAGTACAAGCTGCTTTTGGCTAATTCCAAGTAAAGTGGGAGGGTGCCAGCCAGCCAGCACCTGTAGTGTCAGGGTGCTCACAGTGCAGCATGTTCTGGTGAAAGTGAGAAGTATTATTCTCTGTATTGTTTCTAATTTATTTCAGTTTCTGACTATAGTCAAGTGGGTAAACCATGCACTGGCTCCATAGGTTATAACAGGCAAGAGCACTGCACGGTATATGATTGTCAGGATCCTTCTTTTGAGACCCCATTCCATTCTACTGATCCTGGCAATCATGCCTACATGATTTCTTACTTTTTTCACCAAATATCCCAGATGGGGGTAGAAAGTTAATTTTGAATCAAAAACAACTCCTAAATATTTCAATTCTGTTACCATTTTGATAGTAGTTGTATTAATTTTGATTTGTGGAGGTCTTCTTATTTCCAGATTTCCTATTAGTAATATAGATTTGCAGAAATGGGCACAATTGTACACGTGTGCCCACTCCTGCAGCTGCATGAGGGTGACATTTGATTTTTACTCTACAACCACTCTGGTTGTAGATCAGACAAAGACTTTTTTAACAAAGGCTTCTATACTTATAACTCTATAGTAAACTCTAGAAGGAAGGGGATGAATCACCACTCGATATCGATGGTTTGACTGTTGATGATCCTGCTCAGATAGCTGACAAACTGAATGAGTATTTTGCATCTACATTCACACATGAGGAATTTTGTAAGGAAGGGGAGGACAGAAGTTTACTAAACTCTAGCAGGGAGCTAAATTATTTTGTAATAATGGAGAGCAAAGTGTAGGAGAAATTGTTGAAGTTAAACATAAAAAAAGGCACCTGGGGCAGATGGAATCTATCCAGTTATATTGAAGGAGGCAGTGAGGGAAGTAAGCAAACCCTTAGCCCTAATTATGAGAGCATCCTTAGATTTTGGGGAGGTCCCCATGGATTGAAGGGTGGCACAAATAATTATAGACCTGTTAGTTTAACTTCTGTTCTGGGGGAAATAATGGATCACCTAGACAAGACTGCAGTAATAGTTCAGACAGAGCTGAACTGCGATGTGGTCACAAAGGAACTGGATGCAACAAATAATTTTGATATAAATTATTTTGATAAAGGGATGGTTGAGTGGGAGATGACAGAGAATGGTAATCAGTGGACACTGCTCTTCAAGGACTAATGTTATTAGTGGAATCCCCCAGGGTTCAGTGTTGGGCCCATTGTTGTTTTGTGTATTTATCAATGATATTGATGAAGATATATCGGGTTTAATATTGAAGTTTGCTGATGACACAATGGTTGGCAGGGTTGTTAATGATAGTAAAGACAGTATGCTACTGCAACAGGATCTAGAATAGTTAGGTAGATGGGCTGAGAAGTGGCAACTGAAGTTTAATATTGACAATTACAAAGTACTGCATATGGGTAGCAGTAACCCAAGAGAAATGTACCAACTGTGTGGTACTACACTCAGGGAAGTGGAGAATGAAAAAGACTTGGGTATGGGTAATTGTGCAGTCAGATATTAAGTTCTCTGAGCACACTTGTTTTGTGTATTTATCAATGATATGGATGAAGGTATATTAGGCTTAATGTCGACATTTGCAGATGATACAAAGGTTGGCAGGGTTTACGCGTATTCCCATACAATCGCTCACTGTTATAACAAGCACACGGATATAACAAACAAATTTTGGTAGCTATGCAAACATTCTTAATTGCTTGGGTAGTGGAAAAAATGCAATTCTTGGAATAGACAAAAATGAATAGAGCGACTTAACATTATGACCACCTGCATTGGATTAACAACCGATTTATGACCTTGTCCTTCGCTAAACAATTTGGACATGATGAATTCATGTGTAAAAACTGTTGGCTGGATTAATTTAAAAACTGAAATAACATTGTTTATGCAAAAATTAGTGGAGAATCTCAATCTGCAGATCCAATAATGGCAAAAGAATGGATTGACTTGTTTGGGCAGAAATCAAGAAAGATTTCAATGACGAAGACATCTACAATGCCTATGAAACAGGACTTTTTTTATAATTCAACACCTGACAATACATTTAACTTCAAAGGGGGAAAATGTGTTGGCGGAAAAAAATGAAAGCCTCGATTGACGGTGCTCTTATGCACAAATATGACAGGAACTGATAAAAAAAAAACTGTTTGTTATCGGAAAACGTTAAAACATTTGCATTTCAAAAACTTAATGAAACTTCCTGTGGATTGCACTGCAAACAAGAAAACTCAGATGACTTTGGATATTTTTTGGTAATACTTAAATGATTGGAATAAGGAGCTATTCAAAAAGAAGAAAAAATTTTATTGTTAGTTGATAACTGTCCTTCACATGCCCAGATTCAAAATTTGTTCAACATTAAGCTGGTTTCTGCCTCCCAATGCGACATCGATTTTGCAACTCATGGACATAGGTGTAATCAAGAGTTTGAAAGGATTTTATAAAATATTTCTAGTTCTACATCTGATCAGTCAAAGAGAACAGTAACTTACTGAGTCTATATCAATATTGGATGCTATAAATTTATTGAATGATGCGTGGAACAACATTACTTTGACAGCCATGTCAAATTGCTTTCAAGAAAAATAAATTAAATTCAAATTAAATTTCAATCATAGATGAAGATGATGGAAACGAAGAAAACAACTTACCGTTATCCAAATGGTTGCTCCGTAACAACGTTGTAGGTTTTAATACAGATAACATTGGTGAATTTGTATGAGTCGATGACAACTTTTGTTAACTAGTGGTCTTCCTACGGAGTGACATTGTAGAAGCTGTGCTCAACAAAGACAATATGACGATGATGATATGATGACAATTGAAAGTGAATCAAAATCAGTTCCGACAATCTCACAAGCTCAAGGTGCAGTGGACACATTAGTCGATTTTTTTTGAAGGAACTGAAGCACATAATGAGGCTTTTAATGTGTTGAATGTTTTAAGGAAACTTAAGAAATATCAGAGTGAAATCTTTTATACAAACGTCAGTTTTAAATTCATAAATAAAGACTAATTAAATTTATTATTAAATAGTTTAATTGCAAAGAAATAAATTGTGTTATGTATTAAGTGTATTGTAGTTTATACAAGCATATTAATGCAAATTATATGTAAGTATATACTTATATTATTTTTTCTCTCTAATATTTCTTTTGTTTTTTGAATCTATCTTTTTATCAAGTTTCTATCTATCTTTTTATCAATTGAAAATTTTAAAAAAATAGGAGGTAGATTTAACTCATCACTGATATAAAGATTTCATTATCTAATGGCCCCAGGGGTCCCCCATATTCACCATCACTGATATAGCAAGCAATGGTTATAACGAGGAAATTTTGTCAGTAATTTGATTCTTGTTATAACCAAGTTCGACTGTATATTATTAATTTCATGTGGTACTAAACATAGTAATAATCTTAATGGAAAATGACCATGTACCATCCTTTCCCGACTATATTAAATCCATTAAATGATTCTGTGAAAGGCGATGTTACTCATTCTTACGTAAAGAAATTTACATAGACTAATTTTTTGTCCAGGATGCTTAAGATTTCCTCCTTTGACTCATTCCCACTTAGCTCTTTTGAGAATGTGTTGTATACCTACTTTGTTGATTCTAGTGCAAATCACTGCAACACCATAACAGAATTTTCCTTACCCGTTCCAGATCTTTGTTTGCACGATACTGTAATTCTTAAATTTATCATGAATTCTTGAAATTGTTCCTCATGTTGTTGGTTTTTGTGCCAAATTCACATCTCCTCTGTCTCTGACCTTCACACTTCTCATATTTGCAGTACCACTTTAAATTGCTTTGCATCATTTGAAAATCAATGGTCCACTTGTTTTTTTATGCTTTACATTATGCACACACCAGTCATGACTGACAGGTGTACACAAGAAAGAGAAAGAGAGAGAGTGTGTGTGTTTAGTGCCTGTTAGCTATATGTTCAGTTTGTCCCAGTGAAATTTGATGTGTATTAATTTCCAGATTTGTATGAATGTTTTTGGGAACAATTTTCCCCCTAAAGTTTCTTGTACTAATAATTTATAGTTTGAATTATTTTAAATTTATATGAAGGCTTAAGGAATGCCATTTGGTTAGATGTATTTTAAAAATCATTAAAGAGAAGATATTATTAAGTATTATGAAACTATCTTTTCCAACTTTTGATGCATATTTAATAAACAAAATTAATATTAAATAAAATTAATTCTTTAGGTGGACAGAGATCAAAACGCCATTCATCAAGAGTAAGGTATGGAACACCACCCAGAGAAAGAGAAAGAGACAGAGAGAGAGAAAGGGAAAGGGATTATCATTCAACAAAGTAAGTTGTATCATTTACCTCATCTATAAAGTTTTTTTACAGTACATGTCGCTTATCGTGATCATGGATAATGTTATCATTCGTATGATGTTATTATTTTTATGAAGTTCCCATCAAATGTATACTAATACATTAAAAAAATACAACATTAACCCTTTTCTAATTCTTGATTTTAATATTTTTGTTATTTGTATTTAATGGTTTGTATGGATTTCCAGATACATCGTGGGTTTCATTTTTATTGATGGCTTTCTCAAAGAAATAGTGTATATTCAAATTAAAGTATTTTATATATTTCTTGAATTTCAACTTTTCTTTCTGCCACTTATACATTTTTTGAACATGTATCCACTCTGCATCAGTAAACAGTGCTGAGCAGCTGCATTCTTGATTCTTTGGTTATTGTTATCAGCTAAGCTGTGTCCCAAAGTGATCACAATAAGAAATGTTCACTGTATTCTCAAAATCATTTACCTCATCTGAAACTGATTTTATTTGTAAGGCATTAGTAAAAATTTGCACATTTTTTTTTTCTTGTTTTGTTTTTACCCCTGATATCCAAATATAATTTGTAATAATATATAGAAGACTATCAGTCTTCTATGTTTCCTCTAATCAAGCCTAAAAAAGGTCATATACTTCCTGTTATGTCTTTAGCCCTAGCAGGATAAAAACCCTATTTCATATGATGCTTGCTTGGTGCCATCGATTGATCTTTCTCTTGGTCTGTCTCTGGGCAATTACTGTTTATTTTGCTTTCAGATATCTGTTGAGCTAATATTCCTTTTTCCTTCCTATCTATATGACCACACCTTAAGATTGCATTCCTCACTTTTGATTTATAATCCTGAATTTTTTTATTTCTTCATTTATAATATGGCATGCCATTGTTTCCATCTGTTAGTTTCATATTTTTGTTAAAACTCATTTCTAAAGATTAAAAATTTACTTTGTTCAGTTCCTTTATTTCTAGAATGGAGATCCTCATTCTAGAAATAAGGGACAAGCAAATATATGCGTTAAAATAGACTCACTGAAGGCCAGTCAATGCCGAGATTTGGTTTTATTAGGGAAATTGTTAGTTTGTGTCACACCATGTAGTGAATTCTTTTAAAACTTAATTCGAGGATTGTCGATTTAGTATTTCAGTTGGTTTATGTGAAGTGTAAATAAATGGCAATACACACCAGGGAAAAAAATTTCATAACTGGAAAAGCCAATGGTTGCACCGGTTGAGCCATTTCAACTTCCAGACAAACACTACCTGCTGTTAACAATTGAATATAAATATAGATGTTAGTTTTTCAAATTCTTTATATGAAGTACAAATAGATCACAGTGCAGTGATTGAGCCAGTACAGCAGGAAAACAAATTTCATAAACAGCAGTGCCGATGATCTCAGCACCAACAACATCCAACTGAAAGAGGACTTAAAAAAATAACTCCATATGTGCTTAATAATTGAATATAAACATCAATAAATTGTATCAGTACAACTGGAAAAATTCCATAATTAGAAACACTGATGAGCACTCTGGACACAGCTTTGGACTGGAAGTGTAATTTTACGATATCACAACAAGCAAACTGTTTAAAAATAAATAAATTTAATCTGAGAATTTAATTACATATACATATAAAATAAAAATTAAAGACTGAGAATTGTATAAATAAAAGTTCTAAAAACTGTATAAAATGAACTAAAACAAAATGCATAAAACTAATATAAAACCTTATGTGAAGCTTTCAAGGTGTTGTGCCTCTTTGTCAACTCAAACAACTGGATAGATCCCATCCACCCCGGGTGCCTTTCTTGTGTTTATCTTCAACAGTTTCTCCTCCACTTTACTCCCAGTTATTTCAAGATTCTGTAGCTTACCACTAGAGTTGAATACACCTCTGGCATTCCCCTAAAGGAGGCAGCAAAGGAAGTAAGCAAACCCTTAGCCATAATTATGAGAGCTTCCTTGGACTCAGGGGAGGTACCCATAGACTGAAAATGTGCAAATGTGACCCCAATTCACAAAGGAGGATCAAAGGCTGACACAAGTAATTATAGACCTGTGAGCTTAACTTCTGTTCCAGGAACATTAATGGAGGCACTGGTTAAAGAAGCACTGCAGGATCATTTAGACCAGACTTCAGTTATAGCTCGGACACAGCATGGTTTTGTTAAGGGGAAGTCTTGCCTGACCAATTTGATTGGATACTATGATGCAGTCACAAAAGAACTGGATGCAGGGAATAGCTTTGATATTATATACTTGGATCTTAGACTGTTGCACATGGAAGACTGCTACACAAATTGGAGCAGTGTGACATTGGAGGCAAATTGCTGCTATGGATAAAGGGGTGGTTGAGGGGGAGAAGACAGGGAGTGGTAATCAATGGACACTGCTCATCGTGGACTAATGTTATTAGTGGAGTCCCTCAGGGCTCAGTGTTGGGTCCATTATTGTTTTCTGTATTTAAAAATGATATTGATGATGGTATATCAAGCTTAATGTCCAAGTTTGCAGACGATACAAAGGTTGGCAGGGTTGTCAAGGACACTACTGACACTATGCTGCTGCAACAGGATCTGGAAAGGTTGAGCAGATGGGCTGAGAGGTAGCAAATGAAGTTTAACATTGACAAATGTAAAGTACTACACATGGGAAACAGCAACCCCAGAGCAACGTATCAACTCTGTGGTACTACACTGACAGTGGTAGAGAATGAAAGGGACCTGGGGGTGGTTGTGCAGGCAGATATGAAGTTCTCTGAGCAGTGCAGACGGGCTGCAAGAGTAGCTCATGGAGTATTGTCAATGATATACAGGAATTTTTCCAGCAGGGATAAGGAGGTGATTATTCCCTTGTATAAGGCAATGTTCAGGCCACACCTAGAGTACTGTATACAGGTCTGGAGGCCTCATTTCAAGAAGGATGTAGAGCTGCTGGAACGAGTACAGAGAAGGGCAACAAGATTAGTGAATGGAACAAAGGGGTGCTCTTACGAAGAAAGGCTTAAGTTTTGCAAATTACAGTGTCTGGAGACTAGGCACCAGCGAGGTAATCTGATTGATAGAGGTGTATAAAGCCTTGAACCTTGAATGGTTTGAGCATGCTCAATGCTGATGGGATTCTTCCTCTAGCTCAGAATAATCACCTGAGAGGGCATAAATTCAAATTGAGGAAAGACAGATGTAGGATAGACGTGCGGAAATTTGCCGTTAGCCAGCGGGTGGTTGGTTGGTGGAACAGACTTCCATCCCTTGTAGTGGAGGTTGATAGCCTAAATAAGTTTAAGGCTCAGCTGGACAGGTATTTTGAACGAACAGAGGGGTGAAGTGGAAGTGGGTTTTTTTTTTTTTTTTTTTTTTTTTTTTGGCTGTTACTGCATAAGCTTGCTTTCTTGCATCAAATGCCTCTACTAATGCTAATGCTAATAACAGAATGCCGAGTTTATGTACCTTGGGCAAGCCAAAATTTTATGGTTTGCTCAAGGCACATAAACCGGGTTTCGCTATGATACACATCATATGCATTGGCAGCCCAATGCATGAAGCCTTCACCATTCATTGACACATACCACGAAGATATTAAATGGTTCACCCTGGATTCTTATTTCTTAAGAATAGTAATATAAGAGACCCCAATAACGTATACCTGTGGTCACATAACAAAGCCCGAGATTTTTGAACATAATCTGTTTGAGCACATGAATGATTCTACTAACAATTCATGGTTTGTTCTAAATTTGAGAAACAATGAGTTATCAGCAGAAGAGTTGGGCTTGAATTTTGGCATACTTCCCAGGAAACCACCAATTACTCAGTTGGCCATGGTCATCGAGATGTTACTTTTCCATGTTCCAGAAGTCTGCTACAGAGATACGATTTAAAGTTGCATCTATACTGCAGCATATCTGTCCTGTTGCCGGTAATCTGCATCATACCCAGCACAATGCTCTTCTAAACTGTTTGCACAAAGATAAGGACATTGTTGCCTTCCTAGCAGACAAGGGACACCCTACTGTTGGTTTAATTTAGACAGACTACGTTCAAAAAGGCAATGCTTTGTTATGTGATCCACAGGTATATTGAGCCTATTACAAGACTATCCTGCTGCCAATATACTGACCTACTCTCGTGTTTCTTATTTTGAGTTGACAAAGAGGCACAATGCCTTGAAAACTTCTCATATAGTTTTTATTAGTTTTGTGTAATTTATTGTAGTTCATTGGATACAGTTTTTAGTGCTTTAATTCTCAGTATTTAATATTTATTTTTTTTATTTTATATGTATATGTAATTAAATTCTCAGATTAAAGTTATTTATTTTCAAACAGTTTGCTGATTGATACAATATCATTTCATCATGAATGTATGCAGCCCTCAGGGCCTTTTTTCTCGTATATATGATATCCCACCACATGTAACCTTATAGACTTTAAACATGCCCATTCTCAAACATGTTGTGTTAGATGTCTCATCCGAAGGGAATTTTTGATCTGCTTTACATTGTATATGATCCAAATGACCAATTCCATGTTTATCTCAAACAAATGAAGAGCAAATACACATCATATGCTTCATTGATCCTAGAATATATCCTGCATTTGACAGTCGCAGAGAGTAGATGTGTTTTAGGTTGGCTGCAGTGGATTAACTTAAGGAGATTAAGATGGGTATCTAATAGAAAAATTTTTGTTTTCTTTAATTTGCTTAAATACCTTATAAATTGAAATTCAGTCATTTTGTGAAATTGGTTTCTGCTAAGTTACATTCTTTTCAGCAGCTCCAGTTATTTTAATATTTAACTTCAGTAGTTTTGGTATTAATGGTTTAATTGCTGTGATATTTTGTAATTTAAATGCTAATATTTTCTAATTTAAATTTCTAAGTTCAAATCTTGCCTTAATCTTTGAATATCTCTGATAGGTATTAAAAGTGGATCTTGTTGTTACAAGATCCAATTTGAATACCTTGTTCACGGATATCATGATTCACATAAAATGGCTGCAGGGGATTTCTTGTGCGAGTCACGAGTTTGTTGCTTATATAGCCTGTGGTACGTATTCTAAGGTCAGTCTAGTAAACAAACCTAACTCAACTGATTATTCTTTTCTTTTTTCCAGATACAGCATGTATCAGTCTGAAATTAAAACATGGTGCATTATTAGATGAATTTGAGTCGCCAAAAGAAAGTATTGGTTGCCCCACAAATAAAACTGGAAACTCACTAGGGTATCGAGTACTTATTAACCTTCCAAGTAATGCATCCCTGATTCAGGCCTCAGAACAGAATGGTCAAGTGCATACTGCTCTGGTTTAAGAATGTTTAGTTTTAATGGGGTAGACTGTTATCAGGGAAATGGTTAACATTTTTTTTTTTTAAATAAAGATTGGTGGGCTACAATCAAAGTGTGTTTGCTGAGAGCAACAGTTGGTGATGTTACCAACAGATTGTTATATTTTGGGATGGGAGAGCATTATTCATGTTGGGGGACCTAATGATATTAAACAAACATGAGTTGGTGATTTTTAGTTGAAGATATAGAGGACAAAAAATGCCACGAGGGTCAGAATTTGTATGTTTGCAATTCTGCCCAGATACAAAAGAATGTACAGTGGATTCCGGTTATTTGGGCCACCGGTTAATCAGGGCAGCCGTTTATTTGGGGCAAATCTTAAAAAACAGAACCCAATCGTGAAAATAGCCAGGGTTTACTTCGCTTAATTGGGACAAAATGCCATTTAATCGGGGCAAGAGACCGCAGCACTGGAGATCACCCTACGATTGTCTGGAGGTCACAACCATTAAACAATAAAAACAATTAGCGGTCACCTGTTTATTAGGCTTTTCTGTTAGTGCAATCTATCATAAATGGATAGTAAACTCAATCTTACTGAATTTGCGATAATACCGACAGCTGGAATTCTTTGGATTATTATGGTAAAATGTGTTTAGACTTCCATGTAATCTTCAATCATATAAAAAAATTGATTTTCAGATCTTCTCTTCTTTCCTTTTTAAAGCTTTGTAACTCGTTACTCCGTTCTGACTTGCGTGTATCGTGTTACTTGCAATTTGTGTGTGTGTGTGCCGTGTCCCTTGTTATTGATTGCTTATCTTGTTACTGTTTTAAATTTTAATCCCCACCCACAAATGTCAGTGAACAGAAATGTCAACTAGTTAGTTAAGTATGTACATATTACAGTACATATTAATTATTCTGATTATCACGTATATTCTTCTGATTTTACGGTATCGTTTAATTTTTTAATTGGTAAGGTAATAAAGGGTGAATTTGTGCTTAATATATCTTTGCTTTTATAGCCTGTGGATAATATTCCTCCTATTTTCGCTAATTAGAATCGCTGTTTAATAGAATTAAAATTCAATTCACAAACGTGATCACAATGATCGCCGCTTACTACACATCATATAGTGAACGGTACTTTACTATGGTGACTCCATCGTAACGTGATTTGATTGTACACTGAACCAATTGTAAAGGGGGGGGGGGTAAATTGTATTTTTAACTATTTACGTAAAATTTCGGATAATTGGGGCAGTCCCTTAATCGGGCCAAAATGCACTAGTCCCGGTGTGTCCCAATTAACTGGAATCGACTGTATATATATATATATGTGCTGAAAGCCTTGCAGATTTACTCAAGACTTTGGGGACATTGCAAGGTTTTTTGGGGAAATTTTTATTAGCTTGGCCTGCACTTGCAATTAGAAGGAATGTGTTGCAGAGATAAAGTTCATTATTTCATATGAACAAAGGTGGTGCAAGGGTTTTTGTCAGTACAACTGAGGATAACAGTTCAGGGGAATTGCTAGTTGGAGGTGGGATGGGGTGGGTAATATAGACACCCATTTCTCTGATGATATGAGTAATGCTTGCTTTTTTATTTTTACGAAAACCCCAAACATGAAAGGTATCAAAACCTATAGTACTTAGTACCGTGCAATATAATTGGATAGACTCCATCAGCCCCAGGTTCCTTATTTACTTTTAGTTTCAACAATTTCTCTTCCACTTTTTTCTCACTTATCACAAAATCATTTAGCTCCTATTTGTAACTTGGTGTTCTTCTGGTATTCCCATCCATAAAAACTTCTTTGCAGGTGAAAACGTTGATACAAAATATTTTTTTAACAGTTTGTCAGCAACTTGAACAGGGTGATTGATCATTGTGCCTTTCATATCTAATGAACCAATGTGATTCATCTCTTCTAGTGATCTACATAAGCAAAGGACTCTTTGCTAATTTTCTTTGCATTCTTAGGCAAAGACTTCTCAAACTTTGCATTAACTTCAATAACCAGTTTATTGGCTCATTTACATACTAGTCTGTACTTTGTGTCCTCTGCTAATTTATAATCATCCTATTATTTTTTTACGTGCTGCTAGTTTCATCAGTTGATGTGACATCCATTGAGGTCTAGTATATCTAAGTTGTAAAAGTATTAGTAGCTACCATGATTACCTCATTGAATGCTTTCCATTTAGAATTTGCAGGTGATAACATTGTCAGTTGGTTTCACTGAAGGGAATTTAAAAATTGCCTACAACCATTCTACCATTAGCATTAGTAGAGGCATATGATTCAAGAAAGCAAGCTTATACAGCATCAGCCAAAAAAAAAACAAAAACAAACCTTCCCATTTCACTGATCCATTCATTCCAAATGTTTGTCTAGTTCTGCCTTGAATTTATTTAAGCTATCAACTTCCACAACAACAGATGGAAGTTTGTTCCAGCAATCAACCATACACTGGCTAAAGGCAAATTTCCGCACATCTTTTCTACAACTGTCTTTCCTCAATTTGAATTTTTATGTCCCCTCAGGCGATTAATCTGGGCACGAGGAAGAATCCCATCAGCATTGAGCCTGCTCTAACCATTCAAGGCCTTATACACCTCAATCATATCACCTCGCAGGTGTCTAGTCTCCAGACGCTGCAATTTGCAGAACTTTAGCCTTTCTTTGTAAGAGCACATCTTTGTTACCCTCACCAGTCTTGTTGTCCTTTCCTTCTCTATACTCATTCTAGCAACTCTATATACTTCCTAAAATGAGGCTTCCAGAACTGTACACAATACTCGAGGTGTGGCCTGATCATTGCCTTATACAAGGGGATAATCACCTCTTTATTCCTGCTCGCAAAATTCCTCTATATCATTGAAAAGACCCGGTGACCTAGCCTGGCAGCCTATCTACATGGCTCAGAAAACTTCATATCTGACTGCAAAATTACCCACAGATCTCTTTCATTCTTCACTACCCTGAGTGTAACACCACCCAGTTGGTACATTTCTCTGGGGTTACTGTAACCCATGCGCAATACTTTGCATTTGTCAATGTTAAACTTCAATTGCCACCTCTCAGTCCATCTGCCCAACTTTTCCAGATCCTGTTGCAGAAGCATACTGTTATTAACAACTATGCAAACTTTGACGTTAAATTTGATATACCTTATCAATAACTGTTGATCAATTCGGCCCTGGAGAGATAGAATTTTTCTCAGCCTGGTCTGTGCTTGTTAACAGGAGAGACTGGTTCTACAGGGATGGAATACACTTAAATAGAAAGGGTGTGAGAATATTTACTGATGCTATTGAGGCAGTGTTAGGTGGGTCAGAAAACTGCTAGCTTGGGGGGATACACGGACTAATAGATTAACAGTAGCCACTGGCAGAGGTGAAAGTGATATCTTGCACTGCTTCTATTGGAATGAGTAGCAGCCTGGTAAACGAGATGCAGGGGATTTCAGAAACTGCTGAGAGTCATTGCGGTACAAGGAAGCAACACATGGGTTGTGTTAGGGTAGCTAAGAATAGGAAACAGGTGTATGTATACTTGCATGTACACTAGTGCTAGGAGTTTAGTAAATAAATTTGATGAATTTGAAGTGTTGGTCAAAACATCAAAGGCAGATATTGTTGGGATATCAGAGACGTGGTTTCATACAGATATAAGGCATGCAGAACTGGAATTTGAGGAGTACATAAGGTATAAGGTATGTTCGTGTCAGACGCCACCTGGGATTTCTCCTATCTTCGCGTGTTTTCGCTGTATCAAGGACAGTACACTGTCAAGCCAGAGACTTGAAAGTGTGTGGGCCATGTCTGTGCAGTGTGATGTGTTGTGCCCATTGTTTGGCCGGCTTATTGGCTGTCAGGCCCCTAGTGGGGCCCGACGTTACCCATACCTTACCACAAGGAGGCTAGCCAGGTGTGTTCAATATCACAACAAGTTGCTCTGGCAGGTCCTGCCACCTAGTTTCCTGGGATTTCAGTGACTAGGACCTACAAAAAAAAAAGAAATTACGTGTTTGACATTAATGCTTTATGGGATTGCTGTTAGGAAATCGCTGGTTGGCATTGAACACTAGAGAGATGTGTTAAAAGGCCTAATAAGTAGGGCAAAATTTTGATGTTATTAAATTTAGACATGTGAGGCTTTATGCTAGATACTGTTAGTGGTCTTAGAGATTTATAGAATTTAGACGTTGATTAGAATTTGGCAGCATTGTTAAGGGGTGTACTTGGTTGGTTTAGTGAGAGAGGAGGAGACTGAAGACTGGGGGGAAAACAGATAGAAGAATAGGGACGATAGAGTAGGCATCCCCAAAGAGGTCAGTGGAGATGAGCTCCACCAGGCGAAGTATGGGGGCAGGGAGGGGAGGAGACAGAGACTTGTCTCCACCCTCCCCTGCCTTAGGATGGGGTTTTAAAGGGAACCAGGTTAGAGTACCCAGTTCAGATCGGCAATGGCGTGTCGGCAGCAAAGCCGCAGTATGTCATGTCCATGCTGTTTTGAATCCGGTAAGAAGGTCAAGCTGCCCGTCCCACGATTGGGGGTGGGATACATCAGCTAGCAGCTGGAACCCACTAGGCGAAGGGGTGGGAGAGACACACATTTACTTCATTCATAATCTGCATTCTCACTCTACTTGCATTCTTTTTTTTTTTTTTTTCCCCAAGTTTTATATATATATATATATATATATATATAATTTTTTTTTTTTTTTTTTTTCACTCACACTCATTCATCTTTTTCTCACACACCACGGGGGGGATGCAGTGATGTGTAATACAAATTTAAATACTAATTAAAACTAGGGTTAGTGTGTATTTAACTGTAGCATTTATCGTTTGTGTTCTTTTTCTCACACACTTACACTTTCATTCATTCTTCTAGCTCTCATTTCATTTATTCGACTCTTCCTTTCTGCACTGCTCTCTCTGGGCCCCTCAACTTACTGTTATTCTTCAGTTGTGCAGGCCTAGCATTAGCATTAGTAGAGGCATTTGATGCAAGAAAGCAAGCTTATGCAGCATCAGCCAAAAAAAAATAAAGTAAAATAAATAAATAAAAAATAACCACTTCCACTTCACTCCTCTGTTCTTTCGAAATACCTGTTCAGCTGAGCCTTAAACTTATTTAGGCTATCAACTAACACGACAAGGGATGGAAGTCTGTTCCACCTACCTACCATCCGCTGGCTAAAGGCAAATTTCCGCACATCTATCCTACATCTTTAGTCAATTTGAATTTATGCCCTCTCAGGTGATTATTCTGAGCAAGAGGAAAAATCCCATCAGCATAGAGCATGCTCAAACCATTCAAGGCTTTATACACCTCTATCAGATCACCTGGCTGGTGCCTAGTCTCCAGACGCTGTAATTCGCAAAACTTAAGCCTTTCTTCGTAAGAGCACCCCTTTGCTCCATTCACTAATCTTGTTGCCCTTCTCTGTACTCATTCCAGCAGCTCTACATCCTTCTTGAAATGAGGCCTCCAGGCCTGTATACAGTACTCTAGATGTGGTCTGACCATTGCCTTATACAAGGGAATAATCACCTCCTTATCCCTGCTAGAAAAATTCCTATATATCATTGACAATACACCATGAGCTGCTCTTGCAGCCCGTCTGCACTGCTCAGAGAACTTCATATCTGCCTGCACAACCACCCCCAGATCCCTTTCATTCTCTACCACTGTCACCACAGTGGTAGAGAATGTACCAGAGTTGATACGTTGCTCTGGGGTTGCTGTTTCCCATATGTAGTACTTTACATTTGTCAATGTTAAACTTCATTTGCCACCTTTCAGCCCATCTCCTCAACCTTTCCAGATCCTGTTGCAGCAGCATAGTGTCAGTAGTGTCCTTGACAACCCTGCCAACCTTCGTATCGTCTACAAACTTGGACATTAAGCTTGATATACCATCATCAGTATCATTTATAAATACAGAAAACAATAAAGGACCCAATACTGAACCCTGAGGGACTCCACTAATAACATTAGTCCACAATGTGCAGTGTCCATTGATTACCACTCTGTCTTCTCCCCCTCAACCACCCCTTTATCCATAGCAGCAATTTGCCTCCAATGCCACACTGTTCCAATTTGTGCAGCAGTCTTCCATGTGCAACAGTATCAAAAGCCTTTCTAAGATCCAAGTATATAATATCAAAGTTATTCCCTGCATCCAGTTCTTTTGTGACTGCATCATAGTATCCAATCAAATTGGTCAGGCAAGGCTTCCCCTTAACAAAACCATGCTGTGTCCGAGCTATAACTGAAGTCTTGTCTAGATGATCCTGCAGTGCTTCTTTAACCAGTACCTCCATTAATTTTCCTGGAACAGAAGTTAAACTCACAGGTCTATAATTACTTGTGTCAGCCTTTGATCCTCCTTTGTGAATTGGGGTCACATTTGCACATCTCCAGTCCATGGGTACCTCCCCTGAGTCCAAGGAAGCTCTCATAATTATGGCTAAGGGTTTGCTTACTTCCTTTGCTGCCTCCTTTAATATAACTGGATAGATCCCATCCACCCCAGGTGCCTTTCTTGTGTTTATCTTCAACAATTTCTCCTCCACTTTACTCTCAGTTATTACAAGATTCTCTAGTTTACTGCCAGAGTTGAATACACCTCTGGCATTCCCCTCGCTGAATAACTCCTCATATGTGAATGTCGATGCAAAAGCAAAATATTAATTAAGTTTGTTAGCTACCTGAGCAGGATCATCAACAGTTGACCCATCGATATCAAGTGGACCAATCTGATTCATCCCCTTCCTTCTAGAGTTTACATAAGTAAAGAACTCTTTGCTGTTTTTCTTCGCATCCCTTGCCAAGGATTTCTTGTAATCTGCCTTCGCCTGACTAACCTCCTTTGTAACTTGGTTACAGATCAACTTGTATCTATCATAGGCTTCTGCGTCACGTGTTAATTTGTATGTATCCCATGCATTTTTCTTCTCTGCCATATGCCTCATTAGTTCATCTGACATCCATTTAGGCCTAAACCTTGAACAATATTTCTTGGTATGTAAAGCCTAGTAGCTTCCAAGGTAAGTTCTTTGAATGCTTCCCATTTTGAATTTGCTGTTGGTAACATCATCAGTTGATCCCACTGTATGGAATTTAAATACTGTCTCAGTCCATTGTAGTCGCCTTTACGAAAGCAATACCCCTTCCCTTTACCCCTAATGGTAGTTACCTCATTGAGTAAATCCCACTTCAGAACACTGTGATCACTGCCACCTAGTGGTTCATTTATCTGTACATTCTTAATGCATGAAGAATCACTGCTGATAATCAAATCAAGAGTATTACTCCCTCTAGTTGCCTCCTGAACATGCTGATGTAGAAAACAATCAATCCAATAAATCCACAAAAGCCTTGCTAGTGTGTGAGTGACCAGCCCCCAAATTCCAGTCAATATCTGGGAAATTAAAATTCCCCATTATAAGACTCTCTGATTTACTGGCCCTCTCTATTTCTCTGTACAGTTTCTTATTATACTCATCAGAGTCATTAGGCCTATAGCACACTCCTACTCTCAATTTTGATCTCCCAATGCTTATGTCACACCAAACTGACTCGACACTGCACTGTCCGGCAATGTCGACTGGCTTCACTTCCTTGGATTTTTTGTGTTTCTTAACTAATAGCATAACCCCTCCTCCCTTCCTATCCTGTCTATCCTTTCTGTAGACATTGTACTCCCCAAATTCCAGTTCTGCATTCCTTATATCTGTGTGACACCACGTCTCTGAAATTCCAACAATATCTGCCTTTGATGTTTTGAGCAATACCTCAAATTCATCAAATTTATTTACTAAACTCCTAGCATTGGTGTACACGTAAGTATACATGCACCCTGCTCTTCCTCTTAGCCACCCTAACACAACCCATGTGTTTACTTGTTGCCCAGTGATTCCCAGCAGTGTCTGAAATATCCTGCATCTTATTTTCCAGGCTGCTGCTCATTCCAATAGAAGCAGTACAAGAATCACTTTCTCCTCTGCTAGTGGCTACTGTTAATCTATTAGTCCTTGTATCCCCCCAATCTAGCAGTTTTCCGACCCACCTAACACTGCCTCGATAGCATCAGCAAACATTCTTGCATCCTTTCTATTTAAGTGTATCCCATCCCTGTAGAAACAGTCTCTCCTGTTAACAAGTACAGACCAGGCTGAAAAACATTTTACCCCTTGAGCCCTGCACAATCTTTCCAGGGCCGAATTGATCGACAGGGCTCTCATCATATACTCCCTCCTATCATGTCCGGGCGGAATTGCAGACACTTTCAAATTCAACCCACTATTCACCTAGGCTACTAGAGACGGTCATGTTCAAAGCCGCTAAGTGGATTTTTCTTATTTATTGATTTGAAATTATTGTTTTTCTAAAACTTTTGATTTAAATTTAGTAGTATAACATTATTTTGTGATTTTCTGATTAATTTGGTGTATTTATTCCTTACTCGGCCTTGTAATTGCATAAAAGTATCGGTAAGGGTTTCCACGTGTTTCAACTCCGCTACCGTTCGTAAATTTCCCGCCTTTGTGATACTATAGTTATATACCGTACTAGATAGCGTTAGTTGAACTTCGTTAGCAGTTAAATTGTACGTTTAAATAAATACATATAACGACTTAGATTACAAACGTAATATAATTAATTATATTTAACATAGTTAATAACATAACATAATTAATTATAATTAATTAATAAATTAATAGAATCATGACTCAGACCAGCGCAGCAAAGCAAAAGGCTCAAGCTAATGGAAGTGCTGTGGCTCAGAGCAGAACTGAGGGGGGCAGTTGTCCTCTGACTCACAGCCTTATAAAATGCACTGTTTGCTTGATGTTTGCAGAGCAATCGGGTACGGGACATGATACTGCCATGGGGATGTCTTTGTGTGTGCGCGATGCAAGGAGTGTATCGATATCAGCCAACAACTCGGCGTTCTTGTGGGCCTATATGAGAGCTTGAAGGACAGGGTGGATGCCCTCGAAGAAACTAAATTGAGGAGCCCATCAAGCTCTCAGCTGCCCACATCAGCGCCAGAGCTTGCACTTGGGCATCGCGTGACACAGAGGCAACCCCCAAGGCAGAATGCGCTGGTCCCGAAGGAACTAGTAGTTGTTGGTGACTCTATTGTCAGGGAAACGGGGAACATGCTTTGTAAAACAGATAGGTGGAACAGGACCAGGGTATGTCTGCCAGGGACAAAGGTTGATGACGTTGTAGAGCGATTATCATCCTTTAAGGGCACAAAAGGTGATATAGTTGTACACGTTGGCACTAATAATATTAAGAGTAGGAGACCGGCAGAATTACTTAACAAGTACAGGTCACTGTTGAACAAAAGCCGAGAATTAGGGTTGAATTTGAAAGTGTCTGCAATTCTGCCCAGACACGATAGGAGGGAGTATATGATGAGAGCCTTGTCGATCAATTCGGCCCTGGAAAGATTGTGTAAGGCTCAAGGGGTATAATTTTTTTCAGCCTGCACTGTACTTGTTAACAGGAGAGATTGCTTCTGCAGGGATGGGATACACTTAAATAGAAAGGGTGCAAGAATATTTGCTGATGCTATCGAGGCAGTGTTAGGTGGGTCGGAAAACTGCTAGCTTGGGGGGAGACAAAGACCAATAGATTGACAGTAGCCACTGGCAGAGGTGAAAGAGATTCTTGCACTGCTTCTATTAGAATGAGCAGAAGCCTGAAAAACAAGATGCATGGTATTTCAGAGACTGCTGGGAGCCATTGTGGTACAAGTAAACACATGGGTTGTGTTAGGCTAGCTAAGAATAGAAACAGGTGCAGGTATACTTGCGTGTACACCAATGCTAGGAGTTTAGTAAATAAATTTGATGAATTTGAGGTATTGCTCAAAACATCAAAGGCAGATATTGTTGGGATATCAGAGACGTGGTGTCACACAGATATAAGGGATGCAGAACTGCAATTTGGGGAGTACAACGTCTACAGAAAGGATAGACAGGATAGGAAGGGGGGGAGGGGTTATGCTATTAGTTAAGAAACACATAAAAACCAAGGAAGTGAAGCCAGTCGACATCGCTGGACAGTGCAGTGTTGAGTCAGTTTGGTGTGACATAAGCATTGGGAGATCAAAATTGAGAGTAGGAGTGTTCTATAGGCCTAATGACTCTGATGAGTATAATAAGGAACTGTACAGGGAAATAGAGTGGGCCAGTAAATCAGAGAGTCTTATAATGGGAGATTTTAATTTCCCAGATATTGACTAGAATTTGGGGGCTGGTTACTCACGCACTAGTAGGGCTTTTGTGGATTTAGTAGTATAACATTTATTGGATGATTGTTTTCTACATCAGCATGTTCGGGAGGCAACTAGAGGGAGTAATACTCTTGATTTGATTATCAGCAGTGATTCTTCATGCATTAAGAATCTGCAGATAAATGAACCAATAGGTGGCAGTGATCACAGTGTGCTGAAGTGGGATTTACTCAAAGAGGTAACTACCATTAGGGGTAAAGGGAAGGGTTATTGCTTCCGTAAAGGCGACTACGATGGACTGAGACAGTATTTAAATTCTATACAGTGGGACCAACTGATGATGTTACCAACAGCAAATTCAAAATGGGAAGCATTCAAAGAACTTATCTTGGAAGCTACTAGGCTTTACATACCAACTAAGAAATATTGTTCAAGGTTTAGGCCAAAATGGATGTCAGATGAACTAATGAGGCATATGGCAGAGAAGAAAAATGCATGGGATACTTACAAATTAACACATGACACAGAAGCCTATGATAGATACAAGTTGATATGCAACCAAGTTACAAAGGAAGGAGGTTAGACAGGCGAAGGCAGATTACGAGAAATCCTTGGCAAGGGATGCAAAGAAAAACAGCAAAGAGTTCTTTACTTATGTAAACTCTAGAAGGAAGGGGATGAATCAGATTGGTCCACTTGATATTGATGGGTCAACTGTTGATGATCCTGCTCAGGTAGCTAACAAACTAAATGAATATTTTGCATCGACATTCACACATGAGGAGTTATTCAGCAAGGGGAATGCCAGAGGTGTATTCAACTCTAGCAGTAAGCTACAGAATCTTGAAATAACTGGGAGTAAAGTGGAGGAGAAACTGTTGAAGATAAACACAAAACACAAAAAGCACCCGGGGTGGATGGGATCTATCCAGTTATATTAAAGGAGGCAGCAAAGGAAGTAAGCAAACCCTTAGCCATAATTATGAAAGCTTTCTTGGAGGGGAGGTACCCATAGACTGGAAATGTGCAAATGTGACCCCAATTCACAAAGGAGGATTAAAGGCTGACACAAGTAATTATAGACCTGTGAGCTTAACTTCTGTTCCAGGAAAATTAATGGAGGCACTGGTTAAAGAAGCACTGCAGGATCATTTAGACAAGACTTCAGTTATAGCTCAGACACAGCATGGTTTTGTTAAGGGGAAGTCTTGCCTGACCAATTTGATTGGATACTATGATGCAGTCACAAAAGAACTGGATGCAGGGAATAACTTTGATATTATATACTTGGATCTTAGAAAGGCTTTTGATACTGTCGCACATGGAAGACTGCTACACAAATTGGAGCAGTGTGACATTGGAGGCAAATTGCTGCTATGGATAAAGGGGTGGTTGAGGGGGAGAAGACAGAGAGTGGTAATCAATGGACACTGCTCATCGTGGACTAATGTTATTAGTGGAGTCTCTCAGGGTTCAGTGTTGGGTCCTTTATTGTTTTCTGTATTTATAAATGATATTGATGATGGTATATCAAGCTTAATGTCCAAGTTTGCAGATGATACAAAGGTTGGCAGGGTTGTCAAGGACACTACTGACACTATGCTGCTGCAACAGGATCTGGAAAGGTTGAGCAGATGGGCTAAGAGGTGGCAAATGAAGTTTAACATTGACAAATGTAAAGTACTACACATGGGAAACAGCAACCCCAGAGCAACGTATCAACTCTGTGGTACTACACTGACAGTGGTAGAGAATGAAAGGGACTTGGGGGTGGTTGTGCAGGCAGATATGAAGTTCTCTGATCAGTGCAGACGGGCTGCAAGAGTAGCTCATGGAGTATTGTCAATGATATACAGGAATTTTTCCAGCAGGGATAATTAGGTGATTATTCCTTTGTATAAGGCAATGGTCAGGCTACACCTAGAGTACTGTATACAGGTCTGGAGGCCTCATTTCAAGAAGGATGTAGAGCTGCTGAAACGAGTACAGAGAAGGGCAACAAGATTAGTGAATGGAACAAAGGGGTGCTCTTACGAAGAAAGGCTTAAGTTTTGCAAATTACAGTGTCTGGAGACTAGGCACCAGCGAGGTGATCTGATAGAGGTGTATAAAGCCTTGAATGGTTTGAGCATGCTCAATGCTGATGGGATTCTTCCTCTAGCTCAGAATAATCACCTGAGAGGGCATAAATTCAAATTGAGACAAGACAGATGTAGGATAGACGTGCGGAAATTTGCCTTTAGCCAGCGGGTGGTTGGTTGGTGGAACAGACTTCCATCCCTTGTGGTGGAGGTTAATAGCCTAAATAAGTTTAAGGCTCAGCTGGACAGGTATTTTGAACGAACAGAGGGGTGAAGTGGAAGTGGGTTTTTTTTTGGCTGATGCTGCATAAGCTTGCTTTCTTGCATCAAATGCCTCTACTAATGCTAATGCTAATGCTAACCCTAATTCACGCCTTTTTTTCATCAGTGACCTGTACTTGTTAAGCAATTCCACCGGTCTCCTACTCTTAATATCATTAGTAGCTGCAAGTTTTTTTTTTTTTTTTTTTTTTTTCAGGCCAGGGGAGAATACAGTGATAGTGTTTATGTGGTTAGTAAATGTTTGTTAGTATATATAAAGTAGTGTAAGTATTTTTAACTTTGTATTCTTTCGACCAGTTACATTTACTCTTCCACTTATTTCCATTCACTCTCTTCTTCTCTCATGCTAGGACACTCTTACTTTCGCCAAAACTGCCATTTATTCCCTTTTACCATAAGTCGTAGTTCACTCAGTGCCCAACCAATTCATTCTGTCTTTCATTCTCATTCATTCATTCTTCTTTCATTCTACATTGCCTCCCCTTGCTACCAGCTTACTGATATTTTTCAGCTAATCTGCTTCCCTGGCTGCCTGTACATATCCCTCCCCTACATGGTTACTTATTTGGTGTGGGCCCCAGGTTCCTACACATGGCAGGGTAGTCCTGGGGAGTTTTCTCATGTCAGGTTTCTGTCAGGTTATGTTATTTATGTTATGTTATTTGGTTTTTAGGAGCATTAGCAACTAAGGCCACATTGCTCCGCGGACGCGCAGTGGCCATTCCCTGATCCCTCCGCATCCTCTGTATTTGGTGGTGACGGGCTCGAACCCCGGTCTCATCAAGAAGCGCGTGCTACACACTGGTGCTCCTTCCCACCTGGCTACGGAGGCGCCAGGTTTCTGTCAGGGCACAGAATACTGCTATCCTGACAGTATTTAAGTCATTGCCTGGGTGTGGTGGGAAACTTGGGCAATTTTAACTATTGATTATTGTTTAATTGCTGGGTGGTCTGAATTGCCATTCTTTGGGTTGTTCTGCGCATTTCGAATACTTTCTGTCTCAAAAATGTAAAGGCTTTATAATTTTCCTCTTCTATGATGAACAGGTGTTCTTCTCCCCTGGGAAGGGGACAATCTGTGCTATTAGCTCTGTTCTTGGGATGTCATATATTATACATTCATATAGAATGTGTTCCCAGTCTTCACTCTTGCCACAGGTGCAGTTTGGGTCATCAGTCAGCCTTAAGAAGGTTAGAAAAAGTCCAGGGGTATACCACCTAGGTGGCTTTGGGCTAATCATTGACACCTGTGGCAGAAACCATTTGGTAACCAGACCTCTGGTTGCCTGCTCCCACTTTGTTTGCCCTAGCTCATGGAGCTTTGTGGCTATTCTTTTTTTTTTTTTTTTTCATCATTGAAGGTGTTGGTTGCATCAAGGGCTATCCCCAGAAATTCTGTGGGTATGCCCTTTTTAAATCTATAATAAAAGCCTCTTTTGGCTACTTCCATGTAAAGTTGCTCCTGCCAGCAACTGTAGCACAGGTGTGCTTACTGTCCGACATATTCTGGTAAAAGTAAGTAGTATTGTCCTTTGTATTGATTCTAATTTATTCCTATTTCTTACTATGGATGAGTGGGCGATCCACGCACCAGCTCCATGGGTGATAACAGGTAGGAACATTGCATGGTATATGATTGCCAGGGTCTTTCTTTTGAGTCCCCAGTCTGCTCGACTGATCCTGACAATCATACCTGCATAATTTCTCACTCTTTTTGCCAAGTAGATCAAATGGCTGTAAAACGTTAATTTTGAATCAAAGACCACTCCAAGATATTTTAGTTCTGTTACCATTTTTATAGTGGTTGTGTTAATTTTGATTTGTGGACATCTTCTTATGTTCAAATTGACTTTTAGAAGTATTTGTTTCGTTTTTTCAGGTGATATTTTGAGCATGTGCATTTGTGCCCACTCCTGCAGCTGCAAGATTGCAGTATTTGATTTTTGCTCTACAACCACTCGAGTGTTACCTTTCACAAGGAAAATCATGTCATCTGCAAAGGCCAGGCTTTCCACGGGGCTCAGATCCAAGGCCAAAAATTCGTCAAGAACAGTGTTCCAGAAGAAAGGGCCAAGGATTGAACCCTGCGGGCAGCCTTTATTCACAGGTCTTGTCAATTCCTGGAACCTTGTGCGTACTGAGACACTTCTGTCTGTAAGGTAGCTGTTTATTACCTTATAGATGTTTTGTGGGGCATTTTTCTGGCTGAGTCTCCTAAGGACACTAGGCCACCAGAGTGAGTCATTTGCCCCAGTAAAGTCAATAGAGATTGCCAGCATGTATTTCTTCTCTGTGTTTTTAACTATTGTCAGCAGGTGGTGCATGGCATCCTCTGTAGAGTTGCCATTCTTAAATCCATACTGATTGTTGGAATGTAAACCTGCTTCTCTGTAATATTGGGCTAATCGGCTATATATTAGTCTTTCATATATTTTCCCTAATACAGGGAGTAGGGCTATTGGTCTATATGATTTGGGATCAGCAGGAAGTTTTTCAGGGTTTTTGAGAATTAATCTTAACACTGCTTTTTTCCATATTTTTGGGAATATACCTTCTGTCATACAGTTATTATATAGTGCTATTAATTTTGGTGCTATTTCTGCTAATTTTTTAATGATCTCAACCTCTAAAAGATCAACATTGTGTACAGGAAGGATAGACAGAATAGGAAGGGAGAAGGGGTTATGCTATTAATTAAGAAACACATAAAATCCAAGGAAGTGCAACCAGTTGAAATCACTGAACAGTGCAATGGCGAGTCTGTTTGGTGTGACATAAGCATTGGGAGATCAAAATTGAGAGGAGTGTGTTATAGGCCTAATAACTCTGATGAGTATAATAAGAAACTGTACAGGGAATTAGAGTGGACCAGTAAATCAGAGAATCTTCTAATGGGGGATTTTAATTTTATGGATATTGACTGGAATTTGTGGATTGGTCACACACACTAGCAAGGCTTTTGAGGATTTATTGGATGATTTTCTACATCAACATGTTCAGAAGGCAACTAGAAGGAGTAATACTCTTGATCTGATTATTAGTAGTGATTCTTCATGCATTGAGAATCTGCAGATAAAGGAACCACTAGGTGGCAGTGATCACATTGTGCTGAAGTGGGATTTACTCAAAGAGGTAACTACCATCAGGGGGTAAAGGGAAGGGTTTTTGCTTTCGTAAAGGTCAACTACGGAGGTCTGAAACAGTATTTAAATTCTATACGGTGGGACCAACTGCAAATTCAAAATGGGAAGCATTCAAAGAACTTATCTGGGAAGCTACTAGGCTTTACATACCAACTAGGAAATATTGTTCAAGGTTTAGGCTCAAATTGATGTCAGATGAACTAATGAGACATTTGGCAGAGAAGAAAAATGCATGGGATACATATAAATTAATGGTTAAAATTGAAGCCTACGATAGATATAAGCTGGTCTGTAACCAATTCACAAAGTAAGTTAGGCAGGCAAATGTAAATTATGAGAAATCTTTGGCAAAGGATGCAAAGAAAAACAGCAAAGACTTCTTTACGTATATAAACTCTAGAAGGAAGCGGATGAATCAGATTGGTCCACTTGATATTGATGGTTCAACTGTTGATCATCCTGCTCAGGTTGCTAACAAACTAAATGAGTATTTTGCATCTACATTCTCACATGAAGAGTTATTCAGGGAAGGGAATGCCAGAGGTGAACTAAACTGTGGCAGTGCGCTAGATGATTTTGTAATAACTGAGAGGAAAGTGGAGGAGAAATTTTTGAAGCTAAACATAAGAAAGGCACCTGGGGTGGATGGGATCTTTCCAGTTATATTAAAGAAGGCAGCAAAGGAAGTAAGCAAACCCTTAGCCATAATCATGAGAGCTTTCTTTGAGTCGGGGGAGGTACCCATGGACTAGAGATGTGCAAATGTGACCCCAATTCACAAAGGAGTATCAAAGGGTGACACAAGTAATTATAGTCCTGTTAGTTTAACTTCTCTTCCTGGGAAATTAATGGAGGCACTGGTTAAAGAAGGACTGCAAGATCATCTTGACAAGACTTCAGTTATAGCTCGGACACAGCATGGGTTTGTTAATGGGAAGTCTTGTCTGACCAATTTAATTGGATACTATGATGTGGTCCCAAAGCAACTGGATACAGGGAATAACTCTGTCATATATTTGATCTTAGAAAGGATGCTGTTGCACATGGAAGACTTCTGCACAAATTAGAGCAGTGTGGCATTAGATGCAAATTGCTGCTAGGGATAAAGGGATGGTTAAGTGGAAGAAGACCTAGAGAGTGGTAATCAATGGACACTTCTCTTCGTGGACTAATGTTATTAGTGGAGTCCCTCAGGGTTCAGTGTTGGGTCCATTGTTCTTTTCTGTATTTATAAATGATATTGATGATGGTATATCAAGCTTAATGTCCAAGTTTGCAGACGATACGAAGACTGGCAGGGTTGTTAAGCTAATGACAGTATGCTGCTGCAACAAGATCTAGAAAAGTTGAGCAGATGGGCTGAGAGGTTGCAAATGAAGTTTACCATTGACAAATGTAAAGTACTACATGTGGGAAGTAATAACTCCCGAGTAACGTATCAACTCTGTCGTACTACACTGACAGTGGTAGAGAATTAAAAGGACTTGGGATGATATCCAGCTCAGGACCCTGGCAAACCCAGGGTCCTGAGCTGGATATCATCATTCTTCTCTTTCTTGGTGATTCCTTTATACTCTACCTCTCTCTCTCTCTCTCTCTCTCTCTCTCTCTCTCTCTCTCTCTCTCTCTCTCTCTCTCTCTCTCTCTCAGGGGGTAACTCGGCGAATTTTTTTTTTTTTTTTGGCTGGTGCAGCATAAGCCTCAGGCTTCCTTGTACCATATGGCTAATAATAATAATAATAAAAAATAATAATAATAATTGTGCAGGCAGATATGAAGTTTTCTGAGCAGTACAGACAGTCTGCAAGAGTAGCTCATGGTGTCTTGTCAATGATATACAGGAATTTTTCTAGCAGGGATAAGGAGATGATTATCCCTTTGTATGAGACAATGGTCATGCAACACCTTGAATACCGTATAAAGGTCTGGAGGCCTCATTTTAAGAAGTATGTAGAGCTGTTGGAACGAGTGCAGAGAATGGCAACAAGATTAGTGAATGGAACAAAGGGTTGCTCTTATGAAGAAAGGCTTAAGTTTTGCAGATTACAGTGTTTGGAGACTTAGGCACCTTCGAGATGATTGAGGTCTATACACCTTGAATGGTTTGAGCATGCTCTATGCTGAGCAGTGTGGCATTGGAGGCAAATTGCTGCTATGGATAAAGGGATGGTTGAGGGGGAGAAGACAGAGAGTGGTAGTCAATGGACACTGCTCATCGTCGACTAATGTTATTAGTGGAGTCCCTCAAGGTTCAGTATTGGGTCCATTATTGTTTTTTGTATTTATAAATGATATTGATGATGGTATATCAAGCTTAATGTCCAAATTTGCAGACGATACGAAGGTTGGCAGGGTTGTCAAGGACACTACTGACATTATGCTGCTGCAACAGGATCTGGAAAGGTTGAGCAGATGAGCTGAGAGATGGTAAATGAAGTTTAACATTAACAAATGTAAAGTACTACATATGGGAAACACCAACCCCAGAGCAACGTATCAACTCTGTGATACTACACTGACAGGGGTAGAGAATGAAAGGGACTTTAGGTGGGTGTACAGGCAGATATGAAGTTCTCTCAGCAGTGCAGACGGGCTGCAAGAATAGCTCATGGTGTATTGCCGATGATATATAGGAATTTTTCTAGCAGGGATAAGGAGGTGATTATTCCCTTGTATAAGGCAATGGTCAGGCCACACGTAGAGTACTGTATACAGGTCTGGAGGCCTCATTTCAAGAAGGATGTAGAGCTGCTGGAACGAGTACAGAGAAGGGCAACAAGATTAGTGAATGGAACAAAGGGGTGCTCTTACGAAGAAAGGCTAAAGTTTTGCAAATTACAGTGTCTGGAGACTAGTCACCAGCAAGGTGAACTGATAGAGGTGTATAAAGCCTTGAATGGTTTGAGCATGCTCTATGCTGATGGGATTCTTCCTCTTGCTCAGAATAATCATCTGAGAGGGCATAAATTCAAATTGAGGAAAGACAGATGTAGGATAGACGTGCGGAAATTTGCCTTTGGCCAGTGGGTAGTTGATTGGTGGAACGGACTTCCGTCTTTTGTTGTGGAAGTTGATAGCCTAAATAAATTTAAGACAGAGCTGGACAGGTATTTGGAATGAACGGAGGGGTGAAATCGGAGCAGTTTTTTTTTTGGATGATACAGGTTGCCCATCACTAATCCGGTTACACCACTAATTCGGACAAAATATCCGCGAACATAATTTCAAATTTCTCGGGTCGGTGCACCGACCTGCCGCTACTGTTTTGGTGGCATTGATTTCAGCATCAACTGTTGGCACGAACTCGTAAACACTGGCAAGCCATTCCCACTTCTTTTTCTGCATTTATTATTATAACCTGCTCACATTTAGCCCCAGCCATGGTCCCAATGCATAAAGGAAGTGGGTCTCGTGGTGTAAAGTGTGAACACTGTATATTGTCCATAACGGATAAAGTTGAGCTTCTAAAAAACACACGACAGCAGTGTGAGAAGTTTAACTCTGCTTAATTGTAAATTCCAGCAATTTCTCTCGGTTCCTCTTATTTTAATAATTTTCTCTTAGCCATTCCTTTTTAATTATTTATTTATTTTTTTTTTTTTTACAACACACTTATACAAACTTGCGGAAAAACACAACACAGTATGATGAATACAAAGCGCTAATGAACTTGTTTTCACAAAATCTCTAACAATAGTGACAAACTTATTGCAATGTTTCAGAGTTTATTTTATCGTAATTAGTTTTATTGCATTGCTTGCCGCGAGTGCAATAAACTAATCACAGACAACCTTCATATGTATGCCGTAATAGCGTCACACGTTTATGGCTGACATGGCTTCTCAAGAAATAAAGTAACCAACATATGTGGCCATGTTGGCCACATATATGCAACATAAAAAAAGACTTTTTTTATATATATTTTAAGTGACAACAACACTGACATTACAATATTTATTTTAGAATTACTAATCAAGTTATTTCCTAAATATTTTTTGGCCCCTTGGGAATTTTTTTCTTAAACTAGCTTGGCAGTCAACATGTTAAAGGTAGAAAGAGGTGGTTAGCTGTTGGGTAAAATGTATGTGCTAAAATAAACCACTGATGATCCGGGAATCTCACTAATCCGGCACCCCACAGGTCTCAATGCTGCTGGATTAATAATGGGCATCCAATACTGCATAAGCTTGCTTTCTTGCATCGTATGCCTCTACTAATACTAATGTTAATGCTAATATCATTGATAAATGTACAACACAACAATGGGCCCAACACCAAATAACATTAGTCCACGAAGAACAGTAGCCATTAATTACCACTCTGTCTTCTTCACTTTTATCCTTTGTAGCAACTTGTCCTTAGTGCCATACTGCTCCTGTACAGTAGTCTTCCATGTGCAACAGTATCCAAAGCTTTCCTGAAATCCAAGTATACGATATCAAAATTATTTTTTGCATCCAGTTCTCTTGTGTCCATGTCATAGTATCCAATCAAATTTGTCAGACAAGTGATCCACTTAATAAGCCCATGCTGTGCCTGAATTATTACTGCCGTCTTGTCTAGGTGATCCTGCAATGCTTCTTTAACTAGTGACTTCATTATTTGTTCCCTATAACAGAAGTCAAACTAACAGGTCTGTAATTACTTATGTCACCCTTTGATTGCCCCCACCCTTTGTAAATTGCAGTTACATTTGCACATCTCCAGTCCGTGGGCACTTCTCCTGAATCCAAGGATGCTCTCATAATTATGGCTAAGTATTTCCTTATATCTTTTGCCACCTCCCTTAATATAACTGGATAGATCCCATCCACCTAAGGCACATTTCTTATGTTTAACTTCTACAATTTCTTCTCCAATTTGCTCTCAGTTATTTAAAAATCATTTAATTTCCTAACATCTGGCCCTCTCCTTGAATAACTCCTCATGTTTGAATGTAGATGCAAAATACTCATTTAGTTTGGTAACTATCTGAGAATGATCATCTACAGTCAAACCATTGATATCAAGTGGACCAATCTGAATGCTTCCCACTTAGAATTTGCTGTTGGCAACATCATCAGTTGAGACCACTGTAGTCACCTTTATGGAAGCAAAAACCCTTTCCTTTACCCCTGATGGTAATTATATCTTTAAATAAATCCCACATCAGTGCACTGTGATCACTGCCACCTAGTGGTTCCTTTATCTGCAAATTCTTAATACACGAATGATCACTGCTGATGACCAGATCAAGAGTATTACCCTCTCTGGTTGTCTCTTGAACATGCTGGTGCAGAAAACAGTCATCAATAAATCCACAAAAGTCTTACTATTGTGCAAGTGACCAAGCCACAAGTTCGAGTCAATATCTGGGAAGTTAAAATCCCCCATTATAAGACATTGTGATTTGCTAGCCCACTCTATTTCTCTGTACAATTGTTCATTGTACTCATTCGAGTCATTAGGCCTATAACACACTCCTACTCTTATTTTTGCTTTCACAGTGCTTATGTCACACCAAACTGACTCAACAATGCACTGTTCATCTATGTCAACTGGTTGTGAACACTTAAGTCTGAATTTTTTAATCACATTGTTATCAAAGTAAAATACTACAATTTCAGTAGAAAAGATAGTTTGATTTCTAGTAGTAAATGACATTTAGTAACTTGGCATATGTATTAAAACTCCAATGAGAAAGTCAGCTCAATTTCTTCCAAGAAAGATAGGTCAACCTCTGCAGAAACTGCATTCAGTAATTTGGTAAAATATTAGAACTCTGTTGGAAACAAAACCAAAAATATCAAAAATAAAAGATGCATTAACTGATAGAGAAAGAAGGAAGGGAAAGCATACTCCACAAGAAATTTGTATGGCTAGCACTTAGTATACACATGAATGGAAGCTTAATGTTGACATCAGGCATTGAAGAAAGGGGAATGGGCATCATGCAGAAAGATAACTACAACACATACCAAGATATCTTTATGTGGAAAGATGTGAATGACAGGTGAGATTGATAGATAAATTTGCATGATTCATACCATTCCTCTCCTCTGATTCTCTTCATGCCTTATTTGTTTTCTCAACATTTACACTATGCTACGAATGTTGCTTTTTGTAATTAAATAATTCTCTGCATTTGGATTGTTAGTATGTTTGTATAAATGTTACCCTACCAAAAGTTTGCGATGTTCGTCTATCACGATGTGGTTAATGTTGCAAACAAAATTTATGCAAGAACAGGGTTAAAAGTGTGTAAGCAATAGCAGAGATATCACCACAGTCAGAATTCTGTGTGACTTGTCATAGCTCATTCTGCTTGTTTGTGATGTTTCTGCTATTTAAGAAGCTTAATTGTTGGATGCCATTAATGCAATTTATTATTGCTTGCTATAACCACACATTTAAATCTAGAAAAGTGAACCATGCCCAATAGTGAAAATATGGGAAACCTTATTTTCACTATTGTGGAAATGATTAGGTAGGCCAAAAAAGCTGACAGAGAGGAAGTATCAATCCTGACAAAAGTAATGAAAACAGTTACACTCCAGATGTAAATAGAAATTCTGTAAGGGACTTACCAAGTAGTTTCTTTTGTTTGTTTCTGATATCACTGCTGTTACCTACACACCTGTTCATAAATTGTTATGTGAACATAAAGCTTCCATTCATGCCCATATTAAATGCTAGGCATGCAAAAGTATTTAACACAGTTTGCTTTCCCTATCACCTATTAGTCATGCATACTTTACTTTACATAGTCCATAGAGAGCTAAATAGCATGGATTTTCATGGCTGGGCTGCTATTGACAAACCCTGCATCACACCAATAAATGCCAGGCAACGTATGCATGTTGTCTAATTCTTCTTCTTCTTCGCCTTGAAATATGGAAATAGATCCTGTTGACGAGTGATTAGCCTTATGCAGTTTCCATATTAGATGTCCATAGACTTAGCCTGTTTTCCCAGCAGGCTAAGTCTATGGACATCTACTTGTTAAAACCAGTGTTGCAATATAAAAATTTCCCATCCTATACAGCAAGCAATATAGAAACCTGGTTTTGGGAAACAGAAATCCTACAACTTGCCTGGCTAACCCAGTGATTAGACCTGAATCTGATCAAAATTACTTTTGGGTAAACTTTTGTAACAGGAAAACACTCTTTAGATCAGGGAATGGCCAGTATGCTCCTTTTCTACAGCTGAATTGGTGAATACACTAAAGGAGAAATTTACACAAATTTCTGCTACCCATTACACGAAATTGGTCAAAAGTGTTTCAGAATAATGCTCTCATTGGGATAAAAAGAGGACTTGCACCTTATTAATTTTTGTTCATCCAAACTCATTTTTCTAAACACAGTGGCATCTGTATACTTCTGGTAGGGTAATGCATGATTATTGTGAACTTCTAAGCTTTATATCTTGATTCAAATTATGAATATATTTTAAGGCTGTTTATATACACTTCTATATATTTTTTTATCTTATGTGTGAAGTTATCGGCAGTCATATCCTGAATATTCTCAGAACCATTCTTCTGGGCCTCCTCCATTGTTAAGTTATGACACACCTATCCAGCAGCAGGTTGGGCATGGACTTGTACAGAGATTTTCTGCGCAACCTCCTCAACACAGAATCGGAGTTACATCAGGATATCCTGGACAAGGACCAGCTAGACCTCCTGGACCACCCCATTCTCTTCCTCCAAATTTTCCTCCACAACCACCTCCACCTGGTAAGTATACTAATGTTAGCAAAATTAAATCCTTTATAATCAGTAATTTGAACTGCTATTAGCTTGCTCTGCGTTTATTTTTTTATTATTATTATTTTTTCCCCCCTTACTAATCATTCTAATGGTCACAATTCATTGTCTTGTTTGTGCCTAATATCAGGCACAAACAAGATATTGTGCCTGATATCGGGCTCCGTAGCCGAGTGGTCAGGAGAGGGAGTGCAGTAGCATACGCTCTTTGAGTAGACCGGGGTTCAAGCCCCTGACTGCTGAATACGGTCAATCTGCCAACTTGCACTGGACCAGCGTGGCAGATTATGGTCCATTTCCCTCAGCTTGAATTGTTGAGGAGGCTTCCATCCTGCAGTGGGTTGATTATGGCTGCACTTTACTTTTTTTTTTTTTTTTTCTTTTTTTTATTAGGCACAAACAAGACTTTGTTAGGAGCATACAATCTAAAGCTCAAATTTTATGCATTACTAGATGAAATTGAATCACTGTAAGCGGAAGTCCTAGAGGTAAATAAAACTGGGAACTCTTCAAGGATTCAAGGATCTAGTGACCTGCCAGGTGATGATGCACTCCCAATTCAGACCTCGGATGGAGAACAGTCCAGTTCAGTGAACTGGACTGTTCCGAAACACTGCTCTGGTTCAAAAGGACACAGTTCTGTAGAGCTAATTGATTGTCAGGGAAATGGGTAATTTTTTGTAATAAGGATAGGTGGAACCTGAGTATATATCTACCAGGAACTGAAATTTTACCCAGGTATGATAGAAGAGACTTTATGCTGAAAGTCCCTTGAGAGTCTGAAAAATGCTTAAGAGACATTTTTGACAGAATGGTATGCACTTCTAGGCAGAAGGAGCTTGTTTCATAGAGACAGAATATATTTGAACAAAGATGATTCTAAGTTCTTTGCCAGTGTCATTGAGAAAGGCTCCAGGGAAACTGCTATATGAGGGGGATTATACATATGCATGTTTATCTGATGATAAGAATCAAAGTAATGCTAGTACATATGATATATAATACAGCTATACATAACTAACATGGATGTGTTAGTGTCACAATGAACATAAAAAAAGCAGGCCCTCACATTTGCATACTAATTCCAAGAGTATAGTTGATAAATTTGATGAATTTTCAGGTAATGGTTATATGCATCATATGAATATCAGAGACATGTATCATTCTAATATACTGGATACATGATTGGATTATAGTATTGTGTACAGTAGGGATAGATTTGACAGAAGTAGAGGATGGGTAATGCTTTTAATTGTCAAGCATATAGATTCAAAACAAGTTTATCCACTAGATAACTGCATTGAATCATATAAGTATGTGATATAAACATTTGGAAAACAAATATGAGAGTATGCACACGTTATAGACCAAATGAGTGTTATCAACATCTTTATGGATAAGCAGAATGTGTAGGAAAATCAAAATGTCCTGTAGATTTTAATTTTCCAGAGATTGAAACTTGTGTATTGGTCCCTTAGTATTCAGGCATTTCTAGATCACTTAGTATTCAGGAATTTCTAGATCACTTAGTATTCAGGAATTTCTAGATCACTTAGTATTCAGGCATTTCTAGATCACTTAGTAGTTAGGAATTGCTGATGACTGCTTCTTGTATCAACATGTTACATTATTCTTGAGCTGTTATCAGTTATGATCGATCAGATATTAAGAATCTTCAAATAAGGTACTACTGGCAAACAGTGATCACAATGTTATTAATTTTGTATTTGTTTTAATTTCTGGAGAGTGTTATACAGAAGGTTCTACATATCATATTGAGGTAAATTTCTCTTATTCTTCTACTAATATTGAAATGCAACATAGAATGATGTATTGAGTAGCTCTGTTTTGTACTAATCATATTCATGTTTTAAACTCTTGTTGACTATTTCATTCACTTCTCTTCCTCTTCTAGCATAACCTATCAATACACAATTATGGAGATTTTTTTTGAAAAATCATGGTCTTTTACTCACATGGGCAAAGACAAATAATCTCTCTATTTAAGATTCCGGCTCACACTCCACGTTATTCCTATTCGGCAAAAAGCCCCATCAGGTTCAGGAAGGAAAATCGTTTTTAAAAATTTATATGAAAAAAATTTTTAATTTCTTTTTAATTGATTTTATTACTGTAATCATTTTGCATTAATATTATATTCATTTCAATTTTTGGAGAGTGTCATACAGAAGGTTCTCCATATCATATTGAGGTAAATTTCTCTTATTCTTCTACAAATATTAAAATACAACATAGAACATATTGAGCATCGTAATTCTGTTTTAAACTAATCATATCACCATTAATATAAGATATACCCAGAATTATTAATTATAACAATCAGAATTAGACTAATTATAAAACCATTAAGGTCAATTATGAGGTCATCTTTGGACTCCAGAAAGATTCCTTTGGATAGGAAGTGCCAATGTACCATCAATACATAAAAGCAATTCTAGGAGTGAAGTTAGTTACTACAGACAGTAGTCTAACTTCGGTGGTTGGAAAAATCTTAGAGGCAGTGGTTAAGAGTGCAATCCAGGGACATTTAGATAGATATGGCATTCTGAAGGACACACAAACATGGCTTTGTTAAGGATAAATTATGCTAACTTAGTAGGCTATTTTGACATACATAGTTACTCATGAGCTGAATTTGGGGAACAATTTCAACGTATTTTATTAGAATTTTAACAAAACATTTGACTTTATTCCTCATGAGAGGTTGCTTTATAAGCTGGAACAGGTTAGGATTACTGGTAAGATTCTAAGATGGATTTCCAAATGGCTGCAGGGCAGAAGGCAGAGTTTTGTGATTAATGGATATTCTTCAGATTGGTGTAACATCAGGAGTGGGGTCCCTTGATCTGTGTTCTTGGACCACTGTTGTTTCTCATTTTCATAAATGACATCAATATAGGGATAGACAGCGTGATGTCAAAATTTGCAGATGATGTAAAGATTGGCAGAGTCTTTAATGATCTGTGCCAACCTGTGTTCTAATGCTGCTAAATGCAAGGTCTTACACTTGGAGAATAGCACTCACAAATTAATTATACACTTGGTGAGGCTGAAAACAGTGGAGGAGAGGGATCTGGAAGTTACAATACTGGTGGATATGAAGTTTTCTGAACAGTTTAAACAGGCAGCCAGGAAAGCTCATGGTGTCCTTTGATGATTTATTGAACATTATCCTGTAGAGGTGGGAGGTCATAACCCCACTTGTATAAGTCAATTGAAGACCACATTTGGAATACTGTGTTCATATATGGAGCCTGCATCTGAAAAAAGACTGAGATCAGCAGAAGGGCGGCCATACAAAGAAAGATTCCGATTATGCGGACTACAGAGCCTGGCAACCAGGCACCTCAGAGTTGACCTGCTTGAGGTTACAAGACTGAGTGGGATTAGTAAAATGAATGGTGGAATTCTTACTGTTATAAAGAATTCCAGAACTAGGGTCCATGAATTCAAAGGTCTTCTGGATACTTGTGTGAGGAGGAGGACAGCATATAATTTGTGTTTTATCATGAAAGGGCATGGTGTACTGGGGTTCATGGTTAAGAAAAATACAGTACAATCCACTGAATGTATTTAATAACACAATAAATACAAGTATCTTATTATATTGTATTTATTGTGTGTGTTATTAAATGCATTCACTGGATTATACTCTATTTTTCTTAATTTGTGTTTTGTTATCTACTTGGTTGTGTTTTTTTTTTTTTTTTTTGTTTTTTTTTGCCAGTGCAGCATACACTATATGGTGAATACTACCTCTCTTATGAACATTTATTTTACATTTCCTTTGTTTGGAAGAAATTAAAATAAACAAATATTCAGTCCAGAAAATGGTTAGGCAAATAATAAGAAATACTACTAGAATAAGTTCACCAGGGCCATCTATGTCAATATTATCAAGTGGTGTTAAGTAAAAAAAAAAAAGGGGGGGGGGGGGAAGTCATACCGAAGAAAATAAATAACATGGAAAAACTTGAAGATATATTCCTCATTATTTAAAATATGGATTTATTGTCCTCCTCTTTTTAATAATCAGAAAAGACCTACCGTATTTCCCCATGTATAAGATGCACCTTTTTTCGAAAAATTTGGGGTCTAAAAACTGGGTGCGTCTTATACAGTGGTTGTAGATTTTTTTTACTTGCATTTCCCGTTCTGCCCAGAAATGGCTCAAAAAAGATTTTCCTGAGCATTTCTGGAGTGGAATGAGATTTTCGTACAGTGCTGAATCCAAGTTAAAAGTGATTCAGTTTGCAAAAGTCATTGGAAATCGTGCTGCTGAACGTAAGTTTGGTCCTCCTCCAACTGAGAAAACAATCTGAGACTGGCTACGGGAAGAAGAAACCCTACTGAAAATGCCATGGCAGAAGAAGGCCATGAGAGGCAAGTCAGCAAAATGGCCTGATTTAGAGAGAGAATTGAAGATGTGGATTGAGGAGCAAAGGGCAATTGGAATTCCTCTGTCCACGAAGATGGTTCGGCATGAGGCAAGAAGAATTGCTGATGAAAAAGAAGTTACTGATTTCAAAGGAGGACACAATTGGTGCTTCAGGTTCATGAAACGGAATGGACTAATCATGCGTACACGCACCAGACTTGCCCAAAAGATGCCTGAAAGCTATGAGCAGAAGGTCCTTGAATTTCATCGTTTTTTCATTCAATGTCGGAAGACACATCAGTTTGAGTTGGGACAAATTGCAAATATAGACGAAGACTCCCTTCAATTTGATATCCCAAGTAACAGAACTGTTGATAAGAAGGGGGGTGAAAACTGTAACTGTGAAGACAAGTGGACATGAGAAGAGCCATTATACAGTTGTTCTAACTTGTTGTGCCGACGGAACCAAGCTGCCTCCTATGCTGATTTTCAAATACAAAACAATGCCAAAGACATTCCTCTAGGAATGTCTTTGGCATTGTTTGGAATGTCTTAGAGCTGACTCATATATCATAATCATCTTTGCGTCAACATATCTTTTCAGAATTGAATTTTCATCATTTGTGGTAATCAAAAACAAGCACTGGGCATGCCTTGCAATGCAAGCTTTAGAAGGAAATCTAAGAATTATCATTTCAAATATTACTTGTGATTAAATATATATATATACACATACAATCTGATCTCTATATAACGAAATCAATTGTTCGCTTGAAAAAATTAATTAAACAGAAATTTCATTATTAAGAAATATAGTAAGAGATGAGAAATAAGCGGGAATGAATAAATTTTCTAACATTTTAAAACAATTAATTTATTAATACAGTCAGTCCTCGTATAGCACGATAGTTGTGTTCCTAGAAACCCTCGTGCAATGCAAAATCGTGCAATATAAACAACAGGCCCTATGGGAAAAATAGGGTTAGGTGCCGACCGCCCAAGATTGAACACACATTTGTAACCAAAACATTACCAAACACAATAAATAATCGTAATAAAATACTTACATATTTTATTACGTAATAAAATATTGCTAATGCTTTTGCTTCTTTCATAAGGAAATTTGTTTTTTGTTTGATTTTCTATCCAAACAGATGACAGCCGCTCCATCTCTTCCAATTCTTTGTGTCTTAATCTAATGGATTTTAATTACACTTTGAGTTGTTCCTGCTATGAAAGTTGTTTTTATTTTCTCTGCATTCTTTCTAATTCTCGGCATTGCCTCATTTAGGTCTGTAGCACGTGCAATATCACATGGTCTTTCATTTCGCTCAAAGTGTTTCACAATTTCATATTTTTTCTCTATCGACAGAGGTGGACTGGCCATAAGCCTTACCGGGGGAAACCCCGGTGGGCCGGAGGCCGGTGTGATTTTGGCCATAAACCATAGTGTGAGGCCACTATAAATTTTCCAGGGTAAGAATTTTTGACCCAGTCCGCCTCTGTTTATCGATATTGCTTTTCTTTTTCTCTCTGAGTCTGCAGTGTCTTCACCAGGACGCTTCCTTTTCACACCTTTTAAGTATTTTACTCATTTTTAGGGAATAAAGCACAATTACAAAACGAGGAGGCATGCTTGATACACATAAACAAAGCTGCGTGCGTGTAGCAACTGAATAAACAACATCGTAAAGGCAGAGATACACTATTAATACCTCACATTTTATTAAAGCACATTTCTAGGAGTTACTACCATAAAACAATAAAAACAATTTCCAGTTGCATTTCTGCTAGTGGAATCTGTTATAAACTGGTAGTAAACTCGATCTAATTGCATTCGTAATAATACCGATAGCTGGAATTGTGTTGGTCTTTACGTTATTATGTGAAATGTGTTTCCCCTTCACTGATATAAAAAACAAAAATTTTCAGAATCTTCTCTTCATTCCTGTTGTGTTGCGTTCGGTTGGGGTGATTCTGCGTTCGACTGCCATTTCTTGTAAACACAAATGCGAATCGTGCATAAGCGAATTCGGTTCGTGTTATATAAGGTATCGTTCCCCTATTTATAAATCGTGTATGATCGAATTCGTGTAGTGTAAACACATGTTATACGAGGACTGACTGTACATATATATTAAGAAATTACTACTCACATGCTGCACACAGTGTATATTAGTACACTTTTAAGAATTATTTCTTAAAATATCTGGTTATTTTTTTTTTTGTTATACACTGGATTTTACTGTACATTGTTCATAAAAATGTTCTCATTTGTTTAAACACTCAAATATATTTTCTGGCACATTTTCTTCACACTGAAGGCCTCGATGCAAAGTTTCAAATGCTGCCAACATTTCATGTTTGGAAAGTTTAATATTGCCCTAATTTTCATCCAACTCTTTGTCAATATTACCATTCGTTCTTTGAATACTCTCCAAAATATTGGAGTCACTCGGATATTCAGCTACTATGACATCATTATCAACTCCTAAAAATTCGTCAACAACAATCTCTCCACTGATCAAACCTCTTGCTTGGAGTTCTTCCCAAGATTTCTCAGCATCTTGTAGTAATTCACCCCTCAAATCACTGTTAATTGTAGTTTTAGCAAAACCTGCTTTTCTAAAAAAAATTCTTAATCAATGTTTCTGTCACATCTTGACTCCAAATTTTTGCCAACTCTGATATGCACATCCGCAAATCTATTAACAGAATCTATAGGTTGGTTGGTTTCTATTCTCATTATAATTTTTTTTAAGTATGCGCCTTCGGTAGTGCATTTTCAGATTCTTAATAATGCCTTGGTCCGTTGGCTGCTGTTTAGACAAGGTATTCAGAGAGAAGAAAACAAGCTTCATACTTGTAAGTTTTGAAATTACCGAGTGAAGGTGGGCAGAGCAGTTGTTAACAATCAACACAATTTTTCTGTTTTCTTTCATCATCTTTTATTGAAATTTAAAATCCACTGTTCAAAATTTTTACTTGTAATCCAGAGGTTTTTTTTTTTTTTGTAGTGGCAGTCCAACTGTAATTACTTTACTCCTTTCAAACATCAGGGTTGTTTACTTTTGCCTGTTACCAAAAGCTTCAGTTTTTCATTACCAGCCATGTTTGCACCAACTAAGACTCTAATTCTCTCCTTACTATTTTTACCACCTAAACATTTATGACCTTTAAAAGTCAGTGTCTTGTTCAGCAAACATTTAAAAAATAGACCTGTTTCATCGATGTTGAATATGTCTTTGACCTCATAGTCCTCCATAACATTTTCCAAACTGTTTCTTTCGAATATGTACAGTCTTCTTTGATTACAACTCCACTTTCATGAAATAACTTTTTCCGGTATGGCACTTTTTAAATTTGTCCAGCCAACCAGAACTGGCTTGGAATGTTTTATGCCCCAGAAAAGATGCTTACCCCTTAGCCTTTTCTTTTATCAATGGCCCTGATAACAGCATGTTTTGGTCTTGAATTTACTTAATCCCCCACTTAAAACTGGCTTTACCACCTAAACATTTATGACCTTTAAAAGTCAGTGTCTTGTTCAGCAAACATTTAAAAAATAGACCTGTTTCATCGATGTTGAATATGTCTTTGACCTCGTAGTCCTCCATAACATTTTCCAAACTGTTTCTTTCGAATATGTACAGTCTTCTTTGATTACAACTCCACTTTCATGAAATAACTTTTTCCGGTATGGCACTTTTTAAATTTGTCCAGCCAACCAGAACTGGCTTGGAATGTTTTATGCCCCAGAAAAGATGCTTACCCCTTAGCCTTTTCTTTTATCAATGGCCCTGATAACAGCATGTTTTGGTCTTGAATTTACTTCATCCCCCACTTAAAACTGGCTTCATCTACATCTTCATACAGGCATATTTTCGTGTGCTTCCGACTGGATCCCATTTCCTCAAACAGCTTGAGAATTGAAACAGTTTTTCAGACACACTATTGGCAGGGATACCCAATTTTAAAGTGATTTCTTTCTTTTTTAAACACCCTGCTTTACACTATTAAGCACTTCCACTTTTTCACACTACACTCAAGGATTGAGTGTAGTAGAAAAAGTGGAACTTTTAGATATTGTAAGGTTACTTGCAAAGCAGCTAAAACAAAACTGATTTCAGGACCAATTGTAACTATCATTAACGTACCACTTGTAAGGAGCGAGGGTGGAGTTGGCTTTCTGGTCCATAAAGATATAAAAAACAACATTTTGGAATTCAAAAGTACATCACCAAGACTACTACTCAGGATTTCTAAGAGATACAAGCTAAAGATTGGTGCATAATGATTTATGCACCAACATCAAGCCATGATGATGAAGAGGTCAAAGAAATGTACACCGAAATTGAGAGTCTTTTAGATGAGCAGAAAACCTACTACACTATCATTATGGGGGACTTCAATGCTAAAGTTTGAAAGAGACAAAACAATGCAGAAAGGAGAACTATACTAAATTTTGGAATTGGTGAAAGAAAAGAAAGAGATGAAACACTTGTGGAATTTGCAGAATTTCGAGGATTGTCAGTAATGAACACTTTTTTCAAGAAAATGGTGGACATGGAAGAGCCCAAATGGATTAACAACTAATGAAATCAACTTCATCCTCACTAACAGAAGATATATCATGAATGATGATACCATTCTGAACAAGGTAAATGTTGGAAGTGATCACAGAATGGTAGGATGCACACTTGATATAGATGTAAGAAAAGAAAGGAAAAAACTGACTCAAGTAAATACAGTAAACCCCCGCTATTCGCGGGGGTTACGTTCCTGAGAAATGTAGCGAATACTGAGTTATGGCTCCCATAGAAATAAAGGGGTTCCGTTCCAAAGTATGAAATATATAAGAAAAACTAGTCTAAAATTTTGTCTATCTATGTATGTATTATATGTATCTTCATAATATGACTATGTACATAGACAGTACATTGTGAAATGCAAGCATATGGCATCGAAATGAAAATAAGAAACAATTTAATATTAAATGTAATATTTATAAGAAATTTCAAATAAATCTTTCAAACCAGCGCCTTTGCTAGCTAAAAAACTTATCCCGCCAGTGCTATCACCAGTTTCGCTAAAGTATTGATAAAGGAGTTTTGCCTTTTCACGAATGATGAGTGAACTTAACGGAATTTTGTTTTGAGTTCGGTCTTCTATCCACAGATTTTAAGCTTTTTCCATTTTTTCTAATTTAACATCACAAGTTACAGAGCAAATTTTTGAAGCAATTAGCTCGTTTTCACGGACTCTATGGCGGATTTTTTCTTCTGATTTTTTTTGATTGATCGTACCGTTGACTCATTGATTTTATAATATTTTGCCACTGAGGAGACACTTTCACCATTAGAAATTTTATCTAATAACTCAATTTTATTCGCTAATGTCATCACCTTCTTTGATATTTTCACATTTCTCTTGTTATTTGTAGGCATTTTTGTACGGGTTAGAAAGAATTTGTCCACAATAAAGTCACTTTCTTCCATTAACACACTCGAAAAAGTCTGTTTTACACTGCAAAACGGTAGATTTATCATTTTTTGTAAGCATATCAATTAATAAATTGATAAATTTATTCAATTCATAAACATAGAAATTAAAAGCAAACGACGAAACCTTCTATGACAAGCGCATAACACATACTGAACAAGGATTAGCGAGAAACATCCACGCTCGCGATTTTGTCACCCCTCTCCCATCCCCACCTACTGAGCCCTGTTTTGACCGGGAAAGATAATTCTAGCCACGCCCATGTTTTTTTTTGACAGAAAATATTCACAGCGCTTTAAAATTCACATTTTTTTTTAGGTTTCATTTTATATTAAATCAGCGATCGCGAATACAGATACCGCAAATGGCGGGGGTTTGCTGTAATGCAAAGGTCTTGGAGATAAAAGAAGAGGAGAAAAGGCAGTATGTACTGGAACTTAAGAACAAGTTTGAGCTTCTGCAGACGGCTCAGGACCAAGATACCGACGAGGAATATTACAACTTTCTGAAAGTGATAAAGCCCAAGAAACCTATAGGTAAAAAGAAATCCAAAGAAGAAAAAATCAGTCAAGACACACTTGTCGTGATGAACCGAAGACAACAAATGAAGAGCACGATAAACACTGACAAGGACAAAATTGAGTATACCGAGTTATGCAAAGCCATTATAAAGAGACTCAGAGAGGATATAAGAAGATTTAACACAAGAAAAGTAGAACAAGCATTAAGGGGAAAACAAAGGACTTAAATTAGCAGCCATGAGCAGTAATACAGAAAGACAAATGATACTGAAACTGAAGAAGAGTTATAGTGCACTTATAAATAGCATAGAAGGCATAATTCAAATAGCAGAATACTAATATAGAGAATAATACAAGGAGTGAGGGAAAGATGGATCACAAATTAGAAACACATATGACATAACTGATATCCTTCCTGATGAGGTATGACATGCTTTGGAAAAAATGAAGAATCAGAAAGCCCCAGAGGAAGATGAAGTTACTGTACAATTGTTAAAATTGGGAGGAAGAGACATGACACAAAAACTGGCAAGACTCTTCACAAAATGCATTAGAAAAGGTGATGCCTAAGGAGTGTAATAATGCAATCATAGTTTTGCTGCATAAGAAAGGAGATAAATCATAAATTGGAAATTATAGATCAATTAGCTTGTTATCCCACATCTACAAGTTGTTCACAAGGGTCATTACTAACAGATTAGAAAGAATACTTGATGAGAATCAACCGAAAGAGCAAGCTGGCTTTAGGATAGGATTCTCAACTATGGATCACCTTCACGTAATGTCACAGCTAATGGAGAAAGCAAATGAATATAAAACACCATTATGCCTGGCATTTGTGGATTATGAAAAGGCATTTGACTCCATACAGCATAAGACAATGTTTAAGAGCTAAAAGGATTAATTCTTAATCCTTTTAGCTCTTAATTCTTGCTTTCTTGAATTCAGTTGATTATATTAAAGTTTTCAAAAAAAATGCACTGTATGGAAGTTTGTTAAAGAGAGGTCTGACTGTCTATATATATATTAGCATAATAAAGTAGTTAAGAAAAATAGTAAAAAATAAAAAATACAGCAGGCCCTCGTTATAATGCAGTTCGCTATATATATAAACCCCTATCTCGTTATAATGCTCTTTTACAGATTGCATTTTTGGCATATTTAATGAAATTGTTTCATTTGATGGAGTTGATATCTTGAAAATGAATAGCATTAAAACGTTTCCCACGCCGACTTAAGAAAGTTTCCCACACTCACTGAAATTTTCTTGCATGCTAATTTAATTGCAGTAAAGTAACTTGTTACGTAGTTCTGAGATCAACATTTTTAAAAATGATCAAGTATATTGCTTGTAATATTTGCGTTATATGCATTTATCCGAAGTCTAGAAGAGAGAGAGAGAGAGAGAGAGAGAGAGAGAGAGAGAGAGAGAGAGATTAGCTAATATGATTATCTGAAGAAAACTCACCTAAAAAAAAAAAAAATGTGGAACCATTTAAAACTGGTAAGGGCTGGTTGAATAGATTTAAAATCCAGGGAGAAGCCGCAAGTGCAGATCAAGGAGCAGAAACTTTCAAGAAAGAACTTGTTAAAATTATTGAAGAGGGGTATTATGTGTTATACTTCTCAACAGGTTTTTAACATTTTTAACATAGATGAAGCAGGACTATTTTGGAAACTAATGCCTAAAAGAAGTTTCATAATGAAAGAAGAAAAAAACATGCCAGGTTTCAAAGTGGCGAAGGATCGGTTGACTTTATTGTTGGGTGGTAACACTGCAGGGGATTTAAAATTAATACCCCTTTTAGTTTCTTTGGAAGTGGGCCAAGTTCAACCCAAAATCGACACATTTTTCATGATTAAATTCATCAATTAAATTAAATCAATTAAAATCAGTTTAGTTCATGATTTTAATTGGAATTTTAAGTTTAATTTTGATACATAAGTAGTTGCCACATAATTGTATACGTATGTAATGCAGAATATTTTATATGTATAAATATTTGAATATTAAATATTTTGACCGACATTTGTGCATCTTTTCACTACCATTTATTATTGATTAGGAAATATCATATGGCACTGACCACAACTCACAAATACATATGTTACCTTATGGAATGTGGTGCTCACTTAGTATGGATTCACTTAGCGCTCTGTTTTTACAGAAAGAATTATCAGCATTGAGCAGGGGTCACCTGTATAATATGAAAATTTAAAAAAATAAATGAATATAAAGCTATCATTAGAGGCAGCAAAATGCATATTCCTCCATGTGATGCCCAATGTATAACTGATATTAAATCAAAGCTAATGCCAGTAGCATGGCAAAATGTTGAGCGAAAATAATAAATTAAACATAATGATTAATCAACAGGGAGGAAGAAGAAGAAAAGGAAACAAGACTAAAAATTGTAGCAGAAAATCTCCAAATAATTTAGAAAATCCAATTAAAAATAAAAAATCAATTTTAAAATTTAGAGTCAATTACATAAGAATTTAATGGCGCCACCCCCCTCGTAAGGTACCAGTTCCAAATTGTGTGACATATCACAAATAGAGACTAAACTAACTACAATAAAATAAAACCAAAATCAATAACAAAAATAGACTGACCATTATGCCCCATATCAACGGAGGACCACAAGGCCAATAATGGTCAGGGAATCACTGCATTTCAATCGTTAGACAAATCGCCGCAAAGGCTAACCGATTGAAGGATCAGTCCAATCCATCCGATCAAACTGCCAATGCAGAGGTTTTGAATAATGATTTGTCCTTATGCAGCAAAAAATCGGGTAGATGGCGGACTGATCCTTTGATCGGGTTCGTCTTTGCGGCAAATTGTCTAGCGATTGAAATGCAGTGATTCCCTGCCCATTATTAGTCTTGTGGTCCTCCGTTGATATAGGGCATAATGGTCAGTATTTTTGTTATTTATTTTATTGTAGTTAGTTTTGTCTCTCTATTTGTGATATTTCACCCAATTTGGAACAGGTACCTTACGAGGGGGACACCGTTAAATTCTTATGTAATTGGCTCTAAATTTTAAAATTGATTTATTATATTTAATTGGATTTTCTAAATTATTTGAAGATTTTTTGTTACAATTTTTAGCCTTATTACCTTTTCTTCTCCCTCCCTGTTGATTAATCATTATGTTTAATTTATTATTTTCGCTCAACAGTTTTGCCATACTACTGGTTTTGATTTAATATATATACACAGGGTGAGTTACAAAAAAGTAGCCCCATTAATGAAAATACAATGCATGCACAAGTGGGTAAATGTACAGTACGTTACCTGCTGTTAAAGAGGATGTTGGAAATGACCTCTTTTTTTTTTTTTTTTTTTTTTTGTTAGTTGCACCTCCCAAAGTTTTTGCATTTTACTCTGATCCAAGCCCGAGGCTGGATTTGGACCCGCCACCTTTGGGTTGCCAGGCAGGCACTTTACCCACTTGGCTAGCCCGATCGGCCGAAATGACCTCCTTGGGCCGCAAGACATTGCTGAGCCCGTGCACAAGTGGGTAAATGTTTTGGCAAACTCTCTGCAACACTGTACCATCGATGCCTGCAATAGCAGTATGAATGTTCTCCTGTAATTCCTGAAGAGTGTGTTGGTTTTTCTCATAAACTTTCCCCTTAAGGTAGCCCCAAAGGTAAAAATCACATATGGACAGGTCTGGGAAACGTGGGGGCCATACACGCTGACAGTTCTTCCGTCTGGAAAGGCTTCATGAATTCGGGCCAGCACTCTGTGGGACGTATGGCAAGTGAAATGTGTTGAAATGTGTACCACTCCCACTCTTCAGGGATTAATTGTACATAAAAGCTTTCAAATATTGCAAGGTACATGTCTGTGTTAACAGTTGTCTCAAAGAAGATGGGCCCTACAATCTGCCGTTCTGGCATGGCACACCATACTGATTTTTTTGTCACGAAGTGGTTCTTTGTGTACTTGGTGTGGATTTTCAGTTGCCCAGTACCTTGTGTTTTGAGAATTGATGTGCCAGACAAATGAAACCAGGCTTCATCTGACATAAAATATTGAGTTGCATCGAGCATCCCATCAGTGACGCTGTTGAGGAGCCACCTGCAATAATCTACACGTTTCACTTTATCTGTCTCTTTTAATTCTTGCATGCATGTTCACAAAACGGCTTCAAATTTAGAGAGTGCAGTACATGTACACATGTTGTCTGACTTACACTGACTTGCTGGGCTAATTTCTGGGTACTCTTCCTGGGGCTTAATTTCTTCCTCTCACGAATATCTTGCACTACAATTGGCATACAAATAGATGGGTCTCTGTTCTTATTCGCATTAAGGACACTTCCTGTTTCGCTCCACTTCTTCATCAGTTGCTGTATACAGCATTTTGCTGGTATCCCAGCATTGGAGAACTGTTCCGCAAACATTCTTCTTGTTTCCTTAAACGAACCTGTACGCACATATGCCTCAACAATTGCAACTCTTTTTGGAACTGAATAAGTCATGATGCAGAAAACCCTTACAAACACACACACAATCGTACACGAGACACAAACTGCATTATGTCTGGCAAAACACTGTCTTCCAATGAGATTGACCTTGAGGGGTGATGCATGCTACTAATCTATGAGGGGAAGATATGTTTGTGCAGATGGCTAGTCACGTGTTGATTGGTTGCTGGTTCTTCCAAGCATGGAGCAGTGGACTACTTTTTTGTGACTCACCCTATATATATATATTAATTATATAGACCCAGTAACAATAGTTAGACTCCTAACTATTGTTATTGGGTCTGGGGATCCTTAGAACTGCCTAATGAGTTATTTTGGGGAGCTGCAAGATCAAAAAGTTTGAGAGGCACTCTTCTGAAGTACTATAGGTTCAAAAACCTATAGTACCCTAGGATTGGAATATTAACTCTGGCAAGTTTTCTGATGCCATTTCATTTAGTACAGATACCTTAAGTAGAGAATTTGCTATTTCTCCTTGTAAATGTATGTTAATATTATGTAGGTTAGTGGATTTCATTTGTTTAATAAAATTACTTTATCAATTTATCAGTCATGTCAGAAATACATAGTGATTATGCAACCCGAAGCTTGAGGCCTGTTTTCTAATTATCTAGGCTTATCCTGTATTGTATCATCAGCTTGTCTCTGCTTGTTAAAAAAATTACTTCGTTTCATGTTCCTTCTTCTTCTTATGGATTGTTTATATTAATCTTTCTTTTCTGTTAAACTGTATATAATAATTAAGAGGATTTTAAAATTGGCATTTAAATTAGTGACATTAATGTTAGCAAATTGATTTATATCATTTCTTCACTATGAATCACTTTTCTCTTTAGGTTCCTCTCCATTGAGTCATCTTCCACCACCTCCTCCTTCTCAGCCTCCACCACCTGGTGTGGGTCCAGTAATTCCTCCTAGGCATCCCCCACCACCTCCTCCACCACCTCCACCTCCACCACCTCATCATCATGGACCATTTCCTAATCCACCTTTTGGAGGGCATCCAAAACCTTTTGTGCCTGAAGATTTTCATAGAGAACTCCGACGAATGAAAGAAAGGTAACAAAAAATTTATTATTCATAAAGTACAGGGTCTGATCAAAAATTTCTAGGACTATTTATTACAAGTGGTGGTGAAAGAAGAAAGATAATGAACAAATATAGGAGAGGAATTATCACAATATTAGTTGGTTCAAGCCACTTCCTGCTCCACCACTACATTTGCCTTCAGCCTCTTTCATAATCTTAATGGATACAAAAGTGGAACAACATCTTAAGTTTTATGTGTAGATTAAAAAAAATGGATCAGAAATCTTCCAGGTATTAAGAAAAGAATTTGATGATGTTCGTTTAAATAAGACTGTTATTGGTAGATGAAATGTTCCCGAATCTGTCAAAGTTGGCAGTAGTAGTAGTGGCCATAAAGTGCAAGGAAGTGACAGGCTTTTGCTGGACTGCCAAAAAAAAAAAAAATCCAACCAAGTAGATAAGAAGACACAAATTATATGCTTTTCTCCTCATGCAGGTAATTATCCAGTTGAGCTTTAAATTTACTCAGACTGTCAGCCTCAACTACCTGTGAGGGCAACTTGTTGCAACCTACTGGGAAATGCAGAATTAAATAGCTGGGAAAATAAATTATCCGTTTACCTGATTAGCTTTTCTGTATCTTCAGAAAACAAAATACTCCTTTCATGTGATTTTATATAAATGGAAATATTACAGATGCCTAAGTATCTGTAAAAATGTTTACATTGTCGAAAATTAATATTGGGTGTTGATCTCTCACATGCTTGAATACAAGCACTGGCATATTTGGTCAAAGATGTGTTGAGTGTAATCTTGTGTGGTGTCATTCCATGCCTCCAGTCATGTATCCCAAACATATTCAACAGGGGAAAGATCTTATAATCTTGCATGCCATGGTAGGACATTCATGATAATGACCATCCACATACTGCCAATATCTGTTGGAACATTGCATTATCCATATGCACCAAAAACAGGTTGACTGTTTATAACATTTTTAGTGCAAGTATGGGCATACTGCCCATCACAAACGTACGAGTTGTTATCCAGTGGTCTCCAAACCATTACACCTGAAGTTTACAACATATATCTCTTCCTTTCTTATACAGTCTCTCTCTCTCTCTCTCTCTCTCTCTCTCTCTCTCTCTCTCTCTCAACACTACTGAAGCCCATTCCAGTCTCCAGTTTACTCATACAAAACACCACTTAACCCATTCACAACAGTGAGTAGTAGCAAGAGGCAAACAGATATGTGGGTCTCAAGATCCCACTTCCAGTAAATGATTATGAATGGTCCTTGAGGTTGTCACAGACATTCTCTCAGATATGCCAGACAAGCTATACTTTCTACCTGGAAGTCTAAAACGCTCATGGAACTGGTATTTGGGTGACACTCAGGTCAAATGGACCCAATTTCAGCAAAGTCCGGACGGTCTGTGACAGCCAGATCCTCTGCTTGCACCTTCACAATGGTGGGACTGTTAGTAATCCTGGGTATAACCTCCATGCACAAGTACATAGTGGGTAACCACCCAGGTGTGAACCAACGTAAGCAGGGGTCGAGGTGTGGCGCCCACACCACATGGAGGAACGCCACCCCTCTATGTTACCAGGCAGTACTAGGTGGTAGATGACTCTAACAACCGGTGAAATACCACCACTTTGCATATTGTAGGCTTGAAGTGGTGGAACCCATGTTTAGTCTCTAGAGCTAAGTTCCGGCCAACCCTTCCCAATCTCTTCCATCATGCAGTATGATTGATGAATGTCGTGGCGAGATCCAATATTCCTTATTTTTCGAGGGTACAGCTCTAAAACGGTGTTTGCAGGCCGGCCGCTAGTTAGTACACTGGACCGAACCTATTGGTAATGCTCTAGGAGGCTTCCAGATCAGCTAGTGTATAATCTTGCTACCTCTACTCTGCCAGATAGTGACTGGAGGGAGTCCGAGTAGTGTATTATGCAGGGAGCATTGTCAAGGCCACGTTATGTCAAGAATCTGGGTATCTGCTTACCACGTGTACGCCATATCCAAAAATTTCATTACTTCATACAGCATGTCCCACTCACTTTTTCTTACTATTGAATACACCATGAATTGTCAAACTAATAGAACAAGCTTGTCTGCGAAAAGATCTAAACCTCCCAAGCACTTCCTAATTCATTTCACAAATATACGTGGTCTCAATTCTAATGTCAACGATGTCCATTTCCACTTGCAGTCTGCAAAACCCCAAGTACTTTTTCTGACAGAATCTCAGTTATTGGTTGATTCAACTACTGCTCATCTCAGATGCCCAAATTATTCGCTGTATGATTCCTTTCGCCTCAAAGGTGGTACTTGTGCATATGTCCGTTCTGATATTCCCTGTCAAAGACTTGGCAATTTGGAATCTCCTCTCTTTGATCTTCTCTGGCTTAAAATCTCTCTACCTCATTGTGTCAAATTCATCTGTTGTCTCTACCGTTCTCCCAACTCCACTAATCACTTGGAGCTCTTTGACTTCCTCTCTTTGCAACTTGACTTTTTCCAGTTCAACTTTCCTAAGAGTGAGGTAATTTTCCTTGGTGATTTTAATGTTCACAACTCCAACTGGCTTCCGTTTTCTAGTCACACCGACCCAGCAGGTCGAGATGCTGAGGCTTTTGCAATTACCAATGACTTAGCACAGATTGTTCATTTACCTACAAGAATACCAGACAATCCTAATCATACAGCCAATACGCTTGATCTTTTTCTCACAAACAACCTTCTAAGTACACGGTCGAAGTGAGAGGTCATTTAGGCACTTCAAATCACAACTTGGTGATTGCCTCTTCTCCAATGGAACCTTTATCTTATGGCAATTCCCAACCTCATGTTGTTTGGCATTACAAGAATGCAAAATGGGATGACCTGCGAGACTTCTTTTCTTTTTTTCCTTGGTCGGATTACTGTTTCAAAACTTCTGATGTCAATGTTTGCTCAGATCGTGTCAGTGAAATTATTCTTCCAGGAATGGAATCCTTTATCCCACACTCCACTTTAAAATCTCATCCTTTATCTTAGTTTTCCAATAAATGTGCTAAGGCTGTTCAAGAGAAGAATGTTGCATATCGTAATTGGCTTCTTTCTAATTCTTCAGTTTCATTTTCTGCCTACACCAAAGCTCGCAACAATTGTAAAGCAGTTATTAATCAGTCCAAACTTGAGTTTGAACAGGCTAAGAGTAGAAAACTTGCTTCTTGCCCTCATGGTAGCCGAGAATTCTGGTCTCTTGTCAAAGCTATTGGCCACAACTTTTGCCCGTCTCTGCTCCCACCTCTGTCCAAACCAGATGGTTCTGTTGTCACTTCAGCCAAGGATAAAGTTGACCTGCTGGCATCCCATTTTTCTTCCAGCTCATGATATTAATGATCTTGGTAAAACACCTCCCACCAGTCCCAACACACTCCATTCAATGCCTCCTGTGGCCTTCCGTCAAAAGGATATCAGAAGGATTTTGATGAATCTTGATGCCAAGAAAGCTCCAGGTCCTGATGGTATTTCTCCACTTGTTCTCAAAACCTGTGCTCATGTGTGTATACTGGCTGGATATGAACTGGCTCATATCCAGCCAGTTCCTAAAAAGGGTGACAAATCCCTCCCGTCCAATTATCGTCCCATTGCAATTACTTGGGCGCTGAATCTCTTTAAAAGTTACAGCTATCAGTTACAGGCTCTGCAAAAACGATAAGTGTTTACCTGTTATTTACATGATTGTTATTTTATATTGTACTTAATACGTAGTCATATAGTTATAGTTACGCTGGTTATTTTTAATTTAGATAAAGAGTTTTTGTGGATTTTACTTACGATAGGTAATTTCTGTAGCCATTGTTTTTGGATATAGTGGTAGGGAATTCAAATTTTTTAATTGAGGTAGCTAGGTAGCTCTAACGCATAATTATATAGTAATACGCTTCACTGTTTCTATTTAATAGTTTCTATTCAAATACTATTGATATTTAATTTATTGATTTTATTAATTTAAACTACCATGCCCCAAACTAGAGCAGCAAAGCAACGGGCACAAAGTGGCAGGAGTGCTGTGACTCGGGGGAGAACTGAGGGGGGCAATTCTCCAACGCATCACAGCCTAAAGAAATGTGCAACTTGTGAAATGTTTGCCGAACTCTCTGGAACGGAACATGATATTGCCATGGGGGATGTCTTTGTGTGTGCGCGATGCAAGGAGTGTATCGAAATCAGGCAACAACTCAGCGTTCTTATGGGCCTATATGAGAGCTTGAAGGACAGGGTGGATGCCCTCGAAGGAACTAAATTGAGGGGCCCATCAGGCTCTCAGCTGCCCACATCAACGCCAGAGCTTGCACTTGGTCATCACGCAACACAGCGGCAACCCCTAAGGCAGAATGCGCTGGTCCCACAGGAACTAGTTGTTGTTGGTGACTCTATTGTCAGGGAAACGGGGAACATCCTTTGTAAAAAGGATAGGTGGAACAGGACCAGGGTATGTCTGCCAGGGGCAAAGGTTGATGACGTTGTAGAGCGGATATCATCTTTCAAGGGCACAAAAGGTGATATAGTTGTACACGTTGGCACTAATGATATTAAGAGTAGGAGACCGGCAGAATTACTCAACAAGTACAGGTCACTGTTGAAAAAAAGCCGTGAAATAGGGTTGAATTTGAAAGTGTCTGCAATTCTGCCCAGACACGATAGGAGGGAGTACATGATGAGAGCCTTGTCGATCAATTCGGCCCTGGAAGGATTGTGCAAGGCTCAAGGGGTAGAATTTTTTTCAGCCTGGACTGTACTTGTTAACAGGAGAGATTGCTTCTACAGGGATGGGATACACTTAAATAGAAAGGGTGCAAGAATATTTGCTGATGCTATCGAGGCAGTGTTAGGTGGGTCGGAAAACTGCTAGTTTGGGGGGATACAAAGACTAATAGTTTAACAGTAACCGCAGGCAGAGGTGAAGGTGATTCTTGCACAACTTCTATTAGAATAAGAAGCGACCTGGAGCGAGGGGTGTTGGGGGTTTCAGGGACGGATGGCAGTCATCATGGAATAGTTGGGTATATGGGATGTGTTAGGGTAACCAGGAATAGGCATAGGAGCATGTATGCTTACATGTATACCAATGCTAGAAGTATAGTAAATAAATTTGATGAATTTGAAGTGTTGGTCAAGACATCAAAGGCGGATATTGTTGGGATAGCAGAGACGTGGTATCACAAAGATATAAGGAATGCAGAACTGGAATTTGGGGAGTACAATGTGTACAGAAAGGATAGACAGGACAGAAAGGGAGGGGGTGTTATGCTGTTAATTAAGAAAAACATAAAATCAAAGGAAGTGCACCCAGTTAATATAGATGAACAGTGCTCTGTTGAGTCAGTTTGGTGCGAGATAAGCACTGCGAAAGGAAAAATAAGGGTAGGAGTGTGTTATAGGCCTAATGACTTGAATGAGTACAATGAACAATTGTACAGAGAAATAGAGTGGGCCAGTAAATCTGAATGTCTTATAATGGGGGATTTTAACTTCCCAGATATTGACTGGAACTTGTGGGTTGGTCACTCACACACCAGTCAGACTTTTGTGGATTTATTGGATGATTGTTTTCTGCAGCAGCATGTTCGAGAGGCAACCAGAGAAAGTAATACTCTTGATCTGGTTATCAGCAGTGATCATTCGTGTATTAAGAATTTGCAGATAAAGGAACCACAAGGTGGCAGTGATCACAGTGTGCTGAAGTGGGATTTACTCAAAGAGGTAACTACCGTCAGGGGTAAAGGAAAGGGTTTTTGCTTCCGTAAAGGGGAGTACAGTGGTCTCAGACAGTTTTTAAATTCTGTACAGTGGGATCAACTGACGATGTTACCAACAGTAAATTCTAAGTGGGAAGCATTCAAGGAATTAATCGTGGAAGCTACTAGACTTTATATACCGATTAAGAAATATCGTTCAAGGTTTAGGCCTAAATGGTTATCAAATGAACTAATGAGACTCGTGACAGAGAAGAAAAATGCATGGGATGCATATAAATTATCAGGTGACGCAGAAGCCTGTGGCAGATATAAGCTAGTCTGTAATCAGGTCACAAAGGAGGTTCGGCAGGCGAAGGCGGATTACGAGAAATCTTTGGCAAAGGATGCTAAGAAAAACAGCAAGGATTTCTTTACTTATATAAACTCTAAAAGGAAGGGGATGAATATGATTGGTCCACTTGACATCGATGGTTCGACTGTTGATGATCCTGCTCAGATAGCAAACAAACTGAATGAGTATTTTGCATCTACATTCACACGTGAGGAATTATTACAGTTTGAAAATGGAAGAAGGTTATCAAATTGTAGCAGTGTGCTTAATGATTTTGTAATAACTGAGAGCAAAGTGGAGGAGAAATTGTTGAAGTTAAACATAAGAAAGGCACCTGAGGTGGATGGGATCTATCCAGTTATTTTAAAGGAGGCGGCAAAGCAACTAAGCAAACCCTTAGCCATAATTATGAGAGCATCCTTGGACTCAGGGGAGGTTCCCACGGACTGGAGATGTGCAAATGTGTCCCCAATTCACAAAGGTGGATCGAAGGGTGACACGAGTAATTACAGACCAGTTAGTTTAACTTCTGTTCCGGGTAAAATAATGGAGTCACTGGTTAAAGATGCATTGCAGGATCATCTAGACAAGACTGCAGCAATAATTCAAACACAGCATGGGTTTGTTAAGGGAAAGTCTTGTCTGACAAATTTGATTGGTTATTATGATGTGGTCACAAAGGAACTGGATGCGAAAAATAATTTTGATATCATATACTTGGATTTCAGGAAAGCTTTTGACACTGTTGCGCATGGAAGACTACTGTACAAATTGGAGCAGAATGGTATTAAGGGTAAGTTGCTACAATGGATAAAAGGATGGTTAAGTGGGAGAAGACAGAGGGTGGTAATCAATGGGTGCTGCTCTTCATGGACTAATGTTATTAGTGGAGTCCCACAGGGTTCGGTGTTGGGTCCACTGTTGTTTTGTGTATTTATCAATGATATTGATGAAGGTATATCAGGCTTAATGTCGAAGTTTGCAGATGACACAAAGGTTGGCAGGGTTGTTAATGACAGTAATGGCAGTGTGCTACTGCAACAGGATCTAGATAATTTGGGCAGATGGGCTAAGAAGTGGCAACTGAAGTTCAACCTTGACAAATGCAAAGTACTGCATATGGGTAGAAGTAACCCCAGAGAAACGTACCAACTGTGTGGTACTACACTTAAGGTGGTAGAAAATGAAAAAGACCTGGGAGTAATTGTGCAGTCAGATATGAAGTTTTCTGAGCAATGCAGACAGGCTGTTAGGGCAGGTCATGGGGTTTTGTCAATGATATATAGGAATTTTGCTAGCAGGGAAAAGGAGGTGATTGTCCCTCTGTATAAGGCAATGGTCAGGCCACGCCTTGAGTACTGCGTACAGGTCTGGAGGCCTCATTTTAGGAAGGATGTAGATTTGCTTGAGCGTGTACAGAGAAGAGCAACACGATTGGTGAGGGGAATGAAGGGATTCTCTTACCAAGAGAGGCTTAAGTTCTGCAAATTGCAGTGGCTGGAGACTAGGCACCTGCGCGGTGATCTGATTGAGGTCTATAAGGCCTTGAATGGGTTGTGCACGCTGAATTCTGATGGGATCCTTCCACTTGTTCAGATTACGAACCTACGGGGACATAAGTTCAAATTAAGAAAGGACAGATGTAGAATAGATGTGCGGAAATTTGCCTTTAGCCAGCGGGTGGTTAATTGCTGGAACAAACTTCCATCTGTCGTTGTGGAAGTTGATAGGTTAAATAAATTTAAGGAGGAACTGGACAGGCATTTGGAGGGAATGGTGTGATGATTTTTTTTTTTTTTTTTTTTTTTGGCTGATGCTGCATAAGCTCCTACACTTGCTTTCTTGCATCATGTGCCACTACTACTACTACTACTACTTCTACTCTTTCTAAAGTAATGGAGAAATCAATTAACCGCCAACTCTTAAACTACCTAGAAACCTTCCATCTGATCAATGATCGCCAGTATAGATTCCGTCAGTGTCGATCCACTGTGATATTCTGGCTTACGTTACCCATTTATGGAGTAATTCAGTGCAAAGGTTCGGTGAAACACAAGTAGTTGCTCTAGACATCTCAAAGGCTTTTGATCGTGTTTGGCATAAAGGTCTTCTAAACAAGCTTCCATCCTATGGTTTGCCCACTGTTTTTAGTAATTGGTTATCCAGTTTTCTCTCTGATCGCTCACTGAGGGTGATGGTAAATGGCTCTCTGTCTTCTAACTTCTCCACTAATGCCGGTGTCCCCCAAGGTTCAGTTCTTTCCCCCACTCTTTTCCTCTTGTATATTAATGGCCTTCTTCCATTAACTGGAAATCCTATCCATAGTTTTGTTGATGATAGCACATTGCATTCCACTTTCCATTTTGAGAAACCTTGTCCTGCTCAATCAGCTTCAACTTCTCGGAAATCTGCTACCAATTCCTTAAATACCGATCTTCAGGTAATTCTCCAGTGGGGCAAAGACAACTTAGTTGATTTCAACCCTTCTAAAACTCAGTCTTGTCTTATATTTCGCAAAAAAGATTCTTCTGCTCCTATGCTTATCTTTAGTGACACTCCGATTTCTAGGCAAAATGATATATCTCTTTTGGGGATTACCCTGACTTCTAATCTCTCTTGGCACAAGCACATTACAAATATTGCTTCCTCTGCATCTAAAAAACTTGGTTTTCTCTTTTGCTGTCGGCATTACTTTTCTTCCAAACAGCTGTTCACTCTGTATAAATCGCCAATCCGCCCTGCCATGGAATATTGTTCGCACATCTGGGGTGGTGCCCCCAAAACCTCTCTCAGGCTTCTTGATTCCATTCAGAAGAGGGTAGTTAGGTTAATTAATGATTCATCTCTAACAGAGTCTCTCCACTCGCTCTCTCATAGACGTACTGTTTCTGCTGCATGCCTCTTCTACAGATTCTTCCACGGGCACTGTTCTTCTGAATTGGCTTCTATAATTCCCACTCTCTCTTTCGAAACAGTCCAAACACGTGCCGCCACCAGCCAGCATCCATTTACTGTCCAACTTCAAACCCACAGAACCAACTTTTCATCTTCCTCATTTATTCATTCAACTGCCGTTTTCTGGAACAACCTTCCTTCATACGTATTTCCTGAAAATTACAATCTACAGAAGTTCAAGTCCAATGTCAACAAATATCTTCTTTTGTCTTCTCAACATCCAACCCAAGCACGGTACTAATTACTGTAGGTTCTAATAACTCTCGTGTTTGGGGTTCACATAAAAAAAATAATAATAAATAAAAAAAGAAAAGGAGCTATATGGGACACAACAACATTCCTAATCTGGGCAGAAGTGGTTGACATGAATTTTGTCAGTACTTCTGGAAGGTCCTGTCTTCAAACATGTGTGCCCTTTCCCCCCCCCCCCCCACACATTTAGCATTATCATGCAGCAACATTTCTCAGGCCAGCTGTCCATCCTCTCTCACAATCTGTCAGTTGGACATGCAGAGCACTTTATCTCCTTTTCGGCATTTTTATAGGAATAAAATAAAGTTTATTCAGAAACTTTCAAAGAATTAGCGATTTTTTATAAGAAAGCATTAATATCAACTCTAGAATTTGTTCACAAACAACATTATATCTCTTTTAATGCTGAATCATATTCTCTGATAATGTTATGGGTGATTATTCGTATAATCTTCCTTAACATTATCACTAACATTAGTTGACATCGGATCACTCTTTTTTTTTTATGTTTAGTTTCTGTTTCCTTTAGCGTATATCAATTTGTGAATTACAACATGTTTACATTCTGTTATTATAATTAGAAAGAATATAAATTGTGATCATAGTATAAACTGTGAACTTGTTACTTTTTGAAAAGTAACATAAAAAAATAAATTAAATTAAGTAATAAATAAATAGATATAGATGATATTACTGCATTGAGGATATTGATAACCACAAGGTTTTTTATCAAATGTTTTTTGAAAGATTTTTTTTCACGATTTATTTTCGGCGATAATTTCGTTTTAATATCGGGCAGTCAGGTCAGGATAACATTAAATTAATATTTGAAAGCATTTAAATGTTAATCTTTTTACTTTTGCCTTTATTTACTTATTTTTTTATTTTATTATTATTATTATTTTATTATTTTTTTTTTTTTTTTGTAGTGTTTATCTTCACTCCACAAGATATGGCCTTCAAAATTATTGTAAGTTTTTTGAAGGCACTCATGAATCCCAGTTATTTCTGATGATTGACATGGATTGTCAGGAAATCTTCCCTCCCATCTTTTCATCACTTACAACTCTCATTTTATAACCTTCTTTTATCAACCAATTAAATCTTTGTGGTTTTTTTTTTTTTTTTTTTTCCTCTAAATTTGACTTAATTTTTTGCATTTTTGTTCTTTCTTCTTCTCCCCCCCCCTCCCAGCAGTTCTTGGTACCTACTTCTTAAATGGCAGTTTAATAAAATATTTGCAACATTTAGAGCATCAGATCCAGGCATAAAGAGAAGATAATCCAAAACTATAGAGTTCATCATTACTTTACACTAAACTTAAATTAGTAATTTGTGCTTTGCGTTATAAATATAGCATTATAAATATAAATATAAATATGTATATCCAGTAAAAATTTTAATACACATTTAATTACAAATGGTTTGTAGCTTTCAAGGCTAAATGAGCCTCTTCATCAGCAAATACTAACAGAATGGAAATGTTAGAGACAAAATTTTAAAGAGTTGTGCATGCAATGAGACATGTGCGGGCATGAGGTTGACCATTCAACCACTAGACTGGTGTTCATTGTTACTGGATATATTTAAGCAATGGATCCCAGTACTGTAGGCCCATTTACTCTCATAAATATAGCATTTATGTTGATATATTCATTGACAACACCGGTGTGTATTTTTGTTTAATTTTCTAGATTTTGAATGCATATTTTTATTAATGCAAATATATGAACTTTCACACTTTTTAGGTGCAGATTCTGCTCTATCACATCAATTCTTTACACAAAAAAAATTTATTGAAAAATATATATTTTGGACGTTCATAAGAGACAGTTTTTAGTACAAAGTATTAATAACAAGTGGTAATGTACACTCATACTTATTCATCTTAATAAATTAATGCATTATTTATTGACTCAACACAATTATTTTGCACATGGATGAATTTTATCATTTTGTTTTTAATGCTTTTGTGCTCATTGCACAAATCCCTTTTCAACTACTAACAGTAATCTTCCATCATTGTGTCATTACATTTATTCTGGCCTCTGTTTTTTTTTTTTTTTTCTTTGTTTTTCCTGTATGCTTGATATCCTGGTGAAACAACCTTTTACTCTGCATTCAATAAATTCAACAAATTTCATTCAATAAATTATCTACCTAAGGTAGATTTCCCAAAGGTCTATTTCAATTATTCATTATTTGTCATGTTAGTACTTATCTCGACTTGAATCATACTAATTTTGATTCCACTGTGTTTTTAGGTTATGTTGCTGTAACAGAAAAAGGGAAGACACCTGTATCAAATTATAGATTTGCTGAAATTGGAGCATCATTCAGTCATCAAATTTCTCACCAAAGAAGATAATGGGGCAAAGGCCATTCATGAAAGGATGGAGGCTGTGTATATTGCCATACACAGCCACCATCCATAGGTAAACTTCTGGTCAAAACTATTCAAGTGGGGTAGAGATGGCCGTCGAAAATGTTCCATGTCCAGTAAGGCATTTGACAATGACCACTCCAGAAATGTGCCAAGCTATGGAAACCCTTGGGCTGAATGACAGACATTTAAATGTGTCCCATGTCTGAGGAACAGTTATAACCATCCTCCATGAACATTTGGTGGTGAGTAAGGTCAGTGCAAGTTGGGTCCACAGATTTCTGACCCCTGTGCAGAAGCAATTCAGAGTACAGTGTTGTGAGGAGAATTTAGAGCTTTATGGAAAGGATCCTGAAAAATTCATCTTAGGAATTGTTATGGGTGATGAAACATGAGTTCTTCACTGTAATCCTGAGACCAAGCAAGAATCATTGCAATGGAAGCACAAGGGTTCTCCCTCACCCAAAAAATTTGAGATACAATCTTCAGCTGGCAAGATTATAGCTGCCATTTTTTGGAATTTTTTGACAACCTAAGGGATGTCATAAAGGAAAAAACACGATGGAAAACTTTCCAGAAGTGTGCTGCTTTGAGACTGACTTTATAGAATTTACCCATCCACTTGCAGTTCAGATCTGGCCCCCAGTGACTATTTCCTGTTTCGACACCTCAAGAAAAACATACGTGGACATTGCTTTGCTGACGATAATGACCTGAAGTCTGCTGTTTCTGCATTCTTTGATGGACAGGACAAAGAATTTTATTTATCTGGTATTTCCTCATTGCCAACAAAATGAAATAAGTGTATTGAAGTTCAGGGGAGTCAAAAATAAAAACAGATTTTTGCCTCTTTCTCATTTCCTTCATAGTTAGGTAGATAATTTGTTGAGACCCCTTGTGTGTAGTGAGCAGAATCACTTTGCTTAGAGAGGCAAGTGGCTCTTAGATTGCATTTTTTTCTTATGTTTCCTCATTCTTTATTTATTCATCTGAAATATTAGCATTAGCATTAGTAGAGGCATATGATGCAAGAAAGCAAGCTTATTCAGCATCAGCCAAAAAAAAAAAAAAAAAACCCTCTCCCACTTCACCCCTCCGTTCGTTCGAAATACCTGTCCAGTTGAGCTTTAAATTTGTTTAGGCTATCAACTTCAACAACAAGTGATGGAAGTCGGTTCCACCAACCAACCACCCTGGCCAAAGACAAATTTCCGCACATCTATCCGACATCCGTCCTTCCTCAATTTGAATTTATGCCCTCTGAGGTGATTATTCTGAGAAAGATGAAGAATCCCATTGGCATTAAGCATGCTCCAACCATTCAAAGCCTTATACACCTCTATCAGATCACCTCGCCGGAGCCTAGTCTCCAGACTCTGTAATTTGCAAAACTTAAGCCTTTCTTCGTAAGAGCAACCCTTTGTTCCATTTACTAATCTTGTTGCCCTTCTCTGTACCCGTTCCAGCAGCTCTACATCCTTCTTGAAATGAGGCCTCCAGACCTGTATACAGTACTCAAGATGTGGCCTAACCATTGCCTTATACAAGGGAATAATCACCTCCTTATCCCTGCTAGAAAAATTCCTGTATATCATTGACAAGACACCATGAGCTACTCTTGCAGCTCGTCTGCACTGCTCAGAGAACTTCATATCTGCCTGCACAATTACCCCCAGGTCTTTTTCATTCTCCACCACTGTCAGTGTAGTACCGCAGAGTTGATACATTGCTCTGGGATTACTGTTACCCATATGTAGTACTTTACATTTGTCAATGTTAAACTTCATTTGCCACCTCTCAGCCCATCTGTTCAACCTTTCCAGATCCTGTTGCAGCAGCATAACGTCAGTAGTGTCCTTAACGACCCTGCCAACCTTTGTATCATCTGCAAACTTAGACATTAAACTTGATATCCCATCATCAATATCATTCATAAACACCGAAAACAACAATGGACCCAACACTGAACCTTGAGGAACTCCACTAATAACATTAGTCCACGTTGAGTAGTGTCCATTGATTACCACTCTCTGTCTTCTGCCACTCAGCCATCCCCTTATCCATAGCAGCAATTTGCCTCCAATGCCACACTGCTCCAATTTGTGCAGCAGTCTTCCATGTGCAACAGTATCAAAAGCCTTTCTAAGATCCAAATATATAATATCAAAGTTATTCCCTGCATCCAGTTCTTTTGTGACTACATCATAGTATCCAATCAAATTGGTCAGGCAAGACCTGCCCTTAACAAAACCATGCTGCATCTGAGCTATAACTGAATTCTTGTCTAGATGATCCTGCAGTGCTTCTTTAACCAGTGCCTCCATTAATTTACCTGGAACAGAAGTTAAACTAACAGGTCTATAATTACTTGCGTCAGCCTTTGATCCTCCTTTGTGAATTGGGGTTACATTTGCACATCTCCAGTCTATGGGTACCTCCCCTGAGTCCAAAGAAGCTCTCATAATTATGGCTAGGGGTTTGCATACTTCCTTTGCTGCCTCCTTTAATATAACTGGATAGATCCCATCCACCCCAGGTGCCTTTTTTATGTTTATCCTCAACAATCTCTCCTCCACTTTCCTTTCAGTTATTACAAAATCATCCAGCTCACTGCCAATGTTTACTTTACCTACATCATTCTCCTTCCTGAATAACTCCTCATGCGTGAATGTAGATGCAAAATACTCGTTTAGATTGTTAGCCACCTGAGCAGGATCCTCAACTGTTGAACCATCAATATCCAGTGGACCAATCTGATTCATCCCTTTCCTTCTCGAGTTCAAATATGTAAAGAACTCCTTTCTGTTTTTCTTTGCATCCTTTGCCAAGGATTTTTCATAGTCTGCCTTTGCCTGCCTAATCTCCTTTGTGACTTGGTTACAGACCAACTTATATCTATCATAGGCTTCCATGTCACCCATTAATTTGTATGTATCCCATGCATTTTTCTTCTCTGCCACATGTCTCATTAGTCCATCTGACAACCATTTAGGCCTAAACCTTGAACAACATTTCTTAGTTGGTATGTAAAGCCTGGTAGCCACCAAGATTTGTTCCTTGAATGCTTCCCATTTTGAGTTTGCTGTTGGTAACATCATCAGTTGGTCCCACTGTATAGAATTTAAATACTGTCTCAGACCATCATAGTCGCCTTTACGAAAACAAAAACCCTTCCCTTTACCTCTGATGGTAGTTACCTCCTTGAGTAAATCCCACTTCAACACACTGTGATCACTGCCACCTAGTGGTTCATTTATCTGCAGGTTCTTAATGCATGAAGAATCACTACTGATAATCAGATCAAGAGTATTGCTCCCTCTAGTTGCCTCCTGAACATGCTGATGTAGAAAACAATCATCCAATAAATCCACAAAAGCCTTGCTAGTGTGCGAGTGACCAATCCACAAATTCCAGTCAATATCTGGGAAATTAAAATCCCCCATTATAAGACTCTCTGATTTACTGGCCCACTCTATTTCCCTGTACAATATATTATTATACTCATCAGAGTCATTAGGCCTATAGCACACTCCTACTCTCAATTTTGATTTCCCTATGCTTATGTCACACCAAACTGACTCGACACTGCCCTGTCCATCGATGTCAACTGGCTTCACTTCCTTTGACTTTATGTGTTTCTTAATTAATAGCATAACCCCTCCTCCCCTCCTGTCCTGTCTATCCTTTCTATATACATTGTATTCCCCAAATTCCAGTTCCGCATTACTTATATCTGTGTGACACCACGTCTCTGATATCCCAACAATATCTGCCTTTGATGTTTTGAGCAATACCTCAAATTCATCAAGTTTATTTACCAAACTCCTAGCATTGGTGTACACGCAGGTATACATGCACCTGTTTCTATTCTTAGCTACCCTAACACAACCCATGTGTTTACTTGTAACGCAATGACTACCAGCAGTCTCTGAAATATCCTGCATCTTGTTTTTCAGACTTCTGCTCATTTGAATAGAAGCAGTGCAAGAATCACTTCCACCTCTGCCAGTGGCTACTGTTAATCTATTACTTCTTGTATCCCCCCCAACTAGCAGTTTTCCGACCCCCCTAACACTGCCTCGACAGCATCAGCAAAAATTCTTGCACCCTTTCTATTTAAGTGTATCCCATCCCTGTAGAAGCAATCTCTCCTGTTAACAAGTACAGTCCAGGCTGAAAAAAATTCTACCCCTTGAGCCTTGCACAATCCCTCCAGGGCCGAATTGATCGACAAGGCTCTCATCATATACTCCCTCCTATCGTGTCTGGGCAGAATTGCAGACACTTTCAAGTTCAACCCTAATTCACGGCTTTTTTTCAACAGTGACCTGTACTTGCTAAGTAATTCCGCCGGTCTCCTACTCTTAATATCATTAGTGCCAACGTGTACAACTATATCACCTTTTGTGCCCTTAAAAGATGATATCCGCTCTACAACGTCATCAACCTTTGCCCCTGGCAGACATACCCTGGTCCTATTCCACCTATCCTTTTTACAAAGCATGTTCCCCGTTTCCCTGACAATAGAGTCACCAACAACTACTAGTTCCTGTGGGACCAGCGCATTCTGCCTAGGGGGCTGCCCCTGTGTTGCCTGATGACCAAGTGCAAGCTCTGGCGTTGATGTGGGCAGCTGAGAGCTTGATGGGCCCCTCAATTTATTTCCTTCGAGGGCATCCACCCTGTCCTTCAAGGTCTCATAAAGGCCCATAACAACGCTGAGTTGTCCCCTGATTTCCTTGCACTCCTTACATCGTGCACACACAAAGACATCCCCCTTGGCAGTATCATGTCCCATACCCGACTGCTCCGCAAACATCAAGCAAACAGTGCATTTTAATAGACTGTGATTCAGAGGGCAACTGCCCCCCTCAGTTCTCCCCTGAACCACAGCACTCCCATTAGCTTGAGCCTTTTGCTTTGCTGCTCTGGTCAGAGTCATGATTCCAATTTAATTCAATAAAATTTAAAACAAAAATTAAATCCTTAAGTTATATCCCAAAACAGTTATGTTATATATATATATATATATTTTTTTTTTTTTTTTTTTTTTATGTCAGGACTGAAGGATCACACTGTGATCCTTCAGTCCTGACATCAACAAACAAAGATCAGCAAGTAAAGCTCTCTTTGACCAGATCATTCTCAGCACAGTCTTTTTAATCTATGGGCCATGTCTTTCTAATGCAAAGATCAGCTCTGATGGGCTTCTTCCATTAACCATTGTCTTACATTTTCAATGAATGGCAGACATAATATGGGGTGAGGCCCATGATTTTTCTTGGTCACCATCCCTAACACCAAAATGAGTTTGATATACTCTCCTTTAAAAGTTAGTAATTCTTTGGCTCTGATGTCATTATATAAAATTTTCAAAGGGATTAGAATTACTGACATGCTGACAATATTATGTTATCTGAAAATAATAATAATAATAACGCATTAATGACAAAATAACAATTAAAACAAACTTCTTTTATTATTAGAAAGTACAATTTGTGATATGTTCAGTATGCCATTCACTAAAAAACAAATACGTGTCATTGAGTAACGCTCTCTTCAGCCAGTTGCTAAATACTACAGTCTGTCTTTCTAATCTAACAAACAGCTTTAGCCCTGATGTTCAGTGTACCCTTCACTAACAAAAACTTCACTTTGTACATCCTTTAATTATGCAGAAAAGACAACGAAAATTGAGGGTAACATATTCCCATTATATGACAGAACTCCTTTTAAGCTCGTCATTGTGCTGTCAATGAAAAATCTTCATTTATATCAATAGTGAATACAAGAGATCCCTCCCTCCTTACTGCAAAATATATATTTCAAACATTCATAAGAGACAGTTTTCAGTACAAAGTATTAAGAACAAGTGGTAGTTGTACCCACATACTCATTCATCTCACTAAATTAATACATTATTTAGTGGTTCAACACAATGGATTCTTTTTCTCTTTTACCTATACCAAGCAGCAAATCAAGTAAACAGATTCTTTTCAGTTAACCTGAAGCCTGAGTGCTATGCTCTAAGAGATCGAAGCCATGGCAGAGGGAGAGGCCTACAAATACTTGGGGATGATGCAGGCTCAGCAGTTAGAGCACAAGGAAATTAAGGACTGCCTAACCGAAAAATACCATCAGAGGCTCAGAAACCTGCTGAAAGCAAAGCTGAACGGAGGGAACACAGTTAAAGCCATAAACACCTATGCAGTTCCAGTGCTAACATACTCCTTCATGGTCATAGATTCGACTAACATCGAGCTGGAGGATATCATGAGAAAGACAAGGACAACTACCAAGAGCCACCGAAATCTGCCGTGGACAGACTGACAATTGCCCTGGAAGAAGGTGGAAGGGGCCTGATAGACCTCATTGTACAACAGAAGTTCATTTCTGGATTACTTCCAGAAATGAACCAATTGAAATCATTAAAATGATTTCAATTGGTTCATTAAAATTACACTATTATCATATGTTTGGTTATAAGAATCCATTTTTGAATGCCTTTGTGATATTTTTCTAAAGCATATTTTTGGAGGTCACTACTATAAAACAATAAAAACAATTTGCAGGTTCCAGTTTATTGGGATTTTCGGTTAGTGAAATTTATTATAAACAGGTAGTAAACTTGATCTTATTGCATTTGAGACAATACTGACAGCTGGAATTCTATGGGTTTTTAGATTATTACAGTAAAATGTGTTTCCCCTTCCATGAAATCCTCAATCATATAAAAAACATAAATAAATTTTCAGAATCTTCTTTTCTTTCCTGTTTTTTAAGCTTCATAAACTTATTAATCTGCATCTCACTTGTGTGTGTATCATGTTAATTGTAATTTGTGTGGGCCATATTCTTTGTTATTGATTGCTTATCTTTTTTACTGTTTTAAATTTTACAACAAAAAAAAAAGAAAAAGAAAGTCAGCGAGCAGAAATATCTATTAGTTAGTATGCACATTACAATATTACATTACATTACTTAATGTGCATAAGTGTAAATTTATTTTTATTTTGCTAACCTGTGGAAAATATTCTTCCGATTTTCACATATTATTTAATTTTGTTAATTGGTAAGGTAATAAAGTGTAAATTTGTGCTTTATATTATTACTTTTATAGCCTGTGGATAATATTCCTCCTATTTTCACTTATTAGAATTGCTATTTAATAGAATTAAAATTTAATTCCCAAATATGATCACATTAGCCAGTGTTTACCACATCATATGGTGAATGGTATTTTACGATGGAGAGTCTATTTTAAAGTGATTTGATTGTATAGCGAACCAGTCATAAAGTGGAGGTTCACTGTACTTGGATTTCAGGAAGGCTTTTAATACTGTTGCACATAAAAGACTGCTGCACAAACTGGAGCAATGTGGCATTAAGGGCAAGTTACTGCTATGGATAAAGGGATGGTTAAGTGGAAGAAGACAGATAGTGGTTATTAATGGGCTTTTTGCTCTTTGTGGACTAATGTTATTAGTGGATTTCCCCAGGGTTCATTGTTGTTTTCAATATTTATCAATGACATCGATGAAGGTATAACAGCAGTCATTAGGGTAAGCTACTGCAACAAGTTCTAGGAAAATTGGGTCAATGGGCTCAGAAATGCAGTTTAACTTTGACACATGCAAGGTACATTGCATGGGTAGCACTAACCCCCAGAGACTTATCAATTGTGTGGTACTGCACTGGGGGCCTTGGTGAACTGTGTTTTTTTTTTTTTTTTTTTTTTTGCTCGTGCTACATAAGCTTGCTTTCTTGCATCATTTGCCATTACTACTATTGTGCAAACAAAGTCACTAAGTGGGTCAGGAAAGCTACAGCAAATTAAAACAATTCTTAAGCTGAGAATGCAAATAATTCTTTGCTACAATTCTTTGTTAATATTAGAAAGAAAAGTTTGAACTACAATGGCTCACTTGATCTGAACAGCATAATTACTGATGAATCTGTTCATGCAGCTCACATAGTGAATAATATTTTGCATCTATATTTACACATTATTATTATTATTATTATTATCATTGCTCTGACGGATATTGCTACCAAGTACAAAGAGTGGTTGTTGTTATGTCTGGTGTTACTGTTGGTCGAGGAATTCTCTGACTATCCTACACGGGCTCAGGATTGCGACTTTCTGGAGTTCCTTGTAGGTGTTCGCTGGGAGACCTATTGCTGTAGACTGTTATGTAGGGTCTTTGGAACCATGCCCATGGTTGACACAATAATCGGGATGGTCATTTAACCCCAGGGGCTCACATCTGGTGAGTATGGGCTTGGCGCACCCAGGGTCCTGAGCTGGATATCACCATTCTTCTCTTTCTTGGTGATTCCCTTCTACTTCTCTCTCAGGGTAACTCGAATTTTTTTTTTTTTTTGGCTAGTGCAGCATAAGCCTCAGGCTTCCTTGCACCATACAGCTAATAATAATAATAATAATAATTACTTGTTGCATATGCCACATCTCTTTGATCTCTTGTTTTAGGGTCTGTGTACTTCCTGATTTTTTCCCCATTGGTTTTCTGCAGATTGCCAGTGTTGGGTATCACTATGTCAATCAGATAGGTAGCCTTTTCCTTTTTGTCCACAAGGGTTATGTCTGGTCTGTTGTGCGGGATTGTCCTATCTGTTATTATGACACAGTCCCAGTACAGCTTGTGGATTGGGGGGTCTCAAGTACTACCTGGGGTACATACTTGTAGTACGGTATACTTTCTTTGATCAACTGATATTTCCTTGCTAGCTTCTGATGTATCCTGGCTACCTGGTCATGTCTATAAGTGTACTCAGTCTGGGTGATCACCTTTCATCCCACGGTGATGTGTTGGATTGTTTCTGAGGCCAGGTGGCATCAAACACTCCGGGTTCCTTGGCGATGTATTTCTATAGTTTCTGGTATTGATTACCTGGTCTTGGATGGTAAGCATGAATCCTTCAGTCTTGGGGAAGAGCGTCCCGCTCGTGAGCCATGCATTGGAAGCAATTTTAATATAAATAGCAAATATAAATAGCTTAGTTATATAGCAAAAATTTCAACCTTCGAGGTCTTAGAATGAATTATCAAAAAATGTGTTAATGGTGTCGCTGGAACAGATTAATATCGTAAAGTAGGGGTCCACTGTATATGATATAAAAATTATTTTTTTCATCCAGTTCCTTGGTCACTGCATCTTAGTAACCTCTCATATTGGTTTGACAAGACCCCCCCCCCCCACAAATCCATGCCATGATTGCAGTATAATTACATGGCCTTGCAATACTGCTTTAACCAGTGATTCCATTATTTTCCCTGGAACAGAAGTTAAGCTAACAGATCTGTAATTACTCATCTTTTTATCCCCCTTTATGAATTTGGGATATATTTACACATCTCCAGTCTATAAGGACCTCCCCTGACTCCAAAGATGTTTTCATAATTATGGCTAAGAGTTTGCGTATCTGCTTGGCTACGTCCTTTAATATAATTGGATAGACTTCATCCACCCCAGTTGCCTTTTTTATATCTATTCTCAACAATTTCTCCTCTACTTTTCTTTCAGCTGTCACAAAGTCATTTAGGTCCTTGTTAGGATTTAATAAACTTCTGGCATCCCCTTCCCTAAAGAATTCCTGATGTGTGAATGCAAATGCAAAATACTTATTCAATATGTCCACAACCTGAGCAGGATCATCAACAGTTAACCCATAGGCATCAAGTGGCCCAATGTGATTCAACCCCTTCCTTCTACTGTTAATAATGTAATACTGTTAAGTGTAGAAGTCTTTGCATTCTTTGCCAGAGACTTCTGGTAATGTGCCTTACCTTGCCTAACCTCCTTTGTAACTTGATTACAGACTAATTTATATCTACTATAGGCTTTTGTATCATCTGATAAATTTATATGCATCCCATGCACTTTTCTTCTCTGCCACTTGTCTCAGTGGTTCATCTGATGTCTGTTTAGGTCTAAGCCTTGAACAGTATTTCTTTGTTGGTATAAAAAGAATAGTAGCTTCTTTGATTACTTCCTTGAATACTTCCCATTTAGAATTTGCTGTTGGTAACATCATCAGTTGGTTCCACTGCACACAATTTAAAAACTAAGACGTCTGTAGCCACCCTTGTGAAAGAAAAAGCCTTTACCCTTGCCAGCAGTTATGTCTTTAATTAAATTCCACATTAGTATACTGTGATTGCTGCCACCCAGTGAATCTTTTACCTGTAGATTCTTAATGCATGAAGAATCACTGCTGATAACCAGATCAAGAGTATTGCTTCCTTACCAGGCCGCTGTAGAAAACTTATCCAGGAAATTTACAAAAGTCTTGCTAGTGTGTGAGTGACCAACCCACAAATTCCAGTCAACATCTGGAAAGTTAAAATCCCCTATTATGAGACATTCTAATTTGCTGGCCCACTCTATTTCCCTCTATAGCTGTTTGGTATACTCGTCACAGTCAATAGGCCTATAACACACTCCTCCTCCTCCTCTCGGTTTTGTTTTCCCACTGCTTATATCAAGCCAAACAAACTCATCACCTGGATGCACTGCCTTAGATTTAATATTCTTCTTAACTAAGAGCATAACCCTCCACCTCTCCTATACTGTCTGTCCTGTCTATCCTTTCTGTATACAGGGTGTTTTGAAAAATGATGGTCAATCATTTAAAGGTGAAAAGTACAAATCTAAACTAAGCAAAAAAATCCCAGTGAACATCGGGCCACAAATGAACCGTTTTCGAGATAATGCACATTTTCTGTTAAGATCCTCCACTGACTATGGGAGCACTGGTTTAGCAAAAAGCTGTGAATCTTTTGCTAAGGGTGGTTTTATTAAACATAAGATAATACATTTTTAATTTTTGGTTTCAACACCACAGGATTTTACAGATGTTACCTATTACAGGATGTTACAAAGGTGTTCAAAATGCTGTCCTCGCATCCATATGCAGCTTTATAGTCTTCTCTGCATTGAGTTGCAAATCCTCTCAGGCATTCCCGGGTCATTTCTGATTTGCTGAAAGGCTCCTTCAACCCGACACTGCAGTTCCTCAACTGTGTTAATGCCAGAAGTGTACACCAAGCTTTTTACATGACCCCAGATAAAAAATCCATAGGATTTAAGTCTAGTGATCTGGGAGGCCACATTACACACCCACCTCTACCTATCCACTGTTGACCCACCTTCTAGTTAGATACCAAGTCACAACTTGAGCAAAATGCATAAACCACATGTTCTGGCATTATGCTGAAGTGGAACTTTATCATCATCAAGAAGGTCTGGAAGAACATTCTGCAGGAACTGAAGGTACAGCTCTCCTGTTAGTTTGTTTGGCAGAAAGTGTGGTCCAATTAGACTGTCTCCTAGTAGTCCTGCCCAGACATTCAACGAGAAACGTTGGTGACGTCTTGACTCATGAATTGCATTAGGATTTTCATCAGACCAAACGTGACAGTTATGAAAATTAAAAATACCATCACAAGTAAACCCAGCTTCATCGGTGAACAAAATGTTCTTTAAAAATTGGGGATTCAGGACACTGTTGCATCCACCGGCAAAAGTTCACTCTGGGAGGGTAGTCTGTATTGTTGAGACCTTGAACACGCTGGTTATGGTAGAGGCATGGTAATTGGTGATGTAAAATTCGCCACACACACACTGCTATGACTCAGTACACGCTCTTGCAGAGCAACCCTCTTTGTCGAAATTCCTGGATTTTGTTCTGTTCTTTCTAACACCCTTTCCTCAACATCAGGTGTTATGCTTCTGGGCCTACCTGCTCGTACTCCATGTGTTTGTACCAAGAAGCATTTCCCTGCCAAAGGCAGGGAAATGCTTCTTGGTACAAACGTACAGCCTTGAGTGCACTGCCGTTGGCTTTACCATACATGAAGTGCATGTCCTCATACTCTTTGTTGCTGTAACCTCTTTCCATGTTGTCTATCCTTTGACAAGTACTAGTATGCCTGCTATGTCTCAGAGCATTGAGAGAGGGGAAAGGGAGAGAATGAGCATAACCTAACCTACACAAACAAGTCAGTGGTGGATCCCAACTGTATACAGTTCACCTTGTCAGTGGTGGACCCCAACTCTATACAGTTCACCTTGTCAGTGGTGGATCCCAACTCTATACAGTTCACCTTGTCAGTGGTGGATCCCAACTAGAAATGTGCAGTATCTCGAAAACAGTTCACTTTAGAAATGTTTACTAGGCTTTTTTTGCATATTGTAGTCTGTACAGTTCACCTTTAAATTATTGACCATCACTTTTGAAACACCCTGTATAATGTATTCCCTATATTGAAATTCAGCATCACTTGTGTCTGAATGACTCCATGTTTCCACTATTCCTACAATGTCTGCATTTAATGACTTAATCAGTACTTCAGATGCATCAAAATTTTTATATCAATAGTTTATGCTTGCAAATAGGCATCAACCAGACAGGACATGTGACTTAATTGTTTTTATTTTTTAAGTAGTAAAATAAAGCCTGTTGATATAGAAAAAAATAATACTAATAGGAAAAGAAAGAAGACCCTAAAAATCAGAATGATACCACTGCACTAGTTTAAAAATGTTTTTATTCTTTTCCTATTATTCTTTTCTATATAGGTCAACTTTATTATACTAATTTTTCCTTCTGGTCAATATTGACAAGGATGTTGTTTGGATTTCACTCTTAATCTTTAAAAAAGGGCCATTATAGTTTTGTTTATACTTACTATAGGTATCTGTGTACCTTTGTAATTTTTAATCAAGTTATGCAAAACTTGAAGCATTTTTCTTCTCTGCCACTAGTTTCATCAGTTCATCATCAGAGTTATTCAGATATCTCTTAGTCGATATAAAAAGCTTAGTAGTTTTTCTACAGTTACTTCCTGAATGCTTCCCATTTAGAATTTGCAGTTGTTAACATCATTACTTAGTCTCACTGAAAAGAATTTAAAAACAATCTAAGACTGTGATAGTCACCTTTATAAAGGCAAAATCCCTTCCATTTACCCTTGAAAGCAGTTATCTTTACGTAAATTTCATATTGGAAGATTATAACCACTCTCACCTATGGTTCCTTTATTTAGTAAAGGTCACTGCTGAAAATCAAATCAAGACTATTGCTTTCTCTAGTTGCCCCACTGGCATACTGGTGTAGAAAACAGTCATTGAATAAATCCAGAAAAATCTGGTACTGTGTGAGTGATGACCCACAAGTTATAATCAATATCTGAAAGTTACAGTCCCCTATTATAAGGCATTCTGATTTTCTGGTCTACTCAGTTTGTCTGTGTAGTTGTTCGTTAAACTTATCCCATCATTTGGCTTGTAACATACTCCAGCTGTAACGTTTTTTTTTTTTTTTTTATCCTTCCTCAGTGCTTATGTCATGTCAAACAGACTCAGTGTTATCTTGGCAGCTCACATGAGCTGGGTGAACTGCCTCAGATTTTTACTTCTTAATGAAGTTCATAACTCATTCATCCTCTGTTGTCCTGTCTGTCCTTTCTATACACTGGCAAACCCAGTGTATAGAAAGCTGGGCTACCCACATACCCACTGGGCATGGGGTTTTAGTATTCTTAAAAGATGCTAACTATTCTCCTGGGAAACATATCCCTTCTTTTGCCTGTGTTGCATAGTGTTTCCCATTTTTCCTGACGAAGTACTGACAGTAGCTACTCCTTTTATGTTCAGAATTAAGAAGTGACACATGATGCATTTCTTGAATTTTGTACTCATTCTTCTATACTAATCATATAATCCTTTAAACTAAATGTCTGTTTCATCCAACAAATTCCACTTCAGTTGAAAACCATTTATTTAAAAGTTAGGAAGATAGTAACATGTTTAGCTTTATCCTTTAAACAAATCAGACTTTGAAATTTTGTTTTGTTTGTTGAAAAACATTTAGCAAATGAGTTTAGGCACTATTAAATTTGCTTTTTGGTTGCAGTTTCCATCTGCAGGAAATTAAAGTTTTGGTCTAAAATCAATAACAAGCAATTTTCAAATTAGGCAAACTATATTATAACTTAGCTGTGATCCTCTTAACTGTTTGACTTTGATTCTAAACCAGAATGAAGACATTAATCAGACTGCTCCTTTTTTTATTACTTTCAACAACGGTAACTGTTTTATAGTTACCTCAAACTACTATTCTCTTATAGCTTTCAACCTCTCTCTCTCTCTCTCTGTCATGCTCTCTTTTTTTTTGACTTTTGTGCCATAGGTTGTGTCATAGTACATGCTTACTACTGTTAGGCTTTTGTGCATGTGAGCAACAACAATCTTTGCGCGAATGGTTGTGGTTGTGCTATGTTTGTGCTACTGCAAAAGTGAGCTAAATGAATGGTTTCTGATGAATCTGCTCCAACATTTTTATACTGTCTGAATCAGCGAGTTATGTTAGTCACATCCATCAAGAAAGAAGAAGTTTTGGAAAGATAGTTTTCATGCTATAACGAATGAAATTTATGTTTCCTTTCTACAAGGCATCTCAGATCGTTTCCGTAGGCGCCCCAGAAGCTGGGAAGTATCAACGAAAGGATTACTCCCTCGCAGTATAACCAAAGTCAGTCACTTTACTGTTTTTGTCCGATAATAGCACGAAAGGTCATTTGCCATTGTTCTTACGAAGAGGACTGAGCCTTTCAAAAGACCCTCTGCTAGTTAATCTGCAGTGGTGTGAAATCCAGAACTGTTGCTTAAATGTTGTTTAAATTTAGGAATATTTTAGGAATGCCTGTTGCTTTAAACTAAAGTTCACAGATTTTAGTACAAAATTATTTCAGATAGCAATAATTCTGTGTTGTATATCTCATACTTTGTATATTCATATTCTGTATATTGTATATTTTTTATTGTTTAATCTCAAAAGAAATTCTGTGTACTTATTGTTAATTACAATGGCTCTGCAAGTGCATATTATTTGCCAATTGTGCAAAAAGAAATGCAAAGACTTCCTTCAATGCAATGTGGAATGCGGTCTTGTGTACTGCATCAAATGCATAGATATGTCAACTGTGAACTGGAAAAAGATGTCACAGGCAGCGATCGACTCGTGGAAGGGCCCTTGTTGTATAACTCACAGGCACTCAAAGAAAAAGCAGACGAAACATGAAAATAACTTAGGCTCCAGCCCAGCTGATCCTTCAAGCCCTCCTGACGGTGAACCTCAGTGTTTCAACTGCCCCTCATCATCAATGGATACTCGGCAGAGTGGGCTATCCGAGGCCATACCTCATGACGTGGCATCAGAGCAGACAAATCGCTCCTTCTCTCACTTCCTTAACCTAGAAGTTCACAAGATGAAAATCCAAATGAGCTGACCACAAAACTCATTTTTCAAATCTTGGACACTCACAAATCCATGATGATCTCTCTTCTTGATGAAACTAAAAAAATCTGATTGGAAAACGCGCAATTGCGTGAATTTAATTATATTTTACTAAATAAACTTTCGGATGACAGATCTTATTCAAAACTCCAGCAGATCATTAAGTCCTACATACAATTGGACGAAACCCTTGGAAAATTCCACTTTCCAGCCAACCCCTGCTCCCGTTGCAGAAGCCACTTATGCATCTATTATAAAGCAACCTCCATACCACTCCAGTATATGCTCCTATCCCCAGTCAGTCTCAGAAAACATGGCGCCTCCGTAGCCAGGTGGGAAGGAGCAGCAGTTCGTAGCACACGCTTCTTGATTAGACCGGGGTTCGAGCCCGTCACCACCAAATACGAAGGACGCGGAAAGGTCAGGGAATGACCACCGCATATCCCGGAGCAATATGGCCTTAGTTGCTAATGCTCCTAAAAACCAAATAACAACAACTCAGAAAACATCTAAGGTCAATCGACCTGCAAATCCACTCCTAGAAGATGTCATTTCCTCTAGGCGGCAGACAGATCTCATCGGAAGACAGCGGAATCTATCTGCCTCTAATCACACAGGCAGGTGTCAACATCCTCCTCCTGTTGTGGGAACAGCCACCAACTCTACAATCAGAGCAATTCCCAGAACCAAAAGTTCGACCAGGGATATTTTGTCTAAAGACTCGAACCCCAACTCTGCGATAGAGTAGTAGAGCAGCACATCAGAACGCAACAGCATATAGAAACAAAGGCAATAAAAATTATTTCTATACACGAGTCGTACAGCTCTTTCTACATTCAGTGCCAGCAAACAGACCTTGATGAATTACTGAAGGAGCACTGTTAGCCTGTGGGAACTATCATTTTGCCTTTCTACGGATGACCCCCCTGTTCCTGGCCCTAGGTTACCAGCTATTGACTTAGCTATCGAAACAAGTGACCATGAATGACAATCCATGCGTTTTTCAGATATTCAGGAATCTCTACAGGAAATAACGTCAAAAAATGATTCATCTATCTCTTCAGCCTACCAGAATTTCAATGACACTAACTCTTGTGAAAACATCTTTCTACCCTATCACTTGCCAACAATTAAGCCAAACAACTTATGCCTTACTGCAGCATCAAAAGATGCAATTACTGTATTCTATATGAATGCATGCAGTCTTGTAAAACATAATGATGAAATCCTCACTCAACTGACATCATGGAATCTGCATCCAGACCTGATGGTTTTTACTGAGACCTGGTTCTCTCCTGAGGTTTAAATCCAAATTCCAGACTACTCCCTTTTTCAAAGTTGCAGAGGTGATTCAAAAAGTGGTGGAGTTGCTATTTATGTTCATAGTCATCTGCGATGCCTGCCTTTCCTATCTCAAATCTGCCTGATCAAGCTTGTGAACTCACTTTTATTTTATCCGCATTGCCTCTTTGGTGATCTGGTGTCTATACCGACCTCCCTTAGCTTCAGTTAACAGCTTCCTTGTAACTTTTGACAACACTCTATCTCATTTCACAAGCAAATCCCTAAGCCTTCTACTGATTGGTAACTTTAATATTAATATTCTTCAAAGCTAATCCTCTCAGGTGTAAAACCTCCTAGATGTCATTACTTTAAATGGTTTCTCTGTTATTACTGGTGGAGATATCCCGACTAGAATAGGAGAGTCCCACAATTCCCTTCTTGACTTCGCAATTTGGGAATGCTCTCTCACGTATGCAATACTTGATACAACTATTTCGGATCATCGTCCCATCTTAATGGTAATCGAAAATGAAATAAATGAAGCAGAGATCATGCACACTTTCAAATCTGTCACTCCAGACCCTCTCAATCAGCTTTGTCACGACCTGCAGTAGTCAATGTGGGATGGAGTGCTTGCTACAAGTGATCCTGAAATTGCAACTAACTGCTTTTTTTAAGCATATCCTAAATAGCTGTGAAAAATACGTGTCATATATCAGGAACCTAGGGAATAAAAAGGCCACCAGGACAAGAAGGAAAATATGCCTGTTCATCTCAAACAAGATTTGTAATATGTTAAAGAAAAGAGACAAGTTGCAAGCTTTTTTTTGCGAGAGCAACAGGAATCGAGGCCGATAAAATTAAATACACAACATACAGAAACAAAGTCACTGACTGCGTTCGGTCAGAGAAAAGAAAATACTATAGTTCTCAACTTACAGGTATCATAACAAGCAAGAAAAAATGGACAGTTCTGAACAAACTATTACCGGGAAGGAACCTGAAATCACGGAACTACGTTGGAGATGTAGTTGAAAACGAGGTACTCATTTCAGATGACGAGCTAAAAGCTACTGCCTTCTGTAACCACTTTATTTCAAATGTGAATAACCTCTTTCAAGATGAACTGGATTTCAGAGACAAGGAAATGAGAGTCTCTGCCAAGTACTCAATCAGACTCTTTTTTTTTTTCTCGTCCCTCTCTCCGATCAAGAGATTTTAGAAGCAGGGAATCAATTGAAAGAAAAGGGAGCCCCTGGTTTTGATGAAATATCTCCGTCTCTGCTGAAAAAGGTCCTTAGTTCAATTCTTATGCCACTAAAGTTAAACATTTAACTTTAAAAGATAAAGTCGAACTCATTAATGCGTATGATCGGCAAAAAAATAGTGTTCGCAATCTCGCTGCAAAATTCAAAATCGGGAAAGCGCAGGTACGCGACATCCTAAAGAAAAAAAATGAACTGCTCAAACAATTTTGGCAACACGGAAATGATCACGTTCAAAAATCATTCCCGAAAACTGTTGGACTTCAAATTGACAATGTTACGTATTAGTGGTTTTGTCGCGAATGTGCTAAAAAAATTCCCATTAATGGGCCTATTATTAGGGAAAAGGCTTTGGAGGTTGCAAAATCTATGGGAGTAAATGAGTTCAAAGCATCTGTGGGATGGCTAGACAAGTTCAAAACTCGGCATAAAATTTCTTGGAAAACCATAAGTGGTGAAGGTGGATCTGTTGATACTGGGGTTGTAACAGAGTGGACCGTCAAATTGGAAGATTTATGTCGTGATTTTGAAGCTAAGGATATTTACAACTGTGACAAAACAGGGTTGTTTTTTTTAAAGCCCTTCCTGAAAAAACAGAGTCGAAAAAACGAAAAGTGCCAGGGCGGAAATATTTCTAAGGAACGCTTGACTGTACTATTGTGTACAAATATGCTTGGAGACTGAACAACCTCTTGTTATAGGAAAACCACAAAATCCTCGTTGTTTCAAGGGCATAAAGTTGAATCTTTTGAATGTTGACTGGAAGTCTAATAAAAAAGCGTGGATGACATGAGATATCATGAGCGAATGGATAAGTCACTTTAACCAAAACATGATTCGTCAAAACAGAAAAATTATTCTTTTCATGGATAATGCTGCATCTCACCCCCACATTGAATTGTCCAACATTCAAATCGTTTTTCTGCCACCAAACACATCTGCAGAGTGTCAGCCCTTGGATCAAGGGATAATAAAAAATTTTAAACTTCACTACAGAAAACGTGTTTTAAGACATCTCATTGCAAACATGAACGATGTAAAATGTGCGAGTGACCTTGCAAAGAAAATCAGCATCCTAGATGCGATTCAATGGATTTCCTCTTCAGTAAACGCAATTAGAAAACAAACTGTCATGAACTGTTTTGTAAAGTCTGGCTTCTCAAACGCAAAAATTGAAGTTGTGAACAGCAATGTGGAGCACCAAGAAGAACAAGAACTTCAACATCTATTGATAATGTACAATACTTCCGCTACAAGTGACCCTGGCTACAAAGATATAGACTCGAACCTCACTACAGAAGATGGTGCTCTAGATATCAATGACATTATCATCGATATTTTTCAAGAAGTTCCTCATGAGGATGAAGAAATGGAAGGAGGTCATTATGTCGAAGAACATATTAACGACGAACCACCAATGAAAATAGAAGAAGTGCTCATAAAATCAATTGTTTAAAAATGTTTTTCGCCGCTGAATAAGATACTGAAGGACTTTCGATGGTTTCTTCACTCCAAACAAATGTTGAAAACAAAATTATCAGCCGGAAGAAGGTGCAGAAGAAAATAAGTGATTATTGTATGTATTTTTCTTAAGATAAAGTCATAATATGCATAGCACAATTGTATGTATATTATTTACAAAAATATTGTACAAAATCTGTATATAATTTAATTTAATTTTACATTAAACGTTTAACGATTTTTCTTTCTTTCTTTTTTTTTTTTTTTTTCTCCCTCAGACTTCTTGTTAGCGGACACTTCTCTCTAACGGACACATTTTCGTTCCCCATGGCTATCCGTTAAAGGGAAGTTTCACTGTATTCATCATTTTTTAAGGGAATACTCCCTAAAAAGCCATTGGCTTATGTGTTCTCTCTCCGTTTTTGTTGTTATCTCCCAAAAAAGTGTAACATAAAATAAGGATAAAGAAATTATCATTATTATTATTATTATTAATGTGTTTTTTTAACAATTAGATGATGGAAGTTTGCTTGATGAAATCAAACAGGCATTCTATTTATAGTTAACAATAATGATTTCATTAGTAACGGTTAAGTAAGGATTTTAATATATCCACTGTCAGATGCCAAAGCCAATAGAGTTCGTATGTGCTGTAACATCAATTCGTGAATCACGAAAACAAGCATTGAGGCAAAATGTGATATGTAAAAAAAAAAGTTACGTCATTTAACTAACAGAAAAAAAATTCTAGGAGATTAAATCTTTCTACAATTGCATATTTATTTATTACATTTCAAGTTACTTTTTTCATTTCATTTCTTCTCTTCTGAGCACAGTGGATATGAAATAGTAACAGTACTTCTTAACACAGTTTTATGCTTTATTTCTATAGAAGCCTAGTGTTCTTTAGATGCTATTTGTTATTTGTTTTTTTTTTTTTTTTTTTTTTTAGGAGCATTAGCAACTAAGGCCATATTGCTCTGAGAATATTGTTGTTTTTGTTTTTGTTTTTTTTTTTTTGGTTTTTAGGAGCATTATCAACTAAGACCATATTGCTCCGAGGATATGCGGTGGTCCTTCCCTGACCTTTCCGCATCCTCCGTATTTGGTGGTGACAGGCTCGAACCCCGGTCTAATCAAGAAGCGTGTGCTACGCACTGCTGCTCCTTCCCACCTGGCTACGGAGGCGCCACCCGAGGATATGCGGTGGTCATTCCCCGACCTTTCCTCATCCTCCGTATTTGGTAGTGACAGGCTCGAACCCCGGTCTAATCAAGAAGCGTGTGCTACACACTGCTGCTCCTTCCCAACTGGCTACGGAGGTGCCTTCTTCAGATACATCATATGGTTATGTTCCTTGGTGGTTATATTATCTTACTGATCAACTTAATGAACAGTAGCTGATTTCACACTGATTTCATTAGTAATGGTTTATTTCTTCTTTTTCAATTTAATTTTATAATCATTACCATTCAGTTATCATGATGAATATCCTGAGATTTTATTAATCTTGGTCCCCATTGGAGGTGGGCTGAGAGCACCACTTTAAATTTGTTTCATTGACATTTAATTAGTAGTTATAGTACTAGTAGTACTCGGTTTGGCTGAAACAAGAAGAAGAAATGAATCACTTATAAGTTTATCAGGCAGAAACCTGCTGTACACCAATGGAAACAGTGAAAGGAGTGAAGGTGGAGTTGGGTTTCTGGTCCATAAACATTTTAAAAACAGCATTTTGGAATTCAAAAGTACATCACCAAAGGTGTCAAGACTAATACTCAAGATTTCTAAGAGGTACAAGCTAAAGATTATAATGATTTATGCACCAACATCGAGCCATGATGATGAAGAGGTTGAAGAAATGTACACCGAAATTGAGAGTCTTCTAGATGAGCAGAAAACCCACTACACTATTATTATGGGGGACTTCAATGCTAAGGTTGGAAAAAGGCAAAACAGCACAGAAAGAGGAACTATAGGAAATTTTGGAATTGGTGAAAGAAATAAAAGAGGTGAAAGACTTGTGGAATTTGCATAATCTCAAGGACTGTCAGTAATGAACACTTTTTTCAAGAAAAGGGTGAACAGAAAGTGGACATCGAAGAGTCCAAATGGATTAACAACTAATGAAATCGACTTCATCCTCACTAACAGAAGCTATATTGTGAATGATCTTACCGTCCTGAATAAGGTAATTGTTGGAAGTGATCACAGAATGGTAAGATGTACACTTGATATAGATGTAGGAAAGGAAAGGAAAAAACTGACTCGAGTAAATAATACAAAGGTCTTTGAGATAACAGAGGAGGAGAAAAAGCAGTATGTACTGGAACTTAAGAACAAGTTTGAGCTTCTGCAGACTGCTCAGGACCAAGATATCGACGAGGAATATTACAACTTTCTGAAAGTGATAAAGCCTAAGAAACCTATAGGGAAAAAGAAATCCAAAGAAGAAAAAATTAGTCAAGAAACACTTGTCATGATGAACCGAAGACGACAAATGAAGAGCAAGAAAAACACTGACAGGGAGAAAATTGAGTATACTGAGTTATGCAAAGCCATTAGAAAGAGACTCAGAGAGGACATAAGAAGATTTAACACAAGAAAAGTAGAACAGGCATTAAGGGAAAACAAAGGATTTAAATCAGCAGCCTTGAGCAGTAATACAGAAAGACAGATGATACTGAAACTGAAGAATAGCGATGGTGTACTTATAAACAGCAGAGAAGGCATAATTCAAATAGCAGAAGACTACTATAGAGAATTATACAAGGAGCGAGGGAATGATACCAGCAGTGGGGAAGATGGATTGCAAAGTAGCAACACATACGACATACCCGATATTCTTCCTGGTGAGGTAGAACATGCATTGAAGAAAATGAAGAATCGGAAAGCCCCGGGGGAAGATGAAGTTACTGTAGAGTTGTTAAAATTGGGAGGAAGAGACATAACACAAAAACTGGCAAGGCTCTTCACAAAGTGCATTAGAAAAGGTGTGATGCCTAAGCAGTGGAATAATGCAATCATAGTTTTGCAGCATAAGAAAGGAGATAAATCAGAAATTGGAAATTATAGACCAATTAGCTTGTTATCCCACATCTACAAGTTGTTCACAAGGGTCATTACTAACAGATTAGAAAGAATACTTGATGAGAATCAACCGAAAGAGCAAGCTGGCTTTAGAACAGGATTCTCAACTATGGATCACCTTCACTTAATATCACAGCTAATGGAGAAAGCAAATGAATATAAAACACCATTATGCCTAGCATTTGTGGATTATGAAAAGGCATTTGACTCCATACAGCATAAGGCAATGTTTCGGGCACTGGAAAGACAAGGCATAGATACCCCATATATTATGATTTTGAAGAAAATATATGAGAATGCTACCTCCTTTATTAGACTAGACAAAGACAGTAGGAAATTTAAAATCGAGAAAGGAGTTCGACAAGGAGACACAATATCTCCGAAGCTGTTTACTGCTGCCCTTGAGGAAGCTTTCAGAAGATTAGACTGGTCGCAGAAAGGAGTCAATGTGAACGGAGAGTACCTAAACCATTTACGATTTGCAGATGACATTGTGGTCATAAGCCACGATCCCAAAGAATTAGAGGTAAATCTTAATCAGTTATGCACAGTTAGTAAGGATTTTGGACTAAAGATGAATATGGCTAAAACAAAAGTAATGATGAACAAGTATGCCACTGAAAGGGAAATAATGATTGAAGGAGAGTAATTGAAAAGGTGGAGTCATATACTTATCTGGGCAAGTTATTAGCTGTAATAATGATAAATGGCTGGAAGTCAAGAGAAGAATAAATTTTGGATGGATAGCATTCAGGAAATATAGTCACATACTGAAGAGCAATATCCCAGTTTGTCTGAAACGTAAAATAATGAATCAATGTATACTCCCCACCATGAGTTATGGAAGTGAAACTTGGGCACTCACCAAAAGAATGGAAGAGAAGCTGAGAACTACACAGCGAAGAATGGAACGAATTATACTGGGAATCAGACTGTTAGATAAGAAGAGAAACACATGGCTTAGGCAGCAAACTCAAGTAAAGGACATTCTTATCAAAACTAAAGAACTAAAATGGTCTTGGGCAGGACACATAGCTCGAAGAGATGATGACAGATGGACTAAGAAAATAACAGAATGGTACCCAAGAGGAGCTAGAAGAAAACCTGGAAGACAAAGGCGGAGATGGATAGATGAAATTCGTGAGTTTTTGGGTAGTAAATGGATGGCCAGTGCTCAAAACAGAAGGAATTGGAAAGTTGCTGGAGAGGCCTTCATCCTGCAGTGGATTGAAAATGGCTGATGATGATGATGTACTAGTAGTAAAAGCAAGCTTATACGGCATCACCCAAAACAAAAAACAAAGCACTTCCCAAGTCAACTGTTCATCCTCTCTAAAAGTTTGTCTTGTTCTTCCTTGAAATTATTGAAACTATCCCCCTTCTGTACAACACCAGGAGGGAAGTTTGTTCCAACAATCAACTGCCCACTAGCTGAAGGAACATTTCTGCACATCTATCCTGCAATCATCCTTCCTTAATTTGAATATATGTCCCTTGTGTGTGTGTGTGTGTGTGTGTGTGTGTGTGTGTGTGTGTGTGTGTGTGTGTGTGTGTGTGTGTGTGTGTGTGTGTGTGTGTGTGTGTGTGTGGTCTAAACAATAGGAAGAATTCCATCAGAACTGAACTTATCCAATCCACTCAAAGTTGTAAACAGTTCAATCAGATCTCATCACAGGTGCCTAGTCTCCAGATGCTACAATTTGCAGAACTGATGCCTTTCTTGGTAAGAGCCCCATTTTGTTCCACTGACTAATCTTGTTGCTCTTTTCTGTATGCATTCTAACAGATCCACATCCTTCCTAAAATGGGGCTTCCAGGCCTGCTATAATATCAATGTTGGGGTCACATAAGATGTGACCCCGAATGTAGAATCCCTTATAAAATGGGATAATCACCTACTTATCCCTGCTGGAACAATTCCTATAGCATTAACAAAACCCCAGGAGCCTGTGTACACTGCTCAGTGAACTTTATATCTGACTGCATAGTAACCCTCCAGGCCTTTTTCATTCTCCCATTGCCTTTAATTTGGCACTACTACACAGCTGGTATGTTAATCTGTAATTACTGTTCCCCATACAAAGTACCTTGCATTTGTCAATATTAAACTTCAGTTGCCACTTCTCATCCTATCTACCTAATCTCTCTAGATTACAAACCCTGACTACTGCAGTTAACCACTCTGAAACCTACATATCATCTGCAAACTTATACTTGAAGCCTGATATATATTCATCAATATGATTCATAAATATAGAAAACAACAATCTCTACTCCATAGGTATTTGCCCCCTTTATTAAAGGATTCTCTCATGCTTATGGCTAAAGGTTTTTGCTGCCTCCCTTAATATAATTGGATAGATCCCCTCCCCACACACACCACACTAGTGTCTATTTTTACACTTTGCTTCAACAATTTCTCTTCCACTTTCCTCTCAGTTATCACAAAATCATTGTTTCCTGGTATAGTGATAAACTTCTGGCATACTCATCTCTAAAAAACATTCCTTGTGTGTGAATGTAGATGCAGAACACCTATTCAATTTGTCACCAACCTGAGCAGGGTCATCAACAGTTAAACCATTCATGTCTAGTCAGCCAACATGAGTCATCCCCTTTTTCTAGTATTTACATAAGGAAAGAAGTCTTGGCTACTTTTCTCTGCATTCTTTACCAGAGACTCCTCACAAGCTGCCTTTGATTATCAAACCTCCTTTTTGACTTGATTACAGATTAAATTATATCTACTGTATTTAACTATATCATCTATTAATTGATATGCATTTTTCTTCTCTGCCATTCTGAGCCTTAAACTGTTATCTATCAGTTGGTATAAAAAGTCTAACAGCTTGTAAGATTACTTCCCTGAATCACCCAAAACAAAAAACAAAGCACTTCCCAAGTCACCTGTTCATCCTCTCTCTCTCTCTAAAAATTTGTCTTGTTCTTCCTTGAAATTATTGAAACTATCCCCCTTCTATACAACACCAGGAGGGAAGTTTGTTCCCATTTAGAACCTGCTGTTGCAACGTCGTCAGTTGGTCTCCCTGCATAGAATTTAAAACCTGTGTCAGACCACTATACTTACCATTACAAAAGTAAAGGCCCTCCCTTTCCCTTGATAGTAGTTACATCTTTTAGTAAATCCCACATCAATACACTGGTTGCTGCCCCCTAGTGGTGCTTTTACACCTATTAGATGTAATGGTTTTTTCATCTGCAAATTCTTAATGCATAAAGAGGCACTGCTAATAATAAGATCAAGTGTATTGATCTGATGAACTTGTTGCATCTAACATGCTGGTGTAGAAAACAGTTATTCAATAAATCCACAAAAGTCTATTGTGTGAGTGACCAACTCACCAGATTCAGTCTATATCTGAAAAGTTAAATTCTCCCATTATTATGCATTCTGATATATTGCCCCACTCTAATTTGTCTGAACAGTTGTGTGTTATACTCATCACAGTGATTAAGCCTATATATAAGCCTATACATGCACCTGTTTGCTTTACTCTTAGTAAAACACAATTCATGTATTTCCTTGTTCCATTCGAACCCCCCCCAGCAGGATTTGAAATCCCCCACACCTTGCTTTCAGGCTCCTACACGTTCCAGTAGAAGCGATGCAGGAATCATACCTCTGCCTGTGGTTGCTGTTAATCTATCATTCTGTGTATTCCCCCCAGCTAGCTTTTTCTGACCCACCTTACACTGCTTTGATAGCATTTAATCACATTGGCTTTATTATTCAAAATTATTTAAGATATACAAATGCCTTCTATAATACTTTCTTCTTTCTCCCTTCTCAGTTTCATCATCTAAATCTTTGTACCCAGTGGGTGTATAGGTCCTTGTAATATCACAAATCCTCACTATTTTCCTCCATGCTGTCTGTTTTCTGTTAGATCCTTAGCTCTAGCCAGAATAAGCTCTTTCCTGTAGTGCTTGCATGTCATAATCAATGCTTCTTCCTCATGGTCTTTCTTTGGGTTTATTACCTTTCATTTTTGCTTTAAATATCTATTTAGTTTCTCTCTCTCTCTCTCTCTCTCTCTCTCTCTCACACACACCCTTTCTACCTATCCGTATTTCAAAATGTTTTCTTATTACCTTATCTGTAAGCCAGCTTCCATCAGTTAATTTCATTTATTTTTCTTAAAACTCTTATTTCTAGAGATACTAAATTCTCATTAATTCAGTTATTTCTTATCTAGCTTACGGCCAATATTGTCTGTTGACTAATTTTTCTTTTCTCCGAGACTGTTCCTAAATACACAGAATTACTAGCTTGTCAAATTTTTGGTGATTTAATCTAAGCTTGTTTAAACTTGTTTCTTTTCATAACCTCTGTCTTTGTGTAGCTGATTTTCATGACCTTTATCTAATATATATAGAGATACTTGAAGATCTTGTTCTTGCAATATACTATATATAACAGTGCTATCATCTGTATATAATAATGATCGAATTGTTATATTTCCCACTTCCAGTAGCTTACATTCTTTTATTAAGTGATCATTAAAAATTATAAAAAGGAGAAGCAATAAGTAAAGTTTGAGCCCTTCTTCGCTCCAAAATTAAGTTTAGGGAATAAAATTAAATTTGGGGGAAGAATAATTCTTATTCTTCATCCAAGTTCTTTCCTCAATGCTCATTACAGGTTTGCCATTTTTACGTAAATATTCTGCTCCTCATAGGAGATTATACTTGATGTCATATTTTAAAATTCAAAGAGCAGGGTTTTAGGAAATTTATCTTATGCTGAAACCTGGCAGCCATACCCCCCCTTCCCCTATTGACACTAATTACACTGTAGTTTCTACATTTGGCTTTATTTCCATTTTAATATATTAATATAATTGATGCCTTGCCTATTCTAGAGTGTATCCTTCAGAAATGATTGCTGAATAATTTGTTTTAACCACTATGATGCTGTTTTCTCTACATCTTTTTCAGCATTTCAGGTCTAATTTCATCAAACACCTCCTGTTTTTCCATACTTAACTTTGCCCTTATTATTTTTGATTACTTTGTTGTGGTCTTTTTTTTTTTTTTTTTTTTTTTTTTCCCTACCTACCAGATTTTTTTTTTTTACCTTTGCCCTCTTGCAGTTTACCAAGAATTTATTAGTTTTATTTGCCAAAAATTTCTTATATGATATTTTTTATTTTCTCTAATTGCATCTTTAACTTCTTGGACCCATCATACTGTTCTGAATTTTCTACCTTTACAGACCTACTCCCCGCATGCCTCTTTTAATGTCAGTAGTGGAAAATGAAGTAAGAAAGCAAGTTTATACAGTATCAGCTAAAAAAAAAAAAAAAAAAAAAAAAAAAAACTTTCCACATCACCTGTCAGTTACCTCCAATAGGTCTAATTCTTCCTTGAATTTATTCAAACTACCCACTGGCTGAAGGCATTTTCAGTTTCTTCAAAAGTTCTGTTTAATTTTTGCCCTTTGACTTTTGAATAAGAAGATTTCTGAATTTAATGGTTGTCAGTAAATCTGAGTTTTTTTGTCTTATATCCATTTTAAACACTTTATATATATATTATTTATTTATTTATCTAACATTCATTATCACTTTTAAAATGATGTTAACTTAAAATCTCCATTTATATCCGTGTATTGCTCTAAGATCTCTCTCTAACTTCTAATTTATCTTTTATTTTCTTTTTTTGCATTCAACTGATGCAGATAAATTTGATCCAAATTTCATTATCTAACTTTCCATCTTAAATTTGGCTTAGTCAATAGATAATGATTCACATCAAATTATACTAGTTCTACAAGCTGTTGCTGAATCCTTGTTCCTTGCTTTGAATTTACTTCAAGAATAAATTAATTATAAATATTGTTTAGCCGCAGCTCTTTATCTTAAAATGAGAAAAATTAACACTACTTTTGTACAAGCCCTTCACAGCCAGAAGGCCAGGGGTGCACTTGCGGTCATCCTCTTGGTTTCTATAATATCTACTTCCTCTTGATATTAACTTTATTTACTTTGGCTTTGCACTTTATGCAGCTATCATTCTTCAACTTATTTCATATTCTGTGTGCGTGCTTGCGTGTGTGTTCCTTATCTTATTATTTTTCAGTCTAATGTATGCATGTATATACTATCCTCCAATATTGAGATTGGTCATGCAAAATTCTCAAGAATAATTTTTTAAATTTTTTTCATAGCCAATTCATATGATTGATTTAATCATCTATAGCAGTTACTTTGGTTGCTGAAAGATTTACCTGTCTACAACTTTTAGAATCACAATCATAGGTGTACCTAGAATCCATCTCAACTTAATCTCATCTCAATTTGATTTTAAATTAAATATCTTTGATACTGATTGGGAAAAAAATTGGAGGGAGGTCTCTACATGATTCTCTCTAAAGCAGTGATTTCCAGAATGTGTGGTAGGTTGATTTTCTGGGAAAATCACATAGTAAAATTGAATTATTTATAACAGTACAGTAGTCAGAAGTCAGTTGTTTATAGGTCAATTTACACTCTCCAGGTAAAAATTCACAAAGGGGGTTCAAAAGGTGACACAAATAACTATAGACCTGTTATTTTAACTTGTGTTCTGGGGAAAATAATGGAATCACTGGTTAAATAAGCATTGCAGGATCATCTAGACAAGACTGCAGTAATAGTTAAGACACAGAATAGGTTTGTTAAAGGGAGGTCTTGTCTGACCAATTTGATTGGATACTATGATGTGGTCACAAAGGAACTGAATGCCAAAAATAATTTTGATATCATATACTTAGATTTCAGGAAAGCTTTTTATACCATTGCATAAGGAAGACAGCTCTACAAATTGGAGAGGTATGGCATTAAGGGTAAGTTGCTAAAATGGATAAAGGGATGTTTGAGTGGGAGACAACAGAGAGTAGTAATTAATGGACATTGCTCTTCGTGGACAAATGTTATTAGTGGAGTTTCCCAGGGTTCGGTGTTGGGCCCATTGTTGTTTTGTATATTTATCAATGATATTGATGAAGGTATATCAGGTTTAATGTCCAAGTTTGCAGATGATACAAAGGTTGGCAGAGTCATTAACAACAATAAAGACAGTATGCTACTCCAACTGGATCTAGATAAGTTGGGCAAATGGACTAAGTGGCAACTGAAGTTTAACATTGACAAATGCAAAGTACTGCATATAGGTAGCAATAACCAAAGAGAAACGTACCAACTACACTCAGGGAAGTGGAAAGTGAAAAGGACCTGGGGGTAATTGTGCAGTAAAATATGAAGTTCACTGAGCAGTGCAGACGGGCTGCTAGGGCAGATCATGGAGTCTTGTCAATGATACATAGGAATTTTGCTAGCAGGGACAGCAAAACTTGGGATAATCATCTTGGGAGATGATTATCCCAAGGCCTAGAGTACTGTGTTACAGGTCTGGAGGCCTCATTTTAGGAAGGATGTAGAGTTGCTAGAACAAGTACAAAGAAGAGCAACAAGATTGATGAGGGAAACAAAGGGGTTCTCTCACCAAGAAAGGCTTAAGTTCTGCAAATTGCAGCGCCTGGAGAGTAGGCACCTGCGAGGTGATCTGATTGGGGTGTATAAGGCCTTGAATGGGTTGAGCAAGCTGAATGCTGATGGGATTCTTCCTCTTGCTCAGATTGAGAACCTGAGGGAGCACAGATTCAAATTTAGGAAAGACAGTTGTAGAATTGATGTAAAGTGTAAAGTGTGTTTAGGGTCTAACGGCACCAGGGGTTACCCCCATCTCCGTGTAGTCTACATTGTCACGTGTTACAGAACACTGTAAAGGCCAGAGATTTAAAAGTGTATGGATATTGTTGGATGTAGTGTCGTGTACCGTTGTTCATCTGGCTATTTAGCCGCTGGACCCCTACTGAGGCCCAACGTTGCCCACACTTAGCCCCGTGGAGGCAAGCCAGGTACACCAGTATTTTTAAATAAGTACTCTGGCAGGTCCTGCCACCTAATTTCCTGGGATTTCAGTGGCTAGGACCAAAAAAAAAAAAAGGTGGGGGGTGCGCTAGAGGTTGGGTCAGGCCAAGGAGTTTTAAGTTATACAGTGTGGAATTTAGAATTTTGGGTGTAGGGCTAGGATAATTTTGACATGGGATGAACGCTAGTTGGAAAGCTAGAGGGGGAGGGGAGACTAAAGGCTGGGGGGTGAGAGACAGAAGTATAGGGTCGATAGAGTAGATGACCCCAAAATCAGTGAGGCAGGCCCATGCCACACCAGAAGGAAAGAGGGGGTGGCGGGGAGGAGACAAGGGGACCTTCACCTCCTCCCGGCCAGGACAGGGGAGAAACAGGGCCGTGCAAGGGAGCACGGGTTCACTATCGCCACGTGGCATTGGCAGCAATGCTGCGTGAAGTCATAGTTGGCAGAGTCCAGTCCGAGAAGGTAAGATTCGAGTAGTGCAGTCCTGGGACAGACAGGTCCCGTCCAGGTGCTGAAGTCATTTCAGTAGTGAGCTGCATGAAGATATATTTGGTAGAGTCAATCAAAGAGGATCAAATCCGAGTAGTGTCAATCCTGGGACAAAGAAGTCCCGTCCAGATAGTGGAGTCATTTCAGTGGTGAGTCAACTTGGTGGGAGGCGAAGCCGGAGCGGCAGTCATGGTAGATGAAGGTGATGTTGAGACTGCATTGTAATTTCAACCTGCACAATAATTGTGCAGGTTGAAAGGCTTCACGGGGATTGCAGTATGCTGAAGCAAGTAGTGGTCTTTACACATGGCTGATTAGGCCGTTTCATTGTCTGGTTGGGTCTGATTCTGTGGTTGTGGTAGGGTTTTCCGCCTCGTGAAGAGGCTCTGAGCAAAGTTCGAAAAGGCTGTGTAGCTATGGTGGTCTTCCAGGAGATGTTGCTCCTGATCTCTAGGGATGAAATGAATTTGTGTGATGAGAGAAGATCTGAGGTCATCATATAGTAGGCAGTCATGCATCAAGTGATCCCAGGTTTCCTGGGCACCACAGGTGCAAAGGGGGCTGTCGGAAAGTCTAAGAAGGTTCAGTTTACTGCGAAAGGCACCATGCCCTGTTAGGAGGTACGTGGTTAGAAGGCCTGGGGAAAACCAGGATGGTGATTTGAGATACACTTTGCATATGTCTGGTATAAATTTGCGGGTGATGGCCCCTTTGGTGGATTCAGACCATCTGGCTTGCCAGGTCTGTTGTAAGTAGGTTAGGAGTCTGCTTTTTTCGCTGGAATAGGTGTTAGCAGGATCCGTGGTAAAATCAATAAAGGTGGTAGACTTTCCTCTGCTGAGCTGATACAGCATTGATGTGTGGAAATTTGCCTTTAGACAGCAGGTGGAACAGACGTCCTTTTTTTGTTGTGGAAGTTGATAGCCTAAATAAATTTAATGCTAGCTGTACAGGCATTTGGAATGAATGGAGGGGTGAAATAGGAAGCTTTTTTTTTTTTTTTGGCTGATGCTGCATAAGCTTGCTTTCTTGCATCATATGCCTCTACTAATGCTAAAAACTTATTGTCACTATTGTTATTGTCTTTTTCACACTCTCTGTGAATAAGTCAGTTACACTAGTTTTATGACTAGACATAGCATGATATTCTTGAAGAATACAATGCTATAATATTGTGTCAGTGAGGTCGATTTGAATGGGCAAAATATAGCTGCAAGACAAAATTGTAATTACAGACATGGAAATCCAAGTATATGTGTCAAAATTGTAATTACAGACATGGTAAAAAGCTTCACTCAGTGCTCTGGAAAGTCTAATAGTGGAAACTAACGATAAAATTAGCATGTACTTAATGGCAGGGATACATTGCATTTTACAGTTTCTGTAAAATTCCTTTATTTTATGCAATTCCTTTTAATTTTATGCACTGCTTTTTTTTTTGTTAGTACATTGCTCTGCTAAAGAAGTATTCTTCAATATGAATGTCTCTTGCAGTTTGTGCAATTTGAAGTCCTAGCATGTTCATTCTTCACATTTGGCAACATTGTCATTGGCAGTTACTTTACCTGTCTGCCACATCTCAACAAAACCATTTTAGGTAATTTGTTAACTGCTTTATCTGCTGATGCCCTTTGCAGCGGTGGGTAAAAGAGAAAAGATGAACGTTCTGAAGCTCTTCTAAGTAAAGAAATGAGGCTAGTTCCATTAGAGAATTGGCAAGTAAAAAACATAAATGCAGAAAATGCAACACAAAATATCTTTCTTTGCAATTCACAAATATTGATGGAGATGAGAAGAAAGATAACATATTTACTTTGTATAAAAATTTTGGCTGTGGACAGCTTGAAGCCAAATAATTAAGAGTCATTTTTAAATAGTGTATACTGAATTTGTTAATAACATTATGATCATTGTCATAAAAAAGAAAAAAAAAGCTATTAAAGCTTTTTGATTGATATCAGTTTGCTTTACCCTTTTTCACACAATACAAGATAATAAAGACTACTTCCCCCTTTTCATATAAGTGTAACAGCTTAATATGTTACAGTGCTTAATAAATCTGACCTCAGGTGATAAACATTGGAACTGTTTTTGTTTCTCAAAAAAAAAAAAAAAAAACATTCAGTTTTACATCTGACTATATATACATATATATATATATATATAAAATATTTTCTATAATATTGAAGATAATAATATAGAAGGTAATTCAAGCAGACAATACCAAGCTGGATTTAAAGAAACACAAGGGATATAAATATATTTAAAAATATATATATATATATATACACATAAAACTTATCGTTGTCTACCCACAATCTAGATGACTTCAACTGGGGCCAACCACCCAGACTGAAGGCAAAAAACGACAAGGTCTCTGTTTCTGTAATGATCAATATCTGCTAAGATATATAAAATATAAAAAATCCAGAGATTAAGTAATTTGAATCTAAACCAATTAAAGGTAGTTAAAATTTTTTGAATCAAAAGGAAGATATTATTAATGTAAGCATATATGAACATCATTGACCCGACAGAGAACGTAATTTAATAATTAAAATAAAAATAAATGTAAAGTATAAAGCATATCTACCATATCCAGGACATAATGTAACAACTAGTCATTATGAAATAATAATCCCTCTAGTTAGTATATATGTGGGGACCCCTATGTGATGGATATGGTAAAAATAAATAAATAATTAAAGTTAAGTTAATGCAAAGAGAAACATGCAGATAGTAAGAATAAAAATTAATAGGGCAGGAATAATAGAACCTGAACTTCATAAAGGTGAAAATATAGTAGTATAAATAAGAAATAGTTTCTCCTACGTCCTCGGATTACCCTAATAATTTTGGAGAAATAAGAACAAAGAATGTAGGACAGCTTAAATTCAATACAAGATAAAAGTTGTAGCTTGGGTATGCCCGGGATCGCAAACCCGTTCCTATAGTAGGACCCCCCCCCCCCCCGAGCTGAATTTGCATGTCACCTTAGTGTAAACTTAAGTACATACTGTGTGATTAAAAAATAAGATAAGATAAAATAACATAAAATAAAATAAAATAAAACAAAATAAATGATACACTATAATTTGCAGGCCGGTGGGTACAAGTTTTCTAAGCCGTAAGACACCAAGAAAGTAAAGTGTATCCTATGTACATAATATACATGGCTCTAAATCCGTAATTATGGTAATTATATTAAGGCAATGGGTTCAGAAAATAAATTTTTGAAATTAATTATATCGATCGCCTTCCTGAAATGGTATTTCAGGTAAGCGATAGGGAAATTATTATTTATTAACTTATTGTACAATGCTATTATGTTTGCTGAACAGGTTGTGTTTTTATTGCAAATAGAAGCAATCCTCAGGCATTGGGATAAAATGATATTAGCATGCACTGATTTCGATATATTAGATCTCCAGTTTGTAAGGCCGACTGTAACGAAATTAAATGTGTCTCTTTTATTATATACGTTTACATCTATATCATTATGGAATATTTCTATACAAAGATCCAGGTAATTTGCAATTGTATCAGAACTGTTAGTTTTTTCCAATACAAGTTCTTCTGGATATAATTTGCTGTAATCCTGAATGAAATGTGGACAATTAAACACACATATCATCTATGTATCTGAACATAAGTAGATTTCTTGGAATGTTCTTTCTGTAGAATATAGATAGAGATTTGCAATTATGCAGGATGCTGGACTTCCCATAGGGGTGCCATTCACTTGTAAGTATAATGAAGTTCCGTCATATACGTAATTCTTAAAAATACATAAATTTATTAGAGTATCCCAGTAGGTTAAATCAAACTTTATAGCATTTTTATGTTCCAAATATAGTTTTTGGAGAACATCTTTTAAATTGTCAAGGTTGATACTAGTGAAAAACGGTTAAAGTCAAATGTTTGTATTTGCTGAATATTGTTATTTTTTATTGCATTTATATTGGTAAGTTGTTATTTATTATAATAGTTTTATTTACATTATTTAATATAGTTTTAAGTAACTTTTCTAACGTTTTACCTGGAATTTTAGCATAACTATCTCTACATGATGTTAAATCTAAATGCAAAGGTGATTTATGAAATTTAGGTATACCATATGTAAACGGATATTTTAGGTTATTGTACTTTAACTTTAATTTTTTATGCAATGCTATTAGTTTTTTGATTATTACATTAGGGGAAGATGCCATGTATTTGTATGTGCTACTGGACTGCAGTTCATTTTTAATAATTTCTATGTAATATGACTTACATATAATTGCATAATTGCTTTGTCAACCGGAGTAATTACAAAATGTTTATGTATTTCTTTGAGCTGCTTATTTATTAATTTTGTATTATTTAGATTATCCGGTATGAATTTCAATTGATTATATTTGTTAAATATGATATTTAGCATTGTGAACAGCCACATGTGGTATGCCTCAACCAGTATGTTATATTTGTATGTAGATCTTATGCAGTATTTTAATAAATCTGGATATAACAGTTTTTTAAAAGTTGATTTATTAATAGGTAGATTAGGTTGAAACTTAGAACTGAGTGATAAAATATCTCTAAGCTCGGGATATGGGATTATATCTAAATCGCCGGTTATAATGTAGTTATGGTTAGGATCTACGTATCTAAGAAATTAAGTCTTGTGGCAAACACATATGTGTTTCTTTAAATCCAGCTTGGTATTGTCTGCTTGAATTACCTTCTATATCTTGAATTACCTTCTATATAGATCTATTGAAGATCTATATCTTCAATATTATACAAAATATTTTATACGCATTATGGTCACAATGCATAATTGCTCTAGCAACTGCATTGGCCCATAAGTATTAGTTACAGCTTGTTACCATTTATTAACTTTCTTTTTTTCCATATTACTCATATAAATATATTTATTTTTTTTTTTTATTTTTTATTTTTTTTGTGGTGCTTTAATTTTTATAGAAAACTGTAAAACAAAAAATTGTATAATTGTATATGCATGTCACATTTGAAGGGCAAACTTTTATTATTACCATTGTATTAAGAAAATCAGTTTATATTTAAATTTAGATTAACTGTGTATAAAATATATCTCAGCAATTTTTCCTCTAAAAAAAAGTATAAGTCTAAATAGAAAATAGAGAAAACTGTGTTTAAAATTTGTTCTGGTTTCAGACTAGAACTTTTAGGCATTCGTTATATGATGTGGAAGTAAAATAGTTGAAATATTTTGAATTTTAATAGTTCGTAATAAAAAAATAGAGAAGTGAAAAGGATTTCTTTGGAGGTAAGAAATCTCTTTTCATATTGGGTTGGAAGAAGGATAATGTTTTTTTTTTTTTTTTGAAAAGTTGGAAGTGCAGTTTTTTTATTTTAATATGGAAAAAAAAAACATCTAGCAATGATTGCCCTCTCTGATTTGCAACTAATACAATATAAAGTTTTGTGCTAATTTTTTTAACTATTAAAACGATGTACATATAGTTACTTCCGTAAATTACAAGTATTATAAAATATATAATTGATAATATATGTTTTTCATTCTACAGAGGTATTGGAGATCCACTCGATGATTTTGCTCGTGAGCTGTTGGAATATAGTCGTGAACAACATCATAGATCTCATAGCAGACACCGACAGCGTGCAAGATCACACTCCTCTTCTGGTTCTCATTCTTATGGTACCTCCAAATCCTGGTCACGTTCGGGGTCTCGTTCGTCACGTTCATGGTCAAGATCTCGCTCACACTCATTTTCATATAGTAGTAGATCAAGATCTAGGTCTTACTCACACTCACGTTCCAGGTCACCTTCCAGATCAAGATCTTATTCAAGATCATCTCATTCCCGCTCCAGGAGCCCAAGTTACCATTCTCGATCTCGTTCAAGATCTCGGGATCGACATCATAATCTAGCTCATAATTACAATCGTTCACAGTCCCGATCTCCAAAAGGGCATCATCCGCGTAGACCAAAGTCATCTCCATTCCAACATAAAAGAGAATTTTCTTCAGCTTTTTATGGTGGGTCTTATCTTGGGGTGCCATATCCTGCTGTAACTGGAACAACAACAACAGGTATATCTCATAACCACCCTCCAAATCATGCTCTGGAACATTTTGGTGCGCAGCGAGCAAGATACTGTCATGAGCAGTTTCGAAACTATGATGCATACCACTCTGCTTATAACAGCAGTTCTCACTTTGACTCTCGAGATGCAAGATATGATAAAGCACACTTTCCAGATTATCAGGGACATAGTGACAATTCTCATCACATAGGACAGAACAGAGAAAAGGGCAGGGAAACTATCAAGGTTAGAGGAAGAGAAAATGTTCACAAGAAAGACTTTACAAGAATCCATTCCCCTGTTGAAAGAAAAGTTCAAGATAAACAAATTCAGGATGATGCAAAAGGAAAAAAGAAAGAAGAAAAAATCAAACATAAAAAACATCATCATCATCACCGGAATAAAGAAAATAAGAAAGAAAAGGTAGAGACAGAAGAAAAGGGTGATAAAAGAACATCAGAAAATCGTTCTGCCACCCCTAGCAACCTAGTTAAGGTAGAAGTGTTATCAGATAGTGCAATTGAGAGCAAAATATCTGAATTACAAGAGGAATCTGTTGTAAAGGAGAAGAAGCATAAGCATAAAAAAAGGAAGGAGAGTGAAGACCTGACTAAGAAAAAAGCTAAGCTTTTGCATATCAAAGAAAAATGTGCATTGGTAAACACTGAACAAAATAAAACACTCAAGGTTAAAAAAAAAAAAGGAAAATCTAAATTGGTATCTGAAAGTAGTGCCCATGAAAAGCAGGAAAGATCTCTTTGTGTTAATGACACTCACAGATTGCTTGTAGAAGTAAGTCAAATTAAAAATGAACCTGACAGAGTAACCAGAAATATTGAGAGTAATAAAATGAATGAGACAAAAGAAACAAAAACTGAATTAGGTTTAAATTCTACAAAACTAACTGAACATGAAGAATCAGCTGATCATTCCAGCACAACAGAAAATAGGGGTATAAGTGTTAAACTTATTGAATCATCAAATATCCTGAAAACAGAAATGGAAGAATCTACTGAAGTTATCCAGGATACTCGTGAAAATTTAAGCAGTGAAAATTTAGATGATATAGTTCAATCAGTAGAAATAAATAATAACAAAGGCTTAGAGGCAGAAGAGGATGATGATGAAGAGGAAGAAGAAGAGGAGGAAGAAGACCAAGAAGGCCCCCCAGAAAACGTATTACATGTAGAGTTGCCTGCAATATCAAAATGGGAAAGAGAAGAATATGATGATGTTGAAGAAACAAAATCTCCATATACAGATAGCAGAATTTCACAAAAAGAAGGAAGGGTGTCTCTGCCTTCAGATATAATTCAAAGAGCTGAAAAAGCCATTCTTCAGAAAGCTCTAAAAGCTGCTATTACTGAAGCACCTCCAACACGAGAGAAGCATAAAAGTGAACGTAAAGTGCAGAATGAAAAATCTCAACGCATAGGTGATTCAAGTAAGGATACTGCTCATACTAAAGAAAAAGAATTAATAAATAAGGAACATCAAACCGAAAAGAAAGACGGGAATGTAATTAAACAACGGGTAGATTCACCAACAATACAAATCACAATAACTACTGATAAAGAGAAACGTTCTGTACAGACAAGGAAAAAAGAAAATGTAAAAGAGAAGGCAACAGACAGTGATTCTTCACATCATAGAAAACCAAAATTAGACAGGTCAAAATTTATCGATAAAGGACAAAATGAAGATAATGATAAATATAATAACAAACAGTCACATGCAAATGAAAAGTTACAAGTCTCTGTAGATACACTTAAAGAGCCAATTTCCAAATCATTAACTCAAATATCTGAAAGGAAAAGGGATAGTGATTATTCTTCAAAATCTTTGCCAAGAAAGAACAGAAATGAAAAATATGGAACTGAAAAACTGGAGAAAAATATGAATTCTGAAATGCTGGAAAAGAAATGCCAGCATGATAAATTATCAAAAAAACATATTATAAACAAAGAAAGAATGGGATATCATAGTGAAGAATCATGTGGTGGTGATGATAAAAGAAAAAGACATGGTAATCCCAAAGGTAGTAGTAGAAGTAAAGAAGATGTGCCTTTTGTAAGAAGTGAAAGAGAAACCAAAAGAAATAGAGACTATTCTAGAAGTGAATATGCTGAAACAAACAGAACTTCTGGAACTACAGACAAACATAAATTACTTGAAAAAGTCAGAAAACTTAATGAAAGATCACGTTCGAGAAGTCACAGTAGTGAAAGGAGGCAGTACAGGCAATCTAAACATGCAGAAATTTTTGAGAAACAATCATCTAAGCATAAAAGTAGAATTGAAAATAAGAGACCAGAATTTGAAGGAACAGACAAAAAAAAAGACTCTCTGGAAAGTAAGCTTTCTAGTCAAGAAAAGAGCAAATTATATGAAATAAAAGATCATGAAGTAAAATATGATCGAAAGAAAATGTGTAAAGATCAAATGGGATCTCAGCAGTCTTCTTTGAGGCATCGCAAAGAATCTACACAAGATGAATCAAAGTTTGAACCAAACTATGATGAAACAAGTGAATCAGAAAACACCAGTGATGAAGAGTTAACTGAAAAAAAATTAAAATGCCAAGACTTGGGAAGAAAACGCAAACTCTTAATTAGTGAAGACAGTCCTAAAAAGCAACTTAAAAGGGAAAATGGCGAAAAAATTCACCTCTCAAAGTCTGTACTCTCCCACAGGAATGTGGAACTATTAAAGCAAGAAAGTGAATCACGGAAAAGGGAGAAAACAAGCAGCAGTAGTAGCTCTGATAGCTTTACCAATAGTGAAAATGAATCGTCAGGTACAGAAAAAGATCCAGGAAAAAAGATAAGGAGTGAAACTCCTGATTCAGAACAGCCAAAACATAAGCATAAAAAATCGAAACATAAGAAACATAAAAAACATAAGCACAAGCATAAGCGAAAGAAAAGTCACAAGTCTAAGCAGAAAAAAATACTATAAAATAAATTAACTAAGTACTTAAATTATAAAATAGCTAAGCACTGGGAACTTCACAAAGTGATTGCTGCAGATTTGCTTCCCAGAAGGTGTGCTGCATGCATGTGTAGTTGAAGAGGAAGGCATTGTCCAAGACTGTTCATCATCTTGCTCATACAGTTCTGAAATGCAAATCATTGTTTACATTGAAATTTATGTTAATATAAATTGCTTTTTTTTTTTTTTTTTTTTGAGAAATGTCAGTTTAATTTGTTAGGTTTGATTATTGTCTTTATAAAATTAAATTGGTTTTAAGTTTGCAGCAGATAGAATTAAATATGTATTTCATTACTCAGGGCACTTGATAATAACCATCATTTATGTTGTCATAATCCTTAAATTGCAATACCAAGATTAATTTTTAAAAGTCTATTCTGTTGTGAAATAATATACACTTCATGCAGCAATGTTAATATGTGTGCCACAGAGTAGGAGTATTTCTGTATATTTGTTGTTTGCCCAGTTATCAGGGCTATTGTATATAATAAAAAAAAAATTTCATAAGTGATTTCTGTATAAAATGTAAAAATCTGCTGTAATACAAATGTAGTATTACTTTTTTTAAATACACCTTTATTTATTATTATTTTTTTTTTTATTTTATTTATTTTATTATTTTTATTTTTTTTTTTTTTTCAATGTGGATTCACCAAAAACAGTTTCAAATAAAAACTTTCCATATCATGTTGGCTAGATTACCTATCAATCTCTATGCTGGATATCTAAAAATCACTGACTGATTATTTGTTCCTAAGTACTTCCAAACTGTAACTTAATTGTTTTATTTATTTTATTTTATTTTTTATTTTATTTATTTTTTTTTTTTTTGTCTTACTGTCTCAATAGAATTTGTAATAGCAATAGACAAGCCCAAAATTAGTGTGGTGGTGATGATAAAAGAAAAATCCCAACACATTTGTGTTGAGGTTTTTCAACCCCAACACAAATGTGTCTCAGGATTTTATAGTAGTCACAAAAATTCCATTTGTATTAATTGTAGTTCAGATTTTAACCTTTTTTTATATATTATGTAGAGAAAAAACCTAATGTGTATGTTGGAATTGTGTGTCATGAATTTAAAAAAAGTTGGTAGCCTGTGGTCCACTTAATGGGAGCTGAGAAGATATCCGGAAAAATACTCATCATAATAGATCTCTGTTTACAACCAATTTATATAAATGCTAATGAAAAAACAAGAAATGTAGAAAATCTGTTCTATACACATTACTAATCTCTCCATTCATAGGATTTATTTATTGTGATTTATAGTGTGAATGAAGATTTTCAGTCTCCATTCACAATAACTTTTTATATATTAAATTACCAACATTAATAGCTTAATAAAATTTTTTTTTTTTTTTTTGTCCTCGCCTTTTCCCATTATTATATGGGGTCAGCATTTTTATTGTTTTGGCATGCAATTTTTACGGCTGGATGCCCTTCCTGATGCCAACCCTCACCCTTTATTCGGGCTGAGGATATGTGGTGGTCATTCCCTGGCCTTCCGCATCCTCCGTATTTGGTGGTCACAGGCTTGAACCCCGGTCTAATCAAGAAGCGTGTGCTATGCACTGCTGATCCTGCCCACCTGGCTACGGAGGCGCCTTTAGTAGCTTAATAAATTAAATTAGTAAATTGAGGACTACCGTGTCCTATGTATTTTGAAGCCAGCAGGATTAAAATACTATGAATAAACTCTATATAAGATATTAATATTCAAGATAAAGCAAACCTCTTTAAAAGAGATCACCTTGGAACCTCTACATTTAAACAAATAACATCACTGAAAGGATACTGTTTAATTTTTAAAAAATTAAAGTACACTATTGTTGCACAGTGGGTGGTCTCAGTGAAACTTAACTTTTAAATAATAAATCAGTTCTAAGTTGCCGTGCAGTATAAAAATGTTAAAACCAATTCTTTTAGTTACAGAAATAGAAAAAAGATATATAGCTTAAGAATTAAATTGATAAATTAGTGGCATTCTTGTCCTTTATGTATTGCAAACAACAGGATTTCAGCAGCCATAAGTAAATGCTATGGTATAAATTCTTAAGATTTAACAAATTTCTTTAATTTGTTTCATATTCACTAGTGTGGTTAAGGAAGTTTGTTCTATCTTGAGTATTAAAACTATGCAGTATCATGGCAAATAAAACTGTGCAAATTGTTTAATACACACACACACACACACACACACACACACACATATATACATACATACAAGGTTTCATCAGAATTTGATGAATTTTGCAAAAATTTATTTTTATTCAATGATAAACATTTGCATTGTTAATATTCTTTGATACAGTCTCCTTCTGCAACCTCCACACAGGTGTTCCGTTGTAAATGCTTTTAGGCATCCTGTTTGATTAGGTTTCGTGAATTGACTCGAATAGTTTTCCTTTCATGTCCTGTTTGATTTGGTGAACAGCCAAAATTCATAATGCAAGTTAAAGCCAATGGGAATAGCTTTATCAGTTAAAAAATTCCAAACAGTGAATAACATGAGCTGTGTCACAGTGGTGTGAAAGAGCCCACCAATTTCACCATTTTTCAGGTGATTTGCTGTGGATTGCAGTAATCACTTTTACTCAGCCGTTTTAAAGATTCTTAATAGTAGACTGCATTAACAGTGATACCTGCAGAATGAATTCTACTAGCAGTACCTTGTTGAAATATGCAGTCAGCGTGGCTCTCACATGTAATATTGAAAGTTTTTTTTTCCCTTTTTTTTTTGGCCTGGGTGACGATGTTTTCCATTGGAAACTTTGAACCTTGGTCTCCAGGTCATATCTATGTAACCAAGATCAGTCACCCGTATGAATAATTTTGTTAAAAACTCAAGATCAACATAGCATGCTTGAACAACTCAGATCAGTTGAGGACTCGGTGTGTTTTTGATCTTGAGTGGGAATGCCTGGAACAAATTTGTTACTCACTGGCCTCATTCCCAGGTGTACACCGATGAGCCAAACATTGACTAGCAAGTCATAATGTTTTTTGGCTCTGGTCATATTATGGCACTGGTCATAAAGTTTTTTGGCTCATTGGCAAATTTCCAGCTTTCAAGTTTAATTCCCACTGGCAGCTTTTGCTCAACAATTCACCCACTGTAGAGAAGTGGAGATTGAGCCAAGGTTGTCAGAGTTTTTAAAAACAAAGAATAAAATAACAGAGGATAAATCTTCACTTTATCCTTTGCTACTATGCAACAAAACAAAAAAAAATTCAAATTACCATAGTGATAATAAAATATAATTAAAATTATAACCCATAACTGATTACATAAACCCATATTTGTGTCTGTAAATTGTGTGTTTTCTCTGGTAAATCTGCCTGTTTTGCTGGGTGAAAAAACCCCAGTTTCTCGGGGGGGAACCTTGCTATCTACACCTGAGGTCAACTAACTCAACCATGGAGTGAAAAAGCCCATTAAAGTTCCTCACGTTGACAGGATTCAAACCCTGGTCTTTTCTACCCAGTGTGGGGAGGATGGTGATGCTAACTGTGCTAACCACTCAGACTGCAACAAAGCAATCAAAAATAATCAACACACTTTCTGCTAGTCACATTAGTCTTGAAAGAAGCCATTATTTTGTACTTCTGGCAATTTTTCAGGTGCCAGTAATGCAGCAGTTGAAACAAGCCATGTGTAAAATGCAGCATGGCTATTCAACTACGGCATTTGATAGAGACAGCCATGAACGTGATTCATCATTTCACATGACAGTATATGACCATTTTTGCTATGAAATGTTTCTCTTTTACAATCTCAGTGAGGGTTTCTTTTTCGATCTCAGAGTAAGGGATGAGCTGTTGAACAATTTTTATAAGATGGCCATGTAAACATCTTAAAAATTGTTTAGCAACTCATTCATCACAAGATATTCTGTTGAAAGAGTAAAATTCAATCCACATTTTATTTAAAAATGTTGATTTAAAAAAAATTCCTTAAAAATTAACTTGCATCTGTGAGCATGAAATTTTAGATTTTCTAAAAGAACGGTATCCTTTCCTTTTTTAACAAAAATGAAGAATGCTGATATGATAGCATGCATGTCATAGTTGTTTTGAGAATCATATACAGTGGGGCACACTCATGCGGCAGTTTAATTTGCAGAATGTTCTGCAACCTGGAACATTTGCAGAATGCTCGCTCGTGCGTTGCAGATACAGTGGAATCATGCATGAAAATATTTTCAGGCATACGTCGGAATTCAAAATTTTAGGTTTTTAACTGTGCAGAAACGGGTAGTGTCAGCTTTACACACCACATAAAGGCAAACAAACATGATGGTGGTCATGCCTTTATCAACAGAAATACAAGCATCGTGCATACCTTGTGGCCACTTTATTAAGCTTGTAAATAGTTTGTGCATTTATGTTAATTATGCTTTTGAAAATTCTATAAGCACTTGTCGTTAGTAAGCCTAAGTACTAGAGAGCGAAAAAATTAACTTGACAAAAACTCATCTTAATACTTTTGGAATGTTTATGTAGACTAAGAAAATGCATTTCTCAACAACGGATGGACAGCAAGAAATTTTTACCTTTCGGGTAAAAAAAAAAATTTTTTTAATTTAAATCTTAAAATTTCTTTACTTTGGAAAATATTTTACACATCAAGTATATACAGAGGTTTCAGAAAATAATCATTGCAGATAAACTAGAACGACTTCAAAGAAACAAGTTTAATTTTTCAGATCTTAACAACAGATGAAAACGGCGAGGAATTTTTATCTTTCAGGTACGACCAAACTTCTTCAAAAAAAAATTTTTTTTTTTTCATCCCACAAACAAGATTCATCGGGTGGCTCTCCCCACACAGCATAACCACTCCAAAATAAACTTCCCAAAATGCATCATCCCAATTAAGATCCACAATGCAGCGACACAACATTAAAAAATTCACCTTGACGTCACAACTGATATATTCAAAGACTACATCCAAAACAAAACTAACCTCCAGCAGCCATGACGAAATATCAACACCTGCCGAATACAATCCCAGATCAAGCCCAGCCCAAAGGAAAAAATAAATCGAAAATTATATTCTGAAATTATCACTAACATTGAGAAAAAATAAAAACAATCCCCCATCCCAGCAGCAAAACTACCACACCGACGTTTCATTCATATCACCTGGCATTACTATCCTACAAGAACTGTCGAGGATTAAGAAGTAATATAGATGACTTGAATGATTTACTTATACAAACTGACTCACCAGGTGTATGCTTACAGGAAACCTTATCACCACAAGTTTCAAATTCAAACACTATTTAGGTAAGAGGGATTCTGGCACTCCTGCTGTGGAGGGGTAGCTATTGTCAAATTTACCGTACCATCAATCAACTACAAACCATGCCGACTGGAACAGCCAGATGGGTAAAGTGCCTCCCTGGCTAACCCAAAGGTCACGGGTTCGAATCCCACCTCAGGCTTGGATCTGAGTAAATGCAAAAGCTTTGAGAGGTGCATTATGGCCACAGAAGCCGACGTGCCAACAACTAACAAGAATAAACCAAGTTGTAGCAGTTCGGATGGCAATGGGAATATTGTTAACACTTGCATTCATTTATATTCAACCGAATTATTCTTGCTCCTAGACAACTTGATAATCTTATCACACAACTGCCATCTGTATGTTTCTAGGTGATTTAAATGGACACCATCCATAGCAAGAGGCCAATTTATTGAATCATTCCTGGATAACCATATTCTATTAAACTGGCTCTCCAACTCATGTTCCACTACTTGCAGGAAATACATCAGCCATAGATTTTTCCATCTGTTCAGCATCTCTTTTTACAAGCACGGAATGGGTAGTGATGAATGATCCATTCCACACTGACCGTTTTCCTGTCATCAGTTTAATTCAAACACAGGTCATGTGTCCTAAAGGCTGGTAATTCTTGGAATTTTCACAAAGCAAGCAAAAATATTCCACTTATGTCCTACTCGCAACCAGTATGTTCAGCAACAACATGTTAATGACAACTGACCACATTACAAGTCATATTATCGGCAGCAAAAATTTCCGTTCCAAAATCCAACCAGTGCAAGCGGGTATACCAAGATTGCTCCAAAGCGAAACAAGAAAAAAACTGCTTGGAACCAATTTCACAAATTCCCCCTACCACCAACCTAATTATTTTACAAAAAAACAGCCAAAGCAAGAAATTAGGAAAAAAGCAAAACGTAACTCCTGGATTAAGTTTGCCTCAACTATTAACAAAAATACTTAGACTGATTATCTGGAAAAAATACAAGTTCTTATATGGAAAATTTCTACCGTTTCAGTCTCCAATAATACAATGGAATGGACAAACTATCCTCTCCTGCTGACATTGCAAATGATTTAGTAGAATCTATATTTCATTCTCTTCCTTTCAATGAATCAAAACTAACGAAGACCATCAAATTTTGAATTTTTCAACTAATCTCTCACTTCCATATAACCAGCCCTTTACTCTAGCTGAGCCAAGGAATCCTTGTGCAAATCTCCAAATAGTGCAGCAGGAATTGACAGCATTCACTACAGTATGCTTAAAACATCTGTATGAAGCTGATCTGTTCATACTGTTGCTATTTTATGATCAGATCTTATCAGAAAACATATATATCCTCTCGTGGCACCATTCCTAAACCAAACCTGGGCAAAGATACCTCTCTAGTTCAGAATTACATATCCATATCATTGACAAGTTTGGGCAAAATCTTCAAAAGGATGGTACATAAGAGGCTCACCTGGATTCTAGATTCCCGACATCTTTCTGATCACCGTAAAAACGATGGCTTCCATAAAAACAGGTCTACCCTAGATTTACTTCTAAAAATTGAATCTAACATACGTAACGCCTTAATGAAGAGACATCTGATGGAGATGTATGTTGATGTTGACAACAGACAGCATCTCCAACATACCACATGGCGTCATGGTATTATCAAAGATAGGCATCAGTTAGTGCTGAGAGGCTATCTCCCTCAAATCATAACTTTTTAAAGTTATGTTCCTGTTAAATCAAATATCAAAACTTCCTATCCCATCTCACATTCAAGTAGAGGGTGTCCCACAGGGTTCTACACTGGGTTCAACCCTATTTGCTATTAGGGCCAACAATATATTGGAAGATCTTCCAAAAACTATTGAAGTATACATGTATGCAGACGACCTCACCATATCCTGCCAATCACAAAATATGAATAGCATTGAAAGACAGTTACAAATTTCTCTGAACAGAATAGAATCCTGGATTTTACGCAATGGATATGATCTTGCTGAACAGAAATCCGCAACCACTCATTTCTGCAAGCTATGGTCACTTCATCCTGATTTTGAGCTAACGATAAAAAATGTGCCAGATCCTCTTGCTAACACAGTCTGTTTTCTTGACCTGATACTAGATACTGGTAGAAAACTGAACTTTCAAGCATATGTGGCCTATCTTCGAACGATCTGCTTGATGAAATTGAATATCCTTTGGCGTGTACCATCCATGTCTTGGGGCACTGTTTGACATAACCTCAGCCATGTTTATACATCTCTTATCAGGTCCAGTTTGGAGTAGTTCTCCAGTGTATGACTGCAGGAAGAGTACTTTAGAGCAGTTAAATACCATCCAGCACAGCACAGTGCTCTGAGAGTTTCTCTAGGGGCTTTGAACTTCCCCAGTACAGAGTATACATTGAAACCCACGAACCTTCCTTACATCTTCGGAGGAAAACATTACTTTTGATGTATTCAGCAAAAAGTCCGCAATCTTCCCTTTTACCCTAGTTGGAATTCCTGTAGCATACCGAATGGGAGTCATTTTACAATAGTAAACCAAATGAAAACAGAGCTGCTGCACTTAAACTTAAAGAACTCACTGGAAAACGTGGAACATAGAAATCGGCAATATATATCAGGACATGACACCGCCTGATCCCTGCAATTTATGATGACTATTTCCAGCAGTGCAGAAAGAACACCTTGTCTTCATTCAACATCGCACACTAACATGAAAATCACTCTGATTCTGATTCACAGGCCTTTAAGATCTATACAGATGGATCAAAAACTTAGACCCAAGTAGGTGCTGCGGCAATCTTCCCATCATTCACCACTTCTGTCTCATGACCTGTAGATTGCAGTATATTCACTGCTGAGCTTTATGCTATAAACTTGCTCGAGATCACATTACTCAACTTCTAATTTCGTCTGCCTCAATATACACTGACTCGCTCATTTCTGTCTCTGCCATAAATAATAGTACCAACTCCTCTCACCATGTAATAAAACAAATCCATTCTGAATTATTTGCTTGTAATGAGTCAAACAAAATTGTGACATTTTGCTGGATTCCGGGGCACTGTGGAATAACAGGAAATGAAAGCAGACCATGCAGCCAAACAACCAGATACTACTCTTTTGCAATATTTTCAAACTACATATATCGATTATAAACATGTTATCCTTAGATCTGGAGAGGTTAACCAGGAAACGAATTATACCAAATAAAACCAGAACCGAAGCTGTGGCTCTCCAGCTTATGGAAAAGCAGATGAGAAGAAACAGTTTTAGGAAGACTTAAGTTTTTTTTTAAAGTATTTTTAGGCTACCCGAATAATTAAATACTTCTGTCGCGCTGTGTATCTTATGTCTGTTAATTGCATGTGTTTTTTGGTCGTTTTGTTACCCCCAGAAACGGTTTTTTTCTGGATGGAAAAAATCCCAGTTTCTTGGGGAAACAACCTTGCTATCTATGCCTGAGACCGACTAAATCAGCCACGGAATGAAAAATGCCCATTAAAGTTCCTCGCTTCATCGACGGGATTCAAACCTTGGGCCTTCCACTCAGTATGGTCAATACAGTGATGTATGAAAAAACATTTTCATTGTTAGTTTTTTTTTTGCCCTTAAGAGGTATTCAGTACCTCAAGACACCCTTTACTTTTGCCACAGCCCTATATACTTAAGAGTCACTTCGACAGAGCTTCTGTTTTAACTTTCGTTTTCAATCACCCCAGGGGTGCAGTCGCCGTAATACTACACTCAGTGACGTCACCTGTTCTCCTGTGTAACAGGAGCGTCAAATGGAAGGTCTTAAGAACGGTGTAGATTGTTATGAGAGTAGAATTAGCAGGACAAGACAGCACATCTTGCATAATGAGACCTTTATAAACATATTAGCTGTCATTTCGACACTCCGGTGCATGGTAAAATACCCATTTATTTCCCCCCCCTCCACATAATTGACTCGTGAGATCAGAACAATTCTTAGGGAGTTCAGAGAGGGGATGCGGAGGTATATATATATATATATATATATATATTGGAGAGGGGAAAGAACGGATAATAAGTTCATGGGTGAAACATGGCAGGAAGGTGAGAGTCTTGGCCGATTTTTGTCATTGTGTGAAGATGTAAAATAATAATTACTAGGAAAAGATGAGAAAAGAACCATATTGACGTCTGTACAGATTCCCCCCCCCCTTCACCGAGGTGGTGCAGAATATTTTCGGGTAAGTCAACCCTTATTGTTTAATAACAAACTGTATTAAATTACCCAAAAGCCGAACCTACCATCGGCATACGTTTTAATGCATTTATAAGACATCTTTCCTCACATATATATGTGAGGAAAGATGTCTTATATGTCAACCTAGACAATTGTATCATTTTCTTAGTATTTAGTTTTAATAGATAATGCGACGTTAATCTAGTTGTCCAAATACCAATTACACTTAATTAATAGTACCCTGTCTAGTATTGGAACAGCTATGTATGTTGACAAACACCAATCATTTTGTACTTGTTAGAGAATTAGTGGAAAAACCACATGAAGAACATTACAAAACTATAATATAGCTAACAGCAAGATAATGCTTGTATTCAGTTAATTTACCTACAATCACATACCATTTAATTCAAGCTGTGTACCAGTTCTATAGTGCTCATTTGTATATTTATATGTTAATAAACCTTGTTTTGTTTGTTACTATTTTGCTTCCTGACCATTCCTTCTAGTTACATGCAATTCACTGAACAAACTTGTAGAAGAACCATTAATTGGGGTCACTCCAGGGCCCCCCATAACTAAGAGGTACCTCTGGGTGAAAGAACACAATGCGTCTAGATGTTGCAATTTGCTCTTTACTTCTCAGAGTAGATTTAGAACACTAGATTTTTGTCCTAATTTAACTGCTAGAAGATCATTTGAAACCCAGGGTTTTCTGGATTCACATGGTATTGTGCTGTCTTGCAGGAAGCCGAGTGATTCACAAGTACATTGATAGGCAAGTGCATAATATGACGGAAAACGCAATGGAACAGATGATACCACTGTGCTAACCGTGCAGACAGGCTAAGGATTAAGCATATATATAAGTATAATTTTGTCATCGGTGGAACCCAGACTTATGCCTATCGCCACCTGTGTATACTATATACAAAAACAAAATAAAATTCTCAACCCTATTGGCCTGGCCTGTAAGGGTATTAGGCCGCTCTACTGCCAAGGAACAGCCATTAAATAGACAAATGCAACCCTTCTCTGGCACAAGGAGTCGGGCCTGGGTTCACTGTGTCTTTCTGTGCAGTTAAACACAGTCAACTTACACCCACTAGTGAAGTGCATGACTGGTGGGTGCGAGCACTCCTGCCCCCAGGCTTCCCGAACACACGCATAAAAAAAAAAACACACACACACACAGGCACACAAAAAAAACATAAAAGCATATAAAAAAAAACGTAGACATACACTTACAATATAACATAAGCATATATATATACTGTGTATACAGGGTGTTTCAGTTAAACGTTTCAGAACTTCTAAGAGGGGTAGGGTACATCCTGACAACTCGAAATCATATAGCAATGTGAGGTCGGAAATGCTTTCCTAAAGCGGTGTTGTACACAGAAGCACCATAAAAAGAAAAGAGACCGTAAGTGAGAAATCGTTTTAATAATACATGAAAAGAAGCAAAAGGTACATGGATTAAAGTAAGTGTTCGAAGTTTCTTCAACCTCGTATTGCTTTCGCACAGTGGTACCTTGGAAAATATGCTACAAATCCCCTTTTTCCTGCTGAAGTGTTGTTTTCCGATGAGGCATCCTTCACAAGGGAAGGAATTTTCAACACGCATAACGACCATATCTGGGCGGTCGAGAACCCGCATGCAATACGACGTCGTGTAGCACAGATTCGATTTTCGGTCAATGTATGGGCCGGTATTATGGGAGATCACCTCATCGGACCTTACCTGTTACCGTGTCGTCTAACCGGACCTATCTACTTGATCTTTCTGCAGCAAGTATTGCCACAACCTTTGAGAGATGAACAGATTTCTGCATCGATGCAACAGACAATGTGGTTCCAACACGATGGAGCCCCTGCCCATTATAGCGGAGATGTTCGTAACTACCTGGATGTCACATTTGGTCAACAGTGGATCAGACGTGGTGGTCCCGTGCGTTGGCCTGCTCGGTCATCCGACCTATCATGTCTTGATTTTTATTTCTGGGGTCATATGAAATCGCTAGTTTATGACACCCCTGTTGACAATGCTGAGGAGCTGGTTGCAAGAATCGCAGTAGCTGCCGAAGGAATTCGAAATTCGCCTGGAGTATTCCAGAATGTTCGGATGTCCATGCGTCGGAGATGTGAGGCGTGCATTGTAGCCCGTGGAAGAAACTTCGAACACTTACTTTAATCCATGTACCTTTTGCTTCTTTTCATGTATTATTAAAACGATTTCTCACTTACGGTCTCTTTTCTTTATGGTGCTTCTGTGTACAACACAGCTTCAGGAAAGCATTTCCGACCCCGTATTGCTATATGATTCACCCTGTATATACAGGGTGTTTCAGTTAAACGTTTCAGAACTTCTAAGAGGGGTAGGGTACATCCTGACAACTCGAAATCATATAGCAATATGGGGTTGGAAATGCTTTCCTGAAGCGGTGTGGTACACAGAAGCACCATAAAGAAAAGAGACCGTAAGTGAGAAATCGTTTTAATAATACATGAAAAGAAGCAAAAGGTACATGGATTAAAGTAAGTGTTCCAAGTTTCTTCAACCTCGTATTGCTTTCGCACAGTGGTACCTTGGAAAATGTGCTACAAATCCCCTTTTTCCTGCTGAAGTGTTGTTTTCCGATGAGGCATCCTTCACAAGGGAAGGAATTTTCAACACGCATAACGACCATATCTGGGCGGTCGAGAACCCGCATGCAATACGACGTCGTGCAGCACAGATTCGATTTTCGGTCAATGTATGGGCCGGTATTATGGGAGATCACCTCATCGGACCTTACCTGTTACCGTGTCGTCTAACCGGACCTATCTACTTGATCTTTCTGCAGCAAGTATTGCCACAACTTTTGAGAGATGAACAGATTTCTGCATCGACGCAACAGACAATGTGGTTCCAACACGATGGAGCCCCTGCCCATTATAGCGGAGATGTTCGTAACTACCTGGATGTCACCTTTGGTCAACAGTGGATCGGACATGGTGGTCCCGTGCGTTGGCCTGCTCGGTCAACCAACCTATCATGTCTTGATTTTTATTTCTGGGGTCATATGAAATCGCTAGTTTATTACACCCCGGTTGACAATGCTGAGGAGCTGGTTGCAAGAATCGCAGTAGCTGCCGAAGAAATTCGAAATTCGCATGGAGTATTCCAGAATGTTCGGATGTCCATGCGTCGGAAATGTGAGGCGTGCATTGTAGCCCGTGGAAGAAACTTCGAACACTTACTTTAATCCATGTACCTTTTGCTTCTTTTCATGTATTATTAAAACGATTTCTCACTTACGGTCTCTTTTCTTTATGGTGCTTCTGTGTACAACACCGCTTCAGGAAAGCATTTCCGACCCCGTATTGCTATATGATTCACCCTGTATATACAGGGTGTTTCAGTTAAACGTTTCAGAACTTCTATGAGGGGTAGGGTACTTCCTGACAACTCGAAATCATATAGCAATATGGGGTCAAGAAAAGAGCAAATTATATGAAATAAAAGATCATGAAGTAAAATATGATCGAAAGAAAATGTGTAAAGATCAAATGGGATCTCAGCAGTCTTCTTTGAGGCATCGCAAAGAATCTACACAAGATGAATCAAAGTTTGAACCAAACTATGATGAAACAAGTGAATCAGAAAACACCAGTGATGAAGAGTTAACTGAAAAAAAATTAAAATGCCAAGACTTGGGAAGAAAACGCAAACTCTTAATTAGTGAAGACAGTCCTAAAAAGCAACTTAAAAGGGAAAATGGCGAAAAAATTCACCTCTCAAAGTCTGTACTCTCCCACAGGAATGTGGAACTATTAAAGCAAGAAAGTGAATCACGGAAAAGGGAGAAAACAAGCAGCAGTAGTAGCTCTGATAGCTTTACCAATAGTGAAAATGAATCGTCAGGTACAGAAAAAGATCCAGGAAAAAAGATAAGGAGTGAAACTCCTGATTCAGAACAGCCAAAACATAAGCATAAAAAATCGAAACATAAGAAACATAAAAAACATAAGCACAAGCATAAGCGAAAGAAAAGTCACAAGTCTAAGCAGAAAAAAATACTATAAAATAAATTAACTAAGTACTTAAATTATAAAATAGCTAAGCACTGGGAACTTCACAAAGTGATTGCTGCAGATTTGCTTCCCAGAAGGTGTGCTGCATGCATGTGTAGTTGAAGAGGAAGGCATTGTCCAAGACTGTTCATCATCTTGCTCATACAGTTCTGAAATGCAAATCATTGTTTACATTGAAATTTATGTTAATATAAATTGCTTTTTTTTTTTTTTTTTTTTGAGAAATGTCAGTTTAATTTGTTAGGTTTGATTATTGTCTTTATAAAATTAAATTGGTTTTAAGTTTGCAGCAGATAGAATTAAATATGTATTTCATTACTCAGGGCACTTGATAATAACCATCATTTATGTTGTCATAATCCTTAAATTGCAATACCAAGATTAATTTTTAAAAGTCTATTCTGTTGTGAAATAATATACACTTCATGCAGCAATGTTAATATGTGTGCCACAGAGTAGGAGTATTTCTGTATATTTGTTGTTTGCCCAGTTATCAGGGCTATTGTATATAATAAAAAAAAAATTTCATAAGTGATTTCTGTATAAAATGTAAAAATCTGCTGTAATACAAATGTAGTATTACTTTTTTTAAATACACCTTTATTTATTATTATTTTTTTTTTTATTTTATTTATTTTATTATTTTTATTTTTTTTTTTTTTTCAATGTGGATTCACCAAAAACAGTTTCAAATAAAAACTTTCCATATCATGTTGGCTAGATTACCTATCAATCTCTATGCTGGATATCTAAAAATCACTGACTGATTATTTGTTCCTAAGTACTTCCAAACTGTAACTTAATTGTTTTATTTATTTTATTTTATTTTTTATTTTATTTATTTTTTTTTTTTTTGTCTTACTGTCTCAATAGAATTTGTAATAGCAATAGACAAGCCCAAAATTAGTGTGGTGGTGATGATAAAAGAAAAATCCCAACACATTTGTGTTGAGGTTTTTCAACCCCAACACAAATGTGTCTCAGGATTTTATAGTAGTCACAAAAATTCCATTTGTATTAATTGTAGTTCAGATTTTAACCTTTTTTTATATATTATGTAGAGAAAAAACCTAATGTGTATGTTGGAATTGTGTGTCATGAATTTAAAAAAAGTTGGTAGCCTGTGGTCCACTTAATGGGAGCTGAGAAGATATCCGGAAAAATACTCATCATAATAGATCTCTGTTTACAACCAATTTATATAAATGCTAATGAAAAAACAAGAAATGTAGAAAATCTGTTCTATACACATTACTAATCTCTCCATTCATAGGATTTATTTATTGTGATTTATAGTGTGAATGAAGATTTTCAGTCTCCATTCACAATAACTTTTTATATATTAAATTACCAACATTAATAGCTTAATAAAATTTTTTTTTTTTTTTTTGTCCTCGCCTTTTCCCATTATTATATGGGGTCAGCATTTTTATTGTTTTGGCATGCAATTTTTACGGCTGGATGCCCTTCCTGATGCCAACCCTCACCCTTTATTCGGGCTGAGGATATGTGGTGGTCATTCCCTGGCCTTCCGCATCCTCCGTATTTGGTGGTCACAGGCTTGAACCCCGGTCTAATCAAGAAGCGTGTGCTATGCACTGCTGATCCTGCCCACCTGGCTACGGAGGCGCCTTTAGTAGCTTAATAAATTAAATTAGTAAATTGAGGACTACCGTGTCCTATGTATTTTGAAGCCAGCAGGATTAAAATACTATGAATAAACTCTATATAAGATATTAATATTCAAGATAAAGCAAACCTCTTTAAAAGAGATCACCTTGGAACCTCTACATTTAAACAAATAACATCACTGAAAGGATACTGTTTAATTTTTAAAAAATTAAAGTACACTATTGTTGCACAGTGGGTGGTCTCAGTGAAACTTAACTTTTAAATAATAAATCAGTTCTAAGTTGCCGTGCAGTATAAAAATGTTAAAACCAATTCTTTTAGTTACAGAAATAGAAAAAAGATATATAGCTTAAGAATTAAATTGATAAATTAGTGGCATTCTTGTCCTTTATGTATTGCAAACAACAGGATTTCAGCAGCCATAAGTAAATGCTATGGTATAAATTCTTAAGATTTAACAAATTTCTTTAATTTGTTTCATATTCACTAGTGTGGTTAAGGAAGTTTGTTCTATCTTGAGTATTAAAACTATGCAGTATCATGGCAAATAAAACTGTGCAAATTGTTTAATACACACACACACACACACACACACACACACACATATATACATACATACAAGGTTTCATCAGAATTTGATGAATTTTGCAAAAATTTATTTTTATTCAATGATAAACATTTGCATTGTTAATATTCTTTGATACAGTCTCCTTCTGCAACCTCCACACAGGTGTTCCGTTGTAAATGCTTTTAGGCATCCTGTTTGATTAGGTTTCGTGAATTGACTCGAATAGTTTTCCTTTCATGTCCTGTTTGATTTGGTGAACAGCCAAAATTCATAATGCAAGTTAAAGCCAATGGGAATAGCTTTATCAGTTAAAAAATTCCAAACAGTGAATAACATGAGCTGTGTCACAGTGGTGTGAAAGAGCCCACCAATTTCACCATTTTTCAGGTGATTTGCTGTGGATTGCAGTAATCACTTTTACTCAGCCGTTTTAAAGATTCTTAATAGTAGACTGCATTAACAGTGATACCTGCAGAATGAATTCTACTAGCAGTACCTTGTTGAAATATGCAGTCAGCGTGGCTCTCACATGTAATATTGAAAGTTTTTTTTTCCCTTTTTTTTTTGGCCTGGGTGACGATGTTTTCCATTGGAAACTTTGAACCTTGGTCTCCAGGTCATATCTATGTAACCAAGATCAGTCACCCGTATGAATAATTTTGTTAAAAACTCAAGATCAACATAGCATGCTTGAACAACTCAGATCAGTTGAGGACTCGGTGTGTTTTTGATCTTGAGTGGGAATGCCTGGAACAAATTTGTTACTCACTGGCCTCATTCCCAGGTGTACACCGATGAGCCAAACATTGACTAGCAAGTCATAATGTTTTTTGGCTCTGGTCATATTATGGCACTGGTCATAAAGTTTTTTGGCTCATTGGCAAATTTCCAGCTTTCAAGTTTAATTCCCACTGGCAGCTTTTGCTCAACAATTCACCCACTGTAGAGAAGTGGAGATTGAGCCAAGGTTGTCAGAGTTTTTAAAAACAAAGAATAAAATAACAGAGGATAAATCTTCACTTTATCCTTTGCTACTATGCAACAAAACAAAAAAAAATTCAAATTACCATAGTGATAATAAAATATAATTAAAATTATAACCCATAACTGATTACATAAACCCATATTTGTGTCTGTAAATTGTGTGTTTTCTCTGGTAAATCTGCCTGTTTTGCTGGGTGAAAAAACCCCAGTTTCTCGGGGGGGAACCTTGCTATCTACACCTGAGGTCAACTAACTCAACCATGGAGTGAAAAAGCCCATTAAAGTTCCTCACGTTGACAGGATTCAAACCCTGGTCTTTTCTACCCAGTGTGGGGAGGATGGTGATGCTAACTGTGCTAACCACTCAGACTGCAACAAAGCAATCAAAAATAATCAACACACTTTCTGCTAGTCACATTAGTCTTGAAAGAAGCCATTATTTTGTACTTCTGGCAATTTTTCAGGTGCCAGTAATGCAGCAGTTGAAACAAGCCATGTGTAAAATGCAGCATGGCTATTCAACTACGGCATTTGATAGAGACAGCCATGAACGTGATTCATCATTTCACATGACAGTATATGACCATTTTTGCTATGAAATGTTTCTCTTTTACAATCTCAGTGAGGGTTTCTTTTTCGATCTCAGAGTAAGGGATGAGCTGTTGAACAATTTTTATAAGATGGCCATGTAAACATCTTAAAAATTGTTTAGCAACTCATTCATCACAAGATATTCTGTTGAAAGAGTAAAATTCAATCCACATTTTATTTAAAAATGTTGATTTAAAAAAAATTCCTTAAAAATTAACTTGCATCTGTGAGCATGAAATTTTAGATTTTCTAAAAGAACGGTATCCTTTCCTTTTTTAACAAAAATGAAGAATGCTGATATGATAGCATGCATGTCATAGTTGTTTTGAGAATCATATACAGTGGGGCACACTCATGCGGCAGTTTAATTTGCAGAATGTTCTGCAACCTGGAACATTTGCAGAATGCTCGCTCGTGCGTTGCAGATACAGTGGAATCATGCATGAAAATATTTTCAGGCATACGTCGGAATTCAAAATTTTAGGTTTTTAACTGTGCAGAAACGGGTAGTGTCAGCTTTACACACCACATAAAGGCAAACAAACATGATGGTGGTCATGCCTTTATCAACAGAAATACAAGCATCGTGCATACCTTGTGGCCACTTTATTAAGCTTGTAAATAGTTTGTGCATTTATGTTAATTATGCTTTTGAAAATTCTATAAGCACTTGTCGTTAGTAAGCCTAAGTACTAGAGAGCGAAAAAATTAACTTGACAAAAACTCATCTTAATACTTTTGGAATGTTTATGTAGACTAAGAAAATGCATTTCTCAACAACGGATGGACAGCAAGAAATTTTTACCTTTCGGGTAAAAAAAAAAATTTTTTTAATTTAAATCTTAAAATTTCTTTACTTTGGAAAATATTTTACACATCAAGTATATACAGAGGTTTCAGAAAATAATCATTGCAGATAAACTAGAACGACTTCAAAGAAACAAGTTTAATTTTTCAGATCTTAACAACAGATGAAAACGGCGAGGAATTTTTATCTTTCAGGTACGACCAAACTTCTTCAAAAAAAAATTTTTTTTTTTTCATCCCACAAACAAGATTCATCGGGTGGCTCTCCCCACACAGCATAACCACTCCAAAATAAACTTCCCAAAATGCATCATCCCAATTAAGATCCACAATGCAGCGACACAACATTAAAAAATTCACCTTGACGTCACAACTGATATATTCAAAGACTACATCCAAAACAAAACTAACCTCCAGCAGCCATGACGAAATATCAACACCTGCCGAATACAATCCCAGATCAAGCCCAGCCCAAAGGAAAAAATAAATCGAAAATTATATTCTGAAATTATCACTAACATTGAGAAAAAATAAAAACAATCCCCCATCCCAGCAGCAAAACTACCACACCGACGTTTCATTCATATCACCTGGCATTACTATCCTACAAGAACTGTCGAGGATTAAGAAGTAATATAGATGACTTGAATGATTTACTTATACAAACTGACTCACCAGGTGTATGCTTACAGGAAACCTTATCACCACAAGTTTCAAATTCAAACACTATTTAGGTAAGAGGGATTCTGGCACTCCTGCTGTGGAGGGGTAGCTATTGTCAAATTTACCGTACCATCAATCAACTACAAACCATGCCGACTGGAACAGCCAGATGGGTAAAGTGCCTCCCTGGCTAACCCAAAGGTCACGGGTTCGAATCCCACCTCAGGCTTGGATCTGAGTAAATGCAAAAGCTTTGAGAGGTGCATTATGGCCACAGAAGCCGACGTGCCAACAACTAACAAGAATAAACCAAGTTGTAGCAGTTCGGATGGCAATGGGAATATTGTTAACACTTGCATTCATTTATATTCAACCGAATTATTCTTGCTCCTAGACAACTTGATAATCTTATCACACAACTGCCATCTGTATGTTTCTAGGTGATTTAAATGGACACCATCCATAGCAAGAGGCCAATTTATTGAATCATTCCTGGATAACCATATTCTATTAAACTGGCTCTCCAACTCATGTTCCACTACTTGCAGGAAATACATCAGCCATAGATTTTTCCATCTGTTCAGCATCTCTTTTTACAAGCACGGAATGGGTAGTGATGAATGATCCATTCCACACTGACCGTTTTCCTGTCATCAGTTTAATTCAAACACAGGTCATGTGTCCTAAAGGCTGGTAATTCTTGGAATTTTCACAAAGCAAGCAAAAATATTCCACTTATGTCCTACTCGCAACCAGTATGTTCAGCAACAACATGTTAATGACAACTGACCACATTACAAGTCATATTATCGGCAGCAAAAATTTCCGTTCCAAAATCCAACCAGTGCAAGCGGGTATACCAAGATTGCTCCAAAGCGAAACAAGAAAAAAACTGCTTGGAACCAATTTCACAAATTCCCCCTACCACCAACCTAATTATTTTACAAAAAAACAGCCAAAGCAAGAAATTAGGAAAAAAGCAAAACGTAACTCCTGGATTAAGTTTGCCTCAACTATTAACAAAAATACTTAGACTGATTATCTGGAAAAAATACAAGTTCTTATATGGAAAATTTCTACCGTTTCAGTCTCCAATAATACAATGGAATGGACAAACTATCCTCTCCTGCTGACATTGCAAATGATTTAGTAGAATCTATATTTCATTCTCTTCCTTTCAATGAATCAAAACTAACGAAGACCATCAAATTTTGAATTTTTCAACTAATCTCTCACTTCCATATAACCAGCCCTTTACTCTAGCTGAGCCAAGGAATCCTTGTGCAAATCTCCAAATAGTGCAGCAGGAATTGACAGCATTCACTACAGTATGCTTAAAACATCTGTATGAAGCTGATCTGTTCATACTGTTGCTATTTTATGATCAGATCTTATCAGAAAACATATATATCCTCTCGTGGCACCATTCCTAAACCAAACCTGGGCAAAGATACCTCTCTAGTTCAGAATTACATATCCATATCATTGACAAGTTTGGGCAAAATCTTCAAAAGGATGGTACATAAGAGGCTCACCTGGATTCTAGATTCCCGACATCTTTCTGATCACCGTAAAAACGATGGCTTCCATAAAAACAGGTCTACCCTAGATTTACTTCTAAAAATTGAATCTAACATACGTAACGCCTTAATGAAGAGACATCTGATGGAGATGTATGTTGATGTTGACAACAGACAGCATCTCCAACATACCACATGGCGTCATGGTATTATCAAAGATAGGCATCAGTTAGTGCTGAGAGGCTATCTCCCTCAAATCATAACTTTTTAAAGTTATGTTCCTGTTAAATCAAATATCAAAACTTCCTATCCCATCTCACATTCAAGTAGAGGGTGTCCCACAGGGTTCTACACTGGGTTCAACCCTATTTGCTATTAGGGCCAACAATATATTGGAAGATCTTCCAAAAACTATTGAAGTATACATGTATGCAGACGACCTCACCATATCCTGCCAATCACAAAATATGAATAGCATTGAAAGACAGTTACAAATTTCTCTGAACAGAATAGAATCCTGGATTTTACGCAATGGATATGATCTTGCTGAACAGAAATCCGCAACCACTCATTTCTGCAAGCTATGGTCACTTCATCCTGATTTTGAGCTAACGATAAAAAATGTGCCAGATCCTCTTGCTAACACAGTCTGTTTTCTTGACCTGATACTAGATACTGGTAGAAAACTGAACTTTCAAGCATATGTGGCCTATCTTCGAACGATCTGCTTGATGAAATTGAATATCCTTTGGCGTGTACCATCCATGTCTTGGGGCACTGTTTGACATAACCTCAGCCATGTTTATACATCTCTTATCAGGTCCAGTTTGGAGTAGTTCTCCAGTGTATGACTGCAGGAAGAGTACTTTAGAGCAGTTAAATACCATCCAGCACAGCACAGTGCTCTGAGAGTTTCTCTAGGGGCTTTGAACTTCCCCAGTACAGAGTATACATTGAAACCCACGAACCTTCCTTACATCTTCGGAGGAAAACATTACTTTTGATGTATTCAGCAAAAAGTCCGCAATCTTCCCTTTTACCCTAGTTGGAATTCCTGTAGCATACCGAATGGGAGTCATTTTACAATAGTAAACCAAATGAAAACAGAGCTGCTGCACTTAAACTTAAAGAACTCACTGGAAAACGTGGAACATAGAAATCGGCAATATATATCAGGACATGACACCGCCTGATCCCTGCAATTTATGATGACTATTTCCAGCAGTGCAGAAAGAACACCTTGTCTTCATTCAACATCGCACACTAACATGAAAATCACTCTGATTCTGATTCACAGGCCTTTAAGATCTATACAGATGGATCAAAAACTTAGACCCAAGTAGGTGCTGCGGCAATCTTCCCATCATTCACCACTTCTGTCTCATGACCTGTAGATTGCAGTATATTCACTGCTGAGCTTTATGCTATAAACTTGCTCGAGATCACATTACTCAACTTCTAATTTCGTCTGCCTCAATATACACTGACTCGCTCATTTCTGTCTCTGCCATAAATAATAGTACCAACTCCTCTCACCATGTAATAAAACAAATCCATTCTGAATTATTTGCTTGTAATGAGTCAAACAAAATTGTGACATTTTGCTGGATTCCGGGGCACTGTGGAATAACAGGAAATGAAAGCAGACCATGCAGCCAAACAACCAGATACTACTCTTTTGCAATATTTTCAAACTACATATATCGATTATAAACATGTTATCCTTAGATCTGGAGAGGTTAACCAGGAAACGAATTATACCAAATAAAACCAGAACCGAAGCTGTGGCTCTCCAGCTTATGGAAAAGCAGATGAGAAGAAACAGTTTTAGGAAGACTTAAGTTTTTTTTTAAAGTATTTTTAGGCTACCCGAATAATTAAATACTTCTGTCGCGCTGTGTATCTTATGTCTGTTAATTGCATGTGTTTTTTGGTCGTTTTGTTACCCCCAGAAACGGTTTTTTTCTGGATGGAAAAAATCCCAGTTTCTTGGGGAAACAACCTTGCTATCTATGCCTGAGACCGACTAAATCAGCCACGGAATGAAAAATGCCCATTAAAGTTCCTCGCTTCATCGACGGGATTCAAACCTTGGGCCTTCCACTCAGTATGGTCAATACAGTGATGTATGAAAAAACATTTTCATTGTTAGTTTTTTTTTTGCCCTTAAGAGGTATTCAGTACCTCAAGACACCCTTTACTTTTGCCACAGCCCTATATACTTAAGAGTCACTTCGACAGAGCTTCTGTTTTAACTTTCGTTTTCAATCACCCCAGGGGTGCAGTCGCCGTAATACTACACTCAGTGACGTCACCTGTTCTCCTGTGTAACAGGAGCGTCAAATGGAAGGTCTTAAGAACGGTGTAGATTGTTATGAGAGTAGAATTAGCAGGACAAGACAGCACATCTTGCATAATGAGACCTTTATAAACATATTAGCTGTCATTTCGACACTCCGGTGCATGGTAAAATACCCATTTATTTCCCCCCCCTCCACATAATTGACTCGTGAGATCAGAACAATTCTTAGGGAGTTCAGAGAGGGGATGCGGAGGTATATATATATATATATATATATATATTGGAGAGGGGAAAGAACGGATAATAAGTTCATGGGTGAAACATGGCAGGAAGGTGAGAGTCTTGGCCGATTTTTGTCATTGTGTGAAGATGTAAAATAATAATTACTAGGAAAAGATGAGAAAAGAACCATATTGACGTCTGTACAGATTCCCCCCCCCCTTCACCGAGGTGGTGCAGAATATTTTCGGGTAAGTCAACCCTTATTGTTTAATAACAAACTGTATTAAATTACCCAAAAGCCGAACCTACCATCGGCATACGTTTTAATGCATTTATAAGACATCTTTCCTCACATATATATGTGAGGAAAGATGTCTTATATGTCAACCTAGACAATTGTATCATTTTCTTAGTATTTAGTTTTAATAGATAATGCGACGTTAATCTAGTTGTCCAAATACCAATTACACTTAATTAATAGTACCCTGTCTAGTATTGGAACAGCTATGTATGTTGACAAACACCAATCATTTTGTACTTGTTAGAGAATTAGTGGAAAAACCACATGAAGAACATTACAAAACTATAATATAGCTAACAGCAAGATAATGCTTGTATTCAGTTAATTTACCTACAATCACATACCATTTAATTCAAGCTGTGTACCAGTTCTATAGTGCTCATTTGTATATTTATATGTTAATAAACCTTGTTTTGTTTGTTACTATTTTGCTTCCTGACCATTCCTTCTAGTTACATGCAATTCACTGAACAAACTTGTAGAAGAACCATTAATTGGGGTCACTCCAGGGCCCCCCATAACTAAGAGGTACCTCTGGGTGAAAGAACACAATGCGTCTAGATGTTGCAATTTGCTCTTTACTTCTCAGAGTAGATTTAGAACACTAGATTTTTGTCCTAATTTAACTGCTAGAAGATCATTTGAAACCCAGGGTTTTCTGGATTCACATGGTATTGTGCTGTCTTGCAGGAAGCCGAGTGATTCACAAGTACATTGATAGGCAAGTGCATAATATGACGGAAAACGCAATGGAACAGATGATACCACTGTGCTAACCGTGCAGACAGGCTAAGGATTAAGCATATATATAAGTATAATTTTGTCATCGGTGGAACCCAGACTTATGCCTATCGCCACCTGTGTATACTATATACAAAAACAAAATAAAATTCTCAACCCTATTGGCCTGGCCTGTAAGGGTATTAGGCCGCTCTACTGCCAAGGAACAGCCATTAAATAGACAAATGCAACCCTTCTCTGGCACAAGGAGTCGGGCCTGGGTTCACTGTGTCTTTCTGTGCAGTTAAACACAGTCAACTTACACCCACTAGTGAAGTGCATGACTGGTGGGTGCGAGCACTCCTGCCCCCAGGCTTCCCGAACACACGCATAAAAAAAAAAACACACACACACACAGGCACACAAAAAAAACATAAAAGCATATAAAAAAAAACGTAGACATACACTTACAATATAACATAAGCATATATATATACTGTGTATACAGGGTGTTTCAGTTAAACGTTTCAGAACTTCTAAGAGGGGTAGGGTACATCCTGACAACTCGAAATCATATAGCAATGTGAGGTCGGAAATGCTTTCCTAAAGCGGTGTTGTACACAGAAGCACCATAAAAAGAAAAGAGACCGTAAGTGAGAAATCGTTTTAATAATACATGAAAAGAAGCAAAAGGTACATGGATTAAAGTAAGTGTTCGAAGTTTCTTCAACCTCGTATTGCTTTCGCACAGTGGTACCTTGGAAAATATGCTACAAATCCCCTTTTTCCTGCTGAAGTGTTGTTTTCCGATGAGGCATCCTTCACAAGGGAAGGAATTTTCAACACGCATAACGACCATATCTGGGCGGTCGAGAACCCGCATGCAATACGACGTCGTGTAGCACAGATTCGATTTTCGGTCAATGTATGGGCCGGTATTATGGGAGATCACCTCATCGGACCTTACCTGTTACCGTGTCGTCTAACCGGACCTATCTACTTGATCTTTCTGCAGCAAGTATTGCCACAACCTTTGAGAGATGAACAGATTTCTGCATCGATGCAACAGACAATGTGGTTCCAACACGATGGAGCCCCTGCCCATTATAGCGGAGATGTTCGTAACTACCTGGATGTCACATTTGGTCAACAGTGGATCAGACGTGGTGGTCCCGTGCGTTGGCCTGCTCGGTCATCCGACCTATCATGTCTTGATTTTTATTTCTGGGGTCATATGAAATCGCTAGTTTATGACACCCCTGTTGACAATGCTGAGGAGCTGGTTGCAAGAATCGCAGTAGCTGCCGAAGGAATTCGAAATTCGCCTGGAGTATTCCAGAATGTTCGGATGTCCATGCGTCGGAGATGTGAGGCGTGCATTGTAGCCCGTGGAAGAAACTTCGAACACTTACTTTAATCCATGTACCTTTTGCTTCTTTTCATGTATTATTAAAACGATTTCTCACTTACGGTCTCTTTTCTTTATGGTGCTTCTGTGTACAACACAGCTTCAGGAAAGCATTTCCGACCCCGTATTGCTATATGATTCACCCTGTATATACAGGGTGTTTCAGTTAAACGTTTCAGAACTTCTAAGAGGGGTAGGGTACATCCTGACAACTCGAAATCATATAGCAATATGGGGTTGGAAATGCTTTCCTGAAGCGGTGTGGTACACAGAAGCACCATAAAGAAAAGAGACCGTAAGTGAGAAATCGTTTTAATAATACATGAAAAGAAGCAAAAGGTACATGGATTAAAGTAAGTGTTCCAAGTTTCTTCAACCTCGTATTGCTTTCGCACAGTGGTACCTTGGAAAATGTGCTACAAATCCCCTTTTTCCTGCTGAAGTGTTGTTTTCCGATGAGGCATCCTTCACAAGGGAAGGAATTTTCAACACGCATAACGACCATATCTGGGCGGTCGAGAACCCGCATGCAATACGACGTCGTGCAGCACAGATTCGATTTTCGGTCAATGTATGGGCCGGTATTATGGGAGATCACCTCATCGGACCTTACCTGTTACCGTGTCGTCTAACCGGACCTATCTACTTGATCTTTCTGCAGCAAGTATTGCCACAACTTTTGAGAGATGAACAGATTTCTGCATCGACGCAACAGACAATGTGGTTCCAACACGATGGAGCCCCTGCCCATTATAGCGGAGATGTTCGTAACTACCTGGATGTCACCTTTGGTCAACAGTGGATCGGACATGGTGGTCCCGTGCGTTGGCCTGCTCGGTCAACCAACCTATCATGTCTTGATTTTTATTTCTGGGGTCATATGAAATCGCTAGTTTATTACACCCCGGTTGACAATGCTGAGGAGCTGGTTGCAAGAATCGCAGTAGCTGCCGAAGAAATTCGAAATTCGCATGGAGTATTCCAGAATGTTCGGATGTCCATGCGTCGGAAATGTGAGGCGTGCATTGTAGCCCGTGGAAGAAACTTCGAACACTTACTTTAATCCATGTACCTTTTGCTTCTTTTCATGTATTATTAAAACGATTTCTCACTTACGGTCTCTTTTCTTTATGGTGCTTCTGTGTACAACACCGCTTCAGGAAAGCATTTCCGACCCCGTATTGCTATATGATTCACCCTGTATATACAGGGTGTTTCAGTTAAACGTTTCAGAACTTCTATGAGGGGTAGGGTACTTCCTGACAACTCGAAATCATATAGCAATATGGGGTCGGAAATGCTTTCCTGAAGCGGTGTGGTACACAGAAGCACCATAAAGAAAAGAGACCGTAAGTGAGAAATCGTTTTAATAATACATGAAAAGAAGCAAAAGGTACATGGATTAAAGTAAGTGTTCCAAGTTTCTTCAACCTCGTATTGCTTTCGCACAGTGGTACCTTGGAAAATGTGCTACAAATCCCCTTTTTCCTGCTGAAGTGTTGTTTTCCGATGAGGCATCCTTCACAAGGGAAGGAATTTTCAACACGCATAACGACCATATCTGGGCGGTCGAGAACCCGCATGCAATACGACGTCGTGCAGCACAGATTCGATTTTCGGTCAATGTATGGGCCGGTATTATGGGAGATCACCTCATCGGACCTTACCTGTTACTGTGTCGTCTAACCGGACCTATCTACTTGATCTTTCTGCAGCAAGTATTGCCACAACTTTTGAGAGATGAACAGATTTCTGCATCGACGCAACAGACAATGTGGTTCCAACACGATGGAGCCCCTGCCCATTATAGCGGAGATGTTCGTAACTACCTGGATGTCACCTTTGGTCAACAGTGGATCGGACATGGTGGTCCCGTGCGTTGGCCTGCTCGGTCAACCAACCTATCATGTCTTGATTTTTATTTCTGGGGTCATATGAAATCGCTAGTTTATGACACCCCTGTTGACAATGCTGAGGAGCTGGTTGCAAGAATCGCAGTAGCTGCCGAAGAAATTCGAAATTCGCCTGGAGTATTCCAGAATATTCGGATGTCCATGCGTCGGAGATGTGAGGCGTGCATTGTAGCCCGTGGAAGAAACTTCGAACACTTACTTTAATCCATGTACCTTTTGCTTCTTTTCATGTATTATTAAAACGATTTCTCACTTACAGTCTCTTTTCTTTATGGTGCTTCTGTGTACACACCGCTTCAGGAAAGCATTTCCGACCCCACATTGCTATATGATTTCGAGTTGTCAGGATGTACCCTACCCCTCTTAGAAGTTCTGAAACGTTTAACTGAAACACCCTGTATATATATATACAGGGTGATTCACTACCAGTGTGACAAACTTGCAGGAGGTTTAGGGGGCACAAAGACGAATCGGAATCATATAGCATTGCAGGGTCCAAAATGCCTTCGTCATGCGGTAGAGGACGGTGAACGGGAGGTCGCTTGAACAGCGATCCCGCTGTAAGTCAGCATTTGCGAACCGGTTCCCGAGGCAGTAGGATGGACGAGTATTCAATCGTTGAACTAGCCGACATGTACCTCGCGTATGGAGCTGCGGACTGTAATGGGCGCGCCGCTCTGCGCTTGTACCAGGAACGTTTCCCGCACAGGCGTGCTCCTCATCATATGATTTTCACACGTGTGCACAGAAGGTTACGTGAGACTGGTTTTTTCACGAGAGGTACTACGAATCGAGAGCGAACGACGAGGACGCCAGACAATGAGGAGAATGTCCTATGTCTTGCAGAAGGCAATCTGAGTATGAGTACTCGAGCGATAGGCCAACGATTGGGTATTTCCCAATCCACTGTATGGAGGATACTGTCAACAAACCAAATGAGTTCATACCATCTGCAATGCGTCCAATTATTGGAGCCTGCGGATTACCCACTCCGGAGGACTTTTGCTACTTTGTTTCTTCAACAGAGTGTGGCAGACAGCGTCTGCCGCACTCTGCTGCGTCCGTATTGCATTTGCTGCATCCGTATTGTTCACGGATGAGGCAAGTTTCAAAAGAGAGGGAACCTTCAAATCAACATAACGCCCATTTGTGGGCTTTGGAGAACCCCCATGGTATGCGAACACGTGCAATTCAACGCCGTTTCTCTGTCAATGTTTGGGCCATGTTGGAGCCCACCTCATTGGACCGTACCTTCTGCCCCCTCGTCTGGACGGTAGGGCATACTTGATCTTTCTACAGCAAGTCTTGCCCGAACTTATTGAAGAAACATATGTTCCTCAGTCGTTGCACTGCTCAATGTGGTTCCAGCATGATGGTGCTCCCCCAATTACACCAATGACGTATGCCAACGCCTAAACGTTACATTTGGACAGCATTGGACAAGTCGTGGTGGTCCGGTTCATTGGCCTGCTAGCTCACTGGACCTATCATGCCTGGACTTCTTCTGCTGTGGTAAAATGAAGACATTGGTGTACGAGACCCCCGTTGATTCAGTTGAAGACCTCGTCGCTCGCATCTCTGTAGCTGCCGGGGAGAATCGAGACATGCCAGGAATCTTCCAGAACGTTAGGGATTCCATGCGGCGGCGCTGTGAAGCCTGTGTGACTGCTTCTAGTCGAACTTTCGAACACCTTCTGTAGCATGGCCTTTTGCTAATGTAAAACTTGTCATTAAAATGATTTCTGTTACACTAACCAGTTGCTGTTTCTGTTCTTTTTCTTTGCTTCTTTGTTCACGCGACCTCCCGCATGATGAAGGCATTTCGGACCCTGCAATGCTATGTGATTCCGATTCGTCTTTGTGTCCCCTACACCTCCTGCAAGTTTGTCGCACTGGTAGTGAATCACCCTGTATATATAATAATCAACCAAAACAATGGAAGAACAAAACAAAACGTTTACTCCCCCCTCCATCAACAAAACTCTATTGAGAAACAGTAACCTTTAGGATTAACCCTTAAAGCATAATTGCAAGGATGATCCAGTTTCTTCTCCTCTTGAACTCAGCAACACAATATTTTTGCAATACTTCGAATCTAAATTAGCTAGCCAAGTAAGTACTTTCATCAGCATGATTAAAATCCTCAATGTGAGATATCAAACTTTCTCTTTGCACAGTATATAAATTACAGTCATAAAGAACATGGCTCCAAGTTTCAGGCAATCCACAAATACACAATGGAGAACTTACCAAATTAAAATAGTACAACTTTGCTTGTGCTATTTTAATTTGTGCTATTTTGTGTTTGTGCATGGAGGTTATACCCAGGATTATTAACAGTCCCACCATCATGAAGTTGCAAGCATAGGATTTGGCTGCCACAGACCATCTGGTCTTCGCCGAAATTGGGTCCACTTGACTTGAGTGTCACCCTAATGTCAGTTCTATCAGCGTTTTATACTCACAGGTAGCAAGTACAGCTTGTCTGGCCTATTTGAGAATGTCTGTGACAACCTCAAGGACCATTAGTAGAGGCATTTGATGCAAGAAAGCAAACTTATGCAGCATCAGCCAAAAAAAAAAAAAAACCCACTTCCACTTCACCCCTCTGTTCGTTCAAAATACCTGTCCAGCTGAGCCTTAAACTTATTTAGGCTATCAACCTCCACCACAACGGATGGAAGTCTGTTCCAATTTGACTTTGAATCAATGAGGGTGACTAATTGCCCCTTCAATCAAAGGAAGATAAAGGAGTTAATTCCCAATTCTTACTCTTAAGAATTTAAATACTAAGTCACTTTTAAGATAATAAATTGTGTAGCCAAAAATGTTTGGAGAACTGAAGAATGTAGTTTTTAAAGATGTAAATGCAGCTTTATCTTTGTTTCATTTGTTAAGATTTTTAATATGCTTTTAGATGCAGGCAGGGCGAAAGAAAGTGGGATCGGTTATATGCTAGGGAGCAGTGATGAACCTTATTTAAATATGGGAGAAGAGAAATTTACCCAACAGATGAAGTGTCGATCTGGAGTCGTTATACTCTCTTCTTGTATTAAAGGTTTGGTGATAACTTAGAAAACTTTAAGTGCAAACGATACTCATACTTAAGAGATTCGCATTTTACTATTTTAAGGCTAGTTAATACTCTTTCCCGGTAGCATACCGTAAATTAGAAAGGAGAGAAAACCGCCCATGGCTCCTGATGGCATCCTGCAACTTCTTCAGTCGAGTTGCACTAAGAACAAACTGGACTTTTACTGAGGAGAACTCGCGCGCAAGCCAGCCCACTCATATTTATACTTTTTCTCATGGCAATCAAAATAAAATCGGGATTTTCATATTCGTCGGAAAAAGCTTATCACCACCCTCTCTCTATATACACATCAGTGTCTGCTAGAGGTGACACCTCCAATCAGTGGTGAGCTGTAGTGGGCTTGTGAGAGCTCATTTTTTTTGAAAATTTGCGAGCCCATTTTTGAAACGATCATTTATTTTACAAATAAAATCCTGAATGCAATTATTGAGTATCCAGAGCCGAAACTACTGTGGGGCGAGCCATTTTAATGGCGCAATCAATCAGTTATATATTTTAAAATTGCTTCATTTTTGATTTAATTACAGTCGGACCTCTGTTTAACGAACTTCTTTATAGCGAATTTTTTTGATTCCCCTTGGTAATTTTAAAATATAATTTAAAATAGTTTCCGTTGAACGAAGAAAATTTCCACGTAACAAACGAATTAGGAGAAACAACTTTGTATGCATTGTTCTCACCTCTGGCCTTTAGGCAATTTAGGTAATTAGAAAGTGCGAATTAAGGGTGAAAGGGATTACCATTTCACAATGTTATTGGTGTCCATAAAACCTCTGCAGTCACATACCAAGAAGTTGCGCTAGTCAATATGCTATCCATAGCCGGTCAGAGGATTAAAAAGATTCTCAACACGGATTATAGTCTCTGGTCAACCTGTGTTGTGATTTCCCTTTACTCTGACAAACAAGCATATGTTTTTCGGAGAAGTGAGTGATCCTTGCCTTCCAGTAAATTTCTCCTGTCTATGTTTACATGGTCACAGTAGCTGAATATCCAAGCGATTTCGACATTTTTCACTGTATTCAAAGAACTAGTGAAAGCAGCAACGTAGGGGGATGGGATTGAGACAACTAAGATATTATATAAACTTTACGAAGATGAAATGTTGGCAGATTTTGAAATTTCGTCGAGGCTTTCATGTGTAAAAAATGTTCTAAACTTAATGGCATACAGGAAATAATTATAAAAGAACTGTATGCATGTCACCACTCTCCAAAAAAACCAGCAGGATGATTGCTAAAGAACTTGATGTGGAAACTAGGGCTTGCAAACCGGTTAAATCCGGTTTTCATATTGAGTTGTTAAAACTGAAACCGAGCTTCTAAAAGCGGATTCGAATATTTTCTTAGTTAGCCCTCGAATATAGTTTATTGTTACGCACATTTTCTTTTGTTTGTTCGTTTGTCTGGATCGTTCAACTGCTTTATGTTTTAAACATGTTTTTTATTTTATTTTATGTTTAGGTACGAATCTCATGGGCAAGTGGCCCAAATCTAGGAGGGGTACCGTTTATCTTCCCACCTGTATCATGGCTCCATGTAGGTGTACTCATTTACGACTGAGTGAGTCGGAGCGATAGCGTAAAAGAAAATGCTCAACATTTCACCGTTCCATCTATCTTGTTCGCCAGGCAAGTTATAGAACGCCTTATCCACTAGAAACAGATTCGCTGAATATTGCATCAAATTTCAATCTTAGAAAGTTTCTTGCTTCTTTATTCCTATTAAATTTCCGATCAAATGTTCTCCAAAAAGCAGCCCTCACCAAATTTAGTTTTTATGTAATTTTGAAAATACAGTAGATTTAATTCGGGGAAAAAAATTGCAAGTAAATAAATAAAAAATTTATTTCGTGAAAATTTTGAAACTTGCCTCGTTTAGACTCTTCCTTCAGTGCTTGCGGCAGTGACGCATAGTATTGTGCCTTTGTTATCTTCAATATGTTTATTTAAAATTGATGGTGATATAAATTCCTACTAATTAATATTTATTACTCTTAATATGTCTAAGATGAAATCAAATGTATGGAATTATTTTGCTTGAAAAAGCAAAGATGAAGCACAATGTTCGAAATGTCAGAAGATAATGAAGTCGTCTGGAGGATCTACATCATCTTTGATGGTGCATTTAAAGAAAATGCATCAGATTGCCATTAAACAAGATAACAGTGAACCTCCGGTAAAAATGGGCAGACCGGGCTAGCCAGGTGGGTAAAGTGCCTGCCTGGCAACTCAAAGGTCGCGGGTTCGATTCCCGCCTCGGGCTTGGATCAAAGTACTGCAAAAACCTTGGGAGGTGCACTATGGCCACAGAAGTCGATGCGCCAACAACTACCAAAAAAAAAAAAACCCGTAAAAATGGTAAGAACATTAGAAAACTTTATCGTTAAAAAATCTATGGAAGAAGAGATTTCAAAATTAGCTGCTTTAGATGGATTTTCTTTTAATTCAATTGCCAAGAGTGAGTTTATACAATCAAGAGTGTATACCTTCACCTTCAGAAGTTTATACCTTCAGTGAGTTTATACCTTCACCTTCAGAGAAATAAATACGATAAATTACCACCAGCTTCAGTGAATGAAATTAAAAATATGGTTCTGAATTATTATAAAACTAAGAAATAAGAACCCATTCAGCATTTCAAAAATTCATTGGTTTTGGGTGCCCGATATTCATTGACTCTAGACGAATATACGTCTATACAAAGTAAAAGGTATATGAATATAAATGTGCATTCAAAAGACAATCATTGGTTGTTAGGTCTTATTGAGATTAATGGTTCACTTGATAGCAGAAGAACTGAGCAAATTGTGAATGGATACTTTGAAGTTATTTGGTTTGAACTTGGATGAGAATATTGTTGTCTGCGCCACCGATGGAGCAGCAATGATGATTACGTTTGGCAAGCAAATTGCGCCTAATCATCAACAATGTATAGCCCATTGTATACATCTGTCAGTTATAGATGTACTTTATGAAAAAGCAATCAATTATGGTGCCACAGTCTCTGAGTCTCCCAAAGACAATGAAGAAAATGAAAATAATGAAGAAAGTAGTGATGATGAAGAAGTTGAAGAAAGACAGCAAGCCATGGTTTATCAAATCGACTTTACCGATGAGCTCATTTATTTCTTCAATCCAATGGCCAATATTGCACAAACTATTAACAAAGTCAGAAAAATTTGCAAGCTTTTTCGAAAATCGCCTACCAAAAATGACATATTACAAAATTTTGTTAAAGCAAAATTTAATGGGAAAGAATATAAACTTATATTAGATTGCAAGACTAGATGGGATAGCACATTCTATATGATTGAGAGATTTTTGAAATTGAAAAATTGCATTCCAAATTCTCTATGTGCAGTAATGTCAACTGAAGCTGTGTCCGACGATGCCTGGAAAACACTTGAATTGCTATGTGAAACTTTGCGACCAGTTGAAATGATTCTGAAGGCTATAACCTCAGAAGATACAGACTTACTTAAAGCAGAGGCTTTAATAGAATTTCTGCTTGCTAAGCTTGACACAGCATAAAACTCATTTGCTTTAAAGTTTCACCAAAGCCTTTTGCAGCGTTACAATGCAAGACGAAATTGCCAAACTGTGGCTTTGCTGAGCTATCTACACAATCCCAAAAAGTTTAGGAAAGAAGATTCAGGTTCAAGAACTTCTGATTTTCCAAGTAAGCAAGTTTTGAAAAAGCATGCTGAAGAGATTTATCAGAGATTATTTGCAACACATTCCGAAGGAGTCTTAGCATTGAATGAAGAATCTGAAAATAAACGAACTGTTCTTTTAGAAGAAAACAAAGACTCGTCTAGTTCCGATGTTGGAGATACACTCATGCGAGAGTATGATAGTATAATAAAGAGATTAACTGAAGAGCCTTCAAAATATCCGAGTGAATTGGAAATCAGCAAAGAATTTAAAATTTTGGAGGCAACTAGCAGTAGACGTGAAAAACTGGAGAAAGTTTATAGAGCACTGCTGACCATTAAACCATCAAGTGTCCAATCTGAGAGAGTGTTTTCGATCACTGGTCTCTTTAACACAAAAATAAGGTCAAGTCTATCAGGAAAAATGCTTAATATACTGTGTTTTTAAAGGATCATTTTCAGAAAAAAGCTGAGCAATAAATAGTAAAGTAATTTCCCCAAGCTCTTTTTTTTTCACATTATTTTTATTTATTTATTATTATTATTATTATAGGGCTTATTATTTTTTTGTTTACTATACGAGAAGTTAGTTTTTATTCAAAGGATTTGAATACAATTTGTAATTTTGTATAATCTCAAGCTGGTTACTTTTTTGGAGCATTTTAATTTTTTTAATTTTTTTAACTATAAGAGGTGATAGACTTTGTTTAAAAGATTTGATTATGATTTGAACAATCTACTCAAGATAAAATAAATACCTGCCTGAGAAAATGGGTTTTAAAACCGGTTTTAAAAGTAAACTTCGGTTAAACTCGGTTTTGAAATTTCTCGGTTTTATGCAAGCCCTAGTGGAAACTATAAAGATCGATCGTGTATTCGGGCCATGATGTAGCTTGTGGACGGCAATTGTGGGTTGCAGGAAATATCCCACTTTGTGCAAACATTTTGAATCAGAAGTTAAATATTCTAGATTATTAAATAGAATTTTAATCTGGAATTTCGTATTCATTTAGCACTAATGATCGACATCTTGCAGGAGCTCTCTTACCTTTCAGAAGCTTTACAGAATCGCAATAGTAAAAGCAGATAAATTAATTATTCGAACTATCAATGCTATCGCTAATTTGAAAAATTCTGAAGGAAATTATGAAGCTAAAATTAAGAGCATGTTGAAGTGGAAAGAATTTGAAGAATCAAAATCGAAAGTAAGAACACATTTAAAAAATTACCTCGTGACAAGTTATTAAATGCATTATTTTATCTTTAAAGGATAAGTTATTAATGAATAGAATGATTTTAAATTAAATAAAGGAAATAATGATATCATTTAAAGAATTTTAAACATATGCTACCCGAAATCATGGAATGTGAAAGAACTTTCGGCTCAGTGACAAGACGGTGAAAACCGAATAAGAAATTTAAGTTTTCTGATGAAATATTAAATAAAAATTAATGATTTTAGAGATTTTGTAGAAGACAGTTTATCTTTAAAATCGAGTGAAATTCCCTTTCAAAATAAGAAAGCCAGAAATATCTTTGAAACCATTGCTGGTTAGCACTGCTGAAGCTAAGTGAGCTTTCAGCATAATGAATAATATTGTACAATCGAACATGTTGCAGATTATGATGACCATACATCTAAATGGAAAACCACTGCTTCAATTTGTCCGGATCATTCAAATCATTCCTCTGTAATCATCACTCAACTATTGAGCAAAGCAGAAGATCGACAACAAATATTAATAAAGAAGTAAATTGTATATGGCAATTTTTAGAATAAAATTTTCTTGAATATTTGTGTAATAATTTTTTTTCACGTAATCTGTGACTTTTGTGTACTTTTTTCTAGAAAGTTTGTTTTTTATGTAATATTTGTTTTGATATTGTGGAATATTTTGTGATAATTTCTATGTTATTTGTGATATGGGAAATATTTCATGTTATTTTTTATTCGCAATATTAAAATTAAAATTTTATCATGAAAAAAAATTTATCCATTTTCCATAATTGTTAAAAAAAAAAAAAAAAAAAGACAATAAAAAAGTTGCGCGTGTGCCGAGCATTTGGCAACTTTTTTACGAAGGTGAAACCTCCTTCGCGTTTCTTTTAGGTATTTTAATTTGTATGTATTGATTACGAAATAAAAGAGCTTTTTTTATTCTAAATATTTTATTGATAATTCACAAATTTACATAATTTCTGGAAGACAAGATACAATGGATTTATGATAACTAAAGTAAGAGATGCATACTTGCGATTGCAGCATATCTAAATATCTCTGGAAAACAGCGTCGATTGAAGTACCGATCTTTGTTGTTGTTGTTGTTATTGTTATTTTTGGCGCAAGGGCTGCTCAGGCCATATTGCGCCGATCAGCGATGTGGACGATACTCATGATGACTGTTTTGCAAACAGTCAGAACTGATCATATAAGTTTATCCGTTTGATAAATGAGAAAAATTCTGTGAGGTTGGCATCGTTACCTATGATATGACAGAGGTTCAAAGATTCTTTAAGATTAGGAAGAAAACTGAATGAGAGTTGCCGGTCATGCGAGTATAAGGTGCATTCAACAAGAATGTGCTTCATTGTGAGTTGAGAATTGCAGTGTGTACACTGAGAAGGATCATTGCCTGTGAGGAGAAATAGGTGGGTAATGTGACTGTGACCAATTCTCGCTCTGGCTAGGATTACTTCTTCCTTTCTGTTTTCCCGGAAGCTAGAGGCCCATAATTGTGGATCTGGTTTTATTTGAAAGAGCTTATTATCTGGTTTATTTCGCCATATACGTGTCCATTGTTCCTTACATATTCTTTGTATATTAGATTTGTAGTCAGCATATGGAACGAGAGCACCTGATGAATCTGAATTAGAAGGATGTTTGGCGGCATAATCTGCACATTCATTTCCAGATATCCCAGTATGGCCTGGGATCCAGCAAAAGATAACTACAAGCTGGCGTTCCTGAGTATGTATCAACATATCTCTTATAGTTTTTATTAAAGAATTCTTTGGTGAGGAGGTGTTTTGTAGGGTTATAAGTGCACTCTGCGAGTCCATATATATTATGCTCTTTTTGATGGACAGATGGAGAATATTTTGTAGGGCATGCTTGATGGCGAATAACTCAGCTGTATAACTGCTGCATTCGGTGGGAAGTGATAGAGAGATGGTGTTAAAAGGGAAAACTGCTGCAGCACCTACTGCACTATCAGACTTTGATCCATCGGTATATATTTTTGTAAAAAGAGGATAATTCTCTGTGTGAGCAGTATGGAGTTATTGTATATTGTTATTTGCCAGGGAATGCTTCCCCCAGTTTAGGAAGTAATTGTCGCAGGATGGTATAGTGTAGGCCCATGGGGCGACTGAACAGGTTGGATCTTGGAGGACTTTTTCGAGATGGACATTCCAAGTTTCTGATAGTGCTTGTAATCTGATACCAGTAGGCTGAACTGCACTGGGTTTATTTCTATAAAAAAATTTAAACTGTGGGTCACTAAGTATAGGCCAAATTGGATGGGTAGGCATGCTTCGAATTTTAGCTGCATAATTCAGAAGTAACACCTTTCTTCTGAGACAGAGTGGAACTTCATGGGCTTCAATATAAAGGCTTTGTACTGGCGATGTCCTAAAAGTTCCTGTGGCAATCCTGAGGGCAGAATTAGCATTAGCATTAGCATTAGTAGAGGCATTTGATGCAAGAAAGCAAGCTTATGCAGCATCAGCCAAAAAAAAAAAAAAAAAACCCACTTCCACTTCACCCCTCTGTTCGTTCAAAATACCTGTCCAGCTGAGCCTTAAACTTATTTAGGCTATCAACCTCCACCACAAGGGATGGGAGTCTGTTCCACCAACCAACCACCCGCTGGCTGAAGGCAAATTTCTGCACGTCTATCCTACATCTGTCTTTCCTCAATTTGAATTTATGCCCTCTCAGGTGATTTTTGTGAGCTAGAGGAAGAATCCCATCAGCATTGAGCATGCTTAAACCAATAAGGTAGAACTCAGAACTGAGCCTTGTGGGACTCCTTCCTCTTGTATATAGATTTGCGACAGGACTTGCCGATAGCGGATTTGAAAAGTTCTATGCTGAAGGAAGTTTTGTATGAAATATGGTAAGTGGCCTCTGAGGTCAAGGGAATGTAGATCTTTCAAGATGCCAAAATGCCAAGTGGTGTCAAAGGCTTTCTCTATGTCAAGGCATACCATAACGAGATGCTCGTTTCGGATAAAAGCATTCCTGATGTTTGTTTCAGCTTTGACCATGAGATCCAGGGATGGTCGATTTTTCCTGAAGCCAAATTGGCTATCAGATATTAAATGTTTGGTGTCAAGATACCAGGTCAGTCGGCGGTGTATCATTTTTTCCAGGGTTTTACCCAAGCAGCTGGTAAGAGAAATAGGTCTATAGTGGTGAGGGACAGAGTGATCTTTCCCTGGTTTGGGAATTGCCAGTACATAGGAGTGATGCCAGCATGTGGGGAATGAATGTTCAGTGAAAATACGATTGTAGAAAGTTAACAGCCAGGATAATGCTTTGTTATCTAAGTGTTTAAGCATTGTATAATACACTCCGTCTGGACCAGCAGCACTGTTTTTTGAGGTATATATAGCTTCTTGAAGATCGGTCATAGTAAGGGGTCGATTATATGATAGACACGATTTGGTTTTGAAGTTGAATCGAGATTTTTCAGCTGAAGCTTTAATCTTCTGAAATGACATTGTCGTATGCAGTCGATGCAGACAGCTGTGAGAATACAGAGCCTAAAGCATTTGCAATTTCTGCAGGAGCACACAGCTCCTGTCCATTTCCAGTTGAGAATTGGTGAGGATGGAGGAGGAAATTTGCCATTTAATTGTTTTATTTTTCTCCATATTATTCTGGAATCTGTGTTTTTATTAACTGAATTTGCAAATCGGATCCAGGAGTCTCTTTTCGCTTTTTTCCTGATATGGCGAGCCTTGGCTCTGAGTTTTTTATAATTTATAAGATTATTGGTAGTAGAATGTTTGCGGAATATATTCCAGGCTCGGTTTTTTTTCTTTTTTGGCACTCCTACAGTCCTCATTCCACCAATAATTTATGGATCTACGGGAGCTTGACTGTGACTGTGGAATGGCAATAGATGCAGCTGCAAGGATTTGTTTAGTGATATGGCTGGTGACTATGTCAATTGGACAAGATTCAATGATCTGATTATCAAAGGATACATGATAAGAATATTTTGCCCAATCAGCCTTGGAAAATTTCCATTTCATGCAGTTTTCTGAAGTCACAGAGTGTGAAGTTTGAATTTTGCAGATTAGTGGATAGTGGTCACTGTTCTGTGGATCATCCAGAGCTGTCCACTCAATACAAGGAAAAAGGATTGGAGAGCATATAGATAGATCTATTGAGGACACGGTTCCTGTTTGGAGATGGATGTAAGTTGGTGAACCAGTATTTAGGATGGATAAATTCTGCCTGTCAATGAGCATTTCAATAAGTTGTCCCCGTCCATCTGCATTGGGAGAGCCCCACAATGGATGGTGACCGTTGAAGTCGCCCAATAAACAGAAAGGGGTTGGCAATTGCAGTATTAGATCTTCAAGTTCATGAATAGTGCAAGGCTGAGTGGGCGGTAGATAGATAGAAACAAGTGTTATAGTGACTCCAATTGCTATTCGCGCAGCAACCGCTTCAATAGAGGTTTGCAAAGGAATACGTCTGCAAGGGACTCGTGAGTCTATGAGAATAGCAACCCCACCGTGAGCTTTATTTGTAACTGGTCTATCTTCTCTGAAAAGAGAATAATTTTTGATCGAGAGAGATACCTTAGGAGTTAAATATGTCTCCTGTAAGCAGATGCCAACTGGATTATGACGTTTAATTATTTCCTGGATGTCATCAATATTGCTACGCAAGCCTCTGCAATTCCACTGGACTACGTTATTCATTGTTTAAATTTAGATGAAGGAGCTGAGTATGTTTGTTTTTTAAAAGTCTGTTTGCCGCGATCAATTTTAATTTTATCTCTTTTTGAGAAAACTGGTCTCTTGTCTATTTCATCTTCCGGATGGATCTCCAGAATGGTTTCTGTTTCTTCCTGACTGGGGATTTCATTGGTATCCATAAGGACGGAGTTATCTGGCTGTTTGCTAACGGGATCTGGTTTCTCTGTTTGAACGGATATTACAGGGGCAGCATGGACAGCAGGTGGTATGGTGATTGGCGTGTTGTTAGCCCTGCTTGATATATGTTGCTTTGCTGATTGTGGTGCAGAAGAGAGCAAGGATCGAGCCCATTCAGCAATAGAGATGTTTGGTGGAATTGATGTGTCAGTTTGGATGGATACTGAATGAAATGTTTTAGAGGCATCGGCATATGTACGTCTAGGCATCTGTATTTGCAGTTGCTTTCGTGCTTCTGGGAATGAGACTTTCTTTTCTATTTTATATTTCTGGATTTTTTTCTCGTATTTCCACTGTTCACAATTTTTGGAGAAGGCTGGATGGTTGCCTTTACAGTTCGGACAAAGAGAAGACTGGCGTAGGGACAAAGAGAAGATTGGGTATGCTCTTTCGATCCACAGATTGGGCATACTGGGTCACCTCGACAGACTGTTTGTGAGTGTCCAAATTTCTGACACTTATAACATCTTATTGGGTTTGGAATATATGGCCGTATGCGACAATGCAAATACCCTGCTTTCACTGACGAAGGTAGGTTTGGTGAGCTGAATGTTAGTATGATGCTCCGAGTTGGAGTTAGCTCGCCATCTTTTTTCATCATGATTCTTTTGGCCTGTGTGACTTTCTGTTCCTGCAATTCCTGGACAATTTCCTCCTCTGAAACATTCATTAGGTCCCATTCTGAAATTACGCCTTTCGATGTGTTTAGTGTGGCATGTGGGGACACCTTGACTTGATTTCCACCAAATGAGTTGAGTCTAAGGAGAGACTCAGAGTGTTTAGAGCTTGTGGTCTCTACAAGCAGGTCGCCAGATTTTAGTCGCCTCACCATTTTCGGGGAACCAGCTACGTTCTCAAGACATTTTTGAATGAGAAATGGCAATAGATTGCCTAAGGGCTGGTTTGTCAGTGAATGGAGAATCAGAAAACTCGGATGTTCAATTCGAGGAGTATCCGTTTTCAGTCTCTTTGGATTGGTAGAGTCGATATCAGGTTGATGCAAATCCGTATTATTCAGTTTTGCAGTCTTAATCCGGGGGAAGTTGTCATATTCCATGTTTTGCTCCTTTTGGCCCTGGGGGTTTGCTTTACCTCCCAGGTTTCTGGCCCCGCCACGGGGAGGCAGGAGCAGTGCCACTAGGTGACCAAGCGGCTGAGTTAATTGGTTAATACTGTTAGAAATAGAAACAGAAAGGTAGCTTCCCTTTCTGGGCCTTTGCCTACTTCTTGTAGTGCGAAAGTGCTGCAGTAATTTATAAATAAAGAAAACGGTAGTTGGAACGAAATATAATTTGTTCAAAGGCTCTTTGGATATAACGCTTTTTGGAACGCACAAAAACACTTGGTCACGGAACCCTTGGCACCCTGGGCCGCCGATCTTTGTAGTTGAAGCAACATATGCAGCTGTTAGGGGAACCTAACAATTAAAAGTAACGAAAATATGAGACGAAAAAAAAATAAATTGCTGATAAATATATGTATTTTCGCAGTCATATGACAAATACTTGTATTGTTGCAGTCATACTTACTCCAGTAGTAACTGCAGGAAGTATGATTGTGATGTCATACCATTCAAGAAGTCTAAAAAGTTAGAACTCCAGACACTATTGTATCCAGTTATCATCATATGCGGAGGGATGGCGACAAGGTTTTTAAGGTTTTTTTTTCGATAGATCTAGGAACATTTTACACAATCACTAAAAGCATGGTTGGAGGGTAATAAGCCCCATTGTTTATGGGGGAGGTTATTATTCTCATTTATAAGGGTGTAAACCCCCTGAATCCGTCTCTGACTTGGATATCATACCAATCACGAAAAATGCGTCACGCGGTCTAATCACACTACTAGTAGTGCGAGGGTGGGAAGCGCTTCTGGTGGAATCCGCGGATGACTTCACTTCCATGACCGATCTAATTTACTGGGGGTAGAAAGTCGGAAAAACTGCGAGCCCATTGTTAAAATTTTCACAGCTCACCACTGCATCCAATGCTTCAAAGTTTTCAAGTCTTTTCTACCTCCTACACATGCTAATACAATCGCTTGTAAAAAAAACTGTCTCACTCTGCTCCTTGACACTACATCACTAAAAACTCACGGGCAGTGGGAGTGATTAATTCGAGTTTTTAGAAACTGCTTAAGTTCTTGTGTTTTTATGTTAATTCGACATCATTTGTTAACAGGAGAGACTGCTTCTACAGGGATGCGATACACTTAAATAGAAAGGGTGCAAGAATATTTGCTGATGCTATCGAGGCAGTGTTAGGTGGGTCGGAAAACTGCTAGCTTGGGGAGATACAAGGACTAATAGATTAACAGTAGCCACTGGCAGAGGTGAAAGTGATTCTTGCACTGCTTCTATTGGAATGAGCAGAAGCCTGAAAAACAAGATGCAGGATATTTCAGAGACTGCTGGGAATCATTGGGGTACAAGTAAACACATGGGTTGTGTTAGGGTAGCTAAGAATAGAAACAGGTGCATGTATACTTGCGTGTACACCAATGCTAGGAGTTTGGTAAATAAATTTAATGAAGTTGAGGTGTTGCTGAAAGCATCAAAGGCGGATATTGTTGGGATATCAGAGACGTGGTGTCACACAGATATAAGGAATGCAGAAAGGGAGGAGGGGTTATGCTATTAGTTAAGAAATACATAAAATCCAAGGAAGTGAAGCCACTCGACATCGCTGGACACTGCAGTGTCGAGTCAGTTTGGTGTGACATAAGCATTGAGAGATCAAAATTGAGAGTAGGAGTGTGCTATAGGCCTAATGACTCTGATGAGTATAATAAGAAACTGTACAGGGAAAAAGAGTGAGCCAGTAAATCAGAGATTCTTATAATGGGGGACTTTAATTTCTCAGATATTGACTAGAATTTGTGGGATGGTCACTCATGCACTAGCAAGGCTTTTGTGGATTTATTGGATGATTGTTTTCTACAGCAAGTTAAGGAGTCAACTAGAGGGAGTAATACTCTTGATTTCATTATCAGTAGTGATTATTCATGCATTAAGAATCTGCAGGTAAAGGAACCACTAGGCGGCAGTGATCACAATGTGCTGAAGTGGGATTTACACAAAGAGGGGTAAAGGGAAGGGTTATTGCTTTCGTAAATGCGACTACGATGGTCTGAGACAGTATTTAAATTCTATACAGTGGGACCAACTGATGATGTTAACAACAGCAAATTCAAAATGGGAAGCATTCAAAGAACTTATCTTGGAAGCTACCAGGCTTTACATACCAACTAAGAAATATTGTTCAAGGTTTAGGCCTAAATGGATGTCAGATGAACTAATGATACATATAGCAGAGTAGAAAATGCATGGGATACATATAAATTAACACGTGACACAGAAGGCTATGATAGATATGTTGATCTGTAAACAAGTTACGAAGGAGGTTAGGCAAGCGAAGGCAGATTACGAGAAATCTTTGGCAAGGGATGCAAAGAAAAACAGCAAAGAGTTCTTTACTTATGTAAACTCTAGAAGGAAGGGAGTGAATCAGATTGGTCCCCTTGATATCGATGGTTCAACTGTTGATTATCCTGCTCAGGTAGCTAACAAACTAAATGAATATTTTGCATCGACATTCACACATGACGAGTTATTCAGTAAGGGGAATGCCAGAGGTGTATTCAGCTCTGGCAGTAAGCTAGCTAATCTTGTAATAACTGAGAGTAAAGTGGAGGAGAAATTGTTGAAGATAAACACAAGAAAGGCACCTGGTGGGGATGCGATCTATCCAGTTATATTAAAGGAGGCAGCAAAGGAAGTAAGCAAATCCTTAGTCATAATGATGAGAGCTTCCTTGGACTCAGGGTGGTACCCATAGACGGGAGATGTGCAAATCTGACCCCAATTCACAAAGGAGGATCAAAGGCTCACAAAAGTAATTATAGACCTGTGAGTTTAACTCCTGTTCCAGGAAAATTAATGGAGGCACTGGTTAAAGAAGCACTGCAGGATCATCTAGACAAGACTTCAGTTATAGCCTGGACACAGCATGGTTTTGTTAGGGGGAAGTCTTGCCTGACCAATTTAATTGGATACTATGATGCAATCACAAAAGAACTGGATGCAGGGAATAACTTAGATATTATATACTTGAATCGTAGAAAGGTTTTTGATACTGTTGCATATGGAAGACTACTGCACAAATTGGAGCTATGTGGCATTGGAGGCCAATTGCTGCTATGGATAAAGGGGTGGTTGAGAGGGAGAAGACAGAGAGTGGTAATCACTGGACACTGCTCATCGTGGACTAATGTTATTATTAGAGTCCCTCAGCGTTAAGTGTTGGGTACATTATTGTTTTCTGTATTTAGAAATAATATTCATGATGGTATATCAAGCTTACTGTCCAAGTTTGCAGACGAAAGAATGGTTGTCACGGTTGTTAAGGACACTACTGACGCTATGCTGCAACAGGATCTAGAAAGGTTAAGCAGATGGGCTGAGAGGTGGCAAATGAAGTTTAACATTGAAAAATGTAAAGTACTACGTATGGGGAAATAATAACCCCAGAGCAACGTATCAACTCTGTTGTACTACACTGACAGTGGTAGAGAATGAAAAGCACCTGAGGGTAATTGTGCAGGCAGATATGGAGTTCTCTGAGCAGTGGAGACGGGCGGAAAGAGTAGCCCATGGTGTCTTGTCAATGATATACAGGAATTTTTCTAACAGGGATAAGGAGGTGATTATTCCCTTGTATAAGGCAATGGTCAGGCCACACCTTGAGTACTGTATATAGGTCTGGAGGCCTCATTTCAAGAAAGATGTAGAGATGCTGGAACGAGTACAGAGAAGAGCAACAAGATCAGTGAATGGAACAAAGTGTTACTCTTACGAAGAAAGGCTTAAGTTATGCAAATAAGTGTCTGAAAACCAGGCTCCAGCGAGGTGCCTAGTTTCCAGACACTGTTATTTCTTTGGTCAACTGGTATTTCCTCGCTAGCGTCTGATGTATGTATTATCCTGGCTACCTGGTCGTGTCTATGAGTGTACTCAGTCTGGGTGATCACCTTGCATCCAGCAGTGATGTTTGGATCGTTTCTGAAGCCAGGTGGCATCGTCGAAATGTGTCATCTGACATTCTGGGGTCCTTTGAGATGAATTTTCTATAGTTTCTGGTGTTGATTACCTGGTCTTGGATGGCCAGCATGAATTATTCAGTCTCGGGGAAGAACGTCCCGCTTGTGAGCCATGCATTCGAAGCAATGTTATCGATGTGATCTTGATGGAGGTCATCGTAGTGTCTGCCATGGAGTGTCTGTCATGGAGCCCATCTTTCTATCTTCGTTTCTTGTACCGTTTGGGAAGGAGGGGTTTCCTCGCTTAGGTTGAGTGGGATATATCACTTATCTATCTTCCTTATGGCCTGGTGGCGTGGTGCTGTGTTGTTCTCGAAGTAATCCTTCAGGTTAACTATCGCTGTTTTCTGGTGTTCTGTGAGTTCTATCAGGCCCCTTCCTCCCTCTTTCCGAGGTATTGTTATTCTCTCCACTGCTGAATTCGGGTAGTGTTGGCGACTCTTGGTAATCATTGGCCTTGTCTTTCGCATAATATCTTCTCGCTCGGTGTTAGTCCAATCTATTACCACGAATGTGTATGTTATTACTGGAGCTGCATAGGCATTTATGGCTTTAACTGTGTTCCCTCCATTCCATTTTGCTTTCAGCAGGCTTCTGAATCTCTGATGACATTTTTTGGTCAGGCACTTCTTGATTTCCTTGTGTTCCAACTGCTCAGCCTGCATCATCCCTAGGTATTTGTAGGTCTCTTCTTCTGTCATAGCTTCGATCTCTTTACCAGTCAGCAGCTAGTAGTTTTGGCCAACTAATTTTTCCTGGTGCAGTAAGTGGGTCTTGCATTTTTCTAGACCAAATTCCATCCTGATGTCCTTGCTGAATTCTTCGGTGATCCGCAGTAATTGCTGGAGTTGCTTCTCGATTGCCGCCTGGGAGCTTGATGTCATCCATGTACATCAGGTGGGTGAGGGTATACATGTTCTTTCTTCTCTCTTTAAGGTTATAGCGATACTTGCTGCATTTGAGCATGGTGGGTAGCGGGTTGAGTGCTTGACAGAACCATAGTAGGCTCAGAGCATCTCCCTGAAAGATTCCTCATCTGATGGGAATTGGCCTGGTTGTGATAGTCTCGACCTTAATGGTGGTACTCCATTTCGCCATTGTTGCTCCTAGGGAAGTTTGTCGCTATCAGATTGACCTTGTAGATCTTCAGTGTCTTTATTAGCCAGCTATGAGGTACGGAGCCGAAGGCCTTGTGGTAATCGATGTAGGCAGTGTATTGGTTGCGGTGCTTCTTGAAGGCTTGCTCCATTACTGCGGCATCTATGGTTAATTGCTCCTTGCATCCTTCCTGCTGTTCGGCCATTATGTTCTGACTCTCTAAGTGGTCTGATGTCTTCTTAGTTATGCAGCTGGTCAGGAACTTGTACATCGTTGGGAGGCATGTGATCGGCCTGTATTTCGCGGGGTTTCTTATATCTTCATCTTTAGGCTTCAGATATGTGACTCCTTCAGTGAGAAACTTCAGGATTGTCTCTGGGTGCCTTATTATTGTAAGGTGTAAGGTGTAAGGTGTAAGGTATATTGTTGTCATGCGGCCCCAGGGGTTTCCCCCATCTCCGCGTTGCTTTCTTTGTGGGTGTACCAGTTTCCTGGGAATGCCAGAGGTTTAAAAGTGTGTGGGTATTGTACCTGTGTAATGTCGTGTACCGTTGTTCATCTGGTCATTTAGCCGCTGGACCCCTGCTGGAGCTCAGCGTTGCCCCACCTTCGCCCCGTGGAGGCAGATCAGGAAACACCAGTAGACTAAGATTTACTCTGGCAGGTCCTGCCGCTTAATTTCCTGAGATTTCGGCAGCTAGGACCTAAAAAAAAAAAAAAAAAAAAAACTTATGTACACATACACATATATGCACATATACACAACAGTGATACATAATATATACGCATCCATGCAATCGTAATTACTTTGGATGTTTGCATACAGCACGTGTTCATGCATTCATATGGCAGGAGTAGGGCATTGCATAGGATAATTAGGCCGAGACTGGGCGAAGATTATTTTTTTGCTAGATTAAATTTAGTGTGTAGGGCGCTCGCGTTGTGTATAGATAGAGTGGGGGAGAGGAGGAAGAAGGTTGGGGGGAAAAGGCAGAAGTATGGGGGACACAGAAGAGATTCCCCCAGGTGGTCAGTGAGGCATGCCCATGCCTCACCAGAAGGAAAGGTGGGGTAGCAGGGGGCGAGGCGACTGGTCATCTCGTCCTCCTGCCAGGAAGGGATATTAAAGGAGAGCCAGGCTAGTGCTTGGCTCAGGCCGCCAGAACAGCTGCTATTCGTCCTTCATTCAGATTTTTTGTCTATCTTCATGGTTGCTTAGTAGTCCATCTTTGGTGTTATGCACATTTTGGCTTCTAGCCATTATGTGGCTAATGTGCATTCAGGTCCCGTCTTCTTCTGTACAGGGCTTCAGCGAACTTTGAGAAGGCAATATATTCCTGTCTCCCATCCAGGAGGTGTTGTTCTCTATCTCTGGGCAAAAAAGTGATCCGAGTGATGAGTTGGCAGCAGAGGTCATCATAAAGCTGGCATTCATGCATGAGGTGGTGCCAGCTCTCCAGCTCTCCACAGCAGCAAGTAGGGTCATCTGTAATGCCCAGGGCTGTAAGTTTAGCCTTAAAGGCACCATGTCCTGTTAGCAGGAAGGTCGCGTGGAGTCCCGGCGTGAACCATGCTGGAGCCATTGGATAGAGTTTTCCAACGTTGGGGAAGAATCGTTTGGTGACTTCTCCCTTTGGGGAATTCTCCCATCTGGTTTGCCAGGTTTGCATGAGATGATTTGCAAGTCTCTTTTTCTCAGTCAAATGATTTGTGGTAGGATCTGCGTCGAAGCCGGCGAAGGTGCAGGCTCTTCCCTAGAGTTCATATAATACTCCACATTTAGCTACTTCGAGGTCTAAAGGTAGGGTTCCCGCCAGCACCTGCAGCGCGTGGGTGCTAACTGTTCAGCAGGCCCGGGTTATAGCGAGCAGCAATGGCTCTATGGATAGAGTCGAGGATTCTGCGATTTACAGCCATGGTGACTTTGGGGTACCAAGCTCCGGAAGCATAGGTAGCTATCGGCAGGAAGGCGGCTTTGTAAAACAGCTTGAGGGTCTTCTTTTTCAATCCCCAATCCCTTTTTGCGACTCTGGTAACAAGGGCTGTATATCCCCGTATCTTCTTATGGATGTATTTCAAGTGTGCCTGGAAGCAGAGAGTGGGGTCCAGTATTACTCCCAGGTATCTAAGTTCCTTGGACAGTCGTAATGTGATACCATCAATCTTAATCTGTGGGGGTCTCCTGTAATCTAGGGCACCCTTGAGGAGAATGGAGTCCGTTTTGGGTTGCTGAGATCCTAAGGAAGTGGATATTGGTCCATTCTTGTAGGATTTTAAGGGCATGATTTGCCTTTCTTTCCAGCTGGATTCTGCTGTTTCCCTCTATCATCAGGATGAGGTCGTCTGCAAAGGCTTGTGAAGACGCCTCTCCAAGATCGGTATTTAGGAATTCATCCAAAACGATGTTCCATAACGTAGGTCCTAAAACGGAGCCTTGTGGACAGCCTCTGTTGATTTTTCTGGTGAGTATTTTATATGGAGCATTCACCATGATGAGTCTACTGGAGAGGTAGCTTTGGATTACTCGATAGAGGTTGCCTGGCATCCCACTCCCCCGGAGCCGGGCCAGGATGCTCGGCCACCAAAGGGTGTCGAACGCCCCAGCAAAGTCGATAGAGATAGCCAGGAAATATTTGTTTTCTGTGGCAGCTGCATGTGCAAGGACGTTCTTCAGGGCATCTACAGTCGACGTTCCGGGTCTAAAGCTGTACTGGTTTGGGGACATTAGGTTTGCCTGTAGGTAGTGAGCCTGTATTCTGGTTAACAGGAGTCGTTCCAAGAGTTTACTGCAGACTGTTAGTCGGGCTATTGGTCTGTAGGAAGTTGGTTGGTCTGGTGGTTTTGTCGGGTTTTTAATTATGAGTTTAATATTTGCTTTTTTCCAGTCCTTCGGATAGGTTCCAGTTTGGAGACATAGATTGAAGAGGTTCAGTAGCATGTCAGGGGCTATCTCCACCACCTTCCTGATGATTTCGGGCTCCAAGAGGTCCGGACCCGGACATTTCTTACTTTTAATAAGGTGCGCAGCCGCTTGTAGTTCCTCTATTGTGAAATCCGGTTCCCTGTCTTCTGTTCGGTAGTCGTCATTCTCTGTGCACATCTTGATTTGTTGGGGTGTCTGTGGGTCTACATGAGGGTGGAAGGTTGCATCCAAAATATTGTTAACAGATGCCTCCCAAGAATTGGTAGCATCTCCCTGTGCCTTATTATTGGAGTGAACTGCTCTGCTAGGTGCTTGTTTGTGCAGGTGAGCTTCTTGTACCGGTAGTTGCGGATGTTATCAATTCCTGGGGTTCGCCAGTTGTGGGTGTTCCTGATCGACCATTTTACTTCTTCTTCTCGAATAACCCACTCTCTCTCCTCTCTTGTATGTCCGTCGTTTTCTTCTGTTCTACTTCTATCCATGGTGCTTTGCTCCAGATATTTCTACAGAACTCTTCGATCATCTTCTTCTTGGGTGGGCCGTTTCCTGCTTTCTCATCTTCACCCAGTTTTCTGTAGAAGGCTCTTTGGTCCTCATCGAAGATTCGGTTGTTTATTTTTCTCTGGGAGCTCTCTTTGTATCGGTGTAGTCTCTTGCTGAGTACGAGGAGGTTCTGCCTCAGTGTGTCCAAGTATTCTATTGTTCTCTGATTTCTGGTCTCATATTTGCTGTGGGCACTGTCTCTCACCTTTCCAATCAATTTCTTACTTCTATTACCCTGTTGGTACTGGGTCAACTGACCTATCTTGACTCTTAATTCTTCTGCTGAAGTCTTCTTTCCCAAGCTTGCGGTGCCTTCTGTTTCCGGTTCTTCTGCTCTGGTCTCTCGTTTCTTTTCCATTAATCCTAGTGGCTGCTATGGCAGCACAGTATTTGTATATGGCTGTGTGGATAGCTCTAGTGTTGCACCACTGTTGTCAAGGTAATGTGGCATTATTTGTCGATTGAGGTGGTCTGTTACTCTCCACAGGATTTTATTTGGTCTCTTCTTAGGCATCTTTTTTTTTTTTTTGGTAGTTGTTGGCGCATAGGCTTCTGTGGCCATAATGCACCTCCCAAGGTTTTTGCAGTACATTGATCCAAGCCCGAGGCGGGAATCGAACCCGCGACCTTTGGGTTGCCAGGCAGGCACTTTACCCACCCGGTATGTAATTGGTATGTAATTGTTAAGATTAATTGGTATGTAATTGTTTGTTAAGTAAACTAACTGGATACTAGCAGTATCTTGCTTTAGCAATATTATAATTTTGTAATATTCTTCATGTGGCTTTTACATTAATTCTCTAGCAAGAACAAAATAATTTGTGTTCGTCATAACATAACACTGTTCAAATACTAGAACAGGGAATTATATTAACTTAATAGTGTAATTAATATTTGACAATTAAATTAATAAGTCGCATTCTCTATTAAAACTGCATACTAAGAAAATAATACAATTGTCGGGGTATATTTATATATATATATATGAGGAAAGATATCTTATAAATGCATTAAAACGTATGCAGATGGTAAGTTCGGCTTTGAGTAATTTAATACAGTTTGTTCTTAAACAATAAGGGTTGACTTACCCGAAAATATTCTGCACCGCCTCGGAGGGGGGGGGGAATCTGTACCAGACATCAATATAGTTCTTTTCTCATCTTTTCCCTAGTAATTATTAATTTACCTCTTCTTCACACAATGACAAAAATCGGCCAAAACTCTCACTGCTCTCTTCTTCCTGTCATGTCTTGCGCAAAGTTAACTGTGTGTGTGTGTCTTATTTTTCCCCTTCTCAAATATATACATCTCTGCATCCCCTCAACTGACATTTCTCCTGACCTTTTACTGATCTCACGCGTCAACAATGTGGGGAAAAGCACTACACTTGTGACTGCCAACTCGTGGGATTTAACACCTATAAATGATATGTTATATTAATGTGTTTATTAGAGTTCTGATTACTCAAGACGTGCTGTGTCTTGTTCTCTAATTTTCACTCGTATAACAATCTACTCTGTTCTTAGGACCCTGCGTGATCGATGCTCCCGTTACACAGGAGAACAGGTGACGTCACTGTGGTGTCCTATTACGGCGACCGCACCCCTGGGGTGATTGAAAACGAAAGTAAAAGTTTGTAAGCTCCATCGAAATGACGCTATTTCTTTGTTGTACAGACCGTGAAAAAAAATATCAGGCACTATTAGGCAAAATTATTTCTTGAAAGTAAGTGAAAGGGCTGAAAAATGAAAATATTTTTCACATAATCCAGGAGGCAGAAATCCAAACTGCTGAAATTGGCGATCTTCCACAATAGAATGTCACTGGTTTGATAACATTTACACACAATTTGGATGCGTAATATTGAATAGATCTGGTAGATTCTCACCTCGGGGAGAAATCCTAGGTGCCGTCTGACACGAACATACTTCGGGAGATGTAGAACCATTCGGCCGTTGTCTGTTACATGTGAGAATGTGCAAACATTCACTTTAAAGTGACTTTCAGTGGTACAAAAAACAACCGCTTTACCGTGCTTGTGAAGGCGCACTTCTGATGTTTAGGTAGAATGCAGAGTGTAAGAGTGTGTTTAGTGTCAAACGGCACCAGGGATTTCCGCCATCTCCGTATACATTGTGGGTCTAAAACAGAACACTGTCAATGACAGAGGTTTAAAAGCATATGGAATTTGTATATGTGTAGTGTCATGTACCGTTGTTCCTCGGGTATTTTAGCTACTGGGCCCCTAATGGAACCCAATGTTGTCCACAAGCTGCCCTGTGGAGGCAGACCAGGTACCCAGTAGTTTAGATATAATTTACTCTGGCAGGTCCTGCCACCTAGTTTTCTGAGATTTCAGTGGCTAGGACCTTAAAAAATATATATAAAAGAATTATAACAATAAAAAATAATAAGAAATAAAAAAATAATAAAAAAAAATAATAAAAATAATAAATAATAAGAAAAAATAATAAAATAAAATAAAATAAAAATAATAAAATAAAATAAAAATAATTAAATAAAATAAAATAAAAATAATAAAATAAAATAAAAATAATTAAATAAAATAAAAATAATAAAATAAAAATAAAATAAAATAAAAATAATTAAATAAAATAAAAATAAAAATAATTAAATTAAATAAAAATAATTAAATAAAATAGAAATAAAAATAATTAAATTAAATAAAAATAATAAAATAAATTAAATAAAAATAAAATAAAAAATATAATTAAATTAATAAAATAAATTAAATAAAAATAAAATAAAAAATATAATTAAATTAATAAAAATAATAAAATAAAATAAAATATAAATAATTAAATAAAATAAAAAGGGGAAATGCTAGAATTGGTAGCCAAAAGTCGTATGTGAGGTTCAATTTTGACATGTGGGGCGTACTCTGGTGTATAAGTAGAATGGAGGAGGGGGACTGAAGACTAGGGGGAAAAGACAGAAGAATAGGGATGATAGAGAAGACGACCCCAGTGGCCAGTGGGGTCTGCCCAGCCCCACTAGAGGAAAGGAAGGATGGCAGGGTGGGGAGGAGATGAACAGTGTCCTCCCCGTGCTATGAAGGAGGGTATAAAGTGAATAGAGACAGGGAACTCAATTTAGATCGCCAATAAATTGCTTTGCAGCAGAGCTGCACTGTCAAGTCCAGTGGTATCCATCCAGCTCCACAGAGGTCTGACCTCTGTGGAGGTCATGAGACTCATATCCCGTCCATGCTGTCTTGAGTGTAGTCCTTGCAAGTGGTAGTCAGGTCCAGTGTTTGTCGCATTTTCGTCACTCTTGTCCAGGAAGTGCAGTTTACTGGACGGGTGGACTGTTGGTCATTCAGTAGTTGTGCTTCAGTCAGTCACATTTCATGATGACTTGTAGGAGAAGTAGAGATCACTCCAGGCTTTGTTGCATTCTGTGGTCAGCCAATTTGGAATCACATTCAGGGATGGGTATCTTTTAAACTCGTTTGCTCTGATTTTTGTGAGAGCATCATCCTATCCTACTGTGGTCAGATGCCTCCGTCCAGGCAACAAGCCATTTCTGCTTGGGTTTGTTGCACTGTAGTTTTTGTGGTAGCAGGTTGCTGTCTATTCAGGTGGGTTTGGTGGTTGTGGCAGGGTCAGTCTTCTTGTGAAGAGACTTTGGGCATATTTGGAGAATGCTTTGCTCTCTAGGATGTGGTGCTCTCTGTCTTTATGGATAAACTGTAGCTTGGTGATGAATAGACCCCGGAGGTCCTCACAGAGTCGGCAGCCATACATCAGGTGGTCCCAGGACTCCTGTGAACCACACGCATAAAATGATTGTTAGCTATTCCCAGTGTTACAGGAGTCTCGGGAAGAACCACAAAGGCTATTTTGGATACGTTGTTTGAACGTCCAACTTTTGTGGAATCCGTCCAACTTTGTTGCCATACAGATTGGAGGTAGTTTGACAGTCGTTTCTTTTATGCAGATCGATTCCCAGCTGGGTCCGTGATATGGTCCTTGTATGTTGTGCCCTTTCCTTGTCCGAGCTGGTACAGCATGCCTGTGCGTATCACCTCCAGTTCAAGAGGCAAAGCACCTGTGATCACCTGCAGCATGTGAGTGGTGATGGTGTTACAGGCCCGCATCATGGTAAGAAGAACTGGTGGGTGAATAATATTGAGTTTCTTGATATTTGTCGCCTTGTTAAACCACACACCTGAGGCGTATTTAGTTGCTGGAATGAAGACTGTTTTGTGCACCTGTTTACACTCCAGTTCCGACAGATGATACTTGCCCCTATTGCTGCATATTTCTTCACCTTTGCTTGGATGTAGTTCAGATGTGGTAGGAAAGGTAGTTTACTGTTGAGAATGATTCCCAGGTGCTTCAGTTCCATGACCAGTTTTATGGTTTTGTGTTAATTTTAATTTGTGCAGGCCTTGTGGGTGTTAGGTATCCTTTGAGGAGAATGGATTGGTCTTTGTTGGAGAAATTTGCAAGAGGGGCTTTCTGGTCCATTCCTGAAGGACGGATAGGACTCCATTTCCAGTTGTTTCCATCTGAGCTTCCACGATCAGGGTTAGGTCGTCCGCAAAAGCCAGCGCCCGGACGCCCCAAGGTTCATGGAGAAGAATTCATCCAATACATAGTTCCGAAGGAGCAGTCCAAGCACAGAGCCCTGCGAGCATCCTCTGTAGATCTGTCTTTCAACTCTAGAGTAATATGCCTGGATCACCACTCTTCTCTCGGTGAGATAACTATGCAGGTAGTTGTACAGGTTCGTGGGGTTTGAGCGCCTCAGTCGTGCAAGGACGCTCGGTCACCAGAGGGTGTCAAACGACCCCGAAAAATCGACTCGGACGATGAGGAGGTATTTTCTTTGCCAGTTTTCAGCTGTTATGTTGATTGATTCAAGTGCGTCAGTGATGGATTGGTCTCTATCCAAATTGGCTCTGTGCAGGAAGCTGTGTTGAATTGTAATATGCTTTTATCCTTTGACGTAGGAGCTGCTCAAAGACTTTGCTTAGTACAGAGAGAGAGAGAGAGAGAGAGAGAGAGAGAGAGAGAGAGAGAGAGAGAGAGAGAAAAGAGCGATTGGCGGTATGAATCAGGCATGTGTTGTTGCCTGATTGGGCTTTTCAGAATCAGTTTAATGTTGGCAGTTTTCCAGTCTGTGGGAAAAAGGGCACTTTGGGGCAAGCTCTGCCATATTTTTGACTATTTCAGGTTTGATCATATCAATTCCTGGAGATTTCTTGTTTTTTAGTTTGCCAACTGCGGATATTAGATCCAGATGCATGAAGGGTGTCTCTGTGAGGATGGTGGGATATGTGTTATTCTCCCAGAGATTTGCTCTTGCTCAGGGGAGTTTTGGCTGTATAGGGTTTTGAATATGGTGTTTAGGACGTTGTTAACTTATTCATTACAATTTTTCGTCATGCTTCCTTGGGGCGTCTTGGTAGAGGGCGTCACCTCACCTCTGGGCAGTTTGTTCATTGTGATTTTTAAACTATGACCCCAGTAGTCTGAGTTTCCGACCGTGGAGACCAGGTGCTCTCAGGACAGCTTTTTCCGCTGCCTGATCATTGCAGTGTAGGCATCCCTGGTTTCCCGGCATTGTTGCCTGAGGGCCATCACCTCTTGGGATACCAGGAATGCCTGGCTCTTTGGAATGCTTGTCTCTTTCGGTTGAGTTCTCTGCGCAGGGCATCCAGTTCCCTAGACCACCAGGGAACGGCCTTGGTCATGGGGATTTTCTCTTAATGGCCTGGTTTGCTGCGTCTACAATTGCGTTTGTGGCTGCACGCTAGTGGAGGTCAGGGGTTTGGGTCTGGTAGTGCTCAGTCGACAGTCTCTGTGAGTTTGTAATGATCGCTTACTCAAAAATAGATCTGCAGATCTACTCTTAATGTCATTGGTGCCAACGTGTACAAGAATATCAGCCTTTGTGCCCTTAAAAGATGATATATGCTTCACAACATCATCAACTTTTCCCTCTGGCAGACACACCCTGATCCTATTCCATATATCCTTTTTACACAATATAGTACCCGTCTCCTTGACAATAGAGCCACCAACAATAATTAGTTTCTTTTGGACCAGCGCCTTCAGAGAGAGTGATAGATTATGGGTGCTCGACGAGCTGGTGCCTTGATTTCCCAAACGCTTGAACTGGTGGGGTTCGACAGCTACCGTAGTTAAAGTGAACCAGGACTGGCGTCAAAATCGTCAAACAACGACCCGACGTCAAAATCGTCAAACAACGACCCGACGTCAAAACTGCAAAGGTCAGCGAAAGGTTGATGTTAGAGGTGAGCGCCGGGTCCGATGATTCGTATAGGCACAGTACTATTGAAGAGTTGACTACTCAATATAACAATCCGGATTTATATCTGGCATGACCATTCGTCGCACGCTCGCACGTATGGACTATACCAGCATACGTCCCCAACTGCATCCTCTTCTAACCAAGGTTCATCGGCGTAAAAGACTCGCCTGGTGCAAAGAGCATGTAAGTTGGACGTTAGAAGACTGGAAGAAGGTGTGCTGGTCGGATGAGTCACGGTACTTACGCCACACCGCGGATGGTCGTGTACGGACTTGGCATCAACAACACGAGTCTCTTTAGTAGTAGAGACATATGATGCAAGAAAGCAAGCTTATTCAGCATCAGCCAAAAAAAAAAAACAACCACTACTCCCATTTCACCCCTCCGTTCGTTCGAAATACCTGTCCAGCTGAGCCTTAAATTTGTTTAGGCTATCAACTTCAACAACAAGCGATGGGAGTCTATTCCACAAACCAAATGCCCGCTGGTTAAAGGCAAATTTCCGCACATCTATCCGACATCCGTCCTTCCTCAATTTGAATTTATGCCCTCTCAGGTGATTATTCTGAGCAAGAGGAAGAATCCCATCAGCATTGAGCATGCTCAAGCCATTCAAAGCCTTATACACCTCTATCAGATCACATCGCCGATGCCTAGTCTCCAGGCTCTGTAATTTTCAAAACTTTAGCCTTTCTTTGTAAGAGCAACCCTTTGTTCCATTCACTAATCTTGTTGCCCTTCTCTGTACTCGTTCCAGCAGCTCTACATCCTTCTTGAAATGAGGCCTCCAGACCTGTATACAGTACTCAAGGTGTGGCCTGACCAATGCCTTATACAAGGGAATAATCACATCCCTGTCCGGAGCAATATGGCCTTAGTTGCTAATGCTCCTAAAAACCAAAACAACAACAACATCCCTGTCCCTGCTAGAAATATTCCTGTATATCATTGACAAGACACCATGAGCTACTCTTGCAGCTCGTCTGCACTGCTCAGAGAACTTCATATCTGCCTGCACAATTACCCCAGGTGCTTTTCATTCTCTACCACTGTCAGCGTAGTACCACAGAGTTTATACGTTGATCTGGGGTTACTGTTTCCCATATGTAGTACTTTACATTTGTCAATGTTAAACTTCATTTGCCACCTCTCAGCCCATCTGCTCAACCTTTCCAGATCCTGTTGCAGCAGCATAGTATCAGTAGTGTCCTTAACAACCCTGCCAACCTTGGTATCGTCTGCAAACTTGGACATTAAGCCTAATACACCATCATCAGTATCATTTATAAATACAGAAAACAACAATGGACCCAACACTGAACCCTGAGGAACTCCACTAATAACATTAGTCCACTTTGAGCAGTGTCCATTGATTACCACTCTCTGTCTTCTGCCACTCAACCATCCCTTTATCCACTCAACCATCTCTTAGCATTTTAGCATTAGCATTAGTAGAGGCATTTGATGCAAGAAAGCAAGCTTATGCAGCATCAGCCAAAAAAAAAAAAAAAAAAAAAAAACACTTCCACTTCACCCCTCTGTTCGTTCAAAATACCTGTCCAGCTGAGCCTTAAACTTATTTAGGCTATCAACCTCCACCACAAGGGATGGAAGTCTGTTCCACCAACCAACCACCCGCTGGCTAAAGGCAAATTTCCGCACGTCTATCCTACATCTGTCTTTCCTCAATTTGAATTTATGCCCTCTCAGGTGATTATTCTGAGCTAGAGGAAGAATCCCATCCGCATTGAGCATGCTTAAACCATTCAAGGCTTTATACACCTCTATCAGATCACCTCGCTGGTGCCTAGTCTCCAGACACTGTAATTTGCAAAACTTAAGCCTTTCTTCGTAAGAGCACCCCTTTGTTCCATTCACTAATCTTGTTGCCCTTCTCTGTACTCGTTCCAGCAGCTCTACATCCTTCTTGAAATGAGGCCTCCAGACCTGTATACAGTACTCTAGGTGTGGCCTGACCATCGCCTTATACAATGGAATAATCACCTCCTTATCCCTGCTGGAAAAATTCCTGTATATCATTGACAATACTCCATGAGCTACTCTTGCAGCCCGTCTGCACTGCTCAGAGAACTTCATATCTGCCTGCACAACCACCCCCAAGTCCCTTTCATTCTCTACCACTGTCAGTGTTGTACCATAGATTTGATACGTTGCTCTGGGGTTGCTGTTTCCCATGTGTAGTACTTTACATTTGTCAATGTTAAACTTCATTTGCCACCTCTCAGCCCATCTGCTCAACCTTTCCAGATCCTGTTGCAGAAGCATAGTGTCAGTAGTGTCCTTGACAACCCTGCCAACCTTTGTATCGTCTGCAAACTTGGACATTAATCCCGATATACCATCATCAATATCATTTATAAATACAGAAAACAATAATGGACCCAACACTGAGCCCTGAGGGACTCCACTAATAACATCATTCCACGATGAGCAGTGTCCATTGATTACCACTCTTTGTCTTCTCCCCCTCAACCACCCCTTTATCCATAGCAGCAATTTGCCTCCAATGTCACACTGCTCCAATTTGTGTAGCAGTCTTGCATGTGCAACAGTATCAAAAGCCTTTCTAAGATCCAAGTATATAATATCAAAGTTATTCGCTGCATCCAGTTCTTTTGTGACTGCATCATAGTATCCAATCAAGTTGGTCAGGCAAGACTTCCCCTTAACAAAACCATGCTGTGTCTGAGCTATAACTGAAGTCTTGTCTAAATGATCCTGCAGTGCGTCTTTAACCAGTGCCTCCATTAATTTTCCTGGAACAGAAGTCAAGCTCACAGGTCTATAATTACTTGTGTCAGCCTTTGATCCTCCTTTGTGAATTGGGGTCACATTTGTACATTTCCAGTCTATGGGTACCTCCCCTGAGTCCAAGGAAGCTCTCATAATTATGGCTAAGGGTTTGCTTACTTCCTTTGCTGCCTCCTTTAATATAACTGGATAGATCCCATCCACCCAGGGTGCCTTTCTTGTGTTTATCTTCAACAGTTTCTCCTCCACTTTACTCCCAGTTATTTCAAGATTCTGTAACTTACTGCTAGAGTTGAATACACCTCTGGCATTCCCCTCGCTGAATAACTCCTCATGTGTGAATGTCGATGCAAAATATTCATTTAGTTTGTTAGCCACCTGAGCAGGATCATCAACACTTGACACATCAGTATCAAGTGGACCAATCTGATTCATCCCTTTCCTTCTAGAGTTTACATAAGTAAAGAACTCTTTGCTGTTTTTCTTTGCATCCCTTGCCAAGGATTTCTCGTAATCTGCCTTCGCCTGCCTAACCTCCTTTGTAACGTGGTTGCATATCAACTTGTATCTATCATAGGCTTCTGTGTCATGTGTTAATTTGTAAGTATCCCATGCATTTTTCTTCTCTGCCATATGCCTCATTAGTTCATCTGACATCCATTTTGGCCTAAACCTTGAACAATATTTCTTAGTTGGTATGTAAAGCCTAGTAGCTTCCAAGATAAGTTCTTTGAATGCTTCCCATTTTGAATTTGCTGTTGGTAACATCATCAGTTGGTCCCACTGTATAGAATTTAAATACTGTCTCAGTCCATCGTAGTCGCCTTTACGGAAGCAATAACCCTTCCCTTTACCCCTAATGGTAGTTACCTCTTTGAGTAAATCCCACTTCAGCACACTGTGATCACTGCCACCTAGTGGTTCATTTATCTGCAGATTCTTAATGCATGAAGAATCACTGCTGATAATCAAATCAAGAGTATTACTCCCTCTAGTTGCCTCCCGAACATGCTGATGTAGAAAACAATCATCCAATAAATCCACAAAAGCCCTGCTGGTGTGTGAGTATCCAGCCTCCAAATTCCAGTCAATATCTGGGAAATTAAAATCTCCCATTATAAGACACTCTGATTTACTGGCCCACTCTATTTCCCTGTACAGTTCCTTATTATACTCATCAGAGTCATTAGGCCTATAGCACACTCCTACTCTCAATTTTGATCTCCCAATGTTTATGTCACACCAAACTGACTCCACACTGCACTGTCCAGCGATGTCGAGTGGCTTCACTTCCTTGGTTTTTATGTGTTTCTTAACTAATAGCATAACCCCTCCCCCCTTCCTGTCCTGTCTATCCTTTCTGTAGACGTTGTACTCCCCAAATTGCAGTTCCGCATCCCTTATATCTGTGTGACACCACGTCTCTGATATCCCAACAATATCTGCCTTCGATGTTTTGAGCAATACCTCAAATTCATCAAATTTATTTACTAAACTAGCATTGGTGTACACGCAAGTATACCTGCACCTGTTTCTATTCTTAGCTACCCTAACACAACCCATGTGTTTACTTGTACCACAATGGCTCCCAGCAGTCTCTGAAATACCATGCATCTTGTTTTTCAGGCTTCTGCTCATTCTAATAGAAGCAGTGCAAGAATCTCTTTCACCTCTGCCAGTGGCTACTGTCAATCTATTGGTCTTTGTCTCCCCCCAAGCTAGCAGTTTTCCGACCCACCTAACACTGCCTCGATAGCATCAGCAAATATTCTTGCACCCTTTCTATTTAAGTGTATCCCATCCCTGTAGAAGCAATCCCTCCTGTTAACAAGTACAGTCCAGGCTGAAAAAAATTCTACCCCTTGAGCCTTGCACAATCTTTCCAGGGCCGAATTGATCGACAAGGCTCTCATCATATACTCCCTCCTATCGTGTCTGGGCAGAATTGCAGACACTTTCAAATTCAACCCTAATTCTCGGCTTTTGTTCAACAGTGACCTGTACTTGTTAAGTAATTCTGCCGGTCTCCTACTCTTAATATTATTAGTGCCAACGTGTACAACTATATCACCTTTTGTGCCCTTAAAAGATGATATTCGCTCTACAACGTCATCAACCTTTGCGCCTGGCAGACACTGAACCCTGAGGAACTCCACTAATAACATTAGTCCACTTTGAGCTGTGTCCATTGATTACCACTCTCTGTCTTCTGCCACTCAACCATCTCTTGATCCATCATGCATGGTATCAAAAGTGCAGGCAGGTTGTATGGTGTGGGGAATGTTTCCTAATATCTGTGTGACATCACGTCTCTGATATCCCAATAATATCCGCCTTTGATGTCTTGACTAACACTTGAAATTCATAAAATTTATCACTGTATTAGTGGTCTCCGCTATTGTCAACTGCTTGCTGACTGTGTACATCTTTGTTATGTTACGCTATGTTACACTTTTTTGCCGAATGGCGATGGTGTCTTAAAAGATGACAATGTGCCGAGTCATTGGGCACTTGTTGTGCAAGAATGGTTTGAGGACACAGTCTGACTTCCAGCATATCGATTGGTCTCTGAACTCCGCCGATATCAATCCCATAGAACACTTCTGGGACTCTATGGAAAGGCATATCAGGCGTCTGTATACACCAATCACCTCCATACCTGCATTGCTGAAAGCAATGCAGGTATGGAGGTGATTGGGGTATATCTGCTTGGTTGGCCATACCTCCCGAACGCTTCTGACATTTTGTTGAATCAATGCCACGTCGGTTAGCTGCTGTACTGATGGTAAAAAGAGGACCTACCAAGTATTAGGTCGTTATAATTCAGTGATCAATCAGTGTATAATTACTACACTTTGTACAGGAAATGTACAAATTCAAATTATTATATTAGGGCCACCAGTAATCTCTTACATATATCCATATATGTATTATGACGCATGTGTTCACTGGTCGATTTGCCTGTTTTTCTGGACGAAAAAAACCCAGTTTCTGGGGGAAAACCTTGCTATCTAAGCCTGAGACCGACTAACTCAGCCACGGAGTGAAAAAAGCCCACTACAGTTCCTCGCGTCATCGACGGAATTCGAACTCGGGTTTTTTCCACCCGGTGTGTGGAGGACGGTGGCGATACCACTGTGCTTATACGCGCAGATAGTGTACAATATAAGTACAATATAAGTGCTCAAATTGAGTCTTCAGACCAAAAGAGCAGATGTATGATAAGACTTTAGTATAAAAGTATAAGAGAACAAAGCGAGCCATTAGGCAAATGCCTAATGTTCTGAGTTGAACTTTGTTCTTTGTTCTGAGTTCTTTGTTCAAGATAGGCTGAGTTGGTTTACTTCGCTATACCCTATAAATTAACATAATTAGCAATAAAATAATAAACATATAAAATAAAATAAAATAAAATAATGATTATGAGGCTAATTATTGATAACAGGATTTTCATCTTGGATTCATATTGCATTCAATAGATACCATTCCATATATCCAATCAATAATTAGCAAGCTGTCTGTTTCTGTTTGTTATCTGCCTGTTTAACTAAGTCTAAATTATAAAAATTATAGACATATCTACAATCTATATTTAAATTTAAATTTAACAGCAAACATGGAAAAAACAGCTAACCACACACACACACACACACACACACACATATATATATATATATATATATATATATATATATTTTTTTTTTTTTTTTTTTTTTTTTCGTGTAAATTATAATTAAGCTCTGTTAGTAACAAAATAGTAAAATATCTGACTATTTTATGGCCCCACAGAGAAATAAGATTTGTTACTACTCTGTGTGGGGCTGGCTTCCCCAGTGTGTTTTCCGTAGTTTTTCGTCTGGTCACGTGTGTGAAAGGTGTCGCTTGTAATAAATGTCAGCGGTGATTCAAATTTTTTATTTTAAAAAAAAATTGTCGTGCCATATGGTTTTTATTATAATCATCATATGTATTCAAATTTTTATTTTTTATAAGTTTTAGTTTGTCAATTTCATCGAAATGGAAATACTTATAAATTCACTGCACGAGTTGTGATAATATTATTGGTTTGGTTATTCAAAATGGGTCAAAGACATCTTTGGAACTTTGACATGGTTGTCGTGGGCCATTGAAAATTGCCATGTTAATTTTTCTTTTTTTTCTCCCGCTCTGGACTCACTTTTAAAAAACTACCAAGATTGGGTATATGCTGTGTAACCCCATTTTAAAATATTAAAATCACCACAGATATTTTCTTCAAAACAAAGCATTATCAAACTATTGCTAAACAGACTTTTCCAGAAATTGGAAGCCTATACCATTTTAGTTGCCCCCCCCCCCCTTTTTTTTTTCAAAAAAAAAAAAAAAAAAGAAAAAGAAAGAGGAAGATCTTTGGGCTACTTGGATCAACTGGCTAATCTTTCATCTTTCAAAATTAATTGTGCATTTTCCAGGTGAGTATTAAGGTTTCAAGTGCAAGTTGTTCAGCGGAAGTTGATACCCATACCCTAACCGATTACTTTTTAAAGTCAAAGCTTCACATTTTGTTAGTAGCCAGATTTTTTTTTTTTTTTTTTTTGTTTTTTTGAAATTTGGTTTGCCTTCCTTGGACTTTAGGTCGTTATGGTGCAATAAAATCTCTTTTGCAGTTGGTAAGCCTTGCAGTATTGGAATTAATGCATCCAGGACTTTTTGTAGGGGAAGGGGGTACTGAGGACTAGTGCTACTGCTCTGACATAGAGAAAATGAATCACTGTTTTTGTTTTGTTCAAGTCTCTTTGGGATGTCTTATTGAGTTTATATAACCATTTCTATAGGTTCCCCCCCACTTCAGCAGGAATTCTATTCCCCTTCCACATTTTGAGAGGAGCATTAGTAGAGTTACGTGATGCAAGAAAGCAATCTTTACAGCAGCAGCCAAAAAAAAAAAAAAAAAACTTCCCATTTCACTCATCCATTTGCTCCAAAAGTTCGTCCAGTTCTTCCATGAATTTATAAAGCTCTCAACTTCCACAATGACAGATGGAAGTTTGTTCCAGCAGTCAACCATTCGCTGGCTAAAGGCAAATTTCCACACGTCTATTCTACAACTCTTTCCTTGATTTGAATTTATGCCCACTCAGGTTTGTAATCTGAGCAAGAGGAAGAATCCCATCAGCATTGAGCTTGCTCAAACCATTCAAGACTTTATATATCTCAGTTGGATCACCTCGCAGGTGCCTACTCTCCAGACACTGCAATTTGCAGAACTTAAGCCTTTCTTGATAAGAGGAACATTTGTTTCCCTCATTAATCTTGTTGCCTTTCTCTTTACTCATTCCAGCAGCTCTAAAACTGCAGCCATTATCAACTCACTGCAGGATAGAAGCCTCCTCAACAATTCATGCTAAGCAGCTCTACAGTCTTCCTAAAATGAGGCCTCTCCAGACCTGTATGCAGTACTCAAGGTATGGCCTGACTATTGTCTTATACAAACAGATAATCACCTCCTTATGCCTGTTAGCAAAATTCTTGTATATCGTTGACAAAACCCCGTGAGATGCTCTGGCAGCCTGTCTGCACTGTCAGAAAATTTCATGTCTGACTGCACAATTAGCCCCAGGTCTTTTTTCATTCTGCACTGCTCTGAGTATAGTAATGCAAAATGAATTACTGCTACCCATATGCAGTACTTTGCATTTATCAATGTTGAACTTCAGTTGCCACCTCTCAGCCCATCTGCCGAAATTTTCTAGATCCTGTTGCAGTAGCAAATAGCATGCTGTCATTACAGTCATTAACAACCCTGCCAACCTTCATATTGTCTGCAAACTTGGACGTTAAGCTTGATATACCTTCATCAATATCATTGATAAATATAGAAAACAACAATGGGCTCAATACCGAACCCTTGGGGAACTTCACTAATAACAGTCCACAATGAGGAGTGGCCATTGATTACCATTCTGTCCTTTTCCACTTAACCATCCCTTTATCCATAGCAGCAGCTTGCCATTAATGCCATACTGCTTCAATTTGTACAGCAGTCCATCATGTGCAACAGGTATCAAAAGCTTACCTGAAATCCATATATATGAATTTCAGGAAAGAAATCCATATACTGAATTCCAAATTATTTTTGGCCTCCAGTTCCTTTGTGACCATATCATAGTATCCAAGCAAATGTCAGACAAGACTTACCTTCAAAAAACCCATGCTGTGTCTGAACTATAACTGCAGTCTTGTCTAGATTATTCTGCCATGCTTCTTTAACCAGTGACCCCATTATTTTCCCCCGAACAGAAGTTAAACTAACAGGTCTGTAATTACACATGTCACCCTTAGAATCCCCTTTTGTGAATAGAGGATACATTCCCACATCTCCGGTCTGTGGGGACCTCCCATGAATGCAAGGATGCTCTTATGATTATGTTTGCTTACATCCCTTGCTGCCTCCCTCAATACAACTGGATACATCCCATTCACCCCAGGTGCCTTTCTTATGTTCAATAACACCTCCATTTTGCTCTCAGTTATTACAAAATCCTTTAGCTCCCTATTAAGGTTTGATAAACCTTTGACATTCCTATCCATAAATAACTCCTCATGTGTGAATGGAGATGCAAAAGATTCAGTCAATTTGTCAGCCACCTGAGCAGGATCATCAACAGTCAAACCATTGATATCAAGTGGACCAATCTAATTCATCCATTTCCTTCTAGAGTTTACATAAATAAAGAAGTCTACTGTTTTTCTTTGCATCCTTTGCCAATGATTTCTTGTTTCTGCCTTCACATGCCTAAGCTCCTTTGTGATGATTACAGATTAGCTTATATCTACCTAAGACTTCGGCGTTGCCTGATAAAATTTCTATGCATCTCATTTATTTTTCTTCTCTGCTACGAGTCTCATCAGTTCATCTGACATCCATACCCCAGGGGCTCACATCTGGTGAGTATGGACTTGGCACACCCAGGTTCCTGAGCTGGATATCATCATTCTTCTCTTTCTTGGTGATTCCCTTTTACTTCTCTCTCTCTCTCTGGGTAACTTGGTAATTTTTTTTTAGCTGGTGCAGCATAAGCCTCAGGCTTCCTTGCACTATATGACTAGTAGTAATAATAATAATAATTGGGTATTTCTTAGTTGGTATGAAAAACCAACTAAGATAATTTGGACAGATGGGCTAAGAAGTGGCAACTGAAGTTTAACCTTGACAAATGCAAAGTACTGCATATGTGTAGAAGTAACCCCAGAGAAACATACCAACTGTGTGGTACTACGCTTACGGTGGTAGAAAATGAAAAAGACCTGGGAGTAATTGTGCAGTCAGATATGAAGTTTTCTAAGCAATGCAGACAGGCTGCCAGGGTGGGTCATGTGGTTTTTGTCAATGATATATAGGAATTTTGCTAGCAGGGCAATGGTCAGGCCACGCCTTGAGTACTGCGTACAGGTGGAGGCCTCATTTTAGGAAGGATGTAGATTTACTTGAGCATGTACAGAGAAGGGCAACAAGATTGGTGAGGGGAATGAAGGGATCCTCTTACCAAGAGAGGCTTAAGTTCTGCAAATTGCAGTGGCTGGAGACTAGGCACCTGTGCGGTGATCTGATTGAGGTGTATAAGGCCTTGAATGGGTTGAGCACGCTGAATTCTGATGGGATCCTTCCACTTGTTCAGATTACGAACCTAAGGGGGCATAAATTCAAATTAAGAAAAGACAGATGTAGAATAAATGTGTGGAAATTTGCCTTTAGCCAGCGGGTGGTTAATTACTGGAACAAACTTCCATCTGTCATTGTGGAAGTTGATAGGTTGAATAAATTTAAGGAGGATCTGGACAGGCATTTGGAGGGAATGGTGTGTTTTTTTTTTTTTTTTTTTTTGGCTGATGCTGCATAAGCTCATACACTTGCTTTCTTGCATCACATGCTACTACTACTACTACTACCAAGTAGCTTCCAAGATTAATTCCTTGAATGTTTGCTCTTGGTAATGTCATCAGTTGGGCCCCCTGTATAGCATTTAAAAACCGTTTGAGACCATTGTAGTCTTCTTTACGAAAGCAAAAACACTTCCCTTTACCCCTGATGGTAGTTACATCTTTAAGTAAATTCCACATTAATACATTGTGATCACTGCCACCTAGTTCCTTTATCTGTAATGTTTTAATGCAAGAATAATTACTGCTAATAATCAGATCAAGAGTATTACTCCCTCTGTTTGCCTCTCGAACATGCTGCTGTAAAAATAGTAATCAAATGAATCAGCAGAAGTCTTGCTAGTGTGTCCATCCCACAAGTTCCAGTCAATATCTGGAAAGTTAAGTTCTCCCGTTATAAGATTTTTTTGATTTTTTTTATTATTAGTCCAAATACAGCCTGAGCCTTACAGAGGAGGAAAATAACTAATAATTATACAGATACATTTACAAACAATAAATAAATAGAATATAATCATATATTACAAGAATAGATTTGCAATTAGAAAAACAACGTAATGCTGAGAATAAGTGTTTTTGTTTGATCATAATTTAAAAAATAACTATGAATGATTAGCATTTATTATTATTTGTTAATATATTGATTTATTTTATTTTTTTATTTTTTATTTATTTTTTTTTATTTTATTTATTTATTTTTTTCCTCATTCAAGAAGGAAATCCACATTAGATACCTACATTTTGATTTCATGAGTTATGAGAGAGACCAGGATATGAGTTAGGGATTACTTTTTCAGTTTTCGAAAATAAAACCTTGATGCATCCTATTTATAATATTGATACCTTCAGATAGAATATCTATATTAGATTCATTTAGTAGTCTCGCTGTTCTATTGAAGTAGTTAAATTTTAAATGATCAGTTCTGAATGGCTGTAATGCAAGCAGGTCATGTTTTCCCAAAGCTCTTGGATGGCAGCTAAAGTTGTTCAGGCAGCGTAGCTCTCTGGGGCATCCAACTTTCCAGTCATGAGAAGTATAAGGAACTTGCAATCAGCCACAGCCCTTCTTTGAAAGAGGTACCATCTTGAAGTGAGTGCACAGTTCATAATATGACTTTGCATCAATATGGAACCTAGACTTGTACACTAAAAACCTAATAATGGATTTCCGAATATGTTCCAGTTGTTTGATGAGTATTTTGTATGAGGATTCCAAATCTCTGAAGCAGAGGGTTGATAATCATTGTACATTGTATTCAAGTATCGGGTTGATAATCATTGTACCTGCAGTTTTTATAAGTTGTATGTTGGAAAAATTTAAACATACTCTTTTAAGTAATCCAAGAGACTTGGAGGCTTTTACATTAGTCTTATTGATGGGTATATTAAAGGTTCCCTTGGAAGAAAACCATACTCCCAAGTCCGAAACCTCTTGTACCCTTTTTATTATCTGATTATCAATTTTGTAGGGATATTTAATTTTATGCTTTTTTTTTTTTTTTATAGTCTGCAATAGCAAAATTGCAGCATTTGTCCAAGTTCACTGTTAGTCCATTATTTGCAACTCATAATGCAATAGTGGCTAATCTCTCTTCCAATCCCCCCCCCCTTGGATAGGAAAAGTCGAGGAATTGTTTCCTTCATATTGGACTCTACTTTTTCTGTTATAGAAAAAGTCTACCATTAGTGAGAAGGTATTACTTAATATTCCAAAGTGATTAAATTTAAGACAGAGTAAATTGTGTAAGACTGAATTAAAGGCTTTTTGCAAGTCTAGATATATGATATCTGTTTTGTTGTTATTGTCAAGTGCATATTTAATATTATGCTCTAAGGATAGTAAGTTGGTCACTGGTGATCTGCCCATAAGGAAGCCATGATGAATGTGGCTGAATTTTTTCTTAACAAAACCACATAACTGAGTACTGTATATTTAGTATTTTCAATAATCTTTCTTAATGGATTTGCTTTGTGCATGGGTCTAAAGGAGACTGGGTTATCTTTTGCACCCTTTTTAAATAATGGAGTAATAGTGGTGTTCTTTGAATTTGATGGAAATAATCTCTTTTGAAGATAGCAATCAGCCACAGCTATCTTGGATGTCTACTCAACAAGTGGACATCAGAATGCAGGACCACAAAACAGTGTTTCTAAAAGGCCATGGGAATATATCCCAGTGTTTTTTGTCATCGTTTAATTTAAACTTATTAAGGGTATTCAAAAGTATATTAGGATTAACTTCAAAGTGTGTCAAAATATCACTGTAACATATGGAGGAGTTGTTGTCCAACTTACTATTATGATCATGTTTTTTAGTATATAGGTCACAGTAATATTTAGCAAAGTATTCTAAGTTGATAGCTTCCATTTTATTAGCATGGTTATGGTTTTTATTTCCCATCTTTCAGTTCTTCCAGAAGGATCTCGTATCATGACAGTTCAGCACTGCATTTTGTAGATTGGATAAATAATTCTGGTAAGCCAGATTGATACTGTGTTGATCTGTCTTCTAAAGTTGGAGAACTGGATATAAAAGTCTTGTTTCTGCGTATTTTTTTTTTCAAATGAACATTTTTTTTTTTTTTTTTTTTTTTCTAAGTAATTGAATTATTCTTTTAGAGAACCACATAGGAAATTTATTAGTGTTTGACTTTGAGAGGCTAATGAGTATATTATTTTTGATAATCGAATATAGTTAGTCATAAAGTGCATCCAAGATCAAATTAGGATCTTCAAGATTAAAGAAAGTTTGCTAGTTAGTGTTTGTAATTTCTTTTCTCAGTTTATCCCATGGGGCATTCCGAAAGTTATAGAAGCATTGCTTGACTTCATTTTTGATTTGTTTAGTTTTGAGGTCAAATTCAAGCTTTACTGCTTGATGATCAGAGAAGAAGTAATTGGTGACATAATATATATCTCAAAATTTGGGAATACTAAGTCAAGGAGTTTATCTTTTCTGGTTGCTATTTTGCATTTTTATTTTAAATTCAGCCTCAAGAACATGTCTTTCAGAAACTGCAATAAGTAGGTATTTTTGGTATTAGAGTCTTCCTTTTCATATTGAATGTTAAAGTCACCCATGACTATTGTCCTAACATCTCTCCTGGAGGAAACAAGTATGGATTCTAGTCCCTGCTGAAGTTTTTTTTGATATGGTTTTTTTTTACTGGGGCTGGTAGATAAATTGCTACCAGTTGCACTATTTTGTTACCACTTTTAGCTTAGATGTGGATACCTTCAATATCAGCTAAGGGGATGATATCTGAGATGACTATTTCTTGGTGGAGTATAATCATTACTCCCTTTTTTATTTACCCTATCTTTTCTGATGCTTTGAAAATTTGGAGGACAAACTTCAGAGTCTAAGATGTTAGGAGTAAGCCAGGTCTCTGTAAGGATCCAAATATCAAAATCAGATTGGCTTACCTGTATTTTAAGTTTATTGAGATTTTCAACGATACCCCTACAGTTTTGGAAGTATGTATATGTTAATGAAGATTCCTTTCTCTTTGTATCTGCCATATGTATTTTTTTTTTCAATTAATTACTATTTAGTCTGGTTATTATTAGCTATTGCAAGACCATTTTATTTTATTTATTTATTTTTTTATGTAAACCCCAAACACAAGAGGTATTAGAACCTATAGTACTTAGTACAGTGCTTGGGTTGGAGATTGAGAAGACGAAAGAAGATATTTGTTGACATTGGACTTGAACTTCTGTAGACTGCAATTTTCAGGAAATACGTATGAAGGAAGGTTGTTCCAGAAAACGCAGTTGAATGAATAAACGAGGAAGATGAAAAGTTGGTTCTGTGAGTTTGAAGTTGGACAGTAAACGGATGTTAGCTGGTGGCAGCACATGTTCAGACTGTTTTGAAAGAGAGAGCGGGAATTATAGAAGCCAATTCAGAAGAATGGTGCTCATGGAAATATCTGTAGAAGAGGCATGCAGCAGAAACAGTACGTCTATGAGAGAGCAAGTGGAGAGACTCTGTTAGAGATGAACCAAACTGTCCTCTTCTGAATGGAATCAAGAAGCCTGAAAGAGGTTTTGGGGACACCACCCAAAATGTGAGAACAATATTCCACGGTAGGGCAGATTTGCGATTTATACAGAGTGAGCAGCTGTTTGGAAGAAAAGAAACGGCGAGAGCGAAAGAGAAAACCAAGTTTTTTAGATGCAGAGGAAGCAATATTTGTAATCCTGATATATCTCTTTTGGGGATTACCCAAAAGAGATATATCATTTTGCCTAGACATTGGAGTGTCACCAAAGATAAGCATAGGAGCAGAAGAATCCTTTTTGCGAGATATAAGACAAAACTGAGTTTTAGAAGGATTGAAATCAACTAAATTGTCTTTGCCCCACTGGAGAATTACCTGGAGATTGGCATTTAAGGAATTGGTAGTAGATTTTCGAGAAGTTGAAGCTGATTGAGCAGGACAAGGTTTCTCAAAATGGAAAGTGGAATGCAATGTACTATCATCAGCAAAACTATGGATAGGATTTCCAGTCAATGGAAGAAGGTCATTAATATACAAGAGGAAAAGAGTGGGGGGAAAAACTGAACCTTGAGAGACACCGGCATTAGTGGAGAAGTTAGAACACGGAGAGCCATCTACCATCACCCGAAGTGAACGATCAGAGAGAAAACTGGATAACCAATTACAAAAAACAGTTGGCAAACCATAAGATGGAAGCTTGTTTAGAAGACCTTTATGCCAAATACGATCGAAAGCCATTGAGATGTCAAGAGCAACTGCTTGTGTTTCACTGAACTTTTCCATTGATTAGTCCATAAATGGGTAACATAAGCCAGAATATCACCAGTGGATCGACACTGACGGAATCCATACTGGCGATCGTTGATCAGACGGAAGGTTTCTAGATAGTTTAAGAGTTGGCGGTTAATTGATTTCTCCATTACTTTAGAAAGAGTAGAAGTAATTGCAATGGGATGATAATTGGATGGGAGGGATTTGTCATCCTTTTTAGGAACTGGCTGGATATGAGCAAGTTTCCAAGCAGAAGGAAAAACAGCTTTGGAATAGGAAAGTGAAAAAAAGCCATAAAAGAATAGGAGTAAGTTCAGGAGCACAGGTTTTGAGAACAAGTGGAGAAATACCATCGGGACCTGGAGCTTTCTTAGCATCAACATTTGTCAAAATCCTTCTGACATCCTTTTGATGGAAGACCACAGGAGGCATTGAATGGAGCGTGTTGGGAATGGTGGGAGGTGTTTTACCAAGATCATTAATACATGAGCTGGAAGTAAAATGGGATGCTAGCAGGTCAGCTTTATCCTTGGCTGAAGTGACAACAGAACCATCTGGTTTGGGCAGAGGTGGGAGCAGAGATGGGCAAAAGTTGCGGCCAATAGCTTTGGCAAGAGACCAGAATGCTCGGCTACCATTAGGGCAAGAAACAAGTTTTCTACTCTTAGCCTGTTCAAACTCTAGTTTGGACTGATTAATAACTGTTTTACTGTTGTTGCGAGCTTTGGTGTAGGCAGAAAATGAAACTGAAGAATTAGAAACAAGCCAATTACAATATGCAACATTCTTCTCTTGAACAGTCTTAGCACATTTATTGGAAAATCAAGGTTTAGATAAAGGACGAGATTTTAAATTGGAGTGTGGGATAAAGGATTCCATTCCTGCAAGAATAATTTCACTGACACGAACTGAGCAAACGTTGAAATCAGAAGTTTTGAAACAGTAATCCGGCCAAGAAAAAGAAGAAAATAAATCTCACAGACCATCCCATTTCGGATTCTTGTAATGCCAAACAACACAAGGTTGGGAATAGCCATGAGATAAAGGTTCCATTGGAGAAGAGACAATCACCAAGTTGTGATCTGAAGTGCCTAAAGGACCTCTCACTTAGACTGTGTACTTAGAAGGGTTGTTTGTGAGAAAAAGATAAAGTGTATTGGCTGTATGATTAGGATCGTCCGGTATTCTTGTAGGTAAATGAACAATCTGTGCAAGATCATTAGTAATTGCAAAAGCCTCAGCATCTCGGTACCTGCTGGGTCGGTGTGACTAGAAAACGGAAGCCAGTTGGAGTTGTGAACATTAAAATCACCAAGGAAAATTACCTCACTGTTAGGAAAGTTGGACTGGAGAAAGTCAAGTTGCAAAGAGAGGAAGTCAAAGAGCTCCAAGTGATTAGTGGAGTTGGGAGAACGGTAGAGACAACAGATGAATTTGACACAGTGAGGTAGAGAGATTTTAAGCCAGAGAAGATCAAAGAGAGGAGATTCCAAATTGCCAAGTCTCTGACAGGGAATATCAGAACGGACATATGCACAAGTACCACCTTTGAGGCGAAAGCAATCATATAGCGAATAATTTGGGAATCTGAGATGAGCAGTAGTTGAATCAACCAATAACTGAGATTCTGTCAGAAAAAGTACATGGGGTTTCGCAGACTGCAAGTGGAAATGGACATCGTTGAGATTAGAATTGAGACCACGTATATTTGTGAAATGAATTAGGAAGTGCTTGGGAGGTTTAGATCTTTTCGCAGATAAGCTTGCTCTATTAGTTTGACAATTCATGGTGTATTCAATAGTAAGAAAAAGTGGGTGGGACATGCTGTATGAAGTAATGAAATTTTTGGATATGGCATACACGTCGTAAGAATATACCCAGATCCTTTACATAACGTGGCCTCGACAATGCTTCCCGCATACACACTACTCGGACTCCCTCCAGTCACTAACTGGCAGAGTAGAAGTAGCAAGACTATACACTAGCTGATCCGGAAACCTCCTAGAGCGTTACCAATAGGTTCGGTCCAGTGTACTAACTAGCGGCCAGCCTGCGAACACCGTTTTAGAGCTGTACCCTCAAAATGTAAGGAATATTGGATCTCGGTACGACGTTCATCATAACCTCAAAAGTCATCAATCATACTGCATGATGGAAGAGATAGAGAAGGGTTGACCGGAACTTAGCTCTAGAGACTAAACATGGGTTCCACCACTTCAAGCCTTCAATAAGCAAAGTGGTGGTATTTCACCGGTTGATGAGAGTCATCTACCACCTAGTACTGCCTGGTAACATAGAGGGGCGGCGTTCCTCCATGTGGTTTGAGCGCCACACCTCGACCCCTGCTTACGTTGGTTCACACCTGGGTGGTCACCCACCATGTACTTGTGCATGGAGGTTATAGCCAGGATTACTAATAGTCCCATCATCGTGAAGGTGCAAGCAGAGGATTTGGCTGTCACAGACCGTCCGGACTTTGCTAAAATTGGGTCCCCTTGACTTGAGTGTCACCCGAATATCAGTTCCATCAACGTTTTAGACTCCCAGGTGGCAAGTACAGCTTGTCTGGCATATCTGAGAGAATGTCTGTGACAACCTCAAGGACTTATAAAGTACAATATAATATGACAATTAAGTGAATAAAATAGCAAAACACTGGTCTTTTTTTGAATCTTGCAATTCACAGTAGTAACTTGTAAAGAGAGTCAGTGTCCCTGCTTTCATGTGATATTCTACCTCAAAAATTGCATGGCCCTTTGTAAACTGTTATGGTTTAAAAAAAATCTGGCTCCACTTAATTCAATGGGTATACAGTCACAATGAATATATATAAAATCTTCTGGTCTTGGCTCTATCATGAATAAATTGAAATTTATAATTAATTTATTTATGTAGATCTATTTTTATTGCATTTATTTGTGAGAATTTTGTTTTCATTTAGTGAACTGAGTGAAGTTGGGTGAAGACATCAGATATTTGAACCCTTTTTAGGTGTAGTCTAAAGTTTGAGATCTTTGTTTAGAATGTTGTATTCAAACTCAGTAGCGTTTTACTTATTATTTTAATTACAGATGATGATAAAACTTTTGCACTTGTTATTGCTCTGATAAAGTAAACTAGCCCAATCAGATGTTCAGCTTTAGAGATTGAAGTTAACAAGTACAGGTCACTGTTGAAAAAAAGCCGTGAATTAGGGTTGAATTTGAAATTGTCTGCAATTCTGCCCAGACACGATAGGAGGGAGTATATGATGAGAGCCCCTGCCGATCAATTCGGCTCTGGAAAGATTGTGCAAGGCTCAAGGGGTAGAATTTTTTTCAGCCTGGTCTGTACTTGTTAACAGGAGAGACTGCTTCTACAGGGATGGGATACACTTAAATAGAAGGGGTGCAAGAATGTTTGCTGATGCTATCAAGGCAGTGTTAGGTGGGTCGGAAAACTGCTAGATTTGGGGGATACAAGGACTAATAGATTAACAGTAGCCACTGGCAGAGGTGAAAGGGATTCTTGCACTGCTTCTATTGGAATGAGCCGCAGCCTGGAAAATAAGATGCAGGATATTTCAGAGACTGCTGGGAATCATTGGGGTACAAATAAACACATAGGTTGTGTTAGGGTAGCGAAGAAAAAGAATAGATGCATGTATACTTGCATGTACACCAATGCTAGGAGTTTAGTAAATAAATTTGATGAATTTGAGTTATTGCTCAAAGCATCAAAGGCAGATATTGTGGGGATTTCAGAGATGTGGTGTCACACAGATATAAGGAATGCAGAACTGGTATTTGGGGAGTACAATGTCTACAGAAAGGATAGGAAGGGAGGAGGGGTTATGCTATTAGTTAAGAAATACATAAAATCCAAGTAAGTGAAGCCAGTCGACATTGCTGGACAGTGCAGTGTCGAGTCAGTTTGGTGTGACATAAGCATTGGGAGATCTAAATTGAGAGTAGGAGTGTGCTATAGGCCTAATGACTCGGATGAGTATAATAAGAAACTGTACGGGGAAATAGAATGGGCCAGTAAATCAGAGAGTCTTATAATGTGGGATTTTAATTTCCCAGATATTGACTGGAATTTGGGGGCTGGTCACTCACACACTAGCAAGGCTTTTGTGGATTTATTGGATGATTGTTTTCTACATCAGCATGTTCGGGAGGCAACTAGAGGGAGTAATACTCTTGATTTCATTATCAGTAGTGATTCTTCATGCATTAAGAATCTGCAGGTAAAGGAACCACTAGGTGGCAGTGATCACAATGTGCTGAAGTGGGATTTACTCAAAGAGGTAACTACCATTAGGGGTAAAGGGAAGGGTTATTGCTTTCGTAAATGTGACTACGATGGACTGAGACAGTATTTAAATTCTATACAGTGGGACCAACTGATGATGTTACCAACAGCAAATTCAAAATGGGAAGCATTCAAGGAACAAATCTTGGTGGCTACCAGGCTTTACATACCAACTAAGAAATATTGTTCAAGGTTTAGGCCTACGTGGATGTCAGATGAACTAATGATACATATAGCAGAGAAGAAAAATGCATGGGATACATACAAATTAACACGTGACATAGAAGCTTATGATAGATACAAGTTGATCTGTAACCAAGTTACAAAGGAGGTTGGGCAGGCGAAGGCAGATTACGAGAAATCTTTGGCAAAGGATGGAAAGAAAAACAGCAAAGAGTTCTTTACTTATGTGAACTCTATAAAGAAGGGGATGAATCAGATTGGTCCACTTGATATCGATGGTTAAACTGTTGATGATCCTGCTCAGGTAGCTAACAAACTAAATGAATATTTTGCATCGACATTCACACATGAGGAGTTATTCAGCGAGGGGAATGCCAGAGGTGTATTCAACTCTGGCAGTAACCTAGATAATCTTGTAATAACAGAGTAAAGTGAAGGAGAAATTGTTGAAGATAAACACAAGAAAGGCACCTGGGGTGGATGGGATCTATCCAGTTATATTAAAGGAGGCAGCAAAGGAAGTAAGCAAACCCTTAGCCATAATTATGAGAGCTTCCTTGGACTCAGGGGAGGTACCCATAGACTGGAATTGTGCAAATGTGACCCCAATTCACAAAGGAGGATCAAAGGCTGACATAAGTAATTATAGACCTGTGAGTTTAATTTCTGTTCCAGGAAAATTAATGGAGAACTGATTAAAGAAGCACTGCAGGATCATCTAGACAAGACTTCAGTTATAGCTCTGACACAGCATGGTTTTGTAAAGGGAAGTTGCCTGACCAATTTGATTGGATACTATGATGCTGTCACAAAAGAACTGGATGCAGGGAATAACTTTGATATTATATACTTGGATCTTAGAAAGGCTTTTGATACTGTTGCACATGGAAGACTGCTGCACAAATTGGAGCAGTGTGGTATTGGAGGCAAATTGCTGCTATGGATAAAGGGATGGTTGAGGGGGAGAAGACAGAATGGTAATCAATGGACACTGCTCATCGTGGACTAATGTTATTAGTGGAGTCCCTCAGGGTTCAGTATTGGGTCCTTTATTGTTTTCTGTATTTATAAATGATATTGATGATGGTATGTCAAGCTGTCCAAGTTTGCAGAAGATACGAAGGTTGGCAGGGTTGTCAAGGACACTACTGACACTGTGCTGCTGCAACAGGATCTGGAAAGGTTGAGCAGATGGGCTGAAAGGTGGCAAATGAAGTTTAACATCGACAAATGTAAAGTGCTACATATGGGAAACAGCAACCCCAGAGCAACGTATCAACTCTGTGGTACTACACTGACAGTGGTAGAGAATGAAAGGGACCTGGGGGTGGTTGTGCAGGCAGATATGAAGTTCTCTGAGCAGTGCAGACGGGCTGCAAGAATAGCTCATGGTGTATTGTCAATGATATATAGGAATTTTTCTAGCAGGGATAAGGATGTGATTATTCCCTTGTATAAGGCAATGGTCAGGCCACACCTAGAGTACTGTATACAGGCCTGGAGGCCTCATTTCAAGAAGGATGTAGAGCTGCTGGAACGAGTACAGAGAAGGGCAACAAGATTAGTGAATTGAACAAAGGGGTGCTCTTACGAAGAAAGGCTTAAGGTTTGCGAATTACAGTGTCTGGAGACTAGGCACCAGCGAGGTGATCTGATAGAGGTGTACAAAGCCTTGAATGGTTTGAGCATGCTCAATGCTGATGGGATTCTTGCTCAGAATAATCACCTGAGAGGGCATAAATTCAAATTGAGGAAAGACAGATGTAGGATAGATGTGAGGAAATTTGCCTTTAGCCAGCGGGTGGTTTGTTGGTGGAAGAGACTTCCATCCCTTGTCATGGAAGTTGATAGCCTTAATAAGTTTAAGGCTCAGCTGGACAGGTATTTCGAACGAATAGAGGGGTGAAGTGGAAGTGGTTATTTTTTATTTATTTATTTATTATTTATGTTTTTTATTTTTTATTTTTTTTTGGCTGATGCTGCATAAGCTTGCTTTCTTGCATCAAATGCCTCTACTAATGTTAATGCTAATGCTAAATCTGTTGCTGTTATGTATTGTTGTAGAAATTTGGTCTAACATTATGTTCAGTGATTATATGTAACTGGTGCTACTACATCTGGATTGTTACTGCATTTAATATTGTGGGGGCATATTACAAAATAAATATCCATGTCTTCTGCCAGGAGAGTTTGGAATTGAATATTATTCTATGCACAAGAATAAATTCCAGAGTGAATTTCAAACCCCATAAAAATAGGGCATCAAGTTATCACGTGGTTATCAAGTTAATTGGAGCATGTAAAAATTTTGCACAATATGCAACAAGTAATAATCTGATTTGAAATGTAGTGTTAAGTGTTTTATTCTTACACAATTGTTAGGTTGTTTCTGCCGTAAAGATGTTTCCTGTCCTTGTTAATTTTTTTTTGGTACTTTGGCTACCAAAGTCATAGTGTGAAAATTCTTATGGTACTTCTAGCTCATTTTGTCACTGTCTGTTCAAACAGTGGTGTACCCCAAAATTTTGTTTGGGGATGTGGGGGGGGGGAAGTCTGTATGTTCCAAAAGAAATAATAAATTTATATGTAAAAATAAGGAATTTGCTTGTATACAATGGTAAATAATGTTTTCACGAAACTGAAGATACTGTGTATAATGAATATTATATACATTAACTTCAGTTTTCTATGTGAAAAATTGATTAGATCAACACTAGCTTTTTACAAGTATTTCAGAATGCTTTTGCCTTCTGTTTCCCACTTCCTGGGCAGGTACAAGCGTGTATAAGTTTACATTAGAGATTGGAGTTTTCAACCAATTACCTCTCTTATTGTAATAATAATATGAAGACATTCAATGTTTTTATAGAACTAACAGAGTAATTGAAATAATATATCCAATATATGAAATAATGGAATATGTGGAGTCATTTACTTTCATTGGGATTGATCTCTCAACAGTGAAAATACTGCCACAGGTAACATCAGTTTTACACTACAAATAAACAGCAGCATTACCTTCAAATGAGAAGTATAATTTTATTTTTTAATAGTGCCTACCTATGCAACTGTATGGCTTGTTGACGTTATTTTATAGAAATAACCTTTAACTGCAGAGAGACTAAGTTCTTGTTATCATATTTTTCAAACATGACTGGAGCATGTAACAGCTAATGGATTCAGAATTGGCTTTCATCATATATTAATGCAAATCAAAATCGATAATTAATTTTTTTTTTCCGTGTTTCAATTTAGTAGTTTGCATAAAAGGGAGGGGACAAATCAGTGTTATCTTCCAGAAAATATCTTAGTCTGGGTAATATAATAATTAATTGACAGTGTTCTCCCCAGAAAAATTTTCCAAGCTGGGCGGCATTATGAAGTAACCAGATGGGGAAGTGCAATATTTCGCAATATAATAAAATTTTCTGGTATTTATAAATGTGACTTCAGCAATCCAGAGAGAAAATTAATTGCATAATTTAACATTATATGCTCCTGTCACATTGACCTTTATTGCATAGTATGTTTGAATTAATATTGATCGAGATCAGTGAGCAGTACCATATGGTTGGTACCACGAGAATTGCTTAAATTTTAGCCGGGTGGTCAGTTAAATTCACTGGGCGGTGTTCCCATTTGATAGGTCCTGGGGAGAACACTGACTGAAGTGATGAGCCCTTTTATATATGCCAACTTAGAAAAATCATTGTTGCAAATCACTCAGGAGGCACCATTAAAATCAACTTAAATGCATATAAATTTTCCATTATATGTTTAAACTGAAGAAAATAATTTGTTTGTAAATAAATTTTTCCTTTCTGTTTTTTTTAGCCAAAAATGGTTGGAGGAGTAAGAGATAGTAACATTCAGAGACTTGTTTCTGGTGGAATCTTAGAGGTACCTGAGGAAAGGCAAATTAACTTGTCATATTCTTTGATGAACTTGATATGTCTACCCAGTTTTATCTTTGAAAAGAAGAACTTAACCACTTTGAATTTAGATTATAACAGATTGGATGATTTACCTCAAGATTTTGGCCTGTACTTGAAAGAATTGACATATTTATCTCTTAATGGTAATAAACTCTCTATTCTTCCTGATAGTGTTGGTGAAATGATACATCTGCATTCATTCTATCTTAATGAAAATTATTTAAAATATTTACCCTCATCTTTTACCAAACTTATAACATTGGAAACATTGCATTTAATTGGGAATGAATTAGTGACTTTGCCAGATGATATAGGGAACCTAAAGAACCTAAAGGATCTTTGTATTGATGGGAATAAACTAGTTTCCTTTCCTGAAGATATTCATGGACTGAGTAATCTGGAGCACTTGTCAGCTAGTCAGAACAAGTTGGAAAGCCTTCCTGCATGTTTTATGAATCTAAATAAATTGAAGAGCTTAAATTTAAGCTTTAATTGTTTACAGCATATCTCAGAATCTTTAGAAATGATTCCATCACTTATGGAAGTTGATTTGTCTTATAACAACATCTTCTGCTTACCAAAATCATTTTCTTCAGCAAAATTTTTACAAAGGTTATTATTAGAAAGAAATGCAATCGAAAATATTCCATCATGGTTTTTAGATATGGAAGGTATTATAGAGCTTTCATTGAAAGGTAATAATATCAATATTCCCTTGGTTTTGGATCTCTGTGGTTGTTTAGGCAGAAATCTTAAATATCTAGATATAAGTGAGAACAAACTTGAATCAGTTCCTCTGAATTTAGATAGCCAGGATGTTACCAATTATAGTTTTAAGCAACTTTCACAGAATGATCTCAGTTTGATTAGCTTGTGTGAACTTTATGTAGGTAAAAATAATTTAGAGAAACTCCCTAATGATTTTGGTAAACTGATTTTGCTTCAGTACTTAGATTTGAGCCATAATAAACTTAAAGAGCTTCCTAACACTTTTGGAAATTTAAAATGCCTTGAAGTTTGTACACTGTCCATGAATTGTATTACACATCTGCCTTCAACTTTTGGTAGTCTTCATAATTTAGAAGAGCTTAAGCTTGATTTTAATGAGGTAAGACTAAGCAGATTTTTTTATTTTATTTTAAGTGATGATTATTAAAACTGAATTTTTCTTTTAATATACAAAATTTTAATAGTATTATTCTTCTGTAGATAGTTCTTACTTAACTCATTGATCCATTGGTAGTTGTGGGGATTGTTTTAATTCCCAATTTTTTTTTTTTTCTTATTTTTTTAATTTTCTCTAACTTTCACTAAAACCATTCTGTTCACTCTGAAGTAACTCAGTGTTTTCCAAGGTAATTTTTTTGCCACAGTTTTTTTTTTTTTTTTATTAGAAACCTGGATAGTTCTTATTGATAGTATTGTAATGGCCAAATGATTCATGGAAGTAGACAGTCTGTTTTTTTTCTTTCCATCTGCAAAAATAAATAAATAAATAAAACCTTTCTAAATGTCGTGTTTTTTGGCAATTGGAAAAAAAAAATTCTGAACCCCAACCAGCTTGGGAGGTAGTATATTCCAATGATCTACTATATGCTACCTGAAGCTGTAGCCTTCTGTTCCACTGATTTTATACAGGGTGGCCAAAAAATAAATTTACAACTTATAACGGCCGCCATTTTGGTTTGGTTTGAACATGACAATGCATATTTGACCGTTGAGCAGTGTAGACGGCAAATTTGTTATGGAGCGCTTAAAGATTCAACAACGCATTCTTATTATTAAAACGTACTACGAAAATCAGTCGTCAGTAATGGTGACTCTCAGAAAATTGCATCCATTTCTTGGCAGAAACAATATGCCTTCCAAACCCACATTAGTGGCTAATTTCGAAGAAAGTGGTGCTGTGGCAGATAGACCAAGGTCAGGCCATGTTAGAAGTGCATGCTCAGTGGAGAATATTGAAATCGTGCATGAAAGTGTAGCCGAAGAACCAACGTCCTCAAGGCGACATTCCCAACAAATTGGAATTTTGCGGTTGTCTCTGCAGAATATTCTCAAAAAAAATTTGCATATGTACAGGGACTGTAACTGTGGTTACAGTCCCTGTCATCCATACCGTCACCTATTTTACATCATCTAAAGATAAGGTTGATTTATTAGCACCTTACTTTAACTCCTTTATTGAGCCCTGCATGGCAGCCTGGCTGAAATAATACATAATTATATGCCACTTGTTTGTAGTGGTTTGGGTTTGAGTCCTGTCAAAGACTGGAGGAATTTCTAAAGCCCTCTTCATTCAAGGCTATAGTCAGCCAAACTCAGGTGGAGGATGCAGAGTTTTCTCTACACACTCCACTATATAGTTTTTCCAAGTTTTTCCCTGAGAGTTATTTTGGGTTTTTCAGCCAGGCACAAAATGAAGATCAGCCTGCAAACACATACTTCTACAGACATAATACACTTATACTTATGAGTGCATATTTGGAGGATACCATTAATGTAATTTCTTTTAATATATAATTCATTCATTGAAGATCTTAATGAATTTCCTCCTACCATACTGAATGCATTTCATCTCATATATTATAAGAACCAAGGGAATTTGGTTCTTCTAATGCAAGGGTTCCCAACCTTTTTGCTTGTGGACCCCCCGAGTCTTAACTTTACGTATGTGGACCCCCATATACGCATTTGTGATGTTCCTAAATGAAATATTTATTTGTAGGTTAGTAAAAGCTAATAATTAAACAATTCCAATGTAATATAAAAAATGTAAATTACAAATTTTGAAAATTTTAATTGATAAAACTGAAACATATTTTTACTTGTAATGACAGAATTAGTAAAAAAAAAAATAAATAAAAAAAAAAAATACTATTTCAAACAACATATATAAATTTATTCCTAAGGCTATTAAATAGGATCCCATTAAATAGGCCCTACTAATGAGATCCTTGTGGCTGATGTTTTGATATTAGCATTTTAATATCTGGCTCCAATTTTGTGAGAGTCACATGAAGATCACCTCTTTTTACTACATCAAGTCAATTACGATTTTTTGTTAACAACTGTGTTACACGACTAAAGCCAGATTCCATAAGATAAGATGATGGGAAAACAATGACATACATTTTAGCTTTCTCCCATAAAAGTGGATATTTACATGTAATGTCACTATTCTTCCATACATTATGCTTTCCTTTTTTGAATAGACTTCGGACTGTCTCATCAGACCACAATTCAACAAGTTCCTCTTGTAAATCAATTTCAACATCAGCAACATTTACCTCAAATGGAATCAGCACCCAATCTGGGATGTTCAGTTCTAGCAGGTCCTTGAACCGAACTTGCATGTCTTTAAATTTTTTTTAAATGATCAATATACACAACACAATCATCATCTTTTAAATCACTGCTAACTGAAGCAAGGTTTGGAAACTGGTCAAATGCACGGCGTGAGATATTAAGACCGTTCAATTCAAGTTTTCCTAGGAATGCATTAATGGCTTCTTTGCTAGATATTAAATCACAATTATGTCCTTGCTGCAGCTTATTAAGAGAATTCAGATTTTCAAACACATCTGAGAGGTAAAATATGTCTGTTTTCATGCAACCAACTGTTTTCCAATCTCCTTTTTGTTTAGAAATGATACAATACTGTCCCAAAGGATGATGAAGCGATGAAGACAATTGCCTTTAGACAACCATCGCACCTCTGTATGCAGTACAAGACGGTCAAATCCTTCTTCATTTTCATCACAAAATTTGCAAAAGAGACTATCTTGAAGAGCATTAGCCTTAATGAGGTTGACAGCTTTTACGGTCCACTCAATCTCTTTGCCACCAGATGTTGGGGCGCCTCCGTAGCTAGGTGGGAAGGAGCAGCAGCAGTGCGTAGCATCATGCTTCTCGATTAGACCGGGGTTCGAGTCCATCACCACCAAATACGGAGGATGTGGAAAGGTCAGGGAATGACCACCACATATCCCGGAGCAATATGGCCTTAGTTGCTAATGCTTCTAAAAACAACAACAACAACCACCAGATGTTGGCGGTGAATCACGCAATGTATGCAAAATACTTTTGGCAATGCATTTTTTAAATGAGGGATAAACCCTCTGTTGTTGTTATTTGGTTTTTAGGAGCATTAGCAACTAAGGCCATATTGCTCCGGGGATATGCAGTGGTCCTTCCCTGACCTTTCCGCATCCTCCATATTTGGTGGTCACGGGCTCGAACCCACGTCTAATCAAGAAGCATGTGCTAAGCACTGCTGCTCCTGCCCACCTGGCTCCGTGGAAGGAGCATGGATGGAGTGCCATCAGTAGCACAAGCCATTATATTTTCGAGTGGAATATTATTTTCTCTAAAATAAGACTGGACTTCCATAAATATTGTTTCACCTTTATTATCTGTTTTGAGGAATCTTGCAAAAAGCATTTCCTCTCTGAGTTGATTATCATCCATACAACTTACATATGCCAATAAAAGTGCTTCATTGCCCATCAAAGTTGATTCATCGAGTTGCATTGCAAACTGTTTCACTCGTAATTGAGCAATAAGTTGATTTTCTACATCTTCAGGCATTTCATCAATGCGTCTGGATATTGTGCTATTGCTCAAAGGAAGGTTATCAGTAATTCCATGTGCATTTTTGTTTAACATTGTTGAAATTACAACTGTTATCGAAGGCAAGATGACAATTTCACAAATGCTATGTGGCTTTCCAGATTTTGCTATTATTTTGCTGATTTCATGCTAATAAACCTCTATCTTTATTGCTTGTTTGTTTACTAAAAATCTGATCCAATTTGTTTCTTCCTTGAAAATTGTCTCGTAGTTTTTGGAAATACTCCACTGATTTATTTTTCTTTTTGCTGTGCCTTGTCTCCAAATGGTGACGAAGCTTACTTGGCTTCATGCTATCATTATACAGCACAGTCATACATATAAGACACATTGGTTTTGTGATATTCTCTGGTGATTCAATAAAACCATACGACAGATATTCAGTCGAATATTGTCTTGTTTTCTTCTTTGCATGAGCCATGTGTAATCTGAAAACAGTAATAATATTATTAACCTCAAATATTTAATGTTGGAATTGCCTGTAGGTACTAATGGACATATAGTTCACTAGAACAATAACGATCAATAACACAAACAATAGATTTCACCACAACGATGCCGATTATTCACTATAGAATGAAATGACTGCCTCTGACTGACTGACTCTTTCCAGATTAGTTGGTGTTTAAATAATTTTTCTTCTTTGAGAATTTTCTATGGAAAGAATTTTTTTTTTTTTTTGCATCAACTAAAGAAGGTTCCAGAAAATAAGAGTATCTTCTAAGTGCAAATTTCTGGACTTTTCTATGACATTAGTTGATTTTATTATTATTATTTTTATTTAACAAATTATTCTATTTATAATATTTTATCATGAACCCCTTAGCTCATATTATGGACCCCCGATATACAATTTTTTTCTTGTGGTCCCCCTCAAAGCTTCTATGAAACCCTGGGGGGTCCATGTGGACCCCGGTTGGGAAACTCTGTTCTGATGGAACGACTAAGAAGAATCACGAACAAGAACATTTCATGTCATGAGGCCATTTCTACACTTCTTGAAACTTTTCCTCCAGAATTAACTCCCATTTTGCCACCTTTTTACACTCTTATTTCACTGTTTTTTATTTCTGTACGGAAGTTTTCTTATATACTGCCAATCTTTAAAACGGATGACAAATTTTTCTAATTATTGTCCATTGTATTTCCTTAATTTTTTTCAAAAGTAAAGGAGAAATTCATCAACTACAAGCATTGTACAGATTGCAGATCTGCTCAATGGAATATTTTTCTACATTTTGCTTAGTGCAGAAATATTCTATGGGGAATGTGCATGGCACTTTTGAAACCCTGAATGAATTTCAGTAATTGTGTTGCTCTTTGATTACTCTGCTTGCACTCCGAAAGTTGTCAAAAAACCATTTATTTTGTTTTTTCCATTGAAATTTATTATTCATTGTGCAGACAAGAAAAATGCAGTATTAAGCATGAATATCAATTATAATGAATTTGTTAAAGTGAACAAAATTTATTTGTTACAATGAATTTCATAGTGAAATACAGTTAAAAAAAACCAAAAAAAAAACACAAAAAACCCACATATCAGAGCAATAAGTTACATACTATAATTATAAAAAAATTTACTTACACATAAGTTAGTGCAATAACATCATTTCTATACACAGTAACCAACCGAAGTTGTACAGCAGCATAATTACATAGCATCTCTTATTGCGAATTCCTTCACATGTTGCCTCTCTCATTATACCTTGATTAAGTAATGCTTCCCCAGCAGAAGGGAAGTATTACTATTGTTACTTATTTTTCGTGGACACCACCCAGACAGCTATTTGGCCCCCTCATCGGTGAGTGGATAGGTACCACGATGGTATAACAGCCCAGTTGTAAATTAGTTACACAATATGAGAGATGCAGTGTGGAGTACGCCTCCGTAGCCAGGTGGGAAGGAGCAGCAGTGCGTAGCACACGCTTCTTGATTAGACCGGGGTTCGAGCCCGTCACCACCAAATATGGAGGATGCGGAAAGGTCAAGGAATGACCACCGCATATCCCGGAGCAATATGGCCTTAGTTGCTAATGCTCCTAAAAACCAAACAACAACAACAACAGCAGTGTGGAGTAGATTGATACATAGGATTTAGGGTTAAAAAGCCTCAGACTTCGAGAAGAGTTCACTGTTATATAAGTTAGTGCAAATAGCATCATTTCCAAAGAATTGAAGCGGTGCAGAGTAATGTTATGTAATGATGCCACTGCACAACTTTCATTGGTTTACTATGTATTTCAATATTATTAACATATTTTATATAACAACATAAATTCATTGATTTGTTTTTGATAATTCATGGTATAGGAAGCATTAGGATTTTGTGTAGCAGTATCTGTTTTTTTAGTGTTATTTTTAAAATACACAGTACTTTTTTATTCAGGCATTTTAACTTTTACAGGTTTATGTTCGCCACAATCTTTTTCATGTTCTTTTAATTTTACTTCCAAATAAAAATATGTTAAACACATATCACATACATATATTTTTTTGTTATGATTTGTCAGTTGGAACTGATCATGACATATTTTTAATCCAACCATAATGTTCTTTAATAGTATTTCTTCATATAGAATAGATTCATATACCCACCTAATTTATTTTTAGTTATTTGTAAAGGACAAATTGAATCTTTTCCATAATGATAAACTTTAATAGAAATATTGTTTTGATTTTCGAATTTAATAATGTTGTATAGTGAAATGGGAAATGAAATACCATTAAAGCTTCATTCATTTTCATAATTTCTATAATTTCATATTTTTTGTGGGTTTCTTTCTATTCGATATAAAGCAGCTAATACAGGCCATTTGAAACACTGTTCATCTTGATTTTTCTCTTTGACAGTAGCTTTTTTTCCACTTTTAATTGTTTTGAGACAAATCAGTATAAGAGCTTCCTTGTAAAGGATTGTATCTATTAATATTAAAATATAAAAAAAAATATTAAAATATACACAGCATATAACCCAACCATAATTGAAATGTTACTTTTATTGTTTTCCTATGCATTTTATTGAAAAGTGAATTATAATATTCATCTAAATTAGTTTCTAGTAAAATTCATCGCATTCATGTGATGAATATTAACTTTAAAATTAATTCAGTTAATATAAATAATAATAATGACATAGTGCATGTTAGCTTAAAATTCATTTGCTGTGAAGTTTCTTGTATATTTTTAATAATAATCTTTTTATTTTCTAAGAATGTCATAGGATCTAATTCACCTTTTGAATTTCTAATAAGATTTTAGCCTGTCTTCATAAGCTGATTCTGTTTTTTGAATGCCATTAAAATTATTTGTTGAAGCATTATGAATAAAATTTTTGTTGTGTTCATCACATTTTTTAGAATTATGTTTTTCAAGTTTTGTACTTTTCAAATTATATAAAATTTTTCTGCTTTCCTTTAAGAAATAATTCATCATCATCATCATCAGCCATTTTCAATCCATTGCAGGATTAAGACCTCTCCAGTAACTTTCCAGTCCCTTCTGTTTTGTGCAATGGCCATCCATTTACTACCCACAAACTCATGAATTTCATCTGTCCATCTCCGTTGCTGTCTTCCAGGTTTCCTCTTAGCTCCTCTTGGGGGTACCATTCTGTTATTTTCTTAGTCCATCTGTCATCACCCAAGACCATTTTAGTTCTTTAGTTTTGATAAGAATTTTCCTTTACTTGAGTTTGCTATCTTCTAGTGTGTTTCTCTTATCTAACAGTCTGATTCCCAATATAATTCGTTCCATTCTTCGCTGTGTAGTTCTCAGCTTCTCTTCCATTCTTTTGATGAGTGCCCAAGTTTCACTTCCATAAGTCATGGGGGGGGGGTATACATTGGTTCATTCTTTTATGTTTCAGACAAATTGGGATATTGCTCCCCAGTATGTGACTATACTTCCTGTCACATGAAATATAGTCATATACATCTAAAATTTATTCTTCTCTTGATTTCCAGCTATTTATCATTATTACAGCTAATGACTTGTCCCAGATAAGTATATGACTCCACCTTTTCAATTACTGCTTCAATCATTATATCCCTTTCTGTGGCATACTTCCATCATTACTTTTTGTTTTAGCCATATTCATCTTTAGTTCAAAATCCTTACTAACTGTGCATAACTGATTAAGATTTTCCTCTAATTCTTTGGGATCGTGGCTTATGACCACAATGTCATCTGCAAATTGTAAATGGTTTAGGTACTCTCCGTTCACATTGACTCCTTTCTGCGACCAGTCTAATCTTCTGAAAGCTTCCTCAAGGGCAGCAGTAAACAGCTTCGGAGATATTGTGTCTCCTTGTCAAACTCCTTTCTCGATTTTAAATTTCCTACTGTCTTTGTCTAGTCTAATAAAGGAGGTAGCATTCTCATATATTTTCTTCAAAATCATAATATGCTTTGTGTAGACCGGGGGTAAAATGTGAGGTGTTAATAGTGTATCTCTGCCTTTACGGTGTTGTTTATTCAGTTGCTACACGTGCACAGCTTGTTTATGTGTATCAAGCGTGCCTCCTTGTTTTGTAATTGTGCTTTATTCCCTAAAAATGAGTAAAATTCTTAAAAGGTGTGAAAAGAAAGCGTCCTGATGAAGACACTGCAGATTCAGAGAGAAAAAGAAAAGCAATTATCGATAAACAGAGGCGGACTGGGTCAAAAATTCTTACCCAGGAAAATTTATAGTGGCCTCATACTATGGTTTATGGCCAAAATCACACAGGCCCACCGGGGTTTCCCCGGTAAGGCTTATGGCCAGTCCGCCTATGTCGATAGAGAAAAAATATGAAATTGTGAAACGCTTTGAGCGAAATGAAAGACCATGTGATATTGCACGTGCTACAGGCCTAAATGAGGCAACGGCGAAAAGCACATGACAGTTGCAAACTTGACAGAAGGTCTCAGCTCAATTGAAAAGGGCTTAAAAATTTTAGAAAACATAGACTACAACGAAGAACGCGTTATAGCTACAAAGCAAGGAATAAAAAAATTATTAACTTGCTACGAAGAAATTCTGCGTGAAAAAAAGAAGTCTGTGTCGTCAGATGAATATGTTAGATTTTATGAAGCCATCGACATCGAAATAACTTTTTTACGTAACTCATTTATTTTTTTAATACATATTTTGTATTAATATGTATAAAGAACTGCAATTTTATTAATATTTTTCTTCTAAACTAGTGTTTTTGTTAGCCTTGGTCCCAATTAAACAAAATTTATATGTATTTATATGCAAAGTTGTACCCCGACTTACGCGAATTCGACTTAAGCGATTTTCGTCGGACCCACCTATTGTGTAACTTCGGGGTATTACTGTACAGAGAAGGGCAACAAGATTAGTGAATGGAACAAAGGGTTGCTCTTACAACCCTTTGTTCCATTCCAAAGAAAGGCTTAAGTTTTGCAAATTAAGTTCTCCAGTGTTTGGAGACTAGGCACCGGCGAGGTGATCTGATAGAAGTGTATAAAGCTTTGAATGGTTTGAGCATGCTCAGTGCTGATTGGATTCTTCCTCTTGCTCAGAATAATCACCTGAGAGGGCATCAATTCAAATTGAGGGAAGACAGATGTAAGAGAGATGTACGGAAATTTGCCTTTAGCCAATGGGTAGTTGGTTGGTGGAACAGACTTCCATTCCTTGTTGTGGAAGTTGATAGCCTAAATAAATTTAAGGCTCAGCTTTACAGGTATTTTGAACGAACGTAGGGATGAAATGGGATTGGGTTTTTTTTTTTTTTTTTTTTTTTTTTGGCTGTTGCTGCATAAGCTCGCTTTCTTGCATCATATGCCGCTGCTAATGCTAACTAAAAGTGCCCTATACCGACCACAAATCCATCATAAAAATAACATATAGGAAACAATGGTCTCGCCTCTGGAAAACTCAAATCAATAATAAACTGCTGCAGATATAAAAAAGAGCTAAAACTGTGGACATCTAGTATCAGGAAAAGCAGGCGACAAGAAGGAATTCTATCAAGGCTCTGCATCAGTCATTTGCATCCAACACATCTGTATTTGTTTATGGGAGAGAATACTCCTCAGTGTTTCTTTTGCCAGTCGCAGCTAACAATAAAATACATTCTCATTAAATTAGAAAACTCCAACATTCAACTATTAGAAAATCAAGCTTTAGCTTCCTATCCAACTTGCAGGAACTGTTAACCTTATTACATATTCTTGGCAATGAAGCAAATTTCGAGGAATGTTTACTTATTTGAAACACATAAATCTGTATAGTAGTCTGTGATCACAATAACGTGAAATTATTGATAAGCAAATCATGAACAGGCACAGTATGGCCCAAGAGGCCCTTATGCCAAAAAACCCAAATACAACAACAGCTAGTACCGCTGTCACTTATTCTTTTAGTTGGCACCATGATAACGGTCAAAGTGAAATTTTCTGTAAAGAACTTCACAGGATTAAGGCAGAAACTCACTATTATCACCTCACATGAGGTCACTACCATAAAAAGGTAGTGACCTCTAGGGCTTTTCTGTTAGTGCAGTCTATTATAAACAAGTAGTAAATCCGATTTTATTGCATTTGTGTTAATACCTATAGCTGGAATTCTATGGGTTTTTTCGTTATTATGGTGAAATGGTGTCCCCTTCACTGAAATCTTCAGTCATATAAAACAACAAAAATAAACTTTCAGAATCTTCTCTTCATTCCTATTTTTTAAGCTTCGTAAACTTGTTACTCCAATCTCACTTGTGCAATTTGTTTCCAGCCCTGGACCTGGCTATGGGTCCTAGCTTTTTTTATGGCACCTCCCCAACTCGAGCTAGCTTTTGGATTTTAGACCTTTTTCCCCATCATATTGGCTTAATTTCTTCTCAGAAATTTTTTAAACTCAACTTTTTTTTTTTTTTTGGTTGTTCTAATGGCTACCCAAGGCAGGATTTTGCACTTTAGCGCTACATATTTGAGGACATTAATACCAACACTTGATTCCATCCTTCCAGTCATACTTCAGGATACATATACAGAAACACACATCTTTACTCACACTCATACATAAACATTCACACATATTTTAACACCCAATTACACATTTTCCTAAGACACATACATATATGTATACACACACATGCTCAATGCTCACATTAAAGCACACAGTCTATCATTTAGTGTTCACATACGGCAAACATACTTCATTCATATGAACAGGACCTCATAAGTCAATTCAGGTCTTGTGTCAGTTTTGGTTGTATCAAGTCCAGGGGGGGCCAGGGGGGAGATTGTTTCAGGCAGGTCATGTCACCCATCTGTCAGTGACTGTAGGTTTATTCCAGTGTTTGGTTGGATTGAGGTGGACCAGTACCTGATGCAGAGTTCATTGCTTGTCTTAAGTTGTGTCATCTAATTTCAAAGACTTCTTAAGAAACTGTGTAAATGTCTTGTAGTGAATTTCTTCTGTGATTAATAGGTATTCATTATCCCAGGGCTGTGGGAGCCATCTTGGTAATCAAGATGCTCCTCTTATTATCATAATTAGGGCAGTTATAAAGTAAGTGGGATCCAGTATTCAGCAGCACCGCAGGAACTGTGGTGCTGCGGTGCTGCTGTAGCACCGCAGGAACTGTTCAGGTTTTTGGTCAAGCCGAGACAAAATAATCTTCCTTGAATGAGCCATGCTGTCAGGAAAAGGGTTGTGAGAAATTCAATGGCATACCATGGTGGGGGTTTAAGAGAGACCTGAGGTAGGAGGTTATCTCCCCTTTTTGTGGATTTCTCCCAATTGGTTTGCTATTGCTGGAGTAGCAGTGTGGCAGTTCTCTTCCTTTCTTGCTGGGTGTTACTTGCAAGGTTGAGAGTTATTCCCATAAATTCAGTGGGAATAGTCCTTTTCAGGCTCATTCAATAGTCTAATCCACGGCATATTATCTCAAGGTCAAGTGGCAGGGTGCCAGCCAGTACTTGCAAGGCAAGAGTTCTGACTGTACAGCTGGCGGTAGCTATTATCAAGAGGATAATTCTCTGTATTGTCTCAGAATTTCTTTTATTTTTGACTGTAGCTGCTCTGCAACCAGATGCAGCTCCATGGGAGATGATGAGGAGTGCTTTATAAATTAAAGCTAGAATTTTTCTTTTCAGCCCTCAGTCAGAGCAACTGATGCAAGTTGTCATTACCAGATGTGTAGAAGTAGAGTTTATTGTTGAAGATGACAAAGAAGTATTGTTAATTCATTGACCTGGTTATTTTTTATAGGGATGTTATTTAATCTGATTGTTGGTGACCTCGTGGGGAAAAGTGCTCCTTTAAGAGGATGGACCTGGCTTTTTTCTGCAGAGAATTTCAGTCAGAGTCTGAGCCTATTGTTGCAGCTTAGTGAGGATAATGTTGGTTTTTCCTTTGTCAAGGACCACAAGGACAAGGTCATCCACAAAAGCAACTCTAACAGTGTGACCAAGATTCAGATTTAAAAATTCATGAAGCACTGAGGTCCAGAAGAATGGACCCATCACTGATCCCTGTGGGCAACTTTTAGTCACTGAGTGCGGAGACTCCTGAAATCTGGTGTGCACAGCAACCTGTCTTGTTTTTCAGGATGCTGGGCCACCACAAAGTCTCAAAAGCACCTGCAAGTTGACTGTGATAGCCAGCATGTATTGATCTAGCCCAGGGCTTCTTAAACTTTTTTCATTCACGACCCCATTTATGATTGCGAGTTTCTTGGCGACCCCATATAAATATAAAAGAAAGATAAATTAATATTTTTTGATGATTTATTTATTAGGTAACAATATACATATACATATGAAAATATATAGTTTTAGAATTTGTTTTGAAACATACAAAAATCTAAAATTAAAAATTGCACAAAAAATTGTAAAATTGTATTTATTATAGTTACAAAAATTATATGCCCTATTTTTCATCAAAATTGCATTTTTTGCAATAACATAAATAAAAGAGGATTCTGACCGTCTTAGTTCGCTCGAATATATTCGAATGCAGTCGTTGAGTTGTAAGTATTAAATTAAAATTAAAGTAAAAAATTTAATGAGATGGATGTGCCTGTTTTTTATTGCATAACAAATTAAATCTTGGTGGAATGTTTGACACTGCTGGACGTAAGACCTCTTCAACATTTTTTAGTGCTGAACGATACTGGGATTTAATATGTGTTAAAGCTGAGAAAGTAACTTCACATAAATATGTGGTGTTGAATGGCAGAAGTACATTTAACGCCATATCAGCGATTGTGGGAAATTCATTTCTAGTTCCGATCCAGAATTCAGTCAAGGACTTTTTTTGAAATTGTAGTTTTAAGTTTGAGTCACTCGAAAGCTCAGCAAATTCCTCTTGAGCTTTAAGTGGCAGGTGATCAATCTCACTTAAGCCAATCCAAAATGGCTTTTGAATCCAAACTATTTTTTGGAAATCAATATTTAATATAAAATATGTACGGAACTGTGTTTCTAGCACTTTTAAGTGATCTACAATAATTTTTGCAATAAAAGTTTTACAATGAATTTTCTCGATTATAAAATTGTCGACACTGGAAAACATTTCGAACGAATTTTTTTCTACCCTACTTTTCCAAATGTTGATCTTTTTGATAAAACTTTCAATTTTATCATTCGAAGTAAATATATCGCAATTTTTTCCTTGGAGAGACAAGTTGAGATCGTTTAATTTCGCAAAAATATCTGACAAATAACACAGCTTGGATAGCCATAAGTCATTTTGAAAAAAAGCAGCAAGTTCACATTTTCGTTCGGTTAAAAATATTTCGATCTCGTCCTTTAATAGCAATAATCTTCTTAAACTTTGACCTCTTGACAACCATCTTACTTCTGCATGTAATAATAAAGTTGTGTAGTTGGAATCCGTATCCTTACAGAGATTTGAAAATAAGCGGCTGTTAAGGGCATGGCTCTTAATAAAATTTATAATCTTAACAGCATCCTGAAGCACATCGTTCAATTCTGGTGCTAATTTTTTTGCTGCAAGGGCCTCTCGGTGAATAAGGCAGTGAATAAAAGTTATATGATCATAATGAGCAGCTTGAAAAAATGATTTAAAACCAAAATTTTTGCCAGTCATCGCTCTTGCACCATCTGTGCATATTCCACAGCAATTTTTCCATTCTAAACCTTCAGTTTTTAAAAATTCGTCAACTTTACAATATATGTCTTTCCCTGTAGTATGGTCTTCCATAGGACGACAAAATAACAATTCTTCCTCCACGCTTTCTTTATAAACGTACCTGACATATACTAACAACTGAGCCAATTTAGTAATATCAGTTGTTTCGTCCAACTGAATTGAAAATTTCGGGCTTTCTTTAATTCTTGTAATAAGTTGCACTAATTGGTCCTTGTTAATATCAGAAATTCTATTCGAGACAGTGTCTTTCGACAAAGGAATTTTTCGAATATCATCGCCATATTTACTTACTTCCATGTAGTATTTCTACCATTTTAATAGCAGCAGGTAATACAAGATCTTCTCCAATGGTGAACGGCTTTTTATTTTTAGCAATACAGTATGAAACTTCATATGACGCTAGTAAACATTTTTCTCTAACGGTTATAAATTTTTCAAAGGATTTTTTTTCTTTATTTAAAGATTTATACAGTCTTTCAAAATATTCTTTTGGTTTATTGACATACGAAACATGCTTTGATTCAAGATGTCTTTTTAATTTTGATGGTTTCATACTCTCCGGAGCCAATAATTGCAGATCAAACAAAGAGGTTGTTCATTACCCTTACAATTTTGAAATGTAAAGCCAAATTGAAGAAAAGACTCATCATATTTTCTTTTTCGCACATAAGATGCCTGTTTTTCAATATTTTGTCCTGCCTGAGAAGAGTTTGTAGCATTATTATCTGCGTCATTGCTATTCTTATTTAAGTTCAGCCATTTATCCATGGCCAAAAATTATTTTGATCCTAAAATACAATAAATATATAAAAATAACATATTGCATATAACATTTGATTTATTAATTACCAAATAAATAAAAAAAACTAAAATCTCGTTACGGCGGAACACTGACAATTGACTACACTAGAAGAGCGTCAATACTACACTAGTTCACATTACAGTCAGTATTATTGAATCATAGTCTCGCTGCACGTGTGTGCGCGCGCATTCCTCCCTTTGTTTGTGTGCAGGTGTGTGAGTGTGACTCTGCACAAATACACATCTAGATGTTATAAAATCGTGTATTTAAATATTTGACATTAAAATCTCTCGCGACCCCAGAATTTTGCTACGTGACCCCAAATGGGGTCGCGACCCATAGTTTAAGAAGGCCTGATCTAGCCTATCATTTGCAGCTTTTCATTTGAAGCCTCATCTGGCTGTCTGACAGAAAGCTTTTTTCGTGCTAATGGCTGGTTTGGCAATATAGTATCAGCCTTTCCAGGAGTTTGCTTAAGATATGCAGCAGAGCTATTGGTCTGTAGGATTTGGGATCTGTAAGCAGCTTTTCTGGATTTTTTTTGAATTAACCTTAAATTTGGCTGCTTCAGGGAGTGGAAAATTTTGCTTTATCTAGATCAGTGTTTCCCAACCGAGGTCCACATGGACCCCCAGGGGTCCATAGAAGCTTTGAGGGGGTCCACAAGAAACAAATTGTATTTTGGGGGTCTATAATATGAGCTAAGGGATTCATGATAAAATATTATAAATAAAATAATTTGTTAAATAAAAATAAATAAATAAAAAATAATAATAATAATAAAATAAACTAATGTCATAGAAAAGTCCAGAAATTCGCAGTTAGAAGATACTCGTATTTTCTGGAACCTTCTTTAGTTGACGCAAAAAAAAATTTCTTTCGATAGAAAATTCTGGAAGAAGAAAACATTTAAGCACTGACTAATCAAGAAAGAGTCAGTCAGTCAGAGGCAGTCATTTCATTCTGTAGTGAGTAATCGGCATCGTCCTGGTGAAATCTATTGTTTGTGTTATTGAACGTTATTGTTCTAGTGAACTATATTTCGATTAGTACCTACAAGCATTTTCAACATTAAATATTTGAGGTTAATAATATTATTATTGTTTCCAGATTACGCATGGCTCATGCAAAGAAGAAAACAAGACAATATTTGACTGAATATCTGTCATATGGTTTTATTGAATCACCAGAGAATATCACAAAACCAATGTGTCTTATATGTATGACTGTGCTGTCTAATGATAGCATGAAGCCAAGTAAGCTTCGTCACCATTTGGAGACAAGGCACAGCAAAAAGAAAAATAAATCAGTGGAGTATTTCCGAAAACTACGAGACAATTTTCAAGGAAGAAACAAATTGGATCAGATTTTTAGTAAACAAACAAGTAATAAAGATAGAGGTTTATTAGCATCATATGAAATCAGCAAAATAATAGCAAAATCTGGAAAGCCACATAGCATTTGTGAAACTGTCATCTTGCCTTCGATAACAGTTGTAATTTCAACAATGTTAAACAAAAATGCACGTGAAATTACTGATAACCTTCCTTTGAGCAATAACACAATATCCAGATGCATTGATGAAATGCCTAAAGATGTAGAAAATCAACTTATTGCTCAATTACGAGTGAAACAGTTTGCAGTGCAACTCGATGAATCATCTTTGATGGGAAATGAAGCACTTTTATTGGCATATGTAAGATATATGGATGATAATCAACTCAGAGAGGAAATGCTTTTTGCAAGATTCCTGAAAACAGATACTAAAGGTGAAACAATATTTAAGGAAGTCCAGTTTTATTTTAGAAAAAAAATATTCCACTCGAAAATTTAATGGCTCGTGCTACTGATGGCGCTCCTTCCATGGTCGGTAGGTACAGAGGATTTATCACTCATTTAAAAAATGTATTGCCAAAAAGTATTTTGCATACATTGCGTGATTCACCACCAACATCTGGTGGCGAAGAGATTGAGTGGACGTCTTCATGAAGCCTTAACTCTTATAATAAAAGCTGTCAACCTCATTAAGGCTAATGCTCTCCAAGATAGTCTCTTTTGAATTTTGTGATGAAAATAAAGGATTTGACCATCTTGTACTGCACACAGAGGTGCGATGGTTGTCTAAAGGTAATTGTCTTTGTCGTCCTTTGGGACAGTATTGTATCATTTCTAAACGAAAAGAAGATTGGAAAACAGTTGGTTGCCATGAAAACAAACAGACATATTTTACCTCTCAGATGTGTTTGAAAAACTGAATTCTCTTAATAAGCTGCAGCAAGGACATAATTGTGATTTAATATCTAGCAAAGAAGCCATAATTGCATTCCAAGGAAAACTTAAATTGTACAGTCTTTATATCTCACGCTGTGCGTTTGACCAGTTTCCAAACCTTGCTTCAGTTAGCAGTGATTTAAAAGATGATGATTGTGTTGTGTATGTTGATCATTTAAAAAAACAATTATGAAGACATTCAAGTTCTGTTCAAGGACCTGCTAGAACTGAACATCCCAGATTGGGTGCTGATTCCATTTGAGATAAATGTTGCTGATGTTGAAATTGATTTACAAGAGGAACTTGTTGAATTGCACTCTGATGACAGTCCGAAGTCTATTCAAAAAAGGAAGGCATGATGTATGGAAGAATAGTGACATTGCATGTAAATATTCGTTTTTATGGGAGAAAGCTAAAATGAATGTCATTGTTTTCCCATCATCTTATCTTGTGGAATCTGGCTTTAGTCGTGTAACACAGTTGTTAACAAAAAATCATAATCGCCTTGATATAGTAGTAGTAGTGGCATGTGATGCAAGAAAGCAAGTGTATGAGTTTATGCAGCATCAGCCAAAAAAAAAAATCACACCATTCCCCCACCATTCCTTGCCTAGTTCACATCAAAAAAAAAAAAAAAAAAAAAAAAAATGCCTGTCCAGTTCCTCCTTAAATTTATTCAACCTATCAACTTCCACAACGACAGATGGAAGTTTGTTCCAGCAATTAACCACCCGCTGGCTAAAGGCAAATTACCACACATCTGTTCTACATCTGTCCTTTCTTAATTTGAATTTATGCCCCCTTAGGTTCGTAATCTGAACAAGTGGAAGGATCCCATCAGAATTCACCATGCTGAACCCATTCGAGGCCTTATACACCTCAATCAGATCACCACGCAGGTGCCTAGTCTCCAGCCACTGCAATTTGCAGAACTTAAGCCCCTCTTGGTAAGAGGATCCCTTCATTCACCTCACCAATCATGTTGCCCTTCTCTGTACGTGTTCAAGCAAATCTACATCCTTCCTAAAATGAGGCCTCCAGACCTGTACGCAGTACTCAAGGCGTGGCCTGACCATTGCCTTGTACAGAGGAACAGTCACCTCCCTGCTAGCAAAATTCCTATATATCATTGACAAAACTCCATGACCTGCCCTGGCAGCCTGTCTGCATTGCTCAGAAAACTTTATATCTGACTGCACAATTACTCCCAGGTCTTTTTCATTTTCTACCACCTTAAGTATAGTACCACACAGTTGGTACGTTTCTATGGGGTTACTTCTACCCATATGCAGTACTTTGCATTTGTCAAGGTTAAACTTCAGTTGCCACTTCTTAGCCTATCTGTCCAAATTATCTAGATCCTGTTGCAGTAGCACACTGCCATTGCTGTCATTAACAACCCTGCCAACTTTTGTATCATCTGCAAACTTGGACATTAAACCTGATATACCTTCATTAATATCATTGATAAATATACAAAACAACAGTGGACCCAACACCGAACCCTGTGGGACTCCACTAATAACATTAGTCCACGAAGAGCAGCACTCCTTGATTACCACCCTTTGTCTTCTCCCACTTAACCATCCTTTTATCCATTGTAGCAACTTACCCTTAATACCATTCTGCTCCAATTTGTACAATAGTCTTTCATGCATAACAGTGTCAATAGCTTTCCTGAAATCCAAATAGTAAAAAGAGGTGATCTTTGTCTGACTCTCACAAAATTGGAGCCAGATATTAAAATACTAATATCAAATCTTCAGCCACAAGGATCTCATTAGTAGAGCCTATTTAATGGGATCCTATTTTAGCCTTAGGAATAAATTTATATATGTTGTTTGAAATAGTACTTTTTTTTTTTTTTTTTTTTTTTACTAATTCTGTCATTACAAGTAAAAATATGTCAGTTTTATCAATTAAAATTTTCAAAATTTGTAATTTACATTTTTTATATTATATTGGAATTGTTTAATTATTAGCTTTTACTAACCTACAAATAAATATTTCATTTAGGAATATTACATATGCGTATATGGGGGTCCACATACGTAAAGTTAGGACTCAGGGGGGTCCACAAGCAAAAAAAAGGTTGGGAATCCTTGATCTAGATCAGTTTCAACCTTTTTTTAAAAACAGCACCCCTAAGTAATTTATTTTATTTTGCGACACCCCCTCAATTTTCTGCCTTTTAGATGTGATTCTCTCCGAGCAAGTGCATGTCTGTGTGTGTGTGTGTGCATGTGCTCATATATATCTAATATTAAAAATATATATGTTGTGTGATAGTTATTACAATAATATAATTATAAAAATTAAATTTCATAATACAAATTATATATATACAGTATATAATAATTTTATTCTTTAATAAAATAGAGTTAATAAGTAAACATCAATTATAGATCACCACAAAATTAAAAACATACTGTACAGTCAGTCCTCGTATAACACGTGTTTACACTATATGAAATCAATCATACACGATTTATAAATAGGGGCACGATATCGTATATAACACAAACCGAATTTGCTTATGCACGATTCACCTTTGTGTTTACAAGAAATGGCAGTCGAACGCGGAATCACCTCAACTGAACGCAACACGGTAGGAATGAAAAGAAGATTCTGAACGTGTATTTATATTTTTTATATCAGTGAAGGGGAAAACACATTTCACCATAATAGCGTAAACCCACACAATTCCAGCTATCGGTATAATTGCAAATGCAATTAGATCGAGTTTACTACCAGTTTATAACAGATTCCACTAGCAGGAATGCAACTGGAAATTGTTTTTATTGTTTTATGGTAATAACCCCCAGAAATGTGCTTTAGTAAAATGTGAGCTAGTGAGGTGTTCATAGTGTGTCTCTGCATTTACAGTGTTGTTTATTCATTTGCTACACGTGTGCAGCGTTGTTTATGTGTATCAAGCGTGCCTCCTCATTTTGTAATTGTGCTTTATTCCCTAAAAATCAGTAAAATACTTAAAAGGTGTGAAAAGGAAGCGTCCTGGTGAAGACACTACAGATTCAGAGAAAAAAAGAAAAGCAATGTCGATAAACAGAGGCAGACTGGGTCAAAAATTCTTACCCGGGAAATTTCTGGTGCCCTCATACTAGCATTTATGGCCAAAATCACACCGGCCTCCGGCCCACCAGGGTTTCCCCTGGTAAGGCTTATGACCAGTCTGCCTCTGTCGACAGAGAAAAATTATGAAATTGTGAAAAGCTTTGAGCGAAATGAAAGACCATGTGATGTTGCATGTGCTACGGGCTTAAATGAGGCAACGCCGAGAATTACGAAGAATGCAGAGAAAATAACAACTTTCATAGCAGGAACAACTCAAAGTGTAATTAAAATCCATTAGATCAAGACAGAAAGAATTGGAAGAGATGGAATGGCTGTCATCTGTTTGGATAGAAAATCAAACGAAAAACAAGTTTGCTTACGATAGAAGCAAAAGCATTAGCAATATTTTATTACGTAATAGTCGTAATAAAATACTTATTTTATTACGATAATTTTTGTTTGGTAATGTTTTGATTACAAATGTGTGTTCAATCTTGGATGGTCATCACCTGACCCTATTTTTCCCATAGGGTCTGTTGTTTATATTGCACGATTTTGCATTGCGTGAGGGTTTCTAGAAACACAAATATCATGCTATACGAGGACTGCCTGTACACCTTTTTATAATGAAGTAAACATAAATTTTAAAAAAATAAGTTTATGTAACTTAAACCCAAATTATGTGGCACCCCTGGAATGTTGTTGCATCACCCCGGTTGAAAATCACTGATCTAGATAGTTGAACAGATGCAGAAGATAGGGGGGGGGTAAATTTCTGCAAATTTTTTAAAAACCTCAACCTCAAGGAGCTTGTGGCCAGGGCACTTGTTAGTCTTAGTTCTTTCTTTCCACTCCTGCCTTCATCTCCTCTTGGGAGAAGAGGGGGGCTCTCAACTGGAGTTATTGTAGCTATTGTTGGCCTTGAAATTTTCTCATTATAGACATGAATATATTTAATACCTTTAGTAAAAGTAGTAAAATATATTCTGAGCCTTGTACACTGGGTTGGATTTTATCTGGTAGTAGTAGTAGTAGTAATAATAGTAGCATGTGATGCAAGAAAGCAAGTGTTATGAGCTTATGAAGCATCAGCCAAAAAAAAAAAAAAAAATTTTACACAACCATTCCCTCTAAATATTTGTCCAGTTCCTCTTCAAATTTATTTAACCTATTAACTTCCACAACGACACATGGGAATTTGTTCCAGCAATTAACCACCCACTGGCTAAAGGCAAATTTTCGCACATCTATTCTACATCTGTCTTTCCTCAGTTTGAATTTATGCCCTGTTAATTTGTAATCTGAACAAATGGAAGAATCCCATCAGAATTCAGTGTGCTCAACCCATTCAAGGTCTTATACACCTCAATCAGATCACCGTGCTAGTCTCCAGCCGCTGCAATTTGCAGGACTTAAGCCTCTTAGTGGCTTAAGTCCTGCAAATTGGGAAGTTAAAATCCCCCATTGTGTGACATTCTGATTTACTAGCCCACTACTTCTCTGTACAATTGTTCATGTACTCATTTGAGTCATTAAGGCCTATAACACACTCCTACTCTTATTTTTGCTTTTGCAGTGCACTGGCCATCTATATCAACTGGATTCAGTTCTTTTGATTTTATGTTTTTCTTAATTAACAGCATAACCCCCCCCCCCCTTCCTATCCTGCCTATCCTTTCTGTACACATTGTACTCCCCAAATTCTAATTCTGCCTTCCTAATATCTGTTTGACACCATGTCTCTGATATCCCAACAATATCCGCCTTTGATGCCTTGATCAACACTTCAAATTCATCAAATTTATTTACTATACTTCTAGCATTGGTGTACATGCACCTATTCTTATTCTTAGTTACCCTAATGCATCCCATATACCACCTGTTTCATGATGACTGCCATCAGTCCCTGAAACCCCCAGCACCCCTTGCTCCAGGCTGCTGCTTATTCTAATAGAAGTAGTGCAAGAATCACCTTCACCTCTGCCTGTGGCTACTTTTAACCTTTTAGTCTGTGAATCTCCCCCAAGCTAGCAGTTTTACAGTAACACATGGTTTTATAGTAACGATGTGTTGTCCATTTTTATTTATTTAAAATAATTGAACCTTTACACTCTTATTTAAAATATATGGGTTTTTTTTATTGTTTACATAGTGAGTTAATTTGTTGCATCAGTGAAATCTTGACTTATCTTTTATGTGATAAAATATAAGATTTTAGTCAGGTCCTGGTTTGTGCATTATAGCCTTAGTTGCTTATTTGCCAATAAAACCCAAACCAGCCACCCCTTTCCTTTAGTGAAGAGGTTGGTTGTTAAGTAATTAATTGCCTAGCCATGTTAATTAGTTAATTGCTTAGCCATATTAATTAGTTAATTGCAGCCATGTTTTCTTTTATTGACATTACCTGTATTATTATTATATTTAATCCAAGGTATTTTATAGTATTGTGCATGACCGCTTTTATTATTATTTTATCTTATAGTGCACTTGTCGTAGAGACAGTACCTTATGATATGGATAACACACAGAAAACAGCTTACTCTTTAGTAGATACGCTTATAATAATCACTGTTAAAATTTTACAAAATTTACTAATATGTTTCACTTTTGTAATTGTATAAAGCTTGTATTTTCAATTGTATTTTTATTGGTTTGCATTTACCCCAGGCCTGAATCACAGGACCAGCTACCAGTTGGATAGCCTTGCTATAAAATAATGAAAGAATTATTATTATTTTATGATTATTATAGATTTATATACCCCATTGCTAATATTATTAGTTTACAAGAAGTATGCACAAATAATGAATTTTGAGATAAAAATTAAATTTATTAGAATTCAAATAAAGTCAGTAGGTTCTTCATTTGAATTTTTAATTAATGAAAAATAATAAGACATGTTCATGGAAGCATAAGCAAATGTATAAGACAATGTTTTATTTAATAAAATTCAGATAGGTATTAAAATCTTTAGATCTTCCAAAACATGAGGCACTGTATTTTAATTGAGAATTTCAGGATATGTTGAAGTTTAATTTAAAAAAAAAAAAAAAAAAGCTATCTTGTAATGGTGTTCCTTGTAATATAATGTAGAGGATAGCAGAGATTAGTTTGTTAACTTAAAATATTCATGGAATTAAATTTTACATTTGATTATTTCATATAAAATTCGTTATTATTATTTTTTTTTTTATCAGCTTACCCAGTTACCAGAATCTTTTATTGAATTGGTTCATCTGAAAAATATAGATTTGCGAGGAAACAATTTTGTAAGTGTTCCACGTGTCTTGAGGTTTCTGCCTAGTCTGGTTACTATGGACGTAGACAAGGTAATGTGTATATATATATATATATTTGTCACTCACTTCAAAAAAATTTGCATTAAACACTTAAAAGTAATTTTAAGTGTTTTAAGTATTGATGGTCACATGTGCATTATTCAAATCCATATGTAGTAAGCCTTTTTTTTTTTTTTTTAAACAGATTCTGATTCTTTTGTGATGAATTTCTTTAAGTGAATAAACAGTTAGTACAAATTAAATCATATACATATTTGTATATTCATGTAATAAAAAAAAAATCAAAAATGGTTGAAATTGTACTGAATTTTGAAAATATACTATTATAAGAAAATAGAAGATCAGTTTTATATTATATTATCAGGTAGTTTAAAATAGAAACTATCCAAATTCTTATATCTTATTTTTATTGGTAATATATTTAATAAAATTAATATTTAAAGTAATAATTAGTTTCTATATTAGGACACAGATGCAATTTATATTTATTTTGTCTTATATTATTTATATTATATCAATTATTCAGTTAAATTATGCACTTTAAATGCTCATCATACGTCTAATTTACATATTTGGTGGATGATTACTGCTGGAATACATAATATATGAGGACTGCTCCCAAACTAATGCCTCCAATTTTATTTCCATATGTATTATATTGCATATAAAATGTAAAGGTGTCAGGTGAAAATATAAATATTGCCACCAATATCCTGTAGTTTCAACACTGCATGTCTGGTAGCAGGGCTGTAGTTAGTGAAAAAAAAAAAGTGACATTGATGTGTATGTGAAGCAGCAGCTTGTTATTGAGTTCCCAAAAGCATATTGTGCTGATATTTGTAGAATGTTTATGCGGATATGACAATCAATGTGAGAACAATTAGGCAGTAAGTTAGAAATGTTAGTGATGGTCATAGTGGTGTGAAGGTCAGACTTACCCTCCTTGCACTGCAACAACTGTTGGTATTTATCATCAGACTGAGGCAGTTATATCACCAAGTCCCATATGGAAAAAAAAATTGGTTCTGTGAACACTTCGTTATTTCTGTAGTCCATTAAAGTGAGGGTTTACTGTATTCTGTTTTAACTTGGTCTGTATCACTTTTGAATAATCTAGTTACAGTTTTACTCCTCCTCCTGAGATTTTTAACCGACCACCAGAACATTTTTCCACTTTCCTGATATTTGTTTTCCATAACTTTCCTAAAATCTTCCCATGATTTTTCTTTGGCCTCTTTCACACACATGTATTAGTCCTCTTGCAGTTTTCTTCTTATTCCAACTAAATCCAATAATGATTTATTAAGTTAATTTGCCAAATTTTTCTTTAATATTCTTTGCTTTCTCTGATTGCCTCTTCAACTTCTTTTGTCCAACTTGGTGTTTTTCCATTTCCTGTATTTACTGTCCTCCTTCCCCACATAATACCTCTTTTGCAGATTCCACTAAAGATCGTAATTATTTTCTATTTTCATTTAAAGCATATCAGCATCAAGCCATTTAACTGTGATATTTGTTTTCCACATCTTTCCTAAAATCTTCCCATGATTTTTCTTTGGCCTCTTTCACACACACATTACCACTAGCATTAGTAGAGGCATGTGATGCAAGAAAGCAAGCATATACAGCATCAGCCAAAAAAAAAAACCCCTTCCCGTTTCCCCCATCTATTCACTCCAAAAGTTTGTCTAGTTCAGTCATGAATTTATTTAAGCTGTCACTTTCCAGGACAGACAGAAATTTGTTCCGGCAATCAACCACCTGCTGGCTAAAGGCAAATTTCCACACATCTATTCCACAACTGTTCCTCCACACACCTATTCCACAATTGCCCCTCCTCACATGTAGTCCTCTTGCAGTTTTCTTCTTATTCCGATGAAATATAATAATGATTTATTAAATTTATTTGCCAAAATTTTCACTAATATTCTTTGCTTTCTCTGATTGCCTCTTCAACTTCTTTTGTCTAACTTGGTGTTTTTCCATTTCCTGTATTTACTGTCCTCCTTCCCCACATAATACCTCTTTTTCAGATTCCACTAAAGATCGTAAATTTTTTACTATCTTCATTTAAAGCATATCAGCATCAAGGATGCCATTTAACTTTTAAGCTAGAAATTTTCTGTATTTAATGGTTGTTGGCAAATCCAAGATCTCTTCAATTTTTTGACCATTTTAACTGTTTTAAACTTAATTTTGACACTAATTATCATTTATTAAGATAATTGTTTTCCATATTTTTCCCAATAACTTCATACAAGATGATGGTCACTCCCAGTTTAAGATCTTTGCTTTCCTTATTTCTATTATGCTCTCTTCATGTAAATTATGTCTTATTTTTAGTCCTTTATTATTACTTTTCTCTCCAAAGTTTTCTAAAATATCTCTGTAAATATAATTGTTGTTTCTTATCTTGCTATTTTAATTTCCAACTAATATTGTTCTTTCTTTATCATTAGTTGCTATTATTTTTGATATATTAAAGAACATTTCTGTTTCATCTTTTTTTTTTTTTTTATAAGTCTGAAAATAATGCTTTCTAACCAATAAACTTTTTACTAAATTATTTGTAAATGCCATTGCACTGTACCATAATTTATAGTTGTTTAGTTGTATCTCACCCGTATTCATTCCCTTTATCTTTGATGCTGTCTACTTAGTTCCTCTAATTCCATTTCTTTTCCATTTCAGCATCCAATAGCATATTCAGCACTATTTTCTTTTCCCAGGGATTTTAGCATTATGTGGAAATATATCATAACAATTGTCTACTCACAAGTCATGTATAGAGGAGAAATGTGGGCTTTGGTAGTCCTCACTGCACTCAAACAATTGTAGGTTTCAAAATACTGGCTACTCAGGTGGGTGGCTCATAAACATTTAGTACTTCTGATAGAGGGGGAACACCTTATCTGATAGGAAGAGAGGGTCCTTAAAAATCCCAAGACTCCATAGCTCAATCTCTGAGAGAAGATACTGCCACTGTACATATGCTCATAGGATATATTGCGGAATACATCCTACGGTGTTTTGACCAGAGAATCCCACTATGTACCCTCTCAAAATTAGTCAATGTGGACCTTTATAAATTTCCTACCAATAAGAGGTGTATCATGGAAAGTCTTAGAATGCCGTACTGTTCTTGTGCTCTAATATGGTCACCACTTGCAGTGTGTGTGATTAAGAAATAATTCTGCCTTGTTATTCTTAATGTACAAACTGAAGATTTTTGATTACAAATTTAGTCAAATTCTAAAAACATTATAATTGAATGATCCTGCAAACTTGTTAACTCTGTTAATATAGCATTCTCTGTTAAAACTATGTGTAGAATATTTGATGTCTACAGCATTTCTATGAATTGTATTAATTATAATGGACTCATTGACTGAGTTATCAATTATGCAGTGACTGGACAAAGTTGGTATTGATTATTCAAGTGAGTGAGTTGTTTAAATTTTCCTAACTAACTAACTATATAACACCGGGGGCTCACATCTGGTGAGTATGGGCTTGGCACACCAAGAGTCCTGAGCTGGATATCATCATTCTTCTCTTTCTTGGTGATTCCCTTCTACTTTTGACTCTCTCTCTCTCTCTCTCTCTCTCTCTCTCTCTCTCTCTCTCTCTCTCTCTCTCTCTCTCTCTCTCTCTCTCTCTCTCTCATGGTAACTCTGGAACTTTTTTTTTTTTTTTTTTTTCCTGGTACAGCATAAGCCTCTGGCTTCCTTGCACCATATGGCTATTATTAATAATAATATATAGTAACTCTAAAAATCTCCCAATGAAAAGGGTGCTGGAAACTGTGATATCACTTTTCTCCTTGCCAGATAATTTATCTATTATGTCATATATCCAGTTGTGGGGGGGAGGTGGACTTTGCTTTGTATATCTAATAACATATCACAGAGTAATAAGATACTCCGATACTACCATTATCTGTGATAACGTATAAGCTTAACTGCAGTTTCATTTCGAACCGTGATAAGTTAATGATAAGTGCAGATTTGAAGCTGAAAAGCTTACCGAAAAATGGATTCTTTTATGGATAACCTTACGTTGGGTATGGTAAAATACTTGGGTGGGTCTTAAAAATCGCCTTGTTTCATCTGTTGGTTGACAGTGCGGAAAGCATCATATCATCTGGTTGAGTTGTCCCAAAGACTTGGGGGTCCATTGTAAAGAAATTCACGAACGGAATTCACGGAGAATTCCGTGAATTCCGTTCGTGAATTGTAAAGAAATTCACGGAGAGACTGTTTGTGAATCTAGCAGGAGGTACAAGGGAACAGAATAGTTTCACTACTGTTTAATTTTACACAAATTTTTATGGAATAATATCGTCGCAACTGTATATTCAGAAAATGAATTTGAAAGTGTCTGCAATTCTGCCCAGACACGATAGGAGGGAGTATATGATGAGAGCCTTGTCAATCAATTCGGCCCTGGAGAGATTGTGCAAGGCTCAAGGGGTAGAATTTTTCTCAGCCTGGTCTGTTCTTGTTAACAGGAGAGACTGCTTCTTCAGGGATGGGATACACTTAAATAGGAAGGGTGCAAGAATATTTGCTGATGCTAACGAGGTAGAATTAGGTGGGTCGGAAAACTGCTAGCTTGGGGGGGATACATGGACTAATAGATTAACAGTAGCCGCTGGCAGAGGTAAAAGTGATTCTTGCACTACTTCTATTGAAATGCAATTGAGCAGCAGCCTGGAAAGCAAGGCAATGGGGATTTCCAGGACTGCTGGGAGTCATAGTGGAACAAGTAAATACATGGGCTGTGTTAGGGTAACTAAGAGTAGAAACAGGTGCATGTATACTTGCATGTACACCAATGCTAGGAGTACAGGTAATAAATTCGATGAGCTTGAAGTGCTAGTCAAGACATCAAACACAGATATTGTTGGGATATCAGAGACATGGTGTCACACAGACATGAGCAGTGCAGAATTGCAATTTGGGGAGTACAATGTGTACAGAAAGGTAAAAGGACAGGAAGTGAGTAGGGGTTATGTTGTTAGTTAAGAAACATAAAATAAGGAAGTGCATCCAATTGATGTGGGTGGACAATGCAATATTGAGTCTGTTTGGTGTGACATAAGCATTGGGAAAGGAAAAATGAGAGTAGGGGTATGTTATAGGCCTAATGAATCTGATGAGTATAATGAGCAATTGTACAGAGAAATAGAATGGGATCAGTAAATAGAATGTCTTGTATTAGGGGATTTTAACTTTCCAGATATTGACTGAAACTTGTGAGTTGGTCACTTGCACGCTAGCAAGACTTTGTGGATTTATTGGAGGATTGTTTTCTACAGTAACATATTCGAAGGGCAACCAGAGGGAGTAATACCCTTGATCTGATTATCAGCAGTGATGACACATGCATTAGGAATTTGCAGATAAAGGAACCACTAGGTGACAGTGGTCACAGTGTGCTGTTGTGAGATTTACTTAAAGGTGTAACTACGATAAAGATTAAAGGGAAGGGGTTTTGTTTTCATAAAGGTGACTACAGAAGTCACAGACAGTTTTTAAATTCTATTGAGTGTGATCAACTGATGATGTTACCAACGGTGAATTCTAAATGGGAAGCTTTCGGGGACTTAATCTAGGAGGCTACCAGACTTTTCATACCAACTAAGAAATACTATTCAAGGTTCAGGCCTCAATGGATGTCAAATGAATTAATGAAGCTCGTGGCAGAGAAGAAAAATGCACGGGATGCATATAAATTATTATTATTATTATTATTAGCTATATAATGCAAGGAAGCCTGAGGCCTATGCTGCACCAGCCAAAAAAAAAAAAAAAAAAAAAATTTACCGAGTTACCCAGAGAGAGAGAGAGAGAGAGAGAGAAGTAGAAGGAAATCACCAAGAAAGAAGAATAATGATATCTAGCTCAGGACCCTGGGTTTGCCAAGCCCATACTCACCAGACGTGAGCCCCCGGGAACAAAATTCAGACAACACAGAAACCTATGACAGATATAAGCTAGTCTGTAATCAAGTCACAAAGGAGGTTAGTTAAGTGAAGGCAGATTACGAGAAATCTTTGGCAAAGGACGCAAAGAAAAACAGCAAAGAGTTCTTTACTTATGTAAACTCTAGAAGAAAGGGGATGAATCAGATCGGTCCACTGGATATTGATGGTTCAGTAGTTGATGATCCTGCCCAAGTGGTTGATAAACTGATTAAGTATTTTGCATCTACATTCACACATGAGGAGTTGAAGTTAAACATAAAAAAGGCACCTGGGGCAGATGGAATCTATCCAGTTATAATGGAGACAGCAAGGGAAGTAAGCAAACCCTTAGCTATAATTATGAGAGTATCCTTAGAGTCAGGGGAGGTCCCAATGGACTGGAGATGTATCCCCAATTCACAAGGGGGAGGTTCAAAGGGTGACACAAATAATTATAGACCTGTTAGTTTAACTTCTGTTCACAGCATGGGTTTGTTAAGGGAAAGTCTTCTCTGACCAATTTGATTGGATACTATGAGGTGGTCACAATGCTAAAAATAATTTGGATATCATATACTTGGATTTCAGGAAAGCTTTTGATATTGTTGTACATGGAAGACTACTGTACAAATTGGAGCAGTATGGCAATAGGGGCAAGTTGCTACAATGGATAAAGGGATGGTTGAGTGGGAGATGGCAGAGAGTCATAATAAATGGTCACTGCTCTATTTGGACTAATGTTATTTGTGGAGTCCTGCCGGGTTCAGTGCTGGGCCCATTATTGTTTTGTGTATTTATTGATGAAGGTATATCAGGCTTAATGTCCAAGTTTGCAGATGATACAAAGGTTGGTGGGGTTGTTAATAACTCTAAAGACAGTATGCTACTGCAACAGGATCTAGAAATGTTAGGCAGATGGGCTGAGAAGTGACAACTGAAGTTTAACATTGACAAATGCAAAGTACTGCATATGGGTAGCAGTAACTCAAGAGAAATTTACCGACTCTGTGGTATTATACTCATGGTAGTGGAGAATGAAAAAGACCTGGGGGTAATTTTGCAGTTAGATATGAAGTTCTCTGAGCAGTGTAGATGGGCTGCCAGACCAGGTCATGGAGTTTTGTTAATGATGTATAGGAATTTTGCTAGCAGAGACAAGGAGGTGATTATCCCTTTGTATAAGGCAATGGTCAGGCCACATCTTGAGTACTGTATACAGGTCTGGAGGCCTCATTTTAGGAAGGATATAGAGTTGCTAGAACGAGTACAGAGAAGGGCAACAAGATTGGTGAGAGGAACAAAGGGGTGTGCTTATGAAGAAAGGCTTAAAGATCTGCAAGTTGCAGCAGCTAGGAGACTAGGCATTTGCGAGGTGATCTGATTGAGGTCTATAAGGTCTAATGGTTTGAGCAGGCCCAATGCTGATGGGATATTTCAGTTTGCTCAGACTAAGAACCTGAGGGGGGTACAGATTCAAATTGAGGAAAGACAGTTGTAGAATAGGTGTCCGGAAGTTTGCCTTTAGCCAATGGGTAGTTGATTGCTGGAACGGATTTCCATCTGTTGTAGAAGTCTAGTGATAGTAGCAACGCAGGGGGGATGAAGCAACTAAGATATTATATAAACTTTACGAAGATGAAACGTTGGCAGATTTTTGAAACTTTGTCGAACCTTTCACTGTGTAGAAAATGTTCTAAAATATAATGGCATACAGGCAATAATTAAAAAAAAAAAAAAAACTGTATCAGCAATCTCCAAAAAACTAGCACGAATTAAGGACGATTGCTAAAGAACTTCATGTGGAAACTATAAAGATCGGTCATGTGTTCGTACCACTATGAGCAGCTTGTAGCTTGCAGATGGCAATTGTGGGTTGGAGGAATTATCCCGCTTAGTGCAAACATTTTGAATCAGAAGTTAAATATTCCGGATTATTAAATCGACTTTTAAATTTGGAATTTCTTAACCATTTAGCACTAATGATTGACATCCTGCAGGAGCCCTTTTACCTTTCAGAAGCTTTACAGAATCACAATGGTAAAAGCATATAGATTAATTATTCGAACTATCAATGCTATTGCTGATTTGAAAAAGTCTGAGGGAAATTATGAAGCTAAAATTGAGAGCATGTTGAAGTGTAAAGAATTTGAAGGAATCAAAATTGAAAGTAAAAAAATTACCTTGTGACAAGTTATTTAAATGCATTGTTTTATCCTTAAAGGATAAGTTATTATTGAAACAGGGTGATTTTAAATTAAATAAAGAAAATAATGATACCACTGAAAGAAATTTTAAACATATGCTACCCAAAATCGTGGAATATGAAAGAACTTTCAACTCTGTGGCAAGATGGTGAAACCGAACAAGAAATTTAAGTTTTTTGATAAAATATGAAATAAAAATTAATGATTTTAGAAATTTTGTCGAAGACAGTTTATCTTTAAAATCGAGTGAAAATAACTTTTCAATTAAAAAAGCCAGAAAATATATTTGTAACCATTGTGATTAGCAGTGCTGAAGCTGAGTGAGCTTTCAGCGTAATGAATAATATTGTGACAATTAAACACGTTGCAGATTATGATGACCATACATCTAAATGGAAAACCATTGCTTCAGTTTGATCCGGATCGTTACGTCAAATCATTCCTCTGTAATTATCGCTCAGCTATTGAGCAAAGCAAAAGATCAACAACAAATATTAATAAAGAAGTAAATTCTATATGGAAATTTTTAGAATAATTTTTTCTTGAATATTTGTGAAATAATTTCTTTTTTTTTTTCATGTAATCTGTGATTTTTTTTTGTGTACTTTTTCTAGAAAGTTTGTTTTTTTATGTAATATTTGTTTTTATATTGTGGAATGTTTTGTGATAATTTTTGTGTTATTTGTGATATAGGAAATATTTCATGTTATTTCTTATTTGCAATGTTAAAATTTTATCATGAAAAAAATGTATCCATTATATTTCCCTAGTTGTTAAAAAAAAAAAACCGAATAAAAAAGTTACACGTGTGCTGAGCAAGCGCGGTAGATGGTTTATGTGAAACATCCTCCTCGTTTCTTTTAGGTATTTTGATTTGTATATATCGATTACAAAATAAAAGCTTTTTAATTGTAAATATTTTATTTTTCATTCACAGATTTTCATAATTTCTGGAAGACAAGATACAATGGATTTATGATAACTAAAGTAAGAGATGTATACTTGCGAGTGCAACATATCTAAATATCTCTGTAAAATAGCACCGATTGATGTACTGACCTTGTAGTTGAAATGACATACGCAGCTGTTAGGGGAACTTAACAATGGAATGTAACAAATGCAAGACAAAAAAAGAAATTGACAAATATTTGTATTGTTGCAATCATACTTACTCCAGTAGTAACTTCAGGAAGCATGATTGTGATGTCTTCTCAAAATTCCAAAAAGTTAGAACTCCAGACACTGTTGTATCCAGTTATCATTGTAAGGCATTTTTTTTTTAGATAGACCTAGGAACGTTTTACACATTCACTTATACGCATGGTTAAGGGGGTAATAAGCCACATCTGTCCACACCCCTAAATCTGCCCCTGCCCCTGACTCGAGATATCATACCGGTCATGAAAAATTCGTCATGTGCTCTAATCACACTATTAGTAGTACGAGCGTGGGAAGCGCCTCCATCGGAAGCCACGGATGACATCACTTCCCTGACCGATCAAATTTACTCAGTAGAAAGTCAGAAAAACTGTGACCCCATTGTTACAACATTTACAGCTCACCACTGGACATATCCGATATCCTTCTTGATGAGGTAGAACATGCGTTGAAGAAAATGAAGCATCAGAAAGCCCCGGGGGAAGATGAAGTTACTGTAGAGTTGTTAAAATTGGGAGAAAGAGGCATGATGCCTAAGGAGTGGAATAATGCAATCATTGTTTTTCTGCATAAGAAAGGAGATAAATCAGAAATCGGAAATTATAGACCAATTAGCTTGTTATCCCACATCTACAAGTTGTTCACAAGGGTCATTACTAACAGATTAGAAAGAATACTTGGTGACAATCAACCGAAAGAGCAAGCTGGCTGTAGGACAGGATTCTCAACTATGGATCACCTTCGTGTAATATCACAGCTAATAGAGAAAGCAAATGAATACAAAACATTATGGCTGGCATTTGTGGATTATGAAAAGGCATTTGACTCCATACAGCATAATGTAATGTTTCAAGCAGTGGAAAGACAAGGCATAGACATCCCATACATTATGATTTTGAAGAAAATATATGAGAATTACCTCCTTTATTAGACTAGACAAAGACAGTAGCAAATTTAAAATTGAGAAAGGAGTTACAACGAGACAAAATATCTCCAAAGTTGTTTAAGGCTGCCCTTGAAGTTTTCAGAAGATTGGACTGGTCGCAGAACGGAGTCAGTGTGAATGGAGAGTACCTAAACCATTTATGATTTGCAGATGACATTGTGATCATAAACCATGATCCCAAAGAATTGGAGGAAACTCTTAATCAGTTATGCAGAGTTAGTAAGGCTTTTGGACTAAAGATGAATATGGCTAAAACAAAAGTAATGATGAACGAGTATGCTACAGGAAGAGATATAATCATTGAAGGAGCAGTAATTGAAAAGGTGGATTCATATACTTATCTGGGGCAAGTCATTAGCTTAATAATGATAAATGGGTGGAAGTCAAGAGAAGAATAAATTTCGGATGGATAGCATTCAGGAAATGTAGTCACATACTTAGAAGCAATATCCTAATTTGTCTGAAACACAAAATAATGAACCAATGTTGTATATTCCGCACCATGACTTGGTGAAGTAAAACTTGGGCACTCACCAAAGGAATTAAAGAGAAGCTGAAAACTACACAGCAAAGAATGGAACAATTTATATTAGGAATCAGACTGTTGGATAAGTAGAGAAACACCTGGATTAAGCAGCAAACACAAATAAAGGAAATTGTTTTCAAAACTAGAGAACTGAAATGGTTTTTGACAGGACACATAGATCGAAGATATGATGAAAGATGGACTAAAAAAATAACAGAATGGTACCCAAGAGAAAACCTGGAAGATAGCAACGGAGATGGATAGATGAAATTCATGAGTTTGTGGGTAGTAAATGGGTGGACATTGCACAAAACAGAAGGAACTGGAAAGTTGCTGGAGGGGGCCTTCATCCTTCAGTGGATTGAAAATGGCCGATGATAATGAGTTGACACTGCTTTTAATTCATCTTCACAAGATATGAATAATTTCCAAATAGGGCTTTTTCTTGAAAGACTCATGGCCTAAATAGAATTAAATAAATAAAAACTAAATATAGCTTTTAAAATTTATTTATAAAGCACATAATATGATTTTCGCTTCTAATTACATCCATTAGGTACCCTGTTGAAAGGGACTATTCACATATTAACAATAAATGCAAATGATGTAGACGATGGTACAGAATTATTAACTGAAATATTATTTCATGGATTAAGCATAATATTTATATCTGACATATTTTTATTATAGTAAAAAGTTAAAATATAGTTTCATTTCTCACTTTGTAATAGTAAAGTTTTGTAATCGTGGATCAATCTTTAACTCTGGAATGGAGGCTCGTATTGCAGTGGTTTACACAGTTAAATTATTGTTATAAGCCACCAATTATTTTTAAAAACACAAATTATTTTTGTTTTGTTGTTTTGCAGTTTTTGTTTTTGTATGAAAACTCTCGATTCAATATTGCTCTTCTTCGTGTAGTACTGTTACTCACAAACACATGGAACTCGCAAAATGCCCAACAGAAATTAGATGTATAATTTCATATTGTTTATTTTACTCCATAAACTGCAGAAACAGTCAGTGAAACTGAGAAGCATGCGAATTATGAAGACACACATTTGGGGGTCCTACTTTATTGTAAATTAAACAATCTATTACGCAGATTTTTTTTTTCATTAAGAAAAAGACAGATATTTGGCTTTCTAATGGCCGAGGCTGAAGCTGAATAGCAGATTTTGGCTGAGGCTGAACTTCAGTGCACCTCTGTATTTTATACAAATGGTACAAAGTGTTAGTGCAATTTTACCAACATTGTGCCATTAATGTGATTTATGTGTTGATATGAACCATTGAAATATTACAACTTTAATATTTAATACATTCATAGGAGGAGCTGTATGATATGCAACATCTGGAGATCTGATTACAGGTGCATAGGGCACAGAGCGTAGGTCTACAGGTCTGGAGAGCTACACACCTGCATGATCTGACTGGGCTGTTTAAGGCTTCAAATGGATTGAGCGTAGTGCTGATGGCATTCTTCCTTTTGCTCCGACTACACACCTGAGGAGGCATAAATTCAAATTGAGGAAGTATGGTTACAGAATAGATGCACAGAAATTTGACTTCAGCTATTAGGTAGTTGGTTGTTGGAACAAACTTCCATGTGGAAGTGAGTAATTTGAATAAATTCAAGAAAGAACTAGACAAACTATTGGAGGGGATGGATAGGTGAAGTTGGAAGATTTTTTTTTGCTGTACTGTGTAAGCTTGTATCCTTGTTTCATATGCCACTACTAATACTAATTTGTGGACTTAGTTTGGTGGCCATCTGATCTTCTATTGTGATTTCTTAAGACCAAGGTGCATTTCTATCTATGGTGTATAAAAAGTGTGAGTATTAGTAGTGGACAAAACAGCAGTCAAAAGGAAGTACATCATAGCAGTTGTGTTTTGGCTTCATACAGGAATGCCGAGTAGACAATTGTTATGATATACTTCATGTATTATTTAACACTTTTGCTGCTGGATAGTTCCTAAACCAAAATTTCAGGCACGTTAGGTCCCAAGCCTATGCGGACAATTTGATCCTTTTCATGCCCGCCTGCTCAAGGGCCTAGCTTGAAATTTCTGTTAATTGAAACCTCCCGCTCCTCCAGGAGTGGTCTACCCAGCAGAACCTGACAATCTTTGCTGAGAAAACCTCCAGCATCCTAATCCCATCCAGACCACCTCAATGCCACAACCATCAAGCACTGCACCCAGCTTAAGCACCTTGGTTTAATCCTGGACTCAAAACTGTCCTTCCTCCCACATCTACAGTATATCTTAAAGAAGATAAGAAATTACACAGCATTGGTGACAAGGGTCACCTGCAGGGACTAGGGTTTAAAACAGCGTACCCTAGCCCCATTTTACAAAGCAAAGCAGTATTTATTCTAGCCATCGTATGCTTCAGGGGTGTGGTATCACCGGGCAACTATTGTCACAAATCAGAAGAAATTAGCCACCATTCAAAGAGCAATACTACTCACCATCAACAGAGCCTACTGCCCAGTGAGCACTCCTGCTCTCCAAGTCCTTGCCGGGGTCCTCCCTCTCTATACCTTCAAATAATTAGGTGTGGCATGTTATATCATCTATCCAAATAATCTCCACTACTACCATTGGATTCACCACCACCACAGCAATCAATCACAAGACAGAGAAATGGTGCCTTTTTTCTCACCTGCAGCAGGTCTGGCAGGACAAATGGACAACATCCACTAAGGGAGAAATTACAAAGAAATTCATCCCTGAAGTAATGTTCGTGTTCCCAAAAGCCCCAAGCTGGTTTTCCCCTGGCCTGTACGTAACGTACTTCCTTACTGGTCATGGATGAATACAAGAAAAATTAACATCCCTGGGCATCACATGATCCACACTGCCACTGTGGCACTGATGAATCTTGGCACCACATAATGTATGACTGTCCTTACTATGAAGACAATCTGTTTTGATCACAAAGATTACTAATTTGCTAAAGGTCCAAGAACATATACTAATGTATACCCATGACAATTATAAATACTTCACCACTTTTGCACAGGACATCTTCAACAGTAAGGAGCCTATTAAACCACCAAGAATAATAACTTAAGACAGATTCTGGGCACCCCTCCCCAGTAGTGTCAACTACCAACCTCACTGAAGCTCAACTGAACTGAGTTATTCACTACTTGTATCCAAGTTCCATTGGTCTGATGTCTACAAATAAACCAGCAGGCAAGATCAATCGATCGGACTGTGACATTACCTGATTTAGACTTTGAAACCACAGGATTTGACTATCCCTTATGCGGGAAACAAGACACATATTGACACCTAAAACCAATAACTGAGTTGAGAAGCGACAATTTGGATTATGACATCCCTGGGCATCACATGATCCACGACCCATGAAATCCTCAACACGACTCACCACAGAGACCATTAGCCTCTTGATGATCTACACTGTACCCCCACTCGCCTGATGGATTTCATTTCCATTGTTTCTTTGGGGATGCCTCTATTTACATCCCTGAAACTTCTCTCTATCCCCCCTCCACTTGACTGAACTCCCCCCCTTACTCTGCCTTTGCATTTGCAGTTTTTTTTATTTTATTATGTGGTTTCTGTCCACAAAGCTCAAGTGACCCTGGTGGAGACCAGCCAGAGAAACAAACTTTATTACCTGGCTCGCCTCCTAGTAGTGTGTATGGGCAATGTGGGAACCCCTGCCGCAGCCAGTTAGCCAGAAGAACAACACAAAACTACATAAAGTACACACACACACACACACGTACACACACACACACACGTACACACACACACACACACACACACACACACACACACACACACACACACACACACACACACACACACAGTTCTGGCATTTACAGAGTTATATTTTCCTCACAAGAGTACTACAAGTGCAATTGTGGGAACCACCAGTGGAACCTCACCCCAAACACTATATATACTGTCAGTACACCTGCTCTGCAGGTCTTGGCAGGGGCACTGCCACTAGACCTAGAAGTAATGGAAAGGAAAGAAGAGGCGTCAATTGTAGAATTAAGAAACAAATCCCAACTAACATCCTAGGGATTACAATTGATCTTGAGGCTGATGTCAAAAAAGAAAGGAAAAGAATAACAACCACACTCTACCAGCAACAGCAGACCAGGTGGGAAGAGTCAACTAAATGGGAAGTCACTTGGTTGTTCCTGCCTCCTGTAATTCTAGTTTTCCCAGGACTACATGCTATACTTGTTTACAGGGCATGGTTCCCTAAGTGCAAAGTTATGTCAACTGGTCTTATCCACAATCCCAAATTGAGGGTTTAGTGTCAAATAACATTAACTACAAAATCATTTTGTAGTACATGTTTTTGTAATTAACCAATAAAATTCATTTGACATTTTCTTAGTTTACCGGATGTGTGCTTATAGCCTAGGCTAACTTGAAAAGTACTAGAGAGATACAGTTCTGTGATATGATATGCATTATTTGTATAAAGTAAAACTAAAGTTGTCTCAAAACAAAAATGCAATTTTGTAGTTAACATTGTTTGCCATTAAACCCTAAAAATGTACCTGTGGAGCTGATGAGGATTGGGCTCATATCCTTTATGACTGCCCCAATTACCATCCCCACACATGTAGACGTAACAGCCAAAATTTGACCCATGAATTGTGGAGTTGAGCAGTTACTCCTCAGATGACATCCATTACATGGCATTCTCTGAATTTACTCAAAAAGCTTTTAATCCAGACTGTGAATCCCCCCCCCCCACAGACATTCTTACCTAATTATGACATTTACTGATAGTGACAAACATGACTTTGACTGGCCTGTTAGAATGTTTCTCACCCAGTGAAAATGATCATATTAGAAATTATATTATTTAATGTGTTTGAGATCTGTGCATAACTTCATGTATATATTTTTATAAATATATATGTTACATGTTGTTATAATTAACTCAGGTGTTATATTAACCATATAAATGTTATCAGTTCATAGTGCTTAGTTGAAGTGCTATTAGTGTGCTTATTTTAGAGAGCGTAATTGTATGTATTGTGTTAATATAAATTTTTCTATAATTATGTGTGCAAGACAATTTTGTTTGATTGGGCTCCGTGTCATATCCATGTTGCCGGGCATGATGGGGAACTCTAGTGTGTTTCTGTGTCATGGTGTATGTATGAGTAGTGAATGTTTGTTTATGGCAGTGTGTGTGTGCTTGCTTGCAGCTCTCAGTTGCATCTGTCTTATTACATTTGATTGATATGGACTTGACAAAATATATTCCCTTCCCCCAATGTGTAGAAACAAATGCATGTCTTAATTAAAAGTAAATATTATGGAGATTATGGAGTCAATGTAAAAATGACTCGTGTAAACTAAGTAATATTTGTGATTTAAGTATGTATGCATTAGTGAATGACTGCCCATCTGCAATTATATGTGTGAGAAAGTGTAGTATGGAAGACTGAATGTTTGCTTGTTTGTAATTGTACATATATGTGTGTAAGTCACTAAGTAATTATAAATATTGTTATTATTTCATATGTGTAGTTCTATTCAGGGTACTGTAGTGAGTGAAGAGGATGGCTCAATGTGAATCCCCTGAATTTGTGCATAATAATAAAATAAAATAAAGTTATACTTGCAGGTTGAGTTATATGTATGTGAATGTCAAGTCACATCTGTAAACTATGCGGTGACTGAGTGAATGTAAATAATACATTTAAAAAATAATAAAATAAATGTGACTGTCTTCACGGTTGCTATGTTTAGATGGCACCACCTGTGTCCTGTCTGGCCGAATGTAAGAGTGCTACTAGTGGTAATGGTAAAGGATGCAAGAAAGCAAGCTTATATAGCATCAGCCAAAAAAAAAAAAAAAAAAAAACAGTTCACCCATTCATACTCTCCAAGAATTTGTCTAGTTCTCCCTTGAATTTATTTAACACATCCACTTCCACAACAACAGATGGAAGCCAGATCCAACAATCAACCATCTGCTGGCTGAAGGCAAACTTGTGGACATCTGTCCTGCAACCATCCTTCCTCAACTTAAATTTATGTCCCCCTTGTATGTAGTCTCAGCAAGTGGAAGAATACCATTAACCTTCAGCTTACTCAATCCATTCAAGGCTTTAAAAACCTCAATCAGATCTCCCCGCAGGTGCCTAGTCTGGAATGATGAATGCAAGATGACAAATGTGAGAGAGAGAGTTGTCCTATGTCCTACTATTCAGTCTGCCCTGAAATAAGTTAAAGAAAAAAAGTGTGCTTGTGTATATGTATGTGTGACAGGTGTATAGATGCTCCAAATATGTGTTCTGATAGGCCCCAAATTAGGCTGCAGTGACGCAACCTGTTATTTATTTTATTTTTTATTTTTTTGTTGTCCTGGGGCCCTTCCTGGCAAGCTCAAACGCAGACCAGGGTTCACCTCCAACAGAGATGATATCTGTTCCCTACTATACCCGGCTGCCTTCTTGGAGCAATGTGGATAAATGTCAGAGGAATAACAGACCAGTACCAAAACTTTACCTCTGGAATTAGCCTCGGGGCCGACGCTGGGGCATTTTGGAAAGTTTTCTTGCTGATTTTAAGAATGCCAATTTCTGTAAGATTTACAGGAGTTATTTGTTCTTTCCGTGTGCTCAAGGCTGACAGCCTATAGCACCGAAGCTCACACCTCCGCATGGTCCGGGGTGAGCAGGTGGGGTGAATCCCCTGCCTGGCTAAGTTGAGCTTGAACGTAGGGGGACGAGGTTTCTTGTTAATTTTGTTCTGAATTTTTTAAAACTGAGGAGGGGGTGTATTTTTCCTCTCTTGAGGCTTTTTGGTGCATTTCCGTGCCCTCAAAATTTGCTCTTAAGCCTAGGTTGACTTGAGTTCCCTGGGCCACTGCTCGTTTCACTTAGGCGGTGAGTATTTTTAATTACTAAGCAAAGATTTCCTTGTTTTTTTAGCATTTTGTTCCATTAAACTGAGTCTTGGGTCACAGACTTGTTGCTCTCTCAATATTTATTTTGTAAATAGTTTGTTTGTCGTTTTTGACGATCAATTTTTAATTGTATAAAGTGAATTTTATTATATACTTATATAATGTCTTCTAGTGAAGGAATAAGTGAAGATGAGTTGCGGGCAGCAACAAGCGAGGTCACAGAAGATGAGTGTGAGGAACTGACGTAGGAGATTCTTTCTGAAGCGCAGGAATCAACTGAAATAGAAGTCTTCTTAGGTAAAGCATTGAAGAGAACTCCAGTTAAAACAAGGTCTAGGTCTTTGCCGGGTCCATTGCAGGATTCGCAGAAAGGGTCAAGAAAAAAGAAATGGAAGCAAGGAGAAGTAATATCGGATGGGGGTGAACAAAATGCAAAAAAAAACAGTAAGAAAAGAAAAAAGAAGAATGAGGTAGTAAATGTACCAAATGTAGAAACAGATGGATTTGAATATGTCTATAAAAAAAGGATAGATTTAATTCTTTTCTATGGGATGCACATAGCAAAGTACCCACTGCAGCAATAAGGATGATTATGGATATGTGGGATATAGTATAGAAAAAAGCCTTGAAATCTATGTGGAAGATGTGGTGTTAAAGGATAGGTTAAAGTATAGAGAGGAGAAGGGAAAGGAAAGTTATTCAACAGTTACAAAAAAAGTAGTGACGTCTGAAACAAATGCACCTAAGGTGATGTTAATTAAAGCTGTAACTACTAGACATAAGACAAGTGATGAAGTCAAATCGGATTTTTAAAAGAAGTTAGACCCATGTTAAACACTGTAAAAGTAAGGAATATTCAACCGATACGAGATCGGAGTGTGTTGATAGAGGCGGATATGATTGAGGATCTGGCGAAGATAAAGACATGTACAAAAATCCAGGAATTGGGACTGAAATATAGTATTCCAAAGGAAATATATCCAAGAATAGTTCTCCTCGATGTGGAACAAGATGTTGATAAGGATGAACTAAAGAGTTGGTTGTGGATAAAGAACTTAAAATCAGTGAAAAGAAGTTTCAAGAAAGTGTTGAAATTTTGACTATAAATAGGAATAAGAAAACTCAGTTAAATAATTGGATAGTGCAGATTACGGGGGAAATGTGGAGTTTGTTATGTGATAGGACTCATTTGTTTGTTTGATGGTCATCCTGCAAGTTTAAAGAAATATATTCAATAATGCAATGCTATAAATGTCTTGATTTTGGCCATGTTGGCAAGTACTGTAAGAGGGAGATGTTGTGTGGCCACTGCTAAATCTGGTCATACATTTAAGGATTGTAATGATCGAAATAAGGAACCAGTTTGTATTAATTGCAGGAAAAAGGATGTTGTGGCTGTGCATGTGGCAGTGGATAGGAGTTGTCCAGAGTACAATAAGGCATTAGAAAATTACAAAAAGAGAATTAATTATGGGTAGTTATACAAAAATATTACAAATAAATGTGCAACGAGCAAAGGCCGTTGCTGCTCTGATAAATTATGTAATGGAAAAGGATGATGTTGCGATTGCCTTGCTGCAGGAGCCATACTCTGTAAATTGTGAAATTAGAGGATATTCTCAAAGATATCGTATCATATCTGAAGGTGGTAATCCAAAGACTGCTATTATAATAAGGGATAAGGAGTTGGTTGTTACAAAGATTGTGTCATTATGCCAGGAAAACTGGTTGTGTTGTGAAATTATAGGCAGCTTTGGAAGAGTGTATTTAGCAACTGTTTATTGTCCACCTTCAGAAGATATAGAAATATATGTTAATTATTTGGAGAAATTATGCAGGGTTGTTGGATTGTGTGGTTTGGTGGTCGCGGCAGATTCTAATTCTAAATCTCCACTAAGTAGTGATGTATCTGATGAAAGAGGAGTATTACTGGAGGAATTCGTTGCTGCTTCTCAAGTGGAGATAGTGAATGTGGCTGGACATCCGCCTACCTATTCATCAATACGTGTGCAGTCATATATAGATATAACTCTTGTAACATATTCTGTGATACGTAATATTATAAATTGGATGGTTCAAGAAAACTCTAGTACAAGTGACCATAATGCATCTCCTTCGCAATAGAAAATTTATAATAATACGAGAGGATATTGATAGATTTATAATAAAAATTGCGGTGGTTAAGATTTGACAATATGGAATAGTGTTTTGTTAATTGAATGGGATGATTTAACATCAGAACAATTTGCAAATAAATTAACTGAGTTTATACAGAGATCATATAAAAAGAGCATGAAGACTATGAAACACAATGTCAATTTAAAATGCTGTTAAGTGAACTGAAGAATTAGGGTGGAAAAGAAAAGAAATGTTTAAGAGGCGTCAGTTTCAAAGATTAAGAATATTTGGTGATTCTGATTTATGTGAGACTGTGAGAGAACAATATAGAAGTTTAAGGCATGACTTTGTTCATGCTGTCTCCAAAACTAAGATAATTAAATGGAGGGAGTATGTGGGAGAGCAAGGATTGAGGGACCCTTGGAATTCAGTATTTAGAATTTTAAATAATAAAAAGCACTTAGGAAAAATATCTTATACAATAGGAAGTGAAGATAATGAAACATTGACTTGGATGGGATCTTGTGGGAACTCTTCCCAGATAATGATGATCAGGACAAATGAGCTCAGAAAATGCTAGATATAATTCGAATGAAGAGGATGAGCCTTTTACAATTTTGGAGGTTAGTAACGCAGTAGACCATGCAAAGGATGGCAAATTGCCGGGTCTGGAAAAAATAGAGGTAGAGGTGTTTAGATGAAGGGGCTTTCCCACCGGTATGGAAGATTGCACAAATAATATTATTGATTAAAAGCACGGATAGAATGCTAAATGAAATTGGGGCATACCGTCCCATTGCTCTCCTTTCTGTTCTGGCAAAAACATATGAACAGTTATGTATGAACCATATAATGATTAGATGTGAAAATAAATGTCTAGCATCTAAAAATCAGTATGGGTTTAAAAAAGGTTGCTCTACTGAAGATGTGGCATATAGACTGGTTCAGATGGTGGGAGATAGTGATGAGCGATATGTCCTTCGTATATTTGTCGATTTTAAAGGTGCTTTCGACCGTCTCTGGTGGGAAGGCATTATGAATAGGATAGGCAAGACCAAGTGTTCCAATAAGTTATATTCTGTTTTTAGGAATTACTTTGTGAATCGTGAAGTTGTAGTAAGAACAAAATATACTGAGATTAAGAAGAATGTATATAGAGGTTGTCCACAAGGCTTGGTGGTGGGTCCATTTGCATGGAACATTTAAATTTGGAATTGGTTGGTGTTGATAAAATCGCATATGCTGATGATCTTGTCTTAATAGTAAAAGGAATGCAAGATCTGAAATAGAAAAGTTGGCTGAAATTGCTTTAAATGCACTCCAGGATTGGACTCTGAAGTATGGACTGCAAATATCAAGAGAAAAAAACAGTGCAAATGCTATTAAAAGGTAAACTTAGTACGAACTGGGCCCCTACTGTGAGGCTTCTGGGTGAGTTGGTTCAATATGTAAAGGTAACTGAGTATTTGGGTTTGAAGTTAGAAGAGCAACTATTTTTCACTTAACATGTTAAGTATTTAAAGGAAAAAGTGAGGGCACTATGCTAAGTTGCAGAGGGTGATAAGAGCTGATTGGGGAATAAAAGGCCGAGCTATAAATATGTTATACGAATGCCTATTTATCCCAATTGTAACATATGACTCTGCAGCTTGGGTGCATAGAGTGTCATCTGTTCTGGTTCAAAAACATTTAAGTCAGGCTCAAAGATTCGTGTTATTGTTTATAACCAGAGCATGTCGAACCGTCTCTACAGAGGCCTTACAGGTGGTCTCAGGTAGGCTCCCTGTCTGGTACGAAGTTTTGTTGTCTGGCATGATATATTTTACAAAAAGGAATATCAGAAAAACTCATATGGATATAACATCTTGCCTGGATATAAATCGAGATTACGCTGCTATGGATGTGAAATATGAAAAGAAAAGGATATTGAATGAAATAAAAGAGAAATAGCAAGTGCAGTGGAATGAAACAGATAAAGGAAGGCAAACTTATGAGTTTATACCAAGAGTGGATATAATTTATAGCAAAAGGAAACCCTGGCTTCAATTTTGGATGCATGTGGCATTTCTTTTGATGGGACACAGACTTGCCTTGAGACTTTGTCAGTGGAGCTGAGGAATGATGGGTTTTGCACTTGTGGTGAATTGGAAACATCTATGCATATGTTAGATTTTGCAGTCTATGCTGATTTGAGACAAGAATTGGAGGTTTCTGTGGGAAATCTTGAAAGGGGGGGAACCTTGTGGACCCTATTCATAGATAAACGGTTGTATTTCAACAATTACGTGGCCACGGTTTTTAAAAGAAGAGGGCATCTACAGCTAGATAGTAGAGCCTCGCCTCATAGCGGCAGGGGTGGTAACTGTTGACATTAAGATCAATGAAGTAATTTTATATTAGATCTTTCTTTCAAGAGGCTAAGTGGCTAAAGTATTATAAATTTTATATTTCGAGTTGAGTTAAAATTTATTATTTTGTGTTATAAGTTTAATTCTAAAGACTATGATATAAGAACCCAATTAGCCTAAAACCATGGATAGGCTTCGGCCTGGGAAATGGATAGCTGATTGGAGGTTTAATTGTACCTCTGGCATTAGATCCTAGCCACTGAAATCTCAAGAAACTAGGTGGCAGGACCTACCAGAGTACTATAAAAAATTGTTGGGTACCTGACCTTCCTCCCAGGGTCATAGTGTGGTAAACGGTGGGCCCAACGGCTAGAAGGTCAGATGAACAACAGTACACAACATTACACTCTACAATATCTACACTTTTAAATCTCTGGCATATACAGTGTTTTGTATCACACCACAATGTATGCTATGCAGAGATTGGGGGAACCCGTGGTGCATATTAGATCCCAAATACACTATACCTCTGGCATTTACAGAGTTTGTACTGCTACACAGAGAATACTATGTGGTTTAGGGAAGTACCCGGTGCCACTCGACAATAAACATTATGACCTTCCTGTATCTATGCTATACTAGAATTGTGTGCATATGAATGTAAATGTATAATTGGATGTGTATGTATATATGTGAGTGAATGTATGTGTCTTGTGCTGGGAGAGAAATGAGTCCACTTAACCTGCAAGAAAAAAAATTGCATTTTTGCTGTCACATTCAAGATACTGTATTCAGTGTGATAATTATGTGAAAATGGGGAATAAATGTCCTATAAACATCAAATGTACCCTGAATACCTCTCTATACATTAAAAAAGTTTTCCTCCTAGTGATATTTATTCAAGCCAGTGGGAGAAGAGAGCGAGGCAATTACGTTACTACAAATGTAATTAATTATTGAATTAGTGAACATTATGTTCAGAGTTGTCAGAGTTGACAACTGAACATAATGTTCACCAACCCGTGCATGTGCTTCACTGTCTAACACTTGATAGGTGCCTCCGTAGCCAGGTGGGAAGGAGCAGCAGTGCGTAGCACACGCTTCTTGATTAGACCGGGGTTCGAGCCTGTCACCACCAAATACGGAGGATGCGGAAAGGTCAGGGAATGACTACCGCATATCCCGGAGCAATATGGCCTTAGTTGCTAATGCTCCTAAAAACCAAATAACAACAACAACTAACACTTGATGTACCGTTGTAACATTTTTTGTATATTAATGAATATTTGTATAGTTTGTAGTTTAGTTAGTTAAATGAATCCCGTAGTTTGTAGTTTAGTTAAATGTTTTAGTCCTGCTCTTTCGGATGCAACAATGTTCCTCATGCATTATGGGAACCCAAAGCAAAAGGCCTTTTCCTAAGTGACCTATGTGAACACAGGAAATAATTACATAGTGGTATTTATTCAACCTTGAAAATGCCACGTACTACAAATGCACAGGTAAATAACATAGGTCATTTCCTGATTAGATGTCGATCACAGTGGCATAGTGATTTTTTTTGTCTGGCGGCACCAGGGATTCCCCCCTCCCCAACTCCGTGTTTTTACTGTGTAGAATACAATACTCTGCATAAGGCCAGGGTGTGTGCTAGTGTGTGAAGTATTATATTTGCAAAGTGTGGGTTGTGTTGTTCCTCTGGCTACTTAGCCTGGGGGCTGTGAAGAGCCACTAACAACCTCAGTTTCCATCATTGCCTTGGGGAGGCGGGCCAGGACACATTAGGAGAGAAGAAAGCTTTGGCGTTGTGAACCTTGCGATACCGAGGCATCCAAAGAGAGCCCAAAAAAAAATTATTGGAAAGGAGATAATGGGGAGATAGGAAGAGGGTGGGATAAAATGGGTAGAGAACAGAGGGGTCCAGTGTTGAGGCGCTCACCTGATTTAAAAGGGGAGACAGTAAGGGGACCCCCTGGTACAGGATGCCCATCTTGGTCCAGAGGGTGGGAATTAAAATTGGGTGGTGGGGTGAGCCAACAGGCAAAATGGGGTAGGGGATTGGGGGGAAAAAACTCAACCATACCAGGTGGTAGGAATAAAAGAACATAGGGAAAGAGATTCCTATGGTGGAGTGTGCTTTTTGCAGTTCTGTCCCACACTGGCCTGGGGGTTACCCTAATGGCCAGTGTCAGCATCCCACATCATGCCAGCTAGGAAAAGCTACAGCATGGTGTGTCAGCTTGGATAACCATGCCTCTGAGGGCCTGCATAACCGTCAGTCTGCCTGGTGAAGAGGCTAAGATAGAATATGCAATTCATAATAACTTTCATTCACTTAACATTCACACAATTTTACTTTTTATAGTTTTTTCTTACACTTTCTATTTTCTTTTATATATTAGATTAGATATCGATCAGTGCATTTTGACAGGTGTGTCTTTTACATAGAAAAGATTTGACTTACTCCATCATACCTCTACATATTATGTGTATGCGCGGGTTGGCAAACAAAGCGAGCAGGGGCGGAGCTCCCTAGTGTACGAGGGGCCTCTGCCTCATATATTAAAAAAAAAAAAAAAAATCTAAATTAGCTATTCTTGCAGGTTAAGTTGTATAAATGTGAATGAATGCCAGGTAATCTGTGTAAATTATGTGGTGACCAAATGAATGTGGTTAATAAAAAAAAAAAAAAAAAAAGTTTAGGTGCCACCTGTGCCCTGTTCATTTGTACAATGAAGAATGTAAGATGACAAATTTGTGAGAGAGTATTGTGTTATATGCTGCCTCTAAATACATAAAAGAAAAGTGGGGGAAAAAAAGTGTGTTATTGTGTAAATGTAAATATGACAGGTGTGCAGTTGGGCTGAGTGCATGTAGAGTATGTGTTGTTCTAATAGGTCCCTCTGATTTGCTCCATTTGGGCAACCTAATAGGAAACACACTTTGTGGGGAAGGAGATTGCACTGCATACCTGCAGTGCAATCTCCTTCCCCACAAAGGGTGCCATGGCCCTATGACTTTACTCCTCTATTTGTGAGGCGTCTCCGTAGCCAGGTGGGAAGGAGCAGCAGTGCGTAGCACACGCTTCTTGATTAGACCGGGGTTCGAGCCCGTCACCACCAAATACGGAGGATGCGGAAAGGTCAGGGAATGACCACCGCATATCCAGGAGCAATATGGCCTTAGTTGCTAATGCTCCTAAAAACCAAATAACAAACAAACATAACAAACTCTATTTGTGAATTCTATCACCACAAATCTTTCTCTCTTCTTAATAGTCCACCCCTATGGAGGGTCTCCTCCCATATGGGTACCCTTATTTCCTAGTAGAAATGCTTTCTATCATCCCCCTTCTTTATCATCGTCTATTCCTCCCAGTTTCACCTGTCTCCCTGCTCCCTTTTTCACTTTTGGAAGTGTCTTTCCCCCCCCCCAACGGGCACCTCCTTGGCAAGCTTAGATGTCGTCCAGGGTTTGCCCCTACCAGAGATCTTTCTATTATGTACTACACCCAGACTCCCTCCTCGGTATCCCAAGTAATGTGGGATCTTATCAGGGCTCCCATGGCTATATGGCCGGAGGAAAAACAGACCAACACTCCACCATGCAAACCAACACTAAAACGCACATTATCTCTGGCCTTTACAGAATTTTTGCTGTGGTACAGAGTATACAAATATGCAGTTGGGAGGTAATGTGGGGTCTTATCAGGGCTCCCATGGCTATATGGGTGAAGGAACAACAGACCAACACAACCCAACACTCCACTATGCAAACCAACACTAAAATGAACATCTTTAGCCTTTACAGAATTTTTGCTGTGGTACGGAGTATACAAATATGGAGTTGGGTTAGACCCTTGGTGCCACTTGACAATGAACACTATACACTTCCTTCCTGTGTACATTGTACTCACTATTTCTCCAATATCCTTGTAGTGTCTGCCTTTGATGTCTTGGTCAGCACTTCAAATTCACCAAATTTATTTACTATACCTCTAGCATTGGTGTACATGTAAGTATACATGCACCTGTTCTTATTCTTAGTTAGAGGCGCACTATAGCCCCAGCAGCTTGTGCACCATTAAACCCCCATCACAACAACAACAATATTCTTAGTTACCCTAATACAGCCCATGTATTTATCTGTTCTGTGACGACCCATAGCAATGTTGGAAATCCCCAGTGCCTTGCTTTCTGAGCTGCTGCATGTTTCAATAGAAGCACTCCTATTAACAAGCACAGGCCATGCTGTGAAAAATTCTAGCCTTGCAATCTCTCCAGAGCTGAATTGATTGACAAGACTCTCATTGTGTACTCCCTCCTACCATGTCTTGGCAAAATTATGGACACTTTCAAATATCACCCAAACTCATGACTTTTTCTCACCATTACGCTATACTTGTTAAGCAAGTTCTCAGATCTGCTATTCTTAATGTCATTAGTGCCAATGTGTGCAAGGATATAACTTTTTGTGCCCTTAAAAGATATCTGCTCTACAACATCATCAACTTTTACCCCTGTATAAAACGGTAGTTTATACTGGGGTACTTCTACAACACGGTTTCACTCTAACATGATTGATAAATTGGGGCAATCCTCGCTCAACACTACTTATATAACATGGTTTCACTCTTAACACGGTTAGAGAATTGTGGTAAAACTTGCATAACACGGTATTTTTGAGCTTTTTGTAAAACTTGCATAACACAGTATTTTTGAGCTTTTGTTAAAACTCTGCTGTTACGTTGGATGTAATTTTTCAACATTTTCATTCTTTTTTGCGAATCCCTTTTGTCACTCGCTAGTTGTTATGCAAAAAAAAAATTATCGAGAAATCCCCTTATTTTTATTGTATTTTGTTGGGAAATCCCCAAGTTAGGTTCTGTGTTATATTGAACTTGTGCTTGTTTGAGATCATAAAAAATGTGACTTTGAAGTGCAGTTTGTGACTTAAAGTTTTTGTGAAAAATTCTACCCTACTAGCCTTGCAATCTCTCCAGAGCTGAATTTATTGACAAGACACTCATCGTGTACTCCCTCCTACCATGTCTTGGCAAAATTATGGACACTTTCAAATATCACCCAAACTTATGACTTTTGGTTTTTAATTGATTGTTTGTAAATTTTTCCTTGTATGTATTACTTAAGAACCATATTGGAATAATTTATTTGTTGTGAATTAAATTCCAGCCCTAAATTATGACTAAGGTAAGGAAAAAAAAAAAAAAAAAAAAGAAGCAATGGCCAAAAGAAACTTTATTTCTCTAGTATCAGATATAAATTTTGAATTGTCTTTAAAAAAAAGGGAAAAAAGGTATCATACATTGCAAAAAGTTTAAATTTAAATGAAGCAACAATCTGGAGCATAAAGAAAAATGAATAGAAAATTATAACTGCTGTTGCTGCAGTATCTTTCATTTCCACAAATATGATAGCTTGTCCCCGAGCACCAATTATTGAGAAAATGAAAAAAAGCACTCAGTATTTGGATTGACAATAGCAGTAAAAAACAGATTCCATTAATGGCAATGTAATTAAACAAAATGCACTAAAAATTTATAATCATTTAAAAGAAAATGAAGAATCTTCTGTTAACCCAGAGTTTGTTGCCAGTAAACTGCTTCTCATTACATAACATAAGAATTCAAGGGGAAAGTGCATCGGCTGATAATGAAGCTGCCATGAAGTATGCAGAGGAATTTCAAAAAACTATTGAAGACCACGGATACACACCACATCAAGTTTTCAATGGAGTTGGTTTATGCATGGATGTTGCACATACATCATTTCTACTACCCAGTAGAAATGATGCATCGTTTAATTATATCTCATATTATTAAGATATAATTGCACTACTACCTAGTGCAATACCGAGGTATTGCACTACTTTAAATAAGTATGCTTCACCATTGGAGAAGACTAATGTTATTCTCGACGGATACCATCACCAGAGATGGCACTATTTCGAGGCTTGATGGCTTACTCATCGGTGGGTGGGCAGGTACCCTGTTGTTGCAATAGTGACAACCCACTTATGAAGTATGACTCCACAATAGGAGAGATACTTGATGGTGTGTGTGTGTGTGTGTGGTTTAATCTAAAAATATTTCCTGGCTAAATACTGAGTATGAAGGTGTTGGTTTATGTATGGGTACTGCACAACATCATTTCTACTATCCGGGTAGTATGAATCCATCGTTTAATACCTGGGTAATAGAAATAATGTATGTGCAGTACCCATGCATAAACCAACTCCTTCATACCCTTAGCATTTAGGCAAGTTTGTCACCCCTCTCTCCCCACCCACTGAGAGCTGTTTTGACCGGGAAAGATAATTTTAGCTATGCCCATGTTTTTTTATGGCGGATAATATTCACGGCACTTTAAAATTCACGTTTTTTTAGGTTTCATTTTATATTAAATCAGTGAACGCGAAACCGCGAATAGCAGGGGTTTACTGTATTAACTCCGGGGACTCACATCTGGTGAATATGGGCTTGGCACACCCAGGGTCCTGAGCTGGATATCATCATTTTTCTCTTTCTTGGTGATTCCCTTCTGCCTCTGACTCTTGTTTTCTCTCTTGGGGCAATTCAGAATTTTTTTTTTTTTTTTTCCCTTTTGGCTGGTGCAGCATAAGCCTCAGGCTTCCTTGCACCATATGGCTAACAACAACAACAATAATAATAATAGTAGTAATGTTCCTACCACCTAATACAACTTCTTTAATTCAGCCATTAGATCAAGGCATTATATCCACCTTTAAAACTCTTTTTTTTTTTTTTTTTATGAAAACCCCAAACACGAAAGGTATCAAAACCTATAGACTTGGTACCATGCGTGGGTTGAAGGAGAAGTATGGGGGGGCGGGGGGTGCCGGAAACTTTGCTCTAGAGACTAAACATGGGTTTCGCCACTTCAAGCCTCCAATAAGCAAAGTGGTGGTATTTCACCGGTTGATGAAAGTCATCTACCACCTGTACTTTACAATGGATTTTGGAAAAAATTTATTCCGAATCTATTGAAGTGATTGGAGGAATGGAAACATTTGTGGAGTGTATTAGAATCATAGTTTTATTGCTCAAAGAAGTAAAACTGTCAATATTAAATGCATGTTGGGAAAACATATGGCCTGAGTCAGTTCATTCAGGAAATATGGTCGAACCGGCAGAAAACGGAATAGGTGCAATAGTAGATCTTGATAAGTCGGTAGGAGGGGAAAGTTTTGATGATATGACTACTGAAGATGTTCAAGATATACTGGTAGAAAGAGACTCATGAAGCAGATTTGGTAGACATGGCATCGGAGATAAAACAAATCAATTCAGAGGATGATAGCACAGATGAAAATTCTGAAGTTCCAAATTTTCCAACTAAAAAGTATACAGGAAAGCATAAACTTAGCCGAGCAATTAGTATCTTATTTTTTTGAATGCAGATCCTTTGACTGAAAGGAGCGCAAAGTTCATAGGGGGGGGGGGGGGTTCAAAAATGCTTAATTCCATACCATGAAATTTACAAAGATCTATCAAGCAAAAGCAAATAAACTCCGATTATTGATTTTTTAAAGAGAGCAGAAGATACACAAAATCTAGATGTTGCAGAAAATCTAGAAAGTTCAGAAGGTGAAGCTAATGTGCGACAGAGAAAATGTTTTCGTTTGATTATGCTTAGCAGTATGTTTGTCTTAGTGTGTTTGATTGTGATGAAGAGAAAGAAAATTAAATGAATGTACATTATCTGACATAATGTATCACAGTTTGTAAGACGTTTGTTCAGTTATTACTATTTTTTAATAAAAAAAAGTTTTCAATAGTTATAAAAAATGGTGTATTTTTTCTAGCTTTTGGAACATAATCCCCCTTTTTGTACTGGTTCTTAGTCCCATATAACATGGTTTCGTACCACAAAAGATTTTATAGGAACCTAACTACCGTGTTATGTGAGTGTTACCTGTATATTTCCCATTTCATGATATGTCACTAACAATAATTACCTCCTGTGGGACCAGTGCATTCTGTCTTGTGGGTTGCCACTGTGTTGCCTGATGCGCAAGTGCGATCTCTGGCATTGAGGTGGTCAGCTGAGAGCTTGATGGAGCTTCCAATTTAATTCCTTCCTGGGCACCCCCACCCTGTTCTTCAAGCTCTCATAAACACCCACCATAACACTGAACTGACACCTAATATCCTCACACTCATTACATGAAAAACGCACAAAGTCATCCTCACACTTTATCATATCCCATTCCAGAAAGATCCACATACATCAAACAAGCAATACGTTTTGTAAGACCATGATTCGGACGATAAGTGTTCTTCCCGGAGCCAGCACTCCTACTACTTTGAGCCTTATGCTTTGCTGCTCTTTTGAGACATGATTTCTGTTCAAATTCAGTTTAATTGAGATTACTTCACTAAACTAATATACTTAAATGGAATAATAACACTGTGCACCGGTTACAGCAATAAAACACATTACACTATAAGTATTATGCTGCACTGTTATGCTTGTAAAGTTATAAGTTACTTATAATAGATAATAAAATTATCAATTCACGCCAACCTATGTGATTTGAACTTTTGCCAATATTTACCATAATGAAAACTCTGGAATTCCCCTATCACATGCCACAGTATGTTACAAGATACAATATTCATGCTAAATTTGCCAGTACAAAGTTTCAGGTATATTTAGTCGTAACTTACAATATCTCTAGCTAAATTTAAAGATAAACTAACGAAGGTGACTGGGACTATAGAGCTATTTATAGAATATGATTTGATATGCTAATTAGGTCAATAAAATGATCAAATTTTTCAAAAATTTATCTGTTTCCAGGAGCTTAAAATTCTTCAACTTTGCAATTCTTAATCTTGAGCCAGTATTTCAATTCTTCAATGTTTTACTTGTGATAGTGCATTTCCCCAATTTTTTATATGAATTTTTGATTAGTTGCATTTTTTGAACATTTCTTCAGTACTCCCAGTTATTTTATTGAGGTCTTAACAGTCATTCCAGCTCTTTCAGTATCAATATTATAAACACTTCCACAAGGCTATTTACTATTCCTTCTACTTGTTCAGATTATTATATGTTCAATCCAGATAGTTTGAAATAGTGCAAGAATATGAATTTGTATTATATTTTCTTAATTTGTAAGGAGCATATATGATCACTTTTTCACTGTATACACACTGAAAAATTGGCTTGTGGTTATGTGTTCATATTAAAGTTTTGAAATTGGCAGATATATGAATGAAATTGTTATAGACACCCCCCCCCCTACATTATGCTACATTGCTTTCTAACCAGAGGTGCACATCTGGTGAGTATGGGCTTGGCACACCCAAGGTCCTCAGCTGGATATCATCATTCTTCTCTTTCTTGGTGATTCCCTTCTACCTCTCTCTCTCTCAGGGTAACTCGGGAATTTTTTTTTTTTTTTTTTGGCTGGTGCAGCATAAGCCTCAGGCTTCCTTGCACCTTTAGCTAATAATAATAACTTCACGAGCCACCAGTTTGTTCTACCAGAGTATAGAAATGATTGTTGATTGCTTTTGTTGATCATATTTTTGACCTAATTTTGTTCATCCCCAAAGGAATGTTCTCAAATAACGGATAATTAAGAATCATAATTTATATCATCATCATGAAAAGATAATTACACTATAGTTCAGTAATAGAATTTCATTATTCACTATGCTTTCTCAAGTTCTTTAATTAGCGTTATTAGTTTATGAGGTACTACCCAAATGTTCCCGAAATTTTAATGTTGCGTGGCAACTAAGTCTAGTATGGACTTGTGGCGCTAGGTAACACTTCATGCATGCATCCTTTGCGAATGAGTGTGCCACATGGCATCAGGCTGGATAGAGTCATTGAATATTTATGCGCAGTTCTTTGGCGGTGTGTTTCGTGTAGTTTGTGATTGTTACGATGGCTGATGTGAGAGAGCAACATGCTTGCATCAAGTTTTGTTTCCTTCTTAACGATACAGCAGCAGAAACCCATAAGAAGTTGAAACAAGCTTTTGGCGACTATGATTGCTCTGGGCACCTATCATCGAGCACCATCCCAGAAAATGTTGCAAAAGTCAATGCAAAGTTCTATTGTGATGTCATAAGGCGGTTAAGAGAAGCCGTTAGGAGGGAAAAGTCTAGAGAAGTGGCGCTCAAAGAACTGGGTCCTTCATGACAATGCACCGGCCCACACATCTCTCACTGTGGTGCAGTTTTTGGCATCCAACAACATACAATCATCCCCTCTTATTCACCAGACTTATTAGCCCCTTGCGACTTCTTACTCTTCCTAATAATGAAAATCAAGCTGAAGAGTCGAAGGTATGACAGCATAGAGGATATCCAAACCGAATTGCAGGCGGTGCCGAACACTATGACGAAGGAGGACTTTCGGGACACATTCAAATCATGGGAGAAATGATGCTGGGATTGGTGTTTATGCTCTCAAGGGGACTACTTCGAAGATGATGAATAAGTGAGTCTAATTTATTTTATAAATACATTTCGGGAACTTTTGGGTAGTAGCACCTCATATATATCATTTTTCAATAGATTGCAAGATAATTTCATGTCTAAGTTTATGTCTATATTACTTAAATGTTACCTTTTTCTAACATATGAGTGAATAGCATATTCATGCATCATACTGAGTCACCACTTCATTGGGTGCATCTACAGCCTTTTCATCTACTGGAGTGCTCCTTCAGTAATGTCATCACTTGCTAGTTTAGTGCTATGTAAAATAAGCAGCTACCTAGGTATGTTGTGTGCATGCTTTTTCATCTTGCCCATTCTTCCACAGTTTAGTGTGAGAATGGGCAAGATTAAATATTTAAGTGACTTTGAATATAGCAAAGTAGTTAGCATCAGATGCTGCAGGATTAATATCTCAGAAACTGCAATCCTGCTGGGTTTTTGTATATCTCTGGTGTATTGAGATTGGTTTAATAACTGATTAACATTATTGTGCAGGGTAATAGAAAGCTACAGTCAGTTAAATAACAACCTACTGCAATAGTAGGTAGCTATAATCGTTTCAGAATGCACAACTTGTCTTACCTTATCATAGATAGTATATTGCAGCTGACAATCAAATCGGATTTCACTTTTCTCAGAAAATAACAACACAGTACAGTAGGATCAGAAACACTGATGCTGTACAGTGGAGAATTGGAAAAACATTGCCTACTCTGACTAGTTCTAGTTTCTAGTTTCTGATGTTCCATGCTGATGGGACAGGGACTTCAGGGGGTTGCTCTGTTTTTGCCAGAATTTGGCAAAAACAGAGCAAGCCCATGGATTATTCTGCCAGGTCTCAACAATGTAGGCTGGTGGTATCAGCAGTGTTATTGGCTTGGGGAGTGTTTTTTGTGGTGACAAAAAAGACATGGGTATAAAGGGACCTGTATATCAGGTCCCTTTATACCCATGGAACAACATTTGAATGCCACATGTTTTCTGGAAATTTTCTTACCAGGTGCATCCCTCCATGGCTGCAGCATATCCCATCTACAATTGGGCTCTTTCAACAGGGTAATGTACTATTGCATACAGCCAGAATTGTACAGAACTGCAAGATGTCAACAAGAACAAGTACACAAGAATGAATTCAGCCTACTGAAGTTTCCTTATTATTCACCAGGTCTCAATCCAGTTGGAGCATGTGTGATGAAGTGGAATGAGCTCCTCAGAAGGCGCCTCCGTGGGCAGGAGCAGCAGTGCATAGCACACACTTCTTGATTAGACCGGGGTTCGAGCCCATGACTGCCAAATATGAGGATGCGGAAAGGTCAAGGAATGACCACTGCATATCCCCGGAGCAATATGGCCTTAGTTGCTAATGCTCCTAAAAACCAAACAACAACAGCTCCTCAGAATAGAGATCCACCACCATCTAATTTGCAGTGACTGTGGGAAACAATTTGGTCAACATGGACCAGCATCCTTTTGGCATGCTTTTGCACTGCAGTTAGTCTCTGAGGTCCTCCTTGCTACTTGGTAGGAGTACCAGATAAATTGGCCACTCAATGTATATTTAATTTGGGAAATGCCCACTTCACTGTTTGGATCTAAACAGATTTATTTTAAGAAAATAACTCACATGAATAATTCTTATGCTTTTTTTTTTTTTATTCAAAGATGTTAACAGACCAAGAGGAATGCAACAAAAGAACTAACAACTTTCATGAGGCATTCAGGAAATTTGTTCCATTATGTGATTTGCATGCAGATAATGTATCTTCTTTGGATAATTCTTATGGTAAGTAAGAGAAGTTGTTTAATCCTTTCTGCAGTATATACACACAGATTTACGTGTTGTGTGTTTGGTGTGTTGGTCCTTGGGAGTACACAAATACATGTATATTTATATATTTACATTTTTAAGGCTGTTCAAAGTGTGTTAAACTTGTTAGGTAAATTTGTCTCTTATTTGTGTTTATAGACAGTTTTTAATATAATTCAGCACAAAAATAGAATTTAAAATCAGAGAGGAGGTGATTACGTCAGCCATTGTTGACTGAATTTTGGATTCTCTTTTACAGAAACCAAAATTCTCTAAAATTTAAATCCAGAAGTGGATGAAATTGAATAAAGTGGTATATAAATAGATGTAGACAATATTACTATATAAAAAAAAAATGAAGTAATAACAAATTTTTTATGGACCTTTTTCCTGATATATTTATTACTTTTTTTAAATTATGATTTCTTTTTTTAAAAAACAAAATCACTGTTTTAATATTAGACAAAGTCACGATGAGAAAAGCTTACTACTTAAAATTTTAATTTTTACAAATTTAAAAAATGTCATGAAAATATTGCTATAAAGGCTCACACTGTTCTTATAAACTCACTCCGTGAAGGGCTAATAATTGTACTTTGCAGTTACATTATAGTTAAGTTGATTATGAAATGAATAAGATTAATATTAGTCCTATGTATTCTGTTACTACTCTTATTTTTTTTTTATTATTATTTTATTTTTTTTTTAACAGTTTAATGTTTATATGGCTCTCAACTCTCTGGATTTATGATGGAGACTCCATTTTTTTGATGACTGACTCTGCTTTCTCTCATCATTGTATTAGAGTTGGTACCATAGAGTTCCTCCATCGTTTTCTTTTCACAAAAAATATCAAAACTGTGTTAATCAGAATTTTCAAAAATTCTGTGAATTTTTTTCCTTAATGAACATGCCCATGATAAACATCTGAGAATAGTTTGCTTTGATTGTTCAGTTAGACTGGGGGAGGGGAATTACTCAGTAGGTTTTCATTTCCAGTGAAACATAAACAATATGGCCCAGGGATGATACCCTCTTTCCGTTTAGAAATCAAATTTTCAAAGAAATTTTCAAAGAAAATTAATTACACATTTTGATCTCCTGACTCGCATTGCTGTGATAGTCTTGAAATTTCTGTCATGAATTCCTAAGACCATAGCATATTTCTTTAAAGAAATCAAAAGCCTGCTAGTTCCAAAGAGAATTCATATATAGCAAGTTGCCCAACTGATTATTAGAGCATTCAGTCCAATATTATTGAACTTTAACAAATATAATTGTATTTGGCGAACCGGTTGATTGTTCATCATCTAAGAATTCTGTTCAGAGATAAAGATTTTTGAATCAAAATAAAACAAATCAATTTCATAAAAAATGGGAAGGGGTTTTCAGTATTTCTCAGTATTACCGAAGATAAAGAAATAGATATTGTTTAAATCGGTACTGTCACCTTCACAGTGAGAACCGTCCAGACACTATTTTGAAAGAAGAAATATTAGTTGAACTGATGAGCACATAGGAAGTATGAAAACCTCATATTAACCTGGGATAACATGTTATCCCAGGTTAATATGAGGTTTTCATACCTTCATAAGTCCTCATAACAATGCTGACTGTCAGAAAATATTCATTCTCTGACACTTGGAGGGTTGGGGTCTTCTCTTTCCAGTGCAGTTTTTGAAGTGCACTTGGCAGCCTCTGAACAGCAGTGCCATTGTTATTAACAAAACTTTGACATCAAAATTTCTGAAGAGGTGCAAAATCTGCTGCAGTATCTTTCTGGAAGCAATCCTAATCAGTTCATGTGTATCAGACAATCCAAACAGAAAAATATCAAATAAGCTAACATTTAAAAGCGTACTGTAAACAATCATATGACTATATTTTAACATAAAATGTGTATTTTTTTCAGTGAAATGTAATTTCTAGTGCAGTGTGGAATTTAAAAATGTTCCCACTTTTTGAAAGTTAAAAGTTAGCAGGTGTGGGTTTATGAGCTGAAGTTGAATTAACCTTTTGTAAGGGGCCTGTTGTCTTGATAGATTGAGTTCCCTTTCCTTGCTGATGTCATAAAAAAACTGTTACCATCTGTTTACTGTATTAAATCTTAAAAGAGCAAATTATAGCTGTCGGGAAATATTCCCCCCCTTCCCCCCCTCTCTCTCCAAATATGCATGTTTGGATTTTTTAATGCAGTGGGGGGGAAGACAGCATTTTCTTGTTTGCATCTGAATGCATAAAAGTCTTGATCTAGCCCTGCTGTAATGTTCAATCTGTATTTTCGAGTGAAAAAATGGAAGTACTTTATAGTTTGCACTAACCTGAATTTAGAAATAGTAATTTATTTACAGTAGGTTCAATTATTCTGCTTGTGGATTATCTGGGGTTCTCTGCAACCTGAGAGGTTTAAGTTGGACAACAAAAAGAAATATATGGAATCTGTTATAGATGTTGTTTTCTTACAATTTGTAATGTTCTTGTAGGCAAAACCCTTAAATTTCTTGGAAATTGCATCATTGCTTTGTGCCTACTAGCCAATTATGTCATATTTTGTAATTCCAGAGTTTTTAGTACTGTAAAGTTAATTTTAACATTCTTCTCAGAGATTTTTTGAGTTTGTGTATTATTCTTCATGTTAAAATGTAAAGAGATTGTTTTTTCTGAGAAGTTAAATGAAATAATAGATATTCATTGTTATACCATGCACCATATGATAATTTGTTTTATGGTTTTTATTGGAGTGTTACCAAGTTGATCTCTACTAAAAAAATTGAATGGCAAATGCCTAAAAAACGGTACTCACCTTGTATAAATCTGCAATAAATTTATTGGTAAATGGTGGCTGAATTTAGTTTGGAAGAAGCATTAAAAAGAACTAAGGCAGAGAATGGGGTAAAAATATTTTTAAACAAATTTTAAAATGAGCGCAAGGAAGTAGAAGTGCAGATCTCCAATCCTTGGTTGTCATAAAAAGGTTGAAGGACGCAAATGAAAGAATGAAATAAAAGAGAAGACCGGTGGTGCCAATAGTCGTTGCGAGAGACTTTCGTTAAATGAACCATCATCGGTTGGCAAATGAAAGAGAAGTGAGTGCATGTTGTGTTTAAAGTTGGTCTATACTCTCGTGATGCTCTTTTTGACACGTGGGAACTTTAGCTGCGAGAGGTTCCAAGCCGGTGAGAGGTTGAAGAGAAGTTTTGCGTTAATAATATTGAGATCGGAATGGTGTCGGTACCATTCGATGGTGAGGGCTTCATATTGAAGAATTCTGTAGCTCGATCTAAGTTTAATAATAGTGATGGCAGAGTCAACAAGGGGGGTGTGGTTGTGGTTTTGAGCATGGGTTGTTAACTCAGTGCAGGATTGACTTGTCCTGAAACTGTTGAAGTGGTAGTATGCGCGGGTGTTGGAAGTTGTGGAGGAACCGAATTTGGTGGTAGTGCTTTGGTGGTATTCCCTTCAACCTCTCACCGGCTTGGAACCTCTCACAGCTAAAGTTCCCACGTGTCAAAAAGAGCATCACGAGAGTATAGACCAACTTTAAACACAACATGCACTCACTTCTCTTTCATTTGCCAACCGATGATGGTTCATTTAACGAAAGTCTCTCGCAACGACTATTGGCACCACCGGTCTTCTCTTTTATTTCATTCTTTCATTTGCGTCCTTCAACCTTTTTATGACAACCAAGGATTGGAGATCTGCACTTCTACTTCCTTGCGCTCATTTTAAAATTTGTTTAAAAATATTTTTACCCCATTCTCTGCCTTAGTTCTTTTTAATGCTTCTTCCAAACTAAATTCAGCCACCATTTACCAATAAATTTATTGCAGATTTATACAAGGTGAGTACCGTTTTTTAGGCATTTGCCATTCAATTTTTTTAGTCAGTTTTGTCACGGTATTATAAGACTACTATAATTTCACTATCGTTGATCTCTACTTAATATAGGTTCACTACATCTCAAGTTTCAGAAGGATTTACTTTATTTGTGGGATTCTATTGTTTGGAATATGCATAACATTTTTAGGTAGCATATTCACATATATGTACATAAGTGCCTATTGTCTTCACCATGTCTATCCATTCACACATAACTCTTCTCTCTGTGGTTGGAATTCCATGAAATTTTATTAAAATCAGACAAACCTAGAAATCTCACAATTGTTATTTCTTTTATCCATACAGTTTGTATGTAAAAAAGAAATTTATAGATTAAACGTGATTTTAATGCAATATTGTTAGCATTAGACAAGTCCATGCACCCTTCACATATATTAACTGACATGAATGTGAAGAGAGAGAGAGCAAGAGCGCAGAGACTTAAAAAAAAAAAAAAAAAGTATATGAAGGAAGAGTAATAAATATATTGTAATTAAATTTAATGGCTAAGTTTAAAGAACATAAAACTATAGAGCTTTATTAAATGAATAAATAATCTTTTATTACATACAGCCAGATACAGGTGGGAAATAAATACCCATCACAGCATACAAGGCTAGGGGTTTGACAAGTTGAATATACAGCAAGGTACAATTAGAGATTAGCAATAAAGAAAATTAATAGGTTATATTAACAGTTGCGATAATGAAAAGTTAGGTATAATATAAAATAGGTTAACAATTTTATATATATAAAAAAGTATTAGATAAATTGGAGTTAGAGAGATAATTATGTGATATTTTCATTAAAAATTATATATAAAAATATACACAAATCAATTGCAGTTGACACATAAGGGTGCAATTATAATGTGCAGCAGAAGGTATCCATTTGCACATTGAAATCACTATTAATTTGTCACAGCTTGTACCAGTTCCCAATTAGACAGTTCACCAGCTGGACTGGAGAAGCACGGGCACTCAATTTGGCAGGCAACAGTATTAGACTTTGTCACTGGGATTCAGAGGTAACACACAGACAAGCCATTCACATTCTGAATAAAGCATGGACTTAATCTGTGATTCGGTTTCTGTATGCAGATTAGGTTGCAAATTTATCCATATCTGCTCCAGCTGATTCCAATATTTGAATGGCTGGTAGTGACTGCACAGGTCTGAATATGTTGCTTAGTTTGCATCTGACTTTGACACCAGTGTTGGGGTTGACCTTACAGAATGTGCAGGGGTGTGTTGGGTACAGAGATCCCAGAAATTTGGGGATGAAATGATACCAGTTAGCAGTTTGGTAAAAAGTTGTGAGCCTTCTACTGTTTATTGTGGTTGGTAGCCTTGACAGCTCCATTTGTCTTGCCATTTGGGTTGTCCTTACCTGTGTAGAAATGTGTAGTTGCTGACACCCAAATTTCTGCTGTATAGAGCAGCATAGGATAAATTACAATCTGGATATATTTATTAGTTATTCTCAAGTCATATATGTTACTTAATATGTGTGAAGGGTGCATAAAGGTTTTGTTTGGCACACCAACTAAGGCTACACATTCTTGTTACTAGCACCTCAATCTGCTGATGGAATCCAAGTTTTGGGTTGAAAATAATCTCACAGTCTGTGTGGCTTTTCACTATGGGGGTCTGGACTCAATGGAAAGACATCCCAGATTTACTAGGGTCAAGGCATAACTCTGCCACTCATAACTCTCCCACTGTAAAGAGCAAACGTCATGCTGATGTTTGGCCACTATTTGAACGAATTCTTAGGTCTACAAATGCAGATGGAAACACAGATCAACCCCCTGTAAAGGGGTCATTAGGGTGAAAGGAATTGCAGGCATGCAATTATATACTTACTTAAGGCAACTGACAGTATCACCCCCCCTTCCCTTTATCATTGGGATGCATATGCGATTAGGGCTTCTGAGATTAGGGCAAGTGAGACTAAACTATAATTCATAGAGATATTTTGGAGGCTATAGTGGAAGGACATGCTTTGTTAGCACATGTAGAATTGCTTTTTCCAGTATTTTGAGTAGGGCCAAAGCCAATGATAGCCACTAAATGATTCATTTAGTGAGATTCATCGCTAAATGAATCAATGTTTAATAATCACTTAATTTTTTCAAATTGGCATGCTTGTTTAGTTGCAAAATGTTTTCTGTTTACAGCGAGTTGATTTAAGAACCTTGTAATTTTACTGACTAAACTTTCATGCCCAGCCACTACCTAGAACTACAAAAGAACCATTTATAGAATTACAAAAGAACCTGTTGGTTTAAGGCTTTACTTATTTGTTTATTTGCAGTTAAGTTTATGAGAACCTTCCCCAGATAAAAGTTGGCTCTTTGACTGCTTTTGTTTTGCACATTAATCACACATTTTGTCCACTACAGGTCACTAACTGAATCTAACTGAATGTTTGTCAGTTGTTGGTTATACTGCTATGGCAACATTTCGTTGGTCTGAAAGATTTATTAATCATTGAGTTTCCTGGTTGATTTTCATTGCATTACAAGTCTACTTGTGAACCATTCAGTTTGTCAGATAATTTTATATAAGAGATAAGATATATGAAACATCATATTTGATGCTGTAACACCAGAAGGTATTCTGTTGATGAATATCATCAGAACACCATTGATGCTTTGTTTGAGGTGTTCTGTTGATGAATATCAGTTAGATCAACTGATGATGTTACCAACAGCAAATTCTAAATGGGAAGCATTCAAAGAAGTAATCTTGGAAACTGCTAGGCTATTCATACCAACTAAGAAATACTGTTCAGGGTTTAGGTCTAAATGGATGGCAAATGAACTAATTAGAATCGTGGCAGAGAAGAAAAATGCATGGGATGCATATAAATTATTAGGTGACACAGAAGACTATAGTAGATATAAGCTAGTCTGTAATCAAGTCACAAAGAAATTTAGGCAAGCAAAGACAGATTATGAGAAATCTTTGGCAAAGACTTCTTTACTTATGTAAACTCTAGAAGGAAGGGGATGAATCAATTTGGTCCACTTGATATTGACGGTTCAATAGCTGATGAACCTGCTGAGGTAGCTGACAAACTGAATGAGTATTTTGCATCTACATTTACACATGAGGAGGAGTTATTAAGGGAGTAAAATCCTGGAGGTTTAACAAACTGTAACAGGGTGCTTAATGATTTTGTAATAACTGAGAGCAAAGTGGAGGAGAAATTGTTGAAGTTAAACATAAGAAAGGCACCTGGGATGGATGGGATCTATCCATTTATATTAAAGGAAATAGTAAAGGAAGTAAGCAAACCCCTAGCCTAATTATGAGAGCATTCTTGAACTCAGGTGAGGATCCCATGGACTGGAGATGTGCAAATGTGTCCCCAATTCACAAAGGGAGATCAAAGAGTGACACAAATGATTACAGACTTGTTAGTTTAACTTCTGTTCCAGAGAAAATAATAGAGTTGCTAGTTAAAGAAGCACTGCAGGATCATCTAGACAAGACTGCATTTATAGTTCAGACACAACATGGATTTGTTAAGGGGAACTCTTGTCTGACAAATTTGATTGGATACTATGATGTGGTCACAAAAGAACTGGATGCAAAATATTATTTTGATATCATATACTTTGATTTTAAGAAAGTTTTTGATACTGTTACACATGGAAGACTACCACACCAATTGGAGCAGTATGGTATTAAGGGCAAGTTGCTACAATGGATAAAAGAATGGCTGAGTGGGAGAACACAGGGAGTAGTAATCAATGGACACTGCTCTTCGTGGGCTAATGTTATTACTGGAGTCCCCCAGAGTTCAGTGTTGGGCAGAGTGTTGTTTTCTGTATTTATCAGTGATATTCATGAAGGTATACCATGGTTAATGTCTAAGTTTGCAGAATGATATGAAGGTTGGTGGGGTTGTGAATTACAGTAATGATAGTATACTAATGCAAGAGGATATAGAAAAGTTGAGCAGATAGGCTGAGAGGTGGCAAATGAAGTTTAACATTGACCAATGTAAAGTACTGCATATGGGTAGCAGTAGCCCCAGAGTAATGTACCAACTGTTTGGTACTACACTCAGGGTAGTAGTGAATGAAAAGGACTTGGGGGTAATTGTGCAATCAGATATGAAGTTTTTTGAGCAGTACAGACAGGCTGCAAGAGTAACTCATGGTGTCTTGTCAATGATATACAGAAATTTTGCTAACAGGGATAAGGTGGTAATTGTCCCCTTGTATAAGGCAATGGTCAGGCCACCCTTAAGGGTTGCTGTTACCAACCCTTTATTGCAGCTTCTGGAGACTAGTCACCTGCAAAGTGATCTAATTGATGTGTATAAGTCCTTGAATGGTTTGAGCAAGCTCAATGCTGATGGCATTCTTTGTTCCTCTTGTTCAGATTACTCACCTGAGAGGACATAAATTCAAATTGAGATAAGACAATTGTAGAATAGATGTTTGGAAATTTGCCTTTAGCCAGTGAGTAGTTGATAGTTTGAATAAGCATCTGTCATTGTGAGGGTTGAAAACTTGAATAAATTCAAGGCAGAACTAGACAAATATTTGGAGTGAATGGATGAGTGAAATGGGAAGGTTTTTTTTTTTTTTTTTTTTTGGCTGATGCTATAAGCTTTCTTGCATCATATTCCTCTGCTAATGCCAATCAGTGGTAGTGAATGTATAAATTACTGCAAATTATATATGTCTGCATGTTGGAATTATTAGTCATTATTTTTTTTTCATTCTATAATAAAATTTCTGCAAGCAGCTGTACTAGTAGTAGCAGTGGCATTTGATGCAAGAAAGCAAGTGTATGAGCTTATGCATCATCAGCCAAAAAAAAAAAATCACACCATACCCTCCAAATGCCTGTCCAGTTCCTCCTTAAATTTATTCAACCTATCAACTTCCACAACGACAGATGGAAGTTTGTTCCAGCAATTAACCACCCGCTGGCTAAAGGCAAATTTCCACACATCTAATCTACAACCGTCTTTTCTTAATTTGAATTTATGCCCCCTTAGGTTCGTAATCTGAACAAGTGGAAGGATCCCATCAGAATTCAGCGTGCTGAACCCATTCAAGGCCTTATACACCTCAATCAGATCACCGTGCAGGTTCCTAGTCTCCAGCCACTGCAATTTGCAGAACTTAAGCCTCTCTTGGTAAGAGGATCCCTTCATTCCCCTCACCAATCTTGTTGCCCTTCTCTGTACACGCTCAAGTAAATCTACATCCTTCCTAAAATGAGGCTTCCAGACCTGTACGCAGTACTCAAGCCGTGGCCTGACCATTGCCTTATACAGAGGGACAATCACCTCCTTCTCCCTGCTAGCAAAATTCCTATATATCATTGATAAAACCCCATGACCTGCCTTGGCAGCCTGTCTGCATTGCTCAGAAAACTTCATATCTGACTGCACAATTACTCCCAGGTCTTTTTCATTTTCTACCACCTTAAGTGTAGTACCACACAGTTGGTACGTTTCTCTGGGGTTACTTCTACCCATATGCAGTACTTTGCATTTGTCAAGGTTAAACTTCAGTTTCCACTTCTTAGCCCATCTGCCCAAATTATCTAGATCCTGTTGCAGTAGCACACTGCCATTACTGTCATTAACAACCCTGCCTACCTTTGTATCATCTGCAAACTTCGACATTAAGCCTGATATACTTTCATCAATATCATTGATAAATATACAAAACAACAGTGGACCTAACACCGAACCCTGTGGGACTCCACTAATAACGTTAGTCCAAGAAGAGCAGCACCCATTGATTACCACCCTCTGTCTTCTCCCACTTAACCATCCTTTTATCCATTGTAGCAACTTACCCTTAATACCATTCTGCTCCAATTTGTACAATAGTCTTCCATGCGTAACAGTGTCAAAAGCTTTCCTGAAATCCAAATATATGATATCAAAATTATTTTTTGCATCCAGTTCCTTTGTAACCACATCATAATATCCTATCAGATTTGTCAGACAAGACTTTCCCTTAACAAACCCATGCTAGATGATCCTGCAATGCATCTTTAACCAGTGACTCCATTATTTTACCCAGAACAGAAGTTAAACTAACTGGTCTGTAATTACTCATGTCACCCTTCGATCCCCCTTTGTGAATTGGGGATACATTTGCAAATCTCCAATCCATGGGAACCTCTCCTGAGTCCAAGGATGCTCTCATAATTATGGCTAAGGGTTTGCTTAGTTGCTTTGCAGCCTCCTTTAATATAACTGGATAGATGCCATCAACCCCTAGGTGCTTTTCTTATGTTTAACTTCAACAATTTCTCCTCCACTTTGCTTTCAGTTATTACAAAATCATTAAGTATCCTGCTACAATTTGATAACCTTCTGCCATTTTCAAACCTTAATAATTCCTCATGTGTGAATGTAGATGCAAAATACTCATTCAGTTTGTTTGCTATCTGAGCAGGATCATCAACAGTCAAACCATCGATGTCAAGTGGACCAATCAGATTCATCCCCCTCCTTTTAGAGTTTATATAAGTAAAGAAATCCTTGCTGTTTTTCTTAGCATCCTTTGCCAAGGATTTCTCGTAATCTGCCTTCGCCTGCCTAACCTCCTTTGTCAACTGATTACAGACTAGCTTATATCTGCCATAAGCTTCTGAGTCGCTTGATAATTTATATGCATCTCATGCATTTTTCTTCTCTATTACGAGTCTCATTAGTTCATTAGATAACCATTTAGGCCAAACCTTGAACAATATTTCTTAATAGGTATGAAACTTTTAGTAGCTTCCACGATTAATTCCTTGAATTCTTCCCACTTAAAATTTACTGTTGGTAACTTCATCAGTTTATCCCACTGTACAGAATTTAAAAACTGTCGGAGACCACTGTACTCACCTATACGGAAGCAAAAACCCTTTCTTTTACCCCTGATGGTAATTAAATCTTTAAGTAAATCCCACATCAGTACACTGTGATCACTGCCACCTAGTGGTTCCTTTATCTGCAAATTCTTAATACACGAATGATCACTGCTGATAACCAGATCAAGAGTATTACTTTCTCTGGTTGCCTCTCGAACATGCTGCTGCAGAAAACAATCATCCAATAAATCCACAAAAGTCTGACTAGTGTGCGAGTGACTAACCCACAAATTCCAGTCAATATCTGGGAAGTTAAAATCCCCCATTATAAGACATTCCGATTTACTAGCCCACTCTATTTCTCTGTACAATTGTTCATTGTACTCATTCGAGTCAATAGGCCTATAACACACTCCTACTCTTATTTTTGCTTTCGCAGTGCTTATTACATTCTTGCCAGTGGGAAACTCAGATTCACTCTTGGGGAAATTATGACCATGATTGAAGAGCATAACCCATATATTATGAAACAGCTATTACCATTTCTTTCCTTGTTTCACTTTTATTCTTACATTGGGATATCACTTTGTGTCATTGGTTAAAATGTGAAGTTTCTGATTTTGGGTAAACCTGATCTATACCACATCCCTTAGTCTCTCTGTTCACAGATTTGACATTCGTGGAAATCTGTGAACATTGAGAGAACAGTTCATGGTTTGCTTTGGACATACCATCCCAATGAATAGGAATGTTCTATTGTAGTTCCCTTATGATTTTTTTTGACAGCATATATTTACTCTCATTAGAAACTTTGTGAGATGTGTTACAGTTACAAAGAACATGAAAAGGCAAATTCTCATGTTTGTACACCAATGCCAGAAGTGCAGCTAATAAAGTTGATAAATTTACTGTAGTTTTTTTCATTATGATCCTTGAAAGCATATATTTACTCTCATTAGAAACTTCGTGAGATGTGTTACAGTTACAAAGAACATGAAAAGGCAAATTCTCATGTTTATATACCAATGCCAGAAGTGCAGTTAATAAAATTGATCAATTTAAAGTACAGTACAGTCAGTTCTGCTATAATGCAGTACATGTGTTTCTAAAAATCTCCATGTTATGATATTTTGTGCAATAAAAACAACAGGGCTTATGGGAAAAATAGGAATAAGGGCAGAGCACTCAAAAAAAAAAAAAAAAATTCAGTCTGATAAGTAAAACACTCAAAAAGTTTGAGACCCAATAAAATTGCTAATGCAGATTTAAACATCTTGAATTTCTAATAAATAAATAAATATTACAATAAATATAGCTTAACAAAGAGGAACGAAGAGAAGATTCTGAAAATTTATTTGTTTTTTATATGATTAAAGATTTCATGGAAAAGGAAACACATATCACCATAATAATGTAAAAACCCATACAATTTCCATCTATAGATATTATCGCAAATGCAATAAGATCGAGTTTACTACCTGTTTATAATTAGATTGTACTGGATTGTACTAAAAGAAAAGAACAATAAACCGGGAAGTGCAAATTGTTTTTATTGTTTTATGGTAGTGACCTCCAGAAATGTGCTCCTCTGCTCACTCCTCACGAAATTTCTGTTGGAACAAAAAAATGTGAGCTCCTGAAACATGAGCCGGCCTATAATATCCCACATTATCTTGTGAATACAGCAAGTAACAACAGTGCGTTTCCGACCAATACAACTACAGTAAATGGAAATATAGCTGTCACACATTTGATGTTTGACATTTTTAAAGTTTCATAAACGTGTATGTATTCGTGCACAGTTTTTCATGTTCAGCATGGTGCCAGGTTTTGCATTCATCTGGTGTTACTCACAGATGAAACCGCATATGAACCAATGTGAAAATCTCATTATATTGGCATTGTTCTCTAATATATCGGTCACACTAAAGCAAATTCGAATTGTGAAAATGTGTGTTATAGCAGAACTGACTGTATTACTAAACATAAAGTTCTACATTTGGTAATACAAGAGTTATCACAAAAGTAATGCAGATTGCAAACATTTGCCTCACTTCATACTCATGTAGTGACATTTATTAGGATAATAATCTGAAATTCAACATCAACATTAGTGTGCGTGAAACAGAGCTTCTGCATTTAATTTTTGTGTAAAGGCTTTTAAAAATGGATATTGCTTCGGGCCAGATTACCATTTCAGATCAAAGATCTTTTATCAAAATTGAAATGTGGCATAGCCAAATGCCTTCTCAAATTTATGAAGTATTGTAGAAAGTGGGTAATTTATATCACAGCACAATTTCACATTGGTCTCAGAGATTTGGTCAAGGTCAAGCCAGTGTTGAAAGAAAAACAGTGCTCAGGTAGACTGAGGAAATCTACAGGCAACATGTCAACAGTCATTATTACCATAATTTTAAAGAAAGACATGTGACCTGTGAAGAAATAGCGATCAATCTGGAATACCAGAATTGTCTGTTGACCAAATTTTAACTGAGATGCTACAAAAACAGAAGGTAGCCACCTGGTGGGTCTTACATTTGCTGTCAGAAGAACAATTATCCAAGTGTGAAGAAATTACATTGTAGTTACTTGCACATTACTACATGAAGAGGGTGAGTTAAAATGCATTATTATTATTAGTTATTTTATTTGGTTTTTTTTTTTTTTTTTTTTTTTTTAGGAGCATTAGCAACTAAGGCCATATTGCTCCGTGAACATGCGGTGGTCATTCCTGACCTTTCCGCATCCTTCGTATTTGGTGGTGACGGGCTCGAACCCCGGTCTAATCAAGAAGCGTGTGCTACTCACTGCTGCTCCTTCCCACCTGGCTACGGAGGCGCCATTATTAGTTATATGGTGCAAGGAAGCCTGAGGCTTATGCTGCACCAGCCAAAAAAAAATTTTTTTTAATTACCCTGAGAAAGAGAGAGATTTTTTTTTTTTTTTTTATATTTATTACTTAAAGCGATCCCAGCCAACCAATGGCAACCCTGCTGTCAGTTACACATAAAATAACAGTACTCTTATATACTCCCTCTCCTCTTTGCCCAAGTACAGGGAGGGAAAAAACCTGCCATGAACAAATTGAAAAATAATCAAATTACATAAAAAATAAAATAGAATAGAATCTATACATATAATTAAATTTCAGACAAAGTCCAAACTTCATTGGAAAGATCTGCATCTGTTCACAGTCTGTTGGAAAGCCAGGAGCTGCCGAGAGCAGAAATGCCAGCACAAGGAGCTGGAGTTGCAATGGATATAGCAGACTCAAGCCTCCGCGATTTCACAGAATTCTAGGTAATTCGGCATACACCATACCGCATTACAAATCCAAGACTTCCAGATGCAGAAGAGTCTTCCGCCTAAGAAATATTGCAGTTGGAAAGGCTTGGAAAGTCAAGAAGTTCCCCTGTTTATCAACTAGAATTGTCTCGCAGCCTACTGCCATAAGATTGAGATTACTAACCCGAGATACCAATTCAATTCGTAGATCACAGTACTCCTCACAGTTGTACATAATATGTTCCCATGATTCTCTTTCGCCACAATGGCAACTGGCAACTAGATCTTTCATTAATTCCTAAATCATGCAACCTTGCATTAATCGAACCATGACCAGTTAATAAGAACATAGCTTGTAAGTTTGAGGCAAACCATTTGAATTTTATCGAGGCTGCATTTCTTAAATCTGGGAAAAAATTTTGTGTAATCTGCCTTTTATCACAAACACTCCAGTGCTCTTGCCAGACTTTTACCAGCATCCCAGATTCTTGTCCTTTCCTACCTGAGATCTGCCAAAATGTCCATCTGTATATTCAGAAAAAACAGGGAATGCCATGGCGGATGAAGTAAGCCAATGCATAATACAATAAATGCAGATCAATAGGCAATTTTACAGTCACAATCTGCAAAAAGCTGGGGTCGACACAGTTCTGCATGCCATGCACATCCTAAGGAGCATTACTCTTTGAATGGAACTGAGCTTTCTAGTAAATACTTTTCCACTTACATGTTCAAACCAAATTGGTGCACCATGCGTTACCATGGGAATAAATACATATTCATATAGCAAGTTCAGCGCCTTACCTTTTATTCCCCAGTCAACTCTAGTGATTTGAGTAATCATCCCAATAAATTTCCTCACCTTTTCTGATAGATAAGTAATATGTGAGTTGAAAGTCAAAGATCCGTCAAACATAATGCCTAGATATTTTAATTGCCTTGCCGATTTTAGGCTTGACCCATTCATTCTAACAACCGGGGGTCTTCTACTCGAAAATTGATCCTTAAAGACCATTGTCCTTGTTTTGGTTCTTGATACAGTCAGTTTATATAACCTACACCAGTTATTAAGTTCAAACAAAACCTGCTGTGACTGGTTTCTAGTTGCATCTGTGTATTTCCTTCAATAAGAAACACAAGATCATCGGCATATGCCACCATCTCTGTATGCTCGAAGTCCCTACGCAACCAGTCCTCCAAAACTAGGTTCCACATTAGTGGTCCAAAAACCGATCCTTGTGGGCATCCCCTGGTCACCTCTCGTACAATAGAATCAACCGACGACTTAACAGTCACTGTACGGTGCCTGAGGAAGTCCTTTACCACCCTAAAGATCTTAGTTGAACAGCCTGCAAGTCTCAACATCATAAGAACGCTGCTCCATTGAATTGAGTCAAAAGCTCCCTCAAAGTCAATAAAGATTCCAATGACATACTTACTGTTCGAGCATAATATATAGTTTCGCAATGCCCGAAGCGCATCTTCTGTTCCATGACCTGGAGTAAAACCATACTGTCTGCCAGACCAGCCTAAGTTTTTTTCAGTATAGTCAGCAATCTGTCTCGCCAGCATCCTTTCAAACACCTTTCCTAATCCAGGGAGGGGGGCAATAGGTTGATAAGATCGTGGATCATTCTTTGGCCTAGATGGTCCCTTCAGTATCAGCTTTAATAGGGCATCCTTCCATGGTGATGGAAAGGCTCCGTCACGCAGGTAGCTATTAAAAACTTCAAGAAGGATCCCTAGTATCAGTCGATGAGCCGTTTAATGACTTCTCCTTCAATGAGGTCCATCCCTGGGCATTTATTGTCCCTTATGCATTGTACTGCATCACAGAGTCCAATCAGGCTAAAGGCCTCGTCATGTACCCCAGAGTAGTAAGCATGATTAAGCCTTTTCATCAACATCTGTTCCTCATCGTCTTGCTCAGAGATAGTATCTCCAATCAGATGATCCAAAATCACAGACATACTTTCTCTCCAACTTGTACTTTCATGGTCAACAGCTCCAATAGAGTATGCTGCATCTCCATTATATATTTTATTCTTGCCAGTACATAGCTTATATACAATTCCCCATGGGTTCTCATTGCCCACTGTTCTAACCAACGTTCTCCAGGCAATTGATTTTGATTTAGATATCATAGAGAGAGAGAGAGAGGGGGGGGGGAGAACAAGAGTCAAAAGTAGAAGAAATTCACCAAGAAAGAGAAGAATGATTATATGATATCCAGCTCAGGACCCTGGGTGTGCCAAGCCAGGTGTGAGCCCCTGGAGTTATTTTTTGCCATTGATGAGACATGGACACACATCTTTGAACTTAAAGTTATAATCAGCTCAGTGGAAGCATCCATCTTCGCCACATCCCCTCTAAATGTCGCTGCAGCAATCAAAGTGAAATAAATTATCAGTAACTGGAGACTACTATGCAACATTTCTTCATCAGAAATTTTGCCCAAAACTTTGTCTGAAACGGCTACAAATGTTGGAGCTGGTGAGCTTTTATCTGCAATGCAAAATCTTATATTATACAGTCTATAAAGCTTGTTTTCACCAATTACAGTAGGAAGCACTACCTCCCCCATTCCCTTATGGTCCTGATATGAGTCCTTGTGATTATGATCTATTCCCCAAGCTCAAGAATCCATTGTGTGGACAGAGATTTCTGTCTTCAGAAGCATTGGGTGAAGCTGTGACCAACACCTCAGATGGCCTAACTTCAGCAAATATTTAAATGGCATTCAAAAATTACCTGAATGTAGGGAAGCAGTCAGTAAGACATGAAGGAGACTACATTAAGAGTTTTTAATGTAAATTATGTTATAAAATCAATTCATTTTAAATTAACTGCATTTATGCATTGCCTTTGGGATAAACCTACTACTAACCCAGATATACAAAGGGTACTAGGAAAGTTTTGCAATACGACGCAACAATGAATCACAGGAAGCTGCTTGTTGCTGCATGTTGAGACACGTTCATACGTGCATAGTAGCCGCCGCGCCAAGTCGATGGGCTCAGTTATTCATTAGTAGTGAGAGTGTAAAGTGCTTGCGATGGCATCGTGGTCACGAAATGAAATAAGGACAGTTTTGCGGTATAATTTCGTGCGTGGTTTAACCATAGACCAGTGCTTAGAAGAAATGACTCTTGCACTAGATGATGATTGTCCACATCGTACAACGATATTCAGGTGGTATAGAGAATTCCAAAGGGGAAATTTCACTCTGGAGGATTCTGAGAGGCCAGGAAGGCCACGAACGTCAGTTACCGAGGAAAACGTTACTGCTGTGAGGAAAATGCTTGACGAAAACAGGCGAGTGACCTACCAACAGATAGAGGATACTTTGGGCCTAAATGCACCAGCAATTCGTTCGATTCTGCAAGATCATTTGCACGTGAAGAAACTTTGTTCTCTCTGGGTGCCGCATCAACTGACTGAAGAGCAGATGACATGACGTGTGACATGGTGCCGGGAGATGTTAAAAAATTTTGATAAGGGACAATCTCGGTATGTGAACAACATCGTGACAGGTGACGAGACTTGGCTGTACTATTACGATCTGCCGACCAAGGCTCAAAACAAAGTTTGGGTCTTTGATGATGACGACACACCCGTAATTGTCAGAAAATCCCGATCTGTAAAGAAGAAAATGATAGCTGTATTTTTCAAATCGAGTGGAATTGTGGAACGTGTCGTTTTGGACACGCAGAAGACAGTCACAGCTAAGTGGTATACTGAACAATGCCTGCCTAAAGTCATTGGATCTATGAAGAACCTGCGGCCAAAGTCAAGAATGGACACCTGGTACCTCCATCACGAAAATGCTCCAGCTCACCACGCCAAAGCCTGCACCGAATATTTGACCACGACAGGACTGAAACTTCTCGAGCACCCTCCCTACAGTCCAGACCTTGCTCCCTGCGACTTTACACTGTTCCCGCATGTGAAAATGAAGCTAAAAGGGAGGCGGTTTTCCAGTGATGAGGACCTTCTACAGGCTTGGGACAACGAGTGTGCTTTACTCCCTAGTGAAACTTGGCAGAACTGGTTTAAAGATTGGTTTCGGAGGATGGAGAGGTGTATTGAATGTAGAGGAAATTACTTTGAAAAAATCAAATAAACAAAGCTGTATTGCAAAACTTTCCTAGTACCCTTTGTATTAGTAAAGTAAATAAGTAAATTATTATCTGGTAAACAGGAAACTTAAATGGTTGATAATGAAAAAGAATTAGGAGTAATTGTATAATCCAACATTTTGGTGTTTTAACTCTAAACAGAAATTTTGCTATTAGGAACAAAGAGGTAATTATTTTATTATATATAGTCTGGCTGTGTCACACCTTTAGTATTGTGTGGGGGGCTTCACACCAGTGTTCAGGTGTGCAGACATCCATTTTCAGAAAGGATGTAATTCACTAGATTCAACAAAGTTTTGAACTATTCTTTAAGGGTTTAGTTCATTATATCAGCATCTGCATGAGTTCTTGACTAAATATTATAAGGATCTAAAAGGTAAATTAATAATGGGAGTATGTTTTTGCAAGTAGCACAAATTAGAGGATAAGTATATGAATTATGAAAGGGTAATTGTGGACTGATATAAGAATATTTTCTGTTAACCAAAAGGTAACTGTTGAAAGAATTTACCATATAATCTTATAGAAGTAGAGAACTATTATGTGAATTATAGGTTCAAAAGAAAGGGTTCGAAATACATTAAACTTGACTTCCTTTACTTCATTCTATATTTCATATAAATTCTTTTGTATTAATAAGTGAGATAAAATACAGGAACTCCCTGACTTATGTAAGGGTTGCATTCTGCGAAACGCTAGGTAAGTCGGAATTTCCCCCATGATTGTGCAGTACTTGCAACTGTGCTCACTGAATTGATTGAATCAAAAAAGAAACATTCAACAAACATGTAAATAGAATTATTTATTGTATTTATTCAATTTTTTTATCTCATGTGCAGGACAAATTACAAAAGGGTGCAATTTAAAAAAATTTCAAAATTATAAAATTACAAAAAAAAGAGAGGAGACAGGCATAACATCATTAAGTTTTACCCCTCGAGCATCATTTAAGCTCGAGAGGCGTAGTTATCAGCTGAAGACATCGATTTGAATCGATGTCTTCAGCTGATAAGTACGCCACTATGGAGATTTATACGAGGTTGGTCGCTCAACCTTACAAAAGAACATATGAAATGGATAACTTGACAATGAATTTTCTCTTTTCATCGTAGATTTCTTTGTAACAAGCAAACATATCATTCACCCCCTCTGTTAACTCTTAAGAATCGTTCGTGTCAGAATCCATCTTCTCAAACCTCGCCATTTCCATCTCTTTGGTGATGAAGCTTCTTGGTTCCTCATTTGGTTCATCTTGAGCTTCGTCAGCATTTTCTGCTTTCACTATCGCTGCCTGCAAGTCAGTAATTTCTTCGTTAGATAATTCCTTCTCTTCCTCTATTAACGCCTCCACGTCTTTGGCATCAACCTCCAAATGAAGTATTTCTGCAACCTTTACAATCTTATCTGTAACCTCTTCATATGATTTGTCTTTTTCAAATCCTTTGAAGCCTTTTATGTGCCGTGGGCATATTTTCTTCCATGCGCCATTTAAACAACTTTTAGTAATTTCAGCCCAGGCCTTATTAATGTTTAAGATTGCAACATGGTAAATATTGTAAGATTTCCAAAAGTCTCTTATTGTCTACTACTACTGAGCAAATGTTGTGCATAAATAGTATGCTTTTAAATTCAAATTAACACCCTAATCCATAGGTTGGATGAGTGAAGTCGTGAAATTTGAGAGTCATATTTCTTTGGCAAGAAATATGACTCTCAAATTCAAATTGAATTCATCTAGATGCGTAGGATGCCCAGGAGCATTATCTAATAGAAGCAAAATCTTGAAAGGAATGTCGTCTTTGCAATATTTTTCAACCTCAAGAATGAAGCAGCATTTAAACCAATTCTCAAAGAGAGATATTGTTATCTGTGCTCTCTGATTCGATCGGAAATGCATGGGTAGGGTGGCTTTATTGATGCACAAGGATTTCCAGGATGGTACACAATCAGTGGTTTTAATCTGTAATCTCCTGCTGCATTAGCCCCAAGCAAGAGCGTGGTCCTATCTTTTGACACCTTGAAACCTGGTATTGTATTTTCCTCTTTGGCAATGTATGTTCGATCCAGCATTTTTTTCCAATACAAATTTTTAATCATCATTAAAAATTTGCTGTGTTGAATAGCTACCTTCATCAATAATTTTTTCCAACACATCACAAAATTTCTCTGCAGCTGCAGAATTGGCACTGGCAACTTCACTACATACTTTAAAATTGTGGGAGCCAGTGCAATGCTTGAACTTATTAAACCACCCATTGCTCGCCATGAACTTGGCTTGTGGGGTTCACTGTACTTATCCTTAATATCTTTATAAATACTTGTTGCTTTTGCTTGAATGGTCATTAGACTCAGAGACACTTGCTTCTAAATCAGATTTTCCATCCATATTATTAACAGCTGTTCCATCTTCAATATAGCACCTGAACACTGTTTTGTGATCACTGTTGATTTTAAGTGCTGATCCTTTGATAGTGTGCATATAGCACACTATCAAAGTATTCACAAAGTATAAAATAGTATTCACTGTTTGAAGCAGTGAGACCTAATTTCCTTGCAATAGGCGACAAACTTTGTTCTGCTTCGTACTTCTTAATCATTTTCATCTTCATTTCTGAATCAATTTTGTTTCATTTCCTGGCACTACCACTAATTGCACTTTTCGTTGGTTGCTTTCCCTTCATCATTCAGTCATATAAAACAAAGAAAATTTGTTTTATATGATTAAAAATTTCAGTGAAGGGGAACACATTTCACCATAATAGCGTAAAAACCCACACAATTGCAGTTATCGGTATTATCCCAAATGCAATAAGATCGAGTTTACTACCCATTTATAATTATATGCGCTAACAGAAAAGTCCAATAAACCGGAAAGTGCAAATTGTTTTTGTTGTTTTATGGTCGTGACCTCCAGAAACATGCTTTAGAAAAATATATCACAAAGGTGTTCAGAATTGATTCTTATAATGGGAACATATGAAAATGGTGAAAGTGTAGTTCAATTGCCATTATAAATATGATCTTTTAGAGAGATGAATAGTTTAGTTATATAGCAAAATTTTCAACTTCCAAGGACTTGGAACGAATTACAAAAAAAAAAAAAAAAAAAAAAAACAAACAATGTTATTTGGTTCACATTACAATATTTTCACGATACCTCCATTTTTTCCTGTGGGATGCAAAATACGTTTCCATGATTTTTTTAAGTTTTCACCGGCCGGCGAAAACTTACATAAAGTCGAATTTCCATGAGTTGAGTATTACGTAAGTCGGGGAGTTCTATATTCGCTACAAGTGAATATATGATCAAGTTCGACTGTCTTTTTTAGAATCATCTTTTGTCTTGTATAGTGGTGTATTACAATAAAATAAGAATTAAGAACCATTGTGCATTTTTTAATTCAATTATTAGATTATCTACTCTTTCTTTTAAAAGTATACATTGAATTTTTTTATACTACACTAAAATGTAAAGAAAACGGTAAGCATATAGAGTACTCCTTCATGTGAAATGAAAATAAAACTCATATAAATAATCATGAGACCAAATCTTAACAGGCAGAGATGGTGATGTGGCATTGTTCTTATTTATACTGTTTCCATAGAAGCCTGGTTATGTAAATGTTTACATAACCAGGCTTCTATGGAAACCTTTCTTGATGCCTGCATTTTTTTTTTTTTTTTTTTTTTTTTCCAATTAAAACTCCAAACGCAATAGGTATTAGAACCTATAGTGATTTGTACCATGCATGAATTAAAGGGCTGAGAAAACAGAAGATACTTGTTGATATTACACTTGAATATCTTTAGATTGTAATTTTAGAAAAATGCATTAGAAGGAAGGTTTTCCAGAAAACAAAGGTAGTAGTAGTTGTAGTGGCATGTAATGCAAGAAAGCAAGTGTATGAGCTTATGCAGCATCAGCCAAAAAAAAAAAAAAAAAATCACACCATTCCCTCCAAATGCCTGTCCAGTTCCTCCATAAATTTATTTAACCTACCAACTTCCACAACGACAGATGGAAGTTTCTTCCAGCAATTAACAACCTGCTGGCTAAAGGCAAATTTCCGCACATCTATTCTACAGCTTTCTTTTCTTAATTTGAATTTATGCCCCCTAAGGTTCGTAATCTGAACAAGTGGAAGGATCCCATCAGAATTCAGCTTGCTCAACACATTCAGGGCCTTATACACCTCAAACAGATCACCACGCAGGTGCCTAGTCTCCAGCCACTGCAATTTCCAGAACTTAAGCCTCTCTTTGTAAGAGGATCCCTTCATTCCCCTCACCAATCTTGTTGCCCTTCTCTGTACACGCTCAAGTAAATCTACATCCTTCCTAAAATGAGGCCTCCAGACCTGTACGCAGTACTCAAGCCGTGGCCTGACCATTGCCTTATACAGAGGGACAATCACCTCCTTCTCCCTGCTAGCAAAATTCCTATATATCATTGATAAAACCCCATGACCTGCCCTGGCAGCCTGTCTGCATTGCTCAGAAAACTTCATATCTGACTGCACAATTACTCCCAGGTCTTTTTCATTTCCTACCACCTTAAGTGTAGTACCACACAGTTGGTACGTTTCTCTGGGGTTACTTCTACCCATATGCAGTACTGTGCATTTGTCAAGGTTAAACTTCAGTTGCCACTTCTTAGCCCATCTGCCCAAATTATCTAGATCCTGTTGCAGTAGCACACTGCCATTACTGTCATTAACAACCCTGCCTACCTTTGTATCATCTGCAAACTTCGACATTAAGCCTGATATACTTTCATCAATATCATTGATAAATATACAAAACAACAGTGGACCTAACACCGAACCCTGTGGGACTCCACTAATAACGTTAGTCCAAGAAGAGCAGTACCCATTGATTACCACCCTCTGTCTTCTCCCACTTAACCATCCTTTTATCCATTGTAGCAACTTACCCTTAATACCATTCTGCTCCAATTTTTACAATAGTCTTCCATGCGCAACAGTGTCAAAAGCTTTCCTGAAATCCAAATATATGATATCAAAATTATTTTTTGCATCCAGTTCCTTTGTAACCACATCATAATATCCTATCAGATTTGTCAGACAAGACTTTTCCTTAACAAACCCATGCTGTGTCTGAATTATTGCTGCAGTCTTGTCTAGATGATCCTGCAATGCATCTTTAACCAGTGACTCCGTTATTTTACCCAGAACAGAAGTTAAACTGACTGGTCTGTAATTACTCGTGTCACCCTTCGATCCCCCTTTGTGAATTGGGGGATACATTTCCAGTCCGTGGGGACCTCCCCTGAGTCCAAGGATGCTGTCATAATTATGGCTAAGGGTTTGCTTACTTCCTTTGCTGCCACCTTTAATATAACTGGATAGATCCCATCCACCTCAGGTGCCTTTCTTATGTTTAACTTCAACAATTTCTCCTCCACTTTGTTCTCAGTTATTACAAAATTATTAAGCACCCTGCTACAATTTGATAACCATCTGCCATTTTCAAACCTTAATAACTCCTCATATTTGAATGTAGATGCAAAATACTCATTCAGTTTGTTTGCTATCTGAGCAGGATCATCAACAGCCGAACCATCGATATCAAGTGGACCAATCAGATTCATCCCCTTCCTCTTAGAGTTTATAGAGGTAAAGAAATCCTTGCTGTTTTTCTTAGCATCCTTTGCCAAAGATGTCTCGTAATTTGCCTTCGCCTGCCTAATCTCCTTTGTGACCTGATTACAGACTAGCTTATATCTGCCATAGGCTTCTGAGTCGCTTGATAATTTATATGCATCCCATGCATTTTTCTTCTCTGTCACGAGTCTCATTTTTTCATTTGATAACCATTTAGGCCTAAACCTTGAACAATATTTTTTAATAGGTATGAAACTTATAGTAACTCCACGATTAAGTACAAAGGATAGTAAATGAAGTGGAAATGTTGGTTCTGTGAGTGGGAGTTGCTCGGTGAAAAACTCCTAACTTCTCAGTGATGATGTTAATAGACAAAGAACCATTTACCATTATTCACAGTTAGCACTGAGAAAGAATTTCATTGGCAGCAATTCATAAGATGGAAGCCTGTTTAGAAGGCAATTCATAAGATGGAAGCCTGTTTGTAAGGCAATTCATAAGATGGAATCCTGTTTAGAATACCTTTATGGTTGCAGCATGTGTTTCGAATGGTTTGGAAGAGTGTGGGATTTAGAAATACCAATTTATAACAATGATGCCCATGGAAGTATTCATAGAAAGGAATACAGCAGAAGCTGATCTTTGTGTAACAGGGGGCAGAGAAATTTCATAAAAAATAATGCATTAAGTAACCTAACTGCCATTCTTTTGAATGGAATCTAGATTATTATTAATAGCCATATGGTGCAAGGAAGCCTGAGGCTTATGCTGCAACGGCCAAAAAAAAATTTCCCTATTACCCTGAGAGAGAGAGAGAGAGAGAGAGAGAGAGAGAGAAGTAGAAAGGAATCACCAAGAAAGAGAAGAATGATGATATCCAGCTCAAGACCCTGGGTGTGCCAAGCCCATACTCACCAGATGTGAGCCCCTGGGGGAATGTTTGAAAGGTTTCAAGCACCACCCCAGATATGGGAATAGTATTCCTTAGTAGCACAGATTTGTATATAATAATGCAGTCAAAACAGTATTTGTGATATACTTATGACAACAGAGATTAGAATTCAGAATAATCCCTAATAGAGATATGTGACCTTGTCTTGGAATATGTTATCAAAGGTCGGTGTAAGAACAGTAGACTCTGTTTTGTGAGAAATAAGATAGACCTTACTTTTAGAAGGATGGATTGAAATTAACTTAGTTTACTCTATTCCATCATAGATTTATTTGAATATAATCTTTTAAGGAATTGATCGTGGATATTCAAAGAAGTTGAAGCTGTATGTGTCGATTAAGCTTTATCACACTAGAAGGCAGAATGTAGAGTGCTATTATTAGCAAAATTATGGATGGGATTTCAGTGAGTGGACAAACTTTTATTAATCTTCAAGACAGAAAGAATGGGAGAAAGAACTGAAACTTAGAAAAAATCTAGCATTAATGGAGAATCCAGAAAACAGAACTTTTTACCATTATCTGCAGTTAGTAATGAGAGAGAATTTCATTGATGGCAATCCATAAGGTGGGAGCTTGTTTAGAAGGCCTTTATGCCAAACTCAATCAAAAGCCATAGAATTCCAAGGGAAGCTGCTTGAGTTTCACCAAATTTTTCCATCAAATTGTGCAAAGGTGAGTAACATAAGCAGGATCAATGCTGACAGAATCCATATTAGTGATCATTGATCAGATGAAAGGTTTTGAGACATCTCTCTCTCTCTCTCTCATTACTTTAGAGAAAGAGAGAGTAGAAGTAAGTGCACTAGGGTGATAAGTGGGAGGCATTTGTTGCCCTGTTGGAAACTGGTTGGATATAAGCAAATATCCAAGCTAAATGAAAAATACCAGTGGAATGAAACACAGAGCAGGAGCAAGTCCAGAAGTACAGGTTTTGAGAACAAGTCGAGAAGTGGCATCAGGATATTAGAAGATTTCTGAACAACACATTGAAGGACACACTGAGTGGAGTGTATTGGGCATAATGGGAAAGATTTAATGAGATTTTGATACAAGAGGAAAAACAGTGAGATGGCGGTAAGTCAGCTTTATCTTTAGCTGAATATGCAATAGAACCATCAGGTAATAGAGTTGGAAGTATAGATGGACAGAAAATGCAACCAATAACTTAGTCAAGAGACCAGAATGCTTGACTACCATTTGGGCAGGAAACAAGTTTTCTTGCTCTTGTCATGTTCAAAATCAAGTTTAGATTGATTAATAACTGTCTTACAGTTTTTACTGCTTTTAGTATAAGCTGGAGATTTGGATACATGTGAAATGAAGGATTTCATTTATACAAGAATAATTTCCCTGATAGTATGTGAGAAACATTGATATTGGAAGATTTGAAACAGTAATCTAAGGAAAAGAAGAATAGAAATCGTGCAGATAATTCCAATTTACAGGATTAACGGCACCTTTCTCTTGTGGCCATTCTCAACCTCATTTGTTTGGCATTACAAGAATGCAAAATGGGTTGGCTACAAGATTTCTTTTCCTTTGTTGATTACTGCTTCAAATCTTTTGATATTAATGTTTGCTCATATCGTGTGAATGAAATTATTCTCATAGGGATGGACTCCTTTATTCCACACTCCACCTTAAAATCTCGTCGTTTATCTAAACCTTGATTTTCAATAAATGTGCTAAGGCTGTTCAAGATAAGAATGTTGCATATTGCAATTGGCTTGTATCCAAATCTCCAGGTTCATTTTCTTCCTACGCCAAAGCTTGTAACAATTGTAAAGCAATTATTAATCAGTCCAGTCTAGATTTTGAACAGGCTAAGAGTAAGAAACTTGCTTCTTGTACAAATGATAATCGAGCACTCTGATCTCTTGCAAAAGCTGTGGGCACACCTTTTGCCCATTTCTGTTCCCACCTCTGTCAAAAACCAGATAGTTCTATTGCTACTTCAGCCAAAGAAAAAGCTGACCTGCTAGTATCCTATTTTTGTTGCAACTCGTGTATTGATGATCTGGTAAATCCTCCACCCCCACCATTCTCAGTACACTCCATTCAATGCCTCTGTAGTCTTCCGTCAAAAGGATGTCAAAAAGATTTTGAACAACCTTGATGCTAAGAAAGCTCTAGGTCCTGATGGTATTTCTTCATTTGTTTTTAAAATCTGTGCTCCTGAACTTACTCCTTCTGTGTCGCCTGTTTTTTTCACTTTCTTATTCCGAAGGTGTTTCCCCTTTTGCTTGGAAATTTGCTCATATCCAGCCAGTTCCTAAAAAGGGTGACAAATCAATCCCTCCCATCCAATTATCATCCCATTGCACTTACTTCTACTCTTTCTAAAGTAATGGAGAAATCTGTTAACCACCAACTCTTAAACTATCTACAAACCTTCCATCTGATCAGTGATTGCCAATATGAATTTGGTCAGTGTCGATCCACTTCTGATATTCTGGCTTTATGTTACCCATCTATGGAGAAACGGAAAAGTTTGATGAAACACAAGCAGTTGCTCTTGACATTTCAACCTTCCATCTGTTCAGTGATTGCCAATATGAATTTGGTCAGTGTCGATCCACTTCTGATATTCTGGCTTTATGTTACCCATCTATGGAGAAACGGAAAAGTTTGATGAAACTCAAGCAGTTGCTCTTGACATTTCAAAGGCTTTTGATCGTGTTTGGCATAAAGGTCTTCTAAATAAGCTTTCACCTTATGGTTTTTTGTAATTGGGTATCCAGTTTTCTCTCTGACCGCTCACTACAGATGATAGCTGTCTTCTAAGTTCTCCACTAATGCCGGAGATGCCCAAAGTTTTTCTTTTTCCCCCTCTTTTCTTATCCATAGCAAAACAATGGATAAGAACGTCATATTAATGATGTTCTTATCCATTGTTTTGCTGATGACAGCTCATTATATTCCACCTTCTGGTTTGAGAAACCTTGCCCTGCACAAACAGCTTCAACTTCTCAAGTATACATTGCCAATTCCTTAAATGCTGATCTCCAGGTAATTTTCAGTAGGGTAAAGATAACTTAGTTGATTTCAATCCTTCTAAAACTCAATCCTGTCTTATATCTCGCAAAAAGAATTCTTCTGCAACTATGCTTATATTCTATGATACTCTGATTTCTAGACAAGATCATATATATCTCTATTGGGGATTAGCCTGACTTCTAATCTTTCTCTCTCTTGGCATAAGCACAATACAAATACTGTTTCCTCTGCATCTAAAAAACTGGGTTTTCTCCTTTGCTCTTGGCGTTTCTTTTCTTCCAAACAGCTGTTCATTCTGTACAAATTGCAAATCTGCCCTACCGTGGAATATTGTTCCCACATCTGCCGCAGCGCCCCCAAACCCTCTTTCAGGCTTATAGATTCCATTGAAAAGAGAATAGTTACAGGGCCATACTTATAAATAGGTGCATGAGGCATTGGCATGGAAGGGGGGCCTCGCAAGGCCCACTTGTACCTACCATGTAGGTATAAGTGGGCCCTAGTTTAGATCAGGGCCCTAGTTCTTTCACTAAATTTCATCTGTCTCTGTAAACATAGACAGATTAAATTTACTGAAAGTGTAGATTTCTGTGAAAGAACAGATTAATTTCCAGAATAAAGGAAAATCAATCGCTCCTAATTCTCTAATAGGTGTAGCAGTAGAACTGGTTGACCACGGTGTATTATCTGCATTGGGAATATGCCTTTAGCTTTTCCATTGCTATGAACACAAGAAAGCAATTAACAGCGCAACTTCTCAGTACAGTATGTGGGAGAGGTGGTTGTAAATGTGTTATGAACACCACTAATTAATGAAAGGTTAATCCTTTTAGCTCTTATTTCATGTTTCTACAGCAGTAACTCTATTGCCTGAAGGCCAGAGATGTAAACATTGCCTACCCAGGTCTATCAAAATCCTTTCGTTATATGGAAATTTTATTCGTTCTTCAGAAACTATTTTAATTGGACCAGCCATGGATTTTGAGAATCTATATAAGCTGAGACCTGAAATAATTGTTGATGTGCCAAGTTAAAAAGTGTGATACGTAGGAGTGCACAAACTGAAGTAAATATAGGTATGTATCTATCTCTCTGAAAGTAATGTTGTACTTTAATAAATTTTGATTCTGTTGTAACAGAAAATTTAAATATCATATCTATGTAATGTTTCGTTATCTGTTGTGACTGTGGCATGCGTTTCCCTTATTGAAAGCCCTTTGTTTTCTCGCTCTTAAATTTTGAATTGATTTGAGTGTTAATTTTTTATATTGAATCAATATCATTATCAGTTATGTTACTCTTACACTGTAATCTTATTTGAATAAAAAATCTGAAATTGTCAATAAACAACAAATTAAATGAAGCAGTAATGATATATTAATATTTAAAAAGGTATTAATCATAATAGCAGCAACTATGCCAAAGAAGAAAATGTTTCAAATATTGAGTATATGTACAATATTATATTAATGATGGACTTAGATCGACATTTCCGAATGTTGAAACAATTCTGAAAATATTTCTCATAATGCCTGTGACAAACTCAAGTGGTGAATGGGCTTTTTCATCAGATCACATTAATGCACTGTGTTTATTTTAAGAGACATTCAATTTTGGGTCATATTGACATGGAACTAATGAAACAAATTCAGTCTGAAGAAAATTATTGACAAGATATTTTGAAAAGAATTATTGCTATTGTTCATTCAGCTTTTGAGTAAACTTGGTTTAGGATTTATGGGTAGTAACAAAATTTATACGAAACATAGTGATAATTACTTAAGTTGCTTAAGTTGCCTAGAATATTTGAGTAAATTTGATAATTTTTTTAAGAAATCACATAGAGATGTACGCTAATTGTGGACTCGGCAAAACCAATTACCTTTCACATAAAACCTGTGATGAATTTATAGAATTGATGGCAGAAAAAGTTGAAAAGGTGATGGTTTCTGAAATTCAAGAAGCAAAATATTTTTTTATTATTGTTGATTCAACCACTGACATTAGCCACATCAATCAGTTAGTGTTTATTATAAGATATACATCATAAAATGGTATCATCAAAGAACGATTTTTAGATTTCCTTCCTATTGAACATCACAATGCTGAATATATAGAAAAAACTATTTTAAAAACATTAGGAGTTTAATCAATTGATATTACAAACTGCAGAGGACAAAGTTAAGACAATGCTTCAAATATGGCAGGGAAGTATTCAGGAGTCCAAGCCAGATTGAAGCAACAGAGTTCTGCTGCATCTTATGCACTGTGTACTAGCCACTCTCTAAATTTAATTGGAACTAATTCAGCTAAATCTTGTTCTACTGCAGCTCATTATTTCCACTTTACACAAAATTTATATAATCTTTTTTCTGCTTCCCCAAGAAGATGGAATGTCTTAAACCAATATTTAGGAAGAAATTCGCTAACACTGAAAAATTTAAATGATACAAGGTGGTCTGCTAGGCTGATACTGTCTCAGCTCTTCGAAATGGTTATAAATTAATAAAAAAGCCTTAAGTGAACATGAAAGATCGGTAGTGCATCTAGAATGTGCTAAATTAATAAAAAAAAATTGTTCGGTATGAAACAGCATTACTTACTGTCCTCTGGGATAAAATATTAAATAGATTAAATAAAACAGGTAGATCCTGCAATAAATTTACCGCATGGTTGTGATCTTTTGAAATCATTAAATGGAAATATTTTGCATATTAGAAACAATTTTAATATTATTGAAAGTGAAGGTAAATTAATCTTGCAAGCTACTAGGCTTTTCATACAAACTAAGAAATATAGTTCAAGGTGTAAGCCTAAATGGATTTTCAGATGAACTAATGAGACATGTGGCAGAGAATAAAAATTCCTGGAATACATATAAATTAACGTGTGGCACAGAAGCCTATGGAAAATATAAGCTGGACTGTAATCAAGTCACAAAGGAGGTTAGGCAGGCAAAGGCAGATATGAGAAATCTTTAGCAAAGGATGCAAAGAAAAACAGAAAAGAATTCTTTACTTATGTAAACTCTAGAAGGAATGGGATGAGTCAGAGGTCCACTTGATATCGATGATTCAACTGTTGATGATCCTGCTCAGATAGCTAACAAACTGAATGAGTATTTTGCATCTACATTCATACATGAGGAATTATTCAGAGAAGGGAATGCCAGAAGTGTATTAAACTCTGGCAGTAAGCTAGATAATCTTGTAATTACTGAGAGTAAAGTAGAGGAGAAATTGTTGAATATAAACATAAAAAAGGCACCTGAAGTGGATGGGATCTACCAGTTATTTTAAAGGAGGCAGCAAAGGAAGTAAGCAAACCCTTAGCCATAATTATGAGAGCTTCCTTGGACTCGGGGGAGGCACCCATGGACTGGAGATGTGCAAATGTGACCCTAATTCACAAAGGAGAATCAAAGGGTGACATAAGTAATTACAGACCTGTTTAACTTCTGTTCTGGGGAAATTAAATGGAGGCACTGGTTAAAGAAGCACTGCAGGATCATCTAGACAACACTTCAGTTATAGTTCAGACACAGCATGGGTTTGTTAAGGGGAAGTCTTATCTGACCAATTTAATTGGATACTATGATGCAGTCACAAAGGAACCTAATACAAAAAATAATTTTGATATCATATACTTCAATTTCAAGAAAGCTTTTGATACTATTGCACATGGAAGACCACTGTACAAATTGGAGCAGTATGGCATTCAGGGCAAAATGCTGCTATAGATAAATGGATGGTTGAATGGGAGAAGACAGGAGCGGTAATCAATGGATACTGCTCTACGTGGACTAATGTTATTAGTGGAGTCCCCCCCCCCCCCCCGGGGTTCAGTGTTGGGTCTATTGTTTATAGACTATACGAAGTTTGGCAGGGTTGTTAATGACAGAACTACTGCAAGAGATCTAGAAATGTTGAGCAGATGGGCTGAAAGGTGGCAATTGAACTAACATTGACAAAAGCAAAGTACTACATATGGGTAGCAGTAATCCCAGAGTAACATATCAACTGTGTGGTACTACACTCAAGGTGGTAGAGAATGAAAATGAATTGGAGGTAATTGTGCAGTTAGATATGAAATTTTCTGAGTAGTGTTAGACAGTCTGCAAGGTGTCTTGTCAATATATACAGGAATTTTTCTAGCAGGGATAAGGAGATTTGTTGTTGTTGTCATTTGGTTTTTAGGAGCATTAGCAACTAAGGCCATATTGCTCCAGGATATGCGGTGGTCATTCCTGACCTTTCCACATCCTCCGTATTTGGTGGTCACGGTACCGAACCCCGGTCGAATCAAGAAGCATGTGCTATGCACTGCTGCGCCTGCCCACCCAGCTACGGAGGCACCAGGATAAGGAGGTGATTATCCCCTTGTATAATGCAATAGTCAGGCCACACCTTGAGTATTGTATACAGGTCTGGAGGCCTCATTTTAGGAAGGATGTAGAGCTGCTGGAAGGAGTACAGAGAAGGGCAACAAGATTACTGAATGGGACAAAGGATTGCTCTTGTGAAGAAAGGCTTAAGATTTGCAAATTACAGTTTCTGGTGACTAGGCACCTGTGAGGTGATCTGATTGAGGTATATAAGGCCTTGAATAGTTTGAGCAGGCTGAATGCTGATGGGATTCTTCCTCTTTCCCAGATTAATCGCCTGAGGGGACATAAATTCAAATTGAGGAAAGACATTTGTAGAATAGATGTGCAGAAATTTGCCTTTAACTAGTGTGTAGTTGATTGCTGGAACATACTTCCATCTGTCTTTGTAGAAGTTGACAGCTTAAATAAATTCAAGACAGAACTAGACAAACATTTGGAACGAATGGATGAGTGAAATGGGAAGGTTTTTTTTTTTTTTTGGCTGATGCTGTATAAGCTTGCTTTCTTGCATCATATGACTCTAATAATGCTAATGCTATTAACTGACAAATGGCAATACAAAGATAAAAAAAGTCGAATTAAAAAAAGAAAAACTATGTGCGATGAAACGAAAGATAATGAAGTAATTTTAGAAGGGAAAGAAATGTTTATTATCAATACATTCAATGTTGTTTCTGATGGATTAATTGCTGAAATAAATTGATGAACAGAAGTATACACCAATATCTTAGATACTTTTAAAATATTTACAAATCTTGATTTAGATGAAACTGAATTCAACACCAATACCAATAAATTAATAAGTATATATAAAAATGACATTGACTCGGAAAAGTTTAAAGATTAAGGTATCCAATTTTTACTGTTTATTAAAGGAGAAAATATTTGGCAACCATAATATGAATGAAATATATAATATCATTAATAATGGACTAAGATCTACATTTCCCAATGTTGAAACAATATTAAAAATATTTTTAATAACACAAGCAGGGAACGGTCATTTTCTGTTCTCAAACAAGTAAAAAACTATTTGAGGAATAGTTTAATTCAAGATAAATTGAACACCATCAGAACCTAGCTCGGTTCTGGCAGTGTCTGGGTTTGATTCCGGTGGGGGCCCAAATTTATGGTATTCGCTCAGCATCATGATGTGAAATGAGGAGCTACTTGTCCAAGGGCAGTGGATGCTGGTCACGAAACAGGGATGGAAGTTGGTATGAGCCAATAGGCATATGTTGCAAGAAACCAATTACACTGCTGAAGCCAAATAAAAAATGACACCTTTACAGAAAAGATGAGAGATTCATTAAACACAGCCCATTGGAGTGTTGCCATTTAGTGAAATCTGGGATTCTCTCCAAACATCTGTCTCTGTGTACTTCTTTAGAGGCAGCTGTGGTATGCATTGCACTCATTAGCACGTTTACTCTTGTCACTATATATATATATTTTGTTTGACCAAGATTTTTGCAGCTCCAGCGAATGCTAAGTTTTCATTTTTATTTAGTCATAATTATCTTCTATAAGCAGCTTTTTAGTTCTAGCCAAGCTCCGTGGTTTATTTTTGAATTTAGATAGGGATTTTTAAAGTTAATACCTAGTGTCCATGGATTTTACATTCGTAACTTGCCGCCATTGTTATAAGATGTGGAATAGCGTAAGGTTTAACGTAAAACTAGATAGCGGAATACATAGCACTGTATTAGAAATCTGTTAGATTAGTGTAGTGTTATCAATTGATAAGTAAAATTTATTAATCTTATTAAAGTTCATTGTTAATTAAATTACACTAAATGGAATCATGACCCAGACTAGAGCGGCAAAACAGCGTTCACAGAATAGCCAGAGTGCTGTGGCTTGCGGGAGGACCAAAGGGGGCAATTCTCCAACACATCACAGTCTAAAACAATGCACAGAATGTGAAATGTTTGTATACCTGTCAAGAACAGGACACGATCTAGCCAAGGAAGATGTCTTTGTGTGTGCTAGATGCAGAGACTATGAAGAAATTAGGCACCAATGCAACGTTCTGATGCATTGGCGCCTATGCAACATTCTGATGAGAGTCTATGAGAGTTTGAGGTGTAGGGTAAATGCCCTCAAAGAAATTAATGAGGGGGCCCATCAAGCTCTCAGCTGCCCAACTCAATGCCAGAGCTCAATCCTATGTATAAGGCAACACAGCAGCAATCTCCAAGGCAGAATGCGCTGGTCCCACAGGAACTAGTTATTGTCGGTGACTCTATTGTCAGGGAGACAGGGAATATATTATGCAAAAAGGTTACCAGGGTATGTCTGCCAGGAACAAAAGTTGATGACACTGTATCATCTTTTAAGGACACAAAAGGTGATACTGTAAAGTCTCGTTAATACAAACTCGTTTTATACAAAGTAATCGTTTATATAAAGCACATACCATTCCCCTGCAAAAGGATAGGCTTTTCTATGTAAATATTTTCATTTATTACAAAATTTGGTTAATATGTATTACAAAGTTCTTTTTCACCCCCATGAGAAATAAATATTGTAATTTTGTGTGTTTTATACAAATCTTGGCAAAGCTATCCAATTACTTCCCCTATTACTGCCTCTGGCCACTCGGCTCCCTACTTCCAAAAGGATGGCACTGACTTGTTACAGATTAGTTTTGTAAAAAAAGCAGTTTATGGTGGCTACAACGTCAAGTGCCCTCTGAAAAACATCTTTCTGAAGGGTGAGTTGTTAAATTAACAAAAGAATAATTTTTCAAATTTGTTTACATGACTCCCTCGCTCTCCACAGGATTGAGATCAGTTGCATTTGTTACGCCAGTTCAAAGAGTTTTGCTACAGTACACAGCAATCTATTTTTTGTGCCATTTTATCTCAGGTTTTTTTTGGAACCTGGGATTCAAAATTTGTTTATATTAAGTCTTATCTAGCAGTGTTATGGCGGCAAAATGTAAATGGATGGAATTAAGCCTGGAAATTAAATTAAAAATTGGAAATTAATTTAAAATTTGTTTATATTAAGTCTTATCTAGCAGTGTTATGGCGACAAAATGTAAATGGATGGAATTACGCCTGGAAATTAAATTAAAAATTATACAAGAGACTGATAGGATGGAAAGAAGCAAAATGGACATTGCAAAGGAATACAAACATCCCTTTACCTACTCTACCTGTAACACTGAAAAACCAAAAAAGACTTGAAGAAGTGCGTGACACTGGAGCAGCAATGAAAAACAGGAAACGAATTTGTGGTGCAAAACACGAGGAGCTTGAAACAAAACTTTGAGTGGTACCAACAAATGCATGTATCTAATTTGCTAATATCAGGTCCGATTTTTCAAGAAAAGGCAAATTATCTAGCTCAGCAACATGGAATTAGCAATTTCAAATGCAGCAGTGGCTGGATTTAAAGACAGGAATAACTTGGTTTCGCGAAATGTTTGCGTCAAGTCTGGATTAGTTGACAAGGAAACGGCTACATACTGGTTGTGCTCTGTATGGTCCTTGAGGCAAAGGATATTTTTAATCTTGATGAGAGAGGTTTATTTTATAAGTTGCTGCCAAACAAAACATTTGCTGTTCGAGGAGAGTCTTGTCATGGTGAAAAATTTAGTAAACAAAGACTCGCTGTTCTGTTATGCTGCAATTCAGATGGCAGTACAAAACTATGCCCACTTGTGATTCCAAGCCAAGATGTTTTAAAACAGTTAACCAACTTCACTGTGATTATGAGGCCAATAGAAGTGCTTGGCTTATGGTCAAAATTTTTCAGAATTGGTTATCAAAAGTGTACAGAAGAATGGCTTCAGAAAAAAGGAACATTTTGATTATTCGAGATCATTGTACTGCACATTCTGCCGAGACACTTATTATTATTATTATTATTATTATCATCAGCCAAATGGTGCAAGAAAGCCTGAGGCTTATGCTGCACCAGCCAAAAATAAAAAATAAAAAAAAAATTTCCCTATTACCCTGAGAGAGAGAGAGAGAGAGAGAGAGAGAGAGAGAGAGAGAGAGAGAGAGAGAGAGAGAGAGAGAGAGAGAGAGAGAAGTAGAAAGGAATCACCAAAAAAAGAGAAGAATGATAATATCCAGCTCAGGACCCTGGGTATGCCAAGCCCATACTCACCAGATGTGAGCCCCTGGTTAAGTTGACAAATATACCACTGTTGTTTTTACCCACCAATACCACCAGTTTAATGCAACCACTGGATCAAATCATTATTTATTACCGAAAGACCGCATACAGAGCCCACCTGATAACGTACTTGATCCACAACATGAGGAAACAATTTGCAGCCAAATTGGAATGTCTTGGATGCAATACGTCATCTTGTTATGTATTGCTTGAGACAGTATTGCATCAAGTGTAATAATCAACTTCCTTCAGAAAGAGTGAGAATATCATCAAAAAACATGGTCCAGCAGACGAATGTGATAGCAACATTGGGGAATTTGAAGGACATATGGATTTTGTAGGATTCTAGGACAGGATTCTCAACTATGGATCACCTTCATAATATCACAGCTAATGGAGAAAGCAAATGAATATAAAACTTCATTATGCCTGGCATTTGTGGATTATGAAAAGGCATTTGACTCCATACAGCATAAGGAAATGTTTTGGGCACTGGAAAGACAAGGCATAGATACCCCACATATTATGATTTTGAAGAAAATATATGAGAGTTCTACCTCCTTTATTAGACTAGACAAAGACAGTAGGAAATTTAAAATTGAGAAAGGAGTTTGACAAGGAGACACAATATCTCTGAAGCTGTTTACTGCTGCCCTTGAAGAAGCTTTCAGAAGATTAGACTGGTCGCAGAAAGGAGTCAATGTGAACGGAAAGTACCTAAACCATTTACGATTTGCAGATGACATTGTGGTCATAAGCCACGATCCCAAAGAATTAAAGGAAAATCTTAATCAGTTATGCACAGTTAGTAAGGACTAAAGATGAATATGGTTAAAACAAAAGTAATGATGAACAAGTATGCCACAGAAAGAGAAATAATGATTGAAGGAGCAGTAATTGAAAAGGTGGAGTCATATACTTATCTAGGACAAGTTATTAGCTGTAATAATGATAAATGGCTGGAAGTCAAGAGAAGAATAAATTTTTGATGGATAGCATTCAGGAAATATAGTCACATACTGAAGAGCAATATCCCAGTTTGTCTGAAACGTAAAATAATGAACCAATGTATACTCCCCACCATGACTTATGGAAGTGAAACTTGGGCACTCACCAAAAGAATGGAAGAGAGAACTACACAGCGAAGAATGAAACGAATTATATTGGGAATCAGACTGTTAGATAAGAAAAAGAGAAACACATGGATTAGGCAGCAAACCCAAGTAAAGGACATTCTTATCAAAACTAAAGAACTAAAATGGTCTTGGTTAGGACACATAGCTCGAAGACATGATGACAGATGGACTAAGAAAATAACAGAATGGTACCCAAGAGGAGCTAGAAGAAAACCTGGAAGACAAAGGCGGAGATGGATAGATGAAATTCATGAGTTTTTGGGTAGTAAATTGATGGCCAGTGCTCAAAACAGAAGGAACTGGAAAGTTGCTGGAGAGGCCTTCATCCTGCAGTGGATTGAAAATGGCTGATGATGATGATGGATTTTGTTGGCGAATTTGAAGAGTTTGTGAAGGTGGATGATGAAGTTGCTACCACTGCAACAACACCAGTTGCTGAGCAGCAAACAAAATGATGATGTTTTTGTTACTACCTACAGGGAAGTGAAGAAGCACGCGTGCACACACACACAGACACACACACTGCCATCTAAAAAAGATGTCCAAAAATGCATTGAACAAAATAAAGAATGTGTTGGCCTGCAGTAACATTGATAAAGAAACAACTATTGCATTTGATATAATGTCTGTGCTGTAATTAAAAATGCATATAAGACAAAAACTGTGCAAACAACATTGGATTCTTTCTTTGAATTAGATTAATTTATTAAAAAGACAATGGTTTGTATGTCTCCTTTCATATTTAAAATTGTAATTCTATTTACTGTGATACTAAAATATTGTATACAGTTATGAAAATATATATTGTACAATATTTTAATTTCCATTAATTGCTTTTTGCTTAGATTATCTTACAAATAAAATAAAATCTTTAAAAAATGTTATTCCTATTACTGTATTGTTAGACAAGGCTTTTGTTTTTATTTTATTAATTTAAGCTAATTTATTTCTGATATTATTATTTATTATTATTCTTCAATGTACTGCATGTACCAAAAAGAGGGGGGGAACCTTGTAGTAGTAGTAGTAGTGGCATGTGATGCAAGAAAGCAAGTGTATGAGCTTATGCAGCATCAGCCAAAAAAAAATCACACAATTCTCTCCAAATGCCTGTCTAGTTCCTCCTTAAATTTATTCAACCTATCAACTTCCACAACGACAGATGGAAGTTTGTTTCAGCAATTAACCACCCGCTGGCTAAAGGCAAATTTCCGCACATCTATCCTTTCGTAATTTGAATTTATGCCCCCTTAGGTTCGTAATCTGAACAAGTGGAAGGATCCCATCAGAATTCAGCATGCTGAACCCATTCAAGGCCTTATACACCTCAATCAGATCACCGCGCAGGTGCCTAGTCTCCAGCCACTGCAATTTGCAGAACTTAAGCCTCTCTTGATAAGAGGATCCCTTCATTCCCCTCACCTCCTTTTCCCTGCTAGCAAAATTCCTATATAGCATTGACAAAACCCCATGACCTGCCCTGGCAGCCTGTCTGTATTGCTCAGAAAACTTCATATCTGCCTGCACAATTACTCCCAGGTCTTTTCCATTTTCTACCACCTTAAGTGTAGTACCACACAGTTGGTACGTTTCTCTGGGGTTACTTCTACCCATATGCAGTACTTTGCATTTGTCAAGGTTAAACTTCAGTGTTGCCACTTCTTAGCCCATCTGCCCAAATTATCCAGACCCTGTTGCAGTAGCACACTGCCATTACTGTCATTAACAACCCTGCCAACCTTTGTATCATCTGCAAACTTCGACATTAAGCCTGATATACCTTCATCAATATCATTGATAAATATACAAAACAACAGTGGACCAAACTCCGAACCCTGTGGGACCCCACTAATAACATTAGTCCAAGAAGAGCAGCACCCATTGATTACCACCCTCTGTCTTCTCCCACTTAACCATCCTTTTATCCATTGTAGCAACTTACCCTTAATACCAATTTTTACAATAGTCTTCCATGTGCAACAGTGTCAAAAGCTTTCCTGAAATCCAAATTGTTATTACAAAATGTGAAAATTTAGGTCCCTTGAACTTTTTATTAATGAGATTTGACTGTATTGCTGTACTTTGGTGCTAATGACCATAAGAGTAAGAAATCTGCAGATTTACTTAACAAGTACAGGTCAATTCTGAAAAAAAGTTGCGAGTTAGGGTTAAATTTGAAAGTGTCTGCAATTCTGCCCAGACACAATAGGAAGGAGTATATAAAGAGAGCCTTGCCAATCAATTCGGCCCTGGAGAGATTGTGCAATATTCATGGGGTAGAATTTTTTTCAGGGTGGTCTGTGCTTGCTAACAAGAGAGACTGCTTCTACAGGGATGGGATACACTTAAAAAAAAAGGGTACAAGAATATTTGCTGATGCTATCGAGGCAGTGTTAGACGGGTCGGAAACTGCAAGTTGGGGGATTCACAGACTAAAAGATTAACGGTAGCTGCAGGCAGAGGTTAAAGTGATTCTTACAATGCTTCTATTGTAATGAGCAGCAGCCTAGAGAGCAAGTTGCTGGGGACTTCAAGAGCTGCTATGAGTCATCATGGAACAAGTAAATACATGGGCCGTGTTAGGGTAACTAAGAGTAAGAAAAGGGCATGTATACTTGCATGTACGCTAATGCTAGAAGTATAGTAAATAAAATTGATGAATTTGAAGTGCTGATCAAGACATCGAAAGCAGATATTGTTGGGATATCAGAAATATGGTGTCACACAGATATAAGCAGTGCAGAATTTGAATTTGGGGAGTACAATGTGTACAGAAAAGACAGACAGGGTAGGAAGGGAGGAGGGGTTATGCTGTTAGTTAAGAAACACATAAAATCGAAGGAAGTGCATCCATTTTACATGGGTGGACAGTGCAATGTTGAGTCTGTTTGGTGTGACATAAACACTGGGAAAGGGAAAATGAGAGTAGGAGTATGATATAGGCCTAATGACTCTGATGAGTACAGTGAACGGTTGTGCAGAGAAATAGAATGGACCAGTAAATCAGAATGTCTTGTAATGGGGATTATAACTTTCCAGATATTGACTGGAACTTCTGGGTTAGTCACTCGCACACTAGCAAGACTTTTGAGGATTTATTGGAGGATTGTTTTCTACAGAAACATGTTGGAGGGGCAACCAGAGGGAGTAATACCTTTGATCTGATTATCAGCAGTGATTATTCATGCATTAGGAATTTGCAGATAAAGGAACCACTGATGTGGGATTTACTTAAAGATGTAACTACCATCGCCGCCTCTGTAGCTAGTTGGGCAGGAGCAGCAGTGCGTTGCACACGCTTCTTGATTAGACCGGGGTTCTAGCCCGTGACCACCAAATACAGGGGATGCCGAAAGATCATGGAATGACAACCGCATATTGCCGGATCAATATGGCCTTAGTTGCTAATGCTCCTAAAAGCCAAATAACAAACAAAGTAACTACCATCAAGGGTAAAAGGAAGGGTTTTTGTTTTCGTAAAGGTGACTACAGTGGTCTCAGACACTTTTTAGATTCTTTTTAGACACTTTTTATGATGTTACGAATGGTGAATTCTAAATGGGAAGCCTTCGGGGACTTAATCTTTGAGGCTACTAGGCTTTTTATACCATCTGAGAAACACTGTTCAAGGTTCCGGCCTAAATGGATGTCGGTTGAATTAATGAGGCTCGTGGCATAGAAGAAAAATGCATGGGATGCATATAAATTATCAAGCGACACAGAAGCCTACAGCAGATATGAGCTAATCTGTAATCAAGTCACAAAGGAGGTTAGGCAGGCGAAGACAGATTACGAGAAATCTTTGGCAAAGGATGCAAAGATAAACAGCAGAGAGTTCTTTACTTATGTAAACTCTGTAAGGAAGAGGATGAATCAGATTGGAGCACTTAACATACATGGTTCAGCTATTGATGATCCTGCTCAAGTAGCTGATAAACTGAATGAGTATTTTTCAGTTTTTCAAAGAGTTATTCAAGGAGGGGAATGCGAGAAGTTTATCAAGCTCTAACAGGGACCTAAGTGATTTTTTTGTAATAACTGAGATCAAACTGGGGAAGAAATTGTTGAAGTTAAACATAAAAAAGAAACCTGGGGCGATTGAAGCTATCCAGTTATAATGAAGGAGGCAGCAAGTGAAGTAAGCAAACCCTTAGCCATAATTATGAGAGCATCTTTAGAGTCCAGGGTGGTCCCCATAGACTGGAGATGTGCAAATGTATTCACAATGAGGGTTCAAATGGTAACACAAATAATTATAGAATTATTTAACTTCTGTTCTGGGGAAAATAATGGAGTCACTGGTTAAAGAGGTGATACAGGATCACCTAGACAAGACAGCAGTAATAGTTCAGACACAGCATGGGTTTGTTAAGGGGAAGTCTTGTCTGACCAATTTGATTGGATATTACAATGTGCTCACAAAGGAACTGGATTCAAAAAAATTTGATATCATATACTTGGATTTGTGTGGTACTACACTCAGGGAGGTGGAGAATTAAAAAGACCTGGAGGTAATTGTGCAGTCAGATATGAAATTCTCTGAGCAGTAAAGATGGGCTTCCAGAGCAGGTCATGGAGTTTTGTTAATGATATATAGGCGTTTTACTAACAGAGACAAGGACGTGATTATCCCTTTGTATAAGGCAATGGTCAGGCCATACATTGAGTACTATATACAGTTCTGGAGGCCTCATTTTAGGAAGGATGTAGAGTTGCTAGAAAGAGTACAGAGAAGGGCAACAAGATTGGTGACAGGAACAAAGGGGTGTGCTTATGAAGAAAGGCTTAATTTCTGCAAGTTGCAGCATCTGGAGATTAGGCACCTGTGAGGTGATCTGATTGAGGCCAAATTTGCTTGAATGGCGTTGAGCAGACCCATGCTGACGGGATACTTCCGCTTGCTCAAACTAAGATCCTGAGGGGACATAGATCCAAATTGAGGAAAGACAGTTGTAGGATAGATGTACAGAAGTTTGCCTTTAGCGAATGGGGTGGATGATTGCTGGAACAGACTCCCATTTGTTATTGTGGAAGTTGATAGCTTAAATAAATTTAAGGCTGAACTATACAAACATTTGGAGTGACTGGAAGGGTGAAATGGGAAGGGTTTTTTTTTTTTTTTTTTTTTGACTGATGCTGTAAAAGCTTGCTTTCTTGCATCATATGCCTCAACTAATGCCAATGCTAATTTCAGTAAAGCTTTTGATACTGTTGCACATGGAAAACTGCTGTACAAATTAGAGCGGTATTGCAATAAGGGCAAGTTACTGCAATGGATAAGGGGATGGTTGAGTGGGAGACGGCAGAGAATGGTAATAAATGGACACTGCTCCACGTGAACTCATGTTATTAGCGGAGTACCCCAGGGTCTGGTGCTGGGCCCATTTTTGTTTTGTGTATTTATCAATGATATCAATGAAAGTATATGAGGCTTAATGTCCAAGTTTGCAGATGATACAAATGTTGGCAGGGTTGTTAATAACAGTAAAGACAGTTTGCTACTGCAACAATATCTATAAAAGTTAGGCAGATGGTCTGAGAAGTGGCAACCGAAGTTTAACATTGACAAATGCAAAGTACTCCATATGGGTAATAGTAACTCAAGAGAACCGTACAACTATGTGGTACTACACTCAGGGAGGTGGAGAATGAAAAAGACCTGGGGGTAATTGTGCAGTCAGATATGTAGTTCTTGAGCAGTGCAGATGTGCTGCCAGAGTAGCACATCTGCACTGCTCAAGAAGCAGATGTGCTGCCAGAGTAGATCATGGAGTTTTGTCAATGATATATAGGAATTTTGCTAGCAGAGACAATGAGGTGATTATCCCTTTGTTATAAGGCAATAGTTAGGCCACACCTCGAGTACTGTATACAGGTTTGGAGGCCTCATTTTAGGAAGGATGTAGAGTTGCTACAACGAATACAGAGAAGGGCAACAAGATTGGTGAGAGGATCAAAGGGTGTGTGCTTACGAAGAAAGGCTTAAGTTCTGCAAGTTGCAGCATCTGGAGACTTGCCACCTGTGAGGTGACCTGATCAAGGTCTATAAGGCCTTGAATGGTTTGAGCAGGCTCGATGCTGATGGGATACTTGTGCTTGCTCTAATTAAGAACCTGAGGGGCATAGATTCAAATTGAGGAAAGACGGAACTTGTAGAATAGATGCACATCCAACTTCGTAAGTTTGCCTTTAGCCAGCAGGTAGTTGATTGCTGGAACAGACTTCCATCTGTTATTGTGAAAGTTGATAGCGTAAATATATTTAAGGCTGAACTAGACAAACACTTGGAGTGACCGGATGGTGAAATGGGAAGGGGTTTTTTTTGGCTGATGCTTTATAAGTTTGCATCATATGCCTCAACTTATACTATTGCCCCACCAAACAACGTTCATAGCAAAGCAGAATTAAATTAGCTTATTTTCCAGATATTGGCTCCATTCTGTCTACTAAAGAGATTTTGGACACTGTGCACTTTGGGAATCACCGCGAATGGAAAATGAGGAAAATTACTCAAATAATATATACTTCATAAGCACAGCTGTACTGTACTGTACTTAACATTCCTATTCACATGTTCACATACCCTCAGGATCAGTTTCTGCTATTGATCTTTCTGTCTATTCTCCTGTATTATTCCCTGGTATTAATTGGTCAGTGTTGGATGACCTCTTCAGCAGTAACCAGTACCCTGTAATGTGGTTGAATCACAGTTTCAAACAAAATGTAAAATGTATATTCACCAAAGTCCACTATGAAATATGTGCCACTCATATTTCATTTGATACAAAACTTATTCAGTGTTAACCCATTGTCGATGTAAACCAGCATAATGCAATAGTTAGTAGCTACAGCCAATGTTGCAATACTACACGCAGGATATTGAAAACATACAAACTACTGTTGGACTACAGACTGCACAATTGACAAAAAAAAAAAAAAAAAAAAAAAAAAGACTAAAATAAAGCATTGAATGTATTCTGCAAGCTTCCAATAACCTAATTGACTAAGACATAGGTCCAAAGAATAACACATAAGAAGAAAGGACTTTTGGATTCAGTTTGCAGTAATAGTGAACTATTACTAAGATATTTGATTGATTTGGAAAACCAAAACCTCAATGGCAAATCAACTCCTCTCCCTGTACCTCATTTGGAATGTGTAGGATATATCATTCCCCAAAGAAACAGTAAATGCCCTTTGCAGAAACATCCTCTCAAATATCTGCATTTAGTACGTATGAGGAGTCCTTTAAAAAAAACTAAAGAAATAGAAGAAACACACAAACATTGAATCCCTTATAACCAACCATTTACCGTATCAGAGTTTTTAAGGAGTTCAACTAACAATGTTGCTGGTCCTGATGCAATGTTATATCATGTTACAATTGTTAAAATGGCAGTGCTGTTTAATTGTGGAACATCATATAACCAGTTTAACTGCTGGCCATCCCCAGACCAGGAAAAGACAACATATATCCTCACAATTATCAACCGATTTCTGTTACCATCTGTCTTGGCAAAACCTTAGAGAAAATGATCCACAACACTTGGTACTTGGAATCGTCCTCCTTACTGAGCAAAACGCAGTATGATTTTACATAGGCAGATCATCCTTAGATCTTATGATCAAAGTTGAGTTAAAGATCCAGGATGCTTTCATCAGAAAAGGGTATCTCATTATGGTCCATTCCTGACATTTGAAAGGCCTTTGACACTACATGGCATTTTGGATTTTTCAAGGTGAATGACACAAAACATCCCTACTATAGTCTGCAGTTGAAACATGCCTATATGGTGATGCCCTTACTATCTCATGTCACTCTTGAAACATGAGCTACATTGAGCAGCTCCAATGCTTAGACCTAACTCTTGGCAGCAAGCTTAATTTTCTAAAACATAATGAATATCCAAACCATTTCCAAAAAAAAAAGGTAATTGTACCTAGAGTGATCCCAGCCATGACATTGGGGATACTCACCAATACACCATACTTTGCTTTTACCATGCTCCCATTAGATCTCAGGCGCCTCCATATCCAGGTGGGCAGGAACAGTAGCAGTGCGTAGAACACTCTTCTTGATTAGACCGGGGTTCAAGCCTGTGACCACTAAATACGGAGGATGCGGAAAGATTAGGGAATGACCATCGCATATCCCTGGAGCAATATGGCCTTAGTTGCTAATGCTCCTAAAAACCAAATAACAAACAAACAAACAACAATAACAAACATTAGATCTCGACTGGATTATGGCATCTCCACATTCTGTATTCTGTAACATTCATTTTGTATTAATATTCTCTGTCTCTGTTTCAACTTCATGAGCAATCTCAACAACAGTAATTTTTTTTTTTTTTTTTTTCATTTCACAAGAGTTCCTTCACTTTTGTGACATTTTCATTGTTTTGTGACATCAAAGGGGTGTCCTTCCTCTGAGGTTCATCTTTTGTGTTTCCTGTCCTTTTTTAAACTGGTTAAAACCAGTATTAAATTTTTAAACCGAAATTCTTGTCAAAGAACAGTGTTAGCAAAAGGTTTTTGGAGCCAGTTGTGTAAATTTTTGTGACCTTGCCTGACAAAGAACTGAAATAATTCCCTTAATTGTTGGAGCTAAAATTCTGGTTTGAAGTAGTGACATCCTGATTTTTTCACAAGAAACTATTTCAGTTATAATCAGAGCAAAGTAGATGTATCAGTGTCAGACTGAAAATAGTTTCTTTTCTTTGGACAACTTGTAACACTTAAACATTGTCCAGATCAAAGTGATGATTTTTAAATTCAGTTTATTGATGCTTTATTGGTTAAACATAATATAAAATGAAAAACATAAGCATGTTCCAGTGACCTTGCAATTTGAGAAATATTTATTAATTCTTAAAAACATCTCTCAGGTGATTTATTCACAAATTGTCAGTAAAAGTTCAATGCAGTATTCAGGATTTTGGTTGATTAAGCAAGTTTTTCTTCATTATTTTCAGTCATTCCACTTCATTATCACATAGCAAGTCAGGGTCTCTCCATCAGAAATAATTTGCATTCAGATTTTATTTCTTTGATGGGGGAGGGTATACTGCCAGAATGGGTGATCACTTTTTGGGGAACCATTTGTTTACAACATTCATACTTAGTCATGCCATGTTTGCAATAGCCCTGTCCTTTTGGAACTAAAGAACACCTCTGCTAACATTCAAAAACTTTAATTCTAGATCTCCAAAAGCTCTCCAAAATTTAACACTTTGACAATACTAGGTACTGATTACTGTCTCATCCAGATTCTTTACTACCTCTTCAGTCATGGTTGTACTTTAGTCAATATTGGGTGGTGAAAGTTCAGATATCCCTGAGCTGTTTTGCAATTTTCAGTAGTAAGATGAATGCACCACAAATGCATTTTTGAATGTATAATACATAATAAAGATATAATATACACATAAAATGATGCACTGCAGCCACAGTAACGAAAAAATAAAAAACCCTAGAGAACCAACCAATCATTATTATAAGATGATTGGTTGGTTCCTACCTTATAAAATGTATGGTGTTATTATTGTGATGACACCATAAGACACTTTGTATTTTATTTCCCCCAGAACACTTTACCACGAAGATAAAAATGGCAAATTTTGTAATGAGCGACTTAAAATCAGTATCATCTGTTTTGCCCAGGACATTATTACATTGGATGAACACTTAAAAATAACTTAAAAATAACTTAAAAATAATTTTCCTTCTTAATTTTATTATCTATCTAAACATTAAAAAAGTTTCCTCCTAGTGATATTTATTCGAGCCAATGAAAGAAGAGGAGGGTGGGGCAATTACGTCACTACAAATTTGCAGGTAAATAATTATGTTGTTGTCTTCCATTGAAAGACAGCTGACATTCACCAACCTTGTGCACGTGGTTCACTGCAAGGAAGGCCCATGGTGTCCTATCGATGATCTATCGAACTTTTGCAAGTAGAGATAGGGACGTGATAATCCCATTATATAAGGCTTTTGTTAGACCACACTTGGAATACTGTGTTCAAGTATGGAGACTGCACCTAAAGAAAGACATTGAGCTTCTTGAAAGGGTACAAAGACGGGTAACTCGCCTGGTGAGATCGGCAAAAGGGCGTCCTTATGAAGAAAGACTTCGAATATGTGGGTTGCAGAGTTTAGAAACTAGACACCTTAGAGGAGATTTGATTGAGGTGTTTAAGGCTCTGAGAGGCATCCAGTAAAATGAATGAGGACGAAATTTTCAAGATTATAAATGATGCTAAAACTAGGGGACATGTTTAGATTGGACTGCAGGAAGTTTTATTTTAGCCAGTGAGTTATAAATTACTGGAATAAGTTGCCTACATGGGTGGTAGAGGCTGAAAGTTTGGGGAAATTCAAAGGTCATCTGGATAGTACCTTCGGGTGAGGATGATAGGTTTAATTTCCTTTTCTTTTATTATTATTTATTTATTTTTTTTATCATTGTTTTATTTGGGTTTTTTTTTTTTTTTTTTTTTGGCTGGTGCAGCATAAGTCATAAGCTTTCTTGCACCATGCGGCTAATACTAATATGACCACGCCCGGCAGCATTTGATGTCCCATTGTAATGTCAGCTGATGAAGGGACCCAATATAGTTTGTATGTTTGTTAATTGTTTAGTATTTTGTAAATGTTTTAAATATTTGTATAGTTTGTAAATATTTTAGTCCTGTTCTTTCAAATGCAACAATATTCCTCATGAGTTATGGAACATGAAGCTAAATGCCTTTTCCTAAGTGACCTATGTAAATGCAGGTAAATGATTACATAGTGATATTTATTCTACGTTGAGAATGCTGCGTGCTGGAGGGTGGGGAAGCCAATGGGAGAAGTGGGATGCGGGTCACATGACACAATTGGGCGGGGCAATTGCATCACTACAAATGCACAGGTAAATATTACACACGTCATTTCCTGATTTGATATTGATCAGTGCGTTTCAATAAGTCTGTCTTTTATGTAGAAAAGATTTGACTTACTCCATCATACTTCTAGGTTTTACATAGAAAAGCGTGTGTGGGGGTTGGCGAGCAAAGTGAGCAGGGGCCAAAGTCCCCTGGTTGTAATTATAATTCTTTGATCATCATTGCTTTAGTGTGCAGTTAAAGCAAGTGTACTCAGGAAAATTGCATTTTTACAGAACTCAGTATTTCTTCAAGAGATAGCCCAGCTGAAGAAGAAGAAGATTGGGATATTGAGAGCGAAAAGGATGGTCCTTATAGTAAGTATTTATTTAGCAATCATTATCTGTATGAATTTATAACCAGAAGGCTTAAAGCTATAGAATTTATATAAATTAACATGTAAATAATTTAATGCATCATGTATCTTTTATATTGTGAAACGAATCATGAGTTGTCACATTAGCATTAGTAGAGGCATTTGATGCAAGAAAGCAAGCTTATGCAGCATCAGCCAAAAAAAAAAAAAAGAAAGTAACATAAATAAAAATAACCACTTCCACTTCACCCCTCTGTTCGTTCGAAATACCTGTCCAGCTGAGCCTTAAATTTATTTAGGCTATCAACTTCCACGACAAGGGATGGAAGTCTGTTCCACCTACCAACCACCCGCTGGCTAAAGGCAAATTTCCGCACATCTATCCTACATCTATCTTTCCTCAATTTGAATTTATGCCCTCTCAGGTGATTATTCTGAGCAAGAGGAAGAATCCCATCAGCATTGAGCATGCTCAAACCATTCAAGGCTTTGTACACCTCTATCAGATCACCTCGCTGGTGCCTAGTTTCCAGACACTGTAATTCGCAAAACTTAAGCCTTTCTTCGTAAGAGCACCCCTTTGTCCCATTCACCAATCTAGTTGCCCTTCTCTGTACTCGTTCCAGCAGCTCTACATCCTTCTTGAAATTAGGCCTCCAGGCCTGTATACAGTACTCTAGGTGTGGCCTGACCATTGCTTTATACAAGGGAATAATCATCTCCTTATCCCTGCTAGAAAAATTCCTATATATCATTGACAATACACCATGAGCTACTCTTGCAGCCCGTCTGCACTGCTCAGAGAACTTCATATCTGCCTGCACAACCACCCCCAGGTCCCTTTCATTCTCTACCACTGTCAGTGTAGTACCACAGAGTTGATACGTTGCTGTGGGGTTGCTGTTTCCCATATGTAGTACTTTACATTTGTCAATGTTAAACTTCATTTGCCACCTCGAAGCTCATCTGCTCAACCTTTCCAAATCCTGTTGCAGTAGCATAGTGTCAGTAGTGTCCTTGACAACCCTGCGAACCTTCGTATCGTCTGCAAACTTGGACATTAAGCCTGATATACCATCATCAATATCATTTATTAATACAGAAAACAATAAAGAACCCAATACTGAACCCTGAGGGACTCCACTAATAACATTAGTGGAGTCCCTCAGGTCTCCACTAATAACATTACTGGAGTCCCTATTAGTCCCAATGAGCAGTGTCCATTGATTACCACTCTCTGTCTTCTCCCCCTCAACCACCCCTTTATCCATAGCAGCAATTTGCCTCCAATGCCACACTGCTCCAATTTGTGCAGCAGTCTTCCATGTGCAACAGTATCAAAAGCCTTTCTAAGATCCAAGTATATAATATCAAAGTTATTCCCTGCATCCAGTTCTTTTGTGACTGCATCATAGTATCCAATCAAATTGGTCAGGCAAGACTTACCCTTAACAAAACCATGCTGTGTCCTAGCTATAACTGAAGTCTTGTCTAGATGATCCTGCAGTGCTTCTTTAACCAGTGCCTCCATTAATTTTCTGGGAACAGAAGTTAAACTCACAGGTCTATAATTACTTGTGTCAGCCTTTGATCCCCCCTTTGTGAATTGGGGTCACATTTGCACATCTCCAGTCCGTGGGTACCTCCCCTGAGTCCAAGGAAGCTCTCATAATTATGGCTAAGGGTTTGCTTACTTCCTTTGCTGCCTCCTTTAATATAACTGGATAGATCCCATCCACCCCAGGTGCCTTTCTTGTGTTTATCTTCAACAATTTCTCCTCCACTTTGCTCTCAGTTATTACAAGATTCTCTAGCTTACTGCTAGAGTTGAATACACCTCTGGCATTCACCTCGCTGAATAACTCCTCATGTGTGAATGTCTATGCAAAATATTCATTTAGTTTGTTAGCTACCTGAGCAGGGTCATCAACAGTTGACCCATCGATCTCAAGTGGACCAATCTGATTCATCCCCTTCCTTCTAGAGTTTACTTAGATAGTATGAATCAGAGCTGTAATACTCAATATGTTCTACGTTGATAATAATATTAGTAAATTAATAAGAGGAGTTTACCTCAATATAGTACGTGGAACACTTCCGTATGATACCCTCCAGAAATTAGAACGGAAAAAACGAAAAAATCGACAACTTACCGGTACATTAAAGTAAAATATAAATAATTAAAGTAAAATATAAATAATTAAATAATCAATTTAACACAATTCAAAATCAATTCAAAACAATTAAAATTCAAATTAACGCAATTAAAACAATTAACGAAAATTGCGTTAATTTGAAATTTAATTGTTTTGAATTGATTTTGAATTGTGTTAAATTGATTATTTATATTTTACTTTAATTATTTATATTTTACTTTAATGTACCGGTAAGTTGTCGATTTTTTCGTTTTTTCCGTTCTAATTTCTGGAGGGTATCATACGGAAGTGTTCCACGTACTATATTGAGGTAAACTCCTCTTATTAATTTACTAATTCTAGAGTTTACGTAAGTAAAGAACTCTTTGCTGTTTTTCTTCGCATCCCTTGCCAAGGATCTCTCGTAATCTGCCTTCGCCTGCCTAACCTCCTTTGTAACTTGGTTACAGATCAACTTGTATCTATCATAGGCGTCTGTGTCACGTGTTAATTTGTATGTATCCCATGCATTTTTCTTCTCTGCCATATGCCTCATTAGTTCATCTGACATCCATTTAGGCCTAAACCTTGAACAATATTTCTTAGTTGGTATGTAAAGCCTAGTAGCTTCCAAGATAAGTTCTTTGAATGCTTCCCATTTTGAATTTGCTGTTGGCAATATCATCAGTTGATCCCACTGTATAGAATTTAAATACTGTCTCAGTCCATTGTAGTCGCCTTTACGAAAGCAATACCCCTTCCCTTTACCCCTAATGGTAGTTACCTCTTTGAGTAACTCCCACTTCAGCACACTGTGATCACTGCCACCTAGTGGTTCATTTATCTGCAGATTCTTAATGCACGAAGAATCACTACTAATAATCAAATCAAGAGTATTACTCCCTCTAGTTGCCTCCCGAACATGCTGATGTAGAAAACAATCATCCAATAAATCCACAAAAGCCCTGCTAGTGTGTGAGTGACCAGCCCCCAAATTCCAGTCAATATCTGGGAAATTAAAATCTCCCATTATAAGACTCTCTGATTTACTGGCCCACTCTATTTCTCCGAACAGTTTCTTATTATACTCATCAGAGTCATTAGGCCTATAGCACACTCCTACTCTCAATTTTGATCTCCCAATGCTTTTGTCACACCAAACTGACTCGACACTGCACTGTCCAGCGATGTCGACTGGCTTCACTTCCTTGGATTTTATGTATTTTTTAACTAATAGCATAACCCCTCCTCCCTTCCTATCCTGTCTATCCTTTCTGTAGACATTGTACTCCCCAAATTCCAGTTCTGCATTCCTTATATCTGTGTGACACCACGTCTCTGAAATCCCCACAGTATCTGTCTTTGATGTTTTGAGCAATACCTCAAATTCATCAAATTTATTTACTAAACTCCTAGCATTGGTGTACACGCAAGTATACATGCACCTGTTCTTTTTCTTAGCTACCCTAACACAACCCATGTGTTTACTTGTACCCCAATGATTCCCAGCAGTCTCTGAAATATCCTGTATCTTATTTTCCAGGCTGCGGCTCATTCCAATAGAAGCAGTGCAAGAATCACTTTCACCTCTGCCAGTGGCTACTGTTAATCTATTAGTCCTTGTATCCCCCCAATCTAGCAGTTTTTCGATCCGCCTAACACTGCCTTGATAGCATCAGCAAACATTCTTGCACTCTTTCTATTTAAGTGTATCCCATCCCTGTAGAAGCAGTCTCTCCTGTTAACAAGTACAGACCAGGCTGAAAAAAATTTTACCCCTTGAGCCCTGCACAATCTTTCCAGGGCCGAATTGATTGACAGGGCTCTCATCATATACTCCCTCCTATCGTGTCTGGGCAGAATTGCAGACACTTTCAATTTCAACCCTAATTCACGGCTTTTTTTCATCAGTGACCTGTACTTGTCAAGTAATTCCGCCGGTCTCCTACTCTTAATATCATTAGTGCCAAAGTGTACAACTATATCCCTTTTGTGCCCTTAAAAGATGATATCTGCTCTACAACGTCATCAACTTTTGCCCCTGGCAGACATATCCTGGTCCTGTTCCACCTATCCTTTTTACAAAGCATGGGACTTCAGATAAATAGTATTTGTAAGTAAAAAGTAGTACACTGCTGTATATTTTTGGTGAGTGCAGTGAATGTAATTTTTCCTTTTTTTCCCCCCAAAAGTAATCCTGCCATTATAGCTACTCATATAAATAACACTTTTACACTACTTGTATATTAGTTAACTTCTGTCATTTGGTAATGTACTCAGAATGTTTTAATATTTTTAACAGAATATTTGTTATTTTATTTTTAGTGAACAATGTACCAAAGCTGTACTCACATAGTGTGAGTATATTGTTCACTGCACTTGTTTCCTCTTTAATAATATTAAAGAATAATATAGTTAATTTGTTTTAATATAGTTATTTTAATCAAACAAATTAGTGCATAGCATTGTGTTAGTTCATAATAAATTACTGAACTAGGTAAAATGGCATCATTTTTGTTATATCTCATTGTGAATGCCTTCACAACTAGTTGCCCTGATATTGCACTACCTTGAATAAGCAACACTTCACCAGAGAAGAAGATTCCACTGGTGAATTGCTTATTCATTGGTGGCATCTGAGTGGTGGTATTCGTGAAAATACCACTACCCAGACAGCACCATTTCAGGGCTTTTTGGCCTCTCATCAATGCATTGGTGGGTAAATCCTGGTGTTACAATAAGTGACAAGCAAGTTATGAAGTATAAACTTAACAATATGAGATATGCCAGGTGGTGTGTAATAGTAAAAACCTAAAAAGGTTTTAGGGCTGAAACCCTGAGACTATGGAAAATCCCACCAGTGAAAGGCCAAAAAACTTTAAACGGTGCTGTCTGTGTGGTAGTGTCTGGTGAGAATAAGTAACATTAGTCTACCTTGTTAAAGCATTGCTTATTTGAGGTAGTGCAATATCGGGGCAACTTGTTGTGAAGACATTCACGATATGAGATATAACAAAAATGAAGCATTTCACCTACTTTGGTGATTTACTAGGAACTAACATGGTGTTATGCACTAACTTGTTCAATTAATGAATTTTCCTTAGTCTGAGGCTTTCAGCCCTAAAACCTTTTTATAGTTATGTTATTAATATAGTTATTAATATATATTATAACCCCAATTCATAAAAGGAGATCGAAAGGTGACATGAGTAATTACAAAGCTGTTAGCGTAACGTTTGAACAGGCATGCAATTATACTGCAATCACAGCATGGATTTCGAAGGGGCGGTCTTGCCTAACCAGTTTGATAAGTTACTATGATGCAGTGATCTAGGAACTGGGTGCAAAAAATTATTTTGATATCATATACTTAAATTTCAGGAAGGCTTTTGATACTGTTGCACATAAAAGACTTATGTACAGACTGGAGCAATGTAGCATTAAGGGCAAGTTCTGCTGTGGATAAAGGGATGGTTAAATGGAAGAGGACAAAGAGTGATTATCAATGGGTACTGCTCTTCGTGGACTAATGTTATTAGTGGAGCTTCCCGGGGTTCATTGGCTGGGTCTATTGTTGTTTTCAATTTTTATCAATGATATATTGATGAGGGTATATTCAACTTAATGTCTAAGTTTGCAAATAATACAAAGGTTGACAGGGTTGTTAACAGTTATCAGGGTGAGCTGCTGCAACAAGATCTAATAAAATTGAGTCGATGGGCTGAGAAATGGTAGTTGAAGTTTAACATTGACAAATGCAAGATACTGTAACGTGGGTAGCAGTAACCCCAGAGTAACTTATCAGCTGTGGTACTAACTCAGGGTAGTAGAGAATGAAAAAGACCTGAGAATAATTTTACAATCAGACATGGAATTCTCTGAGCAGTGCAGACATGCTGCCAGAACAGCTCATTGGGTTTTGTCAATGATATACAGAAACTTTGCTATCAGGGATAAGGAGGTGATTATCCCTTTGTATAAGGCCATGTTTATGCTGCACCTTGAATACTGTATACAGATGTGGAGGCCTCTGGGAAGGATGTAGATCTGCTTGAATACATATGAAGGGCAACAAAATTGATAAGTGTAACAAATGGATGCTCTTACCAAGAAGGACTAAAGTTTTGAAAATTGCAGTGCCTGGAGACTAGGCACCTGCAAGTTATCCCATTGAGGTGCATAAGGCTTTGAATGATTTGAGACCACACACGAAGAAGGATGGTTGCAGGATAGATGTGTAGAAGCTTTCCTTCAGCCAGCAAGTGGTTGATTGTTGGAACAGGCTTCTACCTGTTGTTGTGGAAGGGGATGGGTTGAATAAATTCAACGGAAAACTAGACAAATTCTTGGAGGGTACAAATGGGTGAACTTTATTTATTTATTTTTTTTTTTTTTTTTTTTTGGCTGATACTATATAAGCTTGCTTTCTTTTCATCATTTGCCATTACTACTACTACTATTGGCTATCTTGTCATTGTTATATTAATAGCAGCATTGTTATAATAGTATATTAAACAAATTAACTATATTATTCTGTAATATTAAAAAGAAAACAAGTGCAGTGAACAATATACTCACACTATGTGGGTATAGCTGTGGTGTGTTGTTCACTAAAAATAGAATTATTCTGTTAAAAATATTAAAACATTCTGAGTGCATTACCAAATGACAGAAGTTGAATAATAAACAAGTAGTGCAAAAAGTTCAGAAAGCTTGAGTGCTCAAATACTGTATTAACTCTGATATAGTCAAAAATAAAATTTACTTAATTTCTTTTGTATTAATATACAATAACTAAAAGTCAAATATTAAGCAAGTTTTTATATATATATATATATATATATATATATATATATATATATATATATATATATATACACACTTAAATGATGATTATAACATTAATGAAATTTATTTAAAAAATAATACTGTAACATAAAAATATTAAATAGCAATTCTGCACATACAGGCATACCCCCGTATAACATGGTACTTCTACAGCACGGTTTTGCTCTAACACGATTGATAAATTGCAGCAATCCTTGCACAACACAGTACTTATATAACATGGTTTCACTCTAATGCGGTTAGAGAATTGTTGCAAACCTCGCATAATATTTTGATCTTTTTGTATGTGATTTCTCAATATTCCATTCTTTTTTGTGAATCCCCACTGTTGACTCACTAGTCGTTATGCAAAAAAATTATTGGGAAATCCCCATGTTAGGTTCTGTGCTATTGAACTTGTGCTTGTTTGAGACTATAAAAAATTGTGACTTTGAAGCGTGCAGCATGTGACTTTTATGGTTTTTGTAAGGTTATTTTGGTTTTTATTTGATTGCTTATAAATTTTTCTGAGTGTGTAAACTTTGTTCTTGAGAACCAAATTAAAATAATTTCTTTGTTGCGAATTAAATTCCAGCCTTAAATTATGCCAAAGGAAAGTAAAAAAGCACCACTCAAAAGAAACTTTATTTCTCTAGAATCAAAGATACAATTTTGGATAGTCTTAAAAAAGGGGGAAAAGGTATCATAGCTTGCAAAAAGTTTAAATTTAAATGAAGCAACAATCCGGAACATGAAGAAAATGAGAATCTTGCAGGGTCTTTAATTTCAACAAATATGACAGCTGGTTCCTGAGCACCAATATTTGAGAAAATGGAAAAAAGCACTTAGTATTTGGATTGACGACAGCAGTAAAAAAACAGATCCCATTAGACAGCAATGTAATTAAACAAAAGGCACTTAAAATGTATAACCGTTTAAAAGAAAATGGAGAATCTTCTGTTAACTTGGAGTTTGTTGCCAGTAAAGGTTGGTTTTGAGGGGTTTAAAAACTGCTTCTCATTACATGACATAAGAATTCAAGAGGAAAGTGCATCGGCTGATAATGAAGCTGCTAAGAAGTATGCAGAGGAATTTCAAAAAATTATTGAAGAGCACAGTTACTCACCACATCAAGTTTTCAGTGCCAATGAAACAGGTCTTTAGTGGACAAAAATGCCCAACAGAATGTTTATTTCAAAATAAGAGAAAACTGCACCAGGTTTTAGGGCATCAAAAGTTCATATAATTTTACTTAGTGCAGTAATGCATCAGGAGATTACATGATAAAACCTGTGCAAGTTTATAGATCCTCTAATCCTCGTGCAATGAAAGGTGTAAATAAAAATACGTTACTAGTATATTGGAAAGCAAATAAAAAAGCTTAAACTTAAAAATTTACAAAGCTCTATCAAGCAGAAGCAAACAAACCCATAGTACTGATTTTTTTTTAAAGATAGCAGAAGATACACAAAATCTAGATGCTGCAGAAGAAAGTTCAGAAGGTGAAGATATCTGCAACGGAGAAAATGTTCTTGTTTGATTGTGCTTAGCAGTGATGAAGAGAAAGAAAATTAAATGAAACTACATTATCTGAAATATATGTATCACAGTTTGTAAGATGTTCAGTTATAATTATTTTTGATAAAAATTAAATTTCTGATAGTTATAAAACAAATGGTGTATTTTTGTTAGCTTTTGGAATGTAACCTTCTTTTTTGTACTGATTCTTAATTAGGTGTAACAAAGTTTCACACTGCACAAAATTTTATAGGACCTTAACTACCGTGTTATCCAAGGGTTACCTGTACTTAGATAATTTTAAAATTATCAGTTTTTTGTAATAGTGCCACACTTCCTTCTGTATACTATAATGAAAGAAATGTATGGTGTGTGTTTTGTTTTGTTTTGTTTTGTTTTTTATTATTATTAACCCTGCTCAAAAACAGTTATGTTTATATATACATACCTTATGCTTTCTTTTGAAATAAAGTTATTAATGCTCACTCAGAGCATTAAAAATCGAAGCATATATTCAAAAGTTCCTGGACTGAGTCGATAAAGAGATAGGCTTGGTTTTGTTACTGATTATAGTTGTTCACTTCAAAATAGTCCCCTTGAAAGTTTATGCACCAGGTGCAGCATTTCTGCCACTGCTGGAAACACTACTGGAATTGATTTTTTGGTATTGCATGCGGGCTCTCTTGGATTCTTCTTAAATTACCGGAATATCCTGGAAACGATGCACTTTTAGCTGTGATTTCGTTTTTGGAAACAAGAAGAAATCACAAGGGCCAAATCAAGTGAGTAGGGAGGATGGGGGACAACTACCATGGTTTATCGGCCAAAGCAACAATCCGGAACATGAAGAAAATGAGGATCTTGCAGGATCTTTAATTTCCACAAATATGACAGCTGGTTCCTGAGCACCAATATTTGAGAAAATGGAAAAAGCACTCGGTATTTGGATTGACGATAGCAGTAAAAAAATGGATCCCATTAGACAGCAATGTAATTAAACACATTCCTGCACAGGGATAGCAGTGTGTGTGTGCAGGAAGCATGACAATGAGCAGAAATTTCTAAGATGCTTCAAAACCTCTGGCCTTGAGGCACAAATTCACAATGAACCAAGCCCTTGCAGTCAAAAAAGACCACTAGCATCCATTTGATGTTGGGCCTGACCTGTTTCGCTTTCTTTGGATGTGGAGAAGTTTTGGATTTCCTCTGAGATCGCTGCCATTTCATTTTAGGGTTTCATTGGAAATGGTCATTCATCAGTCTTCATTGATGATTTAGTGAAGTTTCTCCATGTTTTCACTTGTGCGACGTCAATCGTGACCTGAGCACTCAGCCTTCAACTGATGTTTTGCCATGTTTGAATCTCAAGAACTGGTCAAATGTTTGTTCTCCCTGTGGCATTGTTATCAAAACCTGTTTTGAGCATCTCATCTGATACTGTCTTCCCAGTTTGAAGCAAAATTTCATGCAAATGCGTTGTTCCTTAAAATCAGCCATTTTGTGAATAAATGAAACTGCCAATTGTACTTAACAGACACTGTAATAAAGAACTGTTACAATGCACTGCAGGTTATATTAATGTAGCAGCATCTAGTGGCAGAACCATTACTATTTACAGTTCACGCTCAAGGTTGCCAATCTGGGAACTTTTAGATAAGCCCTCATAAATAAACTTTCAAAATATTTAAAATAAATATTTTCTGTTTTTTAGGTGATGACTTTTCATACCAACCTGATTTTGAAACTATCCGTATTCCACAAAGCAACAAGTACCAAAATTCAGATTTATTTCTGCCTTCAGATATCCATCCTAGTCCAGTATTGAGAGAGACTGTACCATTTGCCATTGAAGAGGGACAATTTGATGATGCTGAGGATGACGGTGTTTGTGATAAATTATAATTATAGTGGTGATATATCATATAAAACAAACTGACAGTTTTTAGATATCAATTCAGAGGTGATCTTGAGACTGAATAATATAAACCATTTTCTGCCTGAAGAAATCGTAAAATAAATAATGTTTTAGAATTTCTTTGGATTTTAACAAAATTGTATTGGAGCTGAGGATAAATTCTTTGCTACAATCAAGAAGATTAATATAAATATGAAGAGCATATATTATTAAAATCAAAATAAATAACATAAAGCTTCTTAATCCATTAACAGATTCTGTTAATGGATTAAGAACCTTAAATGGTTTCTTTATATATTAAAAGTTGTGAAATCAAATTCAATTAAAGGAGAAGGGAGACTCAAAATGATCCTCCACACAACCAACAACGGAATATGGTTCTAGTAAATCAATAAAGTGAGCTTGATCAGAATACATATCAACCTCAACATAAGGAGATTAACAATTTAACATAAAAAGATTATCAGATTTTATCATATAAAGACCAGCTAGATATAATATATTGTAGTCTGTTTTGTAATTATATTATTTTATATTACCTAGTATGCAGTGAATTTAAACATAGGGAAATGTAATAATGACATGCTTTATTAGTATCACAGAACAGGCTATGGGTAATTTGACAAATCTCAAATATGATCACTGTACGTATAAGTTGCTTGATCAGATTACTGACTCTACACTGATTATCAATATATCATTAACTTATTTTTATGAGTTTTGAGATTTATATTAAAAAGCAGAACTTAAATTTTGTAGCTGTGATAGCAAATTACATTTAACATATTCCATAAATATACTCATTTCATAATGATGATAATAGTGGCCCAAAATTTTTTTCCATATGAACAATGTTTTATATATATGATCACTAGTAAAGAATGTGATATCCAGTATATAGGGTCCAAGCATAGAATTGCATTTACACATTAACCTGAGTAGATCGCAGATAAAAACATTTTACATTAAGAAGGATGGTAAAATTAAAAATAATGATGACGATGGCAATAATGAACCGAAACACTTTCACTCTCATAGTTTTGCAAATTTTCTTATCTCTATACTCGCTCTAGGAAATTTGGTTACAAAAAGAGAAATTATAGAAGATTTGCCCCATCTCTAATGAAACTTTGTAGTTTTATTATGGCATTGTATTCATAATATATTTTATAAGGCAAAACTGATTGGTAGAGATAAAAAAAAAAAAAAGTAAAGTGCAGCCATTATCAACCCACTGCAGCATGGAAGCCTTCTCAACAATTCATGCTGAGGGAAATGGACCATAATCTGCCACGCTGGTCCAGTGCGGGTTGGCAGATCGACCGTATTTAGCAGTCAGGGGCTTGAACCCCGGTCTACTCAAAGAGCGTGTGCTACTGCACTCCCGCTCCTGACCACTCGGCTACGGAGATATTATGTAGAGATATTATGAGCTAAAGACTATATCAGAAAAGGAGAATGCTCACTACACAATAGGTTTGTTTCAAAAATCTGTAAGCTACATAGAATATCAAAACTTTAGAGATTAAAGTTATAATAACAGTTTATTTGGGTTGAAACATGACAAATGACAAGCAATATGTAAAATATAAAGGTTATAAATATTTGCATCTAAAATGCCTAATAGAATATACATTAAATTTAAATTGAAATTTTAAATTTCAGAATTATTGGTTTAGCCATATTAATATTGGCAATATAATTGATAGTAATGTAGCAAATATACCAGTAAAGCATTTCTGCATATACATTAGGTTTAGATATATCAGTCTATGGGATTACTAAGATGATTATGAAAAAAATAGTTTACATACTGATGAATTTCAGGTCAACAATACATGCTGTATTTGCCATACGGGAGCATGCCCATGTAAGTCAGAATTATAATCATATTATTACCAGAAGCTTAGATGCGATCTAAGTAATGTAATGAAAGTGGGTTTTAAGTTCAGGCCAGGTCAAAAATGAAAATGAAAAGGGTTATATAGATATGTTTCAATTTTGCATGAAACTGGCATATAAATATAAAACTGCTTTTGTTATATTCTACATATGGCTTGTCATCCTACGTAAGTATTTATTAGTTAAGACTCTGACTTATTGATTGACTTCAGTTAAGACTCTGACTTATTGATTTAGAATTGGTGGTTACCAAAATGAGATACCTATAATAAGTACGTTGAAACTTTAAAATTACTCTTTATAGGCAAGGCATTTAACAATTATGGGATTGCATAAAAGGTTCTGCATAAATAAGTTAAATGGGTAATAGAAGTATATATTAATTAATAAGTAAATATAGCACTATTATTAAGAAATTGTTGGCTATGCATAAGAGATTAGGAATTAAAAACTACAATACAAAATTTCCAAAATCACCTACAGGCTTTGGTTTATTACCTAATAGTTTCATGAGATATCTTAGTAAATGCTTCAAATCAATTTTTAAAGGGAATTAAAAATTATGATACAAAATTTCAATTGTAAGATACAAAGTTTAAATTTCAAGCCTAGTAAATTTCAAATTATCTTAGTAAATGCTACAAGTCAATTTTTATAGGGAATTAAAAGCTACAATACAAAATTTCAGTTCCGTACTTGACTGTAAATTCCAAAAATTTCCAAAATCATCTACAGGCTTTAGGTTTAGTACCTAATAGTTAATGAGATATCCTAGTAAATGCTTCAAGTCAGTTTTTATTGGTAATTTTAGGCAACAAAAAAGATACTAAAATAATTTAGAATAACTAAAAAGCTCTTGATTATGTAAATCTCATTAGCTTATTAAACAGGTTAGCACTTTTGACTTTAAAAATATATTTAGGAGCATTGTACCCTTAAAGCAGTGCTTGATCAATATTATGATGTGTAATTAGTTGGTACATTACATCAAAAATTGGCGCCTCCGTAGCCAGGTGGGCAGGAGCAGCAGTGCATAGCACACGCTTCTTGATTAGACCAGGGTTCGAGCCCGTGACCACCGCATATCCCCGGAGCAATATGGCCTTAGTTGCTAATGCTCCTAAAAACCAAATAACAAACAAACAGCAACAAAAAATTTTGGAATGATATATCATTGTGCTTATTTAAGAATTATGTACTTGATGGTTCAGGCATTTTTGTATGATGTAGGATAGCCATGGGCCCAAGTAGTTCCTGTTGTGCTGCAAGTCTATATTTGAACCATTTAGAACAAAAGGTGGATCATTCAATCATTTCTTGTAGATACACTGTAATTTGCTTTCAGCTGCCCTGATTTTCATAGTTAGTTTGGCTATTAATTTACATCCTAATATCTTACATTATAAATATTTAGATACTAATATCACCATAGGATAAAATAGGGTTATAATCAAAGTATTTGATAAAAGAGAGAATTTCATATTTCTTGCTATTAGTCTAACCAATTGGAATTCAGATATTTCAAAAGAGGTGCATGGGAATATAATCAGCACACGATGTATTATATAATTATTATTTACTATACACACACACATACATATGTGTGTATAATAAACAAATTATAATAGGTTCAAATGATTTGGATACAATACTTAGTGGATATAATATACTAGTTAAGTTTATATCTTTTTATGTGGCTATTTCAATTTAATATTCCATCAGATTATTTTTCATTGCATTGGCGGCTCAATCTTTGGATCATTCTATCATTGCATGTATTTGTCTAACATTCGAAATGCAGTGATTCCCTGACCATAATTGGCCTTGTGGTCCTCTGTCAAGATGGGGCATAATCATCAGTCTATTTTATTATTATTTATTATTTTAATTCATTTGGTAGTTTACCTCTCCATCTTTCATGATATTTCGCACAATTTGAACACTGGTGCTATCAAGTGCTATCAAGGGGGTGCCATTAAATTCTATTTAAATTGGCTTTCAAATTTCTAAATTATGTTAGGAGCATTCCTTCCACAGTACCCTCTTCTTGACTACTCCCCCCCCCATTTCTTTTTTATTGTTTCTTCGGTTTAGTTTTTTATTTCGCTCTACTGGTTTGCCATACTACTGGCATACATTTTATGTTAGTTTCTTAGTTAAATTATGCAACATTTAGTGGAATGTGCATATTTGCTGCCACTGATGTTTGCATTACTAATTTTATATTTATTTTTCTTCATTTTTTCACTTGAATTTGTTAAACTTTAGATTATACGTATTGTTTAGGCATTATGATAGTTTGCAGTGGAACAATATGTGATTAAGCCAGTTGGAAAAAATTGAAAGAATTAACAATAATTCAACGAGGATATGTTATGTATATTATTCAGTGAAAATATGTATATTAAGCAGTGATATGGAAGTGATACGGTGTCAAAGTTACAGATTACACAAAAAAAATTTACACACACACACACCAAAGCATATTGTTGTATACAATACAATTTCGATGATGTCATTCACCATAAACAGAAAGGAAAGTCATCAGTATACAGGCCCTCTGTTTCTGTACTAAATTATATTCAAGCAATAAAAGATGACTAACAATAAATAAGCAAAAATCTCTGATCTAGAAGGTTGGGCCAAATGCTTTGCAAATATATATTTGACTGTTTATCCAACAGAGAACCAAATTGCTAGAATGAAACCAGATCAGATGAAATTTGTGGAAATGTAAAATATAAAATAAAACTTACTGTTTCCAAGGTGAATGACTTATTTGTACCTTATTAAAAAATATTGAAGATATGTTTCCCTTTTATACATCTTTAAAGAAAAAGGAGTAAAAGAACATTTGGCACCCAAATTCAAACCAACTGGAGCTCGCTATGGTTATGCAACTCTAGCAACCTATAATCAAGTAAAACAAGATCAAATTAAAGTTTACAGAAATGCAAAAAAGGCAATAGAGAATATAAATTTTTAACATTTTTCCAAGATTAGTCAATTGCTTGTACCCAGAATTAGTTAAAGACATGTTGTTTACTTAACCCATTAAAAACAAAGGAATCATCTTTTATTGCTTGAATAACCCTCACTGGAAATAGAACTGTGTGCTATTGAATAGAGAGAGCATTTGGCACAAATTTGTAAAAACAGTCCAAAAAAAAAGGGAAAGGAATAGCCCACTGGAAATAGAATTGAAGTTAAAATAATAAAGTAAAACAAGATCAAATCAGAGTTTACAGAAATGCAAAAAGGCAATGGAGAATATAAATTTTTTACATTTTTCCGAGATTAGTCAATTGCTTTTACCCAGAATTAGTTAAAGACGTTGTTTACTTAACTCATTAGTAACTGTGGTCTTTTTTTAAGAACTGCTAAAATTTTTCGGTATTGGAATGTAGTAGTAGTAGTAGAAGTGGCATGTGATGCAAGAAAGCAAGTGTATGAGCTTATGCAGCATCAGCCAAAAAAAAAAAAAAAAAAAAATCACACCATTCCCTCCAAATGCCTGTCCAGTTCCTCCTTAAATTTATTCAACCTATCAACTTCCACAACGACAGATGGAAGTTTGTTCCAGCAATTAATCACCCGCTGGCTAAAGGCAAATTTCCGCACATCTATTCTACATCTGTCTTTTCTTAATTTGAATTTATGCCCCCTTAGGTTCGTAATCTGAACAAGCGGAAGGATCCCGTCAGAATTCATCGTGCTGAACCCATTCAAGGCCTTATACACCTCAATCAGATCACCGCGCAGGTGCCTAGTCTCCAGCCACTGCAATTTGCAGAACTTAAGCCTCTCTTGGTAAGAGGATCCCTTCATTCCCCCTCACCAATCTTGTTACCCTTCTCTGTACACACTCAAGTAAATCTACATCCTTCCTAAAATGAGGCCTCCAGACCTGTACGCAGTACTCAAGGCGTGGCCTGACCATTGCCTTATACAGAGGGACAATCACCTCCTTCTCCCTGCTAGCAAAATTCCTATATATCATTGACAAAACCCCATGACCTGCCCTGGCAGCCTGTCTGCATTGCTCAGAAAACTTCATATCTGACTGCACAATTATTCTCAGGTCTTTTTCATTTTGTACCACACAGTTGGTACGTTTCTCTGGGGTTACTTCTACCCATATACAGTACTTTTGTCAAGGTTAAAACTTCAGTTGCCGCTTCTTAGCCCATCTGCCCAAATTATCTAGATCCTGTTGCAGTAGCACACTGCCATTACTGTCATTAACAACCCTGCCAACCTTTGTATCATCTGCAAACTTCAACATTAAGCCTGATATACCTTCATCAATATCATTGATAAATATACAAAACAACAGTGGACCTAACACCGAACCCTGTGGGACTCCACTAATAACATTAGTCCAAGAAGAGCAGCACCCATTGATTACCACCCTCTGTCTTCTCCCACTTAACCATCCTTTTATCCATTGTAGCAACTTACCCTTAATACCATTCTGCTCCAATTTGTACAATAGTCTTCCATGTGCAACAGTGTCAAAAGCTTTCCTGAAATCCAAATATATGATATCAAAATTATTTTTTGCATCCAGTTCCTTTGTAACCACATCATAATATCCTATCAAATTTGTCAGACAAGACTTTCCCATGCTGTGTCTGAATTATTGCTGCAGTCTTGTCTAGATGATCCTGCAATGCATCTTTAACCAGTGACTCCATTATTTTACCTGGAACAGAAGTTAAACTAACTGGTCTGTAATTACTTGTGTCACCCTTCGATCCCCCTTTGTGAATTGGGGATACATTTGCACATCTCCAGTCCGTGAGAACTCCCCTGAGTCCAAGGATGCTCTCATAATTATGGCTAAGAGTTTGCTTAGTTGCTTTGCCGCCTCCTTTAATATAACTGGATAGATCCCATCCACCCCAGGTGCTTTCCTTATGTTTAACTTCAACAATTTCTCCTCCACTTTCTTTCAGTTATTACAAAATCATTAAGTATCCTGCTACAATTTGATAACCTTCTGCCATTTTCAAACCTTAATTCCTCATGTGTGAATGTAGATGCAAAATACTCATTCAGTTTGTTTGTTTGCTATCTGAGCAGGATCATCAACAGTCGAACCATTGATGTCAAGTGGACCAATCAGATTCATCCCCTTCCTTTTAGAGTTTATATAAGTAAAGTATATTTTTCATAGTGTGTTATCTAGGTTTTGGTAACTTACTTTATTAGAGGAGGTGTGTAATGAAATTTAGCCTCAATTTCTGGAAAAGTTGGCAATTCTGAACTCTGCATTTAGTAAACAAAGAAGAAAATCAAAGAGATAAGCTACTTTTCATTTTCTTTCAAGTTATATTAACGATTATTTACAGATGTTCTCAATTAAATAATGTCATATTTACAAATATATTATTTATTCATTATATTTTGGTATGTTACACTATGTTGCCTTAAAGTTACCCTTCATAATATCTAAATATTTTCCATTTAGTAGTTATATTTGCTATAACCTTGGTCTTTATTTTAGGACCATGTATGACAAAACTTCATTTTCTTTAATGCACATAAATTATTGAAAATTTGTAGTTTGATGGGCAATTTTTCAACACTGCAAGTAATTATTTCCAATAGTTTATTTTATGTATATATTTGTATTTTTTTTTTTTTTATTTATATAGATATATATTTTTATTTATATATATATATATTTTTTTTTTCCCAGAAAGTTTTCATGGATTTTCATCACTCAGTGGTAAAAAAAACAACCTTTGTTCAAAGGTTGTTTTGCTTATTTATCACACAACATTTATAGAATCATGAAATATACATTAATAACTTTTTCACAAGTTAACAGCCTGTTAGTTCACATGCAATCCTTAGGAATCAGTCACAGGGACTAGACGGACAAATACCAGCTGCGAGATACCCACTGAAAGATGAAAAATGCATAAAAAAGAAGAGTGCAGGGCCTTTGACTAAAGGTCCCAAGCTGTATATCATAATTCTTCTCTTTCTTGGTGATTCCCTTCTACTTCTCTCTCTCTCTCTCTCTCTCTCTCTCTCTCTCTCTCTCTCTCTCTCTCTCTCTCAGGGTAGCTCAGAATTTTTTTTTTTTTTTTTTTTTGGCTGGTGCAGCAAAAGCCTCAGGCTTCCTTGCACCATATGGCTAATATAATAATAATAAGTTTCATGAGAAAGAAGTATTATTTGTAAAATGGAATGACAACAGCACAGTTACAGTAGGCACAAACCACTGATCAATCAACCCTCTTGGAAGTGCTAGGAGATGGTCTAATTCCCATCAAAAAGAAATAAGCATGCCACAGCTCATTGCAGAGTACAACAAATTCATTGGTGGAGTCCTTGATTGGCTCATTCTGAAATATTGAATTGGAATCAGATTCCAAAAATGGTACTTTAGCATATTTATTAACTGTCTTGTTGCAGTCATAAATGCATGCACTTTGCATTCTATGATTGCAGCAGATCCTTTGTCTTTTTCTAGATTTGAAATGCTTCACCACTCAAGCTTATTTAAAACTTTAGTCCTAGTCTGATCCCAAAATTGCTGGTCATTTTAAAAAAAAAATTCCTTGAAAGTAGTCCCTGAAGCAAGATTTTTACGAATGAGACACATTCTTGAATGAACTGAAAGTGGAAACAGTGGAAATATACAGTTTGCATGAAGAAAGTAAGCAGTCAGTGCAAAAAATGTGACATTGGCCTTCATATTGAAGATTGCTGTGCTTGGTGGCACTCAAATTAAGAATTTAATAGTCAAAATAAATAAATGATTTTGTCCAAAAAAAAAATTAATTGACTTTCCAATATATTTAGAGTTATGGCAAAGACTGACAAACTGCTAATAAAAAAATAGGAAATTATTGATTATTTAAGCAACTTGGTGGGTAGATAAAGATTTTTTGCACTGTAAGACTGTGTGCTGCTTTGTACAATATTTACATTATCTGAATTATAAGTTAATAAAGCTTAACTAAAATTTGGCTTATGTATTAGTTTTATGCATTCAAGCAATAGTTTTTTATGATTGATGATATTTAATGCCTTATTGAAATGGTATTTTAGAAAATCTGTTCTTAATGAATTCGTTGTAGTTAACTTTTGATGTTACCTATTTTTACCTTCAATACATATAGGGGCAATCCTCATGTATTGCGATTAAAGAGGCCTCCATAGCCGAGTGGTCAGGAGTGGTGGGAGTGCAGTAGCACACGCTCCCTGAGTAGACCGGGGTTCAAATCCCTGACTGGGCCCCACACTGGGCCAGCGTGGCATAATCCATTTCTCTCAACATGAATTGTTGAGGAGGCTTCCATCCTGCAGTGGGTTTATAATGGCTCTGGACCAACGTCAGAGCAGACTATTTTAGAAATGTTGGTTGGCCAGTAGGAGAAATAACCACTTATAAACCAAAGTTAAAGCCTCGCTTTTGTTGTAAAGGTTTATAATAGTGTTGTTGTCCATATCCAAGTAGCTGGCATTGGAATTATTTTATTAGTTTTTTTTCCAGTGTAGGTTCATCCAGATATATGCTGCCATATAGTTGGATAAATTTTGGATGCAGATCATCCTCAAGAAACATTAATATTTCTTGAAGCAAATAAATTTCTGACCAGTGAAAAAAAAGTACAGGTTTGCAACGATGCAGGGTGCTGCCCATAGGTGTTCCTTTAATTTGCCAATAAATTGTCACATCAGAGACAAAGTTGTGGAATATACATAAGTTAATGGGATTATTCCAGTATTTTGTACTACAATACTGGAATGATTAAGAACCAGTTTCAAACTTTGGAAATTACAAGTGAGGAGACTTTGATTTTCAAAGTCTCTTCACTTTTACACACACACACACAGATGACCCTCGATTTTGCAGACTTATGTGGGGGGGGGGGTGCCCAAAAAACCCAGGAGTCCGAATTTTTCAAATGAATATTTAACCAAACATTCAACTGTATAGTACCCATAGTAAACCTAATTAATATATTAGGTAGTGTACATACAATGCACATACATTATTTATAAGCAATGTAAGTAGTACAATATGTAAAATTAAATTTAGTGTAATAGCTATTACGTGCTCAATATCTCCTGTATTCGTTTTAATTATTAAATAATTATAAAGGGATTACCTTGATTTCTTTTATAGGGAAGGCTTCCTATCCATCTCTCCAGGTCCAACACAAAATAATTATAAAAAATTGGTAAACGTCATCTTAATGTGTTCTATACCGTCAGTACAAATGCACGTCAATAGCTCGGGACCAATGCTAAGGCCCCAAAACCATCAAACGCAATGCAACCATCGGCATTGGAAAACATCATGTCAAAATTTTAAATGGTTTAAAACAATTAGCAAATACGTGATGGCATGTTTCTGCCGCCTTAAGATGGATGGAAACTTTTCGATCATACATGTTCACAGGATGGAATGAAACTAAAAAATGCACCAGTGCGTCTTTATTTAAAAGAATTTTAATCTTCATTGCACATCCATTCATAGGACCAATCATCTAATATTAGAAAAAGTCTGCGAATTTTAATAATGGAATTTTTACGTAATTTTGTTGAATGTTGATTACTTTTGCTTCATTAAAAAGAAACAAATGCACTTCATTCACAGCATGAAATGCTAATTCCAGAACACTTGCTCGTGACCAATGAACTGAAGCCTCGTGCTGTTTAACATGAAAATTCAATATCCCCCACGTGAAACCCACATACGATTTTGGTAAGCTTCTGGCCTCCACTTCCCTACAGAATTCTTCATGTGTGAATGTAGATGCAGAATACACATTCAGTTTGTCAGCTACCTGAGCAGGATCGGGCAACACAGTGGCAATCTCCAAGGCAGAATGTGCTGATCCCAAAGGAACTAGTTATTGTTGGTGACTATTGTCAGGGAGACGGGGAATATATTGTGTAAAATGGACCAGGGTATGTCTGCCAGGGACAAAGGTTGATGACATTGTAAAGCATATATCATCTTTTAAGGACACAAAAGGTGGTGATATTGTTGTACATTGGCACCAATGACATTAAGAGTAGGAGATCTGCAGATTTCCATAACAAGTACAGGTCAATGTTACAAAAAAGTCATGAGTCAGGGTTAAATTTGAAAGTGTCTGCAATTCTGCCCAGACATGATGAGAGCCTTGTCAATCAATTCGGCCCTAGAGGGAATGTGCAAGCTCAAGGGGTGGAATTTTTTTCAACGTGTTCTGTGCTTGTTGGTCACTCACATACTAGTAAGACTTTTGTGGATTTATTGGATGATTGTTTTCTGCAGCAGCATGTTCGTGAGGCAACCAGAGAAGGTACTCTTGATCTGGTTATCAGCAGTGATCATTCATGTATTAAGAATTTGCAGGTAAAGGAACCATAAGGTGGCAGTAATCACAGTGTTACTGATGTGGGATTTACTTAAAGATATAATTATCATCAGGGGTAAAGGAAAGGGTTTTTGCTTCCATAAAGATGACTACAGTGGTCTCAGACAGTTTTTAAATTCTATACGGTGGGACCACCTGATGGTGTTACCAACAGCAAATTCAAAATGGGAAGCATTCAAGGAATTAATCGTGGATGCTACTAAAAGTTTCATACCTATTAAGAAATATTGTTCAAAGTTTAGGCCTAAATGGTTATCAAATGAACTAATGAGACTCATGACAGAAGAAAAATGCATGGGATGCATATAAATTATCAGGCGACTCAGAAGCCTATGGCATATATAAGCTAGTCTGTAATCAGGTCACAAAGGAGGTTAGGCAGGTGAAAGCAGATTATGAGAAATCTTTGGCAAAAGATGATAAGAAAAACAGCAAGGATTTGTTTACTTATAAACTTTAAAAGGAAGGGGATGAATCTGGTTGGTCCACTTGATATTGATGGTTCGAATATTGATGATCCTGCTCAGACAGCAAACAAACTGAATGAGTATTTTGCATCTACATTCACACATGAGTTATTAAGGTTTGAAAATGGAAAAAGGTTATCAAATTGTAGCAGGGTGCTTAATGATTTTGTAATAACTGAGAGCAAAGTGGAGGGGAAATTGTTGAAGTTAATCATAAGAAAGGCATCTGGGGTGGATGGGATCTATCCAGTTTTATTAAAGGAGGGGGCAAAGCAACTAAGCAAACCCTTATCCATAATTATGAGAGCTTCCTTGTACTCAGAGGAGGTCCCCACAGACTGGAGATATGAAAATGTATCCCCAATTCACAAAGGGTGACACAAGTAATTACAGACTAGTTAGTTTAACTTCTGTTCCGGGTCAAATAATGGAGTCACTGGTTAAAGATGTATTGCAGGATCATCTAGACAAGACTACAGTAATAATTCAGACACAGCATGGGTTTCTTAAGGGACTTGTCTCAAAATTTTGATAGGATATGATATGGTTACAAAGGAACTGGATGCAAAAAATAATTTTGATATCATATATTTGGATTTCAGGAAAGCTTTTGACACTGTTGCGCATGGAAGACTATTGTACAAATTGGAGCAGAATGGTATTAAGGGTAAGTTGCTACAATGGATAAAAGGATGGGTGAGTGGGAGAAGACAGGGTGGTAATTAATGGATGCTGCTCTTCATAAACTAATGTTATTAGTGGAGTCCCACAGGGTTTGCTGTTGTTTTGTATATTTATCAATGATAATTGATGAAGGTATATCAGGTTAGTGTCGAAGTTTGCAGATGATACAAAGGTCGGCAGGGTTGTTAATGACAGTAATGGCAGTGTGCTACTGCATCAGGATCTAGATAATTTGGGCAGATGGGCTAAGAAGTAGCAACTGAAGTTTAACCTTGACAAATGCAAAGTACTGCATATGGGTAGAAGTAACCCCAGAGAAACATACCAACTGTGTGGTACTACACTTAAGGTGGTACAAAAAAAAAAACTTCATATTTGTGCAGTCAAATATGAAGTTTTCTGAACAATGCAGACGGGTTGTTAAGGCAGCCTGCATTGTTCATGGGGTTTTGTCAATGGTATATAGGAATTTTGCTAGCAGGGAAAAGGAGGTGATTGTCCCTCTGTATAAGGCAGTGGTCAGGCCACGCCTTGAGTACTGAATCTGTATTCAGTACAGGTCTGGAGGCCTCATTTTATGAAGGATGTGGATTTGCTTGAGCATGTACAGAGAAGGGCAACAAGATTGGTGAGGGGAATGAAGGGATCCTCTTACCAAGAGAGGCTTAAGTTCTGCAATTTCAGCAGCTGGAGACTAGGCACCTGCGCGGTGATCTGATTGAGGTGTATAAGGCCTTGAATGGGTTGAGCACGCTGAATTCTGATGGGATCCTTCCACTTTTTCAGATTACAAACCTAAGGGGGCATAAATTCAAATTAAGAAAAGACAGATGTAGAATAGATGTGTGGAAATTTGCCTTTAACCAGTGGGTTAATTGCTGGAATAAACTTCCATCTATTGTTGAAGTTGATGGGTGAAATAAATTTAAGGAGGAACTGGACAAGCATTTGGAGGGAATGGTGTGATTTTTTTTTTTTTTTTGGCTGATGCTGCATAAGCTCATACACTTGCTTTCTTGCATCACATGCCACTACTACTACGATGTCAGAGTCTTTACAAGATATGCTATAAACCAAGTCATGTGCCTGTTGCAAGATGTTTTCCAATGCTGATGCTTGTGATGCAGTTGATTGTTTTGGGCTTGGGTTGGGTTGGGGCCTTAGCGTTGATCCCAAGCTATTGACACGTGTTCGTACTTATAGTATGGAACACGTTAAGATGAAGTTTGCCAATTTTTTATAATTATTTTGTGTTGGACCTGGAAAATTGGATAAGAAGCCTTCCCTATAAAAGAAATCAAGGTAATCCCTTTATAATTATTTAATAAGTAAAAATAAATGTTCTGGAATAAATAAAAACTATTTTCTCTTACCTTGATGGAGATATAACTGAGTTTATTGTTCTGTGATCATATAGGGGGCCTCAGAATAATTTATTCTGTCAGTTGAGCTCCCTAGTTCCATTGAAGGCCTGTGATGATGATGGGGCAGGAGCAGCAACAGATTTGAAGAATATTTACCTCCCTTATGACAGTCTCTCTTAACATCAGTTATGTTTTTTAAGTAGTGGGGCTAGATTTCACTGTTGTCTGAGAGGCTGACACCCTGAATGACAAGATCAAGTACCTGTCATACTGCTGTCCTTTCTGGTTTGTTAATAATTTCTTCATCACTGGACGTCCCCTCAGTGTCACCTGCTCTCACTTCATTAGCAATCTCCTTTGGTGTCAACATCTGGTGGCCCGGATCTACGTCACTTTCCTCCAGCCAGTCAGTTATGTTTTTTTTTGTAGGGATCACCAGAATAACCAATTATACACCTGGGATAGGAGCAGACCCTACTTTATCAATTCATTGAGGTGGAATCTGAATGGCTCAATTGAATGTGTTGCTGCAGACCCAGCCTCACTGTGCTCTTTCCTGTTACACATGCCATGGCAATTTCTAAAACACCACAGTGACCCATCACTAGCTTTGAAATTGTTAATGCCCATATGTTTAGCCAGTTTCTCAGATGCAGTGCTTAAGGTAACACCAGTAACATTCTCTCCACATGATCGCTCCTGCATGTACCATTTATAAACAGCCTCTTCCAGATCTTTATCTTTGCTTACTTTCATGTGCTTTCTGTTACTCACGAACCCATACTTTCGATATTATATTTTAATGCAAAGCTTTGAAGCTTTCCTTTGGCCTTGCAAATATCAGGAACAGTTTGCTTTTTAGCATACTGCCCACCGAGGCACCACTCTCAAGCTGTTTAATCAGCTGAAGCGTTTGACATTCAAATGTACATTTTCTTTTAAAACTTATTTGTTTTGAAGTCACAGCTGGTAACAAAAATTATTTGAAATAATACTAACACGGGATAAATGCTGATACAAAGTGCACTGTTCTCATGCTCTTGGCCAGGTGCAATAAAAACAATACTGCCACTGTATGCATTAACTGGCAGACGTCCTGTGATTTACGATCAGTGTCCGGAAAATGGTGGAATTTTGATTGTCCAGAAATCCGGGAAATTAAGGTCCGTGAAATCAGGCGGAAACTATATATATAAGTTACACAAGAGGATGAGAAATGGAATGATAGATAGCAATTTTCAAGAGGTGTCAATGAGGAGAGAGGTCTGTGAATAAGGGTAAAATTAGAGTGGTGGGGGCAAGATTGACTGAGTGGTTTGGTTTATTCTAGTAAATCCGATTAAATGAGCTCCAATTAAAGTTAAGATATAGAGTGCATGTGCGAGTAGTGTAAGGTCGCCCTGAACGAAGTTCTCCCTATATCATGCAATATTAGTGTTTCTTATTCTCGCAAGTAAGCAATTTATATCAGATGGTTCGTCTCATCGTCGCAGATCCCATAGTCACGTCTTCTGAATATGATTGTTTTCAGGTAATCTTCTATATTAATTTTATTTGAAACTATCGCTTAGTACAGTACTGTATATAGAAGTTGCTCAAAGCCTATCTAACCCCGTTTCTGAATGCTAGAAGAACAAGGTCAAAGGTGTGCCTAATACGCTGATTCCCAAGAGTAACCTGCTAAAGGGTAGTCAAGTTAATCATTGCCGAAAACTTTACAAAACATTCCCTTGGTTGAACATTTTTGATCACGCAGCTTGTGGAAACTGAACTTAAAGCTGTGGAAAGAGAATACTCAACGAAAAAATGCCAAATAATCAATTCAACTGCGCTATCTGTAAGGTGGTAAAATCAGCTGTATTTCTGAGCTGTCTTTCGTGCAAGAGGGGATTTTGTAAGCCGTGCACCCCCACAGTGTTATGGAAACTGAATAAAGAACGGCGAAAGGTGTGGACATGTGATATTTGTAACAGAACGAGCGAAATCAACAGAGAATGAAACCGTAAACCCACCGAAAGCAGACGGCAGCATCCTAGACACTGACCTCGACAATTTCACATCACTGACATCATTACCGCCTGCCGAACCTTCTAACTGTCTTGTTACTAACGAAAACGGAACAGAGATTGTTTGTAATGGTTCCAACACAAAAACTATTATGCCTGAAAGCCCGATGGCCAATACTGACCAAGTAATCACCAACGATTTACTTAGTAGAAGCCTTACAGAGATCACTGAACACACGAGAACTATCACAGGCCTACAAACAGATAATGCAAGGATTACGTTAGACAAGATGGAAAGAATTTTTGAATGCGTCGCTGATCTCTTCACTGAAAACCAGTTTCTGCGGGCTCAAAACTTAGAAATCCTGCAGGAAGTATCTCATCTGAAGAGCCAACTTGAAGAACTTAAGAGCATGACTATGAATAGTTTCACTTCGAAGCCTGGCCAAGGTGCAGGATTCCCATTCACCTCTTCTATACTCACCAATGGGATGACACATAACGAGAATGATGTAACAGCATACAGACTTCCGCACTGAAAAAGAACCCAATGCGGAATCAAAAAGAAACCTACGAGGTATCAACTTATGAAAGTAACGCTGCATGTGTAGATCCCCTAGCTCTCTTTATAGCAGGCCGAACGTGCACACCTCACCAGCTTGACGCACCGAATCAAATTTTGGATAGATCCATGATTACAAATACCATTCATCCCAATTCTGTTAGTAGACGCTGTCAGGAAACTCCTACAGAAACTCACCTTGGCCCCCACTCAGGTGAAGTTGTCGCTGGGCCGTCCCCTCATGTATCCAAAGGAAACACAACGAAGAAAAAGCGCCAAATGGCAAGGATGGTACCTGAGTCACGAAGAAACAAGAGATCGAGAAAATCATATATAACTGGGACAGCCCCAACTACTTGGCTCAAGACTAGTGGCAACGTAGCACACATCGACCAACAACCCACTCGCAAAAGCCTATTCATCTCACGATTGGCTCCACACACAACCTCCGAGCAAGTTAAAAATGGCATAAGTGATAATTTGAATATATCCGTTGATGTATACCAACTACCCACAAAATGGCCTTATTCATCTTTCAGATTAGACTGCAACAGTACCCAATATAAAATCCTGTGTCAGCCATCCGTTTGGCCTCAAGGGCTCCTCATCAGGCGCTACTTTCAATCTTCGCCCCCTACCAGACTTCAGAGGCACAGCCAATCAAGACACGATCACATTCAGGGTCCAGTAAACCCCACTAGCTGACTCACTACCGAAATCATGAATGGAAGCCAATTCACAATAATTCCTGTTAGGATATCTGAAAGAAACACCTTAAAAAAAAGAGAGAAAAAGACCGCAGAGGGTACTAAGGAATATCCCCAGACATAATAGCATCTCTATATTCTATCAGAATGCCCGTAGCATCCGTAACAAGCTTGAAACTGTAGAAGAACTTCTACTTTCGCACAAGTTTGATGTGCTCTGCTTAACAGAAACCTGGCTTGGCCGAAATGAAGAGCATTTTCCATATGCAGTGTCGGCTGGATATAATGTGATTCTCTGCTCCCGACAAGACAAAAGGGGAGGTGGAGTGGGACTCTTCTACAAAACACCGCACATACTTGTTACTAAGAATTATAAAAGTCAGTCCACTAAGTTCGAAGGGCTAATTGTGTCATGCGAATTTAAATCTGCTCGCATTGATTTTGCAGTTATATACACCCCTCCAGGACCCGATGCTGAAACCGTCGACGAGATAACTAATTGGCTCATTCATGGGCTCCATCACTCAGCAAGGCATGTTATCTGTGGAGACTTTAACTTTTCCCCTCAACTTGTTCATCTTCAGTCCAGATTGCTAAATAACCTTCACCCATTAGGAATCCATCTGATTAATAATCTCCCGACCAGAGGTGATCACCATCTTGATCTTGTGCTATCATCGAGCAATTGTGAACTTGATTCTATAACAGAAATAGCTTTTCAATCTGATCACATGCCAATTTTAATTAACTTATATTTTCCGACTCCAAATTGCAACGTCTCGACTCAGGTCCACACCAAGATAATAACGAGCCCAAAATTACTCAACATTACTAAATCTAGAAGCAGCCACTGCAATTCCTTGGAATGCACTTGAGCAATGTGATAATCAACTTGCCTTAGACCTTTTAACTCGCTGGCTCATCACAATTTCTAATTATGCAGCCTCAAAGAAAATAAGGATCTCTGAACGTACGAGAGGATGGTGGACTCCTGAGCTGAGTAACAGTTTTAAGCTTAAACAGGAATTGTACAAACAGTGGAAAATGACAGGACTAGCTCCGGACCGAATTGCGTACTCCAAAGGACGAGCAAGCTTCAACCGCCTCAAGTCTCAAGCCATAAAACATCACATGGAAACCACACTTCATAAGGGCTGTCCATCATACCGACAGAAATACTGTGAACTCCCTCCACAGTTTGATCCTGAAAGGTGGATGGACTTTATTGCACGAGTTCAGCAAAACCAACTTGAGCCCAGTGATATTCCCATGTCTGATGATGATGTGCCCAGAGATGCACTTGAAACCATTCAATTAACAAGACAAGACCTTTTATCTGCGATTAATAAGTTGCCTGCAACTGGTACAGCGGGAATTGACAAAGTACCACAATTTATCATTAAATGTTTGAGCCCATTTCTAAGTGATCCCCTCCTAATAATTTTCAACAGCATATTAAAAGGAGAATTTTTCCCTCCAATATGGAATTTATATTCTGTTAGGCGACTCCCAAAAGTTTCCCAGCCAACTGAAGCCAGGCACTTTAGACCCATCTCTCGTTCCTCGTGTCTATTGAAATTACTTGAAAAAACAGTACTGAAAACACTTACCACGCACATTCTCCCGCACAGGCCCCAGCAAATTCATTATTCGTTGCAAAACAGATCAACAGTTAGTAACCTGATTATGACTACTAATGCAATCCTTGGATCATTTGAGGAGAAAGAAGAAATGGCAATCACATATCTTGATTTACAAGCTGCGTTCGATAGTGTTCACATCCCAGCCTTGCTCAAGCTCCTTCGAAATTACTATCACATCACAGGCCCAGTATTGAAGTTTCTGACATCCTTTCTTCAGAATAGAATCATCCAAATGTACATAGGAAAACAAAGGTATACTAGACAAATACATGCAGGCGTTCCACAAGGAGGAGTCCTGTCCGGAATTCTTTTCACTGCTATCATCTACCCACTAATACACAATAGAACAGATATGATATCATATGCAGATGATTTAAAGATTTTCACAAAAATAAATTTGACCGATGAAGCCAAAAACGCCACAGTAACCATCAACAAGACCTTATCAGAAGTACAGCAGTACCTCAAGAATTTTGACCTGCAAGTGAACCCTGAGAAATCTGCCATCATGGTATTCTCTCTTAAACCCATACCAACCATAATTCAGCCTGCGATTGACGGAGTCCCGATCCCCTGCGTTGAAAAGCAAAGAGATCTGGGTGTAATCTTCGACAGAAAATTACGATTCCATCACCATATAGAAGAACTCTGTGCTAAATTCAACAAGAAACGGTGGGTTGCCAAGCAGCACTTGCTACACATTCACAACAGAAACCTGATAAAAATGTATATCAGGATGATGATTTTTGGAAGTGTACTGTATGGAGTAGAGTTGTGGGGCTCAGCTGCAGACACCACAATTAAACCATTAAAAGCCGCTGAATACTGGCTCCTGAAGTGGGCAACCTGGAAGTGTCATCTCCCACCACAGCAGTGCACAACACCGATGGCCAACGCGCTGAATTTAACCAGGTTTTCAGCATTAATGCACGAGAGAAGACTCATCTTCACCGTAAAAATGATTGCCGGGAGAGTCTCAGCACCCAACGTTAGGGACACCGTGTGCTGGCGGATTCCCCAACCAGGTCTCCGCTCCACTCCCAAGCTTCTTGCTCTTCCTTCGAGACTACATTTGAAAGATCGGTTCCTCCCTTATCAGAAGCTCCACCTGGTTCAATCCCTGGATGCTGACTTATTTAAAATCATAGATGATAAAAAGTATAGACGGATCATCCTAGATCTGCACGTGGTCTCCAGAACTACCAACTGATCTCAGATCGTTATGGCGGGGCAAGAGACTCTCAGAAAACTGGACTTGAGGAAAAGCTTTTGTTATCACAATTTGTTATTTTTGTTATTTTGTATTAGTTTTCCTTTCAAGTCAATGTTATCTGCTATGAGTATTTTTTTTTTATTATATAATTTGCTTATAATTAATCTTTACAATTCCTTTATTATCTCTGCCGTTTGTTAACCCCTGGCATGGTGCCGTGAAGGGTATTGTATGGTCGTGGTACCTGCGTGTAACGGTGAACTGTACAATAAAGATCTTATTTAAATACTGGTCATCTTCCTCAACACTTCTAGGCTCGACTCTTTACTCCTTAAGAAAAATACAGTAAACCCCCGCCATTCGCGTATTCGCGGTCGCTGATTTAATATAAAATGAAACCTAAAAATATGTGAATTTTAAAGCGCCGTGAACATTTTCCGCCATAAAAAAACATGGCCGTGGCTAAAATTATCTTTCCCGGTCAAAACAGCGCTCAGTGGGTGGGGGGGGGGGAGAGGGATGACAAAATTCCGGCGTGGATGTTTCTCGCTACTCCTTGTTCAGTATGTGTTATGCGCTTGTCATGGAAGGTTTCGTCGTTTGCTTTTAATTTATATGCTTATAAATTGAATAAATTTATATATTGATATGCTTACAAAAGTGATAAATTTACCGTTTTGCAGTGTAAAACAGTCTTTTTCGAGTGTGATAACGGAAGAAAGTGACTTTATTCTTTCTAACCCGTAGAAAAATATGGCTACGAATAACAAGGAAAATGTGAAAATATCAAAGAAGGTGATGACATTAGCGAATAAAATTGAGTTATTAAACAAAATTTCTAATTGTGCAAGTGTCTCCTCAGTGGCAAAACATAAAATCAATCTAGAAATCGGAAGAAATCCACCGTAGTGTCCGTGAAAACGCGCTGATTGCTTCAAAAATTTGCTCTGTAACTCGTGATGTTAAATCTGTAGATAGAAGACCGAACTCAAAATAAAATTCCGTTAAGTTCACTCATCATTCATGAAAAGGCAAAACTCCTTTATCAACAACTTTAGCGAAACTGGTGATAGCACTGGCGGGATAAGTTTTTTTTGCTAGCAAAGGCGCTGGTTTGAAAGATACGTTTGAAATTTCTAATAAATATTAGATTTAATATTAAATTGTTTCTTATTTTCATTTCGATGCCATATGCTTGCATTTCACTATGTACTGTCTATGTACATAGTCATATTATGAAGGTACATATAATACATAGACAAAATTTTAGACTAGTTTTTCATATATATATCATACTTTGGAACGGAACCCCTTTATTACTATGGGAGCCATAACTCAGTATTCGCGTTTTCGGTATTCGTGGCATTTCTCAGGAACGCAACCCCCTCGAATAGCGGGGGTTTACTGTATATGGTATGCATATAAAATATCAGGTGAGACAGAAGCCGAAGCCTATGCTTAAAAGACTTACAGACTAGTTTATACCTGGTCTGTAATCAAGTCACATAGGAAGTTAGGCAGACGAAGGCAGATTACGAGAAATATTTGGGAAAGGATGCAAAGAAAAACAGTACAGAGTTCTTTACTTATGTAAACTCTAGAAGGAAAGGGATGAATCAGATTGGACAACTTAACATAGATGGGTTGACTATTGATGATCCAGCTCAGGTAGCTGATAAACTAAATCAGTATTTTGCATCTGCATTCAGACATGACGAGATATTCGATGAGTGGAGTGCCAGAAGTTTATCAAATTAACAGGAAGCTAAGTGATTTTGCAATAACAGAGCAAAATGGAGGAGAAATTGTTGAAGTTAAACATAAGGAAGTCACCTGGGGTGGATGGGATCTATCCAGTTATATTAAAGGAGGCAGCAAAGGAAGTAAGCAAACCCTTAGCCATAATTATGAGAGCTTCCTTGGACTCAAGGGAGGTCCCCATGGACTGGAGTTGTGCAAATGTATCTCCAATTCACAAAGGGGGTTCAAAAGGTGACACAAGTAACAATTGACCTGTTAGTTTAACTTGTGTTCCGGGGAAAATAATGGAATCACTTGTTAAAGAAGCATTGCAGGATCATCTAGACAAGACTTCAGTAATAGTTAAGACACAGCATGGGTTTGTTAGAGGTCTTGTCTCACAAATTTGATTGGATACTATGATTTGGTCACAAAGTAACTGAATGCGAAAAATAATTTTGATATCATATACTTGGATTTCAGGAAAGCTTTTGATACTGTTACAAATGGAAGATTGTTGTACAAATTGGAGAGGTATATTATTAAAGGTAAGTTGCTACAATTTATAAAGTGATGGTTGTGGGCTAGACGGCAGAGAGTGGTAATGAATGGACACTGCTCTTCGTGGACAAATGTTATTAGTGGAGTTCCCCACGATTCTGTGTTGGGCTCATTGTTGTTTTGTTTATTTTTCAAACATAGTGATGAAGGTATATGAGGTTTAATGTCCTTTTTTGTAGGTGCCAACCTTTGTATCAACTGTATGACAGTATGCTCCTCCAACTGGATTTGGATAATTTGGGCAAATGGGCTGAGAGGTGGCAACTGAAGTTTAACATTGACAAATGCAAAGTACTGCATATGGGTAGCAATAGTCGAAGAGAAACGTACCGACTGTGTGGTACTACACTAAGGAAAGTGGATAGTGAAAAAAGACCTGAGGATAATTGTGCAGTCAAATATGAAGTTCGCTGAGAAGTGCAGACGGGCTGCCAGCGCAGGTTATGGAGGCTTGTCAATGATATATAGGAATTTTGCTAGCAGGTAGAGGGAGGTGATTACCCCGTTACACAAGGCAGTGGTTAGGCCACACCTAGAGTACTGTGTACAGGTCTGGAGGCCTCATTTTTGGAAGGATGTAGACATGCTAAAACGAGTACAAAGGAGGGCAACAGGATTAGTGAGGGGAACAAAGTTGTACTTTTCCCAAGAAAGGCTCAAATTCTGCAAATTGCAGCGCCTCAATGAGATTACATCGCAGGTGATCTCATTGAGGTGTATAAGGCCTTGAATAGGTTGAGCAAGCTGAATGCTGCTGAGATCCTTCCTTTTGCCTAGACTAAGAACCTGAAAGGGCACAGTTTCAAATTGAGAAAAGATAGATGTACAGAAATTTGCTTTTAGCCAGTGGTAGTTGATTGGTGGAACAGGCTTCCATCTTTCATTGTGGAAACTAATAGCCTAAATAAATTTAAGGCTGAGCTGGACAGGCATTTGGAACGAATGGAGAGGTGAAATGGGAGGGTTTTTTTTTTTTTTTTTTTTTGCCTGATGCTACTTCATCAGCCAAAAAAAAATTTTTGCACTGTATGCAAATTTTTTTTTGCATCGTATGCCTCTACTAATGCTAATGCTAAGGCACTCTGTGTGAAATGTGAACTTTTTGGGATGGGAGGTGGAGAGGAGACATGGGTATTCCCTAAACTCTCTCCTCCCATCCCAAACTTTCTGTTACCCATCTCTCGTTGCCCATATCACCTCTTTTTGCTACCGAGCAAATACCTCTTGCTTTATCCTCCCTATCTACTCTTTTCTCCATATTGTACGCGCGCGCGCGCACACACGCTCTCTCTGTCTCTTCCTTGTGCTCCTTTTCAATAAAATTTTTATTTTATTTATCTTGGGCCTTCCCTGCAAGCTTTGTCTTCGAGGCTTGCTGTAGGCTGTAGCGGGACAAACCCTGGCTAAGAAGCCAGGGTTTGTCTCGGTACAGCCTTTATCTCTAACTTGTGGCCTGCCTCCCCTTGACCCTAATAGTAACTACGGTTCGATGGTGTTCCACGGTTTCCTAGGCTTGGAGACCAGAAGAAAAATATATCTAACCACACTACACTAACCAGCTGGCCTTTATAGAATTTTGTAATCTTCATAGAGTTTACATGGGGAGTTCGGAAACAACCAGTGCCGCATTACTCCATACATCCTCAGACTTTAATTATTATTATTATTATTATTATTATTAATAGCCATATGGTGCAAGGAAGCGTGAGGCTCATGCTGCATCGGCCAAAAAAAATTTTTTTTCCTATTACCCTGAGAGAGAGAGAAGTAGAAAGGAATCACCAAGAAAGAGAAGAATGATGATATCTAGCTCAAGACCCTGGGTGTACCAAGCTTATACTCCCCAGATGTGAGCCCCTGGGGGTAATGATGAGGTTAGTGTTAGGGGCTCTCTCTGTGGTTTTCTCCCTTTCATGTTTATTCCACTTGACTTATGGCCGTGTTACTTTTCCTATGATAATTATTCTGAATGAGATGATTGTCAGGATTGTCGTGCTCTCGACTACCAGGACTGTATAACACCTGACACTGCAGAATTGGGTCGCGTTATGACTTAACATTGGGGTGACCGCTGAGCGTTGCCCCCAATCCCCGCTTTTAACCCTTTACTGGTTCGTACTTGTTTCTTCTGGTGTATTAGAATATGGACAGAGAAAACGACATGATGTAACACATAACGTTTATTTAAACAAAAGAAAACATGTGTACAGACTTGCACTCGATCTATTTATTTGTGTGAAAGTAAAGATATATATATTTATTGCTTCCAGGTTTCCGTTCATAACAACAACATGAATAATTTTAGGATTATAATATTGTATTGGCAAAAACATCTTAATAACATACTGGACTCCAGTATCACTGGAACTATTCATTCATTAGCGTTATTGTTTGGCAGTGGTTTAACAAGCTACAACGTTCACAAAACACTTCAACATAGAACAGAACGGTTGGATAACAGAAGAACCTTAGGCAAACTGCTTTTGGTGTTTTTTTTGTCACGCTCTCTTCTGTTCTCATTACTTTACACTATCTTACGTCTGTCATAATGTGAAAGGTCTCACTCTCTCTCGTTTCTTATTCCAACAGCCTGTAAGATTCTGTGTACCACCAACGATGTGAGAAATTTCCTTTCAAAGATTAAATATTCAGGAAGGACGCATTGTGTTTAAGCTAGTTATTCCATTTCAGACATTTCCATTCACACTTACGAAATAGTTTGCCTACCGGCTAAATCCTTGCTCCAGGACAGGTTGTGAAACCTCCTTCCCTCTGGTGGAAACAAGGATGTGGTCCTTTCTGAGCCTTGATTCCTTTACCTCAGCTCCTCGATCTTTCTTAAGGCTGGAACGACACCGACTGCAAACTTTTCCTTCACATCGCCAAGATCCTCTACGTTCGACGACGACGACGACGAGACGTTCAACTCTGTTACCAGCCCCCCTTCGGTGCCCCTCAAAACCCTTTATATACTCCGTGGGTTCTAGCTCTTTCCAGAGAAAACTCCCTCCTCCTTACCCATAAAAGAAGGGGTTTATTGCTGATTTCCTGCCTGAAATGGTGCTCTGGTGCCAGTGTGTCCAGCAGCCCACTGATATTACTTATTTTTAGTAACTGACTCATAATATTGCCTCTGTATTCTCTCCACTGCAGTCATAGCAGTGTCTTTAGGCATGAGAAGCCAGGGACCCCTATTCTCCCTCTTTCGTCCCACTAGTTGATTTTGGGTAGACCGAGGAGTTTCGAAGGAGTATGGTTTTGATAATTTAAAATATCCTAAGACACTGTATTAACTATTTAGTAGTTAATTGATTCTGTCTGATTATCGAGAGATACGAAATTCTCGGTCTAACACTCTCCCCTGCTCTCACTAAGAATTTCCTGGATACGGTACAACCGTTTCGGATCCGGAAGTTCTGCCCCTGGGATATGAAAGGTGTCGAAATGAATTTTTCTCTACTTCCTTCCTTTACAAATTATTAATCAATCTTAATATCTATATTATATGACAACATAAGTAAAGGTGTTAGGCTAACATTGATCTTAGCTTATTACCTTCGTGTATATTAAGAGAAAAGTAATCTAGCATAATTTGATTATAATTATATGGTAAAATTACATGAGTACTTGAATAACATATGTGGTAATTACTTGTATAGCATATGTGATAAACATTTAAACAACATAAGTATTTCTGTGCACATGTATTTTGAACTGGTTTCATCCTATCTTAAACTAACTAAAGTTCATTGACAGTTTGTGTAATACTATCTGATAAATCAGTCTTATTGAACCACTTTCCTTTTGAGAAATCATGTGTACTACTTCTCCATAGGTACAAGGTTGATGGAACGAAACTGATTGAGTCCATTTATATTTCTTCATAGAGTCCTTCCTTCTCTTCTTTTTCATCAATGGAGAATGATAACACTTTTCTTCTCCCACAGTCTCTGAGTCCTTGGCACCAGTTCACTTAATACATTTTTTTTTCTATAAAGCTCTCCGGACTTTCCTGGCGTAGATAATGAAACAATAAAAACAAGGGCATTAGTATACGTCCTTAATCGTTTAGGAAATTATAAACATATAACCAAACATATTGTAAAAAACAATTTAGTATGGCATAACATAAAGTTAATGTCTCTCAAAGCTAAGATTAACATTTACATAGCACTAATAATTAGAAGAAATTATTCATATTAATACACAATTCTAATTCGTTTGACTCGAATGATGATAGCCTTTGCTAGGGGTTAAAGCAGGTTCCTGATTCTTCCTAAGTGGATGTCCTCGTGGAGTAGGCGTATCTTTTGATTCCAACTTCGCACTGATTAAAGCTTTTCATTCAAATACTGATTTCTTTCACATCTTTGTTGGTGTAGGAGATTAATCAGGTTTTTATTTTTATATTTCTTCTTCTTTCTCTTCTGGCTTTAAGCTTAATTATTATCGACAGCTTTAAAGACCTTGTTCTTCCTTGGTCTTCTTTCACTCTCTTAATTTTAAATTGGCACCGATTACCTTAATTAACACAACGTTTTTAAACAGCACTCTGAATTTTTGGAGGCACGGGAATAATTCTTCCGCAGTTTTGTTTCTATTTTTCATTGTAGTTGATATTAGTAAATTAATAAGAGGAGTTTACCTCAATATAGTACGTGGAACACTTCCACGTACTATATTGAGGTAAACTCCTCTTATTAATTTACTAATATTATTATCAACGTAGAACATATTGAGTATTACAGCTCTGATTCATACTATCTAATTAATTTTCAAACTCTTATTGACTATTTCATTCACTTCCTGTCTCTCCAGTAGTATACAATCGATACACACAATTATGGGAGATTTTTTGAATGGCTTGGTACAAAATTACATTAAATCTACACTAAGGTACTCGGCCCAAAGTTACCATATTTCTTTCCTAAAATATTGCCTTCAAAACAACATCGTTCCGAAGTTTGCCAGGGTAAATTTAAATCAAAAAATTTCAGGCATAAAACAACTATCACTGGCGACATCACGTAATATTGTTATGCTTGCCTTAAAATCTCGATATTCGGATAAACAAAAATACCTTTCCCAGGTTAGGAAGCTTCGCGATAAATTAAAAAATTATCTACATCCGAACGATTGGTCTGTATTGAAGACCTCCATAGATTTGCGACGGGAAGCACAAGCCTCAGAAATAAAAAACAGACACGTTAATAAGTTGCAAACATTATCGAATAGTTCAAGACACGTTCATGCGAATTCTAACACATTGTCGCGAGCTTGCGACCAAGTTCACACGAGTTGGGTGACATCCCCCCCACAGACACATAACGCACTACCACAGAATATGTCGGCTAGTTCACGAACACCCCCTCACCCAGTATCCAACGAACCGACATATCAACAGGTTACAAATCTTTCCTCGTGTACACTATCGCAGGACCAGATTTCACTTTTATCCAAAGGATTAAATTATAATTTACCACCTCGAAAGCTGCCAAAAAAACAATGCGTAATTGATTTTGAATTTGGACTTCGTAGTGTTCCACAAAAAGATGTATTTATTCAACAAGTTAACCAAGTAGTGAATAACATAAAAGAAACACGACTTCCTAAATTGAATACACATGACAGTTCAGCTTTACGAGAACTTCGAGAAAATAAGGACATTATTATACAGAGGGCAGATAAAGGAGATACAGTGGTAATACTAGATAAACATGATTATATTAATAAGTTAGATTCAGTTGTATCTGATAGCTCCACTTATGGTGAAGTGGACCCGACACTGTTTACCAATTTGGTAAATCAATACAATAAAACGTTAACCACATATCGTAAAAACGACTACATTACTATGGTTCAGTTGAAGGAATTGAAGTCCAGAACATACAATATTCCTGCACTTTTTGGTCAGGTAAAATTACACAAGCCTGGATTTCCGATTCGACCTATTGTTTCCTACAGGAACTCGGCATTTTCAGCCTTAGCCACACATGTATATAACATTATAAAACCTTTTAGACAGGTTATACAATTTGGGATTAAGAATTACGATACATTATTTAATAATCTTAAAGACTGTAGACTCGGCGACAATGACAATTTATTCTCATTAGATGTTACATCATTATATACGAATGTAAACGTTGAATACACATTAGATATTATTTGGGATATGTTAAATAAACACTCGACACCGATTAATTATACGAAGCTGCCTATAAAGGAGATTTTTCACTTAATTAAACTATTAGTTGAGGCTAACTACATCACCTTTCGAGACAAGGTGTACAAACAAATTTTTGGATTACCAATGGGTTTGAGCCTGAGTGGCTTAATGTCAGAGATCTATCTCTCAACGATTGAGCAGATACATTTGACACCTTTTCGTCCCCGTATCACATACTATGGGAGGTATTTAGACGATGTTCTAGTTATTACCGATAGTAGTACTATCCAAGATATTTTACATTCGTTTAACAATATTCATTCTAGACTCAAATTTACATTGGAAAGGGAAGATACGGATACTAAGTCATTAAACTTTCTAAATTTCACGCTTACCCGGGACTCGAACAAAATACAATTTAGCATCTATCGAAAACCCACAAACACCGGTATGCTTCTACATTATAATAGCTACCACCCGTTCACCTACAAAAGATCGATTATCTTTAATCAATTTCTAAATGCCTATAAATATTCAACGACGGATTCTGCTTTAGACTCAGAAATACAAATATTAACTAGCAGATTCTTGAACAGGGGTTATCCCATTAACACAATAAATCGAATTAGGGTACAAGCTAAGGATAGGATACAAAATACTGCACCAATCAACAATAGTAATATCAAAAAATACTTTATTTCTGTCCCATATGTTGAACAGTGGCACAAACAGCTTAACAGATTCTTTAAAGATACCGAATTTAAAATTATAGCTAGGCCTATACGGAAGTTACACACTATACTGAACAATCGCTCGGTTCTTTCGGCGTTCGCAACACAAATTAATGATCTAGTATACAACATTTCTTGCGGTGATTGCGACTCGTCTTATCAGGGTTCCACGCGGTTTTCTCTTAATATCCGTGTAAATCAACACGAAGCCTCTGTTCGTGCTTCTCGTTCAGCAGCGTCAGAATTAGCCTTTCATGCCATTAACGAAAAACATACTTTTTTATTTAACGAGGCCAAAATACTTAACGTTCAACGTAATTATACGCGACTATTAATTGCAGAAACCGTTGAAATTAAATTACACGAGAATTCTGTTAATGTTCGGCGGCCATATTTGATCTCCGATGAGTGGACCTTTACGCGCATGCGCGAAGACACATAATCAGAAGTGTTCCACGTACTATATTGAGGTAAACTCCTCTTATTAATTTACTAATATTATTATCAACGTAGAACATATTGAGTATTACAGCTCTGATTCATACTATCTAATTGTAGTTGATAGTAACTATGTATATGTTCTGTATTGACCTTCCTACATTAATGCAATATCAATAACTCCCTTAGTTTCAAACTTGATAGAGTTCTAATTAGTAGATAAACTTCTATTTGTAAATTATTTGTATAACTAGGAATCCGATTCATATTGTTTCAAATCCTTATCTGAGGTTTTTATTTATTTTTTTATTTTTCAAAATAGCACAAGAAGATTCCTCATCTTGACCTTGAAATCTAGATGTTACCTCTATTTCACTTAAATCTTCGCTTTGGAAAAAAAAAAAAAAAAAAAATGAGAAAAACAAGAAGCGACTGGGAGGAACCAGCCATCCCCGGGCTAGATGCTTCTTCTCATCTGCAAAAAAAAAAAAAAAAAAAAAAAAAAAACTGAATATTATATTTTTCTTTCTTCTTCCACTCTGGATCCTCTCTCTTCCACTTGAATTTAGACATGCAATGAGAGAGAGAGAGAGAGAGAGAGAGAGAGAGAGAGAGAGAGAGAGAGAACAAAAAGTAACTAGGGAGGTACCTGTGAAGCCCTAGACAAATTGAATCCTACTTTTCATCTGATAATGCATAAAAAAGACATTTTGTGTGAGAAAAATAATAGTATCTGATCAATAATAGTATTTTTTCAATGGTCATATTTAATTCAAAGTTCTGGCACTAATCTCTTTTTTTTTTTTTTTTCTTTTAGATTCTTGAAAATAACTCATGCTTTTGCATGAAATTTATAACTTTATGATAAATTAAATTCTCTTTCCTGTGTTTCTACCTATACCATTTGATAACCTGTGCTCGTTGAGCCATCCAATAACATAATTGCTGAAAAAAACACAATGGCCCAATAAAAAATCTATCCTTTCTTCACCCCGTAAGATCCAGATCTCCATAAGCCTGATCCTGCAATTAATCAGTAACTTATTTTAATGCATCTGTTAGCCTTTCGTCAAAGAAGGAAGAAAGAACCTGTAAACCCTCACCCATCTGATGTACATGGATGACATGAAGCTCTATGCGGCAGCCGAGAAGCAACTGCTCCGGATCACCCAAGAATTCAGCAAAGACATCAGGATGGAATTTGGTCTAGACAAATGCTACCCACACACTGCACTAGGGAAAATTAGTTAGCTGAAACTATCAGCTGCTGACTGGTAAAGTGACCGAAGCTAAGACAGAAGGAGAGACCTTCAAATATCTACGGATGATGCATGCTCAGCAGTTAGAGCAAAAAGAAATCAAGAAGTACCTGACCGAAAAATATCATCAGAGACTCAGAAGCCTGCTGAAAGCAAAATTGAATGGAGGAACACAGATAAAGCCACAAATCTACGCAGCTCCAGTACTAACATAAACCTTTGGGGTCATAGATTGGACTAACACGGACCTAGAAGATATCATGCAAAAGAGAAGGACAATGATGACCAAGAGCGGCCAACACCACCCAAAATCAGCAGTGGAGAGAGACTAACAATAGCTCGGAAAGAGGGAGGAAGAGGCCTGATAGAGCAACAGTAAATAGCGATAATTAACCTGAAGGATTACTTCGAGAACAACACAGCACAACTCCACCAAGCCATAAGGAAGATAGATATGTGGCATACCCCACTCAACCTAACTGAAGAAATCTCCCGCCCAGATGGCACAAGAAATGAAGTTAGAAAGATGGGCAAAGAAGAAGAGGTCATTGCAGTGTTTGCCATCTCCATGGCAAACACTGCAATGACCTCCATCAAGATCACATAGAAAAAATAGCTTCCGATGCATGGCTCAGGAGCGGGACGCTCCCCACCGAGATTGAAGGATTCATGCTGGCCATCCAAGACCAGGTAATGAACACCAGGAACTATAGAAAATACATCGAAAATACGATTCAACACATCACTGCGGGATGCAAGGTAATCACCCAGACTGAGTACACTCATAGACACGACCAGGTAGCCAGGATAATACATCAGAAGCTAGCAAAGAAATACCAGTTGGTCGAAGAAAGTGTACCGTACTACAAGTACGAACCCCAGGCAGTACTAGAGACCCCAATCCACAAGCTCTACTGGGACCGCGCCATAATAACAGATAGGACAATCCCGCACAACACTCGTGGACAATCTAATTGACAAAGCAATACCCAACACTGGCAACCTGCGAAAAACCCATGGGGAAAAAATCAGGATATACACCTACCTAAGGCTGACACAAGTAATTATAGACCTGTGAGTTTAACTTCTGTTCCAGGAAATTAATGGAGGCACTGGTTAAAGAAGCACTTCAGGATCATCTAGACAAGACTTCAGTTATATCTCGGACACAGCATGGTTCTGTTATACTAAATATTAATCATACTGCCTCGAATGTGGCACAGGATAAAGTCACACACGTTCAGGCCTTAGGCAGAGGGGTCGGTTCGAAAAAATCAGAGACGGTCTCCCGAGGAGAACAGTGGAACGAGTGGCGTTGTCCTCCGTATGGCTACCACAAGAGGACAAGACCATCCAGTCCCACCAATTGGAAGGGCTCCTAGTGACCACCCAGGAAAGGAGAAAACGCCAACGCATGAAGTGGAGCATCGAAAAGAATATGTACATCATTCAAGCATACTACGAAATAACGACGCTGGACACCGATATGACGACTTGCTGGGCGAGACTACATACCAAGTGGCTGGAACGATTCCCGGATATTCAGGTCACCGAACAGCGGACCAGAGAAGGATCATCATCACGGACAACCAGATAGCTCCTGCAATCTTGGAAAAAACCCAGCAGGACATGAGCAACCAACTACAAAGAAAAAAGAATATGGAACCAGAGGAGGAAGAACATACCACCACTGAACCAGAGGAGGAAGAGCAAGAGGAAATACAACCCACAGCAGCTGAAGTGGAAACAGACGAGGTCATGATGTCCAGAATAAAGGACGAGTGGAAGAAGGCCCTCACAGAATTCGAAGGAATGGACCCGACAAAGACTCAGTGGTACCGAAGCAGAGGCCGAATAGAACATTCTGGAGAGTGACAGACCACCTGAATCGGCACATAATACCACATTACATCGACAGCAATGGTGCAACACTGGAGGCCATCCACACAGCCGTGTATTCTGCTGCTGTAGCAGCCACAAGGATTAATGGAAGAGAAGCGAGAGACCAGCCGCAAAAGAACCGAAAACAGAAGGAACCACCAGCTTAGAATTAAGAGTCAAGATAGGCCAATTGATCCAGTACCAACGGGACAGTAGGAGAAAGAAATTAATGGGAAAAGTGAAGAGCATCCTCAAGAGAGACAGCGTCCACAGCAAACATGAGGCAAAAAATCAGAAAATAGGAGAGTACTTGGACACATTGAAGCAGAACCTCCTTGCACTCAGCAAGAGACTACGCTGATACAAACAGAGCTCCCAGAGCAAAATAAACAACCGAATCTTCGATGAGGATCAAAGAGGCTTCTACAGGAATCTCGGAGACGACGGGAAAGAAGGGAACGAAACCGCCCCCCCCCCCCCGAGAAGAAGGCGATTGAGGAGTTCTGGCGAAACATAATGAGCAGGGAAGCAAGACATAACTGCCGAGCCATCTGGATAGAACTAGAACGCAAGAAAACCGAGGATCTACAATTAATGAGAGGGTGGGAGATTCGGGAAGAAGAAGTAAAACAGACGATCAAAAACTCTGACAGCTGGGAATTCAAGGAATAGAAAACGTACACAACTACTGGTACAAGAAGCTCACTTGCACACACACAAGCACCTGGCAGAGCAGTTCATCTACAAGGCTCGACAGTAGCAAGTACGGATATAACCTCAAAGAAGGAAGGAAGAACCTGTACACCCTCATCCACCTGATGTACAGGGATGACATCAAGCTCTAAGCGGGAACCGAGAAGTACCTTCAGCAACTACTCCAGATCACCGAAGAATTCAGCAATGATATTAGGATGGAATTTGGTCTAGACAAGTGCAAGACCAGGAGTGCGTCAGGGAAAATTAGACAACCGAAACTACCAGCTGCAGAGTGGTAAAGAGATCGAAGTCATGGCAGAGGGAGAGGCTTACAAATACTTGGGGATGATGCAGGCTTAGCAGTTACAGCACAAGGAAATTAAGGCCTGCCTGATCGAAAAACACCATCAGAGACTCAGAAGTCTGCTGAAAGCAAAGCTGAATGGAGGGAACACAGTTAAAGCCATAAACACCTATGCAGTCCAAATGCTAACATACTTATTCGGTGTCATAGATTGGACTAACACCGAGCTGGAGGATATCATGAGAAAGACAAGGACAATGATGACTATGAGCCGCCAGCACCATCCGAAATCTGCCATGGAGAGGCTGAAAATTGCCCGGGAAGAAGGAGGAAGGGGCCTGATAGACCTCATTCAGTAACAGAAGACAGCGATCGTTAACCTGAAGGATTACTTCCAGAAACACACAACAGCAGCACTCCACCAGGCCATAAGGAAGATAGACTAGTGGTATACCCCACTCAACATAAGCGAGGAGTTCCCCCCAACCAGGAGGCACAAACGAAGGAAGAAATATGGGCAAAAAAGACACTCCATGGTAAACACTAGATTGATCTCCATCAAGATCACTAGATAAATTGCTTCCAATGCATGGCTCATGAGCGGGACGCTCTTCCTCGAGACTGAAGGGTTCATGCTGGTCATCCTAGACCAGGTAATCAACACCAGGAACTAAAGAAAATACATCGCCAAGGAGTCCGCAGTGTTCGGTGACACATATTAACGATGCCACCTGGTCTCAGAAACGATCCAACACTTCACCTCATGATGCAATGTGATCTACCAGACTGAGTACACTCATAGACACAACCAGGTAGCCAGGATAATACAACAGAAGGAAGCAAGGAAATACCAGTTGGTTGAAGAAAGTGTACCGTAATACAAGTACGAAGCCCAGGCAGTACTAGATATCCCAACCCACAAGCTGTATTGGGACCGCACCATAATAACAGATAGGACAATCCCGCACAACAGACTGGACATAAACCCTTGTTTACAAGAAGGAAGAGGCTACCAATCCGATTGACATAGTGGTACCCAACACTATCAAACTGCAAAAAACCCATGGGGAAAAAATCAGGAAGTACACGAACCTTAGACAAGCCAGTTCAATGAGATATGGCATATGCAACAAGTAACGACCATCCCGATCATCGTGTCAACCACAGGTATGGTGCGAAAGAACCTACATAACAGCATATCAGCAACGGGTCTCCCAGCAAACACCTACAAGGAACTCCAGAAAGTCACAATCCTGAACTTTAGGACAATCAGAGAGTTTCTCGACCAACAGTAACACTAGACATAACAACAACCACCCTGTGTACTTGTTAGCAATACCCGTCGTTAGGTGGAACACCCAATCAGGGAGAAGTAATATAAGAACAATAATAATAATAATAACATTTTTAGTTTGAGTTCATGCTTTCGTAAATCTTGAAATCCGTTTTCAAATTCATTGAAAAGATTGGAACACTCTGCAGCATAGTCCAGTATCGATTCTGGTTTCAATTCTTTCAATGTTGGAAAATGTACCATACCGTGGTTTTTTAGTTGAGTTACGAACAAATGCAGCATTGATTCAAAGCCGATATTAACAAGAAAAGAGGTAATAGTAGTAGTAGTAGTAGTAGTGGCATGTGATGCAAGAAAGCAAATGTATGAGCTTATGCAGCATCAGCCAAGAAAAAAAAAAAAAAAAAATCACACCATTCCCTCCAAATGCCTGTCCAGTTCCTCCTTAAATTTATTCAACCTATCAACTTCCACAACGACAGATGGAAGTTTGTTCCAGCAATTAACCACCCGCTGGCTAAAGGCAAATTTCCGCACATCTATTCTACATCTGTCCTTTCGTAATTTGAATTTATGCCCCCTTAGGTTCGTAATCTGAACAAGTGGAAGGATCCCATCAGAATTCAGCGTGCTGAACCCATTCAAGGCCTTATACACCTCAATCAGATTACCGAGCAGGTGCCTAGTCTCCAGCCACTGAAATTTGCAGAACTTAAGCCTCTCTTGATAAGAGGATCCCTTCATTCCCCTCACCAATCTCGTTGCCCTTCTCTGTACACGCTCAAGTAAATCTACATCCTTCCTAAAATGAGGCCTCCAGACCTGTACGCAGTACTCAAGCCGTGGCCTGACCGTTGCCTTATACGGAGGGACAATCACCTCCTTCTCCCTGCTAGCAAAATTCCTATATATCATTGACAAAACCCCATGACCTGCCCTAACAGCCTGTCTGCATTGCTCAGAAAACTTCATATCTGACTGCACAATTACTCCCAGGTCTTTTTCATTTTCTACCACCTTAAGCGTAGTACCACACAGTTGGTACGTTTCTCTGGGGTTACTTCTACGCATATGCAGTACTTTTTGTCAAGGTTAAAACTTCAGTTGCCGGTTCTTAGCCCATCTGCCCAAATTATCTAGATCCTGTTGCAGTGGCACACTGCCATTACTGTCATTAACCACCCTGCCAACCTTTGTATCATCTGCAAACTTCGACATTAAACCTGATATACCTTCATCAATATCATTGATAAATATACAAAACAACAGTGGACCCAACACCGAACCCTGTGGGACTCCACTAATAACATTAGTCCACGAAGAGCAGCACCCATTGATTACCACCCTCTGTCTTCTCCCACTTCACGATCCTTTTATCCATTGTATCAACTTACCCTTAATACCACTCTGCTCCAATTTGTACAATAGTCTTCCATGCGCAACAGTGTCAAAAGCTTTCCTGAAATCCAAATATATGATATCAAAATTATTTTTTGCATCCAGTTCCTTTGTAACCACATCATAATATCCTATCAGATTTGTCAGACAAGACTTTCCCTTAACAAACCCATGCTGTGTCTGAATTATTGCTGCAGTCTTGTCTAGATGATCCTGCAATGCATCTTTAACCAGCGACTCCACTATTTTACCCGGAACAGAAGTTAAACTAACTGGTCTGTAATTACTCGTGTCACCCTTCGATCCCCCTTTGTGAACTGGGGATACATTTGCACATCTCCAGTCCGTGGGAACCTCCCCTGAGTCCAAGGGTGCTCTCATAATTATGGAAGGGTTTGCTTAGTTGCTTTGCCGCCTCCTTTAATATAACTGGATAGATCCCATCCACCCCAAGTGCTTTTCTTACGTTTAACTTCCACAATTTCTCTTCCACTTTGCTCTCAGTTATTACAAAATCATTAAGTACCTTGCTACAATTTGATAACCTTCTGCCATTTTCAAACCTTTATAATTCCTCACGTGTGAATGTAGATGCAAAATACTCATTCAGTTTGTTTGCTATCTGAGCAGGATCATCAACAGTCGAACCATCCATGTCAAGTGGACCAATCAGATTCATCCCCTTCCTTTTAGAATTTATATATGTAAAGAAATCCTTGCTGTTTTTCTTAGCATCTTTTGCCAAGGATTTCTCGTAATCTGCCTTCGCCTGCCTAACCTCCTTTGTGACTTGATTACAGATTAACTTATATCTGCCATAGGCTTCTGATTCGCTTGATAATTTATATGCATCCCACGCATTTTTCTTCTCTGTTACGAGTCTCATTAGTTCATTTGCAACCATATAGGCCTAAACCTTGAACAATATTTCTTAATAGGTATGAAACTTTTAGTAGCTTCCACGATTAATTCCTTGACTGCTTCCCACTTAGAATTTACTGTTGGTAATATAGTCTGTTGATCCCACTGTACAGAATTTAAAAACTGTCGGAGACCACTGTACTCGCCTTTACGGAAGCAGCAAAAACCCTTTCCTTTACCCCTGATGGTAATGAAATCTTTAAGTAAATCCCACGTCAGTACACTGTGATCACTGCCACCTAGTGGTTCCTTTATCTGCCAATTCTTAATACACGAACGATCACTGCTGATAACCAGATCAAAAAAACCCTCTCTGGTTGCCTCTCGAACATGCTGCTGCAGAAAACAATCATCCAATAAATCCACAAAAGTCTCACTAGTGTGTGAGTGACCAACCCACAAGTTCCAGTCAATATCTGGGAAGTTAAAATCCCCCAATATAAGACATTCCGATTTACTAGCCTACTCTATTTCTCTGTACAATTGTTCATTGTACTCATTCGAGTCAATAGGCCTATAACACACTCCTACTCTTATTTTTGCTTTCCCAGTGCTTATGTCACACCAAACTGACTCAACAGTGCACTGTTCATCTATATCAATATGGATGCACTTGTTTTGATTTTATGTTTTTCTTTATTAACAGCATAACACCTTCTCCCTTCCTATCCTGTCTATCCTTTCTGTACACATTGTACTCCCCAAATTCCAGTTCAGCATTCCTTATATCTGTGTGACACCACGTCTCTGATATCCCAACAATATCCGCCTTTGATGTCTTGACCAACACTTCAAATTCATCAAATTTATTAAGCTGATTGCACTTAATTTGCAATGATGCAACCGACAACCAACCAAGACAAAACACTTAAATTAAAGCTGAATATCCATCGCCAATAACAAGCTCTAATAAGACAGAACCAATGGGTGCAAGCATGGTTTTGAGGAATAAACAAATGCTAATTGGCTGTAATAATGGTGCGACATTAATTCATCCGTATTACAACTCATGATTAATGTCACAAAACAAGCATTCAGGCCACAGCTAGCAGAAATTTGTTTATGGAGTGCTTAAAACAACTTATATATTAAATGACTGTGTGTCCTTAAGGCTTATGCCGTTTTTTCATACGAAATTTTAGAGGACTTCGTCAGCGGGCGGTTTCAAATTAGACTAGGGGTAAAATTTCGGAGTACTGTCGAAGTCCCGAGAGGTTCCCTCCTCTGACTTAGATACTCACACCAAAGACATGTCATATCATCTGCCTACACTCCGCAGACTCAGTACAGAATGAAATCCACAATTACCATCCTCTATTGAAACAAATCAAATATTAAATGGTCCAATTACAAGACAGCACACAATGGTATTCTGCTGGAATACTCGAAAATGAAAATACATATCGGGCAGCAAAACTTCCAATAAAAAGGTATGGCTACAATATGACAAAAAGAATCGTATATAATATGAAGATAGCCATTGTTCTGGCTTCCAGCACCAGAAAAATAAGACAAAAAGAGCACACATCGGTACTGATATAACTGGAGCAACTGATAGAACTGATAAGTTGTAATAACATGGGCAACTGATAATCAGTTCTGTCAGTTGCTCATGCGCCCAAAAGACTTCCATATCAATAATGACTTATGAGCTGAGTTCGTATGCACTGGAACTCCCCGACGTAAGTCTGGGAGTTCCTGTACATAATACTGGACTTACGGAAATTCGACTCTACATAAGTTTTTGCCGGTCGGTGCAAACTTAAAAAATATCGTGGCAACGTATTTTGCATCCTATAGGAATAAATGGAGGTATAGTGAAAATATCGTAATTCACATTACGATACCTCCCAATAACACATTTCTTTTTTTTTTTTTTTTTTTTTTTTTGTAATTCGTTCCAAGTCGTTGGAAGTTGAAAATTTCGCTATATTATTAAGCTATTCATCTCTCTAAAAGGTGATATTTATAATGAAAATTGCACTTATCATATGTTCCCGTTATAAGAATCATTTTGAATGCCTTTGTGATATTTTTCTAAGGCACTTTTGTGAAGGTCACGACCAAAAAACAATAAAAACAATTTGCACTTTATGGTTTATTGGGCTTTACTGTTAGTGCATCTAATTATAAACTGGTAATAAACTCGATCTTATTGCATTTACAATAATACCGATAACTGCGATTGTGTGGGTTTTACGCTATTATGGTGACAATGTTCCAGTTCAATCGCTTTCAATCATATAAAAACCAAATTTTCAGAAACTTCTCTTCATTTCTATTTACTTATTACGATGATGCAAGCGACCAACGTAAAATACAAGTGGTGGTAATTGCAAAAATGATTAAGTACGAAGCAGAACAAAGTTTGTTTTCTCGCTGTTTCATCAGTGAATACTATTTTAAAAGTTAACAGAGGGGTGAATGATATACTTGCTTGCTACAAAGAAATCTACGATCAAAAGAAAAAAGCCACCGTCCAGCCATCGATTAATATGTTCTTTCGTAAGGTTGAGCGGCGACCCCTTCTAAATCTCCACAGCCCTCAACCTCTGCAGCGGCATACTTATCAGCTAAAGACGTCGATTCTGGCAACGATTCTTACTTTTTTTTTTTTTTTTGTTTCCTGCTGGCTTCCTGGTATGGGCAACCCGGGGCGCGGGATTGCTGGCACTCACTGGTATTGCACTACCTCCAGTGGGTGCGGAATTTAAAGTGCGAATTGCGCTACAGTAAAATCAGACTCAGGTAATTTAACATACTTTTTCAGGACTGCTTTGTAAAGACTACATATTCCCAAGTGGGGCTCACATCTGGTGAGTATGGGCTTGGCAAACCCAGGGTCCTGAGCTGGATATCATCATTCTCCTCTTTGTTGGTGATTCCTTTCTACTTCTCTTTCTCTCTCTTTCTCTCTCAGGGGGTAACTTGGGAATTTTTTTTTTTCGCTGGTGCAGCATAAGCCTCAGGCTTCCTTGTACCATATGGCTAATAATAATAATAATAATAATAGATTTGGGCTTATGCCTGGGAGCTACCCTGAATAAGAACACACTTGCACACACACACGAGAGTTTAATGTTTGTCAGAGCATATAATTATATGCAAATATATCTTGTATATAAATCATGTATATACTTTTATGTACATAATGTTGAGACTATATTGTGTGTAATTAATAAATGAATGAAAAAATGATGTTATGCCTATCTCTTTTCTTTTCTTTTGAAATTTTATAATTTTGAAAATTTTTTAAATTACACGTTTTTGTAATTTTTGCTGCGCATGAGATAAAAAATTGAATGAATACAATAAATAATTCTATTTACATGTTTGTCCGAACATTTCTTTTTTGATTCAATCAATTCAGCGAGTGCTACACAAGCACGGGGGAAATTCCCCGTATTACATAAAATCCGTTTTACGTATGTGTAGCGTTCCGCGGAACGTAACACATGCGTAAGTCGGGGAGTTCCTGTATATTTATGGGCTTTCAGCATGAAGAGTCCTCGTGGGTAGTAGTACAGTTGGTAGGATCGCTGTTTTCCCCGCACCGAATAGAAAAGATCTGGGTTCGAGTCTTGTCGATAACGGGAGTAATTTTTATGGGAATTTTTCATAACGTGGTTAAGTTATTGGTTTTAGGCGAGGGTTGCATGTCATTTCTCCCGCGAACTTGGGTTTTTCGTCCAGCAAAACAGAAAATCGACCTCAGAATACGCGCAATTAAACGAAAATATACATGGAGTTACAAAACCTTAGTCGCTGATGCTCCTAAAACCCTACTACAATATCAGAATGAAGACCTAACGTGTATCTGTTTCTGTATTTTTGTGTCCTCAAGCACGCATTTAACATTTTAGGCGAGTGAGCGTGTGATGCATGAATGCAATAATAATTAGTTCATATTTGTTGATTTTTCGATAAGTTTAATTACAGTTATTACTCTTTACTCAGAGCGTGTGTTCTTTGTAAGCACTTTCTAATCTTGTAGCTGCCTCGGGAATCGCGTTTTCTGAGGATTTAGCACCGTAGAAGATGTAAATCACACCGAAGTGTCAAGTTTTTATTTTTGCTTAATCATGATTTTATAATAGAAAATTCGCGTTTAAGAATAACTGATATATTTGCAGAAATGCTTTTAAGTTTATTGTCTGTGACGCGTTATTGCCGAAAATTGAGTAAGGGACAAAAACAAAGTATTATGAAGTCAGCTAGTTTATTTTGTAAGTAGAAACTTGCTATTTTATTTTGTTGTAATATTTTTTCATGTTCACAAAATCCCTTATTACAATATATTGTATATTTTACTTCATAATATTCTACAAAGTGAAAAATTTTATTCAAAACTACTACTTTAAGTTAATATTGCAAACTGGAAAGAGCAAGGTGTCATTCTAGTATTTTACGGCCTTTTTCATTGTCCTTCAGGTCTTTCCCACCGCTACTCACAAGAGGCCTTACCATCCTTTTCATTGGAGTCAGGAACATTTGTAGCGCCTGGAGGCTTTTACATGCTACGGGTACGACTGTTTCTCTAGTTCTCACACAGTCAGTCATGTCAGTAAGAAAGACTGATCAAAGTCACCTTTTGTTACTTAAATCCGTTTATTTCAAGCATTTGCCCAGTTATTCCGTATATTCCTTAAATTTCCAAAAAAACTTCCAAAACTTGGTTAGTATTAGCTATATAGTAAAAGGAAGCCACAGGCTTTTACAGCACTAGCAAAAAAAAAATTAAATAAATAAATAATAAAAAATAAATAAAACAAAGTAAATAAATAATAAAAATAAATATAAAAAATAGAAAATAAACCACCCACAGAGCTATAACAAATCTCTTGCTAAAAGAGAACCTTCAATCATCCAGTCTGAACCTCTTTCCCTGTAATTTGAATGTGTGATCCCCCCCCCCCGTAGTTCTGGAAAGATTTATAACAGTGCAAAATTGGTGAAAATTTTGCCTTCATTCATGTTACTATTCCCTCAGATCCTTATAGATGTCAATTAGGTTGCAGCCTAGCATAGTCGTAGTGTTTGAAGTCTTTCCTCATGTGGGTGCCCTCTAGCAGATCTCACCAAGCAGGTTGCTCACTTTTGGACTCTCAAGAAGCTGTATGCAGTACTCAAGGTGTGGCATGACCATTGCCTTATTTTATTATTATTTTATTATAATTAGCTGTATGGTGCAAGGAAGCCTGAGGCTTTTGCTGCACCAGCCAAAAAAAAAAATTCTGAGTTACCCTGTGTGTGTGAGTGTGAGAGAGAGAGAAAGAGAGAGAGAGAGAGAAAACAAGAATTAGAAGTAAAAGGGATTCACCAAGAAAGAGAAGAATGATGATATCCAGCTAAGGACCCTGGTGAGTATGGGCTTGGCACACCCAGGGTCCTTAGCTGGATATCATCATTCTTCTCTTTCTTGATGAATCCCTTTTACTTCTAATTCTTGTTTTTCTCTCTCTCCCTCTCTCTCACACACACACACACACACACACACACACACACACACACACACACACAGGGTAACTCAGAATTTTTTTTTTTTTATGCAAGGGGATAATCGCCTCCTTATCCCTGCTAGCAAAATTCCTATATATCATTGACAAGACTCAATCAGCAACTCTTGCAGCCTGTCTGCACTGCCCAGAAAACTTCATATCTGATTGCTGGAACATTAACCTGGAACAGTATCCTGGAACATTAACCATTCTCCCAGTTTTAACATCATCTGCAAATTTTGACATTAATGCTCTTATCCCATCATCGATGTCATTTATGAAAATCAGAAATGATAGTTCTCAAACTAATCCTTTTTGCCCCACTTCTAACATTAGACCAACCTGAAGAGTAACTGTTAATCACAGTTAATAACATTAAAACTTCAACCCTTCAGCAATCCTGTGATTCATTTTAGAATCTTACCCATGATTCTGATATGTTTCACTTAAGGAGTAACCTCTCATGAGAGACCAAGTCAAATGCTCTGCTAAAATCCGAATAAACGATGTCAAAATTATTTTTTGCATCTAGCTCATGAGTGATTCTTTCAAAATAGCTAGCCAGTCAGGTTATGTGATTTACTCTTCATAAAACTGTGTTGTATAGTCTTCAGAATTCCATTTTTATCAAAATGTTCCTGTATTGCACTCATTATTGCCTCCATGATTTTCCCCATCAGTCTTATTTGCCTTTAGGCTCAGAAGATTTTCTGTTGAACAGTCAGTGGTGATTTCACTATTGCTAATTTTATGCTGTTCGGCCTTGTTGGGCAAAATTTATTGAGATAAATGAATAAGAACAAAAAGTGGTTTAAAAAGTGAAGAATAAATTATTTGCTCATTTGTTATTCATGACTATTTAGTTATGAATAAATATATTATTCATAACTAATGAATATATTTGCAGTGGTACTCGTAATAATTGTTTTTCGAGCATGACAGTTGTGAATTAAAAGTAAAAAATATTTGACAATTGCAAATTTTTTTTTTTTTTTTTTTTGTATTTGCTGTAAACTCCAGCCATTCATTTATAGTTTTGAAAGCCAGCTTCCTTGATTGATGCCATCCTTATTTTTTTAGTACATATATTAATAACGAGTACATCGTTTCTAGTCCAGACTCTAAATTCTTCTTCAGCACAATTCTTTTCCCAAAAATTTTATCAGTTTATATGATTTAGGCAGATTGGTCATGGTAGCAAAGAAGAAAAGTCTTTCATTGACAGCATAATATGGTAATGGCATATTGTACTTAATAAAACATTTTTTTTATTTGCAGAAAATTTTCAAGATTAGCTAATTCCTGACCTTTGTTATTAGCAAAGTTGTCAATGAAGAAGGTAAAACATATTCTGCAGTCTGTAATACGAAAATAAACAGTTAAAATAGCTAGTTAACTTCAGTTAACTAGCTGTTTTGAGAGAATCACTCATGAGCTAGATGCAAAAAAGTATAATACATGCTATGTATTATGTGGTATTTGGGTAGTAGGCTATAAGGAATGTGTAATAATTATTCGAAATTTTAACAGTTAACTTGAATACTGAATGAATGAATAACTAAATAAGAAATAATTTTTTAAAAATTTATAATCGAATAATTAATTTTATAAGTATGATATGAATATTATGCAATATTAGCATTAGTAGAAGTCTGATGCAAGAAAGCAAGCTTATACAGCATCAGCCAAAAAAAACCAAAAAAAAAACCACTATTTTCACTCACCCTTTCATTTCCAAAGTTCTGCCTTGAATTTATTTAGGCTGTCAACTTCTATACACATGGAAGCTTGTTCCAGCAATAAACCACCTGTTGGCTAAAGGCAAATTTCCATACATCTATAACTGCCTTTCCTCAGTTTCAATTTCTGCCTCCTCAGGTAAGTAATTTGAGCAAGAGGAAGAATCCCATCAGCATTGAGCTTGCTCAAACCATTCAAGACCTTATACATCTCAATCAGATCACCTCGCAGGGGCCTAGTCTACAGACACTGCAATTTTCCGAACTTAAGCTTTTCTTGGTAAGGAAATCCTTTGTTCTACTCACCAATCTTGTTGCCTTCTCTGTACTCGTAAAATGAGGCCTAATATGGCATACAGGTCTGGAGGCCTGACCTAAAATGAGGCCTCCAGATCTGTATACAGTACTCAAGGTGTGGCCATTGCCTTATACAAGGGAATAATCACCTCCTTATCCCTGCTAGCAAAATTCCTGTATATATCATTGACAAGACCCCATGAACTACTCTTGAAGCCTGTCTGCATTTCTCAGAAAACTTCATATCTGACTGCACAATTATCCCCAGGTCTTATTCATTCTCTGCTACCCTGAGTGTAGTACCTCACATTTGGTACATTATTCTGGGGCATATTGCTACCCATATGCAGTACATTTGTCAATATTCAACTTCAGTTGCTACCTCTCAGCCCATCTTCCTAAATTTTCTAGATCCTGTTGCAGTAGCATACTGTCATTAACATTTCTGGCAACCTTCGTATCATTTGAAAACTTGGACATTAAGCTATATATACCTTCATCAATATCATTGATAAATTCAGAAAGAAAATTGGGCCCAACACTGAACTCTGGGGGACTCCACTAATAATGTTAGTCCACAAAGAGCAGTGTCCATTGATTGCCCTTAATGCCATACTGCTCCAATTTGTACAGTAATCTTCCATGTAAAATCCAAGTACAGTAAACCCTTGCTAATCTGAATTAATTAGGGGAGAGGTCATCCGGATTAAGCGATAATCTGGATTTGTGAAGCAAAAGATAGTATTAAAAGACAAAAAAAACTTAGAACACAAATAAATAGGAAGTTTAGTGATATAGGTAGTGCTGATGAAAATAAATAAAAAAATATCAGTCTAGAATTTTTATTTAAAAACTATAAAAAGGCAATACATTTATCCATTGATAGATGGATAAATTATATTGTCTTTTTATACATTTATCAGGTGGCATTTGTGTCGCATGGCAGCACCACTTTATCGTTGCTGTGAATATGACTTTAATACAGTTTATTCCAGCAACACTTCTTTTGGCTTTTGTAATGTCTGCCTATTTGATACCCTGCTTTTATTGCTCCTCCTATAGAATTTTATAGCATTTTAAAGCCTTTAAAACATTATAGAATTTTAAAGCCTTTATAGATTATTTTTGATTTTTAATATATGACACAATCTGTTGCCCAATACCAAATTCTTCAGCAATTTTTTTCCACCATTTTCAAGTTGTTCCTGTCACTTTGAGCTTGTTAATGATAGTTAAAGTAATGTTTTCTTTTTATTACACTCTTCGAGTCTTTAGAACCTGTAATTATATAAAATATGTTAACTTATGTACATATATAAGTATAAAGAAGTACTCAAATGAAGTGATAAAAGCAATAACTTCCGTACGGCTCAGAGTCAACAACAGTGCTGAACAACACACAAGACAATGTAATGTGTGTTCCATCTCACTCTGTGGAGTCAATAGGGTTGCAGACATACCCAATTTCGGGGTATGATACCCCTTTTTTAAAATTTGAAATGGGGTATTTGAAAAAAGCAGAAATCATAAAACACTCAGTTTAGGTGATTATTTAGGAAGAAAGAATTAACTGACGGTAAAGTTGTTGTTGAAATGCGTTCTTAAAGACTCAAAAAATGACATTCTATTGTATTTACGAAGAAGGGTTATAGAATATTTATATTATGCTTACTTTTTAACATTTACATTCTACTTGACTTCGTTTTTATTTCATTGTAAAAAGAGACATTCAGTAAAAAAAAGCTATATAATATTTATAAAATTTTTTTATATTGTTAATAACCAGAAGAACAGTATTAATTAAATTCGTACAACAACAATTAATTTTAAACTTTACATGTATTGAAATAATCATAATGAAATCTCCAATTATATAAACCCATCTTTCCCAACGCACATGCAAGAGAGAGGAAATGAAAAACTGTTAAAGAAAATTCGCTCAAATGAAAAGTATTGCTAGATATATTTTTTGATAAAATAAATTAGGTTTATTGAATATGTATTGTAAACAGTTATGTAAAACATTTAATGTTAATATTTATAAAAGTATCCTTTAGTGTTTATAACTCTTGCAACAAAATTTTCCGAATTAAACGAATTAAAGCACAGGCTATAATTTGGTTAATTTTATTAAAATTTGGCTAATTTTGCATTCCATGAATTTGGAAAAATCAATGAATTATAGAAATAAAATATTTGTTATTAAAATTGTTCGTTTTTTTTTTTTAAGATATAATGCGAGTACCCCAAACCGAGGAATGAATACTCCAAATATAAGTATGAGTATCCCGAGATCAAATTTTTAATCTGGTCACCCTAGCAGTCAGTCAGTGTGCAATTTGAATTACTCATCTGCCTTCCTAAATGTGTCTTTCTAAGTACTCAACTGTGAACAGAATTTTTCATATTTTGATCCGCATTAACAATAACCGGATTAGTGAGGGTTTACTGTATATCAGAAGTGGCCAACAAGTCGATCGCCGCTTTAATTTCGGTCGATCATGACGAATTTTAAATATATATAAAAAAATAGAGTAGTTAAAATCAAAATGTTGGTATTATTATGCTCGTCACTGCATATGCTTATTACAAATCCATTGAACCACGTGACTACTCTTGTTGCCGCTCATCCGCTAGGCTTGGCTAGTGAAAATTCATGCAGTTATGTTGTGGAGAGCATAGTATGTGTCGAAATCTTATTTAGCTTACTTAATATTAATAACTGGACAGTATACGTTGCTTATACGTTAATTTAATTCCCTTTGATTTAATTAATCAAAAAAGAGTAAAACGTATTATTTTCATCAAGAATGGGTACTAGATTACTTTTTTGTAATGATAAAAGAAAAATGTTCTTTGATTTGCAATGCTTCCGTGGCTATACCCAAAAAAGGAAATTTAGAAAGGCACTTCAACGCACTCCTTGGTAAATACCAATCGGATTTCTGCCTAATAGTGACCTTAGAAAAAACTAAATTAAAAGAACTTAAATCCAGATTATTCGAACAACAAAATTTCATCATGACGCCTAATTTACAATCTAAAGCAGTAACTGTAGCATCATTTAATCTTGCAAAAAAATGCAAACCATTTTCTGATGGTCAATTCATCAAAGATGCATTTTTAGAAATAACAGATTCTCTTTTTGAAAATTAAGAACAAAAATGAAATAAAAGTGCCCTTCAAGATCTGCAATTATCTTGAAATACTGTGATGCGACGCATCGAAAAAATGAGTAAAATGTGAGCGAAGAATTGCGTGCTCATATTGCTAATTGTGTGCCCTTTTCTTTACAACTGGATTAATCTACAGACGACAGTGATAGAGCTCAATTGCTTGTTTTTATTCGTATGGTTTTCGATGATTCTGCCACCAGAGAACTGCTGGGGATGGTTTTGTTAAAAGAAAGAACTAGAGGTCTTGATACATTTAACACATTCAAAAATTTTATTAAAAAATTTAAATTACCACTATTTAAGCTCGTATGAATAATAACAGATGGAGCTAAAGCAATGATGGGCCATCTTAACAGATTCATCACATTGTGCTAAAAGGATGATGAATTCCCAGATTTTTTGAGTTACCACTGTATCATCCACCAACAAGTATTAGTCAGGAAAACATTAAATACTAAAAGTGTTGTGGACATAGCTTTCAAATTCATGAATTCCATCAGAGGACAATCTGTAAGGAAATCAGGCGACAACTCAGCGTTGGTATGGGCCTATATGAGAGCTTGAAGGACAGGGTGGATACCCTCGAAGGATCTAAATTGAGGGGCCCATCATGCTCTCAGCTGCCCACATCAACGCCAGAGCTCGCACTTGGTAGAATCTGCAAATGCAGATTCTACATTTGCAGAACTTAAGCCTCTCATGGTAAGAGGATCCCTTCATTCCCTTCACCAATCTTGTTGCCCTTCTCTGTACACGCTCAAGCAACTCTACATCCTTCCTAAAATGAGGCCTCCGCCTGTACGCAGTACTCAAGGCGTGGCCTGACCATTGCCTTATACAGAGGGACAATCACCTCCTTTTCCCTGCTAGCAAATTCCTATATATCATTGACAAAACCCCATGACCTGCCCTAGCAGCCTGTCTGCATTGCTCAGAAAACTTCATATCTGACTGCACAATTACTCCCAGGTCTTTTTCATTTTCTACCACCTTAGTGTAGTACCACACAGTTGGTACGTTTCTCTGGGGTTACTTCTACCCATATGCAGTACTTTGCATTTGTCAACTTTGCATTTGTCAAGGTTAAACTTCAGTTGCCACTTCATAGCTCATCTGCCGAAATTATCTAGTTCCTGTTGCAGTACCACACTGCCATTACTGTCGTTAACAACCCTGCCAACCTTTGTATCATCTGCAAACTTCGACATTAAGCCTGATATACCTTCATCAATATCATTGATAAATATAAAAAAAAAAAAAAAGTGGACCCAACGTCGAACCCTGTGGGACTCCACTAATAACATTAGTCCACGAAGAGCAGCACCCATTGATTACCACCCTCTGTCTTTTCCCACTAGCACGCCTCCGTAGCCAGGTGGGAAGGAGCAGCAGTGAGTAGCACACGCTTCTTGATTAGACCGGGGTTCGAGCCCGTCACCACCAAATACGGAGGATGCGGAAAGGTCAGGAATGACCACCGCATGTTCACGGAGCAATATGGCCTTAGTTGCTAATGCTCCTAAAAACCAAATAACAACAACAACTTTTCCCACTCAACCATCCTTTTATCCATTGTAGCAACTTACCCTTAATACCATTCTGCTCAAATTTGTACAATAGTTTTCCATGCGCAACAGTGTCAGAAGCTTTCCTGAAATCCAAATATATGATATCAAAATAATTTTTTGCATCCAGTTCCTTTGTAACCACATCATAATATCCTATCAAATTTGTCAGACAAGACTTTCCCTTAACAAACCCATGCTGTGTCTGAATTATTGCTGCAGTCTTGTCTAGATGATTCAACCTGCAATGCATCTTTAACCAGTGACTCCATTATTTTACCCAGAACAGAAGTTAAACTAACTGGTGTGTAATTACTAGTGTCACCCTTCGATCCCCCTTTGTGAATTGGGGATACATTTGGACATCTCCAGTCCGTGAGGACCTTCCCCGAGTCCAAGGATGCTCTCATAATTATGGCTAAGGGTTTGCTTAGTTGCTTTGCCACCTCCTTTAATATAATTAGATAGATCCATCCACCTCAGGTGCCTTTCTTATGTTTAACTTCAACAATTTCTCCTTCACTTTGCTCTCAGTTATTACAAAATCATTAAGCACCCTGCTACAATTTATTATTATTATTATTAATATCCATATGATGCAAGGAAGCCTGAGGCTTATGCTGCACCAGGAAAAAAAAAAAAAAAAAGTTCCCGAGTAACCCTGAGAGAGAGAGAGAGAGAGAGAGAGAGAGAGAGAGAGAGAGAGAGAGAGAGAGAGAGAGAGGAGAGAGAGAGAGAGAGAGAGAGAGAGAGAGAGAGAGAGAGAGAGAGAGAGAGAGAGAGAGAGAGAGTGTGTGTGTGTGTCAGTCAGTCAGTCAGTCAGTCAGTCAAAAGTAGAAGGGAATCACCAGGAAAGAGAAGAATGATGATATCCAGCTCAGGACCCTGGGTGTGCCAAGCCCATACTTACCAGGTGTGAGCCCTCGGGGTTAATAACTACTAATACATCTACTGTATAGGTAGATTTCATAGTATAGCATTAGCTGTATGGTTGAAAATATAGTTTCAGCAGTGTGTGGCTGTGTTTTTATTGGTTTTGGCGTGATTACATACTGATAATAATCGTTAGTAATTTAGAAGTTGTATTTTTTTAAGAATATAAATTTAATCCTAATATTTTTAGATGAATGGATAAATTTGACTGATTACGAGAGAAAATCCACTAATAATGAAGATATTGATGCCGATACAAGTAAATGTAGTGGGAATACAAGCAGGGGGGAACAAGGAGGTAGAACTCCCAAGACAAGAAAATACGTTTCATCCTATTTATCATTAGGATTCGCAAGTGTTATTATAGATGGCTTGGAAAAACCAATGCGTTTGTTTTGTACGAAAGGTTTGGCTGCAGATAGTATGATACCGGGCAAATTAAAACGGCACCTTAAAACTATGCATTCTGAATATGTTGGCAAGCCTGTAGAATTTTTTTTCAAAGAAAATTAGATGAGTTTAATAAACAAAAGCAAACGTTCAAAAAAATAGTTTCTGTTCCATCAAATGCAATGCTATTGTCGTACCAAGTTTCTTACAGAATTGCAAAATGTAAAAAACCACGTGCATTAGGAGAAACTCTAGTTTTGCCAGCAGCTATTGATACGGTTAACATAATTTTATGTTAACCGTATCAACATATCGTTAACCGTATGTTAACCGGCGAATCATATACGAAACAGTTGCGACAAATATCGCTTGCCGATAATACAGTTGGCAGAAGAATCGAAGATATATCTGAAGATCTTTGCGATCAGTTAGTTTCTCGACTGCGTAGTTCGAAATTCGCCATACAAGTAGACGAGGCAACTGATGTAGCTAAAGATGCTCATTTAATTGCGTATGTTCGATACGTTGTGGAAACTAATATAATGGAAGATATATTATTTTGCAACCCCATTCCTGGAAATGCCACATCCAATGAAATTTTTAATATAATTGACACTTTTTTTTGATGAGAACGACAAAGTGGAATAACTGCTTTGGACTCTGTACTGGCAGAGCGCAGTCAATGTCAGGACACAAGGCAGGTCTTTGAGCATTAGTTAAAAAGAAAGCACCCGAAGTTATCTGGATACACTGCACGCTTGACAGAGCAGCTGTTGTGTCAAAAAATATGAGCGAGGAACTTAACAACATTTTTACAAAAGTTACGTAAGTTATAAACTACATAAAAAAAAACAGTCCTTTAAAAGTTAGGTTGTTTGCAAAGCTGTGTGAAGATATGGAAGCTAATTATACCTCGCTTCTATACTATTGCAAAGTGTGCCGGCTATCTCGTGCAAAAGTGATTCAAAGGGTGTTTGAACTCAAAGAAGAGATTGCAATTTTTCTTGATGAAAATCATAATGAAGAGGCAAATTTATTTAGGAATGATAACTTTATCGTTAAACTTGCCTATTTGGTTGAAATTTTTGGAAATTTTTGGAAAATAAATCAATGCAAGGATGACAAATGCATCCACTGATTCAAAAAGACAAAGTGAAAGCATTCATAAAAAAATTGGAGCTATGGAAATCAAATTTACAAAAAAATAAGTTCGACATGTTTCCACTTTTAAATGATTTCTGCAGCAGAGTTAATATTGAAGCGAACAAAAATCTGTTTACTGAACACTCGGATGGTTTGCTAATGCGCTTTTCACATTATTTCGAAGATCTTGATTTTACAAAGTTCGCGTGGATACAGAATCCATTTGTCGATGAACAAGATGATGAATTTGGATTCACAACTATTGAAAATGAAAAATTGATTGAATTATCACGCGATACTTCATTGAAACAAAAATTTCAAAGGTTCAATTTTGGTTGAATCGAAGTGAAGATTATAATACTTTGTCAAGCAAAGCAATGCAAGTACTGCTGCCATTGGTAACATCATATTTATGCGAAACGAGATTTTCTGCATTAGCTGCGATGAAATCCAAATATCGAGCCTGTTTAGTAGTAGAAAAAGAGCTACAAGTAACACTCTCCTCAATGACACCTAGATTTGATAAACATTGTGCTAATAAACAAGCACATCCATCGCATTAAAAACAGATTAATTTAAAAATGAATATATATAGTAAAACCTTGTTATTATTCTGTCAATTACGTTTTTTTCATTTTTTTGTATTAATACATTTTTTACCATTTAAAAATGTGTCTGTATTATTTTATGAAATAAAGGGGGGGGAGCATCATGATTAAATTTTTTTTTAAAAGGGGGCGTAGTAACATAGTTTGGAAACCACTGCATCACACTAAGAAATAATTAACAATAATTAAAAATCAAATGAACACAATTAAAAATCAATTTAACGCAATTAAAAATTAAGTAAAAAATTAAGTTAACGAAAAAAATTAAAAATCAAATAAAAGGAAAATTGTTTTAATTTTTTTGTTAAATTAATTTTTTACTTAATTTTAAATTGTGTTATTGATTTTTAAATGTGTTCATTTAATTTTTAATTATTATTAATTTCTTAGTGTAATGTAAGATTTTAGATTTTTTAATTGTTTTCGTTTTAATTTCTGGAGAGTATCATACGGAAGTGTTCTATGTATCGTATTGAGGTAAACTTCTCTTATTCTTTTACAAATAAAGGTATATGGAAATTTCCTGTTACAAATCAGGCTAATCAGATCAATCGTGTACTGGTCTCTAAGAGGTGGGCGACTACAATTGAAAATGTCTGTTTTTTTCAGTGTCCCAACTCTGATTCTGATCATTTTCTAGTGGGAGCCAGGCTGAAGTACAAAATAGCCCTAGTAGCAAGAGGAAAGGCTGAGAAAACTAAGCAGTGGATTATAGAGAAATTGAAAGACAGACTTGTTGAAACAAAGTACCAGGCAGAGTTGGCCCGAAGGTTGCAGGAATAGGAAAACAGTGGCAAGATTGAAAATGAATGGACTTACATAAAGGAAGCAATTCTGGGTGCGACATGCGTAACCTTGGGCGAGACCTTAAGACTGAGGAATGGTATGATGATGAGTGCTGAGTAGCAGTAGAATTGAAGAGACAAGCCAGGGTGAAATGTGTGCAGTGGAATAGCAGGGCGAATAGTGAACACTAAAAAGGAAAAATGGATCGCCACATCTAGGATATGTAAAAAGAAAAAGAGAGAAGCTTTGAGAAGAAAGGTTGACGAAATGATGGAACATTATAACAAGAAGGAAAGAAGATAGTTTCATAAGATGATTAAAGAAAGTACACAGGAATTCCGATCAAAATTTACTGCATGTAGAGATAAGTCCATTTATTTTCAATCTTGCTATTGTTTTCCTATTCCTTCAACCTTCGGGCCAACTCTTCCTGGTACTTCATTTCAACAAGTCTCTTTTTATTTCTCTACAATCCACTGCTTAGTTTTCTCAGCCAATCTCTTCAGCCCTGGAGAGATTGTGCAAGGCTCAAGGGGTAGAATTTTTTCCAGCCTGGTCTGTGCTTGTTGACAGGAGAGACTGCTTCTACAGGGATGGGGGGTACACTTAAACAACATGTCAACAACATGCTGGTTGGATGCTCGACTGGAAACGAGTGTGTTAGTTGGATGAGGCCAAATATCCGGTGCAAAATGCTGATGGACACCTTTGTGCATGGTAAAAGCAACATGAGTCCATGGACCCATTGTGCATAGTGCTCACTATCCAGGCAGGTGGCAGTGGTTGTTTAATATGGGACATATTTTGCTGGCACAAGCTATGGACCACCATTTCAATAGTGAGGTCTACCAACAGCTCTTAGGAGACCACATGCACCCTGCCACGTTGCATTTTTTCCCCGGACAGAAATGAGATCTTTCAAGACAATAATGCGTTGTGTCATGGGCCTGCACTGTTCACGAGTGGTTCGAGGAGCACACTGAAGATATTACGCACCTTGATTAGTCTCCAAATTCACCTGACCTCAATGCAACTGGACACCTGTGGGATGTTCTGGAATGGGAAGTTAGGTGTATGGACATGCAGCTGCCATCTATTCCGATGCTGTGGAAAGTCTTGCAGGCAGCATGGCCATAGATCCTTATGGACATTTTCCGATTTCTAGTGGAGTCAATGCCTAGGTGAATAGTGGTGGTTATCGGTGCAAACAGTAGCCCAACACGATATTAGGTAGATGGTCGTAATTTGTTGATCACTGTGAATGCATAAATGTGCAGTATGTGGAAAGGGACATTTTTTCTGATGCTTTGTAGAAATTACGTTGATTATCCAAAATAAATGTTTTAGTACTAGTAGCAGCAAATGATGCAAAAAATTAAACTGATACAGTAACAGCCAAAAAAAAAAAAAAGAAAAACAAAAAAAAAAAAAACACACTTCCCATATCATATTACCTGTCAATCCCTTCTAGTTCTTCCTTGAATTTATTCAAACTAGCTACTTCCACAACACCAGATGGTTTGTTCCAACAATCAACAACCCACTGTCTGAAGGAAATTTTTGTAACTGTTCTTCCTCAGTTTGAATTTGTCCCACCCTCTTGTTCAGTCTGAACAAGTGAGCTAGCTTGATCCATTTAAACCCTTAAACACCCCATTCAGATCACCCTTGCAAGTACCAGTTTCCAGATGCTGCGGTTTGCAGAACTGAAGCATTTCCTGGTAAGCACACTCTTTTGTTACTAGTTTCTTCTCTAATCTTTCTTTTCTCTGCACTTTTTTCAACAGATCCACATATTTCCTAAAATGAGGCTTTCAGACCTGTATGCAGTACTCAAGGTGTGCCTTATACAATGGGATAATCACCTCCTTATACCTGCTGGAAAAAATCTTGTATACCATTGACAAAACCCTATGCCTTTGCAGCCTGTCTGCACTGCTCAGAGAACTACATATCTGAGTGTGCAGTGATCCCAAGTCTTATTTCATTCTCCACTACTTTGAGTTTGGTACCACACATCTGGTACATTAATCTAGAATTATTGCTATCCATATGAAGTACCTTGCATTTGTCAATATTAAACTTCAATTGTCACTTGTTGGCCCATCTGCTTAAGCTGTCTAAATAAGAAGGGGTCATTATGATGCAAGAAAGGTATTTTGTATCATCTGTTAACTTAGACTTTAAGCCTGATATGTTTTCATTAATAAATATAAAAATAATGATGGCCCAGCACTAACCCATGGAGTTCTTCACTAATAACATTAGTGCAAGGAGATCAGTGTCCATTGATAGGACAGGAACTGAAAAGAGCTCTTATTCTTTCCAAAGCAAGTGCTGATGGACCAGATGGCATCCATTATGAAATGATTAAGCATCTTTCACAAAAATCTATGGATTATCTGCTCATTCTGTATAACAGAATCTTTATTGAAGGGCAGTTTCCGGATTCCTGGCGCAAGGCAATCGTTCTTGCCTTTGCTAAGCCAGGAAAGGATCCAAAAATCACTACTAATTATTGTCCTATTGCTCTGACTAGCTGTCTGTGCAAAATCCTGGAGAGAATGGTTAATTTTTGTTTAATCTGGTATTTTGAATCAAATGACCTTCTCTCCAACATCCAGTGTGGCTTCCGAAGGAACCGGTCCACTTTGGACCATCTTATTAGACTGGAAACATCCATCCGGGATGCTTTCCTAAAACGCAAACACTTGGTGTCAGTGTTCTTTGACATGGAGAAAGCGTATGACACAACTTGGAGATTTGGCATCTTAAAAGATCTGCATAGCCTTGGTCTTAGAGGGCAATTCCCCATTTTTACTAAAAACTTTCTAGCCAATCGATCTTTCCAAGTTCGTGTGGGATCCTTACTCTCTCGTTCCTTTAGCCAAGAGGAGGGAGTACCACAAGGATCAGTTTTAAGTGTCACGCTTTTCGCCATCAAAGTAAATTTCATCACAGAACAACTTCCCTCAACCGTAAACAGTGCCCTCTATGTTGATAACTTTAGCATATTTTGTCAGTCATGTAACATGAGGGTTATTGAAAGACAACTGCAAAAATCCATTGATCGCCTTAATTCCTGGGCACTTGCTAACAGCTTCAGGTTCTCACCGGAGAAGACCGTTTGCGTACATTTTTGTCGTAAGCGTAATCTTCATCCTGAACCTGAATTAAGGCTCGGACAAAATGCTATTCCAGTAGCGGCGGACACAAAATTCTTGGGACTTGTATTTGATAAAAAGCTGACCTTTCTGGATCACATCCGTCAACTCCGCACAAAGTGCACAAGAGGCTTGAATATTCTGCTCTCTCTTTCCTCTACATCTTGGGGTGCGGATTGATGCACCCTACTACGCATCTACCGTGCACTTGTACGATCCAGACTAGATTACGGGTCCCTGGTATACAATTCGGCCAGAGACAGTGTACTTCGTTGGCTGGATCCTGTCCATCATCTGGCTCTCCGTACCGCTATTGGAGCATATCGAACATCTCCTGTCCAGAGCTTATACGTCGAAGCAAACGAACCGCCGTTATCTCTTTGACATAAGCAGTTGTCTCTAAAGTATGTTTTAAAACTGAAATCCCTGCCAGACCATCCTACGTGGCCATTCGTTTTTGAGCCACGATGGGAAAATTTGTACAACACCTGTAATAAGCCTGCCAATCGTCCTTTTGGTATTCGTCTCCAAGAGCTACTCAAAGAACTTAATATCAAGGTAGACAAGGTTGTCCAAACACCAAAGCAACCCCTTCCACCCTGGCATGCTCATGTTCCAACATGTGACTTCCGTCCCTTAGAAATTGGGGAAAGTCAGACACTCCATCATCTGTCTACCTGCAGCTTCATTCAGCACATAGAGCTGAACATTGACTTCGCGCCAGTTTACACAGATGGTTCGAAGTCGGAATCATATGTGGGATCTGCTGCTGTCTTTACAGACAGCACTACATTGGAGCAGATTTCCTCTGAATGCAGCATATTTACTGCAGAGCTGCACGCCATAGAGTTAGCCTTGGATCACATTAGTAAATGCCTATACCAACGGTTCATTTTATATTCCGATTCTCTCAGCATGTTACAGGCTTTAATAACTGTGAGATATAATTCTCATCCAGTTCTGTCTAGCATTCATCAGAAGATTCGCTTCCTCCGTGAACATGAATATGATATCCGCTTCTGCTGGATTCCTAGCCACGTTGGGATTAGGGGAAATGCTGATTTGGCTGACACCGCAGACAAATCAGCAATTCCCATTAATAACCGCTGCCTGTCAGTCCCCTATACAGACTACAGGCAAATAATACACGAGAAGATACACTCCCGATGGCAAGATTCGTGGAATAGACAGACTACGAATAAATTTTATCGTATAAAGCCTGTAATTGAACCGTGGCAGTCTAATGTGCACAGGAATCGTAAGGAGGAAGTTGTTCTTGCCCGGACCCGCATAGGACATAGTCATTTGACTCATTCGTTTTTGCTGAGGGCTGATGACCCTCTTATGTGTGAGTCCTGTGGCACAATTTTATCAATTAGACACATTTTAGTTGACTGTCCAGATTTTAGCAATATCCGTTTTACTGCTTTTAACCATCTGACTGAGCCGTATACACTCAGTCAGATTTTATCCGACAATGACTATGTGTCTGCTATTTTTAGCATTTTGAAATCAGTAAACTTTTTTACTCACATTTAAAAAATCTACCTTATTATAGTTACTTGTTTACTGATATTTGTCTTTTAGTTTATACTTGTTTTTATACCTTGACTTATACCGTGACCTAAATCATTAGGCCACTGAAAATTTTACTTTTTATGACCAGGTTTTAGCGCATTATAGCCTCAGTCGCTAATGCGCCAATAAAACCCAAGCAACAACAACAACCATTGATAGGAGGAATATCTTTAATATCATTAATAAAGACAGAAAACAATAATGGGTTCAGCACTGATCCCTGGGGTCTCTACTTGTAACATTAGTGCAAGAAGTGGTCCCTTAATAGAAGCAACCAGTGACAAACATGCATAATTTAGTTTATCAATGAACCATCCAGTAGTATTTTAGTATAAATTTAAGTGAAACTGGTGGAAGATGCAGTTTTGGGAAGAAATCTCGGACTGATAAGTTACATATGACATATTTTTTTTTTTTTTATGGAAAACACTAGATTTATTTAGAGGTATATTATATTGTGCAAACGGCCTCCGTAGCCGAGTGGGCAGGAGCGGGAGTGCAGTAGCACACGCTCTTTGAGTAGACCGGGGTTCAAGCCCCTGCCTGCTGAATACGGTCGATCTGCCAACCCGCACTGGACCAGCGTGGCAGATTATGGTCCACTTCCCTCAGCATGAATTGTTGAGGAGGCTTCCACCCTGCAGTGGGTTGATAATGGCTGCACTTTACTTTTACTTTTTATATTGTGCACAGTATATTATACGCTGCATATTATTTGTCAACTATCTACATTAACTGATAATCGATCATACCAGTGATTTTTGTATTCTTCATGTGCACTCACTATTTAGGGTAAAAAGTTGTAATGAACATTAAAAATTGCCAAGAATACTTCAGACTTGTTCACCTTTTTTCATCTTTATTTTAAATCTTTTATGAATACAACTGTGAAAAATATTTTTGTATATTAAAAACATATTTTGAATTTTTTAATTTTGAAAATAAAACACATGTGCAGTTCTGACTTGTTTGTTAACTTCTTTTATTTGAATATTATCTTGTTTATTATCTTTTTCATTAATAAATATAGAAAATAATAATGGACCACCTTGGAGCACTCCATTAATTTTTTTTTTTGTGAAATTTTGAAGTTTTGTACAAATGGACACTTTCTACATAAATAGTTTTTTTTTCTAATTTGTTCCTCTGTTAATTTGCTATAATTTTGTAAACTCAAATTATAATTGAAAAAGACAAAAATTGTGAAGTGTCTTGACTTGACTGCCCATTGTTAGAGTAAAATAATTTTGTAAAATCATAATTGGTAAATAAAAAAAGACAAAAATCATGAAAAGATACAAAAAAACAAAAAAAAAAAAAAAAAAACCTGTCAGCTTCACTACCTGAAAGGGCAACCTGTTCCAACTATCAACGACTTGCTGGCTTAAAGAAAACTTCCTACAATCTAATCTAAATCTCAAGCCCTGTAATTTGAATTTATGACTCCCGAGTTCTGGAATTCTTTAGAACAGTGAGAATGCCATCTTCATTCATTTTATTAATCCTTCTCAGAGCTTTATAAACCTCAATCAGGTCAACTCTTATGTGCCTGGTTGACAAGCTCTGTAGCCCACATAATTGGAGTCTTTCCAATAGCAGGAAGGGATTGTATCATAATACAGGAAAGGATACAAAAAATATATCCATATGAATGATGGATACGTTTTTTGTTTATGTCCTTTATTTATTCAATTTTATCCTGTTCATTCAATTTTGACTTTTATATTTGGGAAAACTGAACTTAACAAGTGCAAGCTTTTCCCATTTTCTAAGCTATTTTCCAAGTGCCATCTTTTTTAAACTGTGCTTACTATTGGAAATAGAATCTTGAGATATGGTAGCATTTACCTTAATATTTATAGACTATTCATAAAATGTATGCATAAATGGGTACATTATTTGAAATGACATATAAAATGTATATATTTGCACTATAAAGAGCCCACAGGTGGAGCTTTTCCTAAAAACAAATTCGTATAAAATTAAATGATTTTTTAAAAATTCTGAAACACGTATTGTTAATGAAAATATGGAACTCATTATTTAATAAATTATAACTCCCTAATAAAACATCTCTCTAATTATTAAATATGTATATAGTAAGCGGCAATTATAGTGATCACGTTTGCAAATTGAATTTTGATTCTAATAAACGGCGATTTTAATAAGTGAAAATCGGCAAATATTATTCACAGGCTATAAAAATAACGATATAAAGCACGAATTTGCACTTTATTACCAATTAAATGATACGTGAAAATTGGAAGAATGTTATCTACAGGTTATCAAAATAAAAATAAATTATACTTACGTACAAAGCTTAATTAATATACATACAAGGGGGTATCAAAAAGTTCATACCCTTACCTAGAAATAATAGCCCTAGAAAGGTGAAACTTTATAGGAACTTTAATCTTTTCTATATACTCTCCGTGTATAGTAATGCATTTCTCCATCTATGGATCAGTTATTTAATGCTTTTATCATAGAATCTATACTTTTTGCCTGAAACCACGATTCCAATTCATTGATGACTTCCTGAGACGAATCAAAGTGGTCGTCCATGCAATGGTTTCTTCATTTCTTGAAACAAGAAGTCGGATGGTGTTAGATCAAGAGAATAGGGTGGGTGCTGCAGTAGTTCAAAACTGCACTAGGCAACAAAGTTGGTTGGTGGCAACAGCTGTGTGAGCCAGTGCATTGTCTGACAGAAGATGGACACCTTTGGTTAACATTCCACGTTTTTTCACCTTCAAAGCATCACATAACTTTTTCAAAAGATTTCTGTAGTATTCTCTGGTAAGTGTGGAACCGCAAGGTAGGTAATCTGTCAGGATAACCCTTTTCTGTCCCAAAATGCAGACAACATCACCTTCTTTGCAGATGGAGTGATCTTTGCCTTTTTGGGAGGTGGGGAGCAGGTGTGCTTCCATTGCTTTGACATGTCTTTTAGTCTCCGGATTATACTGGTACACCCAGCATTCATCATTTGTCACCAACCAATCAAAAAAATTCTCAACATCCGCAATACACAAATCCAGCAGTTGGCAAGAACATTGCATTCGATATTGCTTCTGCAAAGGCATCAGTAGTCTTGGAACCCATCATGTGGAGACCTTAGACATGTGCAGATGGTTATGTAAAATGCTGTGGGCAGACCCATAACTAATTCCCACTGCATTTGTGATGAAATGAATTGTCACACGTCTGTCACTCAGCACCAGCTGCTCAACCTTTGCAACTGTCTCATGTGTGGATGTTGATGGCCTTCCTTCTCTTGGCTCGTCAAAGACACTTGTGTGACTGCACTGGAACTCCAGTTTCCACTTTTTTTTCACAGTGTCACAGGATGGACAATTCTGCCCATATACAACTTTCATTTTTTTGTTAATTTCCTGAGCTTTTTTGCCCTACAAATGCAGGAATTTTATCACTGCTTGCTACTCCATTTTGTCAACCATAGTATCCTTCCTCAGATTCCGGGCTCCACTTCTGATGTACGATCATCTACAGGAATGAAATTTCACATGTTAGTTATTGAATATGTAGACAACTTATATTAAAAACAGCATTTTCCTACTCATGTTTTATTTAGGTTAGAGTACAAACTTTTTGATTAATTAAACATAACACTTTGTAATATGATTACAATTTAAAATACAGTAGTCACTTATTTTAGATTGCTTAAAGTTATCACCACAAAGTCTATAGATTTTTCAATATTGTATGACAGTCTATATTCATATCACTTGCACCAGTTTCTTCCGGTGCTCTCCTCAGGACGGCTATAGCTTCTTGAGTTTGCTGCTTTATAACTGAAATTTGTTCAAGTTCATCTTCATTTTCCTTGGCAAAAGTATCGGTAACAGACTGGGAAATTATTCATCTTTTAAAGCTGTAGATCACCATCTATATCTACCCAATCATTAAATGCCTGTTCACCCATGTCTTCAGGCATATCAATGAGGCATATCAATGTGACCAGTATCGTGACATTATTATTATTACTAGCCATATGGTGCAAGGAAGCCTGAGGCTTGACCATCATGAATAATTAAGTTGCTAATGCAGCTTTCGGAAACTTCATGCCAGACACTCAAATTCACTCTTTTTCTGTTCATTGACTTTTTTTTTTTTTAGTAGTAAAATTTAAAACACAGTAAAAAAGATGTCAATCAACAACAAAGCACATGACATGCACAAATTGGAACTAACACAACATGTGCAACTTCTTAAGGAGTAAAAAGTTTACAAAGTTTAAATATGGGAATGAAGAGCAGATTCTGAAAATTTATTTATGTTTTTTAAATGATTTCAGAAGGGGAAACACATTTCATAATGTGAAAACACACAATTCCAGCTATTGGTATTATAGCAAATGCAATAAGATCGAATTTACTAAACGTTTTTAACAGATTGTACAAACAAAAAAAGCCCAATAAACGGAAAACTGCAAATTGTTTTTATGGTTGTGACCCCCCCCCCCCCTCCCCCAGTAAAATATCACAGAAGGTTCAAAATTGATTCTTATAACCGAAGATGTGATTCCAATAAACAATGAAAATGTAGTACATTTTCTTGTTTTGAATTGGTTCTTTGAAATTTTATTTTATAAAGTGGCAGATTGTAATAACCAGTGATCGGTATAACTGGACAATGTATATACACTGAATTATGACCACCTATCTAATACTTCGTAGGTCCTCCTTTTGCCATCAGTACAGCAGCTATCCAATGTGGCATTGATTCAACAAGATGTTGGAAGCATTTGGGAGGTATGGCCAACCAAGCTGTATGTAATGCAGTCAGCAATGCAAGTATGGAGGTGATTGGTGTATCCAGACAATATGCTGGAAGTCAGAACTGTGTTCCTCAAACCATTCCTACACAATAAGTGCCCGATGGCTCGGTGCATTGTCATCTTGGAAGACACCATTGCCATTCGGGAAAAAGTGTAACATAGCGGGATGTACACAGTCAGCAAGCAGTTGACGATAGCGGAACCACTGTTCCACACCGTTGTTCCACATGCACCAGGGGTCCAAGTTCCTGCCAGGGAAACATGCCCCACACCATACAGTCGCCTCCACAGGTCTGCACTTTTGATACCATGCATGATGGATCAAGAGCCTCGTGTTGTTGACATCAAATCCGTACATGACCATCCATGGTGTGAAGTAAGTAACGTGACTCATCCAACCAGCACACCTTCTTCCTGTCTTCCGACGTCCAACTTGCACGCTCTTTGCACCAGGCTAGTCTTTTATGCCGATGAACCTTGGTTAGGAGAGGATGCCATGGGGCTCATCTGCTGGTATAGCCCATGTGTACGAGCGTGCGACGCATGGTTATGCCAGATATAGTTCCGGGTTGCCCCATGTTGTATTGGGTAGTCAACTCTTCAACAGTGCTGCGCCTTTTCACCTGTATGAGTTGTCGGACCCAGCGCTCACCTCTAACATCAACCTTTCGCTGACCTTTGCAGTTTTGCCGTCTGGTCGTTGTTTGACCATTTTGATCCCAGTCCTGGTACACTTTGACTACGGTGGCTCTCAAATACCCCACCAGTTCAGCCTTTTGTGAAATTGAGGCACCAGCTCGTTGAGCACCCACAATCTGTCCTTTATCAAAGTCCTATAAATCTTTTCTTTTACCCATCATGCTCGGAATTTTACTATATACTGAACCACTGACACCTTATCTATGTTATGTAGGTCAACCAACTCCGCACTCTCATACCTCACGTGGTTAATGGGTCGCATTCAGTTTTCATAGGGGTGGTCATAATTCAGTGATCACTCAGTGTATGTATATATTTATATACATATAATGTAATGTGTATATATATATATTCATATTATGTTATATATATACATATTATATATAATATAATGATCTTTTATTGCTATCCAGTAAATTAAGGGCAATACCCTTAATATAGCCAACTAGAGGGCTTTACAAAATAAAATGATATTAATAACATATGAAGTAGGTAAGCATGTCTTTGCAAAGGAATAAAATAAAACAAAAATATAACATTCCCATTGAAACAGGAGATAAGGAGTCTGCAGAAGTTAAAAGTTTGATATGACTGAGTCTAAAATACTTTTTCTGTGCACCTTGCCACGAATCCATGCATCAGGGTCGTTGATGCAGTTGGCTAGCTTGATGGAAGTTGTTGGTCAATAAAATAGCAAAGCTATTTATTCTGGAAAGTTTAGAATCGAAGAGACTGAGTGGCTCTGGTAGTCTTGGGTGGAATTCACTACTGAAGAGGCGCCTCCGTAGCCAGGTGGGCAGGAGTAGCAGTGCGTAGCACACGCTTCTTGATTTAGACCGGGGTTCGAGCCCGTGACCACCAAATACGGAGGATGCGGAAAGGTCAGGGAATGACCACCGCATATCCCCGGAGCAATATGGCCTTAGTTGCTAATGCTCCTAAAAACCAAATAACAAACAAACAAACAACTACTGAAGAATTTGTCCAGTGATCAGAGATACAAAACACTGAATATCTTTTATTGCAAGTGAAAGTAATGGGTACTGTTTCAGTTTGTTTGTATTTCTGCAATAATTCTACAATATAGGGCTATCATCTTCAGCTCAGATGGTAAGAATGTTTAGTTTTAAAAGGACATCATTTAAAGGAAGAAATAATGTCACAAGGAAAATTAGCTGATGCAAATTTTGAAATGTAGCTGTCCCTGAAATTTAATAATATTTTAAATAATTGAGATATATCTATTACAAAAAGCTGTAGAGTACACATTTTTCATTTCAGTATTTTTTATTTTTTAGTATTCTTTGTTTTAAAAACTTATTCTACAAAAGGTTGCATAAAATTTAAAGAAAGAACAAATTTGAAAATAACTTAGTTACTTTTTCTTGAAATAATTTGATTTACTTTTTTCCTCAGAGAAACTTTTAACTAAATTTAATTACTTTTATTACTTTTTTTTAAAAAAAGTAACTTAGGAGTTATTTCTTGAAGCAGATCTCACATTTGTAAACTATGATTCCCAATACTTAATCACCGGTGCCACTGAAGGGCTACTAAAATTCACATTAACATCACCAGTAGATATATTGATATTTTAAACATTTGTGTTATCCACAAGGTTGTAAGAGTCAAATGAATGATGCGAGGTATGTGTATTGAAGTTTAAGAATACAAGTAAAACAAATTTTTTTAAAACAAAGGTAGTTTAGAAACACTCCAGTTTGATTTTGTAATTAATGTATACTGCTGCTGCTTTATTATTTTTACAAATATTTATTAAATAATAATATGCATTTTATACAGAAAAAAAGAAAATTAAAATATCACAAATATTTTTGTTTATAAATATCAGGATTGCATATGAGACTGGAAAGAACATTAAAATATGTTGAAAGCTCTCCTTGTTTAAGAAAGACTATTGTAGACAGTTACTTAATTGGAAATAGTTATAAGCTTTTACTTTTTTTAAGCTATCTCTCAGCAATTTTTATTTTAGTATATATTGTTTGTAATAATTATTACTTTGTTGCAATTTATATAATTAAGAATTGTTTTTGATATACACAAAGTGTGTGGTGTCAATGGATAAAATTTGCATAATTTTTTTACATAGCTTAGTCATATCTAAATGGCCCATCACAAACTAGTTTTTCCTAGTGGTTTATCAACCTCACAAGCATTATCAGTCCTATATGATTCTGTGAAAAAGGAATTGAATAAATGTGAGGTATGTGTATTACAGTTTAAGAAAGGTTTTGCTTCTTTTATTATTTTATTTTTTGTTATTTAAAATTTGTTAACAAGGGAATTTCAGTGTAGAGAATTAAACAGCCAAATTAATAATATGGTGGTATAGCAGGATTTTGATAATTAGATAGTACCCATAAGTGTACACACATAGCCATTTGTCATACTTAAATTAAAATATTTTAACAAAATATAAATTAACTTACATCCAAGCTGACCGGGCTAGTTGGGTGGGTAAAGTGCCTGCCCGGCAGGCACTTTACCCACCCGGCTAGCCCAAAGGTCGCAGGTTCAATTCCTGCCTCGGGCTTGGATGAAAGTACTGCAAAAAACCTTGGGAGGTGCATTATGGCCACATAAGCCTATGTGCCAACAACTACCAAAAAAAAAAAAAACTTACATCCAATGAGAGTTCTGCATTTGCCTTTGTTTAGTGTGCATTATAGCCTTAGTTGCTAATGCACCAATAAAAACCAAACAAACAAACAAACCTTTGTTTAGCAGTACCAGATACAAACCCAAGCGTGAAATGTTTTCATCCCATAAGACCATGGGGGCCGGCCGGGTATTTTGAAAGGTGGTGGAAAAAAAAAAAAAAACCTACTGTAGAACATCAATTATCTGAACCACCGCCTCTTCCCCCCCAAAAATTACAGTATCGACTTTTAGTGCACTGGTTGTTATGCTGAAATATTACTCTTGCCGCTTGATGCATTCATTTCCGATTATTTATTTGAAAATATATGTAGTATAGCATAGAAATAGTCTTAAGTTGTCATTACAGGATTAAAAATCAAATGTTGGCTTTAACTACTGTGTGGATCCAGGATAGTATCCCGTGACCTTGTTGCAGCATTGTGTTGTACCGTTGTGAGTGTGGAGGGGGAGCTGTTAGCTTCCACTCAGTCTGCTGCAAGCCACTGCAGTGTGAGGTTATTTCAGGCATTTTGTTTCTAATCACTCAATGTTCAAGTTTTTGTTCTTGGCTATTTCACTTTGAAATATTGTCATTTTGCTTTTTAATTTTAATACTTCTGGCCCTTTGTGTTAATGATGGAATCTACAGGCAAAAGAAACTGCAGTGTGTTGTCAATAGAAGACAAGATAACAATTATTAATAGACTGCAAAAGGGCAAAACCGGTGTATCTCTTGCTAAGATTTTTAACATTGGTAAAGAAACCATAACTGACATAAAGAGCAGAAAAAAATGAAATTTTGAAGTTTACTTCAAAGTTAGACAATGAACATGCTCTAAAAAAGGAAAACTAAGAAAAAAGCTAGTGACGAGCAATTAGAAGATGTTATTTATTTATGATTTCTACAAAAGAGAAATCAAGGCAAACCTATTTTTGGACCTCTGTTATGCGAAAAAGCGTTACAGTCGAATCAAAATTTTAAAAGCCCATCTGCATTTAAAGCCAGTACAGGATGGTTGAAAGATTTCAGATCTTGCCATGGTATAAGGGAGCTGGAAATTCAAGGAGAAGCTTTATCAGGTGATGTCCTCAAAGCAGAAGCTTTTAAAGAGTCTTTTCTGAAAATGGCAGAGAAAGAAGGTTTTCCAAGATGACAACGCAGATGAAACTGGTCTTAATTGGAAGTCACCTCCTCGTAAATTACTTGCATCACGATGCAAAATGGCTGCTCTTTATTTCGAAGCTAACAAACAGTGTGTTACAGTTATGGTGTGTGCAAATGCAAGTGGACAGCATGTTTTACTATTGTTAGTGATTGGGAAAGCCAAGATGGTTTAAAGGTGTAAAGTGCCTACCAGTACAGTATAAAGGACAGAAAAATGTTTAAATGAATTTCAATGTTTTTTTTGGATTGGTTTAGCCAACATTTTATTCCAAGTGTGAAGCGGCATCAAGAAAATGAGGGTAAAGTTGGTAAAGTTTTTTGTTTATTATCAATAATGCACTATCCCACCCTTCTCTTGAAAAAATGAATTCACTTGACGAGAACTTCATTGTCAGGTTTTTACTGCCAAATGTTACAGCCCTTCTCCAGCCAATGGGCAATGTGTTATTGAAAAATTAAAAAGATGTACAGAAAGCAAATCTTGTCACTTGTTTCATATACCTCACCAGAGGTATATGAAGAAAGCATGGTCGAGTTTTCAAAGAAGCTCAACATTAAGGATTGTTGACATTAGCAGATGCCTGGAATATCTTGTCCGAGGGAAATCTGAAAAAGGGATGGCATAAACTTTGGAGTGTTGCCACAACACTCCAAAGTTTATGCCAACTTTGGAGTGTAAGATGTAAGTGAGATTGTAACTTTTAGCATTAGTAGAGGCATATGAGGCAAGAAAGCAAGCTTATGCAGCATAAGCCAAAAAAAAAAAAAAAAAAAAAACCCACTCCCATTTCACCCCTCCGTTCGTTCCAAGTACCTGTCCAGCTCAGCCTTAAATTTATTTAGGCTGTCAACTTCAACAACAAGGGATGGAAGTCTGTTCCACCAACCAACTACCCGCTGGCTAAAGGCAAATTTCCACACATCTATCCTATATATGTCTTTCCTCAATTTGAATTTATGCCCTCTCAGGTGATTATTCTGAGCAAGAGGAAGAATCCCATCGGCATTGAGCATGCTCAAACCATTCAAGGCTTTGTACACCTCTATCAGATCACCTCGCTGGTGAGGTGCCTCCGTAGCCAGGTGGGCAGGAGCAGTAGTGCGTAGCACACCCCTCTTGATTAGACCGGGGTTGGATCCTGTGAGCCACCAAGGATGTGGAAAGGTCAGGGAATGACCACCATACATCCTCGTAGCAATATGGCCTTAGTTGCTAATGCTCCTAAAAACCAAATAACAACAACAACAACCTCGCTGGTGCCTAGTCTCCAGACACTGTAATTTGGAAAACTTAAGCCTTTTTTCGTAAGAGCAACCCTTTGTTCCATTTACTAATCTTGTTGCCCTTCTTTGTACTCATTCCAGCAGCTCTACATCCTTCTTGAAATGAGGCCTCCAGACCTGTATACAGTACTCGAGGTGTGGCCTGACCATTGCTTTATACAAGGGAATAATCATCTCCTTATCCCTGCTAGAAAAATTCCTGTATATCATTGACAAGACACCGTGAGCTACTCTTGCAGCCCATCTGCACTGCTCAGAGAACTTCATATCTGCCTGCACAATTACCCCCAGGTCCTTTTCATTCTCTACCACTGTCAGTATAGTACCACAGAGTTGATACATTGCTCTGGGGTTACTGTTTCCCATATATAGTACTTTACATTTGTCAATGTTAAACTTCATTTGCCACCTCTCAGGGCATCTGTTCAATCTTTCCAGATCCTGTTGCAGCAGCATAGCATCAGTAGTGTCCTTAACAACCCTGCCAACATTAGTATTGTCTGCAAACTTGGACATTAAGCTTGATATACCATCATCAATATCATTTATAAATACAGAAAATAATAATGGACCCAACACTGAACCCTGAGGGACTCCACTAATAACATTAGTCCACGATAAGCAGTGTCCATTGATTACCACTCTCTGTTTTCTCCCTCTCAACCATCCCTTTATCCATAGCAGCAATTTGCCTCCAATGCCACACTGCTCCAATTTGTGCAGCAGTCTTCCATGTGCAAAAAAACAGTATCAAAAGCCTTTCTAAGATCCAAATATATAATATCAAAGTTATTCCCTGCATCCATTTCTTTTGTGACTGCATCATAGTATCCAATCAAATTGGTCAGGTAACGGTTTCCCTTAAAAAAACATGCTGTGTCCGAGCTACAACTGAAGTCTAGATGATCCTGCAGTGCTTCTTTAACCAGTGCCTCCATAATTTTCTTGGAACAGAAGTTAAACTCACAAGTCTATAATTACTTGTATCAGCCTTTGATCCTCCTTTGTGAATTGGGGTCACATTTGCATATCTCCAGCCCATTGGTACCTCCCATGAGTCCAAAGAAGCTCTCATAATTATGGATAAAGGTTTGCTTACTTCCTTTGCTGCCTCCTTTAATATAACTGGATAGATTCCATCCTGGTGCCTTTATGTTTATCCTCAACAATTTCTCCTCCACTTTCCTCTCAGTTATTACAAAATCATTTAGCTGACTGCCAGAGTTTACTTCACCTCTGGCATTCCCCTTACTGAATAACTCCTCGTGTGCGAATGTAGATGCAAAATACTCGTTTAGTTTGTTAGCCACCTGAGCAGGATCCTCAACTGTTGAACCATCAATATGCAGTGGACCAATCTGATTCATCCCTTTCCTTCTAGAGTTTACATAGGTAAAGAACTCTTTTCTGTTTTTCTTTGCATCCTTTGCCAAAGATTTCTCATAATCTGCCTTTGCCTGCCTAATCTCCTTTGTGACATAGTTACAGACCAGCTTATATCTATCATAGGCTTCCTATCTGCAATAAGGCCTCTAGGGTTGGGATTATTCATACCACAAATTTAAACAGATACACCAACCATTTAAAACTGGTTTAATAATAAAATAAAATGATTCAAAAGACTGTAAAATAATATTTATAAAAATTGATTATTTACAAAAAACTAGTTTAAGACAAAAATAAAATAAAATAAAATAGGTAAATACGTTAAAATGCATTAAAATATAAATTTAAAAGCGATAAAAACACTATTGAAGCTTTTGGAGGTGTCTGCCTCCTTTCTCAGCAATAATGAAACTTAAGCGACACATCCTTAAATACCAGGTTCATGGCACACGTGGATGACCAGGCACATACTAGGTATTCCTTTCATGTATACTGGAAGTGGCCTGGGGGCGTGGAAAACTAAAACGTTTATCTCTGGCAAAAACCACCGCCTCAAAAAGGGGATGAAATTGTACTCCCCTATCTCTATTCATGCTATTGTTGCCACAGCTATTGTTGTTCCAGCCACTTGCACTCCCAGAATCTATGCGCCCGGTCAAGGATGACAGTGTTATGGGGGGGGGGGGGCCTGGTTTTGTTTTTCCCAATTGTGCTCGGCAGTGGCGGATTTATTGAGCTCTGCGGTCCATATCGCTCTTGAATGTTCCCCCAGACGGTCCTTAAGACCGTCCTATCCCCCCCACGTAACATTCCCCACAATCTGGGCATGTGATCTCATATACGACCCCACTACTAGAATCCCTAGTAATGGGGTCTTTGACCTGGGACACTACTGTGTGCAACCTCCGGCCCTGGAGCTGCACACAGCATGTCTGAAAGTTGCGAAGCATCCTCGCAATACGATCTGACAGGCCCAGATACTAGGGAACATAAATGTGGTAAGTGGTACAGGCGGAACTACCCGATTGGGCTCTTCCTCTCTATTGTATTTATCAATGACCCTCTGGGGGTAACCGCACCTCATAAGAATCTAAATATCTGGTGCAGCTGATTTCTCCTGTTGTGGGTCAGTCCACGTTGGTCATTGGAATTAGTGTGGAATTTGTGAACTTTGTAAGGAGTCAAGATATAGGGGAGGATGAGATGATGATGTTATTGGACGTGGTATCATTATTCACATGTATCCCCATAGCACATGGGATAGAATGTGTGAAATTGGCTTTACAGAAGGATGATACCTTAAGTGCTAAATCCCACCTAAACATAGATGATATATATTATGCTGTCGAATTATGTCTTTCTAGTACAACCTTGGTTTTCCAAGGAGTGATGTATAAACAGGTTCACGGCACAGCCATGGGTTCTCCAATCAGCGCCATTGTTGCAAATCTGGCTATTGAGGAATTAGAGAATAGGGTTTTTGCGAGATTGGAGTTCCCTATGTATAAGTGGAAACGATATGTTGATGACACGTTCACTGTTGTAAAGAAGGGGAGAGAGAGGAAGATGTGGTCTCGTTTCTCAAAGGTTTTCCCCCCTTTATAAAATTTACCTCGGAGGTAGAAACAGATGGCACCCTCCCATTTCTGGATATAATGGTGTATAGGGAAGGGAAGGCCCCAGACTTAGAATCAAGGTTTATAGGAAACCAATGTATAGGGGCTAGTATACACATTATAGGTCGGCACACATTATAATACCGAGAAATTTCAAAACCGAGTTTAACCGAAGTTCACTCTTAAAACTGGTTTTTAAACCGATTTTCTCAGACTTAGGGAAAATAATTAAAAGCTTATAACACAGGTATTTATTTTATCTTGGGTAGATTGTACAAATCATAATTAAATCTTTTAAACAAAATCTATCACCTCTTATAGTAAAAAAAAAAATAGAAAAATTAAAATGCTCCAAAAAAGTAACCAGCTTGAGATTATACAAAATTACAAATTGTATTCAAATCCTTTGAATAAAAACTATCTTCTCGTATAGTAAACAAAAAAATAATAAGCCCTATAATAATAAATAAATAAAAGTAATGTGAAAAAAAAACAGTTTGGGGAAATTACTTTACTATTCATTGCTCAGCTTTTTTCTGAAAATGATCCTTTAAAAAACACAGTATATTAAGCATTTTTCCTGATAGACTTGACCTTATTTTTGTGTTAAAGAGACCAGTGATCAAAAACACTCTCTCAGATTGGACACTTGTTGGTTTAATGGTCTATAAACTTTCTCCAGGTTTTCACTTCTACTGCTAGTTGCCTCCAAAATTTAAAATTCTTTGCTGATTTCCAATTCACTTGGATATTTTGAAGGCTCTTCAGTTAATCTCTTTATTACACTATCATACTCTCGCATGAGTGTATCTCCAACATCGGAATTAGATGAGTCTGTTTTCTTCTAAAAGAACAGTTTGTTTATTTTCAGTTTCTTCATTCAATGCTAAGACTCTCTCGGAATGTTTTCCAAATAATCTCTTATAAATCTCATCAGCATGCTTTTTCAAAAATTGCTTACTTGGAAAATCAAAAGTTCTTGAAACTGAATCTTCTTTCCTAAACTTTTTGGGGTTGTGTAGATAGCTCAGCAAAGCCACAGTTTGGCAATTTCGTCTTGCATTGTAACGCTGCAAAAGGCTTTCGTGAAACTTTAAAGCAAATGGGTTTTCTGCTGTATCAAGCTTAGCAAGCAGAAATTCTATTGAAGACTCTGCTTTAAGTAAGTCTATCTTCTGAGGTTATAGCCTTCAGAATCATTTCAACTGGTCGCAAAGTTTCACATAGCAATTCAAGTGTTTTCCAGTCATCGTCAGACAGTTTCAGTTGACAGTACTGCACATAGAGTATTTGGAATGCAATTTTTCAATTTCAGAAATCTCTCAATCATATAGAATGTGCTATCCCATCTAGTCTTGCAATCTAATATAAGTTTATATTCTTTCCCATTAAATTTTGCTTTAACAAAATTTTGTAATATGTCATTTTTGGTAGGTGATTTTTGAAAAAGCTTGCAAATTTTTCTGACTTTGTTAATAGTTTGTGCAAAATTGGCCATTGGATTGAAGAAATAAATGAGCTCATCGGTAAGGTCGGTTTGATAAACCATGGCTTGCTGTCTTTCTTCAACTTCTTCATCATCACTACTTTCTTCATTATTTTCATTTTCTTCATTGTCTTTGGGAGACTCAGACTGTGGCACCATAATTGATTGCTTTTTCATAAAGTACATCTATAACTGACAGATGTATACAATGGGCTATACATTGTTGATGATTAGGCGTAATTTGCTTCCCAAACGTAATCATCATTGCTGCTCCATCGGTGGTGCAGGCAACAATATTCTCATCCAAGTTCAAACCAAATTACTTCAAAGTATCCATTCACAATTTGCTCAGTTCTTCTGCTATCAAGTGAACCATTAATCTCAATAAGACCTAACGACCAATGATTGTCTTTTGAATGCATGTTTATATTCATATACCTTTTATTTTGTATAGACATATATTCGTCTAGAGTCAAAAGAATACCGTGCACCCAAAACCATTGAATTTTTGAAATGCTGAATGAGTTCTTTCTTAGTTTTATAATAATTCAGAACAATATTTTTAATTCCATTCACTGAGGCTGGTAGTAATTATCATATTTATTTCTCTGAAGGTGAAGGCTTGATTGTATAAACTCACTCTTGGCAATTGAATTAAAAGAAAATCCATCTAAAGCAGCTAATTTTGAAATCTCTTCTTCCATATATTTTTTAAAGATAAAGTTTTCTAATGTTCTTACCATTTTTACGGGAGGTTCACTGTTACCTTGTTTAATGTCAATCTGATGCATTTTATTTAAATGCAACATCATAGATGATGTAGATCCTCCAGACTACTTCATTATCTTCTGACATTTTGAACATTGTGCTTCATCTTTGATTTTTCGAGCAAAATAATGCCATACATTTGATTTCATCTTAGATATATTAAGACTAATAAATATTAATTAATAGGAATTTATATCACTGACAATTTTTAATAAAAATATTGAAGATAACAAAGGCACAGTACTATGCGTCACTCCCGCAAGCAGTGAATGAAGAGTCTAAACGAGGCAAGTTTCAAAATTTTCACGAAAGAAATTTTTTATTTATTTACTTACAATTTTTTTCCCCCAATTAAATCTATTGTATTTTCAAAATTACATAAAAGCTAAATTTGGTGAAGCTGCTTTTTGGAGAACATTTGATCGCAAATTTAATAGGAATAAAGAAGCAAAAAACTTTCTACGATCGAAATTTGATGCAATATTCAGCGAATCTGTTTTTAGTGGGTAACCATCAGTAAGACGCGTTCCATAACTTGCCTGGCGAACAAGATAGATGGAACGGAGAAGTGTTGAGCATTTTCTTTTACGCTATCGCTCCGACTCACTCAGTCGTAAATGAGTACACCTGCATCGTGCCATGATACAGGTGGGAAGATAAAAGGTGTACCCCTCCCAGATTTGGGCCACTTGCCCATGAGATTCGTACCTTAAAATAAAATAAAAAATATGTTTAAAACATAAAGCAGTTGAATGATCCAGACAAACGAACAAACAAAAGAAAATGTGCGTAACAAAAAACTATATTCGAGGGCTAACTAAGAAAATATTTGAATCCGGTTTTAGAAGCTCGGTTTCTGTTTTAACAACTCAGTATGAAAACCAATTTAACCGGATTTATAAAACCGGTTTGCAAGCCCTAGTGAGGACACATTGCAGCACCTCTGAGGAGGGGGAGAAGGAAATTAGGCAAATTACGATGGTTTTATGAGGTGCGGTTACCCCCAGAGGGTCATTGATAAATATAATAGAGAGGAAGAGCCAAATCGGGTAGTTCCGCTTGTACCGCTTACCACAGTATATAAGATCACATGCCTGGATTGTGGGGAATGTTACATGGGGGAGACAGGACGGCGTCTTATGGACCGTCTGGGGGAACATTCAAGAGCGATATGGACCGCAGAGCTCAATAAATCTGCCATCGCCGAGCACTATTGGGAGAAACAACACCAGATCTCCCCCGATAACGCTGTCATCCTTGACCAGGCGCATAGATTCTGGGAGCGCAAGTGGCTGGAAAGTCTGTGGATTGGATCCTCTGGCAACAATAGCATGAATAGAGATAGGGGAGTACAATTTCACCCCCTTTTTGAGGGGTTGGTTTTTGCCAGAGATAAAAATTTTAATTTTCCAAGCCCCCAGGCCACTTCTGGTTCTGGTACACGTGAAACGAATACCGAGTATGCGCCTGGTCATCCACGTATGCCATGAACCTGGTATTTAAGGATGTGTCGCTTAAGTTTCATTATTGCTAAGTAAGGAGGCAGACACCTCCGAAAGCTGCAATAGTGTTTTTATCGCTTTTAAATTTATATTTTAATGCATTTTAACGTATTTACCTATTTTATTTTATTTTATTTTTGTCTTAAACTAGTTTTTCGTAAATAATCAATTTTTGTAAATATTATTTTACAGTCTTTTGTATCATTTTATTTTATTATTAAACCAGTTTTAAACGGTCGGTGTATCTGTTTAAATTTGTGATAGGCTTCCATGTCACCCATTAATTTATATGTATCCCATTCATTTTTCTTCTCTGCCACATGTCTCATTAGTTCATCTGACATCCATTTAGGCCTAAACCTTGGACAATATTTCTTAGTTGGTATGTAAAGCCTAGTAGCTTCCAAGATAAATTCTTTGAATGCTTCTCATTTTGAATTTGCTGTTGGTAATATCATCAGTTGGTCCCACTGTATAGAATTTAAATACTGTCTCAGACCATCCTACGAAAGCAAAAACCCTTCCCTTTACCCCTGATGGTAGTTACCTCTTTGAGTAAATCCCACTTCAGGACACTGTGATCACTGCCACCTGGTTCCTTTATCTGCAGATTCCTAATGCATGGAGAATCACTACTGATAATCAAATCAAGAGTATTAATTTATCAGTAGTGATTACCCACAAATTCCAGTCAATATCTGGGAAATTAAAATCCCCCATTATAAGACTCTCTGATTTACTGGCTCCTCTATTTTCCTGTACAATTTCTTATTATACTCATCAGAGTCATTAGGCCTATAGCACACTCCTGCTCTCAATTTTGATCTTCCTATGTCACACCAAACTGACTCGACACTGGCACTGTCCAGCAATGTCGACTGGCTTCACTTTCTTCGATTTTATGCGTTTCTTAACTAAAAGCATAACCCCTCCTCCTTTCCTATCCTGTTTATCCTTTCTGTAGACGTTGTACTCCCCAAATTCCAGTTCTGCATTCCTTATATCTGTGTGACACCACGTCTCTGATATCCCAACAATATCCACCTGTGATACTTTGAGCAATACCTCAAATTCATCAAATTTATTTACCAAACTCCTAGCATTGATGTACACGCAAGTATACATGCACCTGTTTCTATTCTTAGCTACCCTAACACAACCCATGTGTTTACTTGTACCGCAATGACTCCAAGTAGTCTCTGCAATATCCTTCATCTTCTTTTTCAGGCTTCTGCTCATTCCAATAGAAGCAGTGCAAGAATCACTTTCACTTCTGCCAGTGGCTACTGTTAGTCTATTAGTCCTTGTATTTCCCCAAGCTAGCAGTTTTCTGATCCACCTAACACTGCCTCGATAGCATCAGCAAATATTCTTGCACCCTTTCTATTTAAGTGTATCCCATCCCTGTAGAAGCAATCTCTCCTGTTAACAAGTACAGACCAGGCTGATAAAATTCTACCCCTTGAGCCTTGCACAATCTTTCCAGGGCCGAATTGATCAACAACTCCTGTCGTGTCTGGGCAGAATTGCAGACACTTTCAAATTCAACCCTAATTCATGACTTTTTTTTCAACAGTGACCTGTACTTGTTAAGTAATTCTGCTGGTCTCCTACACTTAATATCATTAGTGTAACATGTACAACTCTATCACCTTTTGTGCCCTTAAAAGATATCCACTGTACAACGTCATTAGCCTTTGCCCCTGGCAGACATACCCTGGTCCTGTTCCACCTATCCTTTTTACAAAGCATGTTCCCTGTTTCCCTGACAATAGAGTCACCAACAACTACTAGTTCCTGTGGGACCAGCGCATTCTGCCTTGGGGGTTGCCGCTGTGTTGTGTGATGACCAAGTGCAAGCTCTGACATTGATGTGGGCAGCTGAGAGCTTGATGGGCCCCTCAATTTAAATCCTTCTAGGGCATCCACCCTGTCCTTCAAGCTCTCATATAGGCCCATAACAACGCTGAGTTGTCGCCTGATTTCGTTACACTCCTTGCATTGTTCAGACACAAAGACATCCCCCATGACAATATCATGTCCCGTACCCGATTGCTCTACAAACATCATGGAAGCAGTGCATTTTAAAAGGCTGTGATTCAGAGGGCAACCCCCCCCTCAGTTCTCCTCTGAGCCACAGCACTCCCATTAGCTTGAGCCTTTTGCTTTGCTGCTCTGGTCTTAGTCACGATTTCTATTTAATTTCAATAAAATTTCAATTTCAGTACAAAAAATTCTTTATATATACAGTGGTACCTTGGATTACGAGTAACTTGGTCTGCGAGTGTTTTGCAAGACGAGCAAAAATTTTTAATAAATTTTAACTTGATAAACGAGCGAGGTCTTGCAATACGAGTACAGTCAGTCCTCGTATAACACGTGTTTACACTACACGAATTCGATCATACACGATTTATAAATAGAGGAACGATATCTTATATAACACGAACCGAATTCGCTTATGCACGATTCGCCTTTGTGTTTACAAGAAATGGCAGTCGAACGCAGAATCACCCCAAATGAACGCAACACGATGGGAATGAAGAGAAGATTCCGAAAATGTATTTATGTGTTTTATATCAGTGAAGGGGAAACACATTTCACCATAATAACGTTAAAACCAACACAATTCCAGCTATCGGTATACAGTAATCGCAAATGCAATTAGACCGAGTTTACTACCAGTTTATAACAGATTCCACTAGCAGAAACGCAACTGGAAATTGTTTTTATTGTTTTATTGTAGTAACCCCTTGAAATGTGCTTTAGGAAAATGTGAGGTGTTAATAGTGTATCTCTGCCTTTATGGTGTTGTTTATTCAGTTGCTACACGGGCGCAGCTTTGTTTATGTGTATCAAGGGTGCCTCCTCATTTTGTAATTGTGCTTTATTTCCTAAAAATTGCCTACCGAGCGTCACGTGATCACGTGCTGCTCGGGATTGTGGTTAATCGTCTCGCATGTTCGGTCTCAGTCGGCATACCTCATTCGTATACAGTCAACATTGTAGTGAACATTCGTGCTAGCGTTGTGACCATGTGTATGTGCGTAAAGCAATTTTTTTTTTTTGTGTTCAAATTTAGTGACTGTTATTTATTAACTGTACACTACGAAAATGGCCCCAATGAAGAAGAGGGTTGAAAAGGAAGGCGGTAAGAAGAAGGAGATGATTACGGTAGAAATTAAGAAGGAAATCATCGAGAAGCACGAACAAGGTATGAAAGTGGCCGCCATCGCAAGATTTTATAAGAAGTCTACGTCAACAATTTGCACCATATTAAAGAAGAAAGAAGAACTAAGGGGACTAGATGTAGCAAAAGGAGTCACGAGAATATCAAAGCAACGGCCACGTATTCTGGAAGATGTTGAAAAGTTGCTTTTGGTGTGGATAAATGAGAAGCAACTAGCAGGTGATACTGTGACCGAGAACTTGATCTGTGAGAAGGGAAAGGCCTTGTACGCCGACCTCGTCAGTAAACAGCCAGGTACGTCTTCAGAAAACGAAGAAGGCTTCAAGGCGAGCAGGGGATGGTTTGATAACTTTAAGAGGAGAAGTGGCATCCATAGTGTTGTGAGGCACGGAGAGGCTGCGAGTTCGGACGCTAAGGCAGCTGAGGCGTTCGTTGCCGAGTTCCAGAAGCTCATGGTTTCCGAGTGTTACCTGCCGCAGCAAGTTTTTAATTGCGATGAAACGGGGCTTTTTTGGAAAAAGATGCCAAAGAGGACCTACATTACAGCAGAAGAGAATGCAATGCTCGGTCACAAGCCCATGAAAGACCGTCTCACCCTCTTGCTGTGCGCTAATGCAAGCGGTGATTTCAAAGTCAAGCCCCTGCTCGTGTATCATTCTGAGAATCCACGAGCCTTCAAGAAATGCAAGGTGCAGAAGAGCCAGTTAAATGTTATGTGGAGGTCCAACAGCAAGGCTTGGGTCACCCGTATCTTGTTCGTTGAGTGGATCAATGAGGTCTTCGGTCCTGCAGTGAAGAAATACCTTTTAGAAAAAAAACTGCCACTCAAAGTCTTGCTGGTTATGGATAATGCTCCTGCTCATCCTCCAGACCTTGAGAACGACTTACTGGAAGAATTCGAATTCATTAAGGTCCAGTTCCTTCCTCCCAACACCACTCCATTACTCCAGCCCATGGATCAGCAAGTCATTTCAAACTTTAAAAAGCTTTACATCAAGGCACTATTTCAGCGATGCTTCGAGGTGACCGAAGAAACTAACCTTACCCTCCGAGAGTTTTGGAAAAATCATTTCCACATCGTAAACTGCCTCAAAATCATCGATAAAGCCTGGGATGGGGTCACCAAGAGAACCCTCAATTCTGCTTGGAAAAAACTGTGGTCTGATTGCGTTGAGGGGTTTGCTCATGAACAGGAGCTGCCAGTTGTCGATGAAATTGTGTCCTTGGGGACGACCATGGGACTGGAGGTGAATAACGACGACATTCAAGAGCTGGTGGAGGAATATGACCAGGAGTTTACCACCGACGAACTGATGGATCTGCATCGCGAGCAACAGCAAGGGGTGATGGAGGAGATCTCGTCTGAGGAGGAGGAGAAAAAAATGGAGAAATCCCTCTCTTCAAATGAGATTAGGGAGGTGTGTAAAATGTGGGAAACAGTGCAAAATTTTGTAGAAAAACACCACCCGAATAAGGCTGTGGCAGTGCAAGCGATGAATCTCTTTAACGACAATGCAATGTCATATTTCCGCGAAATCCTCAAAAGGAGGCAAAAGCAAGTGTCATTGGAGAGGTTCTTTGTTAAAGTCGCACAAAAAGAAAAAGTCAACAGATAGTAGTGATTCCGTTAGTGACAGTGAAAGTCGTTCTACCCAATAATTAATAAATTCGATTGCTTTTAAAAATATAAAAAGGTATGTATGTATTTTGTATTAATCATTTTTACAGTATGTGAATATTTTTGAGTTTTGGAACAAATCATCTGAGTTTCCATTATTTCTTATGGGGAAATTCGCTTTGATATACGAGTGCTTTGGATTACGAGCACGTTTCCGGAACGAATTATGCTCGCAAACCAAGGTACCACTGTATGCAGTTATATGTACATAAGTTAACATATTATATATGTAATTCTGGGTTCCAAAGAATTGAAAAGTGGAATAAAAAGAAAACTCGCTACTTTACTTCTTTATTTAAACTTCTAAAACAACTAAACTTCTTTATCCAACAATGTGGTCTGAAATGGTCAAAGTACTTCTTGTTTAGTGGCGCCTCCTTAGCTGGTTGGGCAGGAGCAGCAGTGCATAGCACATGCTTCTCGAATCCCAAGTGCAAAGCACTTGGGGTTCAATCCCGTGACCACCAAATACGGAGGTTGCCAAAAGGTTAGGGAATGACCATCGCATATCCCGGAGCAATATGGCCTTAGTTGCTAATGCTCCTAAAAACCAAATAACAAACAAACTTCTTGTTTTCCGTCTTATATGTTGAAGGTGGTTTTAGTTCAGTAAATAAAATATTAATAAAGGAAAGAAACAGAATTCATATACAGTCCATTCCGGTTATTTGGGACACATCGGGACTAGTGCATTTTGGTCCGATTAAGCGGCTGCCCCAATTATCCAAAGTTTCATGTAAATAGTTAAAAATACAAAGCAACCCCCCCCCCTTACAATTGATTCACTGTACAATCGAATCACGTTACGATGAACTCAACATAGTAAAGTACCGTTCACTGTACGATATCCAGTAAGCGCCGGTCATTGTGATCATGTTTGTGAATTGAATTTTAATTCTATTAAACAGCGATTCTAATTAGCGAAAATAGGAGGAATGTTATCCACAGGCTATAAAAGCAAAGATATATTAAGTACAAATTTACCCTTTATTACTTACCAATTAAAATATTAAACGATACGTGAAAATCGGAAGAATATACATGATAATCGGAAGAATATACGTGATAATCGGAATAATTAATACGTACTGGAATATGTACATACTAACTAGTTGACATTTGTGGGTGGGGGTTAAAATTTAAAACAGTAAAAAGATAAGCAATCAATAACAAAGAACACAGCACACACAAATTGCAAGTAACATGATATGCGCAAGTGAGAACGGAGTAACAAATCACGAAGCTTTAAAAATAGGAATGAAGAGAAGATTTTGAAAATTAATTTTTTTATATGATTGAAGATTTCATGGAAGTGTAAACACATTTCACAAAATTTATTATTGCAAATTCAATAAGATCGAGTTTGCTATTCGTTTATGATAGATTGCACTAACAGAAAAGCCCAATAAACAGGTGACTGCTAACTGTTTTTATTGTTTTATGGTTGTGACCTCCAGAATTTCGACCAATCCACATGGTACCGTTGGAGACAATCGTAGGGTAATCTCCAGTGCTGCGGTCTCCTGCCCCGATCAAACAGCATGCTATCCCAATTAAGCGAAGTGAACCCTGGCTATTTTCTCGCTTGGTTTGTGTTTTTAAGATTTGCCCCAAATAAACGGCTGCCCTGATTAACCGGTGGCCCAAATAACCGGAATCCACTATGTTCAAGAGGAGACATTAGATTGTTTGTTATTTGGGTTTTAGGAGCATTAGCAACTAAGGCCATATTACTCCGGGGATATGCAGTGGTCATTCACTGACCTTTCCGCATCCTCCGTATTTGGTGGTCACGGGTGAGACTTTAGAATTAAACTTACTGACATCGTGCTGAACATTGAACTTTTAGCTAAGAAGCATCAGGCTTAGGGATCTCATTGAGTAAAAAGAGTAAGTATGAAGTATTTTCTTGTTTAAAATTTTATGGGAGGGGGGCGATTAGGAAAAAAAAATTGTCTAAAAAAGCCCTTTAGGGGGTGATTTATTAAAAAAAGTTTGAGAAACACTGATTCAGACAAAGGCACAATATCACTAATAGAAAAATTGGTGATGAAGCCCTAAGTGGTGGCGTTGAATGTGTTGAGCTATTTCGAAAAAAATTAAATGAAATAATAATACTATCAGGTCTTTGTTATTCTCAAATATATAATGCTGATGAAATGGGACTGCTTGAATATTTACCAGAAAATATACAAGCCTCTTATACAGAGCAGTCAATACCAGGGCAGAAAAAGAGCAAGGAGAAGTTTTTGGCACTTCTTTGTGCCAATGCAGATGGAACTCATTGACTAAAGTCTGTTGTGATTGACAAGGCTAAGAATCGAAGGATATTAAAAGACCATGCTCATTTTGCCTGTTGCCTACTACAACTTGCAGAATGCTTAGTTCAAACAAGAAATTATAAAGAATTGGTTCCATAACCACTTCGTACCTGAAGTCAAGAGGCATCAGAAAGAAGTGTTGAAATTTTCAGATTACCAGATTAAAGCACCTTTAATCCTTGACAATGCCCCCCCCCCCACACACACATCCAGATATTGAAAATATGTCCAGTAAGGATGGTAAAATAAAGTGCTTGGATTTGTCGCCAAACACAGCTGCCTTAATACAGCCCATCGACCAAGGCATCATTATGGCCTGCAAGAGGCTCTACAAGTGCAAGTTCCTTGATGAGGTGATGGTAGTGTTGGAAGACAGAATGGATGAAGATAACTACACAAGAGGAAGAATTCTGGAAAATATCAAATACAATATCAAGTCTGCTGTCTTCAACTTGGCCATTGCGTGGAAGGACACTAAAAAGGAAACTTTAGTGAATGGCTGGAAAATATTCTTGCAAAATACAGATAGTGATACTGACTTTAAGGGATTAGAGCCAGAGGATTTTCAGACTGTGTTGAGGGCAGCTGGAGAGACCGAAATAATGCAAGAAAATAACCAAGATTGGCTTGGACTGGAAGGAGATCCTGGATTTCGGCTTCTGACTTAGGAAGAAATTACTGCAGATGTTATTGAGGATTCTGCTATGGAAGAAAAATCAGATAATGAACTAGATGAACTACAAGACTCTATAATTAAGAAGAAACTTCTTAGCTCCACAAGAGATGGCATTGGTGGAATAATCAATTGTGGACTCTTCAACAAATCAAAAATGGGACGTGTATTATGATCACATAAGAACTGTGAGGGAGATCCTAATTAAAGAACAGCAGCAGAGGTCTGTTCAGACAAAACTTGACAGTTTCTTCAAACCTGCATTATTACTTTCAAAAACAAGTGCAACTTCTGAGTTGTATAAATGTTATTGTTTTTTTATAGTTTTTAAATAAAGGCTCTACAGTGATATTTTTTATTTTTTTTCATCAGCATTACATATATCATTAAATTTTCCATTTATTTGTTTTCTAAGTTTTTTGTCTTTTAGGGCTATCTTTTGCTTCACTAATCTGGATTATTGCTTAATCTGGATGACCTCTCCCCCAATTAATCCAAATTAATGAGTGTTTACTGTACTGATACACCACAAGCAGAATTAAAAAAAACAAACAAATATATTTTACAGGAACAAAGAACAAAATTGGGTATACCTTTAAGTTTCTATGTTTGCAACACATAGTGGTGTGACTGATGTTGGATTAACACATTTGTCTCCTTTATGCATATAAGTTCAAAAGGCAATATGCCATCATGCATTTGAGTTCAAAAGGCATTCAAGCACTATGCCATAACACATATGATTGGTCAGTAAATAAGTGCTGTAAAAGTAAAGGCACATAAAATTAACAACTATTCAAATATTGCACACTGATTGAACTCTTTGTAGCAATGCTTGGTTTTTGCTTATAGACTTGGTGCAGTTTTATTTTTTCCTTGCTTGTGTTGATGTTAGTTTATGTACATGGATAATTTTTTTATAAAATTTTAAGATTTATTCTGATGTACAGCTTATCACAAAAGTGTGCATAATTCTTAGCTATGAATTTTACACTTTTACTCTTTAACCATTATTTAAGAAATTTTGGAATTTTGAGAATTCTGAACTGTCATTTCTCAACATTGAAAAAATTATAGTATATTGAAAAAGCTCTCTCAAATGTAGGTAGCAGTAACCATATCAGCACCATTGTAGAGAGGGCCATTATTGCAAAAATTATAATCAGTTTTCACAACTAAATGGAATCTCATTTCTTTTTTCTTTGTGAACTTCTCTTATCCCTGTCAGTTCTTCCTTCTTCAGCAGTTAACTGGTCTGACTCTGCCTCTTCGTCTTCATTTGTTCATATTGCATGTGATTGAGGGTAATTCCCTGACACTGTTTTGTCCACTTCATTGAATCCTGCATCTTTTCTAAGATTTGCAATTTCAATTTGCATCCATTTACCATTGAAAGAGCATCAGGATATCTGTGTTTCAGCAGCTATTCATCAGAATGAAAATACAATAGAATAGAAATAATCCCACACACACACACACCAAGGGGGGTTTTTCACTTATAAGTGGTTATATGTGATTCATTATTTAGGTCCCCACAATTATGAGGTGACCCAGTTAGTGAATAGTTGGATAGTGAGGATCCCCCCCCCCCTTTACTTCATTTTGTAAAATAACTGTTGACAATTATATGTACTCCCAATTAGAGAAATTTTAAAAATCATCGATGAAGATTTATTACATAGGAGGATATGGTCTAACTCCGAAATTCACAGAAATCATAGGAGGAAAAAAGTCAGATGTGAGACAAGAAAGGTTAAAATATTATTTTTGAAATATGAAATGAAGGCTTAATGAAAACTGATTGGTTGCCATAATCTGTGTAAAGCGTGTCAATTGGCTGAACCTGGTCTACGTGCCAATGGTTACTTATCCTTGATTTAGTTGGTTTGTTATTTATTAGTGAAACTGAAAAAAGTATCCATGAAATGGAAATGATATGTTTTAATGAATGCCTTCACTGATTTGCATGTTGCAATACACATAGATCAATTTCAGTTGGGTATTCAGAATTTGCTTGTGATATAAAAATATATGTACAATGTATATATATTTGCCTTCTAATTTACTGCTGTAATTAAAACAGTAATTAAATGCTTGTTTTATTACAGTAAAATCTCGTTAATACAAACTCTGTTTATATAGAGTACTTGTTTATTATTATTTGTTTATTATTATTTGTTTATTATTATTATTAGCCATACGGTTCAAGGAAGCCTGGGGCTTAAGAAGCACCAGCCAAAAAAATTTCTGAATTACTGAGAGAGAGAGAGAGAGAGAGAGAGAGAGAGAGAGAGAGAGAGAGAGAGAGAGAGAGAGAGAGAGAGAGAATCACCAAGAAAGAGAAGAATGATGATATCCAGCTCAGGACCCTGGGTGTGCCAAGCCCATACTCACCAGATGTGAACCCTTGTTATTTTGTATATTTATCAATGATATTGATGAAGGTATATCAGGTTTAATGTACAAGTTTGCAGATGACACAGAGGTTGGCAGGGTTGTTAACGACAGTAAAAACAGTATATTCTCCAACTGGATCTAGATAATTGGGAAAATGGGCTAAGTTGCAACTGAAGTTTAAATTGACAAATGCAACTGCATATGGGAATCGTACAAACTGTGTCGTACTACACTCAGGGAAGTGGAAAGTGAAAGAGACCTCGGGGTAATTGTGCAGTCAAATATGAAGTTTGCTGAGCAGTGCAGATGGACTGCCAGGGCAGGTTGTGGAGTTTTATCAATGATATATAGGAATTTTTCTAGCAGGGAGAGGGAGGTGATTATCCCGTTATACAAGACAATGGTGAGGCCACACCTAGAGTACTGTGTACAGGTCTGGTGGCCTCATTTTAGGAAGGATTTAGAGTTGCTAGAACAAGCACAAAGAATGCCAACAAGATTGGTGAGGGGAACAAAGGGGTGCTCTTACCAAGAAAGGCTTATGTTGTGCAAATTGCAGCACCTGGAGAGTAGGCACCTGCGAGGTGGTCTGAGGTGCGTAAGGCCTTGAATGGGTTGAGCAAGCTGAATGCTGATGGGATTCTTCCTCTTGCTCAGACTAAGAACCTGAGGCGACACAGTATCAAATTGAGGAAAGATAGGTGTAGAATAGATGTGTGAAAATTTGCCTTTAGCCAGCTGGTAGTTGATTAGTGGAACAGGCTTCCATCTTTTGTTGTGGAAACTGATAGCATAAATAAATTTAAGGCTGAGCTGGACAAGCATTTGGACTGAATGGAGGGATGAAATAGGAGGGGTTTTTTTGGCTGATGCTGCATAAGCTTGCTTTCTTGCATCGTATGCCTCTGCTAATGCTAATGTTTATATGAAGTACATACCATTCCCCATGAAAGGATAGGCTTTTCTATGTAAATATATTCGTTTATTACAAAATTCGGTTAATATGTATCACAAAGTTCATTTTCACCCTGTGAACAATATTGTTATTTTGCAAATATTAGCACAGCTGTCCGATTATTGCACCTGGCCACCCAGTTCCCAGCTTCCTGAAGGATGGCATTGACTTGTTAGAATTTATTTTTGTGTAAACAAAACCAGTTTATAGTAGCTGCAACATCAGGGCATTCTGAAAAACATCAAGTTAAATTAAAAATCAAAAGAATAAAAACAGTTTTTCTAAGTTGTTTACATACACTCCCTTGCTCTCCAGGGGATTAAGGTCAGTTGCAATTGTTATGCCAGTTCAAAGAATCTTTTGCTACAGTATATAGTAATCTATTTCTTGTGATTTTTTTTTTTTTTTTTTTTTTATCTGAGCTGATGTCTTTTTCGGAACTTGTTTTTAAATTAATTTAAAATTTGTTTATATTAAATCTTATCTATTAGTGTTATGGTTACCAAATGTAATCTAATGGAACTGAGCCTGGAAATTAAACTGAAAATTATACAAGAGGCCGATAGGATTGAACTTAACAAAATGGACATTGCAAAGGAATACAACATCCCTTTACCTGCTTCATCTACAATACTGAAAAACCGAAAAAAAATCTTGAACTGCATGACACTGGAGCAGCAATAAAAAAACTGGAAATTAATTCCTGGTTCAAAACACAAGGAGCTTGAAACAAAACGTTTTGAGTGGTACCAACAAATGTGTGCATCTAATTTGCCAATATCAGATCCAATTTTGAAAGAAAAGGCAAATTATCTGGCTCCAAAGATTTAAAGACAGGAATAACTTGGTTTCATGAAATGTTTGCGGCAAGTCTGGATTATTTGACAAGGAAACGGCTACAGACTGTTTGTGTTCTGTACAGTCCATTCTTGAACAATATTGAGGCAAAGGATATTTCATTATTTGCTGCCAAACAAAACATGTTCGCGGAGAGTCTTGTCATCATGGAAAATTAAGTAAACAGACTCACTATTCTGTTATGCTGCAATTCAAATGGCAATACAAAGCTATGCCCACTGGTGATTGGTAAGCATTCCAAGCCCAAATGTTTTAAAGAAGTTAACCAACTTTCCTAGCTAAGCCAATAGATGTGCTTAGCTTACGATCAAAATTTTTCAATCTTGGTTATCAAAAGTGGACAGAAGAATGGCGTCAGAAAAAAGGAACATTTTGATGATTGTAGATCGTTGTACAGCACATTTTGCAAAGACACTTAACCTCCCATTACCATCCGTAGCCGAGTTGTCAACCTCCCATTACCATCCGTAGCCGAGTTGTCAACCTCCCATTACCATCCGTAGCCGAGTTGTCAACCTCCCATTACCATCCGTAGCCGAGTTGTCAACCTCTCATTACCATCCGTAGCCGAGTTGTCAACCTCCCATTACCATCCGTAGCCGAGTTGTCAGGAGCGGGAGTGCAGTAGCACATGCTATTTGATTAGACCAGGGATCAAGCCCCTGACTGCTAAATACGGTCGATCTGCCAACCTGCACTGGACCGGCGTGGCAGATTATGTTCCATTTCTCTCAACATGAATTGTTGAGGAAGCTTCCATCCTGCAGTGGGTGATAATGGCTGCAGTTTACCTTTTTTTTTTTACCACCAGTTTTATGCAGCCACTGGATCAAGGCATTATTTATAACCACAAGGGAGCATATAGAGCCTGCCTGATACGGTACTTGATCCTCAATATAGGAGGAAGGGAGGGAACAATTTGCAGATAAATTGGAATGAATGTCTTGGATGCTATCCGTAATCTTGTTATTGCTTAGAACAGTATTGCATCAAGTGTAATAATCAACTGCTTCAGAAAGTGTGGTTTTGGAGAGAATATCTTCAAAAAACATGGTCCAGCAGACGAATGTGATAGCAACATTGAGGAATGGGGGAATTTGAAGGAGTTATGGATTATTTTGGTGAATTTAAAGCTATGTTGCTTTGCTGTGGTAGAAACCACAGCAAAGCAACATCGCTTTAAATTCACCAAAATTACTTTTCTCTTAAATTACTTTTAAATTCACCAAAATTACTGTTAATTACTCTTCTCTTAGTTTATCTTACAAATAATGGGGAAAATAATGGAATCAGAGTTTAAAGAAGTGATGCAGGATCACCTAGACAAGACTGCACTAATAGTTCAAACAGCATGACTTTGTTAAGGGGAAGTCTTGTCTGACCAATTTTATTGGATACTACAATGTGGTCACAAAGGAACTAGATGCAAAAAATAATTTTGATATATACTAGGATTTCAGGAAAGCTTTTGATACTGTTGCACATGGCAGACTGCTGTACAAATTGGAGCACTATGGCATTAAGTTGCTGCAATATATTAAGGGATGGTTGAGTGGGAGATGGCTGAGAGTGGTAATAAATGAACACTGCTCTACATGGACTAATGTTATTAGTGGAGTCCCCCTGTTGGGGGACTTACCTAATAACACTGCTGGGCTCGTTGTTTTGTGTATTTATTAATGATATCGATGAAGGAATGTCAAGCTTAATATTCAAGTTTGCAGATGATACAAAGGTTGGCAGGGTTGTAATGATAGTAAAGACAGTATGCTACTGCAACAGGATCTAGAAAAGTTAGGTAGATAGGCTGAGAAGTGGCAACTGAAGTTTAATATTGACAAATATTAAACTAATGTTATTAAACTTGAGTTACTGCTATATGGGTAGCAGTAACTCAAGAGAAATGTACCAACTGTATGGTTCGGTGCCTCCGTAGCCAGGTGGGAAGGAGCAGCAGTGCGTAGCACACACTTCTTGATTAGACCGGGGTTCGAGCCCGTCACCACCAAATACGGAGGATGTGCAAAGATCAGGAAATGACCACCGCATATCCCGGAGCAATATGGCCTTAGTTGCTAATGCTCCTAAAAACCAAATAACAAACAAACCAACTGTATGGTATTACACTCAGGGAGGTGGAAAATGAAAAAGACCTGGGGATAATTGTGCAGTCGGATATGAAGTTCTCTGAGCAGATCACGGAGTTTTGTCAATGATATATATAGGAATTTTGCTAGCAGAGACAAGGAGGTTATTATACTTTTGTATAAGGCAATGGTATCAGGTACTGCATACAGGTCTGGAGGACTCATTTTAGGAAGCATGTAGAGTTGCTGAAACGAGTACAGAGAAGACTAGACAAACATTTGGAGTGACCGGATGAGTGAAATGGAAAGGATACAAGACTGGTGAGAGGCACAATGGGGTTCTCTTACCAGAAGAGGCTTAAATTCTGTAAGTTGCAGCATCTGGAGACTGTGCACCTGTGAGGTGATCTGATTGTGGTGTACAAGGCCTTGAATGGTTTGAGGAGGCCCAATGCTGATGGGATACTTCTCAGGGATACTTGCTCAGATTAAGAACCTGAGGGTGCATAGATTCAAATTGACGAAAGACAGTTGTAGAAGAGATGTGCAGAAGTTTGCCTTTAGCCAGCGAGTAGTTGATTTCTGGAAAAGACTTCCATGTGTTGTTTTGGAAGTTGATAGTGTAAATAAATTTAAGGCTGAACTAGACAAACATTTCGAGTGACTGGATGGGTGAAATGGGAAAGTTTTTTTTTTTTTTTTTTTTTTTTTTTTTGGCTGATGATCTATAAGCTTGCTTTCTTGCATCATACGCCTCAACTAATACTAATGACAAAATAAAATCTTTAAAAAGTGTGTTAATCCTACTGTATTGTTAGACAAGGCTTTTGTTTTTTATATTTTTATTTTAATTATTATTTATTAATTTAAATTAATTTATTTTTAATTAATTTTTAATATTTTTTATTATTTTTTATTTATTTTAATTATTTTTTATTTATTTTAATTATTTTTTTTATTAATTTAAATTAATTAATCTATTTTCGATATAATTGTTATTTATTATTATTCTTAGATATATAGTTTGTGCCAAAAAAAATAATAAAGATAAGATTTTGGCACTTTTTGGAGGATCTTATTACTACAAATCTCGGTATTACAAAACATGAAAATTTAGTTCCTTTGAATTTTGTGTTAATGCAATTCTGCTATAATTTTGTTTAATAATGTACTTGATGTTATGTGGAATATACCATAAATATGTTTTTCAATAGGTTTATTATAAGAGTGATTTTTTTTTCTTCATCTTAATAAATTTCTCCAATTAAAGAAATTATTTTTAACCCTTTCATGAATGATTTTTCTCAAAACACATATGAGCTACAGGAAGAATGAATTTGACTGTGAAGAATGAATTTCTTTGTGGAATTTCAGAGTTTTGTAAAAATGAAAACTTTGTTTAAATAAATAAATGTCTTTAAATATTAATTTGTTCTGTTTTTCAGTGGATGTCTGATGTTAGAGTGAAATTATTGTCAAAAATCAAATCAAAATTAAAAAAAAAAAAAAAAAAAGTAATATAAAAATAAACACAGTAGGCCCTTGATTTAACGGACAAATTTCTGTCCTAAAGAAAAAATTTAGAACTTTTTTTTATTCACGAATAGAGCTCGCTAAAAGGTTGGGTCAATAAGTCAGCATTATCTTATCATGCATCTAGTGTTGGGCTCGAGGTATTACGTCATATAGGTGAGGGAGGGGGTTAATGGAGGCGGGCGATTAGCAGTGTGCGTCAACACTGTTAGTCTTCTGGTGCAGTTCATCCTTTTCTATTTATGTTTTGGTTGTTTTTGTGTTTTTCATAATTGTGATTTTTACGTATTTTATAATAAATATGTAATATTTGTCTATCCTTATGGCCTCATGGGATAAAGAAGTAAAGCATAAATGTGTTAACTTGAGTGTTGCACAGAAATTAGAGCTGATTGAGAAGCTTGAGGGTGGTGTAACCGTTGCACGTGTGTGCGAGATTTATAGAGTCAAAAAGTGAACAGTTTCAGACATTTGCAAAAATAAAAAAAAAAAACTTAAGGAGTTTACATTAAAATACAGTGTAGATGGTTGTTCCAAGACTATTTCTATAGTTGGTAATAGAAAACATGAAAGTGGTCGAAGATAAAAACTTAGAGGAATCAGTGTACAAGTGGTTTGTTCAGTCAGCAGCGATCAAGTGGTGGTGTTGTTAGAAGTCGTGGTAGTAGTAGTAGTGGTGGCATGTGATGCAAGAAAGCTTATGCAGCATCAGCCAAAAAAAAAAAAAAAAATCATACCATTCCCTCCAAATGCATGTCCAGTTCCTCCTTAAATTTATTCAACCTATCAACTTCCACAACGACAAATGGAAGTTTGTTCCAACAATTAACCACCCGCTGGCTAAAGGCAAATTTCCGCACATCTATTCTACATCTGTCCTTTCTTAATTTGAATTTATGCCCCCTTAGGTTCGTAATCTGAACAAGTGGAAGGATCCCATCAGAATTCAGCTTGCTGAACCCATTCAAGGCCTTATACACCTCAATCAGATCACCGTACAGTTGCCTAGTCCCCAGCCACTGCAATTTTCAGAACTTAATTGCAGTGGCTGGAGACCACTGCAATTAACATCCTTCCTAAAATGAGACCTCCAGACCTGTACGCAGTACTCAAGGCGTGGCCTGACCATTGCCTTATACAGAGGGACAATCACCTTCTCCCTAATAGCAAAATTCCTATATATCATTGACAAAACCCCATGACCTGCCCTGGCAGCCTGTCTGCATTGCTCAGAAAACTTCATATCTGACTGCACAATTACTCCCAGGTCTTTTCCATTTTCTACCACCTTAAGTGTAGTACCACACAGTTGGTACATTTCTCTGGGGTTACTTCTACCCATATGCATTACTTTGCATTTGTCAAGGTTAAACTTCAGTTGCCACTTCTTAGCCCATCTGCCCAAATTATCTAGATCCTGTTGCAGTGGCACACTGCCATTACTGTCATTAACCACCCTACCAACCTTTGTATCATCTGCAAACTTCGACATTAAACCTGATATACCTTCATCAATATCATTGATAAATATACAAAACAACAGTGGACCCAACACCGAACCCTGTGGGACTCCACTAATAACATTAGTCCACGAAGAGCAGCACCCATTGATTACCACCCTCTGTCTTCTCCCACTTAACCATCCTTTTATCCATTGTAGCAACTTACCCTTAATACCACTCTGCTCCAATTTGTACAATAGTCTTCCATGCGCAACAGTGTCAAAAGCTTTCCTGAAATCCAAATATATGATATCAAAATTATTTTTTGCATCCAGTTCCTTTGTAACCACATCATAATATCCTATCAGATTTGTCAGACAAGACTTTCCCTTAACAAACCCATGCTGTGTCTGAATTATTGCTGCAGTCTTGTCTAGATGATCCTGCAATGCATCTTTAACCAGGGACTCCATTATTTTACCCGGAACAGAAGTTAAACTAACTAGTCTGTAATTACTCGTGTCACCCTTCGATCCCCCTTTGTGAATTGGGGATACATTTGCACATCTCCAGTCCGTGGGAACCTCCCCTGAGTCCAAGGGTGCTCTCATAATTATGGCTAAGGGTTTGCTTAGTTGCTTTGCCATCTCCTTTAATATAACTGGATAGATCCCATCCTCCCCAGGTGCTTTTCTTATTCTTTTTTTTAACTTCAACAATTTCTCCTCCACTTTGCTCTCAGTTATTAAAAAATCATTAAGTATCCTGCTACAATTTGATAACCTTCTGCCATTTTCAAACCTTAATAATTTTTCATGTGTGAATGTCGATGCAAAATACTCATTCAGTTTGTTTGCTATCTGAGCAGGATCATCAACAGTCAAACCATCGATGTTAAGTGGACCAATCAGATTCATCCCCTTCCTTTTAGAGTTTATATAAGTAAAGAAATCCTTGCTGTTTTTCTTAGCATCTTTTGCCAAGGATTTCTCTTAATCTGCCTTCGCCTGCATAACCTCTTTTGTGACCTGATTACAGACTAGCTTATATCTGCTTATATCGGCTTCTGAGTCGCTTGATAATTTATATGCATTCCATGCATTTTTCTTCTCTGTTACGAGTCTCGTTAGATTTACTAGCGCACTCTATTTCTCTGTACTTGTTCATTGTACTCATTCGAGTCATTAGGCCTATAACACACTCCTACTCTTATTTTTGCTTTCGCAGTGCTTATGTCACACCAGACTGACTCAACAGTGCACTGTTCATCTATATCAACTGGATGCACTTCTTTTGATTTTATGTTTTTCTTAATTAACAGCATACATCTTCTCCTTTTTTATCCTGTCTGGCCTTTCTGTACACATTGTACTCCCCAAATTCCAGTTCAGCATTCCTTATATCTGTGTGACACCACGTCTCTGCTATTCCAACAATATCCACCTTTGATGTCTTGACCAACACATCAAATTCATCCAATTTATTTACTATACTTCTAGCATTGATATACATGCAAGCATACATGCTCCTATTCCTGTTCACCCTAACACATCCCATATACCCACCTATTTCAGGATGACTGCCATCCGTCCCTGAAACCACCAACACTCCTCGCTCCAGGTTGCTACTTATTCTAATAGAAGTTGTGCAAGAATCACCTTCACCTCTGCCTACGGCTGCTGTTAATCTATTAGTCCTTGTATCCTCCCAAGCTAGCAGTTTTCTGTCCACCTAACACTGCCTCGATAGCATCAGCAAATATTCTTGCACCCTTTCTATTTAAGTGTATCCCATCCCTGTAGAAGCAGTATCTCCTGTTAACAAGTACAGTCCAGGCTGAAAAAAATTCTATCCCTTGAGCCTTGCACATTCTTTCCAGGGCTGAATTGATCGACAAGGCTGTCATCATATACTCCCTTCTATCGTGTCTGGGCAGAATTGCAGACACTTTGAAATTCAACCCTAATTCACGGCTTTTTTCAACAGTGACCTGTACTTGTTAAGTAATTCTGCCGGTCTCCTACTCTTAATATCATTAGTGCCAACGTGTACAACTATATCACCTTTTGTGCCCTAAAAAGATTATATCCGCACAACGTCATCAACCTTTGCCCCTGGCAGACATATCCTGGTCCTGTTCCACCTATCCTTTTTACAAAGCATGTTCTCTGTTTCCCTGACAATAGAGTCACCAACAACTACTAGTTCCAATGGGACCAGTGCATTCTGTCTTGGGGTTGCCGTTGTGTTGCGTGATGACCAAGTGCAAGCTCTGGCATTGATGTGGGCAGCTGAGAGCCTGATGGGCCCTTCAATTTAGATCTTTCGAGGCCATTCACCCTGTCCTTCAAACTCTCATATAGGCCCATAACAACACTGAGTTGTCGTCTGATTTCCTTACACTCCTTACATCGCGCGCGCACACAGAAAGTTATCCCTCATGGCAATATCATGTTCCGTTCCAGAGAGTTCGGTAAACATTTCACAAGTTGCACATTTTTTTTAGGCTGTGATGCGTTGGAGAATGGCCCCCTTCAGTTCTCCCCCGAGTCACAGCACTCCTGCCACTTTGTGCCCGTTGCTTTGCTGCTCTAGTTTGGGGCATGATACTTTAAATTAATAAGATCAATAAATTAAATTAATTAAATGTCAATACTATGCTATCTAATAGAAACAGTGAAGCGTATTACTCTATATAATTATGTGTTAGAGCTGCCTAGCTATCCTCAATTAAAAATTTGAATTCCCTACCACTATATACAAAAACAATGGCTGCAAGATTCGAACAAAATAATGGTTTTTACCTATATTAAGTAATAATCTACAAAAAACTCTTTATGTAAATTAAAATATAAATAACCAGCATAACTATAAGACTACGTATTAAGTACAATATAAAATAACAATTATGTAAATAAAAAGGCAAACACTTATCGTTTGTTCGGAGCCTCTAACTCATAGCTGTAATTTTTAACGAGAGTCAGCGCCCTCATAGGTGTTGAGTTAAAGTCATTTGCTGAAAGGCTTGTTAAGCATATGGACCTAAAATTTAAGGGGAGTGATGGATAGCTGTGGCATTTTCTAAAGTACCATGGCATTGTTAATAAAAGAACCTGTGGTGAATCTTTAGGTGCAGATGAAGAACAAGTTGAGGCCTTCAGAAAATATCTAAATGACCTCATTAAAAATGAGGGCCACATTTTATCACAGCTCTATAATGCTGACGAGACTGGGCTCTTTTTATCATGCTGTTCCTGTAAGCTAAATAAGGAGCGAATTTCAGTTTTATTTTGTGCAAATGCTGATGGTTTGCATCGCCTTTAGCCTATGGTAGTTGGTAAGGCAAAAAAAACCTTGTGCTTTAAAGGATTTATTGAACCAGTTACCGGTGATATATTCCCACTCAAAAAATGCCTGGTTTACAATAGATATTTTCTGTGACTGGTTCTTTAACCATTTTATTCTGATGTGCGACGCTATCAGACAGATGTGCTGAAAATTCCTTCTCATAAAATAAAGGCTGTGTTACTGCTAGATAATGCACCTGCTCACCCTACTGCTGAGAGGTTAGTTAGCAGGGATGGGAGAATTAAACGTGTTTTTCTGCCTCCTTCATTGATACTACTTCTTCATTGATATAGTCGATGGATCAGGGTGTGATCGTTGCATGTAAGAGGTTGTATAACACCACTTCACTGATATAGCCGATGGATCAGGGTGTGATCATTGCATGTAAGAGGTTGTATAACACTACTTCACTGATATAGCTGATGGATCAGGGTGCGATTGTTGCATGTAAGAGGTTGTATAACACTACTTCACTGATATAGCCGGTGGATCAGGGTGTGATTGTTGCATGTAAGAGGTTGTATAACACTACTTCACTGATATAGCCAAAGGATCAGAGTATAACCCTGGGGGCTCACATCTGGTGAGTATGGGCTTGGCAAACCCAGGGTCCTGAGCTGGATATCATCATTCTTCTCTTTCTTGGTGATTCCTTTCTACTTCTTTCTTTCTCTCTCTCTCTCTCTCTCTCTCTCTCTCAGGGTAAATTGGGAATTTTTTTTTTTTTTGGCTGGTGCAGCATAAGCCTCAGGCTTCCTTGTACCATGTGGCTAATAATAATAATAATAATAATCATTGCATGTAAGGTTGTATAAGAAAAAGTTTTTGGAAGAAACAGAAGATGCAGAGGAAGATACAAGTGGCACCAGGACACTGCAAAATTTACATGCATACATCAGATCTGCTATCTTCAACTTAGCAGCTGTGTGGAAAGATATGAAGATTACTACCTTGGCCAATGCTTGGAAGAAGTTGTTGTACGACATAGAACCTGAAATGGGCTTTGAGGGAGTTGAGGTGTCTAATTTTCGGGACACCCTTCTGAGGACGGGTTGCATTTCTGTTGCCCGCCCTTCTGAGGGTGGGCAACAGAAATGCAACTGAGAATGACGTGGAACAGTGGCTCGAAAATGATGAAGGTAATCCGGGTTATCAAATTTTTTCTGAGGTAGAGAGATTGTGGAAAATGTTCTTAATGGAGAACAAGAGGACGATGATGATGATGACAAAGACGAAGAATCAGTTGCACCTCATTCTAAATTGTCTGTTATAAGACAACATATGAATGATATCATACATTATATTGAATCATCATCAGACCTTGATGTGCTTCCTTATTATGAACATTTTAGAGAATTTCAATCTACAGTAATAAAGCAGCAGCACCAAGGTGTAAGGCAACTGAAGCATGATGATTTCTTCAAGACCACTTCATCAACTGGACCTGTTTCACCAGAACCCCTCTACCAGCAAGGAATTAACCTCTCCCTCCATATGACAGTTGTTTCTGACTCTGAAAATTGTGATTCTTTCAATTAAGTTAACATTAATACAGGAACTCTGACTTAATCAACTTACGGAAATTCGGCTTTACGTAAGTTTTTGCCTGCCGGTGCAAACTTAAAAAAAATCGTGGAAACGTATTTTGCATCCCGTAGGAATAAATCTAGGTATTGTGAAAATATCGTAATGTGAACTCAATAACACAGTTTTTTTTTTTTTTTTTTTTTTTTTTTTTTGTAATTCGTTCCAAGCCCTTGGAAGTTGAAAATTTCACTATATTGTTAAGCTATTTATTCCTCTAAAAGGTCATATTTGTAATGGAAATTGCACTATCCTTTCATCGTTATCATATTATTATTATCTATATGGTGCAAGGAAGCCTGAGTCTTTTTTTTTTTTTTTGGCTGGTGCCAAAAAAAAAAAATTACCCTGAGAGAGAGAGAGAGAGAGAGAGAGAGAGAGAGAGAGAGAGAGAAAATAGAAAGGAATCACCAAGAAAGAGAAGAATGATGATATCCAGCTCAGGACTTTGGGTGTGTCAAGCCCATACTCACCAGATGTGAGCCCCTGGGGTTAATATATGTTCCCATTATAAGAATCAATTTTGAACACCTTTGTGTTATTTTTCTAAAGCATGTTTCTGGAGGGTACGACCCTAAAACAGTAAAAACAATTTGCATTTTCCGGTTTATTAGGCTTTACTGTTAGTGCATCTAATTATAAACAGGTAGTAAATTTGATCTTATTGCATTTGCGATAATACCGATAACTGCAATTGTGTAGATTTTTACATGATTATGGTGAAACGTGTTCCCCTTCTTGAAATCTTCAGTCATATAAAAAAACAAATTTTCAGAAACTTCTCTTCATTCCTATTTACGTATTACAATGATGAAGGGAAAGTGACCAACAAAAAGTGCAAATGGTGGTAGTGCTAGGAAACGAAACAAATTGATTTTGAAATGAAGATGAGTAATTAAGAAGTAGGACAAAGTTTGTCATCTATTGTAAGAGAATTGGGTCTTGCTGTTTCAACAGTGAATACTATTTTAAAGAACAGTGCGCTATATATGCACTGTCAAAGGATCAACACGCTTAAGAGCAACAGTGATCACAAAACAGCATTCAGGTGCTATATCGAAGATGGAACAGCTATTAATAATATGGATGGAAAATCAGATTCAGAAGCGAGTGCCCCTGAGTCTAATGACCATTCAAGCAAAAGCAATAGGTATTGATAAAGATACTAAGGATAAGTACGGCGAACCCCAACCCAAGTTCGTGGCAAGCAATGGGTGGTTTAATAGGTTCAAGCATCGAGCTGTTTTCCACAATGTTAAAGTATGCGATGAAGTCGCCAGTGCCGATCCTGCAGCTGCAGAGAAATTTTGTGATGTGTTTAAAAAAATATTGACGAAAACGGCTATTCAATGTAGCAAATTTTTAATGTTGACGAGATTGCTCTGTATTGGAAAAAAAAATGCCGGATCAAATATACATTGCCAAAGAGGAAAATACAATGCCAGGTTTAAAGGTGTATTTAGCTGCATTAGCCTCTTGCTTGAGGCTAATGCAGTGGGAGATTACAGATTAAAACCACTGCTTTGTGTACCATTCTGGAAATTCTCGGGCATTTAAGGACATCGATAAAGCCACCCTACCCGTGCATTTCCGATCAAATCAAAGAGCATGGATAACAATATCTCTCTTTGAGGATTCGTTTAAATGCTGCTTCATTCCCGAGGTTGAAAAATATTGTAAACACAACAATTCCTTTCAAGATTTTGCTTAATTTTGAAAGGAACGTTATTTTAGATAATGCTCCTGGACATCCTACGCATCTAGATGATTTCAATTCGAACGTGAGAGTCATATTTCTACCACCAAATATGACTTCACTCATCCAACCCATGGATCAGGATGTTTTTTTGAATTTAAAAGTATACTATTTACGTACAACATTTGCTCAGGCATTACTGCAGTAGACGATGAGAAAAATTTTATGTTAAGAGACTTGGAAATCTTACAACATTTACCACGCCATCTTAAACATTAATAAAGCCTGGGCAGAAATTACTAAAAGTTCTTTAAATGGTGCATGGAGGAAAAATATGCCCATGGAATATAAAAGGCTTCGAAGCATTTGAAAATGACGAATCATATGAATAGGTTACAGATAAGGTTATGAAGGTTGCAGACCTACTTCAGTTGGAGGTTTTGCCAAAGACATGGAGGAGTTAGTAGAGAAAGAAGAGAATGAATTATCTATTATCTGACGAAGAACGTACTGACTTGCAGGCAGCAATAGTGAAAGAAGAAAATGCTGAAGAAGCTCAAGATGAACCAAATGAGGTGCCCAAATGCTTCATCATCAGAGAGTTGGCAGTGGAATTTCGTGAAATTGCATCGGTGATGGTGAGGTTTGAGATGCTGGATCCTGACAGCGAATGATTCTTAAAAGTTAACAGAGGGGTGAATGATATGCTTGCTTGCTACAAAGAAATCTCCGATGGAAAAAAAAAAAAAGCCAGCGTCCAGTCATCCATTAATATGTTCTTTCGTAAGGTTGAGCGGCTGACCCCTTCTAAATCTCCACAGCCCTAAAACTCTGCAGCACGCGTACTTAACAGCTGAAGACAGATTCTGGCAATGATGCTCGAGAGGTAAAACTTACTGATGTTATGCCTGTCTCCTCTTTTTTTGTAATTTTATAATTTTGTAATTTTTCCTGCGCATGAAATAAAAAAAAAATTGAATAAATACAATAAATAATTCTATTACATGTTCGTTGAACATTTTCTTTTTTTTGATTACATCAATTCAGCGAGCACAGTTGCGGGTGGTGCACAAGCATGGGGGAAATTTTGACTTTTGTAAAATCCGACTTAAAATCCATGGAATGCAACCCTTACTTAAGTCAGGGAGTTCCTGTATTGAATATTATGTATCTGTTTTTAACATTTTTTTGTATGTTTTTTATTCAATGCAGTTTAAGAATTTAAAAGTATTTTTTCCTCTTTAAAATGGATTTAAACTAAAAAATTAATGTTCACATTGAAAACAACTTTGTGAGCTTTAAGGGAAAAAAAGTGGTGGAAACCCTCCATTAGTTACATTGTATAGTTTTTGACGTGTTTAATTAAAATAAAGTTTGGTTCCTGTTATAAATTTATTTTTATATTTTTAACAGATGTTTTAATGGTATGTATAAATTACTCAATGTACATTATAATAATATTTTATTCGTACTTATACATTATAATAACATTTTAATACATCCTGTACATTGTAAGTTCATTATTAATGTGTTTTTAAAATACATTTGATTTAACGTACTTTCGGCAATAGTAGACACCCCTTCCCCCAATTAGTTTGTTAAATCGAGGGTATACTGTAATCTTGTAGAGATCAACCATCACTAATCTGGCAGCATTGGGACCTGTGTGTGCCGGATTAGTGAGTTTGCAAGATCACTGGTTGTTAGATTAGCACATACAATTTACCCAACAGCTAACCACCTCATCCTTGACTGCCAAGCTAGTTTAAGAAAAAAATTCCCCAAGGGCCAAAAAATATTTAGCAAATAATTTGATTAGTAATTCTAAAGTAAATATTGTAATGTCAGTGTTGTCGTTTTTTTCACTTAAAATATCAAAAATATCATGTTGTATATATGTGGCCCAGTAGGTTACTTTATTTCTTGACAAAGAGAAGACTATTGTTACTTATTCTCAGTGGGCACCACCACCACCCAGACGGCACCATTTCAAGGCTTGTTGGCCTTTCATTGGTGGGTGGACAGGTACCTTGGTATTGCAGACATGACAATCCAGTTGTTGAAGATAATTCCACAATATGAGAGATGCCAAAAGGTGTACATGATAATGTTCAAGTAAAACTAAATGTAAAACTAAAATGACACCCCTTTTACACTTGGTATTGCAGACATGACAATCCAGTTGTGAAGATAATTCTACAATATGAGAGATGCCAAAAGGTGTACATGATAATGTTCAAGTAAAACTAGACGCCTCCGTAGCCAGGTGGGAAGGAGCAGCAGTGCATAGCACACGCTTCTTGATTAGACCGGGGTTCGAGCCCATCACCACCAAATACGAACGATGCGGAAAGGTCATGGAATGACCACTGTGTATCCTGGAGCAATATGGCCATAGTTGCTAATGCTCCTAAACAACAACAACAGTGGAATGCCCTCAACCACTGTCCTTGCCTGCCATCTTGTCAAAATCAAATCAAGTAAAACTAAATGTAAAACTAAAATGATACCCCTTTTACACTACTAATTACATTAATAGTGTAAAAGGGGCATAATTTTATCAGTATCTCATATTGTGCTTATCCCTCACAACGAATTGCATGTAATGCACAACGTCGAATAAGTAATGCTTCACTAAAAGAGAAGACTAATGTTACTTATTCTCAGTGTTAAGGATGAGCACAATATTTACACCACAGTATTTACGCTAATATTATATAGATAATTTATCCTCTTAAACATATGACCTTGTTGCATTTATTTTTATTTAAACATTATCATGTACACCTTTTGGCATCTCTCATATTGTGGGATTATCTTCACAACTGGATTGTCATGTCTGCAATACCAGGGTACCTGTCCACCCACTGATGAAAGGCCAAGAAGCCTTGAAACGGTGCCGTATGGGTGGTGGTGCCCACTGAGAAATAAGTAACAATAGTCTTCTGTTTTAGTGAAGCGTTACTTATTTGAGGTTGTGCATTACATGGCAACTGTTGTGAAGGATGAGTCAGCACAATATGAGATACAGATAAAATGATGCCCCTTTTATACTACTAACATAGTTTTTTTTTCATTTAAGAGTTAACTATAGTGTATTTACACCATTATTGTATATACAGGGTGTCTCAAAAATACATGGCATAACTTCAGGAATGAGTTCCTCATATGTAGACAATAAAAATATTTTATATCAACATAGTTCCGGAAATGCTTGGTTTCTGAGTTTTGAAGATCTGTCTATGACACTTAACTGTTCACGTCACCTTATAGTAATTGTTCAAAATGTCCACCTTCTGCCTGAATACAGGCCTCACATAGACGTCTCATGGACTCGCGAAGACGATGCCAAATTCCTGCCATGTTTCATATTGTCTCACAACCTGCCACAATTCGATTGCGGAGACTTTCCACATCAGCTACCGGAGTTGAATACACCAATGACTTTAAATGGCCCACAAGAAGAAATCTAGTGGGTTTAAATCAAGTGAGCGTGGAGGTCAGGCAGTTGGTCCACCTCTACCTATTCATTCATTCATTGTGGGCTAGGTGGCTGAAATGTGCTGGAGCACCATCGTGCATGAAGTGTGCTTGTTGACAAATGATCAGTGGCGTGTCGTCCAAGAAATCAGGCATGTTGTTTTCCAGAAAGTTTCTGTACGCCTGCCCTGTGAGTTTGTTTGGAAGTACATGGGGCCCAAATTACTTATTACTAAAAACACCCACCCAGATGTTGAGGCTGAACCGCTGTTGGTGATGTGATGGAAGAATTGCATGTGGGTTTTCCTCAACCCATACATGCTGATTTGATCCCCGGAGCAATATGGCCTTAGTTGCTAATGCTCCTAAAAACCAAATAACAACATGCTGATTGCGAAAGTTTTGGATTCCGTCTTGTGTGAACTGTGCTTCATCTGTGAATATCACTAAGGCAGGAAAGTGAGGAGTTGTACCACACTGCTGCAAGAACCACTGGCAGAACATTACTCGTGCAGGGTAATCTGCTGGTGACAAGGCCTGTACAGTTGGTGTTATCGCAACACTCTCCAAATAGTCGAATGTTGAACAGCCAGTTGCATTGCTATTCTGCGTGTGCTGATTACAGGAGTGGCATGCACAACATCCAAAATCTCCTCCTCTACTTCAGGAGTCGTAGATCTTGGTCGTCCTGTGTTAGCAGCACGAAGTGTAAAGGTCCCATGTTCACAAAGGCGGCGAGATACCTTCAAACGTTTTCCTGTCTGGACATCTTTGTTCTGGGAATCTTTCGTGGTACAAATGACGAGCCTCCAGAGCATTGCCATCTGCCAAACTATACATAAAGTGCATATCCGCTTGCTCCTAATTTGAATACATGGCCAGAATGGGAAACCACCAGATTCTGTCAGTACCTTGTGATTTTGTACCAATTTTGTACCTTGGGTACAAAATTGGGACGTCAATCCGTATCTAATTAATAGTGACCATCGAGCAATCACCTTCTCGATTTTACCGGAGGATAGGCAAGTGAATATAACAATAAGGGATTTAAGGCGTTTTCGGATGGACAGGGTGAACTGGACCAAGTTTCGTGAATATCTGAATACAATTTTTAATGGAGATAACAAAGTAATCATTAACACCTTAACAGCAAAAGAATATGTTTTTCTGGTTCAATATCATTTATATCAAGCGATGGCCTACTCGACGAAAAGAAAACAGACAGGAAGAACTTCTGTCCCATGGTGGTCTTCGACACTAGCTGAATTGAGACAACAAACTCAACAAGCACGAAAAGCATACCAAAGGAATAGGCATCTATCGGACGCAGACACTCAGGCTTTGAAAAATGATTACAGAGACTTGAGGAAGAGGTACCATAAAGCAATTGCTGATAGCAGGCAAAATTGTTGGCAACGTCTGGTGAAGGAAACAGGAAATGCTGACCCTTGGGGTATAATCTATAAGCTTTCAAGAAATAAACTTTTGTGTGGTGAAATTTACAACACGATAATTAGAGAGAATCAAGAAACTTCGGACTGGGAATCTACAGTCGAAGGGATAGTGAGTAGCCTATTTCCGGAAGATTTGCCGTTTATGGACAGCCCTGATCAAGCGGAAATTAGACGCATTAATCGTGAATATAAGGGGACAACCGAAACTGCCATTTTTAATATGCTTGAGCTAGGTGCTGCAGTAGCTAAATTGAACCATAAAAAATGTCCTGGCATTGACCTCATTGAGAATCAAGTAATTGGAAAATTTTATGAATTCTTCCCTGAGATTTTATTAAACTTATTTAATAAATGCCTGCTAGAAGGGCTTTTCCCTCTCGAATGGAAGCTTGCGCTCTTAAAAATCTTGCATAAACCGGGAAAGCCAAAAACAAACCCCAGAGCATACAGGCCAATCTCTTTATTGGCAAATCTTGGCAAATTATTTGAAAGGATGATTGCCCCAAGGATTTTTAAATTATTTACAGAACATAATCTCTCCTCTGATTGCCAGTTTGGATTCAAAAAAGGACGTTCCACTGAGGACGCAATCTCAACCCTGCTGACTTACATTCAGGAGGCAAACAGCAAATATGTTCTTGCTGTTTTTATTGACTTTGAGGGCGCTTTCGATTCCCTTTGGTGGGAGAGTGCTTTCAGGTCACTGCAACTGGCAAAGTGTGATGACTACCTGTTCAGAGTCCTCAGATCTTACTTTAAGGATCGACAAATTAGAGTATGTGCAAAGCATTTATCATACACGACTACCGTTTCAAGAGGATGCCCTCAAGGTTCAGTCTTGGGACCTCTCTTTTGGAATGCAGTGCTAGACCAGTGGCTCACGAAGGATAGCGATGAGTTCATCAAAGTTGCATATGCAGATGACTTGGTGGTGGCGGTGCAGGGAGGATCAAGACAAATTCTCGAACAAAAAATTCAGTCAGTTTTGAATAATTTAGTGGCATGGGCGGGTTTGAATAAACTAAAGATTTCTGTCACCAAGACCAATTTCATGGTGTTTAAACACCACTTCGATTATGGAAGGCCGCCAAAGGTAACCCTATATGGTACTCAAATTCCATATGTACAGAACACCAAATATCTGGGTTTAACTTTAGATGATCGTCTCAGGTTTCATGTACATGTCACTAAAATCAATGAAAAAATCAAAAAGTTCGTAGCTGCAGTTGTTAGAATTTCCCGCAAGGAATGGGGTTTATCCAAAAAAACTCTGGTATTGTACTACAAGACGATATTTCTTCCCATTGTAGATTATGGTGCTGGTATTTGGTTTGCGGCTGCTACCAAGGTTACAACTAAAGCCAAGCTTCTGTCCCTGCAACGTACAATGTTGCTTACAGTTATACGCGCTCCAAGGACAGTGTCGACAAATGCCTTACAGGTTATTGCAGGTACCATCCCCTTGGATTTACACATTATTTTCCGAGGTATTGTATATAACTTAAAGAAGGGAAGGGCGTTACAAATATTGAATATCACCTCTAATCCAAATAACAACATAAAGGAGGAAAAACATAGAATTTGGGGCGAGCTTGTGAATTGCTGGCAGCAACGTTGGGATTTGAGTGAGTATGGAACCATTACAAGAGGCTTCATTCCAGCCGTAAGCTTTGCAATGGACAGGAGGGTGTCGTCTTGGTTTGCTCCCACCATGACAACGAGTTACTTAATCACTGGACATGGCTTAAGGGCCAAACTATTTGAAAGAGGATTAGAACCTGACCCCTACTGTTCGTGCGGTGAGGTGGAATCTTGGAGACATGTCATCCTTGAATGCGGACTGTATACTTCAGACAGGCAGGAATTACTAAATAGGTTGCCAAACCTCACGGAGAATAATTTACCTCTCTTGGTTCAGAGGTGGGACATCTTTGCTTTGCTTCAGGAATTCTCGGCCAAAGTTTTTAAAAGAAGACAGGAGCTAAGAAATCTATTGCAGGATACCAATTAAGGGAAGTGCTGCACATTTGACGACAGAACACTTCGTGTAATGTCATCTTTATAGGATGTTTCTTGTCTACAGCGAGATGATCTTCTGCTCCTGGACACCCAATTCAGGCTTGCATTTGTGGATGGACTCTAAAGTGGAGATAATGTTAATGTTAATGTTTCTAAGTGTTAAGTTAATGTAAGTGTATGTATTTGCTATTTGCATGTAAATAATCGTATAATGTTGCTTTTTTTTTCAACAAGTGTACATTGTTCTTAGTTGGAAAATTTTTATTTTTATTTTTTATTTTTATTTTTTTTTATTTTTTTATTTTTTTTGCTGGCCTCCAAGTTTGGGCAGCCTTGGGGGCGGGATTGCTGGCACCTACCAGTATAGCACTACTTCCGGTAGGTGCAGGATTTGTGCATTACAGCACACATAGAGAATGGTGGATCCAGGTGTTAGTTAATCCCTGGTGGCGAAATGGCCTGACATAATGCTCTTTTTTTCAGGCCTGTCTTGGCAGACGTTCTGAGCTTTCTCAGGAGTAAAAGGTGGAGATGGGCTTGTGTCTAGGAGCCACCCTTCATATCAGGACACACACAATCAATGTACAGAAAGACTACAGTATATATAAGAGCATGTATATAAATCTGTATATAAATATTGTATATAAATTGATTAATATTGTATGTAAATTGATTAAGATAACTTGAGAATGTATATGCAGTTGTGTGTTAATAAATAAAATAAAATAAAAAAAAAAGTACCTTGTGATGAAGGAAATCAGCTGCAGGAGATAAGACATTCCGGTTAATAACTTGGGAGCCAGGCATTTCCAGAACTATGTTGATATAAAATATTTTTGTCTACATATCAGAAACTCATTCCTGAAGTTATGCCGTGTATTTTTGAGACACCCTGTATAATTTATACTCTTAAACATATGATGCCTTGTTGCATTTAGTTTTACCTAAACATTATCATGTAATAAATTTAAATAAATCATGTTAATTCATGTCTATCTAATCTTGAACAGGGCTTTTTAATTCAACCATTGCATTTTGTACCCGATGTATAAGACAACTCTCAAATTTTAGACAGTTTTTTATTGCTTTAAAGGCTGACCTGTATGCCAATATATATGGTATGTACACATGAAAGGTTTAATTACTTCTCACACATCAAAAATTGTTTTTTTTCTGTAATATTGCAAATTGAAGTTTTTTTTTTTTTTACCCTGTGCAGTGTAACATATATAGTACTGAAAATGTTCGTTCCTGGATGTGGGATGCATATCATCATAATAGTTCTCATTCCACGTTTCGTTGGATTAGTGCTTTACTCACTGCAGTAGAGGGCATTGCTTTTATGTTTTATTGTGGATTAGGAAGTGCAGATAGGTAAAGTATTTAAAATATTTTTATATTAAATGTTTTTCAGTGTTCATTATATAGTTTATTATTTTGATCATGGTATAATGTTTACTGAAAAAAAAAAAAACAATTTCCACTAGTTTGCTCCATTTATTAACGGCATTTTTTAATTAGGTTTATTCATAGAAGGGACTATGGTAGAAGGGACTATGACACCACAAAAAGAGTGCACAATAATTACCTGATTTGCTGTTTTTAAATCCAGTTTTACTTCTTTAAGTTATAAAACTATGATTCTGATACAGTCCACAATTGAAAAATGTTTCCATGCTTCCATCACTTCAATAGATTTGGAATCAATTTTTTCCAAAATCCACTGTAATGATTCTCTGATGTAATGAATTTTAAAGGTAGATATGATGCCTTGTTATAATGGCTGAATTAAAGAAGTTGTATCAGGTGGTAGGAACATTACTTCAGCATTTGGATGGCCCACTGAGTTATCCAATAGTAATAAAACTTTGAAGAAATCTAAATTTTTGCACTTTAAATAGTTTTCCACAACTAGCACAAAACAATTTAGAAACCAGTCTTGAAATAAATTGACAGTTACAAGCTTTAAATAGTTTTAATGTCTTTTTGTTTAATTATATTGCCATCTAATATGTTAATAGAAATATCAGTAATACTGCCATCGTTAATCCAAATACTGAGTGCTTTTTCCTTTTTCTCAATTATATTGGTGCTTGGGAACGAGCTGTCACATATGCGGAAATGAAAGATCCTGCAGCAAGGCAATTTTAATTTTCTGTTCATTTTTCTTTATGGTCTGGATTGTTGCCTCATTTAAATTTAAACTTTTTGCAACGTATGATACATTCTCCCCTTTTTTAAGACTATCCAAAATTTGTATCTTTGATTCTAGAGAAAGTTTCTTTTCAGCTGTGTGTTTTTTACTTTCCCAGGGGCAGAATTTAGGGCTGGAACTTAATTCACAACAAAGAAATTATTCCAATGCGGTTCTTAAGAACAAAGTTTTTAGTAATACATACCAGGAAAAATTTATAAATGATCAAATAAAAACCAAAATAACCTTACAAAAACCTTAAGAGTCACTTAACTGCTATCTTCGAAGTCACAATTTTTTATGTTCTCAAACAAATTCACTGGGATTTTCCAACAAAATAAAATATGGGGATTTCGCAATGATTTTTTGCTTAACTACTAGTGAGTCAACAGCAGGGATTCACAAAAAATAACGAAAATGTTGAAAAATTATATCTAACAATAGCAGGGTTTTCCCGGGAAAACACAAGCTCAAAAATATCATTTTATGTCAGGTTTGCCACAATTTTCTAACCACGTTAGAGCGGAACTGTGTTGTGTGAGGATTGCTGCAATTTATCAATCGTGTTAGATCGAAACTATGTTGTAGAAGTACTGTGTTATACGGGGGTTGCCTGTAATAGAAAATTTTTTAATAATAATTGGTAAACACTATTTTAATAAAAATTAAGAAAAAATTAAGAAAATTAATTTAATGTGATTCCGAACTTTTTAGGTGGGAGTGAATATATATATATATAGAAAATATGTAGTGTGTATATATATGTATATATATATATATATATATATATATAAAAGAATGAAGAAAGTGACAAAGATAAGAGTGTTTAATGTTCTAGGGCCACTTTTATATAGAAAGGACCCAATTACCCCACAATGAATATAAACAAGAAATATCAATAGCAAAGAAATATAAAGAAAAATGAAATCACATACATAAAAAAATACATATAAAAAATATACAAAAAAAAAATAGAAAAGGGTATTGTCATATAATGCACAACCCTGGTGTTGTTATCAAGAGGCAGCCACTGAGATTTCATGAAAAGACCACAATATAGTCTTTGTTTTTGACACAAAGCACATGTCAAGAAATAAAGGTAAAACAATGCATTAAAAAAATTAATGAATTTAGAATGAATTTAATAAATTTGAGGTTAAGGCCAAAAGGGGATATATATATATATATATATATATATATATATATTTATTTAAATAATGGCTTAAAAGTTAGAATATAATAGCATGAAATAAGAAAATAAATAAATATTAAGCTATCATTAGAGGCAGCAAAATGCACATCCTCCACATGATGCCCAGTACCTAACAGATAATTCATATGAAAATAAATTAATACATAAGCCAGTAGCATGGCAAAACTGTAGAGTGAAATTTAACATAAAGGTTAAATCAACAGGGAGGGGGAAGTAAAGGTAACAAGACAGAAGCTGTAGCCGAAACAATTGCATAATAGTTTAGTGGCACCCCCCTCGTAAGGTACCAGTTCTGAGAGACGTGAAATATCACCAAAAGGGACTAAAATAAATTACTAAAAGAAAATAAATTACTAAAAGAAAACAAATTAACAAAATAGACTGACAATTATGTCCCATATCTACGGAGGACCATGAGGCTAATAATGGTCATGGAATTGCTGCATTTCAGTCGCTAGACAAATTGTTGCAAAGGTGAACCGATCGAAGGACCAAACCACCCTTCCTTCTCCGATCTATCCAAAAATGCAGAGGATTTGTATAGTGGTGGTCCTTATGCAGCGAGAAATAAAATATAGAATAGACAACACTCCAGAGCAGAGCCACACCACTGGCATAATGTAAGCTTAACCAGCTTATATTAACAGAAAAGAAGAAGAAATATAGATGACGACACAGGCACTGCTTTTTGCATATCAATCCACTACTATCACCTGAGTTATATTTAAATAATGGCTTAAAATATTAAAGTTATATTAAATATAAAAGTTTTATTTAAATAATGGCTGTGCACTTTTCAGTGCATAGCATTCTTAAAGCTTTATACAGGTAACTGTATAACATGGTAGTTTGGTTCCTACAAAATCTCGTGTAATGCAAAACCATGTTATATGGGACTAAGAACCAGTACAAATAGGGGGGTTATGTTTCAAAAGCTAACAAAAATACACCATTTTTTTTTTTTATAACTATCGGAAACTTAATTTTTATAGTAGTAATAACTTAATATGGCTAAGGTAAAGAAAGCCAACACGAGAATGATGAGAAATGTCGGCTAACTTATGCGGAAAATTAGTTTCCCAACACTGGACTCTAGCGCTGCTCGCTCGGTAAATAGACGGTAGGTGTTATCAGTCTGGAGCCAAAATCTAAAAGGATATATTGATTGACAGGCAGGTGCGGCAAACGATGAAATGATTGGTGGTGGGCATGACAAAGGACAAGCTACTGTGTAGTCATTGGTTGACATTATAATGTGTATTTATGAGTAAAGAACGGTGCATAATAGTTTTGTAATGAACGGTAAACAGGTAATAGTAGCGATGAATCTTTTAAAGATGGAAGAAATTTGTAAGGAAAATAAAATGTTGGTTGATTTTTTGATGAAAACTAAATTAATAAAAGTTTCGTTCTGGTCATTTTTATGTTCTTCATTATGTTTTTTTCTCATTAAAAGCAGATTTTTGGAGTTCATGAGTGTTTTTACTATACTGTTGATTTAGGTTAGGTTACGAAAAAAAGTAAAAGGTTTCTTTATTTTTCGTTATATTTCATAACCTGGCCTTAAATGGTAGGTTAGGAAATAATAGAAATGGTTTCCTTATATTTAGTGACCTAACCTTAAACGTTAGATTAGGAAATAATATAAGAAAAGAAAGAAAGATTCTATATACTACCATTTAAATATTGACAAAAGTTAAATTATAATAAAGTAAAAAAAATAAATAATTGAGCATTCATTAGAGGCAACGACTCGCAATTCCTCCATATGAAGCCGAAATATATTTTAAATTAAATAAAATAAAACATAAGCCAGTAGTATGGCAAAAACTGTAGAGCGAAAATTAACATAAAAATAACCAAATAAACAAACAAACGGAAAAGAAGAATAAAGTTAGACATAAATAATAGCCCAGAAACCCCTATATAATTTGTCAATATTTAATATAATTCAATGGTAGTATGGGTTGATATGCTAATTTAGCAGCGCCTGTGCCGCCATCTATTTTCCTTTCTTCTATATAAGCTGATTCAGCTTACAGTATGTCAGTGGTGTGGCTCTGCTTTAGAGTGCTGTCTGTTCTATAATTTATTTTTCACTGCATAAGGACCACCACCGTGCAAATCCTCTGCATTGGAGGATCGATCGGAGGAGGACTAAGGGTGATTTGGTACTTCAATCTTTTCACCATTGCGACGATTTGTATAGCGATTTAAATGCAGCGATTCCATGACCATTATTGGCCTCGTGGTCCTCTGTCGATATGGGGCATGATGGTCAGTCTATTTTATTTTATTTTAATTTATTCTGATTTTGTTATCTTTTAGTAGTTCCTTTAACCCCTTTTTTGGTGATATTTCACATCTTTTGGAACTGGTACCTCTCGGGGGGGGGGGGTACCGCTAAATTAATATGTAATTGGCATTATTCTAAATTTTATATATGTCATGTTAATTGGATTTAAAGTTCGAAATTATATAGGGGTTTCTGGGCTATTATTTATGTCTAACTTCTATTCTTCTTTTCCGTTTGTTTGTATATTTGGTTATTTTTTATGTTAATTTTCGCTCTACAGTTTTTGCCATACTACTGGCTTATGTTTTATTTTATTTAATTTAAAAAATATATATATATATATATATATGAGAAATAAACTATAGAATAGACAGCACTGCAGAGCAGTGATGTTTGTATCCACACGAGTGTCTTTAAAAACAAAAGTACAGTAATAAGAAAATAATATTTTTTTATAATATTATAAAAATTTTTTATATTTTATAAAAATGATAATAAGCAATTTATGCCCTAGTCCACATGATTCTAAAGAAAAAAGGTTAGGGTACCCCCTCCATTTTGGGAGGGGTTCAAGCTCCCATGGGATTCAAGTGGAGGTAACCTGACCTTTTTTCACCCTTAGAGCATATTATTGAACAAGAAAATAAAAATAGTCATAAAAAATCTATTTTTTTATGAATGTATTTCTAAATATGACTGATTCTAAAGAAAAAAAAAGTTAGGTTACCCCCTCCACTTTGGGAGGGGTTCAAGCTCTCATGGGATTCAAGTGGAGGTAATCTGACCTTTTTTCACCATTATGGAAAGCGTTCATTCGGGCAAGTTACCATTAGTGCTTCTGAGTGCTACTAAAATGATACTAACCCGATGTTATCATGTGTTGTGTTCACGCACCAATCAGCACATCGTTTGCCATGACTACCTGTCAATCAATGTATTGTTCTCGACTTTGCTCCAGACCGATAATACCTACCATCTGTTTACCGAGCGAGCAGCACTAGTGCTGTATCGGGAAACTAATTTTCTGCGTAAGTTATCCGATGTTTCTCGTCGTTCTTGTGTTGGCTTTCTTTACCTTCGCCCTTAATATTTTTTATATATTTTATTTAATATATAATATATAAATTATAATTTAATTTATTATTTAATATATTTAATTTTTAATATTTTTATAATAGTAGTTTTATAATAATTTTTATAACTTAAATAGTAATAATTGAACAAATATCTTACCTTACAAACTGTGATACTTATGTCAGATAATGTATGTTCAATTAATTTTCTTCCTCTTCATCTTGGTGCACGATAGCCTTAGATGCTGATGCGCCATTAAACTTCTAATAACTAACTAACTAACTCACTCCTCTTCATTGCTGCTAAGCACAATCTCTTCTGCAGCAAATAGATTTTGTGTACCTTCTGCTCTCTTTAAAAGTCACTAACTGCACGCTTCGAAGTCACAATTTTTTACGGTCTCGCACAAGTTCAATAGCACAGAACCTAACCCAGGGATCTCTCAACAAAATACAGTGGATCCTCGCTTTAAAGATATAAAGTATACAAATTTAACTTTATTACCTTGCCAATTAACGAAGTTAAATGATACATGAAAATTGGAAGAATATTTTCCAGTTAATAAAATAAAAATAAGTTTACGCTTACGTACATAGCTTAATTAATACTTACTGTAAGTGAGATACAGAGTAATGAGTTTCTGAAAATCTATTTGTTTTTTATATATATATGATTGAATATTTCATAGAAGAGGAAACACATTCACCATAATAAAGTAAAAACCCATAGAATTCTGGTTAACAGTACTCTAGCAAATGCAAGAAGGTAGAGTTTACTACCCGTTTATAATTGATTACACTAACAGAAAAGCCCAATAAACTGGAAAGTGCAAATTGTTTTTATTGTTTTATGGTAGTGACCTCCAGAAATGTGATTTAGAAAAATATCATGAAGGCAAAAACAACTAGCAAGCCAACAGCGGGGATTCACAAAAAGGAATGGAAATGTTGAAAATGACATCTAAATAATAGCAGGGTTTTTCCAGCACAAAATCTCAAAAACACTGTGTTATGCGAGATTTCCTGCAATTCTCAAACCGTGTTAGAGCAAAACCATGTTGTAGAAGTAACATGTTATACGGGGGTTGCCTATATATGTTTATACTTTTTACTTAAGGCCAGACATCTTTTTCATCTTATAAACAATATTTGAAAATTTAGACTTAGAGGAGTAAGGGCAGGGTTGTATTCTCTCACCCATGCTATTTAACATCTATTCTGAAGTTATTTTCCAAAATGCATTGTGGGAAAGGAAAGAAGGAATTAAAATAAATGGTCAGCTGATAAATAACATACAATACGCTGATGATGCTGCTATATTCACAGAAAATATAGATGTTCCTCAATTGCTTTTGGATATATTAACAATAAATGTAACGATATGGGTTTAAGAATCGGTCAACAAGACCAAATTCATGACTGTGAGTAAATCTCCAGTAAACCAAGTCCAGCTATTATTGAATGGACTCCAATAGATAGTGACTCATTTTTAAATACCTTGGTAGTTGGCTTAATGCTGATCTAGATCTGGAAGCAGAAATAAAAGCAAGAATAGAGGTTGCGAGAAATGCCTTTATAAAATACAGAACAATGCTGTGTCACAAAGCTCTAGATCTGTCAACCAGACTGAAATTCATTAGGCGCTATGTGTGGTCCATACTATTGTATGGAGTTGAAACTTGAATGCTGAAAACATCAAAAATGAACAAAATAGAGGTCTTCGAAATGTGGATCTACAGACGCATGCTAAAAATATCTTGGATAGACAGAATCACCAACATTGAAGTCTTGAAAAGAGCAGGAAGAAAATGTGAATTGTTGAGCTTAGTGAAGAGAAGGAAAACTGCCTACCTGGGACACACCCTTAGAAATATGAACTATAAATTACTTCAAATAATAATAGAGGGGATAGTGAAAGTGTATTGAAGTCTAACGGCACCAGGGGTTCCCCCCCATCTCCGTGTTCCTTTCATTGTGGGTGTACCAGTTCGCCAGGATTGCCAGAGATTTAAAAGTTTGTGGGCTTTTTATTTGTGTGATGTCGTGTACCATTGTTCATCTGGTCGTTTAGCTGCTGGACCCCTGCTGAGGCCCAATGTTGCCCCATTTTCGACCCGTGGAGGCAGACCAGGAACCCAGTAGACTCAGTTACTCTGGCAGGTTTGCCTTGTAATTTCCTGAGATTTCGGTGGCTAGGACATATAAAAAAAAAAAATTTTTTTTTAAACTAATTGTTGCATTGAGGGTGGTGTCGCTTGAATTTGAAAAGGCCAAAATATGGGCAAAAAGTGATTTGACATGCTTAAATTTAGTTGTGCGAGGTTTTTACTAGCATATAGATGGAGAGGGGAGAGAGACTGAAGACTGGGGAGAGAAAGGCAGAAGTATGGTGCCAATAGAGAAGGTGGCCTCAGGTTTCAGTGGGGCAGGCCCATAAGCCAATAGAGAGTGGGGATGGGGGAGGAGACTGGAAAATAAAGCCCATCCCCCCCAGGGAAATGTAATTCAAAGATGAAGGGGGGCTAGGGTGTCCTCTTCAGGTTGCCATATGGCATTTCGCAACTAAGCTGCACTTTGCTTTGTCGTTTCTAGTTGCATATTTTGTGGGGCTAGCCCTGTCCTTGTATTTTCTTATTCCTGCTTTGGGTATTTTCATTGGGGAGATTAGTTCCTTATTTGTCTCAGCTGATGGCGAATCACTGTCAGCCAGGCGCTGTGTCCACCATATTTGTTTGGCTGGGTCAGGTTATCTCAATTTGTCTGTGGTTTTGCTTAATTCATTTTCTTCAGTGGATCTTCTCGTCAGTTCCTGATCGCATTTCGAGTTCTTGTGAAGAGGTCCCAGGAAAATCTGGACAGGATTTGGTATTTGTCCCTTGAATCCAATAGGTGATGTTCTTGCCGTTGGGGTATGAATCTTAATCTCGTTATGAAGATTCCCCGCAGGTCCTTGTATATGGGGCACTGATACATCAGATGCTCCAAGCTTTCTCTTTCTCCACAAGGACAGTTTGAATCTTGTAGTATACCCAGTGTGGCGAGTTTGTCATTAAAGGGCGCGTGGCTAGTCAGCATGATGGTTGTGTAGAGGCCCGGGTGGAGCCATGCAGGCGACTTTGGGTAGGTTTTTTCTACAAGGGGGATGAATTTCCTCGTTACCTCGCCTTTGTGCAAGGTGGATCATCTGGTCTGCCACATTTGTTTCAGGTGTGCCTGAAATCGTGCTTTCTCTTGTTTTTCTCCATTTTCCAGTTCTATATTGTATGCCCCAAGAAGGTAATGGTAATCCCTTTCATTATGTAGTAATGAAAGGGATTACCATTGTTCTGGTGGGAGTTTTGCCACCGGATCTTGTCAGATCAAGTGGCAAGGCTCCCACCAGAACCTGGAGCACCTCTGTGACTGTATTACAAGCACGTGTTATTTTCAACAATATTGACCATATTATTGAGTTAAGGATCCTTTTGTTGGTTACAGTCATCATTTTATGATAGAATGTGGCAGCTGCATATGTGATTATGGGGATAAAAGTGGCTTTATAATAAAGAGCCAGTGTTCTTTTGTTTAGTTCCCAGTCTTGTCGCGTGACTCGGGCTACCATGGCAACATAGTTTCTAATTTTCTTTCTGAGTTGTATGAGGTGTGGCCTGAACGCGAGCTTTGTGTCGAGGATTATGCCAAGATATCTCATTCTCAATCAGGTGGCGAACCTGATTGTGGCTCCATTTATTTTTATCTGTGGGGTCTCCTTGGATCAAGGGTTCCCCTGAGGAGTATAGAAGTTGTTTTGGTGGGCGATGTTACCAGCTAGTTCGCTTCTGCCCATTACTGTAGAGTGATGTGTGCTGCTATTTCGAACTGGGCTCTGGAGTTAGCCACCACTGTCAATATGAGGTCGTTGGCAAATGCCTGTGACTTGACATCTCCCAGGTCGATACGCAAGAACTCGTCGAAGACGAAATTCCACAACAGTGGACCCAAAACTAACCCTTGCGGGCATCTGTGTACTTCTCTGACTAATCTATGGTAAGAGGGTTATGACTTCTATCTTTTGCTGTGAGAGGTAGAAGCTGATGGCATGAAAGAGGTTTGTTGGAGTTTGTGCCTATTGGAGTCTGCCAAGGACGCTCAGCCACCAGAGGAATTGAATGCCCTGGCAAAGTCCACCGAAATGGCCAGGAAGTATTTGCTTTGGCATTCTTCCACTGCAATGAGGAGATTCCTCACAGCGTCTGTTGTGGAGGATCTAGGCTTGAAGCCATATTGGTTTAGTGCATTTAAGTCCGCTGCTGTATAGCATTGCTGAAGTTGCTTGTGTAAGAGTCGTTCATAGAGTTTACTTGCCACAGTTAGGAGCGCTATTTGCCTGTATGATTCTGGTTGCTCAGGGTTCTTGCCAGGATTTTTGAGGATTAATTTTAGACTAGCTGTCCTCCACTGTTTTGTGTGATGTATCCCACTTTCAGACAGCAGTTATATAGGTGCAGAAGTAGGATGGGTGCCAATTCAACCACTTGTTTGACGATCTCAGGTTCCATCTGGTCTGTACTGGGGCACTTTCTGTTTCTAATTCTTGCTGCCGCCTGCTGCAGCTCTTCCAAGGTGAAGAGGGGTTCCTGTGCTTCTGGATCATAGTTATCATTCTGGTGGCAGAGTTCTCAGTGCCACTTTCTCCTTGTAGATAGTATCCAGGATGTTTATCGATTGTTCCCATGTTAGCTGGCCTTGGGGAGTTCCTGTTGTTGTGAGTACCTTGCCTCTAGGGAGTTTGTTGTGACCATGTACACCACTCCCCAGGGATCGTTGTCCTGTTGTTTTCACTAGTTCCTATTTATTTCTTTTACTTCTCTGAATCTTGAATAGGAGTGGGGAGGAGGAAACTTTCTTGGCTGAAAAACATCTGCAACTGGACTGGCAAGATCAGCTGAGGATCTTTTTCGTCTCTCCCATTACAGAGAGAAGTACATCATGGTGATCGCCAACCTAAAATAGGAGATGGCATCAAAAGAAGAAGACTAAAATCTTAGCATAATAAAAGAAATTTCATATAATAACGAAATTTAAATATAAATTTATGGACTATATCAGTATTAACTCCAGGCGCTCACATCTGGTGAGTATGGGCTTAGCACACCCAGGGTCCTGAACTGGATTTTATCATTCTTCTCTTTCTTGGTGATTCCTTTCTACTTCTGACTCTCTCTCTCTCTCTCTCTCTCTCTCTCTCTCTCTCTCTCTCTCTCAGGGTAATTCAGAAATTTTTTTATTTATTTTTTCCTGGTACAGCATAAGCCTCAGGCTTCTTTGCACCATATAGCTAATAATAATAATAATTAACAGATGTATTAATTCACATAATCTACTGCCTATCACCAGCTAAAATAATATTAAAGTTATATACAGGTTGCAGAGAAACTCTACCGACAAACTTGAACAGGTGATAGATGGTACCAAAAGAAACATTTTTTGTCAAGTAAACATAGGTTATAAATGACTTGTTATAGCAGCAAGCTATTATGTAAAAATTAGAACAAAACATTTGGTAATTTAATGTTGTTTAATGCACACAAATCATTTGCTGTTGCGCACAAAATAGCAAAAACAATTCATAAGAAGTGCTCAAACTGGTGACCATGACGTTCAAATCATAATTCACACCAACGCATCATTGAATGTTATAGGCATTGGAAGTTCCTAGGATTGTATTGTATCTTTGTACTTGCTGTGACAATCTGTGCTATAAGTTCCTCCACTGTGTCAACTGGCATTTCATACCCAAGGATACAAGTCTTCATGTATCCCCAAAAGAAAAAGTCTAAACAAGTCAGATCAGGTGACCTTGCTGGCCAGGCTACAGACCTACCTCGACCAATCCATCCGCCTGGAAAGGTTGTATGTAAGTGTGTGTATATTTCTGTCAAAATGTGGTGGTACTCCATGTTGGAACCACATTTGTGCTCAGACAATCAGAGGAACATCCAACAACTCTGGAAGTGTTTGCTCCAGAAAACACAAATAGAGTCGTCCATCTAAATGTGCAGGCAACATGTATGGTCCAACTAAAATGTTTCCCATAATGCCAGCCCATACATTGACACTAAACCTGTGTTGGTAGCCATGTTCAGCCATTGCATGGGGATTATTCTCTGCCCACACATGACTGTTGCGGTTGTTGAACAATTCCTCTTGGGTGAAACATGCCTCATTAGTGTAAAGCACATTATTGGAAAAATTGGGCTGCAAGTTGGTTTCCTGTAAAAACCGGTGGGAGAACTTGACTAGAACCTGGTGGGCAAAGCCAGCAGGTTCTAGTGCATGCACTTTCTGGCATCGGAAAGGATGTAATCCCGCTTCGCGCACCACATCCCACACCAAACAATGCTGCATGCCCAATCGGTGTGCAGAGGCTCTTGTGCTGGTAGAAGGAGTATTAGCGAAGATCTGCAAAACCTGTTCCTCAGACTGGGGTGTCCTAGCAGTGCGTCGACATCCAGTATTATGCATATTCACACCGAAAGAGCCACTATCCCGCAATCTTTGGTGTATCGCAGCAGATGTGTGGTGAGGCAACCTTCCGTCTAGGAAGCGTTCTTGATAAATCCTGGGAGTCTCTCTTCCGCTTCCATTTGCTGCACCGTACGTTAAATGGATATCCGCCATTTCTGCAGCAGCAAAATGCTCCACGTCTGTACCTGTACTGATAATAATATGACATTACACGTTTATGCTATTAGTGGCAGATATGCACTGCTCTGAGGACCTCTCAATGCATGCGTACTTTAATATTGATGGTAGTCGTATGTTTGTGCACTGTTATGGATTGTTTTTTTCTATTTTGTGTGCAACAGCAAATGATTTGTATGCATTAAATTACTGAATGTGTTCTAATTTTTACAACCCTTAAATAGTTTCTGCTGCTATAACGACTCATTTACAGCCTGTGTTTATTTAACAAAAAATGTTTCGCTTGGTACCCTCTATCACCTGTTTGAGTTTGTTGGTAGAGTTTCTGTGCACCCTATATAAATATTCTAAACCCTTTAACTTAATTGATTGCAATTATAAAACTGTAGCAACTAATTTATGTGCTCAAACTTATGATTTAGACTTGTGTTTGCAAACAACGAAATTTACAATATTTCACAGATCCCAATTATGGATATATTATTTTTGGAAATTTGGATATTGTGACACATTCTGGACTTTAAAGAAATTTGTTCATTTCGATATAAGTTTAGATTAATTACTAAAATTAATTTCACTTCTTTTAAAAAACAAATCTGTCAGGACCTATTAGAATAATGTATATATTTGGCCTATAAGCACAATGTACCTGTTGAAGCATACCATATGCAGATCAGTACAGTATTTTCTGATTTAATCAAAAACTACGTAAAAATGTATTCTAAATCTTTGCTTCGCAAATATTTTAGACACCTCAGTTTTGGCAAAATTAAAGTGCAGTTGTAATAACTACAATAACATTTTATTATTACCCCTGTGTATAAAGCCTCCAGTAATTATGCTTTTATCTGTAAAGCTTTTCACACTAATACTTTAAAAGAAAGAGCTTCTAGCTTCAGATTTATAAACCTATTTTTTTTCCTCTCTCAGTAATAATACTGAGAGAGGAAAATTACCAGTTATTACCAAAAAATTATTGGCATTAAATGAGGAATTGAAATTAAATAATTATAAGTTCCTTATATATATTTTATTCCTGAATTTCACAAAACACCTGAAAGTTTCAGGTTTGTAACCTCCTGCAGAAACAGTTATGCCAGATACCTTGAAAAACATTTGGGCAGTTACTTAAAACTAATAATATTAGTACTTAAACCTAATAATTTAATACTTAATAATCTACCAGTTTTGTATACCTCTAACATTACAGATATACAAACCTTTGACTTCCATAGTTTTTTCACCAGCATTAATCTGAATAATTTGAAAATAGTACGGGAAATATATTATGAATATAAACATGTAATTAAATGCAATGCTGCATTTGGAATAATCTGTCTTCAGTAACTATCTTTGATGGTAATGTTGTTTACCAGCAAATTCAAGGAACACCATGGGTATTCAATCATTCAATCACCAATGGCTATTATGTATCATTGCTAACTTATATCTTTACTGGTTTGAAGTATCTTTTCATGATGATTTATATGTGCTCAGTTGTTTAAATTTTCTTGATGATTTTGGCTGTATTTCTTCTTTATGTATCTGTAGTTTACTTTGGAAAAAGCTAATTTTTTGTAACCAAAAAGCCAATTATTTATACCTGGACATTAACATTGTTAATGGGCATGCAGTTATTAACCTTTATAATAAATACGATGCCTTTAATTTTGATGTGGTTAACTTTACACATTGATTATCTAATAGTTCAAAATGCATTCATTCCAGTATCATCCTTTCTCAGTGCAGGATTTCCATAATGTAATGATTCCAGTGTTGCTATTATTAACATTAGAAAATTCTATCTTAAACTTATTCGCAATCTATTTCCCTTGACTCATCTGGCATCACTTTGAAAAGGGCCTTAATTGTATCAGTTTTAAAACATTATCTGATTATATCTGTATAAATCAAATTTCTAGATAGTTTACATTTTGTTTTCTGTCCAACCCATATTTCCTTTTTAACCCATTGGGTAATGGCTGTAATATTTCAAACTTGTACTCGCAGATTGACTCCTGTGGAGTATATTTGCCTGTGAGTGTGTTTTTTTTTTTATATACCACAGTGCATATTTAAAGTTCTTGCTTATACTCTGACATGACCACCAGGTCAGTGGAGGTTACAATAAATCATCAATACAAATGTTAATCATTGGCAGTCAGGGGCTTGAACTCTGGTCCACTCAAAGAGCGTGTGCTACTGCACTTGCACTCCTGACCACTTTGCTACACTATGGTGTATATTTGTGGATTATATATATATATATATAGAGAGAGAGAGAGAGAGAGAGAGAGAGAGAGAGATTAGATAAGTGTATAGGTCGTGTTGCTACAATGGAAAAAATTAAAAAGAGCCTGAAAAATAAAAACAGATTATGCAAAAGTTTAAATAAAATTAAAATTAAATGAAAATACATAAATGGTACTTAATGCTGTAGGTCCTGAAATTTTAACTACATCATCAAGAGCCGGCAGTCAAAACCGAAGGAAACAGCAATAAACAAGACCTCTGTTTCTGTTATGATGTTTATGCAGCAGTCAACAACAGCCCTACTTGAATTTTAACAAAGAAAGTGTAATTTCAAGATGAAAGTATATATAGTCAGGTTATGAAAACTTATTGTTGAACCTGGGAGGAGACAGTGAAGTGGGCTGTGGGGAGCGAACACAATAAAGCTGTAATGGAGACCAAAGAAGTTAGTCGATAGTTCCTTGCAAATTTATAACAGTTAAGCAAACCTGGACATAGGGCGGGAAGAGAAGGTGTGAATTGGTCAAAGTAAACCTTACCTGTGTGATGGGGAAGACTGCAATTGAGCAAATGATGCAAATGGACCAGCAAAGGAGAGAAGTCAAGAACTAACAAAGTAGCATTGAAATACTCTAAACTTTCTTGTAGAAGAAAAAAGGAGAAATAGCAGAAAAATTATCTTGAATATTGCTTTCGGCCAGCCTAATCATGCACGAGATATAAGATGTAGTGTTTAAGAACACCTACAGGCCAGTAAGGCACCTGGGGTTGATGGCATAAACCCTATAATCTTAAGGGAGGTGGCAAGTGAGTGCATTGAACCATTGAGGCTAATTATGAGAGCGTCACTGGACTCGGGAGTGATTCCGTTGGTTTGTAAAGTGCCAATATATCTCCGATACATAAGGGCGGTTCTAAGAGTGAAGTGGGAAATTACCAGCTAGTTAGTCTGACTTCAGTAGTAGGGAAAATCATGGAAACTATGATCAAGGGTGGAATTCAGGATCACTTGAGGAGATAGAAATGGAATTCTGAAGAATACTCAGCATGGTTTTGTAAAGGGAAAATCATATTTAATTAATCTGGTTAGCTATTTTGACATGGTCACTCAAGAGGGAATAATTTTGACATTGTTTATTTGGATTTCAGCAAAGCATTTGACTCAGTCCCACATGAGCTGTGGAGATGGGAGAAATCCCAGGTGCCGTCTGACACAAACATACCTTATGAGCTGTTATTTTATAAGCTGGTGCAGGTTGGAATCACAGGGAAAATCCTTAGATGGATGGCTTCAGGGCAGGAGGCAGAGGGTTGTGATATTTGGTTATTCATCAGATTGAAGTTTGTGGCAGGTGCCATGTTGCGTATGCAGGCAGTCAGCAGCGCATGCAGCAAGGTGCCCTCTATAATAGCTGTTCAGTGGGACAGTCAGCGGCGTGTCATTTAGTCTGGCAATGACTGCTGTGCAAGAGAAAACTGCATGTGTTTTGTGGTTGGTGGAATGCCAATCTGTAATCAAGGTTCAGCGGCATTTATTATTTTTAATAATAAATACCGCTGAACTAATTATTTACTATTATTTCTAGCAAGCTACTCATTGCTACTACTATTATTACATTTTATTTCTAGCAAGCTACTCATTGCAGGCACCTGTACATAGTGAGGGGACCTCCCAGTGCTGCTGTTTCTACATTTAAGCATCACTGGGATCCAATGCCACAGCCATTGTTCCAGGCTAACATCATAGTAATACAGCATGTTTGTGAGTGTGCCGTGACTGGTAAAAACTTGGAAATGGGGATCCTCATGGCTGGGGTGGGGGAGGGCAACTTCAATGCACCACTTTAGTCCTTGCTTCAACAAGTTGGCTCTGAGATGACTTTGCTAAGATCCTTTGGCTTATGGTGTGATCTCTGAATGGGACCTTCTTGATGTGTGATAGGAGTGATAGCTGCTAAACAGATATTCATGCATATGGGATGGAACCTAATCCCTATAAGAAATGTCATCCTTAAGTTCAACTCGCTGACATCTCCTAATTCTGTGACAGTTGGGTACTTGCATTGTTCAGTAAAGCCATGTATACTTAATCTGCTGTGTTATTTTAATTGTCAGAAATGCGGACATTCGCAAATTGTCTTTTGTGGTGTCCTTGCATGTACTTGATCTTATGCAAAGGACCATGAAATTACAGTATGTTCAGTCCCAAAACCTACATATTTTGATTGCCAAGTAGAGCACTCTGCATACAATTGAGCATGCCTGAGGTTGAAGGGAAATACATAGACTTAAGGCAGAACCGATTCTAGGACTCAAGAAAATTGACGAAACCTCTAAATACCAGTGAACCATTGTATGCTCAGAAGAAAGCAGGGAGGTACATCAGAACTCAAACTGAAATGACTATCCCACCAAAAGAGTTATATACTCTTTTGGTTGGATAGTCACCAAAAGAGTATATGACTCTTTTGGTGACTCCCATATACTCCCATTACATGTTACTCTCTGAGCTTGCAAAAACCTGGAAACCTTTAAATGGGGTTACTTATGTTTGGAGGGGGGGGGGCAGTTTCAATGCACAACTTTAGCCCTTGCTTCAACAAGATGGTTTTAGGATGGCTTACCTAAGATCATTCAGCTAGTGGGTTTGCCTGCAAAAAAGGACCAAGGAGCTGTTTTTCCTATATCTTTACTTCCTAATGATCTGCTGGTAACAAAAGTGCTAGAGAAAAGATTTAAAAACCAAAGTACGTCCCAAAGTAATTCAAGAAAACATGAATATCTAGGTAAAGGGGGTGCCAGATAATTAGGTCTTGGAACTCTGCAGATGAAGAAATGGACAGAGGATGGAATCCATACTTCCCCAAGAAAGATAACTCAGCTTTCTGGAAAAATAAACAAAAAAAAACAAAAACCCAGCCCTCATCATTTCAGAAGCCATCCAACAGAATTACCAAGCTCAAATAATGACTAAATTGATCAACAGAATTGCTGTGGATTCTGACAGAATGTTGAAGCCCTCGTCCATAGGCACAAGAACTTTTATTTGCAGGAGACATATCTAAAGGCAGATGAAAGCCTTACATAATGTCAGCATGATATGCAAAGACAGAATGGGAGATGGATCTGTTCGTTGTGGAGTCAGTATTCTAGTGGGGAACCATACCACTCTCCAAGTAATTCCCTGATTGTCATTTGCTGCTTTGTAGGGTTTCTCCTAACAATTTGTTTAGTATGTTTGCAACGGTCTCATTGTGCAACTTCCTATTGCTATTCTTTTGTTAGGAGATCTAAATACCTTGTGGGGTAGTATGGACACTAATATGAGGGGCTGTGAAATAGAGTGCATATGTTTACTGCCATTGACCTCTCGCTGTACTCTCCTTCTTTCCTCCCATTGTTTATGTGGAAGGTTGGAGAAAATTCCTATGGGAGTGATAATTTCCTTGTGTTATCTGTTCTGATAGAAAAGGCCATGTCAGCCATCTTGGATGTTTCAGTGGAAGTTTAATATGACTGACTGGAATGCCTTTGAACATCTGGCACACTTTGACCATAAAAGACAGCCAGGAGCTCATCAATAATGCAGTGGCATACATTTCACAAGATATTGTTCATGCAGCAGCAGGTTCAATTCTAAAAACATCTACGATTCCTACCATTTCCAAAACTTCCATGGATTTCAGAGTGCACAACAGCAGCAATGGAAGTTCAAAACAAGGCATGGGAGATATTCATATGGTATTCCGCTAACTAAAATGCTTTAAATGTGCACATGCCAAAGATCAGTATATATGGCATGACTATAATATGGAATAATATAACGCTGATTTAAAAAGAATCTTGGATCCACTTCTCCTCCCTAACCTAGCTCAAAATATCCACCATAGCCTTCAGTGATCCTAGAGTGCAGTGGATGTCCAGGTACAGATCCAATTGCAGTTACAAATACTCTAGGGGACACATTTACAGAAATCTCTGCAATATATTTCTTCCTAGAGTTCTTGGCCCTGAACAGAAAAGTGAGAAATGTGCATTAAATTTCCCTTCAAAAGAGCTTCAACCCCTAATTATTCTGGAAGTGTTAAGAACAGCTAAGAGCTGTTGGCGAGATGACATTTATTCTGAAATGATAAATCACATTTCAATAGAAACTAATGATCATCTTCTAATCTTATTACATAGAATTTTTCTTTGCAAAGAATTCTCAGATTCCTGAAGGAAGGCAATTGTTTTTGCCTTTCCAGAGCCTGGAAATGATCCTAGAAATGTAAGTAAATATCATCACCATTGATCTGACAAGCTATTTATGCAAGGTGAACAAATGGTTAATGTTTGCATTTTGTGGTATTTGGAAACAAATAGTCTCGTTTTTTTTGTAAAAAACAATTTGGAAACCAAAATGTGTTTCTTTTGGAAACACGGTGGTTTCCGAAGAAACAGGTCCACTTTGGATGATTTAATCAGTTGACACACATTCGTGATGCTTTTATTAAATCTGAGCATCTGGTGCAATTTTTAATATTGAGTTTCAATTAAAATTCAATTTTATAGCTCAATATTAAAAATAATATTTTTATTATTAAGAAAGTGTCTGTGACACAGCCTGCTGATTTGGCATATTGCAAAACTTCCATAACTTCAGTCTCAGGGGTTACCTTGCTTTATGCTTAGAATGGATCTTGGTCTCCTTTCCAAGAAAATAAACTAAACAATTACAGAACAACTTACAACTGTAAACAGTACCCTCTATGTTGATGACATCATATTTTGTTATTTATCCAATATTAGGGTCATTGAAAGACACTGCAAATTTCCGTTGATCATCTTGGATATTGGCTAAAACTTATTTTGATCATAGAAGATCATCTGTGTACACTTCTGTCGGGAACAAAACCTGTTTTAAGGCTTGAGCTAAACATCATTCCAGTGATATTGGCTAAATTCCTAGGACTTAGTTTTAACAAGAAGCAGACTATTCTAAAACATATTCACACCTCTAAGGATAAGGTGTTCCAAGGGGCTTAATATTCTATGTGCACATTTTTTTTTTTTTTTTTTTTTTTTTTATGTGAACTCCAAACACGAGAGGTATTAGAACCTATAGTACTTAGTACCGTGCTTGGGTTGGAGGTTGAGAAGACGAAAGAAGATATTTGTTGACATTGGACTTGAACTTCTGTAGATTGTAATTTTCAGGAAATACGTATGAAGGAAGGTTGTTCCAGAAAACGGCAGTTGAATGAATAAATGAGGAAGATGAAAAGTTGGTTCTGTGGGTTTGAAGTTGGACAGTAAATGGATGTTCGCTGGTGGCGGCACATGTTCGGACTGTTTTGAAAGAGAGAGCGGGAATTATAGAAGCCAATTCAGAAGAACAGTGCCCATGGAAGTATCTGTAGAAGAGGCATGCAGCAGAAACAGTGCATCTATGAGAAAGCGAGTGGAGAAACTCTGTTAGAGATGAATCATTAATTAACCTAACTGCCCTCTTCTGAATGGAATCAAGAAGCCTGAGAGAGAGGTTTTGGGGGCACCACCCCAGATGTGGGAACAATATTCCATGGCAGGGCGGATTTGCGATTTATACAGAGTGAGCAGCTTTTTGGAAGAAAAGTAACGCCGAGAGCGAAAGAGAAAACCAAGTTTTTTAGATGCAGAGGAAGCAATATTTGTAATGTGCTTGTGCCAAGAGAGATTAGAAGTCAGGGTATTCCCCAAAAGAGATATATCATTTTGCCTAGAAATCGGAGTGTCACTAAACATAAGCATAGGAGCAGAAGTATCCTTTTTGCGAGATATAAGACAAGACTGAGTTTTAGAAGGGTTGAAATCAACTAAGTTGTCTTTGCCCCACTGAAGAATTATCTGAAGATTGGCATTTAAGGAATTGGTAGCAGATTTTCGAGAAGTTGAAGCTGATTGAGCAGGACAAGGTTTCTCAAAATGGAAAGTTGAATGCAATTTGCTATCATCAGCAAAACTATGGATAGGATTTCCAGTCAATGGAAGAAGGTCATTGATATACAAGAGGAAACGAGTGGGGGGAAAGAACTGAACTCTGGGGGACACCAGCATTAGTGGAGAAGTTAGAAGACAGAGAGCCATCTACCATCACCCTCATTGAGCGATCAGAGAGAAAACTGGATAACCAATTACTAAAAACAGTTGGCAAACCATAAGATGGAAGCTTGTTTAGAAGACCTTTATGCCAAACACGATCGAAAGCCTTTGAGATGTCAAGAGCAACTACTTGTGTTTCACCGAACCTTTCCATTGAATTAGTCCATAAATGGGTAACATAAGCCAGAATATCACCAGTGGATTGACACTGACGGAATCCATACTGGCGATCGTTGATCAGACGGAAGGTTTCTAGGTGGTTTAAGAGTTGGCGTTTAATTGATTTCTCCATTACTTTAGAAAGAGTAGAAGTAATTGCAATGGGACGATAATTGGATGGGAGGGATTTGTCACCCTTTTTAGGAACTGGCTGGATATGAGCAAATTTCCAAGCAGAAGGAAAAACACCTTTGGAATAAGAAAGTGAAAAAAGGCGGCAAAGAATAGGAGTAAGTTCAGGAGCACAGGTTTTGAGAACAAGTGGAGAAATACCATCAGGACCTGGAGCTTTCTTAGCATCAAGATTCATCAAAATCCTTCTAATATCCTTTTGACGGAAGACCACAGGAGGCATTGATTGGAGTGTGTGTTGGGAATGGTGGGAGGCGTTTTACCAAGATCATTAATACATGAGTTGGAAAAAAAATTGGATGCTAGAGGTCAGCTTTATCCTTGACTGAAGTGACAACAGAACCATCTGGTTTGGACAGAGGCGGGAGCAGAGATGGGCAAAAGTTGCGGCCAATAGCTTTGGCAAGAGACCAGAATGCTCGGCTACCATTAGGGCAAGAAGCAAGTTTTCTACTCTTAGCCCTGTTCAAACTCTAGTTTGGACTGATTAATAACTGATTTACAATTGTTGCGAGCTTTGGTGTAGGCCGAAAATGAAACAGGAGAATTAGAAACAAGCCAATTACGATATGCAACATTCTTCTCTTGAACAGCCTTAGCACATTTATTGGAAAACCAAGGTTTATTTAAAGGACGAGATTTTAAAGTGGAGTGGGATAAAGGATTCCATTCCTGCAAGAATAATTTCACTGATGCGATCTGAGCAAACGTTGACATCAGCAGTTTTGAAACAGTAATCCGACCAAGAAAAAGAAGAAAATAAATCTCGCAGGTCATCCCATTTTGCATTCTTGTAATGCCAAACAATTCGAGGTTGGGTTAGTTAGTTAGTTATTTGGTTTTTAGGAGCATTAGCAACTAAGGCCATATTGCTCCAGGATATGCGGTGGTCATTCCCTGACCTTTCCACATCCTCCGTATTTGGTGGTGACGAGCTCGAACCCCGGTCTAATCAAGAAGCGTGTGCTATGCACCGCTGCTCCTTCCCACCTGGCTACGGAGGCGCCCTCCGAGGTTGGGAATAGCCATGAGATAAAGGTTCCATTGGAGAAGACAATCACCAAATTGTGATCTGAAGTGCCTAAAGGACCTCTCACATCGACCATGTACTTAGAAGGGTTGTTTGTGAGAAAAAGATCAAGTGTATTGGCTGTATAATTAGGATTCCGGTATTCTTGTAGGTAAATGAACAGTCTGTGCAAAGTCATTAGTATATGCAAAAGCCTCAGCATCTTGACCAGCTGGGTTGGTGTGACTAGAAAATGGAAGCCGGCTAGAGTTGTGAACATTAAAATCAACAAGGAAAATTACCTCACTGTTAGGAAAGTTGGACTAGGGAAAGTCAAGTTGCAAAGAGAGGAAGTCAAAGAGCTCCAAATGATTAGTGGAGTTGGAAGAACGGTAGAGACAACAGATGAATTTGACACAATGAGGTAGAGAGATTTTAAGCCAGAGAAGATCAAAGAGAGGAGATTCCAAATTGCCAAGTCTCTGACAGGGAATATCAGAACGGACATATGCACAAGTATCACCTTTGAGGCGAAAGGAATCATACAGCGAATAATTTGGTCATCTGAGATGAGCAGTAGTTGAATCAACCGATAACTGAGATTCTGTTAGAAAAAGTACATGGGGTTTGGCAGACTGCAAGTGGAAATGGACATCGTTGAGATTAGATTTGAGACCACGTATATTTGTGAAATGAATTTGGAAGTGTTTGGGAGGTTTAGATCTTTTCACAGACAAGCTTGCCCTATTTGTTTGACAATTCATGGTGTATTCAATAGTAAGAAAAAGTGGGTGGGACATGCTGTATGGAGTAATGAAATTTTTCGATATGGCATACACATGGTAAAAATATACCCAGCTCCTTGACATAACATGGCCTTGACAATGCTCCCCGCATACACACTACTCGGACTCCCTCCAGTCACCATCTGGCAGAGTAGAGGTAGCAAGATTATACACTAGCTGATCCAGAAGTCTCCTAGAGAGTTACCAGTAGGTTCGGTGCGGTGTACTAACTAGTGGCCCGCCTGCGAACACCATTTTAGAGCTGTACCTTTGAAATGTAAGGAATATTGGATCTTGCCACAATTGGATCTTGTTCATCATAACCTCAAAAATCATCAATCATACTGCATGATGGAAGAGATAGGGAAGGGTTGACCGGAACTTAGCTCTAGAGACTAAACATGGGTTCCACCACTTCAAGCCTCCAATAAGCAAAGTGGTGGCATTGCACTGGTTGATGAGAGTCATCTACCACCTAGTACTGCCTGGTACATAGCGGGGCAGCATTCCTCCATGTGGTGTGGGCACCACACCTCGTCCCTTGCTTACGTTGGTTCACACCTGTGTGGTCACCCACCATGTACTTGTGCATGGAAGTTATACCCAGGATTACTAACAGTCCCACCATCATGAAGGTGCAAGCAGAGGATTTGGCTGTCACAGACCATCCGGACTTCGCCGAAATTGGGTCCACTTGACTTGAGTGTCACCCCAAATATCAGTTCCATCAGCGTTTTAGACTCCCAGGCAGCAAGTACAGCTTGTCTGACATATCTGATAGAATGTCTGTTATCAATGAAGGATGCAATATACATTGCATCCTTCATTGATCCTAATGCATAATGGCAATATACAGTTGTAGACCCATTTGCAATTACCAACACTCTTGAGAAGACACTCATTAAACTCCTGTTAAATTATTTATCCCACTGAGTTTCTGGCACTCAAACAAAAAACGAAAAACAGCATATGAAGTTGTCCTCAAATAACTGTGGAGCCTACAACCAGCCTTTTCACAGAATGGGAAATGAAAATGGCACTATCACTATTGGGCCAGACAACATCCATTATGAAATTCAGATGAAAGATAAACATCCTTCATCTGAATCTGTGGATTGGCTGCTTTGTCTTTAGAACAGAATCTGTTTTGAAGAGCAGTTACTTGACTCCTGTCATAAGGCAATCATGCTTGATCTCCCCCAAGCCAGCAAAGGATCCAGAAACATTGAACAATTACTACGGAGTCATAAGATTCCTTCCGACTGCAATTGTAAATTACAGTACAAAGTCTTGGGACGTTGGGACTTAAACGGAAATGCCTGCAGGCATTTCTGGTATGAGTCACCACTTTATATAGCCAGTGGCATGTATTCTAAGCCTGGTCTAGTAGACAGACCTAGCTCAACTGACATTTCTTTTCTTTGAAACTGATGTAAGGAGTGTACTGAACTGAAATTACAGTTTGGTGCATTATGAGATTTTGAGTCACTGAAGAAATGAATGCTTGCCCTAGAAACAAATGGAACTGGGGGCTCGTCAGGGACTCCAGACCTGAATCAGGAGTGCATCACTAGGAAGGTCAGGAGCTACACCCTTGATTCAGGTCCCACAAAAGAATAGGCAAGTATAGACTGCTCTGATCAAAGGTGATCTAGTTTTATTGGGGACTGTTGTCAGGGAAATGGGTAACATTTTTTTGTAATAACGATAGGTGGTCCAGTATCAGTGTGTGTTGTCCAGGAGCAAAAATTAATAATGTTGCCAACAGATTGTCAGATTTTAAGGGAGGTAAAGAGAGAATTATTATTCATGTGGGGACCATCGGTATTAAATGTACACGTGTACCATCTGTTGGATAAATATAGGACTATGCTGAAAAAATTCTGCGGGTTAGGTCAGAATGTGTACTTGTCTGCAGTTCTGCCCAGATGTGATGGGAGGGAATATATGCCAAAAACCTTGTGGATTAACTGGAGACTTGAGGCAATCTGCAAGGGAAATTTTTATCAGCATTGCCTGCATTTGTAGGTAGAAGGAATCTATTTTGTAGAGATGGTATTGAACAAAGATGGTGTAAGGATTTTTGTCAGTATCATTGAGGATACCCTAAGGGTACAGGGAAACTGCTAGTCAGTGGGGAAAAGGGTAATTTAGATTTTCATTTATCTGATGATAATGGTCAAAGTAATACTGTACTCCCCCTCATGAATTCTTTTTTGTTGCCACCACAGCCGATGTTGATAGGATATTCTGAGGGTGGCAATGCTTTAAATGGGGGGGGGGGATAAAGCTCGGAATACAAACCTAAATAACTTCAATGGGTGTGTCATGGTAGTAAATTATAGAAGATTACTTAGTCCCAATTGTGTCTATAGTAATTTCAGGAGTGTTATCAATAAAATGGCTGAATTTGAACTCATGGTTAGGACAACTAATGCTGATATAATAGGGCTAACAGAAATGTGGTGCCACCTGGAAATTGGTGATGATGGGTTTCACTATGGTATGTATAAGGTATTTAGAAAAGATAGGGAAGATAGATGGGATTAAAGGGGTCATGTTTCTTACCAAAAGCAGACTGATCACGAAAAGAGCTTTTGCTGAGTGTGAAATTGCATCTGCCAGCATAGAAGGTGTCTGGTGACTTAGTTGGAAGCAAATGAATGAAGAGAGTGGGAGTAATATACAGACCAGAAGATTGTGAAGAATATGACGATAGTCTTTACAAACAGATGGCATGGGCTGGCAAGCCTGAATGTCTTATCAGTGATTTTAATCAGCCCCAGATTGATTGGAATAAGTGGGAGGGAAACTCACTATGGGGAAAAATTTTTTTTAAATATACTAGATGATTATTATTTGTATACCATGTTAGAAAAAGTACAAGGGGTAAGAATATTCTTGGCCTCATCATTCCTAATGAATCAGGTGACATCACAGGGCATAAAGTGCAGGAACCATTGTCAGTAAGAAGTTGGAAGATGGATAAAGATGTTGCAGTAGTCAACGGTAACGGCATGGGTTTCAACTTCAGAAGACGGGACTTTGAGAGTTGAAGATGCTATATGGCATCTGTGGGCAGATTAGCATTAGTAGAGGCATACGATGCAAGAAAGCAAGCTTATGCAGCATCAGCCAAAAAAAAAAAAAAAAACCCTCCCATTTCACCCCTCCATTTGTTCCAAATGCCTGTCCAACTCAGCCATAAATTTATTTAGGCTATTAGCTTCCACAACAAAAGATGGAAGCCTGTTTCACCAATCAACTACTCGCTGGCTAAAGGCATATTTCCGCACATCTATTCTACAATTATCTTTCCTCAATTTGAAACTGTACCCCCTCAGGTTTTTAGTCTGAGGAAGAATCCCATCAGCATTCAGCTTGCTCAAGCCATTCAGGGCCTTGTACACCTCAATCAGATCACCTCACAGGTGCCTACTCTCCAGACGCTGTAATTTGCAGAACTTAAGCCTTTCTTGGTAAGAGCACCCCTTTGTTCCCCTCATTAATCTTGGTGCCCTTCTTTGTACTCATTTTAGCAACTCTAAATCCTTCCTAAAATGAGGCCACCAGACCTGTACACAGTACTCTAGGTGTGTCCTCACCATTGTCTTGTATAACGGGATAATCACCTCCCTGTCCCTGCCAGCAAAATTTCTATATATCATTGACAAGACCCCATGACCTGCCCTGGCAGCTTGTCTGCACTGTCAGCAAACTTCATATTCAACTGCACAATTACCCCCAGGTCTTTTTCACTTTCCACTTCCCTGAGTGTAGTACCACACGGTTGCTACATTTCTCTTCAGTTATGGCTACCCATATGCAGTACTTTGCATTTGTCAATGTTAAACTTCAGTTGCCACTTCTCAGCCCATTTGCCCAACTTCTCTAGATCCAGTTGGAATAGCATACTGTCTTTACTGTTGTTAACAACCCTGCCGATCTTTGTATCATCTGCAAACTTGGACATTAAACCTGATATACCTTCATCAATATCATTGATAAATATATAAAACAATGATGGGCCCAACGCTGAACCCTGGGGGAACTCCACTAATAACATTAGTATCAAAAGCTTTCCTGAAATCCAAGTATAGGATATCAAAATTATTTTTGGCATTCAGTTCCTTTGTGACTACATCATAGTAACCAATCAAAAGGGAGGTCAGACAAGACCTCCCTTTAACAAACCCATGCCCTTTCTTAACCAATGGTGAGCTATAGTGGGCTCACGACAGCCCATTGGTATTTTTTTTTTTTTTTTGAAAATTTGCAAGACCTTTGTTGCGATGATAATTTATTTTACAAATGAAATCCTGAATGCAATTATTGAGCATCCAGAGCCGAAATTACGTTGGGCCGAGTGGGGTCCCCATTCCCAGCATTTTAATGGTGCAATCGATCGGTTATGTATTTTAAAATTGCTTCATTTTTGATTTAATTACAGTCGGACCTCTGTTTAACTAACTATTTTATATCGAATTTTTTTGATTCCCCTTGGTAATTAAATTTAAATAGTTTCCGTGTAATGAACAGATCAGGAGAGACAACTGTGTATGCATTGTTCTCACCTCTGGCCTTTAGGCAATTTAGGTAATTAGAAAGTGCAAATTAAGGGTGAAAGGGATTACCATTTTACAGTGTTAGTTGTGTCCATAAAACCTGTGCAGTCACATACCAAGAAGTTGTGCTACTCAATATGCTTTCCATAGCCAGTCAGAGGATTAAAAAGATTCTCGACACGGATTATTAATGCCTCTGGTCAACCTGTGTTGTGGTTTCACTTTACTCTGACAAATAGGCATATGTTTTTCGGAGAAGTGAGTGATCCTTGCCTTCCAGTAAATTTCTCATGTCTATGTTTACATTGTCACAGTAGCTGCATATCCATGTGATTCCGACATTTTGCACTGTATTCAAAGAACTAGTGAGAGTAACAGCATAGAGGGGGGGGGATTGAGGCAACTAAGATATTATATAAACTTTACGAAGGTGAAAGGTTGGCAGATTTTGAAACTTTGTCGAGCCTTTCACTGTGTAGAAAAAGTTCTAAAATATAATGGCATAAAGGCAATAATTAAAAAAAAAAAAAAAAAAACCTGTATCACCAATCTCCAAAAAACTAGTGCGAATTAAGTGTGATTGCCAAAGAACTTGATGTGCAGACTATAAAGATCGGTTGTGTGTTCGGGCCACGATGTGCAGCTTGTAATTTGCGGTCGGCAATTGTGGGTTGGAGGAATTATCCTGCTTAGTGCAAACATTTTGAATCAGAAGTTAAATATTCTGGATTATTAAATTGACTTTTAAATTTGGAATTTCTTAACCATTTAGCACTATGATCAACATCCTGCAGGAGCTCTCTTACCTTTCAGGAACTTTACAGAATCATAATGGTAAAAGCATATAAATTAATTATTCAAACTATCAATGATATTGCTAATTTGAAAAATTCTGAATGAAATTATGAAGCTAAAATTGAGAGCATGTTGAAGTAGAAAGAATTTGAAGGAATCAAAATCAAAAGTAAAAAAAATTACTTCGTGAAAAGTTATTAAATGCATTGTTTTATCCTTAAAGGATAAATTATTAATGCAACAGGGTGATTTTAAATGAAATAAAGAAAACAATGGTACCAGTGAAAGAAATTTTAAACATATGCTACCTGAACGTGGAATGTGAAAGAACGTTCGTCTCGGTTACAAGACAGTGAAAACTGAATAAGTTTTTTGATAAGATATGAAATAAGAATTAATGATTTTAGAGATTTTGTCGAAGACAATTTATCTTTAAAATCAAGTGAAATTCCCTTTCAATTAAGAATGCCATAAATACCAGAGAGAGAGAGAGAGAGAGAGAGAGAGAGAGAGAGAGAGAGAGAGAGATAATGTTTATTGCCCTTCACGATTCATTGCGATTAGCAGTGCTGAAGCTGAGTGAGCTTTCAGCATAATGAATAATATTGTGACAATTAAACACGTTGCAGATTATGACCACCATCTAAATGGAAAACCATTGCTTCAATTTTATCCAGATCGTTATATCAAATCATTCCTCTGTAATCATTGCTCAGCTATTGAACAAAGCAGAAGATTGACAACAAATATATAGACGACAATAAAGAAGTTAATTCTATATGGCAATTTTTAGAATAAATTTTTCTTGAATATTTGTGAAATAATTTTTTTTCATGTAATCTGTGATTTTTTTTTGTGTACTTTTTCCAGAAAGTTTGTTTTTTTTATGTAATATTTGTTTTTATATTGTGGAATGCTTTGTGATAGTTTTATATTTGTAGTAGTAGTGGCATGTGATGCAAGAAAGCAAGTGTATGAACTTACCAGCATCAGCAAAAAAAAAAAAATTTACAAAACAATTACCTCTAAGTGTTTGTCCAATTCCTCCTTAAATTTATTTAACCTATCAACTTCCACAACGGCAGATGGAAGTTTGTTCCAGCAATTAACCACCTGCTGGCTGAAGGCAAATTTCTGCATATCTATTCTACATCTGTCTTTCCTCAATTTGAATTTATGCCCCCTTAGGTTCGTAATCTGAATAAGTGGAAGAATTCCATCACAATTCAGCATGCTTAACCCATTCAAGGCCTTATACACCTCAATCAGATCACCATACAGGTGATCTGATTGAGGTGTATAAGGTGCTTAGTCTCCAGCTACTGAAATTTGCAGAACTTAAGCCTCCCTTGGTAAGAGGATCCCTTCATTCCCCTCACCAGTCTTATTTCCCTTCTCTGTACACGCTCAAGTAAATCTACAACCTTCCTAAAATGAGGCCATCAGACCTGTACGCATTACTCAAGGCATGGCCTGACCATTGCCTTATACAGAGGGACAATCACCTCCTTTTCCCTGCTAGAAAAATTCCTGTCCTGTATATCATTGACAGAATCCCATGACCTGCCCTGGCAGCCTGTCTGCATTGCTCAGAAAACTTCATATCTGACTTCACAATTACTCCCAGGTGTTCATTTTCTAAGACTTTAAGTGTAGTACCACATAGTTGGTACGTTTCTCTGTGGTTACTTCTACCCATATGCAGTACTTTGCATTTGTCAATGTTAAACTTCAGTTGCCACTTCTCGGGCGCCTCCCTAGCCAGGTGGGCAGGAGCAGCAGTGCGTAGCACACGCTTCTTGATTAGACCGGGGTTCGAGCCCGTGACCACCAAATACGGAAAGGTCAGGGAATGACCACCGCATATCCCTGGAGCAATATGGCCTTAGTTGCTAATGCTCCTAAAAACCAAATAACATAACAAATGTTGCCACTTCTCAGCCCATTTGCCCAAATTTTCTAGATCCTGCTGCAGTAACACACTGCCATTACTGTCATTAACATCCCTGCCAACCTTTGTATCATCTGCAAACTTCGACACTAAGCCTGATATGCCTTCATCAATATCATTGATAAATATACAAAACAACAGTGGACCCAACACCGAACCCTGTGGGACTCCACTAATAACATTAGTCCACGAAGAGCATGACCCATTGATTACCACCCTCTGTCTTCTCCCACTTAACCATCCTTTTATCCATTGTAGCAACTTACCCTTAATACCATTCTGCTCCAATTTGTACAGTAGTCTTCCGTGCGCAACAGTGTCAAAAGCTTTCCTGAAATCCAAGTACAGTATATGAAATCAAAATTTTTTGAATTCAGTTTCTTTGTAACCACATCATAATATCCAATCAAATTTGTCAGACAAGACTTTCCCTTAACAAACCCATGCTGTGTCTGAATTATTGCTGCAGTCTTATCTAGATGATCCTGCAGTGCATCTTTAACCAGTGACTCCATTATTTTACAAGGAACAGAAGTTAAACTAACTGGTCTGTAATTACTCGTGTCACCCTTCGATCCCCCTTTGTGAATTGGGGATACATTTGCACATCTCCATTCTGTGGGACCTCCTCCGAGTCCAAGGAGTCCTACTGATAATCAGATCCAAGGATACTCTCAGAATTATGGCTAAGAGTTTGCTTACTTCCTTTGCCGCCTCCTTTAATATAACTGGATAGATCCCATCCACCCCAGGTGCCTTTCTTATGTTTAACTTCAACAATTTCTCCTCCACTTTGTTCTCAGTTATTACAAAATCATTAAGCACCCTGTTACAATTTGATAACCTTCTGTCATTTTCAAACCTTAATAACTCCTCTTGTGTGAATGTAGATGCAAAATACTCATTCAGTTTGTTTGCTATCTGAGCAGGATCATTAACAGTCGAACCATTGACATCAAGCGGACCAATCAGATTCATCCCTTTTCTTTTAGAGTTTATATAAGTAAAGAAATCCTTGCTGTTTTTCTTAGCATCCTTTGCCAAAGATTTCTCGTAATCTGCCTTCGCCTGCCTAACCTCCTTCGTGACTTGATTACAGACTAGCTTATATCTGCCATAGGCTTCTGTGTCACCTGATAATTTATATGCATTCCATGCTTTTTTCTTCTCTGCCACAAATCTGATTAGTTCATTTTTGATATGAGAAATATTTCATGTTATTTTTTATTTGCAATATTAAAATTTTTTCATATGAAAAAATGTATCCATTATATTTCCCTAGTTGTTAAAAAAAAAAAGATGAATAAAAAAGTTGTGCACGTCTGGTAGATTGCTTATGCAAAACATCTTTTGCATTTCTTTTAGGTGTTTTCTTTTGTATATATCGATTGATTTTGATTGGTATTGGTGTATAAGGGCACAGGGCAGCTGAGGCCAAAATGTGCCAATATATTGATCACGAAATAAGAGCTTTTTTTATTGTAAATACTTTATTGATGATTCACAGATTTTTATAATTTCTGGAAAACAAGATACAATGGATTTATGATAACTAAAGTAAGAGATGTATCTAAATATCTCTGTAAAATAGCATCGATTGATGTACCGATCTTGTAGTTGAAGCGACATATGCAGCTGTTATAGACGACTAACAATGGAATGTAATGAAAATGCAGAACGAAAAAAGAAATTGTTGACAAATATTTGTAATGTTGCAATCATACTTACTGCAGTAGTAACCTCAGGAAGCATGATTGTGACATCATACTATTCAAAAATTCTAAAAAGTTAGAACTCCAGACACTGTCTTTTCCAGTTATCATCATAAGGGGAGACATTACGGCCAAGTTTTTAAGTTGTTTTTTTTTTAGATAGACCTAGGAACATTTTACACATTCACTTATATGCATGGTTAAATGATGTTATCCGCACCTCTAGTGGAAGCCGCAGGCGATGTCACTTCCATGACCGATCAATTTTTCTCGGTAGAAAGTCGGAAAAACTGCAAGCCTATTGTTAAAATATTCACAGCTAACCACTGGTCTTAAATATTACTGCAGTCTTGTCTAGATGATCCTGCAATGTTTCTTTAAACAGTGATCCATTACTTTCCCCAGAACACAATTTAAACTAACAGGTCTATAGTTACTTGTGTCACCTTTTGAACCCCTTTGTGAATTGGTGATACATTTGCACACCTCCCATCCATGGGGACTTCCCCTGAGTCCAAGAAAGCTCTCATATTTATGGTTAAGGGTTTACTTACTTCTTTTGCTGCCTCCTTTAATATAGATCCCATCCACCCCAGGTGCCTTTTTTATGTTTAACTTCAACGATTTCCCCTCCCCTTTTCTCCCAGTTATTACATAATCACTTAGCTCCCTATTAGAGTTTGGTAAACATCTGACACTCCCCTCATTGAATAACTCCTCGTGTGTGAATGTAGATGCAAAATACTTATTTAGTTTATCAGCTACTTGAGCATGATCATCAATAGTCATCCCATCTATGTTAAGTGGTCCAATCTGATTCATCCCTTTCCTTCTAGAGTTTACATAAGTAAAGAACTCTTTGCATCCTTTGCCAAGGATTTCTCGTAATCTGCCTTCACCTGCCTAACCTCCTTTGTGACTTGATTACAGACTAGTTTATGCCTGACATAGGCTTCCGTGTCACTTGATACTTTATATGCATCCGATACAATTTTCTTTTCTGCCATGAGCCTTGTTAGTTCATCTGATATCCATTTAGAATTCAACATTGGTAACATTATCAGTTGATCTCACTGTACAGAATTTAAAAACTGTCTGAGACTCTTGTAGTCACCTCTATGAAAGCAATATCCCTTCCCTTTGGCCTTGATGGTAGTTACATCTTTAAGTAATTCCCACATGAGTACATTGTGATCACTGTCACCCAGTGGTTCCTTTATCTGCAAATTCTTGATGCATCAAGAATCACTACTGATAATCAGATCAAGAGTATTACTCCCTCTAGTTGACTCCCGAACATGCTGCTGTAGAAAACAATCATCCAATAAATCCACAAAAGCCTTGCTAGTGTGTGAGTGACCAGCCCACAAATTCCAGTTAATATCTGGGAAATTAAAATCCCCCATTATAAGACACTAATTTACTGGCCCACTCTATTTCTCTGCACAATTGCTCATTATGCTCATCAGATTCATTAGGCCTATAATACACAGCTACTCTCATTTTTCCTTTCCCAGTATTTATGTCACACCAAACAGACTCAACATTGCATTGTCCACCCACATCAATTTGATGCCCTTCCCTAGATTTTGTGTTTCTTAACTAACAGCATAACCCCTCCTCCCTTCCTGTCCTGTCCATCCTTTCTGCACACATTGTACTCCTCAAATTCCAGTTCTGCACTGCTTATGTCTCTATAACACCATGTCTTTGATATCCCAACAATAATCTGCCTTTGGTGTCTTGACTAGCATTTCAAACACATCAAATTTATTAACTATACTGCTAGCATTGGTGTAGATGCAAGTATACATGCACCTGTTTCTCTCTTAGTTACCCTAACACAGCCCATGTATTTATTTGTTACACTATGACTCCTAGCAGTCCTGGAAATCTCCAATGCCTTGCTTTCCAGGCTGCTTCTCATTCTAATTATTACCCATCTGTCTTATCAGTTTTATTAGACAGTTTTGTTTTTACTTTTCATTTCACTTTTATCAATTTGAGCAATTCTTAAGAAGATATCTAACTTTTAACATTTGTTTCTGTGTGCTGGGGTGGTGTTAAAAAATTGATTGAAGCTGTTTTACATGTGAAAGCCAGGCATGCTTCTTACATCTTTAAGTAATTCCCACATGCTTGATATTGGTACTTGATATTGGCACTGCCTTTCCATCTGCATGTGTTACGTCTGTATTTCTCAGCAGATTTTTGCAGCCCACTGTGCTCAATGGTAATGGCAAACTGATGTGTGAAATTTGTACATGTGGAATTATAAGATATTTATCTTTTTTATATATATATATGTCTACACCAGTGGTTTTCAACCGGGGTGCTGCGGCACCTTAAGGTGTTGGAACAGCATTCCAGGGGTGCCACGTAATTTGGCTTAAAGTTGCTTAAACTTATTATTATTTTAAAATTTATATGTTTATTTCATTATAAAAAGGTGTACAATATCTTTTTAATTTTGTGGTGATCTATAATTGATGTTTATTTAGTACCTCTATATAAGGAATAAAATTATATACTGTATATATATAATTTGTATTATGAAATGTTATTTTTATAATTATATTATTGTAATAAATATCATATAACATATACATTTTTTAATATTATACATATATATATATACACACAGAGAATTGGATTTAACAGACAGAAAATTGAGTAGGGGTGCCGCAAAATAAAATAAATTACTTAAGGGTGTCGTTATTAAAAAAAGTTTGAAAACCACTGGTCTACACAATAGTCCAGGAGGATATCCTGCACAGAGAAACAGAAGTTGAAAGTTAGGCTTCCTCTCTTTGGTTATTATTATTATTATAAGCCATATGGTTGCAAGGAAGCCTGAGGCTTATGCAGCACCAGCCAAAACAGAGAGAGAGAGAGAAGTAGAAGGGAATCACCAAGAAAGAGAAGAATGATGATATCCAGCATCACTCACTTCTGGTGAGTATGTGGCTTGCCCATACTCACCAGAAGTGAGCCCCTGGTTGTTTGATACTGTTAAATGTAATCAGTTTACTGTGGCTAACAAGCATAGTGGGCTGCAAAAATTTCTGTGAAATGTGAAACTTATGTAGAAGAAGAAAACCAGCCTGACTTTCTCATGTAAATCAGCTCCAGTTGAAATGAAAAGGTCACTTACTTATGAATTTTTAACAGTGGCTGAGGGGGATACTTCACCTAGAGGAACTAAAGTTAAATACTAGTTATCTTCTTATGCCATTAGTAAAAATTTGACACTGGCTTGCTGTTATCGGCGAGATCAGTGAGATTCAAACATTTACTATAGTTGAATCGTTGTCGTGATCATGCATAGGGAAGGAAAGCCAATAGCAAGAATGAAGCAAGTCTGAAATTTGCAAGTAAAACAGGTTGAAAAGGAAAAAAAATGTCCTGTTCTTTTTAAATTTTTTAATAAAGAACCTGCATAGAGAAACAAAAAAAAAAAAAAAAAAAACGTACATACATCACTTTGGCGCTATCAAAGTAGCATTAACAATTACAGAGGGGGAGAATCAGCTCAAATAGCAGAATGAAACATGCCTGAAATTCACATAAAACAGCTAAAATTGAAAATAAAAAGTGACATCTGTTTGGAAATAATTTATGTTCCCATATGCAGAAACAAATATTAAAAGCTATACAGGGTGTCTCAGAAATATTGGTACAAACGTTTAGGGGAGGTAGGTAACATCTAAAGGAATGTGAATCGCATAGGAACCCATAACCGGAAACGTCACCGTAAGTTGGTAGACGGCACTGTTCACCAGTTTGCGAGAGGGCAAATTTCTGGTTTACTCATTCAAGCAGTAGTCTCCGCATGAAGAGCATGCATTGATATATGAACTGTGAGCTGGCAGACATGCACCTAGTGTATGGATTAGCAGAGGGCAATGGACGAGCTGCTCAACGAATTTATGGAGAACGCTTCCCAGACAGACATGTACTGGACCACCGTTTGTTTGCGCGTGTGCATCAAAATTTGTGCGATTATGGGTCATTTAGAGGTAACAGGAGTAGTGCGGACAGACCACGTTCGACCCGAACTCCCGCCATGGAAGAAAGTGTGTTGAATGCCGTACAGAATATTCCTACTACCAGCACATGTGCCGTTGCCTCTGCCTTAGGAGTGTCTCGTTGTAGTGTACAGCGTGTCTGGCATGACGATTCCTTACACCCCTTTCATCTCCAAAGGGTTCAGTTACTGCTCCCCCAAGATCATCTTGCACGTGTGGCTTTTGCGCAGTGGTGAAAGTGTTCAAGACTTGAATTTTCCAGCCTATGTTTTGTTCATGGATGAGGCTTATTTCACTCGGGAAGGCTTATTCAATCAGCACAATGCTCATGTGTGGGCTTACGACAACCCACACGATGTGCACCCCCATGCGGCACATCGCTTTGCAATAAATGTGTGGGCAGGTATGGTCGGTGACTGCTTAGTCGGCCCATACCTGTTACCATCCTGCATGAACTCCGCTAAATATTGAATCTTTCTTGAACCAGTTCTACCAGGGTTACTTGACGATGTTCCAGCAAATGTGAGATGCAACATTTGGTTTCAACATGACGGGGTGCCTGCCTATTATGGAAGGTGTGTTTGTGACCATTTGAACAGGCGTTTTGGCGTCGATGGATTGGCTGTGGTGGACCCTGGCCCCCATTCTCGCCTGATTTATTGAGCCTTGATTTCTTTCTGTGGGGGGCCCTCAGATATATCGTATATGAATTGCCTGTGGAGATGGAAATGGATCTCGTGGCGAGACTCCTCTGTGCTGCTGCTACTGTCAAAGAAACTCTGGGTATGTTCGACCATGTCTGCCAATCCATGCTGCGTTGATGTCATGCATGCATCGCGTCTCATGGTGGAACCTTCAAGCATCTGTTGTAACATCATGAAATGCATCCATCTCGTACTCCATTGTTAATATTATGTCAAATAAATGCTTGCCATTAATTACTGTCTTGTCATTTCTGCTTCTTGTGACTCTGGTACTACTTTCCCGTGACGTTTCCTGTTATGGGTTCCTATGCGATTCACATTCCTTTAGATGTTACCTACCTCCCCTAAATGTTTGTACCAATATTTTTGAGACACCCTGTATATCCTCTCATGGTACCAGTGGGCATAGCCTCTGCCTTTGACACCAGTGCATTAGGTTCAGAATCATGTTTTATTTAATTTTTATTTTATAATTTTAAGAGCTTTAAAAATCTTTTGCCAGATATTTTACTAGCATAAAAAAGAGAATTATAAATTTTTTATTATGATTGTTTTTATTTTTTTTTTATTTTAGGTCTAGGTCACTGGCAGCAGAAATTTTCTTTATTCTGCTATTTCTCATACTGAACATATATCTAGTAGGATGGGACAATATGTTGCGACATAGAGAAATGCACACTAAAGCTGAGAATTTGCTTGAGGCTATTAAATGTAGGATATAATTTATTGATTTCTTATAATAATAATAAAAAAAAAATTTCTATGTATAGAAAGGTTTACAGGTTATAGGACAGATAATGTATATTATCTCTTTTTACCATTATGATTTTATTTTTGATATATTTCACTTTTGAAATAACTTATTGCTTGAATTACTGAATAATAGAATCAAACGTAAAAATAAAGTATGTTTACTTTATTTTTATAAATAAGTAAGTAAAATTTATTTATGAATACATATATATTCAATCATACATGCCTGTATCTTAAAATTCAGTGACATTCCAGAGAGGTGTTATTTGAAGAGCCATATGAACAAGTGAGAAAGTAGGGGCAGTGTCAAACTGTGTGATGGATGGGCAAGTAACATCATGTCTGTAATGCCATAACATTGTCATTTTCATATAGCAGTGTTCAAAATGATTGTTCTAAAAATAGAATTGATTCTTGGATTTGACTATTAACCATACTCATTTCCCAGTGGTGGATATGGTCTGCAATCCCACCATACCTTTTAGGGCTCATCTGTATATCTAGATCCTATGGTCACACTCTTTCCTAAGAAATAGTCCTGCAAGATGGAGTACCGACTTCTGGGAAAATTAGAAATTGTATTATTATTATAAGAATCCCATCACTGGCCACCCTCTAATACTTCTATCTTCCAAGTTATTGTATAATCATATAGGATAGTTTTCAATAGTCTTCCCTATCCCACACATATATACACTTTAGGTTCTTTGAAATCTGACAACTGCAGAGCTGTCAACTTCTCAGATTTGCAATGGAGACTCCTTTCTTTTGACTGATCCTGAATTAATTATATCTCATTAAAAATTATCTTGGTAGTGTGTTATTTGTCTGTTGACATCAGGGGTTTCCCCCATCTCTGCTACTACCTTGGCAGTATAAATGATGTGTTTGCATTAACCCATGCATAAGTAAACTCTTTCATACTCTGAGGCTTTAGCCAAGAAATGTCTTTTAGACTAAACCATTGCACATGTGGAGTTATACTTTATAACTGGGTTGCCACTATTGCAACACCAGGGTACCTACTTACCCACCAAAGAGAGGCCAAAAAAGCCTTGAAACGGTACCATCTGGGTTGTGGTATACGCCAAGAATAAGTAACAGTAGTCTTCCCCATAGGTGAAGCATTATTTATTTGAGATAGCGCATTACCATGGCAACTTGTTGAATACAAGGTATTCACAATGTAAGATAATAGGTATTAAAATGATGCATTAAAACTACCTTGGTAGTTTAAATGATGTGTGTGTGCATTAACTCATGTATTAGTAAACTCCTTCAAGAAGATATAGTAGAGGAATAAAAAATATTGAAGTAACTCAAGGGGTAACAGTTGTTAAAAAGAATTGGTATCTGACAAAACAGAAACATCATACAAATATTTTGATGCAGGATACCTCATTTGCTAATTGCATGTGTGTTTACCAAACTCATTCCAGTATTATATCATTGTTTGTTTTGGCCACCCACAGGAAGCATGTAGAGAAGCATCAGTCTGCACAAAATGTTGAATGAAACTCACAATTACACATGCTGTGATATCCTGATGGCATTGGAAACTATAATTTTCAAAACTGTGTGATAGACGGAAATAAAAAAAAAAATTAAGAAGTATAAAACAGAAAAATGATATCAATTATCAAGTAACAGAATGGAATATACAGTCACCACCCATAAATAAACAAACCTATGAACAAGCAGTATAAGCCAATGAAAATATAGACTGAACTTAACAAATAGATTTATCTTTTCAAAGCAAGCAAAATCACAACTATGCTGTTCCAGCAAAAACAGCAGAATCAGACAATGAATGTATGCAATGTGATCAAAAAGTCATATATATTGAAATTATGGCATTGTAGCAAATTTCAACTTGACACAGCATTTAGTAACCCATCTAGATATAGTGACATATGAATCAACAATTTATAAGGTATTTTGTGGGTTATATCACATTTTAAAATGAGTTTTTTTATTAAGTAATAAATTGCATCAAATTTTGTTTTTGGGAAAAGTGCAACAAAAACCAATGAAATGTTAAAAACATCTTTTAGAGAAAATGTTTGTGAAATTAAGACTTTCAAATGGTTTCCAAACTTTAAAGAGGGCTGCTTGCCCACCAAAGTTGATCCTCACTCTGGACTTCCTTCAGTGTGAGTGATTCAGTTATTTATGTTCAGGATCTGATCAGGAGTGAGCAATGTTTATTTATCTGGGAATTATGTTAAAAGTGATTGAAATGGCACATTTCAATCAATTTTAACATAGGATGTGATGCATTTCAGCTCAATCTGTGCTTTGTATTCTATTCTTGCTGATGAGCATGAAGAGCAGGAATTAGGATGCTGATCCACATTTCTTCCCATATTACTGGTAATGAATTGTGGGTGTTTGGCTATGACCCAGAAACAAAGACCCAGGGAGACTCCATCTTTTCCAAGGCTCTAAAAAAGCAAGGTAATCTCGATCAACTGTGAAGATTATGATTATTTTAATTTTTGACTCTTCACAAATTGATTATATGGGACATATTCATAATATGTTCCATATAGTCAAATAGTGAACCAGGAATATTATAAAGCATTTCTACAGCAGTTTTTGATACCATTCATAAAAAATTATAAGATGTGGTTTTCAGGGAATTGATGCTTGCATCATCACAATGCCTCTGCACACTTGGTGCTTTCCACTCAAGAATTTCTTGTAGAGTACTACATCACTGTGTTCCCCCTACCCACCATACTTACTGGATTTAACTCCCTGTGATTTTGTTTTCCAAGTTTAAAACACCTTTTCCTTTTCCTGGAAGGTCATCGATTTGCAACAACTGAAGAAGGAATTCAGATTGTGATACAAGAACTGTTAGCAGTTCTAAAAGAGCCTTATCAGGAATGGTTGCAGAAACATTGCAATTGGTTTGTGTAGTGTAATGTAAAATGTAAAGGACACCCATTTGAATAGCCAGTAAGCTTCGCCATTTTCAAATATTAATTTAGTTCCTGAACTTTTTGTTCATACTTTATACTGATAACAATACCACTGAATGAAACAATGCCACAGTCATTGTACTATAGTATAAATAAATGAAAACTGACACCACCAGGTACTCAGAGAAAAAGCAATAACAGAAGATTCAATCCTGGAAATATTCCATAATGAAGAAATAGAAGGTGGTAAACTGTTATTTCCAAAAATGACGCAAATGAAAGTTAGATAAATGTAGGAGATAAATGTTAGATAAATAAAGAACTCAAATGAATCAAAATAATGAATGGAATCAGTTTAAAGTGAAATATAACTCTGTGTCTGACGTTTTTTTTTTCTGCCTCCAAGGAATCTCTCTAATGAACAAGTTCTTGGGAATGGGTTCCTTGTTCCCTGTTTAGAACACAAATAAAGTGGTGATATAATATAGTAGATCCTGATATAATCAGATTTGAATTACAATGGATTTTACAGAAACCATGTTTTTGAAATTTAATTATTCCATTTCAAGTATATAATCATTTGAGTTTACTTTTATCAGTGATATGCCTTCTGAGTCGAAGCTTATCTGCATTTAATTCAACATTCGATTACCATATGTGGTAATCAGTGGACTCTGCTCTTCATGGATTAATGTTATTAGTGGAGTCCCCCAGGGTTCGGTGTTGGGCCCATTGTTGTTTTATTTATCAATGATATTAATGAAGGTATATTAAGGCTTAATGTCAAAGTTTGCAGATGATGCAAAGGTTTACAGGGTTGTTAATGACAGTAATGGCAGTGTGCTACTGCAACAGAATCTAGAAAATTTGGGCAAGAAAAAGTTTAACATTGACAAATGCAAAGTACTGCATATGGGTAGAAGTAATCCCAGAGAAACGTATCAACTATTTGGTACTACACTTAGGGTGGTAGAAAATGAAAAAGATCTGGGAGTAATTATGTAGTCAGATATGAAGTTTTCTGAGCAATGCAGATAAGCTGCCAGAGCAGGTCATGGGGGTATTGTCAATGATATACAGGAATTTTACTAGTAGGGAAAAGGAGGTGATTATCCTTTGTATAAGGCAATGGTCAGGTCATTGCCTTGAGTACTGCTTACAGGTCTGGAGGAATCATTTTAGGAAGGATGTAGAGTTGCTCGAGCATGTACAGAGAAGGACAACAAGATTGGTGTGGGGAACGAAGGGGTCCTCTTACCAAGAAAGGCTTAAGTTCTGCAAATTGCAGCGACTGGAGACTGGGCACCTACGACGTGATCTGATTGAGGTGTATAAGGCCTTGAATGGGTTGGGCACACTGAATTCTAATGGGATTCTTCCGCTTGCTCAGATTATGAATCTGAGGGGCATAAATTTAAATTGTAGAATAGATGTGTGGAAATTTGCATTTAGCCAGGGGGTGGTTAATTGCTGGAACAAACTTCTATCTATCATGGAAGTTGATAGCTTAAATAAATTCAAGGAGGAACTCGACAAACTTTTAGGGGGAATGGATGTGTGAAAATTTTTTTTTTTTTTTAAGCTGATGCTACATAAGCGCTTGCTTTCTTGCATCATATGCCTCCATTTCTACTATTACTATTACATAATTAACTTTATAATTTAGTATTTTTTAAACAGGCCAATTTGTAAAATGCAACAGAGTGAACAAGTTAATAAAATTTATAAACTGAATATGAAAATTTAGAATTTGAACTCAGGTGACATTGCCACATAGCCCTGTGATGGCGCCTTGTGCCATCCAGTGATGGTTACTACCCCTGCCATCAGGAAGTGGGCTTCTACTATCTAGCAAATGCTCTCCTGCAAAACACTGACTTATAAAGCTGTTTAACTATTGAATCCTTCACTTGTTTATCAGCCTGCAAAGAGTACTCTCATTTAAATGAAGATTTTGAAGAACTCTCATTCCAGCTGAGCATACATACATGTGGTTTTGGTTTTACTGCACTGACACAAACCAGCACAGTCCCAGTTCCTTTTGCCAGGAAGCATGCTTACATTCCATACTGCAATCACTCTTTTTTCCTCAGTGTTCCAGTAACTGCCATATAATTCATCATTAATGCACCACTCTTTCTGGTGGTATGCTCAGGTACTCCCAAACAACAGAACACCCAGTAATATACATATTCTTGAGCATACACTCTAGAAACACATCCTAAAAGCATTTGGCTGTCTTGGTCTCCAGGAATTTAATACTCAGGGCTGTAACATCTCAGCTCAGGATAAGAACAGTCCAAAGCCTTTCCAAGCTCAGATAGAACAAAAGGCACCTTGTTCTCAGAAGAAAGCTAGTTTTATATATATATATCTTTATTGCAATCAGTGAATATTGAATTACATAGAGGACTGATGCAATATAACAGCAAAAATGCTAGGGGTTTAACAAAATTAACTGAAAAGATAATTACAAAGAAAGTTATTTTCAGAGGATAGTTATGTACATGATTTTTTTTTTTAAACAGTAATAGTCATCAGGGTGTCATTTTTGCCGAATCACTGCTCTTGGAACTGCATAGGCAATCACTCAGCTCAGGATAAGAACTGTTCCTGATGACACATCTTGTAGCTTTTTCCCTCAGTAAACTTCTTGAAGTCTGCATAAATCTTTTGAATGTTTTGGAGCATTTCCATGGGCAGGAACCTGTTAACTTTTCTGAGCCTCCACACCACAGACTGAAGAGATCAGAAGGCTCGTAAGGATGGCTGGGGATTCTCCATTGACACAACTTCCGGAAACTAGGTGTGGTTATTTTGCTCTCTGTCATTTTTATCATTGCAAGTAAGTGGAGTGCAAAGGTTCTCTGAAACTTTTCTAAAATTTAGTAAGTCCATTATTTGTGAAGTATGTATGAGAAGCAGAAGTTTATGTTTGTACAGGGTCCAAAAAAGCAGACAGTACTCACCAGAATAGATAGTTTTCGGTGTGGTTTTTGTTATTGATGCTGAGATTTCATCCCCGTAGGTTTCCAAACTTTGTTACTACGCCCCCTTTTAAAAACAATCTAATCTTGGTGCCTCCCCCCTTTATTTCATAAAATAATACAGACACATTTTTAACCCCACTTGTGGCCTGCACTTTTTAAGTGTAATTTGACACCTGGCCTCGTGATAGAAACTAATTATTTCCGAAATTTCTACTCAATCTACAAAATTGAAACTCTCAGTATACATAAACAGAATTTTTTTCTTTGATTTCCTACCTTTAAAGTTGAGCAAAAACTATTGATTAACTCGAAAACAGCAAAAATGTATGATCATATATGCATTTTTATAATTATGTCCGCAAAAAACAATCGGCAAATTCTTTTGATTTATATAACGTGTCACTCCATACGCTTGAATTTCCCACGTGATCATAGCGCAGCTGGCTAGAACGAATCAACTTACACATAGCTCCAAGTTTAACAATAAAGTTTAACAATATAGGCAAGGTTAACAATAAAGTTATCATTCCTAAATAAATTTGCCTCTTCATTATGATTTTCATCAAGAAAAATTGCAATCTCTCCTTTGAGTTCAAACACCCTTTGAATCATTTTTGCATGAGATAGCCAGCGCACTTCACAATAGTATAGAAGTGAGGTATAATTAGCTTCCATATCTTCACACAGCTTTGCAAACAACCTAACTTTTAAAGGACTGTTTTTTATGTAGTTTATAACTTTCGTAACTTTTGTAAAAATGTTGTTAAGTTCTTCGCTCATATTTTTTGACACAAGAGCTGCTCTGTGAAGCATGCAGTGCATCCAGATAACTTCAGGTGCTTTCTTTTTAACTAATGCTTGAAGACCTGTCTTGTGTCCTGACATTGACTGTGCTCTGTCAGTACAGAGTCCAAAGCAGTTATTCCACTTTGTCGTTCTCATCAAAAAAAGTGTCAATTATATTAAAAATTTCATTGGATGTGGCCTTTCCAGGAATGGGGTTGCAAAATAATATATCTTCTATTATATTAGTTTCTGCAACATATCGAACATATGCAATTAAATGAGCATCTTTAGCTACATCAGTTGCCTCATCTAATTGTATGGCAAGTACGCAGTCGAGAAACTAACCGATCTCAAAGATCTTCAGATATATCATCGATTCTTCTGCCAACTGTATTATCAGCAAGCGGTATTTGTCGCAACTGTTATTTTAACATTTGCAACAAATACCGCTTGCTGAACATTATTTTAACCATATCAATAGCTGCTGGTAAAACAAGAGTTTCTCCTATTGTGTGTGGTTTTTTATATTTTGTGATTATGTAAGAAACTTGGTACAATGCTAGCAATGCATTTGATGGAACAAACTATTTTTTTGAAAGTTTGCTTTTGTTTATTAAACTCATCTAATTTTCTTTGAAAAAATTCTGTGGGCTTACCAACGTATTCAGAATGCATAGTTTTATGTTGCCATTTTAATTTGCCTGATCTCATACTATCTGAAGCTGCCGACCGAACTAGCCAGGTGGGTAAAATGCCTTCCTGGCAACCTAAAGGTGTCAGGTTCGAATCCTGCCTCTGGCTTGGATCACAATAAAATGCAAAAACTTTGGGATAGAAGACCATAGAAGCTGATGTGCCAGCAACTAACAAGGGAAAAAAAAAAACTATCTGGATCCAAAACTTTCGTACAAAACAAACACATTGGTTTTTCACAGCCATCTATAATAACACTTGTGAATCCTAATGATAAATAGGATGAATTGTATTTTCTTGTCTTGGGAGTTCTACCTCCTTGTTCCCTGTTGCTTGTATTCCCACTACCTTTACTTGTATCAGCATCAATATCTTCATTATTAGTGGATTTTCTCTAGTAACCATCAAAAATTTATCCATTCGTCTAAAAATATTAGGATTAAATTTATATTCTTAAAAAATACAATTTCTAAATTACTAACGATTATTATTAGTAGTAAAACTAGAAATTAGAAGATCAAATCTCTGATCAGATCAGATAGATAGAAGATCAGATTAAAAAGACAGATCAAAACTCTGAAAAGTTTTGATCTGTCTTTGTTGGGGCTCTAGTGGTCAGCAGATATCATCTAGGTTTCATTCTGAAGGTAATCCTTACTTTGATATTCACATGGCCTTCAGATACTGCTGGAGACATCTCAGGTCGCATGCCTGCTATATCAATACTGTGAGGACCAGCTGAAAGGTTCTGTTCAATATTTCCCAAATATTGCTGTCCATTACTTGACTTGATAGCTGGTCTGAGTCAGCTTTGTTTTTCCTTTGTTATGGTTTCATGCTGCTCTGGATGCTGTCCCCTGGTGTAGGGATGCTTGGTTGAATAGAAATGTTTCACAAATGCATCTGCTGGCCATGATGAGGCAAGATTGATTAGTTTGTAATTAGATTCCATAGTTTTAATTAACTTTTACATGGGCGTTTTCAGCAGGATTGCTAAACATATCAAAAAACCAATGCAATCCTGCTGAAAATACCCATGTAAAAGTTAAAAAGATTTTTGTCTCATGACTTACTTTGTCTCTCCCGACTATGAGCATTCATATGGTAGAATGGCTTTTCCGGTGGCCCTCTGGACATTTTGTGGATTTTCACTTGCCTTCTACCATTGGCATCATTTTAGGATATTATTGAGGTTCTGGCTGCAGTGTTCCTCCTGTGCAGTGGTCGTATGGCTGATTTGCGATGAGCATTCTCTTGAAGGTACTTCTTAGCTGATGAGGGAGCATGCCTTTATGAGCGGAATCAGCATACTGGGATTTGTGTTATATTTCTGAATGGAACTGGGGCATAATTGTTGTCTAAGGGCAATCCTCCGAAGTGTTGGAATGGTCAAGACACTAGAATTAAGAGCGTCAGCATGTGTAGCACTGTGATTGAATTCTGAGCCTGGTACTAATGTGTTATGTGGCTGAAATTGTATGGGATGAGAGAAGATTCCCTAATGTGAATTATGTGAAGTCATTGGTTGAGAAGGCACCTCTGTAGCCAGGTGGGAAGGAGCAGCAGTGCGTAGCACACACTTCTTGATTAGACCGGGGTTCGAGCCCATCACCGCCAAATACGGAGGATGCGGAAAGGTCAGGGAATGACCACCGCATATCCCGGAGCAATATGGCCTTAGTTGCTAATGCTCCTAAAAACCAAATAACAAACAAACAAACAGACAATTGGTTGAGAATTATGTGGTCATGTTGTGTTCCCGGAGGTGGGAAATCCAGCATATTGTTGATAACTCTCACTCGTTGTGGATGGTTGTTTCTGCAATGGTGAGAAGTGTTCCTGATTGGAAGGCTTTTCATCACAATTGCCTTTTTCTCAGAACATGAATAATGTGGTCTTTTAGAGGAGATACCCCGTTATTCTTGCCAGAAGCAGGAAGCTGTTTAAAACTTGTAGATTGCGCTCGATGAGGAATGCTGATCGAGCACTTAGTTGTATCATTTCTGCTGGGATTTGTGATGGTAAGAAAATGATTAGATTTCTTTTTGCAGTCGGGACAAATTGACAAAATATTAACTCTTCTCATAGTTTTGATATATCTTAATGAGCTCCTGCGAGTTCAGTAGGTTGGTGAGATCCTTAGGATCATCAGGCTTATTTAGTGTGATCTTGTTATAGATGTCAAGGAGAATGAGCTTAATGTCTTTGTTAAATTGGTGCAGCATCAAGCAGCTCTGTAAGGTTTGCTTTCACCATATTGTAGCCAAGTTCCATTTTAGGAATTACATTTGATGATGTGGTTTGGAGCTTAAATAATTCCTTTTCAATGTTGTCAACCATCGACACCAGTAGTTCGGTGCTATGGACAGTCACATACATTGTAAGCAAGATTGTGGTGTCCGTTTCTGTTCTCTTTTTCTCTTGATCTCTGAGTTTTGCTACTGTGTTATTGGTCATATGTATGTGAGAGTCTTTAGACTGATCACGTTTGGTTACCAGCTGTGGGATCATGACTAGAACTGTGTTGACAAGATCTGTAAGTTCTTCAATAGTTCTAATAGTCTCTCTTCAATTGTCTGTTGCAAATGTATTCTAGGGGAGTTGGGTAATGCAGCATGCACTTTATTGCTATTATTATTGTACAGTTTGCATGCCTCATATTTGTAAGATAGTTTGATCTTTTTTGCAAACTTTTTCAGATTTGAATATGGGCTGCAAGATTCACAGATAGGAACCAGGTTACAGGACATGCAAGCTAGAAAATGTTCAGCTTGTCTAGAGCATCTGGTGCACAACAGCTTCTCCTACACAAGTAGAATGTCAGATAATGAAGTTCCTAATAATGCTTGACAAGGTCAATGAAAATATCCAAGAGTTTCTAAGTTGAACAGAGAAAATAGGAAGTAGATCACTGAAGCGGCAGCATAAGTGATAGTGTGGGGAGAAATCCTGGGGCGTCGGGCAGTCAGTGACGGAGCAGGCTATTGGCGGGGGAATCATGGTGACCTTTCAGGGAAACAATTAAAGTAGCTATCTTTTTCTGAGGTGGAAACTACAATAAATATTATAAACAGTTACCTGAATTTGACTGATAGATGCAACGAGACCCAACCTCTGGTAGATGAGATGCCTGCAGATGAAAAATCACTGTTTAAACAGCTTGTGATAACCACTTAAAATTGCAACATTTGAGGAGCTCCAAAAAGGTACATGCTGACCATGGTTGTGCATTGTTGTGTCACCATGGATGCAAGTTATCATTGTCAAGTGATCCTTCTTTACATATCTGAATTATTAAGAATAATTCAGTAATCTGTTAATCTGATAATTTATTTAAAATATTTTTGATTGTGTCCATTTGATAGCTTCTTTCTGGTTTCTGTCCATCACTGAATAAATAACAATTTTTTTGTGGTTACAAATCTATCATCTGAGAACATATATGTAATCTCCAAAAATCTGCATTCAATTGGACACTCGCAAACTGCGGCCAAGAAGTTTCCTTGGCATTGTTCAGATAATAACTAATGTCTGTCTAAGAACTTTGTGCTTCTGTTCCAACTTCTCTTCATGATGCATGCATCCATTTCTTCTACATCATTAGTAACTTTTATGTATACTTTTAACTCAGGCATGGGAGTGTTATTTTTTACAGATATCTGCCTAAAATAACACTCCTATGTTACTCTTTAAATATTGCTTAAAAATTTGTTCCTTAAAAATCTGAAATTTTTTTAGCATCCCAAATGCTGGCTTTGTCAGGTTCCACATCACCATTTTCCTAACTTTTTACTTGAAGAGTAGCATGGTACATGATAGATACTAACATATCTACAAAATTTTGAATTACATGTTTATCTATAGTCTAAGATTACATTTTCACTCCTACGAGTGGCAGTATGAAAGTAAAGCCTCCTATTTTTTTCTTCAGAAAATTTAATTCCTACAACTATGTGTTTTACATCAATTAATCCTCAATCATCAATAAACACACTTTTATTTTTCCACAAAGTTATCATCATTTTCTATGCACTTCTGCCTCACTGAGTCAGACGTATTCCAATCCTGTAAAAGTCCTTACTCTTTCTCTGGAGAGCTTCGCAAACACTATGCTTTAGCTAGTTGTCGTCTGCAAAATAAGTTCCACAGATTGCATCCTTCAGCTGGCTGATGAGGTGATAGTTGGAAGGTGCAAGATCTAGGCTTTGGAGGGGGGGGGGTGAGGAATGAACTTCTGCACTGTTTGTGCAGAAGTTCCATACAGATGACTTTCAGGGCTTCTTTGTGCTCATGTGTCAGCATTTTTGGGACCCACTTTGGGTTCAAACCTTCTTGTAGCCTAGTTTCTTTATGATGGTTATCACAGCAGGTTTCCCTATATCTACTACTGCATCATACAATTTGTGTGTTGTGATGTAGTGGTTCTCTTTGATCAGCACATCAATCCTGCTCTTATTGTCTATTACTGACGTTATTGGCTGGCAGCTTCAGGGCTTGTCAACAATGTCACTTTCCCCACTCTTAAAGTATCTTACCCTATGTGTAACTGTACTCACATCTACAGTATTGTCACCATGAACATTTTTGAGATGCATATGGATTTCTATAGCCTTCACTTCTTCCATGTTAAGAAATTCAATCACCACTCTTGGCTTGATATATTTATATGTAACATCCACCACGTACCGCACTCATGAAACCAATCACAGTGCCACTCAGTATGGTGAAGCTAGAGACCTCTAGTGGCCACTCAGTGACATAAAAAATGATCTACAGTGTTACATTTGAATGCAAAAAATTAAGAGGCATTACTATTGTACCGGACCTTGTACATAAACATCTATGGTTTCCTACACTTCCTTGTTTAAAGATTTGTTATTGCTTTTGCATAAATAAATAAATAAATAGAGTGCTGCTTATTGTGATCACTTCAGTTAGCTTAATTGATAACAATAATCAATGGAACAAGAATCCAGCTATCCTGTACTGTTTATTAGCATTAGCAGAGGCATACAATGCAAGAAAGCAAGCTTATGCAGCATCAGCCAAAAAAAAAAAAAAAAAACACCCTCTCATTTCACCCCTCCATTCTTTCCAAATGCCTGTCCAGCTCAGCCTTACATTTATTTAGGCTATAAACTTCCACAACAAAAGATGGAAGTCTGTTCCATCAATCAACTACCCGCTGGCTAAAGTCAAATTTCCGCACATCTATTCTACAACAGTCTTTCCTCAATTTGAACCTGCCCCCTCAGGTTCTTAATCTGAGCAAGAGGAAGAATCCCATGAGCATTCAGCTTGCTCAACCCATTCAAGGTGTTATACATCTCAATCAAATCATCTCTCAGGTGCTTACTCTCCAGGTGCTACAATTTGAAGAACATCCTTTCTTGGTAAGAGTACCCCTTTGTTCCCCTCACCAATCTTGTTGCCCTTCTTTGTACTCATTCTAGCAACTCTACATCCTTCCTAAAATGAGGCCTAAAGATCTGTACACAGTACTCTAGGTGTGGCCTGACCATTGCTTTGTATAATGGAATAATCACCTCCCTGTCACTGCTAGCAAAATTCCTATATATCATGACTCCATGACCTGACCTGGCAGCCCATCTGCACTGCTCAGCGAACTTCATATTTAACTGCGCAATTACTCCCCAGGTCTTTTTCACTTTCCACTTCCCTGAGTGTAATACCACACAGTTGGTATATTTCTCTTTGGTTATTGCTACCCGTATGCAGTATTTTGCATTTGTCAATGTTAAACTTCATTTACCACTTCTCAGCCCATTTGCCCAACTTCTCTAGATCCGGTTGGAATAGCATACTGTCTTTACTGTTGTTAACAACCCTGCCGACCTTTGTATCATCTGCAAACTTGGACATTAAACCTGTTATACCTTCATCAATATCATTGATAAATAAGTAAAACAATGATGGGCCCAACACCGAACCCTGGGGAACGCCACTAATAACATTTGTCCACGAAGAGCAGTCTCCATTGATTACCACTCTCTGTCGTCTGCCACTCAACCATCACTTTATCCATTGTAGCAACCTACCTTTAATAACATACCTCTCCAATTTGTACAACAGTCTTCCATGAGCAACAATATCAAAAGTTTTCCTGAAATCCAAGTATGTGATATCAAAATTATTTTTGGCATTCAGTTCCTTTGTAACCACATCATAGTATCCAATCAAATTGGTCAGACAAGACCTGCCTTTAACAAACCCATGCTGTGTCTTAACTGTTACTGCAGTCTTGTCTAGATGATCCTGCGATGCATCTTTAACCAGTGACTCCATTTTTTTCCTCTGAAGAAGTTAAACTAATAGGTCTATAGTTACTTGTGTCACCTTTTTGAACCCCTTTGTGAATTGGTGATACATTTGCACACCTGCAGTCCATGGGGATCTCCCCTGAGTCCAAGGAAGTTCTCATAATTATGACTAAGCATTTGCTTACTTCCTTTGCTGCCTCCTTTAATATAACTGGATAGATCCATCCACCCCAGGTGCCTTTGCTATGTTTAACTTCAACAATTTCTCCTCCACTTTGCTCTCAGTTATTACAAAATCACTTAGGTCCCTGTTAGAGTTTGATAAACCTCTGGCATTCTTCTCATTGAATAACTCCTCATGTGTGAATGTAGATACAAAATACTCATTCAGTATTTTGATGCAGATAGAAATAAAAAGGTGGGAGAGGACAGGAAGAAGACATTAAAATCAAGCAATATAAAAATACTTTAATTTGACTGTCCCCTATTTTTATTTATAACTTAAAAAGTTATCCATAAAAATGATGACTTAGAAAGTCATCCATAAAACTGTAACTGTTATAATGTTTCTGAAAATCCATACAAATCATCAGATTTGTACGAGTGCAGATGCAGTATTCTCTTTCACAGAGTAGCCAACACTTAATCATATGAACTGTACAAAGCAACAGCAGTAACTAACCAGTCAGTGTATTGGGGTTTGAGAACAAATTGGGATATTACATAATCATTTCTATTGCAATAAGACAAAAAAAAAAAAAATAAATAATGTAAATCGAAGCACTGGTTACAGTCAATGCTATTTTTTTCAATGTTTTAGTATATGTTTGAACAAGATTTCATAAAAGTGATAACATTAAAAAATCCCACTAACTATTGATCACAATAAGTGGCATGCGCTGTACTGGAAAACAAAACATGATATTCAGTAATGATGGATGCTAGTTTTCGGGAAGCGAAAAATGTATGTTTCGAATTTGGCATGCATGCAAAATTAAAATTAAATTTGGAAAAATATTTGAAAATGGAAAGAATAAAAGTATCTAATACATATATTTAATCTTTTTAGAATTATTTATACACACCAATAAGCAGAAATATGTGTGCATGTGTACGTTTAAAATTTAGTGCTTAATACTCTCTTTGCACTTGGAAAATGAACCATACCGGGGCCCTGAGTGCCAAGCATTTCTGTGGCCAAGTGATCTGTGACTTCCTAGAGCAATTTTTCTAGAGCCACTGAGTTTTTCCTTGTTTTACTTCCTTTTATAAGTTCCTTTGTTAATTAGGTCTACTTTTTAAAAGTATAAAAAGAGAGCCAGGAAAAGGAAAGTACCTATTTCTTTACTCTTTATTAGTTTACTAACTCCTACACTTGGCCACAAGTGGCATTGCCCTACCTCCCTGTGGCGGGGCTGGTAATCTGAGTGGAAAAGCTAATCCCCCAGGGTAAAAAGGAGCCAACATGGATAAAGAAAACTATCCAGCATTAGAGCCTTCGAGCTCAAATACCAAAGGTTGGTACAATTCTGATCAAGGTAATGCGGAAAGTAAGCACTTAAAAAAAGACAATGACCAACCAGAGTATTCAACTTTTCTTATTATCCATTCTTTAACTAGTCAAACAGTGAGTAAACTCTCTGTTTATGATACAGAGATTCCTTGAAAATGCTGCCAGATCACCTAAAATGGTCAAAAGGTTACAGTCACAGGATTTACTACTTGAAACGACACAGTCTAAACATTCCGAACTGTTGTTAAAGCTTATAACTTTTGGGTGAATTTCTGTTAAAATCATTCCCCACACAATCCTAAATAGTTTCTGAATGGGCTCTATTGAATGTAACAGAAGAGAAACTTGTGCAAGAAATGAAAGATCAAAATGTTGTACAAGCTAGGAGAATTCTAAACCCATTCAAGTGTCCGAGCTATAATTGAAGTCTTGTCTAGATGATCCAGCAATGCTTCTTTAACCAGTGCCTCCATTAATTTCCCTGGAACAGAAGTTAAACTAACAGGTCTGTAATTACCTGTGTCTCTCTTTGATCCTCCTTTGTGGATTGGGGTCACATTTGCACATCTCTAGTCTATGGGTACCTCCCCTGAATCTAGGGAAGCTGTCATAATTATGGCTAAGGGTTTGCTTACTTCCTTTGCCACCTCCTTTAATATAACTGGATAGATTCCAACCACCCCAGGTGCCTTTCTTTTGTTTATCTTCAACAATTTCTCTTCCACTTTACTCTCAGTTATTACAAGATTATCTAGCTTACTGCAGGAGTTGAATATACCTCTGGCATTCCCCTCCCTGAATAACTCCTCATGTGTGAATGTCAATGTAAAATATTCATTTAGTTTGTTAGCTACCTGAACAGGATCATCAACAGTGGAACCATTGATATCAAGTGGACCAATCTGATTCATCCCCTTCCTTCTAGAATTTACATAAGTAAAGAACTCTTTGCTGTTTTTCTTTGCATCCTTTGCCAAAAATTTCTCGTAATGTGCTTCGCCTGCCTAACCTCCTTTGTAACTTGGTTACAGACCATCTTATATCTATCATAGGCTTCTGTGTCACATATTAATTTATATGTATCCCATGCATTTTTCTGCTCTGTCACATGTCTAATTAGTTCATCTGACATCCATTTAGGCATAAATCTTGAACAATATTTCTTTGTTGGTATGAAAAGCCTAGTAGCTTCCAAGATTAATTCTTTGAATGCTTCCCATTTTGAATTTGCTGTTGGTAACATCATCAGTTGGTTCCACCGCATAGAATTTAAATACTGTCTCAGACCACCGTAGTCACCTTTAAGAAAGCAAAAACCCTTCCCTTTACCCTTGATGGTATTCACCTCTTTGAGTAAATCCCACTTCAGCACACTGTGATCACTGCCACCTAGTGGTTCCTTTATCTGCAGATTCTTGATGCATGAAGAATCATTACTGATAATCAGATCAAGAGTATTACTCCCTCTAGTTGCCTCCCGAACATGCTGCTGAAGAAAACAATCATCCAATAAATCCATAAAAGCCTTGCTAGTGCGTGAGTGACCAATCCACAAATTCCAGTTAATATCCGGTCATCTGTTAAAATTGAGAAATAGCTTTATCAGCAGCAGCTGATAAAGCTATTTCTCAATTGTTGACTCATCCACTCAGGTGCAAAAACTACTGGTGGAATGATGAATGTAATAGGGCAAAAAAAGAAAAGAATGAAGCTTGGAATATTTTCCACAAGCATCCCACTTATAAATTACAAGAAACTTGATGCTAAAGCAATACAAATAGGAAGAAAAGCCACAGAAGATTCCTGGATATAGTTCGCGTTTACTATCACAAAGAACTCCAGTACTAGATTAATCTGGAAGAAAATCCAACATCTGAATGGCAAATATTCATTGTCTTCATCTCCTATATTGATATGTAATGGACAGGAACTGTCTTCCCCCAAAGTATAGCAAATGCCTTTGTGGAAGCTTTTGAAAAAATATCAGCAGAAAATTCATATGATGCTCCATTCCAATGAATTAAAGAGGCAGCAGAAAGGCAGAAGTTAAAATTCAATACTGGCCTCTCTTCCATATAATCAGCCTTTTGCAATATCTGAGTTAAAAGAATCTCTTAATAGAGCACCCAATAGTGCAGCTGGCCCTGATGGTATATTTTATATTATGTTAAAACACTTGAATGATACTGCTTTACCAACTCTACTAATATTTTTTTTAACAGAATTTTTCAGCAACATGTTTATCCTTACTCTTGGAGACATTTATTTGTATTAGCCCTCCCTAAACCAGGAAAAGACCTCTCTAATCCAGTTAATTATCGTCCAATTTCTTTATCTAGTTGTTTGGGAAAAATACTGGAGAAAATGGTTCTCAAACGCCTCACCTGGTTTCTAGAGTCACATAACATCTTACATAAAAATCAGTATGGCTTTCGGCAAAATAGATCTGCATTGGATATGATGACCAAAGTAGAATCAAACATCAGAAATGCTTTTGTCAGAAACAATCACCTAGTTATGGTAAGTCTGGATTTAGAAAAGGTACAACCTTTGATACAAAACGGTGTTTCGGTATTTTACGAGATCTTCACACCTTTGGATTATGAAGCAGGCTTCTTTTGTTTATTCAGAGCTTTCTCCAAGGCAGAACCTTTCAGGTTCGTTATCCAAATGTTCTTTCTAGAATCCATATACAAGTGGAGGGGGGGGTCTCCTCATGGATCTATTTTGTGTCCTACTCTATTTTTAGTAAGAATAAACAATATTATCCATGATATTCCAAGCACAGTAGAATTCTATCACTATGCAAATGACCTCATGATCCTGTGCCAAGGAAAAAATATGAATTCTTTTGAGAGACAGCTTCAAATCTCAATTAACAAAATTGAGTTGTGGATGTCTCGCAATGGCTACCGCTTATCAGCACAAAAATCCAAAGGTATTCATTTCTGTAAAAAAAAAAAAAAAAAAAAAAAAATGAACCTGAATTACAAATTAATAATAATTTTTGTAAAAAACGAAAGATCCACCCTGAGTCTGAATTAAAACTTAAAAATTCCACCATACCTCTATCCAATGGTATCAGATTTCTTGGCCTAATCCTGGGCAATAAAATAAACTTCTTACAACACATCACATACCTGAGAACCATTTGCTTGAAAAAAAATTAAATATCTTCAGAGTACAGTCTTCATCCATGTGGAGTGCTGAACGATGCATTCTGCTTCGGCTATATCAGGTATTAATCTGATCTTGCTTGCATTATGGAGTTCCAATCTATGGCTCTGCCAGGAAAAGTTTGCTAATTCTGCTAGACACTATTCATCACAGCGCTCTTAGAACTGCTTTAGGAGCATTCAGAACATCCCCTGTACAGAGTCTATATATAGAGGCACACAAACCTCCACTCCATCTTCGGAGGAAAATGTTGCTACTCAACTATGCAGCAAAAATACGCAGCCTTCCCTTCCATCCTATCTGGCCATACTTATTTGAGCACCAATGCGACCACCTTTTATCCCAACAAACCTAATGAAAACAAGCCAATTGGAATAAGGCTGTTACAGTTAACACAGTGCTGGAATTTAGACATGGGTTATATCTTTCAGGAAACAAGCATACATGATCCTACCTGGTCTAGTTATACACCAGTCTGGGATCTCTCTTTCCAACAATGGGGGGAAAAACAAGCAGCAGATCTCACCATCAGGAAACTCCATGCTTCACACGTAGCTAAACATTTTCTGTGGTCTCATATACAGGGTGTCTCAAAAATATTGGTACAAACGTTTAGGGGAGGTAGGTAACATCTAAAGGAATGTGAATCGCATAGGAACCCATAACTGGAAACGTCACTGTATAGTAGTACCAGAGGCACAAGAAGCAGAAACACAAGACAGTAATTAGTGGCAAACATTTATTTGACATAATATTAACAATGGAGTAAGAGATGGATGCATTTCATGATGTTACAACAGATGCTCGAAGGTTCCACCATGAGACGCAACGCATGCGTGACACCGGTGCAGCATGGATTGGCGGACACGGTCGAACAAACCTGGAGTTTCTTTGACAGTAGCAGCAGTGCAGACGAGTCTCGTCACAAGATCCATTTCCGTCTCCACAGGCGATTCATACACTATAGATTTGAGGCCCCACTCCCCGTTAGAAAGAAATCAAGGCTCGATTAATCAAGTGAGTGTGTGGGCCAGGCAACGGATCTACCACGGCCAATCCATTGACGCCCAAAACACCTGTTCAAATAGTCACGAACACACCTTCCATAATGGGCAGGCGCCCCATCATGTTGAAACCAAATGTTGCGTCTCACATTTGCTGGAACATCGTTAAGTAACCCTGGTAGAACTTGTTCAAGAAAGATCCGATATTTAGTGGAGTTCATGCGGAATGGTAACAGGTATGGGCCGCCTAAGCAGTCACCGACCATACCTGCCCACACATTTATTGCAAAGCGATGTTGTGCTGCATGGGGGTGCACATCGTGTGGGTTGTCGTAAGCCCACACATGAGCATTGTGCTGATTGAATAAGTCTTCCCAAGTGAAATCAGCCTCATCCATGAACAAAACATAGGCTGGAAAATTCAAGTCTTGAACACTTCCTTGGAGAAACCACTGCACAAAAGCCACACATGCAGGATGATCTTGGAGGATCAGTAACTGAGAGATGAAAGGGGTGTAAGGAATCGTCGCAGTGTACCTTATATACCTTACCTTATGCAGTGTACATGCTCTACACTGCGTAAGGTAAGGTATGTTCGTGTCAAACGGCACCTGGGATTTCTCCCAACTCCGCGTGTGTTTCGCTGTATTGAGGACAGTACACTGTCAAACCAGAGACTTGAAAGTGTGTGGGCCGTGTCTGTGCAGTGTGATATGTTGTGCCCATTGTTTGACCGGCTTATTGGCTGTCAGGCCCCAAGTGGGGCTTGACGTTGCCCATACCCTGCCACATGGAGGCTAGTCGAGTTTATCCAGTGTCACAACAAATTGCTCTGGCAGGTCTTTGCCACTAGTTTCCCGGGATTTCAGTGGCTAGGACCTAAAAAAAAAAAAAATACGCATTTGACCTTAGTGCTTAATGGGATTTCTGTTAGGAAATCGCTGGTTGGGGTTGAACGCTAAAGAGATGTGTTAAAAAGGCCTAATAGGTCGGGCAAAATTTCGATGTTATTAAATTTCGACGTGAGGCTATATGCTAGATAAAAGCTAATAGTGTTTGTTGTCTTAGAGATTTAGATGAAACCGGTGGAATACTAACCTAAGGAGGTTAGTTTTGCCTTTAGGGAGCTGTGACCTGTCAATATAAATGTTGTAAAAAGTCCAGGGGCATACCACTTAGGTAGCTCTGGGCTAACCATTGACACCTGTGGCAGATACCGTTTGGTAACCAGACCTCTGGTTTCCTGCTCCCACTTTGTTTGCCATATCTCATGGAGCTTTCTGGCTATTCTTTTTCTTTCATCATTGAAGGTGTCGATTGTCAAGGGCTATCCCCAGAAATTCTGTGGTATGCCCTTTTTAAATCTATAATATAAGCCTCTTTTGGCTACTTCCAGGTAAAGTGGGAGAGTTCCGGCCAGCAACTGTAGTGCAGGTGTGCTTACTGTGCGACATGCTCTGGTAATAGTGAGTAGTATTGTCCTTTGTATTGATTCTAATTTATTCCTATTTCTTTCTATGGCCGAGTGGATGAACCACGCACCGGCTGCATAGGTGATAATAGGTAGGAACATTGCACGGTATATGACCGCCAGGGTATTTCTTTTGAGCCCCCAGTCTGCTCAACTGATCCTGGCAATCATACCTGCATAATTTCTCACTTTCTTCACCAAGTAGATCAAATGGGGGTAAAAAGTTAATTTTGAATCAAAGACCACTCCAAGATATTTTAGTTCTCTTACCATTTTTATAGTGGTTGTGTTAATTTTTATTTGTGGACATCTTATGTTCAAATTGACTTTTAGAAATATTTGTTTCGTTTTTTCAGGTGATATTTTGAGCATGTGCATTTGTGCCCACTCCTGCAGCTGCAAGAGGGCAGCATTTGATCTTTGCTCTACAACTACTCGAGTGTTACCTTTTACAAGGAAAATCATGTCATCTGCAAAGGCCAGGCTTTCCACGGGGCTCAGATCCAAGGCCAGAAATTCATCCAGAACAATGTTCCAGAAGAAAGGGCCAAGGATTGAACCCTGCTGGCAGCCTTTATTCACAGGGCTTGTCAATTCCTGGAACCTTGTGCGTATTGAGACACTTCTGTCTGTAAGGTAGCTGTTTATTACCTTATAGAGATTTTGTGGGGCATTTGCCTGGCAAAGTCTGCTAAGGACACTAGGCCACCAGAGTGAGTCAAATGCTCCAGCAAAGTCAATGGAGATTGCCAGCATATATTTCTCCTCTGTGTTTTTAACTGTTGTCAGTAGGTGGTGCATGGCATCCTCCGAGGAATTGCCCTGCTTAAAACCGTACTGACTGTTGGAATGCAAACCTGCTTCTGTGTAATATTGAGCTAATCTGCTATATATTAGTCTTTCATATATTTTTCCTAGTACAGGGAGTAGGGCTATTGGTCTATATGATTTGGGATCAGGGAGTTTTTCAGGGTTTTTGAGAATTAATCTTAACAGAGCTTGTTTCCATATTTTTGGGAATATACCTTCTGTCATACAGTTATTATATAGTGCTATTAATTTATTTGGTGCTATTTCTGCTAATTTTTTGATAATCTCAACCTCTAAGAGGTCAAAACCTGGGCATTTATTGTTTTTGGTTTTAGGTAGTGCTATTTCTAAGTCTTGTATGGTGAACAGAGGTTCAATATTGGCATTGTCATATTCAGTGTTTTCTTTTATAATGTTTAGCTGGGTGGGGGAATGATTCCCAGTTTTAGTCTGAATGATACTGTCTAGGATGTTATTTACAGAATCCACCCAACACAGGGTTTGGGTTCCAACTGGTTTGACAGTAGTTTCTAAGACATCTCCTCTTGGCAGCTTGTTGGTCACTATTCTGTAGACAACTCCCCAGGGGTTATTGTTTCCAGTAGTTCCCTTTCTCCAGCATTCCCTTTTCTTGTCTTTTATGAGGGCTGTATACTGATTCCTGAGAGTTCTATAAGAATCTCTCAGTGCATCCACCTCCTTTTGTGGCCAAGATGTTCTGGCTCTTTGAAAATGTCCCCTTGCCTGGTGTACCCTACTTCTGAGTATAGTCAGTTCGGGGCACCACCAGGTAACTGTCTGCTTCCTCAGTTTTTTCCATGGGATAGACAGGGTTGCTGTTTTTGTTAAAATGTTTGTCATAGTCAGTGCTTGCTCATCAGGGCTACAATTGCCTGATCTAGACCACTTGTTTTTCTGTTTTTGCAGTTCAGCTGCTGTATGTTCTGCAAAAATCTGCCAGTTTGCCTTTTTAAGGTTATACCTTTTGATATCCAACAGGGAGTGTTGGATATCGAAAGGTATAACCTTAATTGTTTGTAATTGCCTGTTTAGTTTGAAGGAAATGGCTCTGTGATCTGATGTGGTCCAGGCTGGCTGGACACACCAGGCTGTGATTTTATGAGCTATTGAATTGGTGGCAAGAGCAACATCAATGTCACTCTCCCACATGGTACTGCTAAAAGTTGGGAGGTTATTTGGTTGGTTTAGCCCTTGAAAGGGTGAAGTGGCTACATAGTCTGAAAGTATCTGGCCATTGTGTGTGCCTGCTCTGTCTTCCGTATGGCTATGCCATAAGGCTGACTGGCAGTTATCAGCACACACTATGATATTTGCAGTAGGTAGCAAGTTTGTGACTACTTGTAGGTATTCAATTGTTGGGTTTATATCTTCCTCTGGTCTGGAATATAGTGAAATAATGTAAAACTGTCCTACAGCACTTGTGATATGGGCACACTGGGGAGCAGAGGTGACCCATCTTTGTGACTGTAAGGTCAGTATTTTTAACTACTATTGCTGTAGAAGGGATGCCTGAGATGTATTCTATTATTTTATAGCCTCTTAGGTATCCTTGAACCCTACCCAGATGTGTGTAGGGCTCTTGGAGTACCAAGATATCTATATTATTTTCTTCCAATTTGAGTTTGATCTGATCTACAACGGCTCTTGCTCTTTGAGCATTCAATTGGACAAGATTTAGGGCCCTAGTCACATTTATGTTTTCAGTCTGGCCCATAGTTGGTCTAGATTGTATAAATTTTACCGTTTTTTTATAACAGGGCCATTTATCATCCCTGATACCATGTGCATAATCAATCAGCTGTGCTGCTTTACAGGTAGTACATTTTGGCTGCTGATTTTTATTTTGGCTGCTGATTTTTATTTTGGCAGTTTTTGTAATCGTGGCCAGTGACCGCACAGTGGCCACAGACAGGGGAATTCTGACTGCAGTTTCTGGCAGTATGGCCATATTTATGACACTGCTGTACAGGAAAGAATTCCCTGAATTTATGGCTGGTCCAGCCAGTGTAGACTCTTTGCTGTCCTTGTAGGTTTTTCCAAATTCTGGGTGACACTTCCACAATGACGTTGAATTGCCCATTTCTTTTGTTTTTTGTCCCTCTTTTTAGAAGAAATTCTTTGGCAAACTCATCCAGTTCCATTATATTGATAAAGTTTTTGTTGTAGAAATCCAACATTAGGGTGCTTACACGTAGAACGCAGGTGACCGCTTACTTGGAACCAGCAGCGATACGCAGCTAAAGCTTCTCACTGGGTATGAACACATAGAAAGCAGTGACCGGTGCAACTTCTGACTGGGGTAGGTTTTACGGGCGCTACTGTATTACGGAACGTTAATCCCTTTAGCTCTCAGGTAAAACCGCTACCGTAAAATTTTCGATTATCTCTTCCTGCAATTCAGTGGGTGTCCCGTAATTTTCTGGTGAAAACTTATCAAAAGATAAATAATTAGGGGAAAAGAGAGGGAGTGGGTTGTTTACTAATGCCCATTGCAGGACATTCGATTAAATATTCATTGGAATGAGCGCTGAAATAATTGAAAGAGGAAGGGAATAATGTTGCTGCAGGGGAAGAATTAAAAATTTATCGAAGGGAAAAAAAAACGCTAAAGTTGCGAAGTGTTCAGAAGTTACTACACATAAATACGCGTTATGTATTAATAACAGTTGAGGAGAATGAAAAAAAAAAAAAAAAAAAACTGGAAAGATGAGAGGAGGTAGCATAGCTAAAAATCGAAAAATGAATAATTTTATTCTCTTCCCTCCCTGTAGGTTTGATCATTATGTATAATTTCACAATTTTTGCTCTTCTGTCTTGCCATGCCATTTTTTATCATTATTCTCATTTAAGTTTATATCTCAAGCGTCATGTAGAGGAAAATGCTTTTTGCTGCCTCTGATGTACGTTTTACCCTTTTTTTATGTAAGATTCAGTTTCTAATTATTTCAAACATTATTCAGTTATAAGTGTGTGTATATATATATATATTGTTTAGGTTTTCACTGATTGTATCACCATTATAATTAATTATCTTACGTTTATAACTGTTAACTATTTGCCATATCCACTATATATATATATATATATATATATATATATATATATATAAATTGAAATTAAATGTATATTTATTTTCTTGCCCAATTATCATCTTTTTCTCTGAAAAATTCCTTAAAATTCATAATTTGGTCATATAATCTAATATCATCGATTTTTGATTATAGAGTCCACACAAAATATTTATAAAAAAAACAAAAAAAAAAAAAAAAAACCCAGCGTAATACAAATATTAACCAGGTTATATACTTCTGTACCTCATACCATATATATTTAATATAAAATAGATTTTATATATATATATATATCAAAGTATTAAAGATATTTTACTGGATTTATACGTTATCGTTTTATATATATATATATACACACACATACACACACACACACACACACACACACACACATATATATATATATAAATAAATTTTCTGTTTATACTCCGGGACGACCGAACAGTCAGAGGAGTTTACAAGATACACAGAATACAAGAAACAGCATATTTCCTTCCAACATTTCTCCACAGCATTCCTGTTAGAATGTAGTTTTTCAGTTTATCCCATACTGGTCGTCGAAGATAAACTTTGGAAATAAGAGCTTCAATGTCCATGTTGCAATGAATGTGTGGCGTCGACAACCAGCGAGCTTAAATAAAAATTCATTTAAGCAAGCAGGTGGGTCAGCTCAACCAGCACTAACCAATTCCGATACGTTTTTGCGGACCCCCACTGTCTCGCGTGACTTAGTGGACAGGGGGATGAATCGCATTTTCCATTAACGGATTAAATTTGGATGATTATCAGTGATTTTTAGGTATAGCTTAGTAATGAAAATCATACAACATACATTTTTCATATTAATTAATTTTCATTTAATGTTAACTGCAGAAGGAAAACCGAGATTAATTAGAAGGGAGGAAATATGAACCAACGGGTGTTATCAGTTACTGTCTTCATTTAAAATATAATGCATATTTTACGCACCGTGCAGGCTGCAATTTGTTGTACAAAGCAAAACAATAAGAAACTTTTATTAAAAAAAGTTTCTTATTGTTTTCAATGATAATAAAATTTAATGTGATGTTTTTAGAAACAATAAGTATAAATCTAGAAACTGAAGTAATGAAAAGTTCAATTTAGATATTCCAAAACTATTTCTTCGTTGTCATAACGATTATTTATTTAATTTTTTTTTTCAAGATTGAAAACAATAAGGAACTGATGGGCATACCCAATGTCTGTACATTACAGTAGGCAAAATTTTGAATATCATAATTTATGTAACGAATTGGAAGTTTCTAAATATTTAGAACGAATAGAGAAATGCTGTTTCCATTTCGAATAATAAAAACACTGACTGACCGACTATTTCTACATACGGTATTTATTAGCACTTTACAAATAAATATAAGAAGAAAAGAAAGAATTGTTGTTACTTTGAGAAAATAAAAAAATATAATGGTATTTTTTTTATTATTTTATATATTTTTTCAGCATTTCTCCCTGGTATTTAATGCAGTTTGACACTTTTATCCCATATTGCACGTTTAACATAAATCCATAAAAATCAAAATTTTTATGGATTTATGTTAATAAAATTTAATAAAAATTTATGTCAGTCTGAAATCAAAATTTCAGTATCCATGTTTAAAACTTTTAGATTACAAGTTTTTTCTACAGCAACAGCAGTTCTAAAAATTGCCTGAAGGCCAGATTAATATCAGAGGTGTGAACAATGCTTACCCAGTTGAGTGACATCTGTACTTCCCTGAGACCAGTAAGCTTAAATTGTTGCGGTAAGCTGGGGGATTAAAACAAGAAGCGATGCCGCTGTCCACACGCTCTTATTGTATGCACTCCCATTGACTTACATTGTTCATTTAGGCTGCTGTTTCCAAGTAAGCGGTCACCTGCGTTCTACGTGTAAGCACCCTAAGATCTCTTTCCATAGTTGTCTCAGGGATGTTAAATATAATAATGTTGGGGTTTCTGCCCCTTGGCTTTTCTGTTTGCAGTCCCAGTTTTACTACCTCTGGGTTGGTTTCAATCTTTTTAACCCTCCTTATTTTTTACTTCAATTAAAACTCCATTATCTTTTATTTTTCTCATGTTATTCACTTTTATTTCTTTCAAATGAGGTTTTAATTTTGTCATGACAGTATCTCTGACTGCCTCACTGGATTTGTATGCAGAGTGAGGCTTATCCTTTATAATGATTATGTTTGTTTCTTTTGCCTTTGGTATTTCCTTAGTCTTATTGTTGGTTTGTTTAGTTTGTGATGAATCTGCTTTGGTGGCCCTTGCGACTTGGGCGTAAGTCAAAGTATTTATTTCTTTATAATTATTCTTCTCTTCAGTCACCGTTTCTACTTTTGCTTTCAATACTTTGTTTTCTGTATTAAGTTCAACCACTCTGTTCCAAAACAGACCAGCAGTTCACTATCTGCAATCTTGTTGCAGATGTAATCTTATTTCTCTGTTTATAAAGAAACTCTTCTAGGAACAGTTTCATTTCTTTAATTTGTTTTATGGGATCCTCTATTTGATTTATAAGCTGAAATTTCCTCTCTCCCTCTGTTTTTGTTACCTGTGGTTCTAAATTACCATTCTCCTTTGATCTTTATTTTCTACCTGGTTTTTGCCTTTTCTAGCCTGTTTTACCCTAAGGTAGCATGATTCTAAGCCTTCGTTTCTGATTTCTTCATTGTTTAGTGCCTCTATCCCACAATCAGGCAGGTCCTTCAAGTTAGGATCGCGATCGATATTTTTTGATTTTTCAGTTTTTTCTCGTAAGTTTTGGTCTTTACCAGTCATTCTGTTGTTATTATAATGTTTCTTATATCCAGGAGAGTAATTTAAGGTATATTTTATTGTCGTGGGCCTATTAAAACCCAAGATGCAACGTTTTCCAGTTTTGGCTGGAAAACAGTCACACACAAAGAAAGGTACTCTTATACACAAGAATATGTTTAATCTAAGTGAAATTTACATTTCCTCTCATAAATAACATGTATCCAACTAATTTGATTGACAAATTTATCCCAATTTTTGGAATTTTGAGGCATTGCAGTATCGAAATCAGCAATAGTAGGATCGCTAACGCTGTAACAATTGTACTGTGCGTAAACGCATTCAAAAAGCCAACAATAGCTAAAAACAACTATAACTAACAAGCTTGCCTGAATAATACTAGTTGTTTTCATCTGTACACAGCATGTAGAATCCAAGTTTTATGGTTTTTGAAGCCGGAAAATCCAAGAAATCCTCTCTGCCGCCGTCGGCTACTATCCGCCGTTTACATCAAGTGGAGCTTCTTGCAGATGCACACTGCAACGAGACTCCTAAGGCAGAGGCAACGGCACGTGTGCTGGTAGTAGGATTATTCTGGATGGCATTCAACACACTTTCTTCCATGGCTGGAGTTCGCATCGAATGTCTGCCCACACTACTCCTGTTACCTTTAAATGACCCATAATCGCACAAATTTTGATGCACACGCGCAAACAAATGCTGGTTCCATACATGTCTGTCTGGGAAGCGTTCTCCATAAATTCATTGAGCGGCTCGTCCATTGCTCTCTGCTAATCCATACACTAGGTGCATGTCTGCCAGCTCACAGTTCGTATCTCGATGCATGCTCTTCGTTCCGACCGGGTGGGTCAAGTGCCTGCCTGGCAACCCAAAGGTCGCGGGTTCAAATCCTGCCTCGGGCTTGGATCAAAGTACTGCAAAAACCTTGGGAGGTGTATTATGGCCACAGAAGCTGATGCGCCAACAAAAATGCTCTTCGTGTGGCAACTACTGCTTGAATGAGTAAACCAGAAATTTTCCCTCTCGCGAACTGATGAACAGCGCTCTACTGACTTACGGTGACGTTTCCGGTTATGGGTTTCTATGCGATTCATGTTCCTTTAGATGCCACCTACCTCCCCTAAACGTTTGTACCAATATTTTTGAGACACCCTGTGTATATATATATATATATATATATATATATATATATATATATATATATATATACACACGCCAATGGCTCATAAACCAGTACAGCGGTAGGTTCAGCGGCAGTTTCTACTGTCTTTTCTAGTTCTGTGTCTCTTCTAAAAGAATGCAGTGTCTATACTGCCGAACTGTTTGTGATAAAGATAGCTCTAGATCACATAAGTGATCTGTCCTATAAGCAAACAATGATCTATTCTGACTTTTTGAGTGCAATAACTGCATTAAAAAATTCATCCAAGCCAATCCACCCCATCTTGAAGCAAATCAAATCACAGATAAATGCTTTATCTGCTGCTGCTAACCAGTCATTCACTTTCTGTTGGATACCAGGTCATGTAGGCATCAAAGGAAATGAATATGCAGATCAAGCTGCTAAACATCCAATCACCACAAGCTCTCCTAACTATCAAGTGCCGAATACAGACTACAAATCAGTCATAAAAAATGTGTGCGAAGAGCAATGGTTGCATGTCTGGAAGGCTCAGGGCAGAAGTAAGCTGCTTTAATTTAAACACGAACCTAAGTTGTGGTCATCAAGCATGCGATAAAATAGGCAAGACTTACCGTGAAGCATATTCTGATAAATTGCAACCATTATAATAATTATTGAAACACAGTTTTCACATCGCTTTCACATCTGCAAGAACCTTTGATATTACTTCATTTGATTAGAGACGATGCAAATCTTGGCGAGTTCTTTCTTTTCGTGAAGCAGACAATTATTTAACAGATTTTAACTGGTAATTGCACCACAGAAGAGAATCAGGCACAATACATGCCATTAAATAACATAAAAACCAGCCAACCATACTAATAGATTATTTATATCTAAAATGTTTTTTTTTTTCAGACTAATTAAATTATTTTTGAAAATAACAAGTGATAACAATAATAAAAAAACATTTAAATATTTAATTTTTTATTAAAATTAAAAAGTTACTTAAAATAACTATTGATATCCAATAACAAAAGATGAAATATTGGTATTGCCCAAGCAGAATTCACAAACACTCAAAAGGTTTTTCCAGAAATTAAAGAGAAAATTGGCACTTCTCATGTGCTGTACCACCATTTTTGCAACACCATTGCTGGGTTTCAGTTCTTTCCTCATTATATCTACTTCAGAAGTCCACCATACCACTGTATAAGGACTACACTTTACATAGATCTTTCACATGCTAATTATAACACAGTTTGAAAAAAAAACTGATATTTTTTATTAGCAGCAAATGGTCCATGTTATTTTAAGTCATTAAAATTAAAAATATTAATTAGATTTCTTACATATTTGACAGTTTGGCTTCATACCAATTTTCTATTTCTACATTTATCACGAATTTTGCAGATGATAGCTGTATGGTTGCTAATTGACCACCACTTGAAGTGAATCCAAGGAAGTGAAGCCAGTCGACATTGCTGGACAGTGCAGTGTTGAATCAGTTTGGTGTGACATAAGCATTGGGAGATCAAAATTGAGAGTAGGAATGTGCTATAGGCCTAATGAATCTGATGAGTATAATAAGAAACTGTACAGGGAAATAGTGTGCCAGTAAATTAGAGTCTTATAATGGGGATTTTAATTTCCCAGATATTGACTGGAATTTGTGTGTTGGTCACTCACAAACTAGTAAGGCTTTTGTGGATTTATTGGATGATTGTTTTCTACATCAGCATGTTCGGGAGGCAACTAGAGGTAGTAATACTCTTGATCTGATTATCAGTAGTGATTTTTCATGCATTAAGAATCTGCAGATAAAAGAACCACTAGGTGGCAATGATCACAGTATGCTGAAGTGGGATTTACTCAATGAGGTAACTACAATCAGAGGTAAAGGGAAGGGTTTTTGCTTTCGTAAAGGCGACTACGGTGGTCTGAGATGGTATTTAAATTCTATACAGTGGGACCAACTGATGATGTTACCAACAGCAAATTCAAAATGGGAAACATTCAAAGAAATTATCTTGGAAGCTACTTGGCTTTACATACCAACTAAGAAATATTGTTCAAGGTTTAGGCCTAAATGAATGTCAGATGAACTAATGAGACATATGGCGGAGAAGAAAAATGCATGGGATACATATAAATTAATGGATGACATGGAAGCTTATGATAGATATAAGCTGGTCTGTAACCAAGTCACAAAGGAGATTAGGCAGATTATGAGAAATCTTTGGCAAAGGATGCAAAGAGTTCTTTACCTATGTAAACTCTAGAAGGAAAGGGATGAATCAGATTGGTCCACTGGATATTGATAGTTCAAATGTTGATGATCCTGCTCAGGTGACTAAAAAACAAATGAGTATTTTGCATCTACATTAACACATGAGGAGTTATATTAGGGAGGAAAATGCCAGTGGTGAATTGAACTCTGGCAGTGAGCTAGATGATTTTGTAATAACTGAGAGGAAAGTGGAGAAGAAAGTGTTGAAGATAAACATAAAAAAAAAGGTACTTGGAGTGAATGGAATCTCTCCAGTTATATTAAAGGAGGCAGCAAAGGAAGTAAGCAAACCCTTAGCCATACTTGTGAGAGCTTCTTTGGACTTGGGAGGTACCCATGGACTGGAGATGTGCAAATGTGACCCAATTCACAAAGGAGGATCAAAGGGCAACACAAGTAATTATAGACCTGTTATATTAACTTCTGTTCTAAGAAAATTAATGGAGGCACTGGTAAAAGAAGCACTGCAGGATCATCTTGACAAGACTTCAGTTAAAGCTCGGACACAGCATGGTTTTGTTAAGGGAAAGTCTTGCCTGACTAATTTCATTGGATACTATGATGAGGTCACAAAATAACTGGATGCAGGGAATAACTTTGATATCATATATTTGGATCTTAGAAAGGCTTTTGATGCTGTTGCACATGGAAGACTGCTGAACAAATTGGAGCAGTGTGGCATTGGAGGCAAATTGCTGCTATGGATAAAGGGAGGGTTGAGTGGGAGAAGACAGAGTGGTAATCAATGGTCACTGCTCATCATGGACTAATGTTATTAGTAGACGCCCTCGGGGTTCAGTGTGGAGTCCATTGTTGTTTTCTGTAATTATAAATGATATTGATGATGGTATATCAGGCTTAATGTCCAGGTTTGCAGACGATACGAAGGTTGGCAGGGTTGTTAAGGACACCATTGACACTATGCTGCTGCAACAGGATCTGGAAAGGTTGAGCAGATTGGGCTGAGAGGTGGCAAATGAAGTTTAACATTGACAAATGTAAAGTACTACATATGGGAAACAGTAACCTCAGAGCAATGTATCAACTCTGTAGTAATACACTGACAGTGGTAGAGAATGAAAAGGACCTGGGGGTAATTTTACAGGCAGATATGAAGTTCTCTGACCAGTGCAGATGGGCGGCAAAAGTAGCTCATGGTGTCTTATCAGTGATATACAGGAATTTTTCTAGCAGGGATAAGGAGGTGATTATTCCCTTGTATAAGGCAATGGTCAGGCCACACCTAGAGTACTGTATTCAGGTCTGGAGGCCTCATTTCAAGAAGGATGTAGAGCTGCTGGAACGAGTACCAGATTAGTGAATGGAACAAAGGGTTGCTCTTACAAAGAAAGGCTTAAGTTTTGCAAATTAGTGTCTGGAGACTAGCGGGGTGATCTGATTGAGGTGTATAAAGCCTTGAATGGTTTGAGCATGCTGAATGCTGATGGGATTCTTCCTCTTGTGTAGAATAATCACCTGAGAGGGCATAAATTCAAAATGAGGAAAGACAGATGTAGGATAGATGTGCGGAAGTTTGCCTTTAGCTAGCGGGTAGTTGGTTGGTGGAACAGACTTCCATCCTTTGTTGTGGAAGTTGATAGCCTAAAAAAATTTAAGGCTGGGCTTGACAGGTATTTGGAATGAATGGAGGGGTGAAAAGGGAGTTTTTTGTTTTTTTTTTTGCTGATGCTGCATAAGCTTGCTTTCTTGGATCATGTGCCTCTACTAATGCTTCTGAACTATCTAATTACACACCAATTCATCCTCATGAATTGGTTTTGGTGTTACTCCCTTTTTTTCACAAAAATTGGTGGCTGCATGGTTCCTCATTTTTTCCATCTATCCTCATTCACACAACTTTTGTCAACTTAAGGACCAGTAATTAAAAATAGACATTACTGAAACTGAATGAAACTTGGTGGTTTAATATTTGAAGTGGTATATATTAAGTACAGAAATTTTTAATACTGTACCACTACTCTTTCATACTCAGACCACAAACTTTTCAAATGTCCCTGGTTTTTGTTTGTGATAAGTCTGGTGTGGGCAGTGAAAGTTGTTATTTATAAGAAAGAAATAGGCATAATCTTTACATAATATTGTTGGTAGTAGGGGCATGTGATGCAAGAAAGCAAGTATATGCAGCATCAGCCAAAAAAAAAAATCATCACACCTTTCCCTCTAAATGCTTGTCCAGTTCCTCCTTAAATTTATTTAACCTATCAACTTCCACAACGACAGATGGAAGTTTGTTCCAGCAATTAACCACCCGCTGGCTAAAGGCAAATTTCCGCACATCTATTCTACATCTGTCTTTTCTTAATTTGAATTTATGCCCCCTTGGCTTCATAATCTGAACAAGTGGAAGGATCCCATCAGAATTCAATGTGCTCAACCCATTCAAGGTCTTATACACCTCAATCAGATCACTGCGCAGGTGCCTAGTCTCCAGCCACTGCAATTTGCAGAACTTAAGCCACTCTTGGTAAGAGGATCCTTTCATTCCCCTTACCAATCTTGTTGTCCTTCTCTGTACATGCTCAAGTAAATCTACATCCTTCCTAAAATGAAGCCTCCAGACCTGTATGCAGTACTCAAGGCATGGCCTGACCATTGCCTTATACGGAGGGACAATCACCTCCTTTTCCCCTGCTAGCAAAATTACTATATATCATTGACAAAACCCCATGACCCACCCTTGCAGTCTGTCTGCATTGCTCAGAAAACTTCATATCTGACTGCACAATTACTCCCAGGTCTTTTTCATTTTCTACTACCTTAAGTGTAGTACCACACAGTTGGTACGTTTCTCTGGGGTTACTTCTACCCATATGCAGTACTTTGCATTTGTCAAGGTTAAACTTCGATTGCCACTTCTTAGCCGCTGCCCAAATTATCTAGATCCTGTTGCAGTAGCATACTGCCATTACTGTCATTAACAACCCTGCCAACCTTTGTATCATCTGCAAACTGCGACACTAAGCCTGATATACCTTCATCAATATCATTGATAAATATACAAAACAACAGTGGACCCAACACCAAACCCTGTGGGACTCCACTAATAACATTAGTCCACGAAGAGCAGCACCCATTAATTACCACCCTCTGTCTTCTCCCACTTAGCCATCCTTTTATCCATTGTAGCAACTTACCCTTAATACCATTCTGCTCCAATTTGTACAATAGTCTTCCATGCGCAACAGTGTCAAAAGCTTTCCTGAAATCCAAATATATGATATCAAAATTATTTTTTGCATCCAGTTCCTTTGTAACCACACCATAATATCCTATCAGATTTGTCAGACAAGGCTTTCCCTTAACAAACCCATGCTGTGTCTGAATTATTTCTGCAGTCTTGTCTAGATGATTTTGCAATGCATCTTTAACCAGTGACTCCATTATTTTATCCGGAACAGAAGTTAAACTAACTGGTCTGGGTAAAATAATGGAATCACTAGTGAAAGATGCATTGCAGGATCATCTAGACAAATGGTGGCAGGGAGAGAGGGGGGGGGGTTAGTTTGAATCTGTCTTATGTTGTTTGATGAAAAAAAACCCAAAGTTTCAGGGAGAGGAAGGAAAAAAGAACCACAGTTGTAATAATGATAATAGTAATCAGTTGGTTATGCATAAAATTTTTCACTTGATTTTCAGATTGTAATAATAATAATGATAATTATCAGTGCATTATACATGCAAGTTTACATGATTTTCAGATATGGCTTTTATATAGAACAAGGGTGCTCAGTGTATGGCCTGCAGGCCGGTACAATCCTCGCATCTCTTCATCTGGCCCCCTTTAGCATATCAGTAACTTTTAGCTAAAACCATTCCTAAAGTATTACAAATCATGTGACTGCCTCATTTCTGCAAATGATTGTTTTGTTTTATTGAGTAGTGAAATTATTATTTGCAAGGACTGTGGTGTCATAACAAACAGGTGGGTGAGACCCCTCAGCTTGGTTTTAGTAATCACATAAAGGAGTGTTCATTTATTAAAGTTATTGTGGGGCCCACCTGTTGGCTAAAGAATGTAAATCCTTTTTATGATGGTGAATTAATAAGAAAAGTGGTTTGTAAAATGTAGTGCAAGAGACATCTTCTGAAAAAGAAACTGTTTTTAATATTTTCAGTTTGGCTGGTGGATCAAGGTGATGAATTTAAGATATTAGTAACAACCTACTTAATCAACTCTGAAACAAAGCATAGGGATTTGAAAGCTATAGTTTAGCACTGGATGAATATAATGATGCTCAGTTGTTAATTGCCACTTGAAGCATAACAATGTCCAAGCACAACGATGTCCATGTCCACTTGCAGTCTGCCAAACCACATGTACTTCTTTCTGAATTGGCTTCTATAATTTCCACTCTCTTTTTCAAAACAGTCCAAACACGTGCCACCACCAGCCAACATATCCATTTACTGTCAAATTTCAAACTCACAGAACCAACTTTTCATCTTCCTCGTTTATTCATTCAACTGCCATTTTCTGAAACAACTTTCCTTCATACGTATTTCCTGAAAATTAACAGTCTACAGAAGTTCAAGTCTAATGTCAACAAATATCGTTTTGGTCCTCTTAACCTCCAACCCAAGCACAGTACTAAGTACTAATAGGTTCTAATACCTCTCGTGTTTGGGGTTTTCATAAAAAAAAATGTCTTTTGAATTTGTTGAAGAACTAGCTGGTCTTAAAAGTTTGCATACCACAACATCAGAGGAAGATTTGTTTTGGAGTATATGTGACATCATGATGGAAATGCTACCTGGGAAAAACTGAATGGGATGAAAACAGATGGAAATTCAAGTATGATTGGAAAAAAAAACAGGTTTGATGGGTAGAATTGAACAAGAAATAGACATACAAAAATTCAGAATTTCACATGAAACTTCACTGCAAAATGCATATTCCACCACCAGTTATTTTGTGTAAAACTGTAAAGTTTTAACATGTTATTAAAGTAGTAGTGTTGATTTTGAAATTCATTTGATTTCATGGTATTTAATTAATCTGATTTCAGTCTTGTTTTTACAGAAATTGGTGCTGAATATGTTTTGTGTCATGCAGAAATTCATTGGATGAGTCAGTGTTGAAATGTTCTTCATTCGTCCTCTCAACGGCCGTGGGTTTTGGAAAATAACTCGCAGCACCTGCATTTAATACACCAACCTGTATATATGACAAGGACTTTAATAAAATAAAATATACCTGTTTTTTTTTTTTTCTTTATGAGAACCCCAAACACAAGAGTACATTATAACCTGTAGTACTTAGTACCCAAACATATTATAACCTGTAGTACTTAGTACCATGCATGGGTTGAAGGTTGAGATGAAAGGAGATACTTGTTGACATTACACTTGAATTTCTGTAGATTGTAATTTTCAGGAAATACCTGTAAAGGAAGGTTGTTACAGAAAATGGAAGTTGAATGAATAAATGAGGAAGAAGAAAAGTTGGTTCTGTGAGTTTGAAGTTGCACAGTAAAAGGATGGTGACTGGTTGCAGCATGTGTTCAGACTGCTTTGAAAGAGAGAGCAGGAATTACAGAAGAACAGTGCCCATGAAAGTATTTATAGAAAGGCATACAGCAGAAACAGAATGTCTATGAGACAGAGAGACTGTTAGAGATGAGTCATTGTTATTAATAGTAGAATAGATGTGCGGAAATTTGCCTTTAGCCAGCAAGTGGTTAATTGCTAGAACAAACTTCCATGTGTTGTGGAAGTTGGTAGCTTATAAATAATTCAAGGAGGAACTGGACAAACTTTTAAAAAGAATGATTGTGTGAATTTATTTATTTATTTTTATTTTATTTATTTATTTATTTATTTATTATTATTATTATTATTTTTTTTTTTGGCTGTTGCTACATATGCATGCTTTCTTGCATCACATGCCTCAGTTACTCTTACTGCTCTAACCTAACTAGTCTCTTTTCAATGGAATCTAGAATTCTGAGAGAGGGTTTGGGCACACTGTGCCAGATGTAGGAACAAAATTCTGTGGTAGAGTGGATTTGCAATTTGTACAGAGTGAACAGCTATTTGGAAGAAAGTAACACTGGGAGCAAACTAGAAAACCCAGTTTTTCAGATGCAGAGGAAGCAATATTGGTAATGTGCTTATACCAAAAGAGATTAGAAGTCAGGGTAATCCCCAATAGAGATATATAATCTAGGCTAGAAATCAGGGTGTCATTGAAGGTAAGCATAGGAGCAGAAGAATCCTCTTTTGCAAGATATAAGACAAGACTGAGTTTTAGAAGGATTGAAATCAAATAAGTTATCCCACTAGATATAGGCATATAAGGAATTGGTAGTGGATATTCAAGATACAATGTGCTATCATTAACAAAACTATGGATGAGATTTCTGGTGAATGGAAGAAGGTCATTAATATACAAGAGGAAAAGAGTAGGATAAAGAACTGAACTTTGGGGAACAAAGAATTTAGAAGACAGAGCCATCTACCATCACCTGCAGTGAGCAGTCAGAGAAAAACCTGGATACCCAATTACAAAAAACAGTTGGCAAAAGCCTTTGAAATATCAAGAGCAACTGCTTGAGTTTCACCAAACTTTTCCATTGAATTTGTCCATCGATGGGTAACATAAACCAGAATGTGAAACCAGTGGATCGATACTGACGGAATCCATACTGGAGACTGTTGTTCAGATGGAAGGTTTCTAGTTAGTTTAAGAGTTGGCGGTTAATTAATTTCTCCATTACTTTAGAAAGAATGGAAGTAAGTGCAGTGCAGTGATAACACTAGTTTACAAATTTAAGTTTGTTCACTGGGGTTTGAATTTCAATAGGTCCTACTGCCGAAATATGTTGCTGTGATTTTAAGGCAAGCAAGTGCAATGGCTTCTTATGGGACATTTCAGTCCGACTGCAACAACTGCTGACTGGTAGGGAAACTTACTAGAGGAGATGAAATTTTTAAATCAGTTATATGAATGGTTTAAATGCCGATGATCCTGCTCAGGCTGCAGAAAAACTGAATAGGTATATTGCACCTACATTCACATATTAATAACACTAGTTTACAAATTTAATTTGTTCACTGGGGTTTGAATTTCAATAGGTCCTACTGCTGAAATATGTTGCTGTGATTTCAAATATGACTTTGATTTTTTTTTTATCACATTCAGATACATCACAGTTTAAGAAATAAAAAGTATTGGTTTTTACGAAAGTATATAACTTTATCGTATTTAGTAATGACAAATTGATAGGATTACATTTTCATATATCAAAAAATATGTAAATACTAACAAGTATTAATCAAAATTCTGAAACTTTCATTAATCAGACCATCTCTTTGTTTGAAAAGAATGTTTAATCATTTTTTCTTTTATGTACAGTGCCAGGTTTCTAGCTTTTTAAACACCAGCAGTAGTCAGCCATCATGCTTGTATTCTGCTTTCCCCGGTACCTCTGCTCCATTTTCTTTATTAGTATTAGCCGCACGGTGCAAGGAAGCCTATGGCTTTCTTTCCTGAACCAGCCACAAAAAAAAAAAAAAAAAAAAATGAATAAAACAATGATTAAATAAAATATAAATAAATAATAATAATTAATAAAAGAAAAGGAAATTAAACCTATCATCCTATGAGCTTCCCTGACCCGAAGGTACTATCCAGATGACCTTTGAATTTCCTCAAACTGTCAGCCTATACCACCCGTGTAGGCAACTTATTCCAGTAATTTATAACTCGCTGGCTAAAATAAAACTTCCTGCAGTCCAGTCTAAACATCCCCCCCCCGTAACTTGAATTTATGTCCCTTAGTTCTAGCATCATTTATAATCTTGAAAATTTTGTCCTCATTCATTTTACTTATGCCTCTCAGAGCCTTAAACACCTCAATCAAATCTCCTTTACGGTGTCTAGTTTCCAAACTCTGCAACCCACATATTCGAAGTCTTTCTTCATAAGGACGCCCTTTTGCCGATCTCACCAGGCGAGTTACCCGTCTTTGCACCCTTTCAAGAAGCTCAATGTCTTTCTTTAGGTGCGGTCTCCATAATCGAACACAGTATTTCAGGTGTGATCTAACAAAAGCCTTATATAATGGGATTATCACGTCCCTATCTCTACTTGCAAAAGTTCGATAGATCATCGATAGGACACCATGGGCCTTCCTTGCAACCTGTTTACAATGCTCAGAGAATTTTATTTCTGACCGTATCGTAACACCCAAGTCCCTTTGCTCCAGTTCTGGGTTTAGTTGAACTCCACCAAGTGAATAAGTTATTTTGGGATTACTGTTTCCCAGGTGTAATACCCTACACTTTGTTGGATTAAAGCATAGCTGCCATTTTCTGACCATTCCTGAAGTCTATCTAGGTCTCTCTGAAGAAGCTCAGCTTGACAGTGATCATTAACTACTCTGCAAATTTAGACATCACGCCCTCTATCCCTTCATCAATGTCGTTTATGAAAATTAAAAACAACAGTGGTCTTAATACTGATCCTTGGGGAACCCCACATCTTACATCAACCCAATCTGAGGAATAGCCATTTATCACAACCCTCTGTCTCCTGCCCTGAAGCCATCCTGCTATCCATCTAAGGATTTTCCCAGTGATTCCAACCTGTTCCAGCTTATAAAGCAACCACTCATGTGGGACTGAGTCAAAAGCTTTGCTGAGATCTAATTAAACAATGCCGAAATTATTCCCTAAATCCAGCTCATGAGTGACCCTTTCAAAATAGTCCTGATGGAATCTGTCCCCTTTGTTCTTTGCTCATCTGTGCAAGATTTTCGTGGAAAAATCAAGATGGGATGCAAAAAGTGAATTTTGATGCTCATATTTCAAAGTTTTGCAAAGCTTTCGAGCATATTTTGAACAATTTTCTCATAATCCTGTGATTTATGATTTCCTAGAAAGTTTTCCATTACACTTTTAAAAGCAATCCAGGCTTCCCTTTCAATGTCAGTCATAGTAGTTTCAAACTGACCATCTGAAACCAATTTTCTAATTTGGGGACCAGTGAAGATACCCTCCTTAAGTTTTTCGTCAGATAAACAGGGCCGACCGGGCTAGCCAGGTGAGTAAAGTACCTGCCTGGCAACCCAAAGGTTGCGAGTTCGAATCCTGCCTCGGGCTTGGATCAGAGTAAAATGCAAAAACTTTGCGAGGTGTATTATGGCCACAGAAGCCGATGCGCCAACAAAAAACTAACAAACAAAAAAAAAAAAAAAAGATAAACCGGGAAATTTACTGCAAAGGTACTTAAAGCAGTTGCCATCCTTATTCAGTGCTTTAACAAATTGCTTCATTATGCCTAACTTGATATGCAGTGGAGATAAAAGTATTTTATCTGGCTTCACCAAACTTTCGTGCACAATATTTTTTGACCCCATTGTAAGATTGTGCCTCCGAGGCAATTGCTTCTTTGTCCAATGCAGTGCTTTAGCTCTGCTATCCCATTCAAAATAAAGCATGGCATTTTAGTGTACCCACCCTGTTGCCCACACTAGTTGACTCAATGCCTCGCCGTGTGACTGCCCTTATCCTTGCGAAAGATGGGCCTACCCGTTACTAGGTAGATTCCCATGATTTCTGTGCACTCATCGTACATTTTCCAACAGTGGACAGTGCCAATTGATCTGCTCAGCAGTGATCATTTTCTAATGATTTGTGAATTGCAAATGACAATATCAACATACAGAACAAAGGATATGATGAAAGTTCTCCAAAGCAGATTGGAAAACTTTCTCCATTGGTATCACCTTAAAGTCCACATCATCTAGATGGAATCAATAGATACTGTCACCAAGCATAGTGAGCAAATGCAAATAGCAGCCACCAAGGCAAAACTGCTATTGCCCATCAACAATGCAGTCATATTAGCCACTGGAGGAATGATTTTTGTAATAAAGAATAAGGTGTGGAACATTTTTTGCAACTATTTGACAACCCAACACTTGATTAATTACAAAAGACTTAAGGCTAAGGCAAGACAAATAAGACGAACAGTGAAAAATGGCTCCTAGATACACTTTGCATTAGGTATAATTAAGAATACTGATACCAGATTAATGTGGAAAAAATCCAGTAATTAAGTGGTAAATACCTGCTTATATCCTCTGCAATTTTCAGTTGGAATGGGCAGGATATATCATTCACAGTAGATATAGAAAATGCCATTGTATAAAGTATTGGCAGTAAATGTTGCACAATAATTGCATATAAATTGGTACCTCCGTAGCCAGGTGGGCAGGAGCAGCAGTGCGTAGCACACACTTCTTGATTAGACTGGGGGTTCGAGCTCGTGACTACCAAATACGGAGGATGCGGAAAGGTCAGGGAATGACCACCATATATCCTCGGAGCAATATGGCCTTAGTTGCTAATGCTCCTAGAAACCAAAACAACAAGCGTATAAATCTTTTTTTCAAAACACAAAAAACTTAGCTGAATGATATAAGACAAACATTAACACCATTGTTTGCCTTTTGTACATTCAGATTTATGATCAGATATGACCAGCAAACATTTTTATTTCAATCACTATTCATATAATTGTCTGTAAAAAATTGTGATATGACTAACAGCATTATTAGGGCATATGATACAAGAAAGCAAGTTTTAGCATCAGCCAAAAAAAAAAACAAAACCCATCCATTTCATCCATCCATTCACTCCAAATGTTTGTCTAACTCTGCCTTGAACTTATTTAAGTTGCTGAACTCGACTACAACAGATGGAAGTTTGACCCATTTATCAACCACCTACTGACTAAAGGTTATTTTTTGCACATCCATTCTACAATTGTCTTTCCTCAATTTGAATTTATGCCTCCTCAGCTGAGTAATCTGAGCAAGAGGAAGAATCCCACAGTTGAGCTTGCTCAATCCATTCAAGGCCTTATACACCTCAATTAGATCACCTCCCAGATGCCCAGTCTTCAGAAGCTGCAATTTGCAGAACTTGAGCCTTTCTTGGTAACAGCAACCCTTTGTTCCACTTGCCAATCTTGTTGGCCTTCTCTGTATTCGTTCCATTAACTCCCCATCTTTCTTAAAATGAGGCCTCCAGACCTGTATACATTACGTAAGGTGTGGCCTGACCATTGCCTTATACAAGGGGTCAATCACACTCTTACCCCCTGCTAGCAAAATTCCTGTATATCATTGACAAGATACCATGAGCTACTCTTGCACTGCTCAGAAAACTTCATATCTGATTGCACAATTACCCTCCGGTCCTTTTCATTCTCCACTACCCCAACTGTAGTACCACCCAATTGATACGCTTACTTTACATAAATGTAAAATACTGCTACCCATATGCAGTATTTTACATTTATCAATGTTAAACTTCAGTTGCTACCTCTCAGCTCATCTGCTCAACTTTTACAGATCCTGTTGCAGTACCGTATTATCATTACTGCCATTAACAACCCTGCCAACCTTCACATCATCCGCAAACTTTTTACTTTTTGTATTTTGATAAATATACAAAACCCCCAACACGAGGGGTGTTGGGGGTTTCTTCCATGCAGAATGCGCTGGTCCCACAGGAGTTAGTTATCGTCAGTAACTCTATTGTCAGGGGGACGCGGAATATATTGTGTAAAAAGATGGAATAGGACCAGGGTATGTCTGCCAGGGGCAAAAGTTGATGACGTGAAGCATATGTCACCTTTTAAGATGATATATGCTTTACGTTGTCACCAATGACATTAAGAGTAGGAGATCTGCAGGTTTATTTAACAAGTACAGGTCAACGTTGCAAAAAAGTCGTGAATTAAGGTTAAATTTGAAAGTGTCTGCAATTCTGCCCAGACACGATAGGGAGTACACGATGAAAGCCTTGTCAATCAATTTGGCCCTGGTGTTCTGCTGGAGGAAATGTGCAAGGCTCAAGGGGTAAAATTTTTTTCAGCCTGTTCTGTGCTTGTTAACAGGAGAGACTGCTTCTACAGGGATGGGATACACTTAAATAGAAAGGGTGCAAGAATATTTGCTGATGTTATCAAGGCAGTGTTAGGTGGGTTGGGAAACTGTTAGCTTTTACTCTTCACAGACTAAAAGGTTAAAAGTAGTTGGAGACAGAGGTGAAGGTGATTCTTGCACTACTTCTATTAGAATAAGCAGCAGCAGCGAGGGGTGTTGGTGGTTTCATGAACAGATGGCCGTCATCGTGAAACAGGTGGGTATATGGGATGTGTTAAGGTAACTAATAATAAGAATAGGTACATGTATACTTGCATGTATACCAATGCTAGAAGTATAGTAAATAAATTTGATGAATTTGAAGTGTTGTTCAAGACATCACTTGAAGACATCAAGACATCCAAGGCGGATATTGTTGGGATAGCAGAGACTTGGTGTCACACAGATGTAGGGAATGCAGAACTGGAATTTGGCGAGTACAATGTGTACAGAAAGGATAGACAGGATAGGAAGGGAGGAGGTGTTCTGCTGTTAATTAAGAAAAACGTAAAATCAAAAGAAGTGAATTCAGTTGATATAGATGAACAGTGCACTGTTGAGTCAGTTTGGTGTGACATAATTACTGCAAAAGGAAAAATAAGAGTAGGAGTGGTTATAAGCCTAAAGACTCAAATGGGTACAACGAACAATTGTACAGAGAAATAGGGTGGGCTAATAAATCAGAATGTCTTATAATGGGTGATTTTAACTTCCCAGATATTGACTGGAACTTGTGGGTTGGTCACTCACATACTAATCAGATTTTGTGAATTTATTCGATGATTGTTTTCTGCAGCAGCAGCAGCAGCATGTTCGAGAGGCAAAGCATTACTTTTGAGAGGGTAATACTTTTGATCTGGTTATCAGCAGTGATCATTCTTGTATTAAGAATTTGCAGATAAAGGAACCATTAGGTGGCAGTGATCACAATGTACTGATGTGGGATTTACTTAAAGGGAAGGGGTTTTAGCTTCCGTAAAGGTGATTATAGTGGTCTCAGACAGTTTTTAAATTCTGTAGAGTGGGACCAACTGATGATGCTACCAACAGCAAATTCTAAGTGGGAAGCATTCAAGGAATTAATAGTGGAAGCTACTAAACGTTTCATACTTATTAAGAAATATTGTTCAAGGTTTAGGCCTAAACGGTTGTCAAACGAACTAATGAGGCTTTAGTGGCCGAGAAGAAAAATGCATGGGATGCATATAAATTATCAGGTGACACAGAAGCCTATGATATATATAAGCTAGTCTGTAATCAAGTTACAAAGGAGGTTAGGCAGGCGAAGGCAGATTGCGAGAAATCTTTGGCAAACGATGCTAAGAAAAACAGCAAGGATTTCTTTACCTCTATAAACTCTAAAAGGAAGGGGATGAATCTGATTGGTCCACTTGATATCGATGGTTCGACTGTTGATGATCCTGCTCAGATAGCAAACAAACTGAATGAGTATTTTGCATCTACATTCACACATGAGGAGTTATTAAGGTTTGAAAATGCCACAAGGTTATCAAATTGTAACAGGGTGCTTAATGATTTTGTAATAACTGAGAACAAAGTGGAGGAGAAATTGTTGAAGTTAAACATAAGAAAGGCACTTGGGGTGGATGGGATCTATCCAGTTATATTAAAGGTGGTGGCAAAGGAAGTAAGCAAACTCTTAGCCATAATTATGAGAGCATCCTTGGACTCAGGGGAGGTCCCACGGACTGGAGATGTGCAAATGTGTCCCCAATTCACAAAGGGGATCGAAGGGTGACGTGAGTAATTACAGACCAGTTAGTTTAACTTCTGTTCCGGGTAAAATAATGGAGTCACTGGTTAAAGATGCATTGCAGGGTCATCTAGACAAGACTGCAGCAATAATTCAGACACAGCATGGGTTTATTAAGGGAAAGTCTTGTGTGACAAATTTGATTTGTTATTATGATGTGGTTACAAAGGAACTGGATGCAAAAAATAATTTTGATATCATATACTTGGATTTCAGAAAAGCTTTTGACACTGTTGCACATGGAAGACTACTGTTCAAATTGGAGCAGAATGGTATTAAGGGTTGTCTGGGCAGAATTGTTAAATTGGATAAAAGAATGGTTGAGTGGGAGAAGGCAGAGGGTGGTGGTAATTAATGGGTGCTGCTCTTCATGGACTAATGTTATTAGTGGAGTCCCACAGGGTTCGGTGTCGGGTCCACTGTTGTTTTGTATATTTATCAATGATATTGATGAAGGTATATCAGGCTTAGTATCGAAGTTTGCAGATGATACAAAGGTTGGCAGGGTTGTTAATGACAGTAATGGCAGTGTGTTACTGCAACAGGATCTACAAAATTTGGGCAGATGGGCTGAGAAGTGGCAACTGAAGTTTAACATTTAAAAATGCAAAGTATTGCATATGGGTAGAAGTAACCCCAGAGAAACGTACCAACTGTGTGGTACTACACTTAAGGTGGTAGAAAGTGAAAAAAAGACCTGGGAGTATTTGTGCAGTCAAATATGAAGTTTTCTGAGCAATGCAGGCAGGCTGCCAGGGCAGGTCATGGGGGTGTTGTCAATGATATACAGGAATTTTTTTGTTAGCAGGGAAAAGGAGGTGATTGTACCTCTGTATAATGTAATAATTTCTTGGTGATTGGGCCCCTTGTCAGTAGCAGCCCATCTGCCATGCCAAGTCTGAAGTAGTAGGATGGCAGTTTGTTTTTTTTCCTGCCTGATTTCATTGTGGTTGTTGATGGAGTTTCCAAGGATAGTTGTTGATATGCCCCTGGATAGACAATAGTGGAGGCCCCTTCAAATAACCTCCAGATCGAGCGGAAGGATGCCCACAAGAACCCGAATGGCTGGGTTGCTAACTGTGCAGTATGCCCTTGTAATAGTAAGAAGGATGGTTCCCAGTTTACGTTTGTTGTTGTAAAGAGTTGCCCTGCGAAACCAGACCCCACATCCATACTTTATGAAGGGAAGGAAGATTGATTTGTACAGAACCTTAAGGGTGCGTCGATTCAGTCCCCAATCACGATGACTCACCCATGCAATGAGATCAGTGTAGTTTCTCACTTTCGTATGGAGGCGTGCAAGATATGGAGAGAAAATGAGCTTAGGGCCAAGTACTATTCCTAGTAGTTTTAATGTGGAAACTAGCTTGATGATTTGGCTTTGAAGTTTGAAAGTGGGGTTTCTAGTAGGCTGCAGTGATTCCTTCAGGAGAATTTTTGTGTCTTTTGGGGTGAGAGTCTTAGCTTGTGTAGGGCTGCCCAGTTCTAAAGGATTTGAAGTGCCTGGTTTCCTCTGGCTTCCAGAGAAGCTCTGCTCTTAGCCTCAGTGGAGATGGTCACATCATCAGCAAAGGACAATGTTCCAAAGAAAAGGACCAAGGCCTGATCCCTGGGGCAACCTCTGTAGGTAGACCTAGTGATTCTTTGGCACGTTGAGGAGATTGTAATTTTCCTATTTGATAAGTAGTTTTGGATGCATTTGTATAAATTTAATGGAATATTTGCTTGCCTAAGTCTGTGAAGAATATTTGCCCACCAGAGCCTGTTGAAGGCTCCAGCAAAATCTATTGCTATCAATAGGTAGTATTTGAAGGTAGAAGTCGAAACTGCAGAGATGATCCTTTGCAGTGCGTCTTCTGTGCAACGCCCTGGTTAAAATCCAAACTGGAAGTTGGACTGGAGCCCGGCTTTGGTGTAATGGTCTTGTAGCTGTACTAAGAGTAGGCATTCAAACAGTTTACTGACCATGGATAAAAGAGCAATGGGTCAGTATGACTCTGGGAGTGGTTTAGACGGATTTTTTATGATCAACTTTACATTGCCGTTTTTCCATTTTTCTGGGAAAGATCCATGGGACAATCACTTATTGAAGAGATCAAGTAGAAACTGGATGTTGATTTGGGCAGTCTTTTTAAGGGTTCAGTGAGGTCTTGTCCGGAGCATTTCCTCTCCATTTTGGTAAGAGCCTGCTGTAGTTCATCAGTGGTAAATTAGTCTTCTACAGCATTGTTGAATAGGTGTTGCTTGCCTGGCATATTTCTTGCTGTTGGACTGTCAGATGTTCAGTATCTGTGCCAAAAAGTGTGTCCAGAAAATTGGCCATAGATTGTTCCCACGATGTAGTCATAGTGCTCTATGGTGTGAGAGTGGATTGGATAACTTCACCCCTGGGAAACTTGTTGGTGCTCCTCGAAGTGGTGACTGCTCCAACCCATAAAGACTGTACCATGCGGTACACCTCCCCTCCCAGGGCTCAGTATTGCCAGTCGTTCCCAAGATGATCTTTTACGCTGCCTTATAAGGAAGGTGTAGTCGTTTCTGACTCTTCACAGAGGGTGTTTACCTTGTTTGGGGGCCAAGGGGTACGAGCTCTCTGAAAGGCTTTTCTTTTGGAGTGTACAATTCGGCGAAGGTGCTCCAACTCTGGGGACCACCATGGGCTGGCATTAGCCATTGGTCTTTTCTTTATAATTGATTGATTGCAGGCCTGGATGATGATTTCTGTTGTGAGCCTTTGATGTTGGTCGGGGTACAGTGCTGGAAGATTAGAAGAGTTGTGGTCCTGGATCATGGTCTGCAGCGTGGAGCAAAAGATTTCCCAATTAGCCTTGTTAATGGCATAGCAACTAATATTGTAGTGAGGTGGTGGAGTTGGATCAATGGATCTTGTGAGTTGAAATGTAATAGCTCTGTGATCTGAGGTGGTCCAGGCCTCACTGACCTGCCACCCACCCAGAAAGTTTGCTGGCAATGGATCATGTGGCTATGGAGATATCTATTGTGGATTCCGACAGAGTGCTGGAATAGGTAGGCAGGTTTTTGGGCTTGTTCAGAACCAGGAAGGGAGAAGTGTCCAGGAAATCTTTAAGAAGCTGCCCATTGTTGGCCCCCAAAGTGATCAGTGGTCAGGCTGTACCAGGTAGGGGAACGACAATTTACATCCACCCCAAGAATAATCTTGCTGTTGGGAAGTGTAGAAAGGACTGTATGTAGATAATTTTTTGTTGGAGTGATATCTTGGCCAGGTCTGCAGTAGAAGGAGATGAGGTAGAAGGCTCCCAAGGGGCAAATTACATGGGTACACGCTGCCCATGCTGTGCATAGGGAGAAATCCTTGTAACCATGATGTTAGGGTTATGGACAACTATGGCAGCCCAGGGTGTGTCTTCATCTGTATGTATGATTTTGAAAGTCAGGGGGCTTTCAAAATCATGCTTTGAATGGTTATATGGCTCCTGTAGAATTAATGTCAGCATTTTCCTCTTTGGCCCTGATTCTAATCTGGGCACTTACTGCACGGCCTCGCTGGGCATTTCGTTGGAAAAACTTTATGATGTTGCTGTTGAATGATTGTGCTGCCACAGTTGGTCTTTATTTGTTGGTTCCTCTTAGCTTTTAGATAAATGGAGCACTTACTGTCCCCGAGAAAATGTGCTGCCTCAAGCTTTGCTGCTTTGCAGTAACTGCATCTTTGGACCTTTTTGGGCACAGTGCTCACAGGTAGACATGGTTTGCATGCACGTGTGGGTGGTGTGCCCAAAACAGCATCATCGGAAGCACTTTGGAACAGGCACGTGCTCCTCGAAGTGGTGACTGCTCCAACCCATAAAGACTGTCCTGTAGTTTGAGGATGTTCCATGCCTGTGGAGAAAGCTCCACCACCCAATTGTATAGCTAGGGAGACTTGGAGCTAGTGTGATATTTTGGTTTGATGTGTTCCTTGGCAATACTTATGTCAGTTAATTCTTGGATGTTTCTGTTGAAGAGTTCATCTGTGATGTTATATCCTTGATATAACATCACAGATGAACTGATATCCTTGGAGTGATATCCTTGCCCACATCAAATATACATATGTATGGGCCTCTCTTTTTAGGGATTTCTGCTGTGAGATCTAGGGTGCTGACTGTTGAACTGGTGATGATAGAAAGAACCTCTTGCTTGGTTGCTATTTCAGTGATTACTCTAACATTTCTTGTTTTTCGGATGGACTTTATTCTTGTGGTTTTAAAGTCCTTGGCTAATTTCTGGTAGTTTTTATTGCTTCGCTACTGTCCATAGTAGAGTTTTCCACTGGCTTTATTATGACCAGATGTGGCATGCAGAGTAGTGATTTCTTCTTTGTTGTGCTGGTGGTTTGATGCTCTCATGTTCTACATGAAGATTTAGCAGAACATGCTCCATTCGTGACCATACTTCTACGATTTCTCTTCTATCAATGGTAGTGATTTGATTGCTCTGTTCTGCCATTATCGCCTCCAGGTTTAGGTGCGGGGAATGAATTTGTACTGTTATAGATCCATCTAGTGACTGTATGATATTAGCATCTGTATTCAGTGATGTAGAGTCTTCGGGGTCGTCATTCTGCTCTGGCAGCACGTTCGCTTCTGTTTCGGCCCTTGGGGCAGGTTTGCACTGGCATTGGGCACAAACATAATGCTCTTTAGCTACCTTTGTCATTTTAGAAATTAGTGACCGTCCTGAGTAATTTCCGCACAGGGATCGGCCGCAGTTGCCATTATAGATTATTACGTGTTTTATCTTCTTCAGACAGGCCTGACAGGTGTGAAGATTTTGCATTTATAAAAATGTACTGTATACAGGTCTGGAGGCCTCATTTCAAGAAGCATGTAGAGCTACTGGAACAAGTACAGAGAAGGGCAACAAGGTTAGTGAATGGAACAAAGGGTTGCTCTTACGAAGAAAGGCTTAAGTTTTGCAAATTACAGTGTCTGGAGACTAGGCACCTGTGAGGTGATCTGATAGAGGTGTATAAAGTCTTGAATGGTTTGAGCATGCTCAATGCTGATGGGATTCTGCATCTTGCTCAGAATAATCACCTGAGAGGGCATAAATTCAAATTGAGGAAAGACAGATGTACGATAGATTGTCCGGAAATTTGCCTTTAGCCAGCAGGTAGTTGGTTGGTGGAACAGACTTCCATCCCTTGTTGTGGAAGTTGATAGCCTAAATAAATTTAAGGCTCAGCTGGACAGGTATTTCGAACGAGGGGAGGGGTGAAGTGGAGGTTTTTTTTTTTTTTTTTTTTTCTGGCTGATGCTGCATAAGCTTACTTTCTTGCATCATATGCCTCTACTAATGCTAATGGTCAAGCCATGCCTTGAGTACTGCATGCTGGTCTGGAGGCCTCATTTTAGGAAGGATGTAGATTTGCTTAAGCGTGTACATCATCATCAGCCATTTTCAATCCACTGCAGGATGAAGACCTCTCCAGCAACTTTCCAGTTCCTTCTGTTTTGAGCACTGGCCATCCATTTACTACTCAAAAACTCATGAATTTCATCTATCCATCTCCGCCTTTGTCTTCCAGGTTTTCTTCTAGCTCCTCTTGGGTACCATTCTGTTATTTTCTTAGTCCATCTGTCATCATGTCTTTGAGCTATGTGCCCTGCCCAAGACCATTTTAGTTCTTTAGTTTTGATAAGAATGTCCTTTACTTGAGTTTGCTGCCTAATCCATTTGTTTCTCTTCTTATCTAACACCTGAGAGGGCATAGCAAGCGTGTACAGAGAAGGGCAACAAGATTGGTGACAGGAATGAAGGGATCTTCTTACCAAGAGAGGCTTAAATTCTGCAAATTGCAATGGCTGGAGACTAGGCACCTGCGAGGTGATCTGATTGTGGTGTATAAGGCCTTGAATGGGTTGAGCCTGCTGAATTTTAATGGGATTCTTCTACTTGTTCAGATTACGAACCTAAGGGGGCATAAATTGAAATTGAGGAAGAACAGATGTAGAATAGATGTGTGGAAATTTGCCTTTAGGCAGCGGGTGGTTAGCTGCTGGAACAAACTTCCATCTGTCGTGCAAGTTGATAGATTAAATAAATTTAAGGAGGAACTGGACAACTATATAGAGGGGATTGTTTTGTAATTTTTTTTTTTGGCTGATGCTGCATAAGCTCATACACTTGCTTTCTTGCATCACATTCCACTACTACTACTACAACAGCAGGTCCAACATCGACCTCTGTGTGACCCCTAATAACGTTAGTCCGCAAAGAGAAGCGTTCACTGATTACCACTCTCACTTTCGTCTCCCACTCAATTGTACTTTTATCCATTGTAGCAACTTGCCCTTAATACCATATTGCTCCAATTTGTACAGTAATCTTCCATGCGGAACAGTATCAAACGCTTTCCTGAAATCCAAGTATATGAAATCAAAATTTATTACTGCAACCTTGTCTAGATGATCCTGCAGTGCTTCTTTAACCAGAGATTCCATTATTTTCCATGGAACACAAGTTAAACTAACAGGTCTATAGTTCTTTGTGTCACCTTTTGAACCTCCTTTGTGAATTGGTGATACATTTGTACACATCCAGTCCATGGGGACCACCCCTGAGTCCAAGGATGCTCTCATAATTATGGCTAAGGGTTTGCTTACTTCCTTTGCTGCCTCCTTTAAAATAACTGGCCCCTTGACGTGGGCACCTGTATGTGGTGAGGGGACTTCCCAGTGACGCTGCTGGACTTCCAGACTAGCATCACTGGGATCCAACGCCCACAGCCCAGGTTCCAGGCTTACATCAATGGAATCCGGCGTGTTTGCCGTGCGCTGCGACCCGTGGAAATTCGGAAAGGGGGATCCTGGTGATTGAAGGGCCCAGCTTCAATACACCACTTTGGCCCCTGCTTCGACAAGACGGGTGGTCCTGGAAGGCCCGGCTAGGATCAATCGGCTAGTAGGCTCGCCTGCGAGGGTCAACCGTGTCAATGCCACGCCCCTACCCTCATGGTCCGAGGGACAGGATTCAGGCTGGCGTCGGTGCGGGTATGGTGTCTGGGTAGCCCTGGCGTATTTATTGCATGCCGGGTAGTGGGTGTCCCTTTGGGCTCTGTGGTGGGTGGGGAGCCCGGGCACTGAATCATATAAAAAACTTCATGAATCCTGATAAACTTACTTCTTCAGGGGCCCAACCCGGTCCCTATCTGAAAATATTGATATAGATTCAGATAGCATTATTGCTACAAAGAGGCAGCGAACAGAACTATCATCAGGGCCTGTTCCAAGGTTCCTAATTATGCACCCAACCAGTGAAAAACCAATTGGAAAAATGTCACCCTTTTTTATTCAAAAAGGGTTAGATGGGTTAGCAGGTTCTCCCAAATCAGTTAAGAGGCTCCGTTCTGGAGACCTCTTAATTGAAACTAAAAATGACAGGCAATCTGAACATCTACTCCGAACATCATCAATCGGAGGAATACCTATAACAGTGACACCACACAGAACACTCAATTCATCGAGAGGTGTCATTTTGGAGTGGGACCTTCTCAACGTAACCGAGGAGGAGATCTGCTCCGAATTAAAACCCCAGGGAGTTATTGCCGTCAAGAGAATTACTGCGCGAAGGGATGGAAAAATTGTTAAAACCAGGAGCGTTATCCTGACTTTTAACTCTCCTAAACACCTGATGAGATTAAAGCTGGATACATCAACTGTTCAGTGCGTCCGTACGTTCCGAACCCTTTACGGTGTTTTAAATGCCAGAAGTATGGACATTCTCAAATGGCCTGCTGTGGAGTCCTTGCATGCGCTCGATGCGGTGCAAAGGACCACGAACAACAGCATCTACTCACGAGCATGCCAGAGGTGGAAAGAAGAAAAAGAAATTCAAAGGCTGAAGGCAGAGCTAAATATATCATACCAGGAGACAAGGAAATCGGTCAAACCACTGAATATCAACAAACCTACCTACGCCCAGAAGGTAGCAGAGAGAGGTTCCGTCGGAACTCAGATGGACATGACCATTCCTCCAAAGGAGCCTTTCACTCCCATCGCGCGGTATCTCTTAAGTTCTCAAAAACCTGCACAAAAGGACCAATCAGCTGCCACTCCTATATCGGTACCTCCTAATGCTCCACAGGTAACAAAGATAATTATGAAAGAAAAGAATAAGAAGTCCCCCCCCCCCCAGTACCCAAGAAAAGATGGATGTCGAGCAGAAGGAGGTACCCGAAGATTCAGTCTTGGAACTCTTTGCGGAGGAGGAAATGGACACGGGACAGCGTCCATTCTTCCCCAAAAAAGACAAATCCAAGACTGATAAAAGTAAGCCCTCAGCACCTTGGAAGCCGCCTGATGGACCCACCAAGCCAAAATAATGGCTAAATTCCTACAATGGAATTGTCGTGGATTCCGGCAAAATATTGATGACATCAAGGCCCTCCTGCAAAAGCACGAGCCAGTTTGCTTTTGCTTGCAGGAGACATATCTAAAGGCAAATGATGATCCCACCATGCATAACATCACAGTTTTTCGAAAGGATAGAATTGCGGATGGCTCTGTACATGAGGGAGTGGCTATCCTTGTGGGTAACCAGACCCCAGTGCAGCCCTTGCTAATTACAACCAACATAGAGGCTGTTGCAATTCGCCTTTCAGTGGGATTTTTATTAACTGTGTGCTCCATTTATTTGCCACCTGGGACTGACATCTCCCAGGCAGACCTTGATGATCTTCTAACGCAGCTGCCTCCCCCTTTCTTACTTCTCGGGGATTTTAACGTACATAACACTCTGTGGGGTAGTGCTAACATCAATGGAAGGGGACGAGTCATAGAGCATATGCTAAATGACAATGACCTTTCCCTTCTAAATACTGGAACAAACACCTTCTTCCACATGCCTACCCATACTTTTTCTGCCATTGATCTCTCTATCTGCTCCCCTTCTCTACTCCCTTCACTCACTTGGGAAGTGGAGGAGAATCCATACGGAAGTGATCACTTCCCTGTGATAACCTCGTTACTCAGTGGGAGACCATGTCTTCCCTTCAGGTTACCATGGTGGAAGATTGATCAGGCTGACTGGACTGCCTTCCAACATCAGGCAAATTTTGATCTTAGCACAGTCAGTCAGGAGCCTATCAATGATGCAGTTAAGTACATCACAGAAAATATTGCCCAAGCAGCTGCGAATGCTGTTCCAAAAACATCTGTCCGGTTTCCACCATTTCCCAAACCTTGGTGGAATTTACAATGCACAGCAGCCAAAAAGGCTCAAAACAAAGCGTGGGGGATATTCCGCCGATATCCTACCACGACCAACCTTATAGCCTTTAAACGTGCACGAGCCAAAGCACGCTACATCCGTCGTCAGAGTCAAAAGGAATCGTGGATCCGTTTTACTTCATCAATTACTCAGTCTACTAGTACTAAGGTGGTCTGGGAAAAAATCCGGAAAATGAAGGGTAAATACACAGCACACCCCTCATCGGTCCTTGAATATAATGGATGTACTATTGCAGACTCTACTGCAATAGCCAATGCTCTTGGGGAAACATTTTCTAACATCTCTGCAATGTCATCTTACTCCCCAGAGTTTCTGGTCTTAAAGCGCAACACTGAAAATCAGGCCCTTAAGTTCACATCGAAGGGTTCTCACCCATATAATGGGCCATTTACTATCCACGAGCTAAAAACAGCACTTGCCCGTACAAAGGCTACCGCTGTTGGACCAGACAACATCCATTATGAAATGATCAAACATCTTTCACCAGAATCCATGGACTGTTTGCTTTTCATGTATAACAGAATCTTCCTTGAAGAGCACTTTCCGGATACCTGGTGCAAGGCAACTATACTTGCTTTTGCTAAGCCGGGAAAGGATCCTAAATGTCCAAAAAACTATCGTCCTATTGCTCTGACCAGCTGTCTGTGCAAAATATTGGAGAGAATGGTCAATGCTCGTCTCTTATGGTATTTAGAATCGAACGACCTTCTCTCCCTCTTTCAGTGCGGCTTCCGAAGAAACAGGTCCACACTGGACCACTTAATTAGACTGGAAACATCAATCCGTGATGCTTTCCTAAAAAGAGAACACTTGGTGTCCATCTTCTTTGACATGGAAAAAGCGTACGACACAACTTGGAGATTTGGTATTTTAAAAGACCTTTACAATCTCGGTCTGAGAGGCCACCTTCCCATTTTTATTAAAAATTTTTTATCCTGCCGTTATTTCCAAGTTCATGTAGGATCCTCCCTTTCGCGGCCTTTTTGCCAAGAGGAGGGGGGGTACCACAAGGATCTGTCTTAAGTGTTACGCTTTTTGTCATTAAAATAAATTCTATTTCTGAACAACTTCCTCCAACTATAAACAGTGCACTCTATGTCGATGACTTCAGCATATTCTCTCAATCATGCAATATGAGGGTTATTGAGAGACAACTGCAACAAGCTATTGACCGTGTTAACACCTGGGCCACGGCCAATGGTTTCAGGTTCTCACCGGAGCAGACCGTTTGCATCCATTTTTGTCGCAAACGTAACCTCCACCCCGAGCCTGAATTACGACTTGGACAAAGCACCATTCCAGTTGTATCAGAGGCGAAATTCCTGGGACTCATTTTTGACAAAAAGTTGACATTTGTTCAACACATTCGTCAGCTACGTACAAAGTGTACGAGAGGGCTTAACATCCTCCGCTCTCTCTCTTCTACCTCTTGGGGTGCAGACCGATGCACTCTGCTACGTCTATACCGTGCACTTGTACGCTCAAAATTAGATTATGGGTCTCAAGTGTATGCATCTGCTAGAAATAGCGCTGTTCGTTGGCTTGACCCCATCCATCACCAAACCATTCGTATCGCTACTGGTGCATTCAGAACATCACCTGTCCAACGTCTGTATGTCGAAGCAAATGAACCATCCTTGTCGCTTCGACGAATGCAGTTGTCTCTACAATATGCCTTCAAGCTGAAGTCCCTGCCGGACCATCCCACGTTGACATCTGTCTTCGAGCCACGATGGGAAAATCTCTATAACACACAACGAACCGCCAATCGCCCTTTCGGCATTCGTGTTCAAGAGCTACTCAATGAGCTTAACATCTCGGTAGACAAGGTTGCTCGATCACCAAAGGAGCCCCTTCCACCCTGGCATGCACACACACCAGCATGTGACTTCTTGCGGAAGGCTGCGATGACGTCTAATACTCCGTCTTCTGTCTACCTTCAGCTCTATTCACAACACCGTGCAGAACATTCTGACTTCTTGCCAGTCTACACAGACGGTTCGAAGTCAGAATCGTATGGGGGATCTGCTGCTGTCTTTCCAAATAATACCATATCAGAGCAGATACCCCTTGACTGCAGCATTTACACTGCAGAGCTACATGCCATAGAGTTAGCTCTAGATCACATAAGAAAACACTGTTACCAACGGTGTATTATATATGCCGATTCAATGAGTGCACTACAGGCTTTATCAGCGATGTCACACACCAATCATCCAACCCTGTCCCGAATTCAGAAGATAATATACAATCTCCATACAAGTGGATTCGATATCCGCTTCTGCTGGATCCCCGTCACATCGGGATTAGAGGAAATGATCTGGCTGACATTGCAGCCAAATCGGCAGCCCTGATGGATAATCTTGACCTGTTAGTCCCCTATACAGGCAAGTGGTCCGTAGTAACCTACAATCTCAGTGGCAAGATTCGTGGCATCGACTGATTACTACAAACGAACTATGTCGAATTAAGCCTGTGATCCATCCTTGGCGGTCCAGCTTACGCAGGGATCACAAAGAGGAAGTTGTTCTTACTCGGCTCCGCATAGGACACTCATTTGACACACTCCTTTTTGCTGAGGGCTGATGACCCTTCTATGTGCGAGCATTGTGACACCGTTTTATCCATCCAACACATTTTATGTGATTGTAACAGTTTTATAAATTCTCGTTTTACTGCTTTTACCCATCGGACTGAGCCATATAGACTCAGTCAGATTTTAAATGACAACGACAATGTGTCAGCAGTTTTTAAATTTTTAAAATCGATCAAAATGTATACACTCATATGAAATATACAATTTGCTTTTATCATTATACTGATTTTATGTATTGATATGTCTGTATATATATATATATATATATATGCAACTTTAGACGAAGTAACATTTTTAAAAGAAACCAGTCTAATCTTTTTTTTGAATTTTAATCTTTGCATGGCGCACTATAACCTTGCTGTTTTTGTGCCACAAAAATCAAAATCAAATCAAATCAAATTAAAATAACTGGATAGATCCCATCCATCCCAGTTGCCTTTTCTGTTTAACTTCAACAATTTCTCCTCCACTTTGTTCTTAGTTATTACAAAATCAGTTAGCACCCTGTTAGAATTTGATAAACTTCTGGCACTCCCCTCATTGAATAATTCCTCATGTGTGAATGTAGATGCAAAATACTCATTTAGTTTGGTAGTTATATGAGAATGATCGTCTATAGTCAAACCACTGATATCAAATTGACCAATCTGTTTCATCCTCTTCCTTCTAGAGTTTATATAAATAAAGAAGTCTTTACTGTTTTTCTTAGCATCCTTTGCAAAAGATTTCTCGTAATATCTAGAAGGCTTCCCATTTATAAATCACCATTGGTAGTTCAAGTCCAATGTCAACAAACATCTTCTTTCGTCTTCTCAACCTCCAACCCAAGCACGGTACTAAGTACTATAGGTTCTAATACCTCTCGTGTTTGGGGTTCACATGAAAAAAAAAAAAAAAACCATCATCAGTTGGTCCAACTGTATAGAATTTTAATACTCTCTGAGACCACTGTAGTCACCTTTACGAAAGCAAAACACTTCCCCTTATCCCTAATGGTAGTTACACCTTTAAGTAAATCCCACATCAGTACACCGTGATCACTGCCACCTGGTGGTTCCTTTATCTGCAGATTCTTAATGCATGAAGAATTACTGAGGATAATAAGATTAAGAGTATTATTCCTTCTGGTTGCCTCTCGAACATCTTGCTGTAGAAAACAGTCATCCAATAAATCCACAAAAGTCTTGCTAGTGTGCGAGTGACCAACCCACAAGTTCCAGTAAATATCTGGAAAGTTAAAATCCCCCGTTACAAGACATTCTGATTTACTTGCCCACTATTTCTCTGCACAGTTGCTCATTATACTCATCAGATTCATTAGGCCTATAACACACACCTACTCTCATTTTCCCTTTCCCAGTGCTTATGTCACACAACACTGACTCAACATTGCATTGACCACCAATGTCAGTTGGATGCACCCCCTTAGATTTTGTTTCTTAACTATCAGCATAACCCCCCCTCCTCCCTTCCTGTCCTGTCTATTCTTTCTGTACACATTGTACTACCCAAATTACGATTCTGCACTGCTTATATCCGTGTTGCTCCATGTCTCTTAAATCCAAGAATATCTGCTTTTGATGTCTTGACCAGCACTTCAAATTGATTAAATTTATTTACTATACTCCTAGCATAGGTGTACATGCAAGTATAGATACACCTATTCTTACTCTTAGTTATTCTAACACAACCTATGTATTTACTTGTTCCATGATGACTCCCAGCAGCCCTTGAAATCCCCAGTACTTTGCTTTGCAGGCTGCTGCTCATTCCAGTAGAAGCAGTGCAAGAATCACTTTCACCTCTGCCTGTGGCTACTGTTAATCTACTAGTCTGTGAATCCCCCCCCCCCCAAGCTAGTATTCACAAATATTCTTGCATCCTTTCTATTTAAGTGTATCCCAACTCTGTAGAAACAATCTCTCCTGTTAACATTTGGAGAACCTTTCAGTATTTTCTGATTATAGTCATCACTGTTTAATATTTCTCCTCATATTAATTTCACTGCTATTGCAAATCAGTATTCTGAATAAAGTTTCTGTACCCACTGAATTATTTTGTTATGATCTTAAGTTTTCATTACTATAATTTTGCTGGAGAATTATTTATACATAAAAGATACAGTAAAAAATCCTCACTTTCTGTTTCTTCATAATTTGTAGTTTTATTTACTATCAGTGACAGTGGGCGCTCCATATAATTGTCTGTGACAGTTATATAGAGCTTTTATGCAGACTGATGTTATGAAAGTTGTATATTATTGTAGTAGCTGAATTTGTTATCTTCTTATCTTTCCCATAATTATTATTTTTCCTGAACTAGTTCTAGTGTAGACTACGCTGGATAAAAAAAATTTCAGATCAGTTGACAAGACTTGCATCATATATTGTTTTCTGCCATGTCTAGACTAAATTTTAGACACTTTTAGTCATGCATAGTGTATTTCTTGTTTGGTATTATCATTAATAAGAATGGTTTTTGTTGCATTTATTTGCTCTGCTAATTTCAATATTTTTCAATTTTTTATATCAGACTGTGTTACTAATAGTGAATGGGAAGTAGGGCTTTATCCCCATCTACACATGCCACAGTCACCCTGTATTTCTGTTCAGTGGACCCACCGAGACGGTCATTTAATAAACTTGCCATGTCATCTTTTGGTTGAGGGAGATATTATAATGCTTCGACCTGGTCATCATGCTCCTGGAAAGTGTCGTTCTTTTGAAGAGGTGAATATGTATTAATATAAGGGTTATTAATATGTTGTTGTTATTTAGTTTTTAGGAGCATTAGCAACTAAAACCATATTGCTCCGGGGATATGCGGTGGTCATTCCTTGACCTTTCTGTAACCTCCGTATTTGGTGGTCACGGGCTCGAACCCTGATCTAATCAAGAAGCATGTGCTATGCACTGCCGCTCCCACCTGACTATGGAGGCACCTATTAATATGTAATGCAAAAGCCAAAATTTGATAATAATTCTATGCACAAAATCCATTTCCAAAGAAAATTTACCTAAATTTAAAACAATATTTAAATTACAGGTTTGTTAATAAGAACTTTAATACGATCTATGAGGGCCACTTTGAAACTAATACCTTCAAATTTTTTTTCTCACTCACGTGATGTCACATACAAAGTGTAATGGTATCAAGTGAAAATTTAAATGTTTCTGGCAGTCTTCTACAAGTTTCAGCACTGCATGCTAAGTGGCAGGGGTGTAGTAATTTGTGAAAATGAAGGGTGATGGTTGATGTGCATATGAATCAGCAGCATGTTATCGAGTTCCTGATTGCACAGAGCATTATGCCCATTGAGATTTATCAACATTTAAAAAAAGATTTTGGGGACATGACAGTTAGGTATGTTTGTTAGTAGTGTTTTGTTGGACATGCTATGTTCCAGCCCTCCAGAGTTATGACAGAGAATTTGTCTTTTTCACTCAATTTTGACCCTTCTCCATCACACTATCTTAACCTAAAACACAAAGAGTTATTGCTTTTTTTTTTTTGGCAAAAACTTGGTTTTCTCCATCTTTTTCTTTTCACACACTTAAAATTGGAATTTAAAATTAAAAAAAAAAATTCAGATTTCTGCTTGTTTTTATTAACAAATTTGTTGTCAAGTGTGCTGTGGTAATCTATATTACAAAGAAGTGGCATTGTTCTTTGTTTCATGCAGCTATTTCACAGCAAAGCTAATTAATAATGTCTTTCAGTATGGAATTTAACTTGCAATGTTAAATTGCTTATGCAATTTAACATTGCAAGTTATCCATGTGTTTTTATTTTCCATGTGTTTTCCATGTGTTGTTAAATCTGAATTGCATTTGACTTGTGTATTGTATGTGGATGTGGTTTTTTAATTTCAGGCAGTGGGAAACATGATATAATCAAACATTTTCATTCGATGGTATACATGGGGAATTTTTGTTTGCATCTTTTGTCAAACAACATAATCTTTCCTCTGAGTTGTGCTGATCATATAGGTGTATTTTTCAGAGAAATAGAAAAAAAATATGGTCCTGGAAGAAAAAACCATAAACAGTGTTAGTGAAATTGCACAGACAGACAAACAGACAAAGAAAGAAGATATAGTGATAGCTGTGAAAATGGACCATCTGTGATTGCAGGAATGCAGTAATAAAAGTGATTTCAAGCTGTTTGTCATTGTCTTCTGACCTTTTGTGATAAAAATTATTAAATTGAAAGCAGCTTGCTCTGAGTGTCGACTTTGGAAGGTGATTCGACTGGGTACACCATTGTATTTCTGAACTAGCTGAAAGTATGTGGAATTCCTTCAATTAATTGTCTTCATTAGACAATTTATTGAAGGAATAAGTGTGGTTAAGTGTTGGTAATGAGAGTTAATAACGAATAGTATTGATAATGCATCTGTTATAATAGGCATAAAAAAACTGGTATTAAAAGAGGAGATTGAACACTTAGTAATAGACTGTCTGGTCTTAGTATAGTAGTCTATTACTAAGAACACTTAGTAATAGACTACTATACAGTAGTGCACTTAATGCTATATAGTAGTGAATTTCCACTACTATATAGAAAGAAGTGTTAACAGGAAAGATAGGTTTAAACAGTTTAAATGGGTGCAATAACTGAAGTAAAAAAGATTTTGAAGCATATGTTGTTTAAATGTGTAACCTTGTGCAAATCTATTTCATTACGAGGTAGAAGTGGTCAGAAAAGCCTTATGAGCACTTTTTCAGAGTTACCAGATTGTAAAGTACAAAAAGTTAATAGTGAGTGCCACTGACTCATCAAAAGCCCTACCAAGTGTTTTCATGGCTCAGTGATTTCTAAGCATTCTCCTTTAAAGGAGCCACCCTTTCTCCTAGGTTGAAGGTTCTTTTAAGTTCATACAAAGCAGTAGACCTATGTCATACAAGTAGTAAACTAAGGTAAAAAAGACACCTTTCATTTTATTTTTTCTTCAGAATAACTAACCCAGCTAACACCTCGTGGCCAAGTGATGAATTAAGTGATTGCTCTTGCCTCCTTGTGGTTGAGCGTGAGTGGATAAACCAGCCCTCAGGGCAAAAAAGGAGTAGAAAATTGATATCCACTTGATTCATCAAGCTAAAGCTCATTTCCTATCTTATTTTTTGCTAAAAAAAAAAGAATTGTTTGCTCCTGTGGTGAAAAACGATTTAACTGTGTAATGGTTTTGGAAGTGCTGTGCACTAAATATTTTGAGTGTCATTACATTTTAGAATGGAGCTGAACTTGGTCACGCCTGGGTATCAGCAGCCTGCCAGGAACTCATTCTCATGAAGTTTTTCATACATTGCTTTACGTATCAGGATTACTTTTCAAACTTTTGTTTTGCTTATAAAATTTGTTAGTACTCTCAAGAATGGTTTCATGAAGTTAATTTTATATATGTAAAATCTGTTTAATCCAATAGTTATAATTATTTGTTATTAAATATTTTTTGAATTTATGTGTAAAATCACAGGTAATTATAGTTAATGATTGTAGATATTCATTCCATTATTTCATTTCTTTGAAATGCCTAATCAGAGATCATACAAATATACTCTATACAAATCTGCCATTCCATGTAAAATTTATCTGTCAAATCTTGCCTCCCCCAGAATTCCCTTAAAATTGTAGAACAGCTTGAAAAAGAGCAGTCATTAAGGTTGATTAACGATTCTTAAACTTACCAACTCATCCCTATCACAAAGATTTCATTTTTTGCTGCATGCCTTTTTACCAGATATATCCAGCTCATAACCATTCACAGTTGAACTCAAAATTTACAAAACTGACTTTTATTCTTCATCCTCTATTTTCTTCAACTTTTGTTCTGTAGAACTGCTTTCTTTATGAATGTACTAAACATATCAAATTATAATAATTCAAGTGCACCGTCAACAACTATCTTCTGTGTTTCTGTTTCTCACACCGAACCCTGAGGACTCCAAATAATTTTAGTCCAAGAAGAGCAGTGCCCATTAATTACAAATCTTTGTCTTTGTAGACTCATTTTATCCATTCCATTTCATTATCTTCCACACCCTTTAGCCATTATGGTAACTTTCCCTTAATGCCACACTGCTCCAGTTTGTACAGTAGTCTTTTATGTACAATAGTATCAAAAGCTTTTCTGAAATCTAAGTACTGTATGTGTTGTCAAAATTTTATTTTTTTCTATCCAGCGCCTTTATTACTGCATCATAGTTTTTTGCTGGTAAAGTAGTCCACATAAGGGTTCTGTAATTATTGTCATATCAACCTTTGATCTCCTTTGTGAATTGGGGATACATTTGCACATCTCCCATCCATAGGGACCTTTCTTGAATCCAAAAAAGCACTCACAATTAAGGCCAAAGGGTTGTTTTTTTCTCCTTTGCTGTTTCCCTTAATATAATTGGATATATCCCATCAACCCTGGGTACCTTTTTTTATATTTAGTTTCAAGAGTATCTCTTTCAATTTCCTCCTAATTCTCATAAAGTCATTTCACTCTCTATTAGAGTTAGATAAACATCTATCATCTGCATTCCTAAAAAAATCCTGAGTGAATGTAGATGTAGAAAGGTATTTACTTTTTTAGTTTATTAGTTACCTGAGCAGGATCATCAACAGTTAAAACCATTCATATCTTGTGGACACCAGTGTGATTCATTTCCTTCCCTCCTAGTGTTTACAAATTAAAGAAGTCATTGCTGCTATTCTTTGCAGAGACCTCTTGTAATTTGCCTTAGCTTGCCTAACATCCATTGCAGTTTGATTGCAGGCTGGTTTATATCTGCTATAGGCTTCTGTATTGTCTGATAATTTATATGCATCCCATGCATTTTCTTTTGTTTCATGAGTCTCTTCAGTTCATCTGAGACCATGGTAGTAGTCTTTACAATAGCAAAATCACTTCCCTTTACCATTAACAGTAATTACACTCAGTGATGAATAAATTAAAACCACACAGCTAATATCGTGGTGAGCACCATTCATATGGATAATAGCTGCTATTCGCCTGGCCATCGACTCAACTAGATGTCTGAAGATGTCCATAAGAATCTGCAGCCATGCTGCTTGCAAAGCTTTCCACAGTGACAGTATGAATGATGGTTGCATGTCCATGTGTCTCACTTTGTATACCAAAACATCCCACAGATTGTCAGTAGGATTGAGGTCAGTCAAATTTGGAGGCCAATCCGATTTCTTTACTGTGTTCCTTGAACCACTTATGCATTATTGTCTTGTAACATTACATTTATGTCTGGGAAAAAATTAGGAGACTATGTGCAACATGGCACGATGCACCTAGTCTCCTAAGAGATTCTTGTAGACCTGATCAAGGAAACATTGATCCATATGCACCAGAGGTCTTAGTTTTTGCTAACTAAGCTATGGTGCACATTACCATGCATCATGCATGGTAGTAGGCACCATGCACAATGGGTCCAAGGACTTGTGTTGCTTTCCCCATACACAAAGTTGTCCATTGTATGTTGCATCAGGTATTTGGACTCATTTGACCAGCACACTCATTTCTAGTCCTTCAGCATCCAAACAGTGTGTTGCTAACAATACAGCATTTACCTTTGACGATGATCAGCAGCGAGGATAAGATTGGGATAATAATTGCATTGATGTAAAATGTTCGATGACTCTCATCAACCAGTGTGATACCACCACTTTGCTTATTACAGGCTTGATTGATATCTTTCGATGTTATGATGGACATTATGACGAGGTTCAATCATCCTTACATTTCGAGAGTACAGCTCTAAAAGTGTTCATCAAGGCTGGCCATTAGATGGTACACCAGACCTAAACTAATAACTCTCTAGGAGGCTTCCAGATCAGCTGGCGTATAATCTCACTGCCTGTATTCTGTCAGATAGTGACTGGACAGTCTTGAGTGGTGTGTATGCAGGGGGAGCATTGTTGAGCATTGGAGCACGTTATGTCAAGGAGCTGGGTATATTCTTGCCATGTGTACACCATATACAAAAATTTCATTACATCGTGCAGCATGACCTCTCCACCTTTTATTATTCATGAATACATCATCTATTGTCAATCTAATAGAACAGACATTTGCAGAAAGATCTAAACCTCCCCAACACATCTTTGTTCATTTCACAAATATACAGTGGACCCCTGCTTTACGATATTAATTCGCTCCAGAGACACTATCATATCATGATAATATCGTAATGTGAACCCAATAACACACTGTTTTTTGATAATTCGTTACAAGTTCTCGGAAGTTGAAATTTTTGCTATATAACTAAGATATTTATCTCTGTAAAAGGTGATTTTTATAACAGAAATTGTATTAGTTTTATATAGAATATGAATATCATATTTTCCAGTGTGTACCATGCATCTTTTATCTAAAAATAATTCACTCTAAAATTATGGTGCATCTTATGCACTGGAATAAACAGTAGAGCATGATACAAATTAAAAAAAAAAAGAAAAAAGATAAAAAATGCTGATGGTACCACACATTTTTACTTATTCCCCCCCCCCACCCCACCAAAAAAATTTTGTTTAAAATGATAATTGATAATTATAAACATTAAAAAAACAAAAATCATAATTTTCATTTAACTTACATTGGAAAAGCTGTGTCAATGGTGGTGTGGTGATGGAGCTGGAAGAGAATCTTTTACCACTAAGATATCAGGACAACCTTCAGGATCTAGTGTTATTTCCGATCGCTGCTTTTTGCTACTTATGGTATAAAAACTGTCCAAAGTGGATTGCTTTTGGCGCTTTCTCTGAAGGTTCTTGAAATAACGTAACACCCGATCTTTAAATTTGCAGGTCATCAATTCAGTGGTTTCAATATCTGGGTTTTTTTCTTATTGTCCTCTTCACAATATCCCACACAGCAAACATGTCCTTAATTTCTTGAGTTGTTGCTACACAGTCATCCTCCTCATGTTCTTCATCTCCACTGTCATGCTATCCATCTTTAAATTTTTTTAAAGTTGGCAATCACTTGCTGGTCCATTGGCTGAAGCAGAGAGGTGGTATTGGGTGAGAGAAATTGACAGTGAAGTTAAATTGCTCCTCCAGAGATCGGGTAAGTTGGGGATCATGACCTGGAGCATTATCCAAAATTAACAGTGCCTTTAAAGGAAGTTTGTTTTTATTCTAAGTAACCTTTGAGTGAAGGACAAAACATTTCAAATACCCATTCATTGAAGAGGTGTCTTGTCACCCAGGTTTTCTTGTTACACCGCCAAAAGACACCCAACCTCCTTTTGATGACCTTTTGCTGTTTAAACATTCTGGGAGTTTCTGAGTGGTAAACCAACATTGGCTTAAGTTTAAAATCACCACAAGCATTGGACCCTAATAGCAGAGTAAGCTTCATAGGCTTATGACCAGGCAACGAGGTTTCTTCTTTTATGATGTATGTTTGCCTAGGCATCCTTTTCTAAAAGAGGCCCGTTTCGTCTGTATTAAAGACTTGTTGTGGAAGGTAACCCTCCTTCTCAACGAGTTCTTGAAACTCCACTTTAACACTTTAAAGTTTTCAGCTGCTTCCTGATTAGCGCTGCAAGCCTCTCCATGCCTTATGATACTTTTAATATCGGACATTTTTCTAAAATGGTCGAACCAACTTTGCTAGCTTTCAAGTCCCCATATCGCGTATCACTAGCTGAAGGTGTTTTAGTCTTTAAATCCTCAAAAATCTGCTTTGCACATTCACAAATGTATTGTCCAGGAACTGTATCACCCTTCATTTGTTTTTCTTTTATCCACAGCAACAAAAGCCTTTCCATTTATACAATCAGTTCTCTGCCTTTTTGGACTGTGTTAGATTCATCATTTACTTTAACTTTTTTAAGGTTTTCTTTTTGTTTCACTATGGTAGAAATGGTTAACTGTGAAAAACCATATTCACACACCAATGAACTAATTTTAGCACCATCATCACGTTTTTTCACTATTTCTTGTTTAATTTTAATTGAAATTTTCTTCTTAATGTGCTCTTTAGGGGTGCAGTAAGAATAAATATATTATGCAATGTTGTACGTTCAAGAATTTAATACAGTAAATTTATGGAAAGTAAGCATAAAAAAAATCACTTGAACTAAAGGATACGAAAACAAAGCATGTGCCCAACACGTTTACAAATGCTGCTATTGGCTGAGACAAAGGACCACGTGGTCTGGTCAGAGACAATCGTAAGCCTTTGTAGAGCGAAATAAGTAGGCACCAGTGATCACTGGTTAGTAGAATCAGCCACTCAAATCATTAAAATGCACTACACTTTCACCATTTATTGCTATGTTTTGTTATAAGAATGAATTTTGAATGCATTTGTGATATTTTTCTAAAGCACGTTTCTAAAATTGAAATTTTTCTAAAATTTTTCTTAGACTCCTTTAATTCATCCCATTTCATTATCTTCCACACCCTTTAGCCATTATGGTAACTTTCCCTTAATGCCACACTACTTCAGTTTGTACAGTAGTCTTTTATGTGCAATAGTATCAAAAGCTTTTCTGAAATCTAAGTATATGTTGTCAAAATTTTCTATTGTCAAAATCTAAGTATATGTTTTTATTGTTTTATGGTCGTGGAAATACTACACGACCATAAAACAATAAAAACAATTTGCACTTTTCAGTTTATTGGGCTTTTCTGTTAGCGCAATCTATTATAAACGGGTAGTAAACTCTAACTTATTGAATTTGTGATAATACTGATAACTGTAATTCTGTGCGTTTTTACCTTACAGTATTATGGTGAAATGCGTTTCCCCTTCACTAAAATCGTATAAGAAAAATAATATATTTTCACAAACTTCTCTTCATTCCTATTTTTTAAGCTCCATTTAATAGAATTAATTAATTAAAATAGAATTAAAATTTAATTTGCAAACGTGATGACAATGTCCCGCGCTTACTACATATTGTATAGTGAAAGGTATTTTATTATGGAGAGTCCATCATAAAATCATTTTATGATGGACTCTCCATAATAAATGGGTTCACTTGTATTATAGTGAACCCATCATAAAGCTGGGGTCCACTGTACTTAGTTTCAGTAGCATTAACATTAGTAGAGGCATTTGATGCAAGAAAGCAAGCTTATGCAGCATCAGCCAAAAAAAAAAGTAACATAAATAAATAAAAATAACCACTTCCACTTCACCCCTCTGTTCGTTCGAAATACCTGTCCAGCTGAGCCTTAAACTTATTTAGGCTATCAACTTCCACGACAAGGGATGGAAGTCTGTTCCACCTACCAACCACCTGCTGGCTAAAGGCAAATTTCCGCATATCTATCCTACATCTGTCTTTCCTCAATTTGAACTAATGCCCTCTCAGGTGATTATTCTGAGCAAGAGGAAGAATCCCATCAGCATTGAGCATGCTCAAACCATTCAAGGCTTTGTACACCTCTATCAGATCACCTCGCTGGTGCCTAGTCTCCAGACACGGTAATTCGCAAAATTTAAGCCTTTCTTCGTAAGAGCACCCCTTTGTTCCATTCACTAATCTTGTTGCTCTTCTCTGTACTTGTTCCAGCAGCTCTACATCCTTCTTGAAATGAGGCCTCCTGGCCTGTATACAGTACTCTAGGTGTGGCCTGACCATTGCCTTATACAAGAGAATAATCACCTCCTTATTCCTGCTTGAAAAATTCCTATATATCATTGACAATACACCATGAGCTACTCTTGCAGCCCGTCTGCACTGCTCAGAGAACTCCATATCTGCCTGCACAACCACCCCCAGGTCCCTTTCATTCTCTACCACTGTCAGTGTAGTACCACAGAGTTGATACGTTGCTATGGGGTTGCTGTTTCCCATATGTAGTACTTTACATTTGTCAATGTTAAACTTCATTTGCCACCTCTCAGCCCATCTGCTCAACCTTTCCAGATCCTGTTGCAGCAGCATAGTGTCAGTAGTGTCCTTGACAACCCTGCCAACCTTCGTATCGTCTGCAAACTTGGACATTAAGCTTGATATACCATCATCAATATCATTTATAAATACAGAGAACAATAGAGGACCCAATACTGAACCCTGAGGGACTCCACTAATAACATTAGTCCACGATGAGCATGTGGACATGTGGACATGTGTTTTTGTAATGGGCGGCTCCTAGAACGTTAGTTCAACTCCGCCTCGTATCTCTGTGAAGAACAGTATCACTACAAATGGGCCAGATATGTGTGTGACGTCGGTTTGTGTGTATTATGTGTGTGTTCTGTTGTTCTGTTCTGGCCACTTGGCTACCCAGAAGCATCAGTCACCTGGACAGATGATTCTGGGTACTCGTCCACACCACGGGAAGGTGGGCCAGTCTCAGCTAATCACGTACTGTCTCAATATGAGACTCTGATCCACCTGATGTTGCCAAAAGGTGGGCCAGATTCCTCTAGGGGCCCACTCCAGAGGAGAGAAAAAAAAAAAAAAAAACATATATATTTATTTAGATTTTCCCGTGGTGCAAAAGAAAAAAAAAAAAAAATAATAATAATAATAATAAAATAATAATATCACTGTAAAACGCAAAAAAAAAAAAAAAGTGACAGCAACCCTGAAGAACGCAAAAAAAAAAAAAAAAAAAAAAACAACCATGTGACTGATTTAGAACGCGAAGAGAGAAAAAAAAAATAAATAATAAATAAATAAAAAATAGTAAGAATAAAAGAAATAAAATAAATTAAATAAATAAAATAATAATAATAATAATTAAAAAATAAAATAAATTAAAAAAAAAAAAAAAAACAGCCATGGATTGATTGTAGAATGCGAGAAAAAAAAAAAAACATATATACATATATATTTATTAAAAAAAAAAAAAAAAAAAAGGGGGGGGGGGAAGAGAAAGAGAGAGAGAGAGATGTTTTCCTTCCTGAACACAGGCCGCAGAAACAAGCTCCACAGCCCATGCAGCAGGCTGGGGGGGGGGGGAAATACATGGTCGGTTTCAGTCCACTGCTGGGTCATCGATGTTTGCCACTGGTGGTCTGTTAATCCTTCTTCTGCGCCTAAAGACTTCAGCTGAGTAGGTTTGCAGTGCAGGGAGGTTGTTAGGGTTCTGTAGGAAGAGCTCTAGATACTCGCCAGAGATCTGTGTACAGCTGACAAGGTTGTGTCTCAGATCAGCATACGCAATGCACTCGAATAGTACATGCCACCAGTTCTCTTTGGCTCCACAATGGCAGAGATCTGTTGGGTGGAGACCCAGATGGTGTAATTTTTCATTCATGGATCCGTGTCCGGTAATTAGGTATGATGTTTCTAGTGAAGGGGTGAACCAAGACTTGGATCTGTCGTCAATGTAGGGACATTCTGCTTGGACATGCCCACTCCTGGCACAATGCCCGCAGGATGGAGATTTGTGGGAGCAGCGTTGGGAGGTATGCCCATATCCCAGACATAGGAAACACCTAGTGACAATTGTAAACGGGCGAAATCGGTGTGCACTGCAACCAAGGAATAATCTATCTGTAGAGAGGACAGTTCTATAAATCCGTGGAGAGAAGCTGATTACTTTGTGTTCTGTAGAGTTGGATTTTGATTTTGTTGCAAACCTAAAAGTGGTCTCATCCTTAACTTCCTCCCAGGCGAATCCCCGGTCCTGTAGGTTTCTGTGGAACAGATCTTCAAGTAATTCGTCGTTGGAACTGTGCTTTGGAACATCGTACACTATGATTGACGGATTTGACTTTTTAGGAGGAGCTATGACCACTCCTGCATTTGTGAGAGTACCACATGTGGCAATACTTGTTAGGTCTTCTTTTGTTGCGGTCTCCAGTAGGACTCCTTTGTTCCTAATGGGTCTCAGGGATTTCACTTTTAGATTCTTATAATCAGCCCTTATAGTGCTTTGCACCAGATCTTTGACGTCATTGCTAGTCTTGAGCTCTGAGGTATCACTTGCTCTCAACAGTAGTAGATGCTGTGGCTTCTTCTCTGGGCGGTGCACATGGAGAGTTTGTATCATGCCACGGGCAAGGGGCTCCTGTCCCGACTTCACTGCATCAGCATAGGAAGTGACATCCGCAGCAGGCTCAGGGGGGCACGGAGTCTCAATATAGTCAGGGTCAGCATTAGTACAATTTTGGGGCCTGCCAATAGCATCAATGACCTTTTCCAGGACATCAGTTTTGGATCGAAGTTCTTCATTCACAGCTTTGAGCCTCTCATTGTCAATGAGGAGCTCAGTTGTAATTGACTCAAGGGTGGACCACAACTCCTGCACACGGTTACCTGCACTTCTGGTGAAGCGACTGGAGTCGTGGTTTAGGAATGCGATCAACTGCCTACGAAGTCGAGAAATTGTTTGTTGAAGGGTAGCTGGCTCTGGAGTGGGTTCACCTTCTGGGACACTAGATGGAGGAGGTATCCCCAGTCTAGGAGAGGGTTTTAACCCAACTGCGATAGCGTTGGCAAGGGCTGTCGGTGTGATAGTTTGGGAGACACTTTTAATCTCTGTATGGGTGGAGGCTATTTCCCCAGAAGGTGGAGCAGCATCAGTGGGTTCAGCAACAGGGCTTTGGTCAGGGGCCAATGCCAGTGGTTGCCCCTCATCTTGGGTCACAAATTCCGAGCAGAGGAGAGCAGCCCATGTCTCCATGGTCTCCTTAGTTTTCTTGTTGGCCTTCTTTTTCTTTTCTTTTTTCCTCGCGAGATAGCCACTTTTGAGCTGGATCTTTGGCAGGGTACTAGTTGGAGGGGGATTCTCTGGAACTGTTTCAGGCTCCTCCTCACTAGCAGAACTGGAACTTTCCCTCCCGCTCATGTCAGGTGAAGGGAGTGCAGGATGAAAAGCAAAGCACAAGTGTAGCGATGTAGCATTGACAAAAACCAGCAGCTTGTTGGGCTGGAGGTTGGGCTGTCTGAGGAGATAATTTTTAATTTGCACTTGCTGCGAACTTGCTAGGGGGCACTGCGAATAGCGCGCTGTTACAATCTGAAGGTTTTGATCAAGTTTCCAAGCACTAATTAACTATACTGATTGTGGAGACAATTGAATTAATTCCACTCATTATACTGTATAACACATTATGAAATAAGGGGATTATAAATTTAAGAAAATAAGCAGCAGCATAATTAAAATATAGGTTCATGGCAGTTTTCAAATGCAGGAATTCCAGCAACCAATCACAGAAGAAAGCACTGTTCACGTGACTTGCTTCCGGAAGAAGCAATGGCCGACTATTTGCTAATTAATTTATCGCTAAATGTGGCAACAATACTAAGAACCCCATAGTCTTCTTGGTAGTGAGTATAACTGATATAGAAATAATAACAATTTCCCCAGTGTTCCAAAAGTACAGTTAATCAAACTAACAAGCAGCAGGAACAGTATTAACTGACACTATAGAAATTATTACAAGACATACAAGACATAGGCAGAACTACAGTGGGAGCGGCCATTACATACAAGCAACAACGAGGTAGCATGTCTGTACAATGCAAATTAGAAAAACGTTAATATCTTCTCACTCACTTAAAATTTAGCCACAAAAATACATGCACCAACTCACCAACTAATATGGAGTCGACGACACTACTTTAAAATCGCTAATTCCAAAAGTAATCCAAAATTTGAACGAACTTTTGAGGAGCTTCACAAACACAACATAACTATATAATTCGCCGCTAGGGAACCAGAGGTCCACGATGAGCGGTGTCCATTGATTACCACTCTCTGTCTTCTCCCCCTCAACCACCCCTTTATCCATAGCAGCAATTTGCCTCCAATGCCACACTGCTCCAATTTGTGCAGGAGTCTTCCATGTGCAACAGTATCAGAAGCCTTTCTAAGATCCAAGTATATAATATCAAAGTTATTCCCTGCATCCAGTTCTTTTGTGACTCCATCATGGTATCCAATCAAATTGGTCAGGCAAGACTTCCCCTTAACAAAACCATGCTGTGTCCGAGCTATAACTGAAGTCTTGTCTAGATGATCCTGCAGTGCTTCTTTAACCAGTGCCTCCATTAATTTTCCGGGAACAGAAGTTAAACTCACAGGTCTATAATTACTTGTGTCGGCCTTTGATCCACCCTTGTGAATTGGGGTCACATTTGCACATCTCCAGTCCATGGGTACCTCCCCTGAGTCCAAGGAAGCTCTCATAATTATGGCTAAGGGTTTGCTTACTTCCTTTGCTGCCTCCTTTAATATAACTGGATAGATCCCATCCACCCCAGGTGCCTTTCTTGTGTTTATCTTCAACAATTTCTCCTCCACTTTGCTCTCAGTTATTACAAGATTCTCTAGCTTACTGCTAGAGTTGAATACACCTCTGGCATTCCCCTCGCTGAATAACTCCTCATGTGTGAATGTCGATGCAAAATATTCATTTAGTTTGTTAGCTACCTGAGCAGGGTCATCAACAGTTGACCCATCGATATCAAGTGGACCAATCTGATTCATCCCCTTCCTTCTAGAGTTTACATAAGTAAAGAACTCTTTGCTGTTTTTCTTCGCATCCCTTGCCAAGGATCTCTCGTAATCTGCCTTCACCTGCCTAACCTCCTTTGTAACTTGGTTACAGATCAACTTGTATCTATCATAGGCTTCTGTGTCACGTGTTAATTTGTATGTATCTCATTTTTCTTCTCTGCCATATGCCTCATTAGTTCATCTGACATCCATTTAGGCCTAAACCTTGAACAATATTTCTTAGTTGGTATGTAAAGCCTAGTATCTTGCAAGATAAGTTCTTGCAAGCTACCCATTTTGAATTTGCTGTTGGTAACATCATCAGTTGATCCCCCTGTATAGAATTTAAATACTGTCTCAGTCCATCGTAGTCGCCTTTACGAAAGCAGTACCCCTTCCCTTTACCCCTAATGGTAGTTACCCCTTTGAGTAACTCCCACTTCAGAACACTGTGATCACTGCCACCTAGTGGTTCATTTATCTGCAGATTCTTAATGCATGAAGAATCACTACTGATAATCAAATCAAGAGTATTACTCCCTCTAGTTGCCTCCCGAACATGCTGATGTAGAAAACAATCAACCAATAAATCCACAAAAGCCTTGCTAGTGTGTGAGTGACCAGCCCCCAAATTCCAGTCAATATCTGGGAAATTAAAATCCCCCATTATAAGACTCTGATTTACTGGCCCACTCTATTTCTCTGTACAGTTTCTTATTATACTCATCAGAGTCATTAGGCCTATAGCACCCTCCTACTCTCAATTTTGATCTCCAAATGCTTATGTCACACCAAACTGATTTGACACTGCACTGTCCAGTGATGTCGACTGGCTTCACTTCCTTGGATTTTATGTGTTTCTTAACTAATAGCATAACCCCTCCTCCCTTCCTATCCTGTCTATCCTTTCTGTAGATATTGTACTCCCCAAATTCCAGTTCTGCATTCCTTATATCTGTGTGACACCACATCTCTGAAATCCCAACAATATCTGCCTTTGATGTTTTGAGCAATAACTCAAATTCATCAAATTTATTTACTGAACTCTAGCATTGGTTTACACGCAAGTATACATGCACCTGCTCTTCCTCTTAGCCACCCTAACACAACCCATGTGTTTACTTGTACCCCCATGATTCCCAGCAGTCTCTGTAATATCCTGCATCTTATTTTCCAGGCTGCTGCTCATTCCAATAGAAGCAGTGCAAGAATCACTTTCTCCTCTGCCAGTGGCTACTGTTAATCTATTAGTCCTTGTATCCCCCCAATCTAGCAGTTTTCCGACCCACCTAACACTGCCTCGATAGCATCAGGAAATATTCTTGCACCCTTTCTATTTAAGTGTATTCCATCCCTGTAGTAGCAGTCTCTCCTGTTAACAAGTACAGACCAGGCTGAAAAAAATTCTACCCCTTGAGCCCTGCACAATCTTTCCAGGGCCGAATTGATCAACAGGGCTCTCATCATATTCTCCCTCCTATCGTGTCTGGGCAGAATTGCAGACACTTTCAAATTCAACCCTAATTCACGGCTTTTTTTCATCAGTGACCTGTACTCGTTAAGTAATTCTGCCGGTCTCCTACTCTTAATATCATTAGTTCCAATGTGTACAACTATATCACCTTTTGTGCCCTTAAAAGATGATATCCGCTCTACACCGTCATCAACCTTTGCCCCTGGCAGACATACCCTGGTCCTGTTCCACCTATCCTTTTTACAAAGCATGTTTCCCGTTTCCCTGACAATAGAGTCACCAACAACTACTAGTTCCTTTGGGACCAGCGCATTCTGCCTTGGGGGTTGCCGCTGTGTTGCGCGATGACCAAGTGCAAGCTTTGGCATTGGTGTGGGCAGCTGAGAGCTTGATGGGCCCCTCACTTGTAATCCTTCGAGGGCATCCACCCTGTCTTTCAAGCTCTGATATAGGCCCATAACAACGCTGAGTTGTCGCCTGATTTCCTTACACTCCTTGCATCGTGCACATACAAAGACATTCCCCCCATGGCAGTATCATGTCCCATACCTGACTGCTCCGCAAACATCAAGCAAATAGTGCATCTTAAAAGGCTGTGATTCAGACGGCAACTGCCTCCCACTCAGTTCTCCCCTGAGCCACAGCATTCCCATTAGCTTGAGCCTTTTGCTTTGCTGCTCTGGTTTGAGTCATGATTTCGATTTACTTTCAATAAAATTTCAATTTCAGTATAAAATTAAATCCTAAACTTGTATCCGAACTCAGTTATAACGCTATATTTATGTTTCAGTAACGAGTGTTATCTACGAAATATTTATGTTTCAGTAACGAGTGTTATCTACGAAATATTTATGTTTCAGTAACGAGTGTTATCTACGAAATATTTGTTTCAGTAACGAGTATTATCTACGAAATATTTATGTTTCAGTAACGAGTGTTATCCACGAAATATCTTTATATAACTTCCGTATTGTTATGTATTAATTACTTAGTTTTACTAATTATGTATGTTACGTAACCTAAGTGATTATATGTTTAGTTAACAGTACAATTTAATTGCCAATGAAGTTCGACAAGATTAATAGATTTTACTGATTAATTTTCCCGTAACAATGGTGGCTCTTTACGAATGGTAAACACGTGGATTTGATACCCTTTCTGATACTAAGTAATACCTACAAAATCTCTATCTAAGTTACTTTAAACTTAAGTACCGTAAATAGGAATATAAAGCTACTCTAGAAAATAAGTTAATATGTCAATTTAAACTAATAAAGCAGAAAATAAATCAGAAAAAACTTCTCTGTTCCAAGAGTGGCAGAAAGGCACGTCCGCACCGGCAACCCTCGTCCTCAGACTCAATACTAATCCTCATTACTAATCTCAGTCATGCCCATTTCTATTTTACAGTCTGCCAAATCTCATGTACTTTTCTAACAGAATCCCATTTATTAGTTGATTTAACCACTGCTCACCTTAATTGTCTGAAGTATTTGCTGTATGATTCTTTTTGTTTCAAAGGTGTTACATGTGCATATATCCGTTCTAATATTCCCTGTCAGAGTCTTAGCAATTTAGAATTGCCTCTTTTCGATCTTCTCTGGCTTAAAATCTCTCTACCACATTTTGTCAAATTCATCGTTGTCTCTATCATTTTCCCAACTCCATTAATCATTTGGAGATCTTTGACTTCCTCTGTTTGAAATTTGAGTATCTCCAGTCCAACTTTTCTAACAGTGAGATTTTCCTTTGTGGTTTTATTGTTCACAACTTGATGTGGGTTTCCATTTTTTAGTTACACAGACACATCTCGTTAAGATGCTGTGGCTTTAGCAATTACTAAGGACTTTGTCCAGATTGGTAATTTACCTGCCAGAATACCAGACAATCCTAGCCATGTAACCGACATGCTTGATCTTTTTCTCACAAAAAACTTCTAAATATACGGTCATAGTGAGTGGTCTTCTAGGCACCTCAGATCACAACTTGGTGATGATCCTTTCTCCAAAATAACCTTTCTTTCATGGCCATTCTCAATCTCATGTTCTTCAGCATTACAAAAATACAAAATGGGATGTTCTGTGCGATTTCTTTTCTTTGGTCCGATTACTGTTTTCAGTCTTCTCATGTTCACTCAGATCTTGTTAGCGAAATTATTCTTTAGGGATGAAATCCTTTATTCCACACTCCATCCTAAAATCTCATCCTTTATCCTTGGTTTCCCAATAAATGTATTAAGGCTGTTCAAGATAAGAATGTTGCATATTGCAATTGGCTTGTATCCAAATCTTCAGGTTCATTTTCTGCCTACACCAAAGCTCGCAACAATTGTAATGCATATTATTAATCAGTCCAAAATAGATTTCAAGCAGCCTAAGAGTAGAAAACTTGTTTCTCGTCCAAATGGTAGTCGAGCATTCTGGTCTCTTGCCAAAGCTATTGGCCACAACTTTTCTCTATTCCCACCTCTTTCCAAACCAGATGGTTCTATTGTTGATCCTATTTTTCTTCCAACTTGTGTATTGATGATCTTGGTAAATCACCTCTCACCACTCTTGGTACACTCCATTCAGTGCCTCCTGTGGTTTCTGTCAAAAGGATGTCAGAATGATTTTGAACAACCTTGATGCTCAGAAAGCTCCAGGTCCTGATGGTATTTCTCCTCTTGATCTCAAAATCAGTGCTCTTGAAAGTGCTGTTGCCTTTTTTTTTTTTTCACTTTCTTATTCCAAAGGTGTTTTTGGTTCTGTTTCAAAAGTTGCCCATATACAAAGAGTGACAAATTACTCCCATCCAGTTATCATCCCATTGCATTTCTACTCTTTCTAAAAAAAATGGAGAAATTGATTAATCACCAATTCTTAAACTATCTAGAAACCTTTCATCTTATCAATGATCGCCAGCATGGATTCCATCAGTATTATCCACTGGTGTTATTCTGGCTTATGTTATCATCTGTGGACATCTTCATTGGAAAAGTTTGGTGAAACTCAAGCAGTTGCTCTTGACATTTCTAAGGCCTTTGATCGTGCTTGGTATAAAGGTCTTCTAAACAAGCTTCCATCTTATGGTTTGCCAACTGTTTTTTTGTAATGGGTATCCAGTTTTCTCTCTGACTACTCACTGCAGGTGATGGTAGATGGCTCTCTGTCTTCTAACTTCTCCACTAATACCGGTGTTCCCCACAGTCACCTCTTTCTCCCACTGTTTTCATCTTGTATATTAATGATCTTCTTCCATTTACCAGAAATCCTATCCATAGTTTTGTTAATGATTCACATTGCATCCCACCTTCCTATTTGAGAAACCTTGCCATGCAGAAACAGCTTCAATTTCTCAAATATCCACTACCATTTCCTTAAATGCTGCTCTCCGTGTAATTCTCCATTGGGGCAAAGATAACTTCGTTGATTTCAATCCTTTTAAAACTGTGTCCTGTGTTATTTCTTGCAAAAAATAATCTTCTGCTCCTATGCTTATCTTCAGTGACACTCTGATTTCTAGCCTAGATCATATATCTTTATTGGGGATTACCCTGACTTCTTTTAATCTCTCTTGGCATAAGCACATTACAATTGTTACTTCCTCTGCCTCTAAAAAAACTGGGTTTTCTCTTTCTCTCATCATTACTTTTCTTCCAAACAGTTGTTCCCTCTGTACTAATTGTAAATCTGCCACATGGCATATTGTTTCCGCATATGGCACAGTGCCCCAAAACACTCTCTCTCTCTCTCTCTCTCTCTCTCTCTCTCTCTCTCTCTCTCTCTCTCTCTCTCTCTCTCTCTCTCTCTCTCTCTCTCTCTCTCTCTCTTAGGCTCTATATTCCATTGAAAAGAGGGTAGTTAAGTTAATCAATGACTCATCTCTAACAGAGTCTCTCTACTCTCTGTGTCATTGATGTTCTGTTTCTGCTGTATGCCTTTTCTATAGATACTTCCATGGGCACTGTTTTGAATTGGTTCTATAATTCTCTCTCTCTCTCTCTCTCTCTCTCTCTCTCTCTCTCTCTCTCTCTTCCAAAGCAGTCTAAACACACCACAATCAGTCGACATCCATTTACTGTCCAACTTCAATCTCACAGAACCCAATTTTCTTCTTCCTCATTCATTCAATTTCTGTTTTCTGTAACAACCTTCCTTCATACTATTTCCTGAAAATTGCAGTCTACAGAAATTTAAGTCTAATGTCAACAAGTATCTTCTGCCATCTTCTCAACCTTCAACCTATGCACGGTACTAAGTACAGCCACTCTCCGGCTTATGTAAGGGTTGTGCTCCACAGAACTCTACGTAAGTCGAATTTTACATAAGTCAGAATTTTCCTAAATGCTTATGCAGCACTTGCAATTATGCATGCTGAATTTGATTGAAGCAAAAAATAAATGTTTGACGAACATGTAAATAAAATTATTTATTAAATTGCATAGGAAAATTAAAGTATAGAAAATTACAAGTGTGCCAGTACAAATTTTTACTTTAACGTTGTGGAAACCAGCATGATGCTTGAACCTATTAAACCACCCGTTGTTTGTCATGAACTTGGCTTGGGGTTCGCTGTACTGTACATATCCTTAATATCTTCATAAATACATGAATTTATGAAGATGTTCGAGAGTAGCCTTGTGTTGGCGAAGTTTTTATGGCAGAGGAACATAGAGAAGTTTTTACTGTTTTATTAACTTTAATTGGCTTGAATTGGCATATTAACTTACTTTCTAGAGTAGCTCTATATTCCTAGTTACAATACTTAATTTAAATTTTAATGTAGATAGAGATTTTGTAGGTTTATTACTTAGTTATCGGTAAGGGTATCCAATCCACGTGTTTTACAAATTTTGCAGAGTCGGCGAACCAGAAGTTTTTTAGCTATAGTTAGCCACTTTATTGACCAATTGTTATATTAAATTATGTTCTGTGAGTAGCTTATAGACCTAGGCAAGATCCTTGATTTATTCTGAATTGAGACAGCGAGATTTTGGAAGTTAATTAATATTTAGGTGTCTGTAGATTTACTGATCTTAACTTGCCGCCATTGTTATATGCCGACAATGTCATATCCCGAACTAGATAGCATTAACTTAGTACATTATAGTATATAATATTATCAATTAATCAGTAAATTATTAATCTTGGTGAATTTCATTGTCAATTAAATTATACTTTAATTAAATACATATAACGACTTAGATTTTATGAAAGTAACATAATTAATTAATACGTAACTTGATACGGAACTTATATAAAGAAATTCGAAGATAATACTTGACACTTAAAAATATATATAGATATGTAGTGTTACAACGGCATTGGGATACAAGTTTAGGGTTATAGTTTTGTACTGAAATTGAAATTTTATTGAAATTGAATTGGAATCATGACTCAGACATCTCTGAGTCATGATTCCAATGATTCCAGAGCAGCAAAGCAAAATGCTCAAGCTAAATGGAGTGCTGTGGCTCAGGGGAGAACTGAGAGGGGCAGTTGCTCTCTGAATCACCGCCTTTTAAAATGCACTGCTTGCTTGATGTTTGTGGAACAATCAGGTACAGGACATGATATTGCCAAGAGTAGGATGTCTTTGTGTGCGCGCAGCGCGCGATGTGTGAGGAAATGAGAAGTATGAGGAAATGAGGCAACAACTCAGTGTTGTTATGGACCTATATGAGAGCTTGAAGGACAGGGTGGATGCCCTCGAAGAATCTAAACTGAGGGGCCCATCAAGCTCTTAGCTGCCCACATCAATACCAGAGCTTGCACTTGATCATCACGCACACAGCGGCAACCCCCAAGGCAGAATGCGCTAGTCCCACAGTAATTTGTAGTTGTTGGTGACTATTGTCAGGGAAACGGGGAACGTGCTATGTAAAAAGGATAGGTGGAACAGGACCAGGGTATGTCTGCCAGGGGCAAAGGTTGATGACGTTGTAGAGCAGATATCATCTTTTAAGGGCACAAAGGGTGATATTGTTGTACACATTGGCACTAATGATATTAAGAGTAGGAGACCGGCAGAATTACTTAACGAGTACAGGTCACTGTTGAAAAAAAGCCATGAATTAGGGTTGAATTTGAGTGACTGCAATTCTGCCCAGACATGATAAGAGGGAGTATATGATGAGAGCCTTGTCGATCAATTCGGCCCTGGAAAGATTGTGCAAGGCTCAAGGGGTAGATTTTTTTCAGCCTGGTCTGTACTTGTTAACAGGAGAGACTGCATCTACAGGTATGGGATACATTTAAATAGAAAGGGTGCAAGAATATTTGCTGATGCTATCGAGGCAGTGTTAGGTGGATTGGAAAACTGCTATCTTGGGGGGTGATACAAGGACTAATAGATTAACAGTAGCCACTGGCAGAGGTGAAAGTGATCCTTGCACTGCTTCTATTGGAATGAGTAGCAGCCTGGAAAACAAGATGCAGGGTATTTCAGAGACTGCTGGGAGTCATTCCGGTACAAGTAAACACATGGGTTGTGTTAGGGTAGCTAAGAATAGGAACAGGTGCATGTATACTTGCATGTACACCAATGCTAGGAGTTTGGTAAATAAATTTGTTGAATTTGAGGTATTGCTCAGAACATCAAAGGCAGATATTGTTGGGATATGAGAGATGTGGTGCCACACAGATATAAGGAATGCATAACTGGAATTTGTGGAGTACAATGTGTACAGGAAGGATAAACAAGATAGGAAGGGAGGAGGGGTTATACTATTAGTTAAGAAACACATAAAATCCAAGGAAGTGAAGCCAGTCGACATCGCTGGACAGTGCAGTGTCGAGTCAGTTTGGTGTGACCTAAGCATTGGGAGATCAAAATTGAGAGTAGGAGTATGTTATAGGCCTAATGACTCTGATGAGTATAACTAGGAACTGTACAAGTACAAGGAACTGTAATAGAGTGTGCCAATAAATCAGAGAGTCTTATAATGGAGGATTTTAATTTCTCAGATATTGACTGGAATTTGTGGGTTGGGCACTCACACACTAGCAAGGCTTTTGGATGATTGTTTTCTAAACTAGAAGGAGTAATACTTTTGATCTGATTATCAGTAGTGATTCTTCATGCATTAAGAATCTGCAGATAAAGGAACCACTAAGTAGCAGTGATCACAGTGTGCTGTAGTGGGATTTACTTAAAGAGGTAACTACCATCAGGGATAAAGGGAAGGGTTTTTGCTTTCGTAAAGGTGACTACGGTGGTCTGAGACAGTATTTAAATTCTATACGGTGGGACCAACTGATGATGTTACCAACAACAAATTCAAAATCGGAAGCATTCAAAGAAATTATCTTGGAAGCTACTGGCTTTACATACTAACTAAGAAATATTGTTCAAGGTTTAGGCCTAAATGGATGTCAGATGAATTAATGAGACATGTGGCAGAGAATAAAACATGCATGGGATACATATAAATTAATGGGTCACATGGAAGCCTATGATAGATATAAGCTGGTCTGCAATCAAGTCACAAAGGAGGTTAGGCAAGCGAAGGCAGATTACGAGAAGTCTTTGGCAAGGGATGCAAAGAAAAACAGCAGGGAATTCTTTACTTATGTAAACTCTAGAAGGAAGGGGATGAATCATATTGGTCCACTGGATATTGATGGTTCAACAGTTGAGGATCCTGCTTAAGTGGCTAACAAACTAAACAAGTATTTTGCACCTACATTCACACATGAGGAGTTATTGAGGGAGGGGAAAGCCAGATGTGAGTTAAACTCTGGCAGTGAGCTGGATGATTTTGTAATAACTGAGAGGAAAGTGGAGGAGAAATTGTTGAAGATAAACATAAAAAAGGGACCTGGGGTGAATGGGATCTATCCAGTTATATTAAAGGAGGCAGCAGAGGAAGTAAGTAAACCCTTAGCCATAATTATGAGAGCTTCCTTGGACTCAGGGGAGGTACCCATGGACTTGAGATGTGCAAATGTGACCCGAATTCACAAAGGAGGATCAAAGGGCAACACAAGTAATTATAGATCTGTTAGTTTAATTTCTGTTCCAGGAAAATTAATGGAGGCACTGGTTAAAGAAGCACTGCAGGATCATCTAGACAAGACCTAAGTTATAGCTCGGGAACAGCATGGTTTTGTTAAGGGAAAGTCTTGCCTGACCAATTTGATTGGATACTGTGATGTGATCACAAAGGAACTTGGATGCAGGGAATAACTTTGATATCATATATTTGGATCTTTGAAAGGCTTTTGATACTGTTGCACATGGAAGACTGCTACACAAATTGGGGCAGTGTGGCATTGAAGGCAAATTGTTGCTGTGGATAAAGGGATGGTTGAGTGGGAGAAGACAGAGTGGTAATCAATGGACACTGCTCATCGTGGACTAATGTTAATAATGGAGTCCCTCAGTGTTCAGTATTGGGTCCATTGTTGTTTTCTGTATTTATAAATGATATTGATGATGGTATATCAAGCTTAATGTCTAAGTTTGCAGACGATAAGAAGGTTGGCAGGGTTGTTAAGGATGCTAATGACAGTATGCTGCTGCAACAGGATCTAGAAAAGTTGAGCAGATGGGCTGAGAGGTGGCAAATGAAGTTTAACATTGACAAATGTAAAGTACTACATATGGGAAGCAGTAATCCCAGAGTAATGTATCAACTCTGTGGTACCACACTGACAGTGATAGAGAATGAAAAGGACCTGGGGGTAATTGTGCAGGCAGATATGAAGTTTTCTGAGCAGTGCAGATGGTCTGCAGGAGTAGCTCATGGTGTCTTGTCAATGATATACAGGAATTTTTCTAGCAGGGACAAGGAGGTGATCATCCCCTTATATAAGGCAATGGTCAGGCCACACCTTGAGTACTGTATACATGTCTGGAGGCCTTATTTTAAGAAGGATGCAGAGCTGTTGGAACGAGTATGTACAGAGAAGGGCAACAAGATTAGTGAACGGAACAAAGGGTTGCTCTTACGAAGAAAGGCTTATGTTTTGCAAATTGCAGTGTCTGGAGGTGATCTGATTGAGGGTATAAAGCCTTGAATGGTTTGAGCATGCTCAGTGCTGATGGAATTTTTCCTCTTGCTCAGAATAATCATTTGAGAGGGCATAAATGCAAATTGAGGAAAGATAGATGTGTGGAAGTTTGCCTTTAGCCAGCAGGTGGTTGGTTGGTGGAACACACTTCCATCCTTTGTTGTGGAAGTTGATAGCCTAAATATTTTTAAGGCTGAGCTGGACAGGTACTTGGAACGAATGGAGGGGTGAAATGGGAGCGTGTTTTTTTTTTTTTTTTTTTTCCCCTCTTTTTGACCGATGCTACATAAGTTTGCTTTCTTGCATAATATGCCTCTACTAATGCCAATACTTCTTGCTTTTGCTTGAATGGCCATTCACTTGTGAATCTGATTTTCCATCCTTATTATTAATAGCTTTTCCATCTTGAATATAGCACTTGAACGCTGTTTTGTTATCACTGTTGATCATAAATGCGTTGATCCTTTAACATGTTTTCTCATACGTGCACTGTCCTTTAAAATAGTATTCACTGTTGAAGCAGCGAGACCTAATTCCAGTGCAATAGATGACAAACATACTGCTTCATAAGCCTTAATCATTTTCATTTCTAAATCAATTCTGTTTCGTTTCCTAGCACTGCCACCACTTGCACTTTCCATTAGTCCCTTTCCCTTCATCATTGTAATAAGTAAATAGGAATGAAGAGAAGATTCTGAAAATTTAATTTATGTTTTTTATACAATTGAAGATTAGAGTGAAGGGGAAACACATTTCATCTTAATAACGTTAAAAACCTGCAGAATTCCAGTTATCACTATTATAGCAAATTCAATGAGATTGAGTTTACTACCAGTTTATATTAGATTGCACTAACAGAAAAGCCCAATAAACTGGTAAGTGCAAATTGTTTTTATTGTTTTATGATCGTGACCTCCAGAAATGTGTTTTGAAAAATATCTGAGGTCTTTAAAGTGGATTCCTATAATGGAACATATGATAACGATGAAAGTGTAGTGTATTCTCTGGCCGGACCGGCTATGTGAAATTTCAGCTTTTGAGGAACTAATTACCAAAAAAAAAAAATAATAAATAATAATAATAATAATAATGTGTTATTGGGTTCACATTATGATATTTTCACAATACCTTCATTTATTCCTACAGGATGCAAAATACTTTTCCATATATATATATATATATATATATATATATATATATATATATATATATATTTTTTTTTTTTTTTTTTTTCCAATTTGTACTGGCTGACAAGAACTTGCATAAAGTTGAATTTACGTAAGTCGAGTATTACATGAGTTTGGGAGTGGCCTGTACTGTAAATTCAAGCCTAATGTTAACAGGTATCTTATTTCATCTTCTCAACCTTCAAGGTTGAGAAAAAAAAAGATTTAAACAAAAAAACAAGTGATATCCCTCCAGGGTCCACATTTGATGATTTAACCAGCACTTAAAATTTATTTAATATGCTTTAGCATTAGTATACACACAAGTGTACTAAAAGTGTAGGACTAAAAACAGTTGTTTTTAGCAACCCTAATACAGCTCATGTATTTTTGTTTGCTAGCTGGCCTTGAAGTTATTTACACCTTGCTTTCTAGGCTGTTGCACGTTTGAATAGAAATAGTGCAAGAATCACTTCCTCTCTGTCTGCAGCTACTATTAGACTATTAGTTAGTGTATTTTCGAAAACTCATTGTTTTTTGAGTTTCATAACACTGCCCTGATAGCATCAGCAAATATCATTTCACCCCTTTTATTTAAGTGTATCCCATCCTTCTAAAAATAGTCTCTCCTATTAACAAGCACAGACCTGTAAAAAATTCTAATTGACGAGACTTAGTCTTCTCAGTGCTGAACTTATCGATGAAGCACTCATCTTGTACTCCCTCCTGTTTTGTCAGAATATGGGCAGAATTGCAGATACTTTCAGTTGCAATCCTATCTCTTGACTTTTTCTCAACCTTGTCTTGTACTCGTTGAGCAAAATTCTCAGACCTTCTACTCTTAATATCATTAATATTAAGAGTAGAAGTACAGCAATAACAACTTTTGTGCAGTTAAAAATGATATCTACTGTACAGTATCATCAACCTTAGTTCCTTGCAGACATACCCTGGTTCTGTTTCCCCCTCTACTTTTTTGCACAATATGTTTATCATTTCCCTGACACTAGCTATTGCTACTTCCTGTGGGACCAAGGATCTCTGCCGTGAGGATCTTGCTGTGCCCAAGATTGATCCTCACACTATTCACAACAAAAACAACAGATGTCCCACTTGTATCACGTCCCACTATAGATAACTTCTTAAAAACGTTGGAATTTATCTTCTATAAATTTAATTAACAATTATAATTACATCACAAACTAAGAAGTAAGATTAACAATGTATGTTATTACCAGATTATGTTATGTATTACCCGCTATGCTATACTTTTCTAAGTAACACTTCTCCTTTCTATTCCTTCAATAGAGACAAAACAATGTATACCAACCAATGTGATTAGAACCTTCGGGCTAGTTATCTACTACAGTTAAAATGCTGCAATTGTTACTGTAATGCACTACACACTGCATTACAATTGTAAGATACAATATTCCCTGCCAAAATCACCAATAACCAAGGCTCTATGAATATTAAGAAGTAACTTACTAAATCTTTAGCCAGTTTTAAAAATTAGCATTGGTAGATGCATATGATGCAAGAAAGAGAGCTTATATAGCATCAGCCAAATAAATAAAAAAAAAAATCCCCATTTCACCCATCCATCCAATCACTCCAAATACTCATCCACTTCTGCATTGAACTTATTTAAATTGTCGACCTCCACTGCGACAGATCGAAGTTTGTTCCAACCTGCTGACTAACGGCAAAGTTCTGCACACCTATTCTACAATTGTCTTTCCTCACTTTGAATTTATACCCCCTCAGGTGAGTAATCGGAGCAAGAGGAAGAATCTCATTAGCATTGAGCTTACTGAAACCATTCAAGGCCTTATACACCTTAATTTGATCATCTCGCTGGTGCTAGTCTCCAGATGCAATTTGCAGAACTTAAAAGCATTTCTTGGTGACAACAACTCTTTGTTCCATTCACCAATCTCCTTGCCCTTCTCTGTACTCATTCCAGCAGCTCTACATCCTTCCAAAAATGAGGCCTCCAGACTTGTATGCAGTACTCAAGGTGCGGCTTGACCATTGCCTCATACAAGGGGACAGTCACCTCCTTATCCTTGCTACCAAAATTCCTGTTTATCATTGACAAGACACTGTGAGGTACACTTGCAGCCTGTGTGCACTTCTCAGAAAACTTCATATCTGACTGCATAACCACCCCCAGGTCCTTTTCATTCTCCACTACCCCTAGTGTGGTACCACACAATTGGTACGTTAATCTGGGGTTACTGCTACCCATATGCAGTACTTTACATTTGTGAATGTTCAACTTTAGTTGCCTCCTCTTAGCCCATCTGCTTAACTTTTCTAGACCCTGTTGCAGTAGTGTACTGTCAATACTGTCTTCAACAACCCTGCCAACCTTTGTTTTGTCTGCACTTAAACATTTACCCTGATATACCTTCATCAGTATCATTGATGAATACAGAAAACAACACGGCCCAACACCAAACCCTGGTGGACTCCACTAATAACATTTTTCCACAAAAAACAGTGTCCATTGATTACCACTCTGTTTTCTCCCACTATACTTCTGAACTATAACTGCAATGTTGTCTAGATAATCCTGTAGTGCTTCTCTGACCAGTGGCTCCATTATTTTGCCTGGAACAGAAGTAGAACTAAAAGGTCTGTAATTACTCTGTAATTGGGTACACATTTGTACATCTCCAGTCCATGGGGACCTCCCCTCAGTCCAAGGAAGCTTTCATAATTATGGCTAAGGTTTTGTTTACTTCCTTTGCTGCCTCCTTTATTATAACTGGATAGATCCCATCCACCCCAAGTGCCTTTCTTATGTTCAGTTTCAACAATTTCTCCTCCACTTTGCTCTCAGTCATTACAAAATCATTTAGCTCCTTGCTAGAGTTTGATAAACTTCTGGCCTCCACTTCCCTACAGACATTCCTCATTTGTTAATGTAGATGCAAAATACTCTTTTAGTTTGTCAGCTACCTCAGCAGTATCATCAACAATCGAACCATCAATATCAATCTGGACCAATCCGATTCATCCCTTCCTTCTAGATTTACGTAAGCAAAAGAGTCTTTGCATCTTTTGCCAAAGATTTCTCATAATCTGCCTTTGCTTGCCTAATCTCCTTTGTGACTTGTTTACAGACCATCTTATATCTACCATAGGCTTCCATGTGACCCATTAATTTATATGTATCCCATTCATTTTTCTTCTCTACCACATGTCTCATTATTCATCTGCTTTCCATTTAGGCCTAAACCTTGAACAGTATTTCATAGTTTGGGACAAAAAGCCTAGTAGCTTCCATGTCTTGTTACTTCCTTGAATACTTTGCATTTAGAATTTGCTGTTGGCACCATCATGAATTGGTCCCATTTAATAGAATTTAAAAACTGTCTGAGACCACTGTAGTCATCTTTATGAAAGCAAAAACTCTTCCCTTTACCTCTGATGGTAGTTACATTTTTAAGTACATGGTGACCATAATTTAAGTATCCCTACTGAGAGCTCTCTGTAGCTCTAATAAGCAAAGTGCCACCAAAATTAGTATGTAAACTATTCAAGGCATGGGGAGAAGGATCCCGTGAAAAAAAAAATAGTTCCAAAATCTGCCGATAGGAGATAATATGGCCCTGTACAAGAGGAAAGACATAACAAAGTACCAACAGATAAATAACTAAGACAAACCTTAAAGAAATTGCAAATTTTTATTTGTGCTCTTTGCAAAAAAACAGAAAGAAACTGAATTGTACTAAAGTTTTAAATCCAAACTAAAAAATAAGATACCTAAGAGAACAGAAAATTTTCATAAATCTGAGTTAATTTAATTTTCCCAGCAGCATTTTCCTAACTTTAAAGGCACAATGCAAACATCGCAAGCATATTTTTTAAGTTTACTGTTAACATTATTCCTCAACTGCAACCTGGCTGCTTTAAAGGACAACGTAATGCAACATGTACATGTGCAGAACATTACTCCAGAGATGTTGCATTCCGCAGTGGAGCACACTGTGCATCGAATGCAATTTCTGGTCCAGAACCAGTTTCGATGGTAATCACATCGAAAACCAACTCCGCCATCAGCGACATCATCGATCATTGGGAGTAAACTGTGGGTGAGTTTGGAGCTGTGAAATCATTTCCTCTGGCAATTTAGTTGTTTCTTTCTGTTTTTTTTTGCAAAAAGCAGAAATAAAAATTTGTAATTTCATCAAGACACCATGAGCTTCTGCAAGAGTAGCTCATGGTGTCTTGTCAATGATATACAGGAATTTTTCTAGCAGCGATAAGGAGGTGATCATCCCCTTATATAAGGCAATGGTCAGGCCACACCTTGAGTACTGTATACAGGTCTGGAGGCCTCATTTTAAGAAGGATGCAGAGCTGTTGGAACGAGTACAGAGAAGGGCAACAAGATTAGTGAACGGAACAAAGGGTTGTTCTTACGAAGAAAGGCTTATGTTTTGCAAATTGCAGTGTTTGGAGGTGATCTGATTGAGGTGTATAAAGCCTTGAATGGTTTGAGCATGCTCAGTTCTGATGGAATTTTTCCTCTTGCTCAGAATAATCATTCGAGAGGGCATAAATTCAAATTGAGGAAAGATAGATGTAGGATAGATGTGTGGAAGTTTGCCTTTAGCCACCGGGTGGTTGGTTGGTGGAACAGACTTCCATCCTTTGTTGTGGAAGTTGATAGCCTAAATATTTTTAAGGCTGAGCTGGACAGGTACTTGGAACGAATGGAGGGGTAAAATGGGAGCTTTGAAATGGGTGAAATTGGTACTTTATCATGTCTTTCCTCTTGTACAGCACCATATTTTTCCCTATCGGCAGATTTTGGAACTAATTTTTTTTTTTTTTTTTTTTCACAGGATCATTCTCCTCATGCCTTGAATAGTTTACTTACTTAAATAATTTTAGCATTAGCATTACCAAAGGCACATGATGCAAGAAAGCAAGTTTATAGCATCAGCCAAAAAAAAAAAAAAAAAAACCTTATTTCACCCATCTGCTCACTCCAAATGTTTGTCAAGTTCTGTCTTGAATCTATTTAAGCTATCAACTTCTACAACGACAGATGGAAGTTTGTTCCACCAATCAACCACCCGCTGGCTAAAGGCAAACGTCCACACATCTATCCTACAACCGTCTTTTCTCAATTTGATAGGGCATAAATTCAATTTGAATTTATGTTGAATTTATGCCCAGCAGGCGATTATTCTGAGCAAGAGGAAGAATCTCATCTGCATCGAGCATGCTCAAACCATTCAAGGCCACCTCAATCAGATCACCTCGCAGGTGCCTAGTCTCCAGACACTTTAATTTGCAAAATTTAAGCCTTTCTTCGTAAGAGCAATCCTTTGTTCCATTCACTAATCTTGTTGCCCTTCTCTGTACTTGTTCCAAAAGCTCTGCATCCTTCTTAAAATGAGACCTCCAGACCTGTATACAGTACTCAAGGTGTGGCCTGACCATTGCCTTATACAAGGATATAATCACCTCCTTATCCCTGCTAGAAAAATTCCTGTATATCATTGACAAGTTACTATGAGCTACTCTTGCAGACCATCTGCACTGCACAGAAAACTTCATATCTGCCTGCACAATTACCCCCAGGTCCTTTTCATTCTTTACCACTGTCAGTGTGGTACCACAGAGTTGATACGTTACTCTGGGATTACTGCTTTCCATATGTAGTACTTTACATTTGTCAATGTTAAACTTCATTTGCCACCTCTCAGCCCATCTGCTCAACTTTTCTAGATCCTGTTGCAGCAGTGTACTGTAATTAGTGTCATTAACAACCTTCGTATCGTCTGCAAACTTGGACATTAAGCCTGATATACCATCATCAATATCATTTATAAATACTGAAATCAGCAATGGACCCAACACTGAACCCTGAGGGATTCCACTAATAACATTAGTCCCTGAAGAGCAGTGTCCATTGATTACCACTCTGTCTTCTCCCACTCAACCATCCCTTCATCCATAGCAGCAATTTGCCTCCAATGCCACACTGCTCCGATTTGTGCAGCAGTCTTCCATGTGCAACAGTATCAAAAGCTTTTCTAAGATCCAAATATATGATATCAAAGTTATTCTTTGCATCCAGTTCCTTTGTGACTTCATCATAGTATCCAATCAAATTAGTCAGACAAGACTTCCCCTTAACAAACCCATGCTGTGTCCGAGCTATAAGAAGTCTTGTCCAGATGATCCTGCAATGCTTCTTTAACCAGTGCCTCCATTAATTTCCCTGGAACAGAAGTTAAACTAACAGGTCTGTAATTACCTGTCTCCCTTTGATCCTCCTTTGTGGATTGAGATCACATTTGCACATCTCCAGTCCATGGGTACCTCCCCTGAGTCCAGGGAAGCTCTCATAATTATGGCTAAGGGTTTGCTTACTTCCTTTGCTGCCTCCTTTAATATAACTGGATAGATTCCATCCACCCCAGGTGCCTCTCTTGTGTTTATCTTCAACAATTTCTCCTTCACTTTACTCTCAGTTTTTACAAGATTATCTAGCTTACTGTCAGAGTTGAATACACCTCTGGCATTCCCCTCCCTGAATAATTCCCCATGTGTGTGAATGTCGATGCATAATATTCATTTAGTTTGTTAGCTACCTGTGCAAGTTCATCAACAGTGGAACCATCGATATCAAGTGGACCAATCTGATTCATCCCCTTCCTTCTAGAGTTTACATAAAGAACTCTTTGCTGTTTTTCTTTGCATCCTTTGCCAAAGATTTCTCGTAATCTGCCTTTGCCTGCCTAACCTCCTTTGTAACTTGGTTACAGACCAGCATATATCTATCATAGGCTTCTGTGTCACATGTTAATTTATATGTATCCCATGCATTTTTCTTCTCTGTCACATGTCTAATTAGTTTATCTGACACCCATTTAGGCCTAAACCGTGAACAATATTTTTTTGTTGGTATGAAAAGCCTAGTAGCTTCCAAGATTAATTCTTTGAATGCTTCCCATTTTGAATTTGCTGTTGGTAACATCATCATTTGGTTCCATCATATAGAATTTATATACTGTCTGAGACCACCGTAGTTGGCTTTACGAAAGCAAAAACCCTTCCCTTTACCTCTGATGGTAGTTACTTCTTTGAGTAAATCCCACTCAGCACACTGTGATCTCTTCTACCTAGTGGTTCCTTTATCTGAAGATTCTTAATGCATGAAGAATCACTACTGAATATCGGATAAAGAGTATTACTCCTTCTAGTTGCTTCCCAAACACGCTGCTGTAGAAAACAATCATCCAATAAATCCAGAAAAGACACTCTGATTTACTGGCCTACTCTGTTTCTCTGCAAAATTGCTTATTATATTGCTTATTGCTTATTAGGCCTATAACACACACCTACTCTCATTTTTCCTTTCCCAGTGCTTATATCACACCAAACAGACTCAACATTGCATTGGCCCCCAACATCAGTTGGATGCACTTCCTTAGATTTTACCTCAGGGGCTCACATCTGGTGAGTATGGGCTTGGCAAACCTGGTATCATCATTCTTCCCTTTCTTGGTGATTCAAATTTACACTCTCTTTCTCTCTCTCTCTCTCTCTCACTCTCACTCACTCAGGGTAAGTCGGGGAATTTTTTTTTTTTTTTTTTTTTCGCTGGTGCAGCATTAGCCTCAGGCTTCCTTGCACCATATGGCTAATAATAATAATGTGTTTCTTAACTAACAGCATAACCCCTGCTCCCTTCTTGTCCTGTCTGTCCTTTCTGTACACATTGTACTCCAGAAATTCTAATTCTGCACTGCTTATGTCTGTGTGACACCACATCATATCCCAACAATATGTGCCTTTGATGTCTTGACTAACACTTCAAGCTCATCAAATTTATTAACTATACTCCTAGCATTGGGGTACATGCAAGTATACATGCACTTGTTTCTACTCTTAGTTACCCTAATACAGCTCATGTATTTACTTGTTCCACTATGACTCCCAGGAGTCCTGGAAATTCCCATTGCCTTGCTTTCCAGGCTGCTGCTCAATTGCATTTCAATAGAAGTAGTGCAAGAATCACTTTTATCTCTGCCAGCTGCTATTGTTAATCTATTAGTCTGTTATTCCCCCCCCCCAAGCTAGCAGTTTTCCTACCCAGCTAACTGTACCTCGATAGCATCAGTAAATATTCTTGCATTTTGGTGGCATTCTGCTTATTACTTAGAGGCTACAGAGAGCTCTGAATAGGGATACTTAAATTATGGCCACCCTGTATATCCCACATCAGCACACTGATCACTGTCATCTAATGCATGAATATCTGCAGATTCTTAATGCATGAAATACACTAACAACATGACTAGAACTGTTAAAACTATTTTTGAACACAATTTAGTATGTTAAATAAAATAATATTTTTTTATGTTAAATTTAAGTAAAAAATGGATAAATATTTCAGAAAACTTGTTTGTTTTGAAGATCTCTTCCCACTATTCTTATTTGTACCCTTGAAATTATGATCAAGGGAATTAAAACTGTAGTGTCTAGTTAATCTTTATTCAAATTTTCCAAATTTTTTTGTAATGTGAAATAACACAAGGCTGAGAATAGCATGGAAAATTAAAAAGAAAGTCCCTTGGAGAAGACTCCATCACAGAGTTGGGAACTGAGGTTTGTAGAGGAATGCTAACAACAACTGTGTACTTTTAAGGGTTGTTGGTGAGGCAAAGATCAAGAGTCTTATTAAAGTTATTTTTGTTATGTTTGCCCTTTGCAGTAATACAGTCCATTACGGTTATTTGGTGAAACATCGGGACTAGTGCATTTTGGCCCGATTAAGCGGCTGCCCCAATTATCTGAAGTTTCACATAAATAGTTAAAAATACAAAGTAACTCCCCTTTACTATTAGTTCACTGTACAATCAAATCATATTACGACAAACTCACCATAGTAAAGTTCCGTTCACTATACGATGTGTAGTAAGCGCCGGTCATTATGATCATGTTTGTGAATTGAATTTCAGTTCTATTAAACAGTGATTCTAATTAGAGAAAATATGAGGAATATTATCTACAGGCTATAAAAGTAAAGATAATATTAAGCACAAATTTACCCTTTATTACCTTACCAATTAAAAAATTAAATGATATGTGAAAATCGGAAGAATATATGTGATAATCGTAATAATTAATATGTACTGTAATATGTACATACGAACTAGTTGACATTTGTGGGCGGGGGTTAAAATTTAATACAGTAAAAAGATAAGTAATCAATAACAAAGAACGCGGCACACACAAATTGCAAGTAACACGATACTCACAAGTGAGACAAGTGAGAACGGAGTAACGAGTTACAAAGCTTTAAAAATAGGAATGAAGATTTCATGGAAGTGTAAATTCATTTCACCATAATAACCCACAGAATTCCAGCTGTCGGTATTATTGCAAATTCAGTAAGATCGAGTTTACTGTCCGTTTATGATAGATTTCACTAACAGAAAAGCCCAATAAACAGGTGACTGCTAATTGTTTTATGGTTGTGACCTCCAGAATTTCGACCAAACCACGTGATACCGTCGGAGACAATCGCAGGGTAATTTCCAGTGCTGCAGTCTCCTACCCCGATTAATTGCATTTTGTCCCAATTAAGCGAAGTAAACCCTGGCTATTTTCTTGATTGGTTTCTGTTTTTTAAAATTTTCCCCAAATAAACGGCTGTCCCGATTAACCGGTGGCCCAAATAACCGGAATCCACTGTATTGGTTATCAGTCTCAGGAATTTTGTATTCAGCCAGATAAAATTCTTTTTATCTGGCTGAATAGGGTTAATTGTGAAATACACCCTGAAATTTTGAACAATAGTCCAAGGTAATTTCACTGCATTGTCTATATTTCATACTGCCGGTGAGGGATGTTGTTATACCTTAGCATATAAAACAAAGGCCTAATAGGCACTTGAAATGGACACTGTACTGAATTGCTAACTGAGGCCAATGCTTACTTTTGAGTGTGATGAACTTTTTAAACTTGCCTTTCAAATTTTTCTGAAGCGCAGTTTGATTCACAGTAGTTGGATATTTTGCAGTAAGCTGGGGGAATTGCAAACTCAGTAAGATTTTGGAAGAATCATCCCAGTTAAGGGTTTTTTACTTTTCTTATTTAACTTTAATACAGTCGTATTTGGAGAAACATTTTGTCCTCCAACAGCATTATTTGGAGAACAGGTTTTTCACCAAATTAAAACGAATTGGTTTCACAAAAAAAAAAAAAAAAAAAAAAATCCAGAAAGAAAACTTAATATTTAGTTTTTGAATTCTGGATAAGGAGTCCAGTGTATTATAAGGTAACTGCTGCAATTGGTTTCTTCATGCTGTCAGGGCTCATCAAAGTCTGTTTCTTTGACTGATCTCTTTATGTAGTGACAATCTGTCTAATCTTCTAAGTTTAATTATGTCAGAGTTGTTAAATAGGTTGGTGAGAGATTTAGGGTAGAGTTGAGGGGTGATAGACAGAGAGTGGTAATCAATGGTCACTGCTCATCATGGACTAATGTTATTAGTGAAGTCCCTCAGGGTTCAGTGTTGGGTCCATTGTTGTTTTCTGTATTTATAAATGATATTGATGATGGTATATCAAGCTTAATGTCCAAGTTTGCAGACAATACGAAGGTTGTCAGAGTTGTTAAGGACACTAATGACAGTACGCTGCTGCAACAGGATCTAGAAAAGTTGAGCAGATGGGCTGAGAGGTGGCAAATGAAGTTTAACATTGATAAATGAAAAGTACTACATATGGGAAGCAGTAACCCCAGAGTAACGTATAAACTCTGCGGTACCACACTGACAGTGGTAAAGAATGAAAAGGACCTGGGGGTAATTGTGCAGGCAGATATGAAGTTTTCTGATTAGTGCAGACAGTCTGCAAGAGTAGTTCATGGTGTCTTGTAAATGATATACAGGAATTTTTCTAGCAGGGATAAGGAAGTGATTATCCCCTTGTATAAGGCAATGGTCAGGCCACACCTTGAGTACTGTATACAGGTCTGGAGGCCTGATTTTAAGAAGGATGTAGAGCTGTTGGAATGAGTACAGAGAAGGGCAACAAGATTAGTGAATGGAACAAAGGGTTGTTCTTATGAAGAAAGGCTTAAGTTTTGCAAATTAGTGTCTGGAGACTAGGCATCTGCGAGGTGATCTGATTGAGGTGTATAAAGCCTTGAATGGTTTGAGCATGCTCAATGCTGATGGGATTCTTCCTCTTGCTCAGAATAATCACCTGAGAGGGCATAAATTCAAATTGAGGAAAGACTGATGTAGGATAGATGTGCGGAAGTTTGCCTTTAGCTAGCGGGTAGTTGGTTGGTGGAACAAATTTAAGGCTGGGCTGGACAGATATTTGGAACGAATGGAGGCGTGAAATGGGACAGTTTTTTTTTTTTTTTTTTTTTTTTTTTGGCTGATGCTGCATAACCTTGCTTTCTTGCATCATGTGCCTCTACTAATGCTATTATCATCTGGAATGTCGATTTTTGGGGCCCGATTGGAGGGAATATTGTGTTCCGTGGTTGTGGAATACCGCTCTATGCATCATATCTTTTCAGTTGTTTATTCAGTCTGGATTAATTATGATGAGGCCCCTATTCCCTTTCTGACTTATTTGAAGGAAGGCGTGGATGAAGTAGAACTGGTATTTATTTCATTTGTAATGTCTACTTATATAGTATAGAGCAGTATTTTCCAAATCTTTTTCCTTGCAGACCCCTTTTTGGCTTTGAAATATAACCATGGATCCTCACATCCTTGCCCACTTAAATAAGGGGTTTCCAGATGGTAGGTATCCAAAATTATAATTTATATCTCAGAATTGATTTATTATATATTTACAATCTACCTTTTTTAGACTGATACAAAAAATAACTGAATAATAAACTGTTACTATTTGAATATACAGTTGTGCCTCCCGTATCCGCTGATTCAGTTACTCGTGGTTAACCACGGGAAAAAAAACGAAAAAAACTTAACATGTACTACTCGTGTGTACAATATGATGCTTCCGTTTATTTTTTATGATGTTGATTTTAAATCGAATAGTTTCCCTTTTTTTTTTTTTTTTACAATGTCTTGTATGGTTTGGTCACCATCATTATAATGGTTCTTTAGAGATTTAACAGATGCACTGTTTTCAAAATTTTGAATAATTTCAAGTTTTTGTTTCATTTGAAAGCACAACTTTTGCGTTTGCCCATTATTTTCGTGCTTTCTAAACAAAAAAATATCCCCCAATAATTACTATAAAAAAAAAAAAAAAAAAATTCTGACATCCCTGACATAAATAACAAAACAAAATTTGTCATTTTGCGGTGCGATGGAACACAACAATCGACACGACACACTGAAGCAAACTAAACATTTGGTCCCCCCCTTTTTTTGAGCGTTATGTGTGAAGACAGCAGGAGGTTGCAAGGTAATAAATACACTATCTCCCAATGACAACGCTGGTTCTTGTCGCTTATTTACGACTTGCAAAATATCTGTTTATACCTATTCTAGTTATTACTTGAATTTTTTGATTTCCGATTGATTTTTTTTTTTTTTTTTCTCTTCAATTTGGTGTCTTGAAGTGTCCCGGTTAATCCAATCCCAGTAAATCGAGAGTCTGCTATACTTTATTACCATATTTAAAATTGGCAGTGTCTTACTGTGCATTTAATTTATCAGATAAGCTTTATTATACGTATGTATGTTCAAGAAAATCACGTTATATACATGGTCAGCAGGTGTTCGCTTATATCTGCTGTTTCATCCACGGTAGGTCTTGGAACATATCCCCCATGGATATGGGGGTCTTACTGTACAGTCAATTGTACTTCATAGACTCTAGTGTTAAAAATTGCATTGTTTCTTTGTCTCACAAAGTTTTCTAAAGTTGGGAGTGATTGTGGATAGTTGAGTTCTCATGTCGGTTGCAACATCCAGTTTGTAACAATATTTAGATTTTGTTGCTGCATAACTTAAAAATCCAGCTTTGCACAGATAAGTTGTGGAAAACAAAAGTTTGAGCACTCATATTTAGACACTTGTGAATATTCTTCAAGAAGACTGCACCAGAATTCAACCAGAAGACGCTCACTGAATTTATGTTTCAAACTAGGATCAGATAATATCTATCAAACACTAGTAATTTTGCACAGACATGCCATCTAGTTACTCTGAAACACAAAATGGATTTTGGATCCAGTTAGCTTCATTGGTAGAAGATGGGAAGTATTTCTGAAACGACTATTGCAAACCATTTAAATGTTGGACAATACTACCATAAGTTTCTTCCAGGCTAGATTCTGTTTCTGTCAAAAAGTCATTCTGAGTTGAAAAACAGTCATACTGCCCTTTTTCTACACACCACTTCCAAAATTCAAGTTTACGTTGAAAAGGTGCAATTCTGTTAATTGTGAATATCGACATGCTCTTTCTTGACTTGAGAGATTAGTTCCCTAGTTCTTGTAAAAATGTCTGCTAAGTATGCCAATTTCTGCAGCCAAGTCAATAAAACAAAAGAATAAATTTCCTAACAAAAACTTTTTCCCTAGAAAGCCACCTTATTTCAGTATAAAGCAGAAATAAGGTGGCTTTCACTCAAAGTAACTTAAACACTCTGCTGTTAAGTGGCTTAGATTTAATGTGATTCTCTATCTTTACAGCATCATCCAACACAGTTTTTAGGTCTCTTTCCATTATTTTGATGACAATCACTTGTCAGTGGAGTACATGGTAACTACTCGAACAAGAAGGTGCCACCTCTTTCATATGTGCACCATCTATTTTCCCTGTCATTGCTCTGGCCCCATGAGTGCACACATCAACGCACTTTTCTCAACTGATTTCATGTTCTATCATGTAACTATTACATTAAATATTTCTTTGCAAGTCACACAACTTTCAAGAGATTTACAGAGTAATAAATCTTCTTTGATTTTGTTCTGGAACAAGTAACGTACAAATAATATTTCTAGTTCTGACTTGTTTGTTGATTTGTCAAGTTACAAAATAAAGCAAAGCTGGATTTAAGTCATGACACCAATTGTTTTCCTATATCTGCTGACAGATCTTGAATGTGACTTTTAACAGTATTATTAGATAACTGAACTGTTTCAAGTTTCTTTTTTGACTGTTCACCAATCATAGAAGTTGTCATTTCCAATGCACATGGCTTAATTAGGGTTTCTGCAATTGTATGGGCTTATCCTTCAAGTGCAATACCGTAACTTATCTTGTAGGAGGCCTTGGTAGTGTTTTCATTATCTGTTTTTGAACTTTTTGCCATACGAAAAGTATGGCAAACAGTTTCAGGGTGATTACTATTACGATGTCTATAAAGTGTGGCAGGGAACATAGAACTGTTTGATAACACTTTGTTTCACAAGACACATAGGGCTAGGCTGACCATAATTCCTTGAGGCCAAAATAGGATGAGGAGAAGAAAGAGAAGAAATGTTGTTCAGAAAGAGCAGAAAAAAGTATTCAACAAAATGTTTTTAGATCGACATGGAGGGGGACTGCACATTATCAAGTTCACACCAAGAATATTTTCTTGGTGTGATAAAGAGGTGGACTTGTGCCTTGGCCACCAAGAAGTCCTGACCCGACACCATTAGACTTTTTCTTATGAGGGGGCTACCTAAAGAACATCATCTATGCAGAAAATATTCACAATCTGTACCATTTAAGAGAGAGGATCACGGCTGCAATAGCAACGGTTATGCCAGAAATGATTTAAAACACACGGACAGAGATCGACTACCGCTTGGATGTTTGCCAAGAAACAAATGGTGCTCATATTGAAACATACTAAGGTATGAAGTAAAACTTGAGATATTCCTGTAGATATTAAGAAATAAATCAATTGATTGATGTAAATATTTGCGTTGTTATTTTATCATGAAATCACGGACACCTTTTTATCATGAAATCACGGACACTTACATCAATCAATTGATTGATGTATTTGCGTTGTTATTTTATCATGAAATCACGGACACCTTTTTCAATGACCCTGTATATGGTGATAAAACGTTAGTAATTATTGCTTCCGATTTTGTACATGTGGAAGAAAATTTTGGTTAATAAATCTTTTTTATCAATTTTGACAAGCAGTCATTTGTACGAAAACTCTGATTGTGATGCACTGTATGATAGGCAACAAGAGTTTTGTATGCTGTGATTTTATCACTTTCTCCATCATCATGTCTTACGATGAACGAGTTGATGCTTTGAACTGAATTCAAAGTTTTCTCAGCATCCTTATGTTTTTGGCTACATAGATATGTTAATGTCACTCCATGAGCAACGGAAAAATGAACATTACAATGTTGACAAACCACATTTGCTTTATCACTATACCAATTGTTCAGTTTAATAAATTTGAATTCTTTTTGAAGGTCTTTGTTAAATGCGCAGTTTCTCTTTTTTGAATTTTTTAAATTTTGAGGCTTAAAACTTAAAATTATAAAATAAAAACTTTCAAGTTTGTGTATGTGATAACCGACAAGCACACAGAACAAATACCAACTACAGACTATTGATTGACTACTGACATGCAACACAACTGATGTTAAAGGCCCTACGACAAAAACTGTCAGTCTCGTTCAGTCGTGGTGGTAACCACCAACAGATGGAATTTTTGACATTTGATTAACATGCCATTACCTGGTTACACGAATGACTTCTACCCACATCCTACGATATAATTACGATTATAGGTTATGTTGCGCCAATATTTAAGCATTTTTTAAAGTTTTTTTTTAAAAAAAAACAGGACAAAAATGATATTTTTACTGAAACGATGGGACAGCTGGCACATAGCAAAAAAATGAATTTCAAAGACTGTCCCTTTGAAAATGGGACGTATGGGCAGCCTACATAGGGCATCAGGGACAAGCTCATTACCTGTATACATAAACTCCAGAGACAAATAAGAATCATTGTACTTCTGTTTTTTACTACTTTCTGCAGTTCTAGAACTGCTGTAACTTGGTGGTGACATAAAACATTGAGATTCACTTATAACATCAAATACACCTATACTTACTGCAGTAGTACTTGATTATTTACTTAACTTACCTCTTTTTTAGCCACTGATCCATGATAAATGAAAAACAAATTAAAGTTATGTTACTACATGTTATTTCAGTGACACTACTGTAGCTAATAAAAATAACTACTTCACTTCCCTTGTAATTATGTTAATGCTATTCGAACTACAACTAAACTGAACTGGTGATCCGTGGTGGTGGATGTCATAGCTACAGATTACTAAAATGTGTAGCAGGTGCAACAATGCAACTTTGTTACAATGCTGCACCTGTGTTTCTTTCTGAGTCCACATGCAACATACTTTGTAATTAGGTAGCTATGAATATATGTAACAATGGACTGCAAGCATATGTAACAATGGACTGCAAGATTTCACCTTAAACTGATTGTTCATTTTGTGGGTACAGGGGATTTCTTAAGTAGATATTCTATCATTCATGCTAAATAAACATATTGCCAGTTAAAGAAGTTTCATGATTATTTTTAACATTTAACCTTTAATTAAAAAAAAATAAGTAAAATTCAATTCAAAGTAGCCATTACATAAATTATCCGCATACCACTTGGAACTTTTTGCAGGTCCCAAGAGATCTGCAGAGTACAGTTTGGGAACCACTGGTATAGAGGTGTTCTGAAGATCAAACCTGTTTGCATCTCTCAGGGATTCGTTGTCAGTTTGTCTGTCGGAAATTCTTTGTTGCTTTTCTTTCTTTCTTTTTTTTTCCGTTGCAGTTAGCCATTTGTTCTCTATGGGCTTTTGGTATTTTATGGAAACAAGAATGATTAATAGGTCCTGTTCATTTTTTACTTAGGTAAAGCTAGCTGATTATCTGATTTATCTAATTGAGTTATCAGTCAGTACTGTCACCTTATATGAAATGAATTGATTTTAACTGAATTGAATTTTTTTTTTAGGACATGGACCCTGCTGTGGAACTTAGTAGGGACAACATATATGCTCCTATAGGTGATAGAGTTTCTGAAGGATTCACAAATGCAAGATTAAGAAATTCTGTGAAACCATCGAGGTTTATCATGCTGGAGACTCCTTATATTAATTGTCTAAGGTATATGTCATGTTGAATTTCTTAGCAATAATCTTTTTGAATATATTCTCAAGAATATTCTAAAAGATATGAATTTTAATCTTTTTATTTTTTTTATGATTTTTATGGTTAGTTTTCAGTTACAATATTCTCCTCAGAAAATTTTGCCATCCAGGTGGCATTATGAAATAGCCGGGTGAGGAGGTGTAATACTTCGCAATATTATAAAATTTTCTGTTATTTATAAATGTGACTTAAGCGATCCATAGTGAAAATTAATTGCATAATTTAACGTTATATGCTCCTGTTGTATTGACCTTGATCGAATAGTATGTTTGAATTAATATTGATCGAGATCAGTGAGCAGTACCACGAGAATTGCTTAAATTTTAGCCGGGCAGTCAGTTGAATTCACTGGACAGTGCCCAGTCGATAGGCCTTGGGGAGAACACTGAGTTACTGGAGTCTTCCAGGGTAGATTTATAGAAAATGTGCTCCTTTTAAAATAATAATAATAATATTCTTTATTAAGATCGAATGTTATTTACAATAGCCTTTGGTCACCACAATGACTGAGAAATCTAGTCTGGCGATTAGTATTTCACAGGTCAGCCTGGCACCCCTGAGGATGAACAATGGGGGCTTTGTTTTATGATTCTCTGTGGTTAGGATTGCCACAACTTTTGACAAAGGTACAGTATGATGGAATCTTAACACAGATTCTGACTGTCAGCAGCATTCTATTATGGATTAAATCTTATTGGTTGATGGGTTGTGATGAATAAAATAATAACCAGAATTCTATAATATAGCTAATGATTATTAGGCTAATGTTAATTGAGCCCTCAATGAAATATCATCCAATTTTCTTGTGACGACCAACTAACTGGTTAAAATAAATCTATTAAAATAAAAATGATATACATAAGATAAAACAGAAATAAAATAAGATAAAAGAGTTATAATATAATAAAAGAGTTAAAATACATAGTAGCTTTTGAAGTGAAGAGCCTCTTCATCAGCTAGTCTGTGAATGGTGTACTTCAGCCTTTGGCCCATCAGTATATATTGATGGTTACAATAGCACAAGTCAGCCGGGCATGGTCATGTATCACGAGTCTGGTGGCGGTAAAGCAGAATTACGTACATGTGATGATCGCCAGTGCTCATTGCACTGCAATATAGTACATTCTATAATAGAGTGTAAGCGTACTCCCCTCGTGCGATTCATAGTACAGCAATACCCTGCATAGCACTGATAATTGGTACCGAAACTGTTCCGTGTTATGTGAAACTGTGCTGATTAAAGTATAATTATAATGGGTTTTAATTGAATGTGTACCAGAAACAGTCTATAAACAAATTATAATAAATCTATAAAAAATTTGCGCTTGATAGCCAATTAAAGGATTTGAATTAAAAAAAATTACAAAAATTGTATTAATGAAAAGGAATCATCAGGAGAGATGAGAAAAAAGCTTTATTGTTTATGTAGGTATTTCAATAAAAAAAAGTCTGGAAAGTTGTCTCTTCTTTTTCTTGGCGCACAGGTCTTTGTAGCATCGAATCCCATCTTGTAAAATTTGCGTACCTTGATGCTATGTTCAACATCCGGATCTCCATTCATAAATGCCTCAGAGGCCATGTCAATCCCCAAAAAAACTTTCTCCAATTCTTCTGTTGAAGATTCTTTTGGTGCCAATTCAGAATTGTTTTCCTTTTCTTCATATGCAGTTTACTCATCAGTTTCAAGGAGAGTTGCATCATCTAAGTCATTTGCATGTGAGTTAATGCAGTTACGTACATTTGCAGTGTCCAAAGTTTCGAATCCCAAGTTTTTACCGATCTTCACAGTGTCATCGGTAATTGTCTGAATTTGCGATTCAAAACCAGTGAAATCATTTGCCAAATGGGGCAGAATGCATGTTGTTAGCAGTGATTTCTAGCCAATATGCAAATATATTCGATCCGTATTTAAAGGGGTAAAAATAAATTATGAAATGAAGTTATGAAAAGCTATCATGTCGTCTCATCAGGGTGGAATTAAGAATACTGAACAGTGTTGCATGTTGCCGCTGACTGCCTGAGGGGAGCTATTGGCACATGTGCACGTGAGACAATAGAGTTGGCACAGCAGCATATATGTATGCATACCTACGCTACAACAACGCAGCATATATGTATGCATACCTACACTACAACAACGCAGCATATATGTAGAGTATGTGACTAGGCTATTGAATGAATTTTAACATGTACAATAAATTTTTGATTTGAACTGAATTGAAAACCATGTTATAGTGAAACCTGTGCTGTTTGAAGCCATGCTAAGCGAGGTATTGCTATACTATTATTGGTGGCTATGTGTAGTGATTCAAGCCATGAGCACTGGCGGTAATCACGTGAATAGTCGACGATTTCAATATCCCGTTGGGGATCCAGATCGTGCTGCTCCACCCAATAATGTTCGGCGACTGCGGAGCATTCAAAATTAGCAGTTCACAGAGTGACCTCATGCTAAGAAACCCGATCTTTCAATTTTCTACCAGACTCACTTACATTATGTAGATGAGTCTGTTAGATCTGAGCATTAGGTGGCTCTGCGAACCACTAATTTTGAACGCTCCACAGTCGCCAAACATTATTGGGTGGAGCAGCACAATCTTGATTCCAAATGGGATATTAAAATCGTCGACTATTCATGTGATTATTGCCAGCGCTCATGGCTTGAAGCACTACACATAGCCACCAATATAATAGTACTATGAATTGCACACGTGGGAAAGTACACTTACACCCTATTACAGAATGTACTATATTGCAGTGTGATGGGCACTGCCGATCATCACATGTATGTAATTCTGCTTACCAACACCAGACTCGTGATACACGATTATGCCAAGCTCACTTGTGCTGTTGTAACCATTAATATGTACTGAAGTACACCATTCACAGACTAGCTGATGAAGAGGTACTTTGTTTCAAAAGCTACTATGTATTTTAACGCTTTTATTATATTATATTATATTTTAACTCTTTTATCTTTTTGTATTTTAATGCTTTTATCTTATTGTATTTTAATGCTTTTATCTTTTGTATTTTAATGCTTTCATCTTATTTTATTTCTGTTTTATCTTATGTATATATCATTTTTATTTTAATAAATTTATTTTAACCAGTTAGTCAGTCGTCGCAAGAAACTTGGATAATATAATGCAACCCGATGCACAAGGCCTGTTTTCTAATCCTCAGTGAAATTTGAAGGACTGTGCTATCATTTCATGTGTTTTTTATGATTTAAACTGCTTAAATAATTCCATGCTCATAACAGAACAAACTTTTTCTTTTTGGAGCTCTTGATTGGCCTTTCCAAAAGCTTAATTGGTCATTGTTTAAAAGATGAAACATTGCTGTGATGGCCTGTTTAAGGATCACTGGTCCCTCATCAGATAACAGGTGTCTCTAATACAGTAATCACACTTTACTAGGTGGTAGATGACTCTCATCAACCAGTGCAATACCACCACTTTGCTTATTGGAGGCTTGAAGTGGTTGAACCCATGTTTAGTCTCTAGAGCTAAGTTCCAGTCAACCCTTCCCCATCTGTTCCATCATGGAGTATGTTGATGACTTTTGAGGTTATGATGAACATCGTGGCGAGATCCAATGTTTCTTACATTTCAAGGTTACACCTCTAAAATGGTGTTTGCAGGCGGGCTGCTAGTTAGTACACCGGACCGAACCTATTGGTAATTCTCTAGGAGGCTTCCGGATCAGTTAGTGTATAATCTTGCTGCCTCTACTCTGCCAGATAGTGACTGGAGGGAGTCCGAGTAGTGTGTATGCGGGGAGCATTGTTGAGGCCACGTTATGTCAAGGATCTGGGTATATTCTTACCATTTGCACATCTCCAGTCCATGGGTACCTCCCCTGAGTCCAAGGAAGCTCTCATAATTATGGCTAAGGGTTTGGGGTTTGCTTACTTCCTTTGCTGCCTCCTTTAATATAACTGGATAGATCCCATCCACCCCAGGTGCCTTTCTTGTGTTTATCTTCAACAATTTCTCCTCCACTTTACTCCCAGTTATTACAAGATTCTCTAGCTTACTGCCAGAGTTGAATACACCTCTAGCATTCCCCTCGCTGAATAACTCCTCATGTGTGAATGTCGATGCAAAATATTCATTTAGTTTGTTAGCTACCTGAGCAGGATCATCAACAGTAGACCCATCGATATATTGTGGACCAATCTGAATCATCCCCTTCCTTCTAGAGTTTACATAAGTAAAGAACTCTTTGCTGTTTTTCTTTGCATCCCTTGCCAAAGATTTCTCGTAATCTGCCTTCACCTGCCTAACCTGCTTTGTAACTTGGTTACAGATCAACTTGTATCTATCATACTCTTCTGTGTCACGTGTTAATTTGTATGTATCCCATGCATTTTTCTTTTCTGCCATATGTCTCATTAGTTCATCTGACATCCATTTAGGCCTAAACCATGAACAATATTTCTTAGTTGGTATGTAAAGCCTAGTAGCTTCCAAGATAAGTTTTTGAATGCTTCCCATTTTGAATTTGCTGTTGGTAACATCATCAGTTGGTCCCACTGTATAGAATTTAAATACTGTCTCAGTCCATCATAGTCGCCTTTACGAAAGCAATAACCCTTCCCTTTACCCCTAATGGTAGTTACCTCTTTGAGTAAATCCCACTTCAGCACACTGTGATCACTACCACCTAGTGGTTCATTTAACTGCAGATTCTTAATGCATGGAGAATCACTACTGATAATCAAATCAAGAGTATTACTCCCTCTAGTTGCCTCCCGAACATGCTGATTAGAAAACAATCATCCAATAAATCCACAAAAGCCTTGCTAGTGTGTGAGTGACCAGCCCCCAAATTCCAGTCAATATCTGGGAAATTAAAATCCCCCCATTATAAGACTCTGTGATTTACTGATCCACTCTATTTCCCTGTACAGTTTCTTATTATACTCATCAGAGTCATTAGGCCTATAGCACATTCCTACTTTCAATTTTGATCTCCCAATGCTTATGTCCCACCAAACTGACTCGACACTGCACTGTCCAGCGATGTTGACTGGCTTCACTTCCATGGATTTTATGTATTTCTTAACTAATAGCATAACCCCTATTCCCTTCCTATCCTTTCTGTAGACATTGTACTCCCCAAATTCCAGTTCTGCACTCCTTATATCTGTGTGACACCACATCTCTGAAATTCCAACAATATCTGCCTTTGATGTTTTGAGCAATACCTCGAATTCATCAAATTTATTTACTAAACTCCTAGCATTGGTGTACACGCAAGTATACATGCACCTGTTCTTTTTCTTAGCTACCCTAACACAACCCATGTGTTTACTTGTACCCCAATGATTCTCAGCAGTCTCTGAAATATCCTGCATCTTATTTTCCAGGCTGCTGCTCATTCCAATTGAAGCAGTGCAAGAATCGCTTTCACCTCTGCCAGTGGCTACTGTTAATCTTTTAGTCCTTGTATCTCCCCAATCTAGCAGTTTTCTGACCCACCTAACACTGCCTCGATAGCATCAGCAAACATTCTTGCACCCTTTCTATTTAAGTGTATCCCATCCCTGTAGAAGCAGTCTCTCCTGTTAACAAGTAATTCAATGGAAAAGTTCGGTGAAACACAAGCAGTTGCTCTTGACATCTCAAAGGCTTTCGATCGTGTTTGGTCTAAAGGTCTTCTAAACAAGCTTCCATCTTATGGTTTGCCAACTGTTTTTTGTAATTGGTTATCTAGTTTACTCTCCGATTGCTCACTGAGGGTAATGGTAGATGGCTCTCTGTCGTCTAACTACCTCACTAATGCTGGTGTCCCCCAAGGTTCATTTCTTTCCCCCACTCTTTTCCTCTTGTATATTAATGACCTTCTTCCATTGACTGGAAATCCTATCCATAGTTTTGCCGATGATAGCACATTGCATTCCACTTTCCATTTTGAGAAACCTTGCCCTGCTCAATCAGCTTCAACTTCTCGAAAATATGCTACCAATTCCTTAAATGCCGATCTCCAGTTGGTTTAAGACAACTTAACTGATTTCATCCTTTCTAAAACTCAGTCTTGTCTTGTATCTCGCAAAAAGGTTTCTTCTGCTCCTACGCTTATCTTTGGTGACACTCCGATTTCTAGGCAAAATGATATATCTCTTTTGGGGATTACCCTGACTTCTAATCTCTCTGGGCACAAGCACATTACAAATATTGCTTCCTCTGCATCTAAAAAACTTGGTTTTCTCTTTCGCTCTCGGCGTTACTTTTCTTCCAAACAGCTGATCACTCTGTACAAATCGAAAATCCGCCCTTCCATGGAATATTGTTCCCACATCTGGGGTGGTATCCTCAAAACCTCTCTCAGGCTTCTAGATTCCATTCAGAAGAGGGCAGTTAGGTTAATTAATGATTCATCTCTAACAGAGTCTCTCCACTCACTGTCTCAAAGATGTACTGTTTCTGCTGCATGCCTCTTCTACAGATATTTCCGTGGGCACTGTTCTTCTGAATTGGCTTCTATAATTCCTGCTCTCTCTTTCAAAACAGTCTGAACACGTGCCACAACCAGCTAACAACCATTTACTGTCCAACTTCATGCTGACAGAACGAACTTTTCATCTTTCTCATTTATTCATTCAACTGCCATTTTCTGGGACAACCTTCCTTCCTTCATATATATTTCCTGAAAATTACAATCTACAGAAGTTCAATTTCAGTGTCAACAAATATCTTCTTTTGACTTCTCAACTTTCAACCCATACACAGTACTAAGTACTATAGGTTCTAATACCTCTCGTGTTTGGGGTTCACATAAAAAAAAAAAAAAAAAACAGTTGTAAAGAAGGTGTTCCATGTAAACTACAGTGCAATGTATGAAGTCATTGCTTCATAGTATAATATGACTTCTGAGAAGTGGCAAGTGATGCAAGAAAGCAGGCTTATACAGTAGAAATTTGTAGACTCATCCTTTAATGTTTTTACTGCTGGCTGTAAAAAACACCTGAAAGGGATGGATTTTCTTTGATCTATAGGGGCCTCCTGAGGGTGAGAGTTCCTTTTTAGGGTATTTAGTCTTTCTGTGGTGAATAGATGAAGGTTTCGTGGCCTTAGCCAAGCAACAGTGGTGGAAGTGGGGATGATGCATATCTATGTGTCTGTTGAAGTTTGTAGAGGGACTAACCACATCAGGTTTCCACAAATTCTCACATCTCCTGTTGTCTCACTGTGCAATAATTAATGGGACAGAGGGATATTAGGCTTATTGATTTTTGCTCAAACTTCCAATATGGACAAATTATAGAATGGGAAAAGTGTGAAAATAGTAGAGACTCGGTATGAACCCAACATGTAATTTCTGGCAGGAGAAATAGTGCAGTGTTGTGCATTTTCTATGTGTTCACAGGCCAATTTGCATGTTACTGGTTGAGAAACCAAGAATAACCTGTGGGGGGAAAGAACCTGCTTCCTCTGCCTGAGATTGAAGAGGGCTTTATAAATTCCTCCAGTCTGTGACAGGACTCAAATTAAGACCTATTCAGATTGGTTACAAGTGGCAAAATCAGTGTTGTCATGGAGGACACGTGGAGGGGGATGCTTATATCATCAATTCAATGAGGCATCAACAATGTGACTGTTGGATTGACTTGTATTAATATTGACAATTGATGCAATGAATCAAGCTCACACATCATCGGTTAAAAAAAATAATAATAAATAAACAAAAAAAGCCACTTCCTACATTACCTGTTCACACCCCTTAAAAATTTGTCTCCTCCCTCCTTAAATTTATTCAAACTACCTACTTCCACAACAAAGGATGAAAATTTGTTCCAGTGGTGAAATACCCTCTAGTAAAAGTGAATTTCTTCATTACTATCCTTCAACTATTCCGTCTGAATTTAAATTTATGCCCATATTATGTGTTCTGAGCAAGAGTAAGCATGCCATCAACATTTATCTTACTTAATCCATTCGAAGCCTTAAAGATTTTGGTCATCTCACAAGTACCAACTATCCAGAAGTTGCAATTTGCAGACCTGTAGTGTTTCTTGGTTAGAGCTTCCTTTTGTTCCTCTCACTATCTCGTGCTCTACTCTTCTCTGCCTCCATTCTAAGAGACCCACATCCTTCTTAAAATATGGCTTCCAGACCCATATACAAGATGTGAGTTTACCATTGACTTGTACAGCAGAATAATTATCCCCTCATCCCTACTGTAAAAAGTCCTGAATATCATTGACAAAATTACTGATTATAGGCCTAATGACTCTGATGAGTACAATGAACAGTTGTGCAGAGAAATTGAGTGGGCCAGTAAATCAGAATGTCTTGTAATGGTGAATTTTAACTTTCCAGATATTGACTAGAACTTGTGAGTTGGGCACTTGCATTCATGCATTAAGAATTTGCAGATAAAGGAACCACTAGGTGACAGTTATCACAGTGACCTGAAGGGGGATTTACTTAAATATGTAACTACCATCAAGGATAAAGGGAAGAGTTTTTGTTTTCTTAAAGGTGACTATAGTGGTCTCAGACAGTTTTTAAATTCTATACAGTTGAATCAACCGATGATGTTAAAAACAGCGAATTCTAAATGGGAAGGCCTCGAAGGAATTAATCTTTGAAGCTACTAGGCTTTTCATACCAAATTTTAAATACTGTTAAAAATTTTGAACTAAATGAATGTCAGATGAACTAATGAGGCTCGTGGCAGAGGAGAAAAATGCATATAAATTATCAGGTGACGCAGAAGCCCATGGCTGATATAAGTTAGTCTGTAATCAAGTTACAAAGGAGGTGCCAACCGGGCTAGCCGTGTGGGTAAAGTGCCTGCCTGGCAACCCAAAGGGCGTGGGTTCGAATCCCGCCTCGGGCTTGGATCAAAGTACTGCAAAGACCTTGGGAGGTGCATTATGGCCACAGAAGCTGATGCGCCAACAACAACTACCAACTACCAAAAAAAAAAAAAAAACAAAGGAGGTTAGGCAAGCAAAGGCTGATTATGAGACATCCATGGCAAAGGATGGAAAGAAAAATAGACTTTTTTACTTTTGTAAACTCTAGAAGGAAGAGGATGATCCTGCTCAGATAGCTGACAAACTGAATAAATATTTTGCATCTACATTCACACATTAGGAATTCTGTAAGGAAAGGGGAGGACAGACGTTTACTAAACTCTAACAGTTTTTAAGTTTAACAGGGCGCTAAACGATTTTGTAGTAATGGAGAGTAAAGTGGAGGAGAAATTGTTGAAGTTAAACATAAAAAAGGCACCTGGGGTGGATGGAATCTAACCATTTATATTGAAGGAGGAGGCAACGAGGGAAGTAAGCAAACCCTTAGCCATAATTACGAGTGCATCCTTAGATTCAGGGGAGGTCCTCATGGACTGGAGATGTGCAATTGTATCCTCAGTTTGCAAAGGGGGTTCAAAGGGTGACATGAGTCTTTCCAGACCTGTTAGTTTAACTTCTGTTCGGGGACAAATATTGGAGTCACTGGTTAAAGAAGTGATGCAGGACCAACACTGCAGTAATAGTTCAGACACAGCATGGGTTTGTTAAGGGGAAGTCTTGTCTGATCAATTTGATTGGATACTACAATGTGGTCACAAAGGAACAGGATGCAAAAAATAATTTTGATATCATATACTTGGATTTCAGGAAAGCTTTTGATACTGTTGCACCCGGAAGACTGCTGTACAATTTGGAGTGGTCTGGCATTAAGGGCAAGTTGCTGCAATGAATAAAGGGATGGCAGAGAGTGGTAATAAATGGACACTGCTCTAGGATTTAGGGAAGGTCCTTATGGACTGGAGATGTGTGAATGCTTCCCCAATTCAGAAAGAGGCATAAACAAGTGACATGAATAATTCCAGACGTGTTAGCTTAACTTGTGTTCCAGCTGGGTGGTTGATTGTTGGAATAAACTTTCATCTGTTTTTGTGGAAGTGGGTAGTTTCAATAAACTCAAGGAAGAAGTAGACAAACTATTGGAAGGAATGGACAGGACAAAGAACTTTCCACATCAATGGGAAATTTTTTTTTTTTTGGCTGATGATTTGCATCATTTGCTGCTACTAATATTAGGACAGTGATCTGCAGAATTATCAAAAATGTTCATTCTTTCTGAAGGTATTCTTCTCTCTTCTTTCAATAACAAAGACTGAAAATTTTTGTCTACAAGGCCAAACACCTCTATTGCCTTCATAATCACACAGAAGTTGGTTAACTGTTCAAAAACACCTTGGCTTTGAAACTGTCATGATCACAAGTTCTTTCAGTTTTTTATGACATTGCTTTGCAACATAACAGAATATTTATTCTTTCTTTACTTAAATTTACTCCATTAGAAAACTCTCCTTGAACAGTAAGTGTTTTGTGTGGGAATAAATTTTAATTAATTTGAACCATAACAGCTTTGTATTAACAAAACAAAATAACAATTTATTTCTCATATGTTAAAACTGGACTTTATAACATCTATTTACTGAATTTTATAATAAATGGATGTTACTTTTGTTCATTTTACTAACCCCTCTCGCAGCTTTATAAACCTCAATTAAGTCCCCTCTAAGGAACCAGGTTACCAAGCTCTGTAGCCCACATAATCAAAATCTTTCCTCCTACAGTTGCTCTTTTACACAATGAATTGCCCTTTTTTTGGACCCTTTCAAGAAGTTCAGTCTTTTTTTAGATGAGGTATCTGTACTGGACACAGTATTTCAAGTGCAGTCTTAAGTTATTTTGTGGTTGCTGTTCCTGAAGTTTAAGATTTTGCTGCATTAAAACATAGCTGCCACTTTTCTGAACCATTCCTGAAGCCTGTTCACATCATCCTGAAGGAGCACTGCTAAGCAACCATCATTAACAACTCTTCCAATCCTTAAATCATCTGCAAATTTTGATATCACTCACTCTGGGCGCCTCTGTAGCCAGGTGGGAAGGAGCAGCAGTGCGTAGCACACGCTTCTTGATTAGACCGGGGTTCGAGCCCATCGCCACCAAATACGGAGAATGCGGAAAGGTCATGGAATGACCACCGCATATCCCGGAGCAATATGGCCTTAGTTGCTAATGCTCCTAAAAACCAAACAACAAAAAAATCACTCCCTCTTTCCTTTCATCAGAAACAACAGTGGTCCTTTGAGATTCCATTTCTGATGTTACGCTAATCTGAAGAATATCCATTAATCACAAACTTCTGCTCTGCATTCCTGCAATCTATCTTAGAATCTTGCCAGTAATCCCAACATGGTCCAGCTTGTACAGTAACTTCTCATAAGGGACTGAGTAAAATGCCCTGCTGAAATTCAAATAAACTATGTTGAAATTGTTCCGTAAATCCAGCTCATTAGTAGCTGCATCAAAATAGCTTACCAATTTACTTAAACATTATTTTTACTTAACAAAACCATGTTATGTATTGTTCAGAATACCATTTCTGTCTAAATGTCCCTGGATTGCATTCTTAATAATTCCTCTTAAGATTTTCCCTACCAGTCTATCAGACTAACAAGTCTGATAGACTGGTAGACTTCTCTCTTCCAAGTGTTGTTATTGATTTTTCTGATCTCCCAAGTCCAGTGATGCCCTCATAATTAACTTCTATGCTTCAATGCACTCTCTGGCTGCCCCCTTCAAAATTACTGGGTATATACCATCGAGTCCAGGAGCTTTATATGCCTTCTTGCTTGAAAGTTGTTTTTTTGCTAAATAAGCTTCTGAAATTTCATATTGTTAATTTCCTGCTTTCCAGCTTCACTTACACAGCCTCTGCTCACCATGAAGTGTGTTTCTTAAAGATTGATTTGAAGTGCTTGTTTAGATCATTAGCTATGTTTAAGACTTTCTCATATACAGTACACAAGGATCTGATCTGATTTTTTCTTTTTATTCACATACAAAAAAAAAAAAAAAAAAAAACCCAAACTTATTCCTATTTCCTATTCTTTGCTCTCTTAGCTATTGTTTTCAATCTTGGCTGTGCTAATCTTTTTTGTTTATGTGTATATATATATATATATATATACACACACATTTAAAATTGTCTCTAAACTGTTTTGATGTGCTTAAAATTGTCTCATTAATTTAGAGTTATGCAATTCATCACAATTTTTAAAATATTTGTAGTGAAGGAAAATTAACTTGTTTGAATTGGCATAGATTATGCAACATACTATTCATTGTAGTTTTCATTGATACATGTATTACATCCATTGTAATACATGTATCAATGTATTGTAATACATGTATCAATTGGAGTCATTTGTCAATCCCCCAGAATAATTTCCATAATTAGAGAATTTGGGATATTGTGGCAATCTGATGAAAGACAAAGTCAATTTCTTGAGTTACAACAGAAACAGGCCTCAAGCAATCTACCCGGATAGCTGTCAAATCCCAGCAGCATACAACAGTTACCGTCTAAACCTATCAGTACCACATATAACTGACTATACAACTTGCTTGGATTGCCAGATAAGAAAAGCAGTGGTAGATGGCACTCTCCAACAAGTACAGTCAAGACAATAGCAGAAAACAGTCATCATCAAATCATAAGCCCTAGGAATTAGCATTAGTTGAGGAATATGATGCAAGAAAGCAAGCTTATACAGTATCAGCCAAAAAAAAAAAAAAACCCCTTTCCATTTTACCCATCCGGTTACTCCAAATGTTTGTGTAGTTCAGCCTTAAATTTATTTAAGCTATCAACTTCCACAACAACAGATGGAAGTCTGTTCCAGCAATCAACTACCTGCTGGCTAAAGGCAAACTTCCACACATCTATTCTACAACTGTCTTTCCTCAATTTGAATTTGTGCCCCCTCAGGTTCTTAATCTGAGTAAGCGGAAGTATCCCGTCACCATTGAGCTTGTTCAAACCATTCATACACCTCGCAGGTGCCTAGTCTTGAAGACCTTACGAAGAAAGGCTTCAAGATCTGCAACTTGCAGATCTTGAAGCCTTTCTTCGTAAGTGCACCCCTTTGTTCCTCTCACCAATCTTGTTGCCCTTCTCTGTACTCGTTCTAGCAACTCTACATCCTTCCTAAAATGAGGCCTCCAGACTTGTATACAGGACTCAAGGTGTGGCCTGATCATTGCCTTATACAAAGGGGTAATCACCTCCTTGTCTCTGCTAGCAAAATTCCTATATATCATTAAACTCCATGACCTGCTTTGGCAGTCCATTTGCACTGCTCAAAGAACTTCATATCTGACTGCACAATTACCCCCAGATCTTTTTCATTCTCCACCTCCACGAGTGTAGCACACAGTTGGTATGTTTCTCTTGGGTTACTGCTACCCATATGGAGTATTTTGCATTTGTCAATGTTAAACTTCAGTTGACACTTCTCAGCCCATCTGCCTAACTTTTCTAGATCCTGTTGCATTAGCATACTGTTTTTACTGTCATTAACAATCATGCCAACCTTTGTATCATTTGCAAGCTTGGACATTCAGCCTGATATACTTTCATCGATATCATTGATAAATACACAAAACAGCAATGGGCCCAGCACCAAACCCTGGGAACTCCTCTAATAACATTAGTCCACATTAGAGCAGTGTCCATTTATTACTACTCTTTGCTGTCTCCCACTCAACCATCCCTTTATCCACTTCAGTAACTTGCCCTTAATGCCATACTGTTCCAATTTGTACAGCAGTTTTCCATGTGCAACAGTACCAAAAGATTTACTGAAATCCAAGTATATGATATCAAAATTATTTTTTGCATCCAGTTCCTTTGTGACCACATCATAGTATCCAATCAAATTGGTCAGACAAGACTTCCCCTTAATAAACCCATGCTGTGTCTGAACTATCTCTGCTATCTTGTCTAGTGTATCACCTCTTTAACCAGTGACTGTATTATTTTTCCCAGAACAGAAGTTAAACTAACAGGTCTATAATTATTTGTGTCACCCTTTGAACACCCTTTGTGAATTGGAGATAGATTTGCTCATCTCCAGTCCATGGGGAGCTATCCTGACTCGAAGGATGCTCTTATAATTATGGCTAAGGGTTTGCTTACTTCCCTTGCTGCCTCCTTCATTATAAATGGATAGATTCCATCTGACCCAGATGCCTTTTTTATGTTTAACTTCAACAATTTCTCCTCCACTTTGCTCTCAGTTATTACAAAATCACTTAGCTCCCTGTTAGTTTGATAAACTTCTGGCATTCCCCTCCTTTAATAACTCCTCATGTGTGAATGTAGATGCAAAATACTCATTCAACTTATTAGCTGCTTGAGCAGGGTCATCAATAGTCCAGCCATCTATGTTAAGTGGACCAATCTGATTCATCCCCCTCCTTCTAGAGTTTATATAAGTAAAGAATCTTTGCTGTTTTTCTTTGTGTCCTTTGCCAAAGATTTCTCATAATCTGCCTTCGCCTGCCTAACCTCCTTTGTGACTTGATTACCGACTAGTATATATATGCCGTAGACTTCTGTGTTGTCTGATAATTTATATGCATCCCATGCATTTTTTTTCTCTGCCACGAGCCTCATTAATTCATCCGAACCATTTAGGCCTGAACCTTGAACAGTTTTTTTTTTTTTTTTTTTTTTTTTGATTTGGTAGTTGTTGGCGCATCGGCTTCTGTGGCCATATTGCACCTCCCATGGTTTTTGCAGTACTTTGATCCAGCCCGAGGCGGGAATCGAACCCGCGACCTTTGGGTTGCCGGGCAGGTACTTTACCCACTCGGCTAGCCCGGTCGGCACCTTGAACAGTGTTTCTTGGTATGAAAAGCCTGGTAGCCTCCAAGATTAAGTCCCCGAAGGCTACAACATTTAGAACTCACCATTGGTAACATCATCAGTTGATCCCTCTGTATAGAATTTAAAAACTGTCTGAAACCACTGTAGTCACCTTTACAAAAACAAAAACCCTTCCCTTTACCCTTGGTGGTAGTTACATCATTAAGTAAATCCCACATCAGTACACTGAGATCACTGTTACCTAGTGGTTCCTTTATCTGCAAATTCTTAATGCATGAATAATGACTGCTGAATTTTAGTGCTCTTCTGGGATGCCAGAATTGCCCTTTCCAAATGTAATTTGAAATTGTTTTCTATACAGATGATGAGAAAATGGTATCAAATGAATAACGAGCACTTCTTGAGACAGCCACCACAATAATTTCTTTGACGTCTAGAACCAGGTCAGATACCAACCACCTGATCTTGAGTTTGTAAGGATTGTAATATTTCACCAGTGTAATGTGTGTATGTGTTTTAAAAATAAAATTTTAATCTTTAGTAAATTGATTTAGAAAGTGAAGAAGGAAGAACCCAAAGCTGCTTCCAAAATGGGTGGTGTGTTTCTTATTTTGTTTCCAAATTAAATAAATATTTTACGTGCAGAAAATAGGGAAAGTGTTACTTTAAACATTTGGTTAATATTTATATAAATTATAAATGTATATATTTTTAGCATTATCATTTCATGTCAAAGTCATTGCTTTGCTATTTCAATATATTAAAAATAATAATAATAAAAATTTATTTTAAAAATGCAGCTGTGCAGGTGAATAATAACTTTATTTTTTACTGTTTTTCAGGCTGGCTCTTCAGCATTCACTCTATCGTCCTATCACACTATTTAATAAAGAGCAGCATACCGTGATATTTAACTATTTGGAGCGCGTCATCATTCCTATTGTTCTTGTATGTATTTATTAGTATTCTTACAAAGCATTTTAAACTCATAATAAAAGATATTTCCTGGGATATAAGCCACACTTCTAAAATTGGTGTTTTTAAAAGGGTTGCACAGCATATAATTCATTTACTTAATGAAAAATGAAATAATCGTCATCGGATTGTCTAAATCAGTACAGATACACAGTTTGTTATACGACAGGTAAAATGTCTTAAAATTATCATCCTGCGACCTGGTGACTGCTAGTAGTTGTAGTCTAGCTGCTGTTAGAATGCAGTATTTATTTATTTAGAAATAAAGACTTCCTTTATCTCTATGCAATATCATAGTGAATTTAGAAATAAAATTAGTAATTGCACTTGCTTTTCCACTATATGCTCATTGTACAAATGAGCACATTTTATTTGCCTGTATTTTTTTTTTACATTCTTTCTGCTGTGAGTAAGATTTGTTTAGTAATGTAACTCAAAAGGCTGAAAGCTACTAAATGGAGAATATCAATTTGTACATTAAGCATACAGTGAGCATATAGTGAAGAAAAAACTGCCAAATGAATTTTTGGAAGGTTAACCCTGGCAGGACTGAACAGGGTTAAGTTAACCCTGTTTCAATCCCGCCATTTTAGGCTTTTTTTAAGCCTCTTTTGAAAATTGCGCCCGTAAAATTAACTAATTATTTCTATAATTTCTACTCTATCTATAAAATTGAAACTCTCAATATACATAAACAGAAGTGTTTTCTTTGATTTCCAAACTTTAAATTTCAGAAAAAATTGTTAATTAACTTGAACAGCAAAACTGTACAATCAAGTATGTATTTTTTTCATTATGCCCACAAAAACAAGCAGGTGTTTACCTTGATTATAGAATGTGTCACTGCATTCGTTTGAATTTCCTGTGTTTGCATGCCACCCCTGACTAAAACAAATCAACTTACATGGAGCTGTGAGTGACACAGAAGGTGCTGCCAGTCATTGTTACCAAGGTGATACTGGGAGGGGGGAAAAAAGTACACTACTGTTTCTTGGTGTAAGAAACATAAACCAAAAGAATTGCAATGAATTGTTTTTGGTCTTTGAGGTCGCAGACATTCTCTAAGATATGCCAGACAAGCTGTACTTGCTACCTGGGAGTCTAAAACGCTGATGGAACTGATATTCGGGTGACACTCAAGTCAAGTGGATCCAATTTCGGCGAAGTCCGGATGGTCTGTGACAGCCAAATCCTCTGCTTGCACCTTCACGATAGTGGAACTGTTAGTAATCCTGGGTATAACCTCCATGCACAAGCACACTGTTGGTGACTATCCAGGTATGAACCTGGATGGTCACCCACAGTGATGGTCACCCACTTAAATAATGCCATATCCATAATGCTCATAACAGAAAAAAACCTTTTCTTTTTGGAGCTCTTGATTGGCCTTTCCAAAAGCTTAATTGGTCATTGTCTAAAAGATGAAACATTGCTGTGATGGCCTGTTTAAGGATCCCTGGTTTCTCATCAGATAGCAGGTGTCTCTAATACAGTAATCACAACTTACTAGGTGGTAGATGACTCTCATCAACCAGTGCAATACCACCACTTTGCTTATTGGAGGCTTGAAGTGGTGGAACCCATGTTTAGTCTCTAGAGCTAAGTTCTGGTCAACCCTTCCCCATCCCTTCCATCATGGAGTATGATTGACAACTTTCGAGGTTATGATGAACATCGTGGCGAGATCCAATATTTCTTACATTTCGAGGGTACAGCTCTAAAACAGTGTTCGCAGGCCGACCGCTAGTTAGTACACGGGAACGAACCTATTGGTAATTCTCTAGGAGGCTTCCAGATCAGATAGTGTATAATCTTGCTATCTCTACTCTGCCAGATGGTGACTGGAGGGAGTCCGAGTAGTGTGTATGCGGGGAGCATTGTCGAGGCCACGTTATGTCAAGGATCTGGGTATATTCTTACCATGTGTACGCCAGATCCAAAAATTTCATTACTTCATACAGCATGTCCCACTCACTTTTTGTTACTATTGAATACACCATGAATTGTCAAACTAATAGAGCAAGCTTATCTGCGAAAAGATCTAAACCTCCCAAACACTTCCTAATTCTTTTCACAAATATACTTGGTTTCAATTCTAATCTCAACGATGTCCATTTCCACTTGCAGTCTGCCAAACCCCATGTACTTTTTCTGACAGAATCGCAGTTATCGGTTGATTCAACTACTGTTCATCTCAGATGCCAAAATTATTCGCTGTATGATTCCTTTCGCCTCAAAGGTGGTACTTGTGCATATGTCCGTTCTTATATTCCCTGTCAGAGACTTGGCAATTTGTAATCTCCTCTCTTTGATCTTCTCTGGCTTCAAATCTCTCTACCTCATTGTGTCAAATCCATCTGTTTTCTCTACTGTTCTCCCAACTTCACTAAACACTTGGAGCTCTTTGACTTCCTCTCTTTGCAACTTGACTTTCTCCAGTCCAATTTTCCTTGGCGATTTTAATGTTCACAGCTCCAGCTGGTTTCCATTTTCTAGTCAGACCAACCCAGCAGGTCGAGATGCTGAGGCTTTTGCAATTACTAATGACCTTGCACAGATTGTTTATTTACCTACAAGAATACCGGACAATCCTAACCATACAGCCAACACTCTTGCTTGATCTGTTTCTCACAAACAACCATTCTAAGTACACGGTCGAAGTGAGAGGTCCTTTAGGCACCTCAGATCACAACTTGGTGATTGTCTCTTCTCCAATGGAGCCATTATCTCATGGCTATTCCCAACCTCGTATTGTTTGGCATTACAAGAATGCGAAATGGGATCACCTGCGAGATTTCTTTTCTTCTTTTCCTTGGTCGGATTACTGTTTCAAAACTTCTGATGTCAACATCTGCTCAGATCATGTCAGTGAAATTATTCTTGCAGGAATGGAATCCTTTATTCCACACTCCAGTTTAAAATCTCGTCCTTTATCTAAACCTTGGTTTTCCAATAAATGTGCTAATGCTGTTCAAGAGAAGAATGTTGCATATCGTAATTGGCTTGTTTCTAATTCTCCTGTTTCATTTTCTGCCTACACCAAAGCTCGCAACAATTGCAAAGTAGTTATTAATCAGTCCAAACTAGAGTTTAAACAGGCTAAGAGTAGAAAACTTGCTTCTTGCCCTAATGGTAGCCGACCATTCTGGTCTCTTGCCAAAGCTACTGGCCGCAAACTTTGCCCATCTCTGCTCCAACAGAACCATCTGTCGAAGGTGGTTCTGTTGTCATTTCAGCCAAAGATAAAGCTGCTAGCATCCCATTTTTCTTCCAATTCATGTATTAATGATCTTGTTAAAACACCTCCCACCATTCCCAACACGCTCCATTCAATGCCTCCTGTGGTCTTCCGTGAAAAGGATGTCAGAAGGATTTTGACGAATCTTGATGCTAAGAAAGCTCCAGGTCCCGATGGTATTTCTCCACTTGTTCTCAAAACCTGTGCTCCTGAACTTACTCCTATTCTTTGCCGCCTTTTTTCACTTTCTTATTCCAAAGGTGTTTTTACTTCTTCTTGAAAATTTGCTCAGATCCAGCCAGTTCCTAAAAAGGGTGACAAATCCCTCCCATCCAATTATAGTCCCATTGCAATTACTTCTGCTGTTTCTAAGGTAATGGAGAAATCAATTAACCACCAACTCTTAAACTATCTAGAAACTTTCCATCTAATCAACGATCAGCAGTATGGATTCCATCAGTGTTGATCCACTGGTGATATTCTGGCTTATGTTACCCTTTTATGGACAAATTCAATGGAAAGGTTCGGTGAAACACAAGCAGTTGCTCTTGACATCTCAAAGGCTTTTGATCGTGTTTGGCATAAAGGTCTTCTAAACAAGCTTCCATCTTATGGTTTGCCAACTGTTTTTAGTAATTGGTTATCCAGTTTTCTCTCTGACTGCTCACTGTGGGTGATGATAGATGGCTTTCTGTCTTCTAACTTCTCCACTAATGCTGGTGTCCCCCAAGGTTCAGTTCTTTCCCCCACTCTTTTCCTTCTTCCATTGACTGGAAAACCCTACCCATAGTTTTGCTGATGATAGCACATTGCATTCCACTTCCCATTTTGAGAAACCTTGCCAAGTCTATCAACTTCAACTTCTCGAAAATCTGCTACCAATTCCTTAAATGCCAATCTTTAGGTAATTCTTCAGTGGGGCAAAGACAACTTAGTTGATTTCAACCCTTCTAAAACTCAGTCTTGTCTTATATCTCGCAAAAAGGATTCTTCTGCTCCTATGCTTATCTTTGGTGACACTCCGATTTCTAGGCAAAATGATATCTCTCTTTTTGGGATTACCCTGACTTCTAATATCTCTCTTGGCATAAGCACATTACAAATATTGCTTCCTCTGCATCTAAAAAACTTGGTTTTCTCTTTCGCTCTCGGTGTTACTTTTCTTCCAAACATCTGCTCACTCTGTATAAATCGCAAATCCGCCCTACCATGGAATATTGTTCCCTCATCTGGGGTGGTGCCCCAAAACCTCTCTCAGGTTTCTTGATTCCATTCAGAAGAGGGCAGTTAGGTTAATTAATGATTCATCTCTAACAGTCTCTCTCTCCACTCACTGTCTCATTGATGTACTGTTTCTGCTGCATGCCTTTTCTGCAGATACTTCCATGGGCACAGTTCTTCTGAATTGGCTTCTATAATTTCTGCTCTCTCTTTCAAAACAGTCCGAACACGTGCAGCCACCAGCCAACATCCATTTACTGTCCAACTTCAAACTCACAGAACAAACTTTTCATCTTGCTCGTTTATTCATTCAACTGCCGTTTTCTGGAACAACCTTTCTTCATACGTATTTCCTGAAAATTTGTCTAGAGAAGTTCAAGTCCAATGTCAACAAATATCTTCTTTCATCTTCTCAACTCCAACCCAAACACGGTTCCAAGTACCAAAGGTTCTAATACCGCTCGTGTTTGGGGTTTACATAAAAAATAATACAAAATCAAGGAAATTCATCAGTTTGAAGCCCCACTGGAAAAGGAAAAAACTGTTGTAAAACTGATAAAATTACAATGTGACTTTGATTAAAAAGAAAAAAAAACTTTGCTTTTTTGTAATTGTTTTAGGAAACAGTATTTTGCTTTATTGTAATTGTTGTTTGAGGCAATAATATTGGTACAGAATGTTTTCTGGATTTATATTTTATCTTCTAATGAAATTTCCAGAAAATATTTCTATTGATAGCTGCATTATAAACTAATTCGTTATGAGATATTTTGTTATTGTGTGGAGAACCTTTTCTGCTTCTAACATGTACTTGTTTATAATACCCCTGGAAAAAGTTGGCAAGTGAGTTGCATTATAAATTTCAAATATCACTGTATAGCTTGTCCTGGAGTGCAAATGACTATGGTTACTTTCGATTGACCAGATGTTTTCGCCTTGTACGGATGCCTTATTTTGGAAAGTTCCTTGCGGTAAAATCAATCAGTAGTAGTCCTTTATTGTACCTAAAGTAATTCATTATGGTGTGGGAATGGAAATGGTTTTTGCTCCTAATTGATGGAAGCGCTTTCCAATTTTTGCAGAGCAGATCATCTAAACATAATCTATCTTAGAAGACAGTAAAAGAGTTTTTTTTTTTTTTTTTTATGAAAATGACAAACCCAAGAGGTATTAGAACCTATAGTACTTAGTACCATGCATGAGTTGCAGGTTGAGAAAATGAAAGATTTGTCGACATTAGAATTGAACTTCTGTAGATTGTAATTTTCAGGAAATACGTATGAAGGAAGGTTGTTCCAGAAAATGGCAGTTGAATGAATAAACGAGGAAGATGAAAAGTTGGTTCTGTGAGCATGAAGTTGGACAGTAAATGGTTGTTAGCTGGTGGTGGCATGTGTTCAGACTGTTTTGAAAGAGAGAGCAGGAATTATAGAAGCCAATTCAGAAGAACTGTGCCCATGGAACTATCTGTAGAAAAGGTATGCAGCAGAAAAAGAAATCTGTTACAGATGAATCATTAATTAACCTAATTGCCCTCTTCTGAATGGAATCTAGAAGCCTGAAAGAGGGTTTGGTGGTACTGCCCCAGATGTGGGATCAATATTCCATGGTAGGGCGGATTTGCGATTTGTACAGAGTGAACAGCAGTTTGGGAGAAAAGTAACACTGAGAGCGAAAAAGGAAACCAAGTTTTTTAGATGCGAAGGAAGCAATATTTGAAATGTGCTTGTGCCAAGAGAGATTAGGAGTCAGGGTAATTCCCAAAAGAGATATATCATCTTGCCTAGAAATTGGAGTATCACCAAAGATAAGCATAGAAGCAGAAGAATCCTTTTTGTGAGATATGACAGGATTGAGATTTACAATGATTGAAATCAACTAAGTTGTCTTTGCCCCACTGGAGAATTACGTGGAGATCGGCATTTGAGGAATTGGTAATAGATATTCGAGAAGTTGAAGTTGATTGAGCAGGGCGAGGTTTCTCAAACTGGAAAGTGGAATGCAATGTGCTATCATTGGCAAAACTACGTATAGGATTTCCGGTCAATGGAAAAGGAGGTCATTAATATACAAGAGGAAAAGAGTGAGGGAAAGAACTGAACCTTGGGGGACACCAGCATTAGTGGAGAAGTTAGAAGACAGAAAGCCATCTATCATCACCCACAGTGAGCAGTCAGAGAGAAAACTGGATAACCAATTACAAAAAACAGTTGGCAAACCATAATATGGAAGCTTGTTTAGAAGACCTTTATGCCAAACACGATCAAAAGCCTTTGAGATGGCAAGAGCAACTGCTTGTGTTTCACCGAACCTTTCCATTGAATTTGTCCATAAAAGGGTAACATAAGCCAGAATATCAGTGGATCAACACTGACGGAATCCATACTGCTGATCGTTGATTAAATGGAAAGTTTCTAGATAGTTTAAGAGTTGGTGGTTAATTGATTTCTCCATTACCTTAGAAACAGTAGAAGTAATTGCAATGGGACTATAATTGGATGGGAGGGATTTGTCACCCTTTTTAGGAACTAGCTAGATAGAGCAAATTACCAAGCAGAAGGAAAAACACCTTTGGAATAAAAAGTGAAAACGGGTGGCAAAGAACAGGAGCACAGGTTTTGAGAACAAGTGGGGAAATACCATCAGGACCTACAGCCTTCTTAGCATCAAGATTTGTCAAAATCCTTCTGACATCCTTTTAATGGAAGACACAGGTGACATTGAATGGAGTGTACTTGGAATGGTGGGAGGTGTTTTACCAAGATCATTAATATATGAGTTTGAAGGAAAATGGGATGCTAGCAGGTCGACTTTTTCCTTGGCTGAAGTGACAATATAACCATCTGGTTTAGATAGAGTTGGAGCAGAGATGGGCAAAAGTTATGGCCAATAGCTTTAGTAAGAGACCAGAATGCTCGGCTACTATTAGGACAAGAAGCAAGTTTTCTACTCTTAGCCTGTTCCAAATCTAGTTGGACTGATTAATAACTGGTTTACAATTGTTGTGAGCTTTGGTGTAGGCAGAAAGTGAAACTGAAGAATTGGAAACAAGCTAATTACAATATGCAACATTCTTCTCTTGAACAGCCTTAGCACATTTGTGGGAAAACCAAATTTTAGATAAAGATCAAGATTTTAAAGTGGAGTGCAGAATAAAGGATTTCATTCCTACAAAAATAATTTCACTGACACGATCTGAGCAAATGTTGACATCAGAAAAGTTTGAAATAGTCCGACCAAGGAAAAGAGGAAAAGAAATCTTGCTGGTCAACCCTTTTTGCATTCTTGTAATGCCGAACAACACGAGGTTGGGAATAGCCATGAGATAAAGGCCCCATTGGAGAAGTGACAGTCACCAAGTTGTGATTGAGGTGCTTAAAAGACCACAGTAAAAGAGTTGATAATTGGTGGTAGATGCCATGTGGACAGCATTCAGACAAACAAAAAAAATATTCTGTTTATACTCCGGCATGCTGAGAGGAGTTCACAAGATAGAGAGAATACAAGAAACAGCACCGTATTTAGCAGTGACTGGCTTGATTGTGTGAAATAATCTTCCCACAGTAAAAAAAAAAAAAATGAGACAGGGAGGAAATTTATTTTTCAATAGGGTATATCTTTTTATTGCAGTTCAGAACAGGAAACGCTGACTTTGTAACAGCATATGACACTGGATGTTGAATTTTTTTGGATTGTGTACCAAAAAAAAGAATTTCTCCCTTGAAACTTTGTGATAACATCAAATGCGCACTATGGAAATATTTTCTAACAATACAAATAATAAGTATTTTGCAAACAATCTGTTAGTCGTAGCAGTCTTTGTATTGTTAAAAATACAAAGAATGCTAACAATACCTTTTGCACACCGGTTTTCGAAGTTTATAACACAGCTCTCAATAGAAATATTTTATTGAAAGTTGATTAGAAGATCAAATATGCATCCAGAAAATGTGCTGTACTGATATTATTCCCTAAAAACAATTACAAAAAAGCAAACTTTTTTTTTTTTTAAAATGTGCATTGTAGCATTTTCAGTTTTACACCAGTTTTTCCTGTTTCCAATGTGGCTTCCAACAGATGAATTTGCTCAATTTTGTGTTAGTAGAAGCAATACACATTAAAGAAACGAAGTACGGTTTTTCAAAAACAATTGTTGCTATTCTTTCATTATTGTTTCTTATGCCAAGAAACAGTTGCATGCCATTATTATTTTATTTTATTTTATTTTTTGTCTTCTCGATAAAGCTTTAGGAAGAACTGTGATGCAATGCTGAAGCGTTCACAGCCCAACATAAACATAACTCCCATTTGTAAACTGAGGGAAAGCACTCACTGGAAAAACAAATGAATTGAGGTTGAATTGAGCGTAGCACTAATTTCATGAGTGCTACACTAGTTAGAGCTGGGGAGAAAAAATAACCGAAAAAGGCTTAAAAAATGCACACTTGATGGAACATTTTTGTCGTTTGTGTGATAATCAATAGAAATTTCTGAAATTTGAAGTGAGCAAATCAAAGACAACAGTTCTTGCTCCAGCTATAGTGAGTTTCAACTCTATGGATAGAGTAAAAATTATAGAATTTATTAGTTGAAACTTGAAGATTTAATTTCCAAAACCCAAAAAACATTCAAAGTAACATTTCTTAAGTGATGTATGTTGTTACATGAAGCTCTTCAAAACTTGTATGCTGTGGGTTCTGATTGTTGCACACAGAATTTAGAATGACACTAATGTTCTAATGCGCAAACTTTGTGCATGAGAGCAGTTTTTCCAAGTATTATATTCTGTATTAGTATTCTTCATTTATACATTTACAAAATTAACACACTTTCACTTAATTTCCGTGAAATGAAAGCAGCATTAGTTTTGTGTGTGTGCATATTAGTTTTTGTGAAAAATAACTGTATAAAATTTTTTCCATTTTTGAGACCAGTTAATTTTGCGGGTGTGCAGCTTATATATGAGTAAATGTGGTAAATTATTGTAAATAATTTTCCTTTCTTCAATTTTAATAAAATAGAAGAATTTTTAGAAGTATCACACTTCTAAAAATTGATTTTGCTGTATTCATTGACATTCAGAGGTGCAAGATTAGTTTACAGGAAACAGTTTTTTAAAATTTAGTTTTCGGTAGCTTTCTCTGTTTGTAGTGTACAGAATTTAGAATGACAATATGCTGAAGCCACCCTGAAGAAGTGCAGTTGGTGCTGATCATTAATGATTCTCTCAATCTTTATATCATCTGAAAATTTTGACCACATCTTTTATCACTTTGTCCATGTCCTTTATGAAAATCAGAAACAGTAGTCCAAGAACCGAACCTCGGGGATCCCACTTCTGACATTTCACCAATCTAAGGATTTCCATTAATAACAACATTCTGTCCTTTAGACTCTCTTTGATCCATATTCCATTCTTTTCAATAATCTCAATGTTCTAGTTTATACTGTAATTTCTTATGAGGGAAGGAAATGACTTACTAAAATCAAAATAAACTATGTAAAAATTGTTCCCTACTTATAGCTCTGAGAAACTGTGTCGAAATAACTAACCAGGTCAGTTTATATGATTTTCCATTAACAAAAACGTGCTGTGTTTCTTTCAGAATACTAATTTTCTCAAAATGTCCTTAGATTGCATTCTTAATCCTTAAGTTCCTCTAAGATTTTCAGTTCATCAGCAGCAACAATTCGTAACAACAAAATTCGGCGAAGGTAAAGAAAGCCAACACGAGAATGACTAGAAACATCGGATAACTTAGCAGAAAATTAGTTTCCCGATATGGCACTCTAGTGATGCTCGCTCGGTAAACAGATGGTAGGTGTTATCGGTCTGGAGCAAAGTCGAGAACGATATATTGATTGACAGGTAGGCGTGGCAAACGATATGCTGATTGTTGCTTGAAGACAACACAGGAAACAGTTTTTTAAAATTTAGTTTTCGGTAGCTTTCTCTGTTTGTAGTGTACAGAATTTAGAATGACAATATGCTGAAGCCACCCTGAAGAAGTGCAGTTGGTGCTGATCATTAATGATTCTCTCAATCTTTATATCATCTGAAAATTTTGACCACATCTTTTATCACTTTGTCCATGTCCTTTATGAAAATCAGAAACAGTAGTCCAAGAACCGAACCTCGGGGATCCCACTTCTGACATTTCACCAATCTAAGGATTTCCATTAATAACAACATTCTGTCCTTTAGACCCTCTTTGATCCATATTCCATTCTTTTCAATAATCTCAATGTTCTAGTTTATACTGTAATTTCTTATGAGGGAAGGAAATGACTTACTAAAATCAAAATAAACTATGTAAAAATTGTTCCCTACTTATAGCTCTGAGAAACTGTGTCGAAATAACTAACCAGGTCAGTTTATATGATTTTCCATTAACAAAAACGTGCTGTGTTTCTTTCAGAATACTAATTTTCTCAAAATGTCCTTAGATTGCATTCTTAATCCTTAAGTTCCTCTAAGATTTTCAGTTCATCAGCAGCAACAATTCGTAACAACAAAATTCGGCGAAGGTAAAGAAAGCCAACACGAGAATGACTAGAAACATCGGATAACTTAGCAGAAAATTAGTTTCCCGATATGGCACTCTAGTGATGCTCGCTCGGTAAACAGATGGTAGGTGTTATCGGTCTGGAGCAAAGTCGAGAACGATATATTGATTGACAGGTAGGCGTGGCAAACGATATGCTGATTGTTGCTTGAAGACAACACACGATAACATCAGTTTAGTATCACTTTAGTAGCACTCAGCACTAATAGTAACTTGCCCTAATGAATGCTTTCCATAATATGTGTATATATATATATATATATATATGATCGATTTTATTTAATTAAATGGTATTTATCTGTAGGGAATTAGGTGTATATGGACCAATTGTATCAAGTTAGTAAAAATAAACTAGCTTTAGCCTGGGTGGCCTATATAACTTAATTGCTTTTTGCAATTTTCATTGTTTATTATCATTTTTATTGATATTTTCATTTTTAGCATCATTTTATATTTATTTCCATTTCATTAATTTTAAGTTATATAGGCCACCCAGGCTAAAGCTAGTTTACTTTTACTAACTTGGTAGCTTGGTCCATATACACTTAATTCCCTACAGATAAATACCATTTAATTAAATAAAATTGACCAATATAATTTCACCCACATATAATGTCTAATTGCCATATGTACAATAGCATTAATGTTGCACAACTGACAAATACCTAATACTGTAAACTTTAACCAGATATCATTATTATAATCTTCAATAAGAACACACACACACACACACACACACACACACACACACACACACACACACACACACACACACACACACACACACACACAGGGTGATTCACTACCAGCACAACAAACTTGCAGGAGGTGTAGGGGGCACAAAGACGAATCGGAATCACATAGCATTGCAGGGTCCGAAATGCCTTCGTCATGTGGGAGGTCGCGTGAACAAAGAAGTAAAGAAAAAGAACAGAAACAGCAACTCGTTAGTGTAACAGAAATCGTTTTAATGACAAGTTTTACATTGGCAAAAAGCCATGGTACAGAAGATGTTCGAAAGTTCGACCAGAAGCAGTCACACAGGCTTCACAGCGCCGCCGCATGGAAGCCCTAACATTCTTGAAGATTCCTGGCGTGTCTCGAATCTCCCTGGCAGCTACAGAGATGCGAACAAGGTCTTCAACTGAATCAACGGGGGTCTTGTACACCAATGTCTTCATTTGACCCCAGCAGAAGAAGTCCAGGCATGATAGGTCCGGCGATATAGCAGGCCAATGAACCGGACCACCACGACCTATCCAATGCTGTCCAAATGTAACGTTTAGGTGTTGGCGGACGTCATTGGTGTAATGTGGGCGAGCCCCATCATGCTGGAACCACATTAAGCGGTGCAACGACTGAGGAACATGTGCTTCTTCAATAAGTTCGGGCAGGACTTGCTGTAGAAAGATCAAGTATGCCCTACCATCCAGACGAGGGGGCCAGAAAGTACGGTCCAATGAGGTGGTCTCCAACAATGCCAGACCAAACATTGACAGAGAAATGGCATTGAGTTGCACGTGTTCGTTTACCCTGGGGGTTCTCCAAAGCCCACAAATGGGCGTTATGTTGATTGAAGGGTTCCTCTCTTGTGAAACTTGCCTCATCCGTGAACAATATGGACGCAGCAAATACGCTGTCTGCCGCACTCTGTTGAAGAAACCAAGTAGCAAAAGTCCTCCGGAGTGGATAATCCGCAGGCTCCAATTATTGGACGCGTTACAGATGGTATGAACTCATTTGGTTTGTCGACAGTATCCTCCATACAGTGGATTGGAAAATACCCAATCGTTGGCCTATCGCTCAAGTACTCGTACTCAGATTGCCTTCTGCAAGACGTAGGACATTCTCCTCATTGTCTGGCGTCCTCGTCATTCGCTCTCGATTCATGGTACCTCTCGTGAAACAACCAGTCTCACGTAACCTTCTGTGCACACGTGTGAAAATCGTATGATGAGGAGCATGCCTGTGCGGGAAACGTTCCTGGTACAAGCACAGAGCGGCACACCCGGTACAGTCCGCAGCTCCATACGCGAGGTGCATGTCGGCCAGTTCAATGTTTGAATACTCATCCATCCTACTGACTCGGGAACCGGTTCGCAAATGCTGACTTCCAGCGGGATCACTGTTCATGCGACCTCCCGTTCAACGTCCTCTACCGCATGACGAAGCCATTTTGGACCCTGCAATGCCATGTGATTACGATTCGTCTTTGTGCCCCCTACACCTCCTGCAAGTTTGTCACACTGGAAGTTAATCACTCTGTGTATATATATATATATATATATATATATATATATATATATAGTTATTATAGTAAAAGAACAATAAGTACCATACAGATGCTGAACATGTATATGAACACAACAGTATACAGCTTACAGTGATGATTATGTAGTTAAACTATTGGTGTAGAGATATATATATATTGGGAAATACATTCATAAAAAAATAAATGTTTTTACGACTGTATTTTTATTTTCTTGTTCATTAATATGCCCTAATGGTGAAAAAAGGTCAGGTTACACCTGACCTTTTTTCCATGGGATTCACAAAAACTTGAATCCCATTGGAGCTTGAACCTCTCCCAAAATGGAGGGGGTAAACTAACCTTTTTTTTTTTTAGAATCATGGGTGGACTAGTACATGAATTGTTTATTAACAAAATATTAATTTTTTATTACTGTACTTTTATTTTTAAAGACACTCGTGCGGATACACACGTATCATAATGTCAATAGCTATTCACTATATATATATATAGTGCGTTTTTTGTAAAAAAATAAGTGCCGGTACTCATTCTTTGCTATCAGGAAAAATTGAAAATTAAAAGGATATGAAAAGCACTCTAAAATTTTTTTTTTCTTGATATTGTTACTTTAGTAGTAATGTTTTTAGAATAAGAACAACAAATTTAGTATATTAACACAGTTCAAGTATATATAAAAAATAAGTAAATAAATCGAAAATATTCGTAAATTTTATTAAGTACAATACACAATTACATTTACTGACCAAAACATTTAATGAGAATTTTTTGATAATTAACAAAATTTAAAATGCTGTTTTAGTTCACTTTCCAGGCGGGCCGTAGGTTGGACACCACTGTGAATCAACCGTAAGCACCCTGTTCGAGAATTAGAAAAGTAGTTTTCTTTTACCCTGACAAAGAATCATCTGTTATTATTATTATTATTATCATCAGTTTATTGTTTCGCGGAAATGCGTTATCCACATTTTTCCGTAAATTTGCCCTATCTCTGTTTACATGGTCACAGTATCTGAATGACACTGTCATTTTGGACAGTTTCAAAAAAAATATATCAAATTTAAGAACTAGTGACAATACCGATGATGAGAGAAGGAAAACGAGGACAATGAAGGTATTAAACCTTCTAAACATGAATTTTTGGCATTTGGTGAAAATGAAGTTGGAAACTTACAGTTAAATGAAAGAGATGCAATTCGTGGATTTTGGGAATACCTAATTGAAAAGATGTTTTCGGAAGAACTGAAGCAATTGATGGACTTTCTGAGTACGATACCAATTTCATCAAATTAATGTAAACGAGGATCTTCACAAATGAATCTGATCATCATCCCAACCAGAGCTTCGTTGATGACAAAAACAGTTTCTTCACTTCTGTTTCTTAAAATTGTAGGCCCTATGCTCACCTGCCTCGATCCAGCAAAATATGTCGATTCGTGGCTGCTTTGGAAACGTCATTCAGCAACAGAGGAGGAAAAGAAGTCGGCATAGGGTGTCAGATGAGAACTTAATAAAAATTTGGAATGTTCTATAAAAACTTTATTATGAAATTATTTTTACTTGTTATTTATTTTTACTTATTATTTTTAGGGTCAGTAGTCTAACGAAGAACCCTTATGTCACTTGGTTGTCTCTCTGTTCGTCTATCTGTCACAGCATTGCATCTCTGGAACTACTCAACCTATTGACTTGAAATTTTGCATGAGTTTGTACATCATGTGGGCCAACGTAATGTCATATTGATCGTTGTCGAGAAAAATTTGTCTGAGAAATGGGGGTAAAATGTGGGGGGGGGTATAAAATGCCGTCAACCTATAGCTTATTATACACCGTTGGAAAGAGCTCAACTAGTAGGTTTAAAATATAATTTTAAAATATTTTTAAAATTAAAAATGGCAAAAAAATTTGAGTAATTTTCATGTCCCCCCCCTCTATTTCCGTCGCTAGTGGAACTAAAAATTTAAAAATCAAATTAGCTACGCGTTATTCGATGCTTATCAAGGGAAAACTATTCTGATTGAAATCTGTCATTTACTTTTTGTTAAAATTTTAAAAAAAAACAATTTTTTATTGCACTTCGATAGTGCGCTTCTTTTTACTAAGTAACTCTCCTTTTGGTGACAAAAAGGTTGCTAAATAGTTAGTTAATAATTCTATGAAGGTAATTTATAAATTTTGCCACGAGAAGTATTTTTTAACAATTTTCAAAGCTGGATTTGTCCCGGCAAGGAGGTACTCAGAGAGCCAGTGTTGAGGGGGCAGTGGTGGGAAGTTGCCTGCATGTAGTCTTGCACAGTCCTCACCTGCCAGTCTATTCTCCTCAAGACTTTAATCGCTTTTCCAGGAAGAAGTTGGAGTCGGTTCTCCCACCCTTGTCATTCCTAACAGCTGGAAAGACTCAAATAGACGTTAGTTCCTCAGTTTTAGGCCAATCCGGGGTACTACAAACTTTTTTCAGTTATCATAAAGCTCTCTATCTGAGATACTACACTAACGACCATTTGTGACTATGGACCTTTCATTCTGAGTGCCCAGTACTCAGTAGTTGACCATTCGTGACTACACTGTAACCTACATTGACCATTCGCTGTAAAAGAAAATCACTTTTCTAATTCTCGAACGGGGCGCTTATGGTTGATTCACAGCAGTGTCCAACCTACAGCCCACCCGGAAAGTGAACTAAAACAGCATTTTAAATTTTGTTAATTATCAAAAAAATTCTCATTAAATGTTTTGGTTGGTAAATGTAATAGTGTATTGTACTTAATAAAATTTTCGAATATTTTCGATTTTACTTTTACATGCAACAAGATATGGAAAATGCAACACACTAAAGAATTTTTGCATAATACCAGTTTGGACATCACCGCAGTAGAAGGTGGAGCAGAGCCCATTGGGAATACCCCTTGATCTGCTCACTGTTGACTAGCGCGACTTCTCCGTAGCCCAATTAATTCGCTCTCTTTAGCTCTCTTAATTCGTGCAGCAGCACTAATTGCCTAAAGGCCAGAAATGCGAACAGTGCATACCAAGTAAATTCTCTCCTAATCCATTCACTATATGAAAATTTTCTCGCTCAACGGAAACTATTTTAAATGTAACTTCCAAGGGGAAGTCAAAATAATTTGCTATAAAAGGACTTCGTTAAACAGAGGTCCCACTGAGTAATTTAGAATTATAAAAATGGTTATACAATAGGCAGTGAAAAATGCAAATTTAGTAAATTATTTTACTTATTTGAATAGTAGGTAAACATGTGAAAAAAATTTACGGAATATTACAAATTTCTAAGTGTATTGCATCCAAACGTCACACGTCACTATTAATAAAGGTGCCGGTATGCCGTACCGTTGCGTACCGTCCCAAAAAAAGCACTGTATATATATATATATATATATATATATATATGCATGTGTGTGTGTGTGTGTGTGTGTGTGTGTATAATAAAAGAATAATATTAAGAAGCTAAGTAATCATATAGTTTGGAGAGTGCAAAAATGAAGATAGTGTTGATAATGGATCAGGGACACTGCATTAGCAAAACGTACTCTACAGCCATAATGTGTATACATATATATATATTTGTATATAAAAGGAATCTTTCTTTCTTTTCCTATTATTTCCCAACCTAACGTTTAAGGTTGGGTCACGAAATATAAGGAAACCTTTTCTGTTATTTCCTAACCTACCATTTAAGGTCAGGTACGAAATATAATGAAAAATAAAGAAACCTTTTCCTTTTTTCGTAACCAAATATAAATCAACAATATAATAAAAACACTCATGAACTCCAAAAATCTGCATTTAATAATGAGAAAAAAACATAATGAAGAACATAAAAATGAACAGAACAAAACTTTTATTAATTTAGTTTTCATCAAAAAATCAACCAACGTTTTATTTTCTTTACAAATTTCTTCCATCTTTAAAAGATTCATCACTACTATTACCTGTTTACTGTTCATCACAAAACTATTATGCACCGTTCTTTACTCATAAATACACATAATGCCAACCAATGACTACACAGTATCTTGTCGTCTGTCGTGCCCGCCACCAATCATTTCATCGTTTGCCATGCCTACCTGTCAATCAATATATCCTTTCAGATTTCAGCTCCAAACTGATAACACCTGTTTACTGAGCAAGCAGCACTAGAGTCTGGTGTTGGGAAACTAATTTTCCACGTAAGTTATCCGACGTTTCTTGTCGTTCTCGTGTTGACTTTTTTTACCTTAGCCCAAAATTCTTAATCCTTAATTGCCTCCAAGATTTTCAGTTCATCAGCAACAATAGTTGGGTTATCTAAGACTTTCCCACACCCAGTACACAATGATCTGATCTGATTCATTTTCTTTGTCTCTGTATTCTCATGCATGAAACATTCTTCCCCATTCTTTGCTCTCTTAGCCACTGCTTTCTCATACTTAGCCTTGGCCTCCCTAACCTTATCTGTGGTACTATTACAGATCAGCTTGTAGCTGTTGTAGGTTTTGGTACTTTTTATCACTGTGTAACTTTCCCATTATCTATTTTTCTGCCCTATTAGAGTGGCCAGCTCCATATTCATTTATCTCGGCATCCGCTTTGTGCTGTTTTTTCTTAATAGTATTTATGCATTCATTGTTTTAAAGGTATTCCATGATTCTACTGTATTTGCTCTTCCATTGCCATCCAACCAATTAATAGATTCAATGTAGTGCTTTAAACTGTCATGGTTCCCTTTTCTGAAATTAACTCCCATACCTTTACTTTTAACTACTGCAACATTGTTCTTCATCTTCCAATTAACAACTGCATGATCACTACCTGTGAATGGTTCCTGTACTGTAAGCCCTGTGATGTCTTCTGATTCGTGAGAAAGGATTTTTTTTTTTTTTTTTTTTTTTGTAGTTGGCACATTGGCTTCTGTGGCCATAATGCACCTCCCAAGGTTTTTGCAGTACTTTGATCCAAGCCAGAGGCAGGATTCGAACCTGCGACCTTTGGGTTGCCAGGCAGGCACTTTAGCCACCCGGTTAGCCCGGTCGGCATGAGAAAGGATGAGGTATAGAATATTCCTACTCCTAGTATTTTCTTTAACATGATACTAGAAATAATAATAATCTGATTTATTTAAAAATTTTGTTTCCCACTTATTCCAGTCAGTTAGAGGCAAATTTAAATCACCCATAATTGAGACATTCACACTTGCTTGCCCATTCCATCTGCCTGTAGAAATTCTTGTAATACTCTTTATTATCATTCTGGTTTGTAGATTATGCCCTCTCTCATTATACCTTTACTTCCACCTAACTCACACCACCTAAATTCTATGCTAGCAGGTGTAACTTCTGACTGAATAGAAGTTATTTTTGCTCTAAGGCTGCTTTTGATAAGATGCAAGACTCCCACCACCACCTCTTCTGTGTTCCCTATCTTTCCCATATATATGTTATACATGCCATAGTGGAAATTGTGTTGCCTAATTTCCAGGTGGTGCCAAGTTTCTGTTCCCTATTATGTCAGCATCCTAATCAGTCATTTGAATTCACTCATTTTTATTGACAACACTTCTGTCTCTACTGAAGGCACAGTTAACACTAAGTATTCTTCTATAGTTTACGCGCCTCCTTAGCCAGGTGGGAAGGAGCAGCAGTGCGTAGCACACGCTTCTTGATTAGACCGGGGTTCGAGCCCGTCACCACCAAATACGGAGGATGCGGAAAGGCCAGGGAATGACCACCGCATATCCCGGAGCAATATGGTCTTAGTTGCTAATGCTCCTAAAAAAAAAAAAAAAAAAACAACCTATAGTTTACTACCTTGATCCCCCCCCCCCACCCCTTGAAGTTATTAAGAAACATTATCCTATTTAGGTTTGTTTTCCTTATCCTCCTGCTCATTTAAAACTTTTCCACCCTCAGAATATCTTGCAAACATTGGATGATGTGGCAACAAACAAGATTTCTTGAGATATATGCAAGCAGTACTTATCATCTCAGTATTCATTTGAACAAACCCACGTTTGTTCAAATGAATACAAACTGTACAAAATAGATTCCTTCTACCTACAAATGTGGGCCATGTCAAAATTTCTCACCTAAAGCCTTGTAGAGTCCAGCCCGTCTTAAGTGAATCCACAAGGCTTTTAGCATATAATCCCTCCTGTGATTCTGGGCAGAATTGCATACAAATACACATTCTGACTTAACTCATGGCATTTTTTCAGCATGATCCTATATTTATGCAACAAATCTTTCAGACATGTTTGTTTAATATCATTATTTCCCTCCTCACATGAATAATCATGCTCTCTTTATCCCCCCCACCTCTAACAATCTGTTGGTAATATCATCAATTGCTCCTGTTGTTGCTCCTGGAAAATTGACCCTGGTTCTGGTTCAGCTTTTTTCATTACAAAAAATGTTACCTGTTTCCCTGACAACAGAGTCTCCCAGTAAAACTGAATTTTCTTCAACCAGAGTAGAATGCACTTGATTATTCTCTTCTGGGACCCAAATCTGGTGCATATCTTGGTAGTTCACTAGATACTTGAGTCTTTGACAAGATCATAGTTACATTTGTTTTTAGGGCAAGCTACCGTTTCTTCAGTGACTCAAATTCTGCTAGTAATGCACCATGTTTTCATTTGAGATCTGTAAACTTTTTTCATTGGGTACAAAGAAAATAATCATCAGTTGAGTTTGGTTGGTCTACTAAACTGACCTTCGAATACACTCCACAGTGTATACAAGCGACAGACTCATGGCTCACACACGAGTCATGAGTTTGTCACTAATGGACAGTTGGTTGCCCTTGCATGCACTTGCTCTGCAAAGGAAGTACACTCAAGTGCCTGCTAAAGGCCACAAAATCAGTGTTCACCTCCAAAACCCACAAGCACGGTAGAGGTGGAAGAAAAGTAATGTAGAGACTTATTAGTATTAGCAATGGCCACATAGTGCAAGGAAGCCTATGGCTTAGGCTGCACCAGCCAAAAAAAAAAAAAAAAAATAATAATAATAATAAAAAAAATAGTAATAAATAAATAAATAAATAAATAATAATAAGAAAAAATTTAAAAAATAATAAAAAATAATTAATAAGAGAAAAGGAAATAGACAATCTATGCGTTTCCCTCCTCCCATAGGTAATTATCCAGCTGACCTTTGAATTTCCCCAGAATGTCAGCCTCAACCACCTATGTAAGTAACTTATTCCAGTAATTTATAACTTGCTGGCTAAAATAAAATTTCCTGCAATCCAGTCTAAACATCTCTCACCATAACTTGAAATTATGTCCTCTAGTTCTAGAATCATTTATAACCATGAAAATTTCTTTCTCATTCATTTTACTTATGCTTCTCAGAGTCTAAAATACCTCAATCAAGTCTCCTCTAAGGTGCCTAGTTTCCAAGCAATGCAACCCACAACTAGCAACTTGCTGATGCTATCGAGCCCTGGAAAGCACGCCAATGGGGATTTCCAGGACTGCTGGGAGTCATAGGGGAACAAATAAATACATGGGCTGTGTTAGGTTAACTAAGAGTAGAATCAGGTGCATGTATACTTGCATGTAAACCAATGCCAGGAGTATAGTTAATAAATTTGATGAGCTTGAAGTGCTAGTCAAGACATCAAAGGCAGATTTGTTGGGATATCAGAGATGTGGTGGGCTCACAGACATAAGTGGTGAACAACTGGAATTTGAGGAGAACAATGTGTACAGTAAGAATAGAAAATAGGAAGGGAGGAGGGGTTATGCTGTTAGTTAAGAAACACATAAAATCAAAGGAAGTGCATCCAATTGATATTGGTGGACAGTGCAATGTTGAGTGTGTTTGGTGTGACATAAGCAGTTGGAAAGGAAAAATGAGAGTAGGTGTGTGTTATAGGCCTAATGAATCTGATGAGTATAATGAGCAATTGTGGAGAGAAATAGAATAGGCCAGTAAATCAGAATGTCTTATAATGGGGAATTTTAAATTTTCAAATATCATCTGGAACTTGTGGGTTGGTTACTTGCACACTAGCAAGACTTTTGTGGATTTATTGGATGACTGTTTTCTACAGCAAGATGTTCGAGAAGCAACCAGAAGGAGTAATATTCTTGATCTGATTATCATCAGTAATTATTCATGCATTAAGAATTTGCAGATAAGGGAACCACTTGGTGACAATGATCACAGTATACTGATGTGGGAATTACTTAAAGATGTAACCACCATCAAGGCTAAAGGGAAAGGTTTTTGCTTTTGTAAAGGTGACTACAGGGGTCTCAGTAGTTTTTAAATTCTGTACAGTGGGATCAACTGATGATCATAAGAATATTGAATTCTAAATGGGAAGCCTTCAGTGACTTAATTTTGGAGGCTACTAGGCTTTTCATTCCAACTAAGAAATACTGTTCAAGGTTTAAGCCTAAATGGATGTCAGATGAACTAATGAGGCTCTTGGCAGAAAAGAAAAATGTATGGGATGCATATAAAGTATCAGGTGACACAGAAGCCTATGGCAGATATAAACTAGTCTGTAATCAAGTCACAGAGGAGGTTAGGCAGGCGAAGGTAGATTACGAGAAATTCTTGGCCAAGGATGCAAAGAAAAACAACAAAGAGTTCTTTACTTATGTAAACTCTAGAAGGAAAGGGATGAATCAGATTGGACCACTTAAAATAGTTGGGCTGACTATTGATGATCATGCTCAGGTAGCTGATAAACTAAATGAGTATTTTGCATCTACATTCACACATGAGGAGTTATTCAATGAGGGGAGTGCCAGAAGTTTATCAAAATCTAACAGGGAGCTAAATGATTTTGTAATAACTGAGAGCAAAGTAGAGGACAAATTGTTGAAGTTAAAAATAAAAAAGGCAACTGGAGTGGATGGTATCTATTCAGTTATATTAAGGGAGTCTGAAAAGGAAGTAAGCAAACCCTTAGTCATAATTATGAGAGCTTCCTTGGACTCGGGGGAGGTCCCCATGGATGGAGATGTGCAAATGTATCACCAATTCACAAAGTAACTATAGACCTATTAGTTTAACTTGTGTTCCGGGGAAAATAATGGAATCACTGGTTAAAGAAGCATTGCAGAACATCTAGACAAGACTTCAGTAATAGTTAAGACACAGCATGGGGTTTGTTAAAGGGAGGTCTTGGCTGACCAATTTGATTGGATACTATGATTTGGTCACAAAGGAACTGAATGCAGGGAATAACTTTGATATCATATATTTGGATCTTAGAAAGGCTTTTGATACTGTTGCACATGGAAGACTGCTGTACAAATTGGAGAAATATGGCATTAAGGGTAAGTTGCTACAATGGATAAAGGGATGGTTGACTGGTAGAAGATAGAGAGTGGTAATCAATGGACACTGCTCTTTATGGACAAATGTTATTAGTGGAGTTCCCCAGGGTTCGGTGTTGGGCCCATTGTTGTTTTGTATATTTATCAGTGATATTGATGAAGGTATATCATGTTTAGTGTCCAAGTTTGCAGATGATATAAAGGTTAGCAGGGTTGTTAATGACAGTAAAGACAGTATGCTACTCCAACTGGATCTAGATAAGTTGGGGAAATGGGCTGAGAAATGGCAACTGAAGTTTAACATTGAAATGCAAGGTACTACATATGGGTAGCAATAACTGAAGAGAAATGTTCCACCTGTGTGGTTCTACACTCAGGGAAGTGGAAAGTGAAAAAGACCTGGGGCAATCGAATATGAAGTTCGCTGAGCAGTGCAGATGGGCTGCCATGGCAAGTCACTGAGTCTTGTCAATGATATATAGGAATTTTGCTAGAAGGGACACGGAGGTGATTATTCCCGTTATACAAGGCAATGGTCAGGCCACACCTCAAGTACTGTGTACAGGTCTGGAGGCCTCATTTTAGGAAAGTTGCTAGAATGAGTACAAAGAAAGGCAACAAGATTGGTGAGGGGGGGGGGGGAACAAAGGAGTGCCCTTAAGATTGTTAGGGAACAAAGGGGTGCTCTTACCAAGAAAGGCTTAAATTCTGAAAATTGCAATGCCTGGTGAGTAGGCACCTGCCAGGTGATCTGATTGAGGTGATAAGGCCTTGAATGGCTTGAGCAAGCTGAATACTGATGAGATTCTTCCTGTTGCTCAGATTAAGAACCTGAGGGGACACAGATTCAAATTGAGGAAAGACAATTGTAGAATAGATGTGCAGAAATTTGCCTTTAGCCAGTGGGAGTTGATTGGTGGAACAGACTTCCAACTTTTGTTGTGGAAGTTGATAGCCTAAATAAATTTAAGGCTGAGCTGGACAGTCATTTGGAATGAATGGAGGGGTGAAATGGGAGGGTTTTTTTTTTTTTTTTCAGCTGATGCTGCATAAACTTGCTTTCTTGCATTGTATGCCTCTGCTAATGCTAACCCACAACTAAAGTCTTTCCTCATATGATGTCCTTTTGTCGATCTCACTAGGTGAGTTACCTATCTTTGGACCTTTCAAGGAGCACAATGTCTTTCTTTAGGTGCAGTCTCCATACTTGAACTTAGTATTGTATTCCAAGTGTGTTCTAACAAGAGCCTTATATAATGGGATTATGATGTCCTTATATCTACTAGCAATTGTTTGGTAGTGTCAACTGTAGTATAAGAAAAAATTAATGTAGACAGTAGGGAGGTACCGGATGAATTAGTTTTGGAACTTTTTGCAAAGGAAGAAATGGACACAAGGCAACATCCATACTTCCTCCCAAAAAGAGAAAAATTCAAGACAGAGAAAAGCAAGCTCTCAGATAATGGCTAAATTTGTCTACAGGTGGAATTGTCATGGAATCTGCTGAAATACAGATGGCAAAGTATTCCTGCAAAAGTAGAACCTGTATGGTTTTGCTTGCAGGAGATTTACCTAATGGCAAATGAAACCCTTCCTTACATAATGTTATTATTATCCATAAGGACAGAACCAGGACTGTACTTGCTTGTAGGGGAGTTGATATCCTTGTTACTAATCAGACCCCATTTCAGCCTCTGCTACTCACAACAAGCATAGAGGCAGTAGCAATTAGGCAGGGAGGTGGATTCTCCTTACAGTGCAATCTATGTATTTTTATTCTAGGACAGACATCCTCCAAACAGACCTTGATGAGCTTATTATGCAATTTGCCCTTCCTCTGTCTTAATTTTCAGGGATTTCACTGGACATAATGCCCTGTGGGATTCTGTTGACATCAGTGGAAAGGGACAAATCTTAGAGCATGTGCTCACTGACAATGACTTCTCCCGTCTAAATATGAGAACTAACACCTTCCAAATGCCTACTTTATATTTTCTGCCATTGATCTTTCTGTCTGTCTATTCCCCTCTTCTCTTCACTTACAAGGGAAGCAGAGGAGAATCCACATGGAAGTGATGCTGTGCTAACTTTATTGCTTAGGGCGATTCTTTGTCTTGCCCTTAGGTTATCACAGCAGCAGAAGATTGATTTTACCGGAATGTCTTCCAACGTCTGGCAGAGTTCAGCATCATTCTAGTCATTCTTGAGCCTCTCAAAAAAAAACTAAAAACAAATTTTAGCGGATAAAATAGCACCACAACCAGTCTTCTAGCATTTAAATTATGCACCAAATCCTTTGTTTTCAACTTCATAGCGAAGAGGAAAAAGATGGATCCATTTTACATCCTCTATTACTTAGGAAGTTGGTAAAATTAAAAGAAAATACATATTACATCCTCATCAATTGTGGATTATAATAGATAATCATTTCATAATGAATATCATTATAAATGATATTCATTATGAAATGATTAAACATCTTCCAAAATCTGTCAATTATGTTCTTTCTATATAATAGAAACTTTTTGAAGAGCAGTTTGCAGGCATTTCTTTCCTTTATAAGTTAGGAAAAGATCCTAAATTTAAAGCTACTATCCTATCATTCTGAATAGTTATTTATGCAAAATACTGGAGAGAATGGTCAGTGCTTATGCGATCTTTAGAAGCAAATAACCTTCACTCTAAAATACATTGTGGCTTTGGAAGGAACAGGTCCACATTGGAAGCATCTATCGGAGATGGTTTCCTAAATTGGGAGCACCTGGTGTCAGTCTTTTTTGACATAGAAAAAGCATATTACCCAGCTTGGAGATTTGGAATTTTAAAAGACCTTTGTAATCTTGATCTTAGAGGTTGCCTCCTGTTTTTATTAAAAACTTTTTTTTTTTCATTTCAGTTCTTCAAGGTTTGTGTGGGATCCATCCCTCCTCTCTTGGTCCTTTTGCCAAGTGGAGGGAATATCTCACATACCCATTTTAAATGTTACACTTTTTACCATCAAAATGCATTCCATTACAGAATAACTTCCTCCAAATGTAAATGGCATCCTCTACATTGAAGACTTTAGCATATTTTCCCGGTCATGCAACATGAGGGTCATTGAAAGACAACTGCAACAAGAAGTTGCGAGATTGCCTCGATTCCTGAGAAATAGCTAATGGTCTCAGAAGACTGTTTGTGTATATTTTTGTCACAAGTATAGTCTTCATCCTTAGCCCAAATTGGTAGATAAAATTTTGTTCCAGTAGTATCCGGCACAAAATTGTTGGGACTCATATTTGATAAGGAGTTAACTTTCCTTCAACATATTCATCTGCTGCAAATAAAGTGTACAGAACCTTTCAATATCCTCTGTGCTCTCTCCTCTAGCTCATGGGATGCAGACTGTTGCACCTTTCTGTCACTTTATCTTGCACTTACATGATCTGAACTAGATTAGGGGTCTGAAGTATATGCATATACCAAAAATAGTGTACTTCGATGGCTGGATTGCTTCCATCATCAGGTGATTCATGAAATCTTCAATTCAGAGGTTAAATATGGATGCAGTTAGCATTGAGGCATTTGATGCAAGAAAGCAAGCTTATGCAGCATCAGCCAAACAGCCAAAAAAAAAAAAAAAAAAAAAACTTCCACTTCACACCTCCGTTCGTTCGAAATACCTGTCCAGCTGAGCTTTAAATTTATTTAGGCTATCAACTTCCACAAAAAGGGATGGAAGTCTGTTCCACCAACCAACTACCCGCTGGCTAAAGGCAAATTTCTGCACATCTATCCTACATCTGTCTTTCCTCAATTTGAATTTATGCCCTCTCAGGTGATTATTCTGAGCAAGAGGCAGAATCCCATCAGCATTGAGCATGCTCAAACCATTCAAGGCTTTATACACCTCTATCAGATCACCTCGCTGGTGCCTATTCTCCAGACACTGTAATTTGCAAAACTTAAGCCTTTCTTCGTAAGAGCAACCCTTTGTTCCATTCACTAACCTTGTTGCCCTTCTCTGTACTCATTCCAGCAGCTCTACATCCTTCTTGAAATGAGGCCTCCAGACCTGTATACAGTACGTAAGGAGTGGCCTGACCATTGCCTTATACAAGGGAATAATCACCTCCTTATCCCTGCAAGAAAAATTCCTGTATATCATTGATAAGACACCATGAGCTACTTTTGCAGCCCATCTGCACTGGTCAGAGAACTTCATATCTGCCTGTAAAATTACCCCCAGGTCCTTTTCATTCTCTACCACTGTCAGTGTATTACCACAGAGTTGATATGTTGCTCTGGGGTTGCTGTTTCCCATATGTAGTACTTTACATTTGTCAATGTTAAACTTCATTTGCCACCTCTCAGCCCATCTGCTCAACCTTTCCAGATCCTGTTGCAGCGGCATAGCGTCAGTAGTGTCCTTAACAACCCTGCCAACTTTTGTATCGTCTGCAAACTTGAACATTAAGCTTGATATACCATCATCAATATTATTTATAAATACAGAAAACAATAATGGACCCAACACTGAACCCTGAGGGACTCCACTGATTACATTAGTCCACGATGAGCAGTGTCCATTGATAACCACTCTCTGTCTTTTCCCCCTTTATCCATAGCAGCAATTTGCCTCCAATGCCACATTGCTCCAATTTGTGCAGCAGTCTTCCATGTGCAACAGTATCAAAAGCCTTTCTAAGATCCAAGTATATAATATCAAAGTTATTCCCTACATCCAGTTCTTTTGTGACTGCATCATAGTATCCAATCAAATTGGTCAGGCAAGACTTTCCCTTAACAAAATCATGCTGTGTCTGAGCTATAACTGAAGTCTTGTCTAGATTTGATCCTGCAGTGCTTCTTTAACCAGTGCCTCCATTAATTTTATGGGAACAGAAGTTAAACTAACAGGTATATAATTACTTGTGTCGCCCTTTGATCCTCCTTTGTGAATTGGGGTCACATTTGCACATCTCCAGTCCATGGGTACTTCCCCTGAGTCCAAGGAAGCTCTCATAATTATGGCTAAGGGTTTGCTTACTTCCTTTGCTGCCTCCTTTAATATAACTGGATAGATCCCATCCACCCCAGGTGCCTTTCTTGTATTTATCTTCAACAATTTCTCCTCCACTTTACTCTCAGTTATTACAAGATTCTCTAGCTTACTGCCAGAGTTGAATACACCTCCGGCATTCCCCTCGCTAAATAACTCCTCATGTGTGAATGTCGATGCAAAATATTCATTTAGTTTGTTAGCTACCTGAACAGGATCATCAACAGTTGACCCATCGATATCAAGTGGACCAATCTGATTCATCCCCTTCCTTCTAGAGTTTACATAAGTAAAGAACTCTTTGCTGTTTTTCTTTGCATCCCTTGCAAAAGATTTCTCGTAGTCTGCTTTCGCCTGCATAACCTCCTTTGTAACTTGGTTACAGATCAACTTGTATCTATCATAGGCTTCTTTGTCACGTGTTAATTTGTATGTATCCCATGCATTTTTCTTCTCTGCCATATGTCTCATTAGTTCATCTGACATCCACTTAGGCCTAAACCTTGAACAATATTTCTTAGTTGGTATGTAAAGCCTAGTAGCTTCCATGATAAGTTCTTTGATTGCTTCCCATTTTGAATTTGCTGTTGGTAACATCATCAGTTGGTCCCACTGTATACAATTCAAATACTGTCTCAGTCCATTGTAGTTGCCTTTACGAAAGCAATAACTCTTCCCTTTACCCCTAATGGTAGTTGCCTCTTTGAGTAAAGCACACTGTGATCACTGCCACCTAGTGGTTCATTTACCTGCAGATTCTTAATGCATGAAGAATCACTACTGATAATCAAATCAGGGGTATTACTCCCTCTAGTTGCCTCCCGAACATGCTGATGTAGAAAAACAATCATCTAATACATCCACAAAAGCCTTTCTAGTGTGTGCGTGACCAGCCCCCAAATTCCTGTCAATATCTGGGAAATTAAAATCCCCCATTATAAGACTCTCTGATTTACTGGCCCACTCTATTTCCCTCCACAATTTCTTATTATACTCATCAGAGTCATTAGGCCTATAGCACATTCCTACTCTCAATTTTGATCTCCCAATGCTTATGTCACATCAAACTGACTCGACACTGCTCTGTCCAGCAATGTCGACCAGACAGAGCAGTGTTGGATTTTATGTATTTCTTAACTAATAGCATAACCCCTCCTCCCTTCCTATCCTGTTTATCCCTTCTGTAGACATTGTACTCCCGAAATTCCAGTTCTGCATTCCTTATATCTGTGTGACACCAAGTCTCTGAAATCCCAACAATATCTGCCTTTGATGTTTTGAGCAATACCTCAAATTCATCAAATTTATTTACTAAACTACTAGCATTGGTGTACACGAAAGTATACATGCACCTGCTCTTCCTCTTAGCCACCGGCGCCTCCGTAGCCAGGTGGGAAGGAGCAGCAGTGCGTAGCACATGTTTCTTGATTAGACCGGGGTTCGAGCCCGTCACCACCAAATACGGAGGATGCGGAAAGGTCAGGAAATGACCACCGCATATCCCAGAGCAATATGGCCTTAGTTGCTAATGCTCCTAAAAACCAAATAACAACAATAACAACATCTTAGCCACCCTAACACAACCCATGTGTTTACTTGTTCCCCAGTGATTCCCAGCAGTCTCTGAAATATCCTGCATCTTATTTTCCAGGCTGCTGCTCATTCCAATAGAAGCAGTACAAGAATCACTTTCTCCTCTGCTAGTGGCTACTGTTAATCTATTAGTCCTTGTATTCCCCCAATCTAGCAGTTTTCCGACCCACCTATCACTGCCTCGATAGCATCATCAAACATTCTTGCACCCTTTCTATTTAAGTGTATCCCATCCCTGTAGAAGCAGTCTCTCCTGTTAACAAGTACAGACCAGGCTGAAAAAAATTCTACCCCTTGAGCCTTGCACAATCTTTCCAGGGCCAAATTGATCGACAGGGCTCTCATCATGTACTCCCTCCTATCGTGTCTGGGCAGAATTGCAGACACTTTGAAATTCAACCCTAATTCACGGCTTTTTTTTCAACAGTAATTCCGCCAGTCTCCTACTCTTAATATCATTAGTGCCAACGTGTACAACTATATCACCTTTTGTGCCCTTAAAAGATGATATCTGCTCTACAATGTCATCAACCTTTGCCCCTGGTAGACATACCCTGGTCCTGTTCCACCTATCCTTTTTACAAAGCATGTTTCCCGTTTCTCTGACAATAGTCACCAACAACTACTAGTTCCTTTGGGACCAGCGCATTTTGCCTTGGGGGTTGCCGCTGTGTTGCGCGATGACCAAGTGCCAGCTCTGGCATTGGTGTGGGTAGCTGAGAGCTTGATGGGCCCCTCACTTTTAATCCTTTGAGGGTATCCACCCTGTCCTTCAAGCTCTCATATAGGCCCATAACAACGCTGAGTTGTCGCCTGATTTCCTTACACTCCTTGCATCACACACACACAAAGACATCCCCCATGGCAGTATCATGTCCCATACCCGACTGCTCCACAAACATCAAGCAAGTAGTGCATTTTAATAGGCTGTGATTCAGAGGGCAACTGCCCCCCTCAGTTCTCCCCTGAGCTACAGCACTCCCATTAGCTTAAGCCTTTTGCTTTGCTGCTCTGGTTTGAGTCATGATTTCGATTTACTTTCAATAAAATTTCAATTTCAGTATAAAATTAAATCCTAAACTTGTATCCGAACACAGTTATAACGCTATATTTATGTTTCAGTATCCAGTGTTATCTACGAAATCCCTTTATGTAACTTCCGTATCAAGTTAAGTATTAATTATTTATTTTTTACTAATTATTTATGTTACGTAACCCAAGTTGTTATATGTATAGTTAAAAGTATAATTTAATTGACAATGAAGTTCAACAAGATTAATTATCTGATTAATTGACAATATTATGTACTATACTATATTAAGCGTATGCTATCTATTGTCACGTAATAATGGCTGCAATTTACGAACGGTAAACACGTGGATTTGATACCCTTTCCGATACTAAGTAATACCTACAAAATCTCTATCTTAGTCACTTTAAACTAAGTATCGTAAATAGGAATATAAAGCTACTCTAGAAAATAAGTTAATATGCCAATTTAAGCTAATAAAACAGAAAATAAATCAGAAAAAACTTCTCTGTTCCAGGAGCAGCAAAAATGTACGTCCGCACAGGCTTCTCTCATTCACTATATATTGAACTGTCATTATTATTTCAACAGAAACAGTTATCTCTAAACTATGTTTTAAACCGAAATCCTTGCCAGACCTCTCCACATGGATATCCATTTTTTAGCCACATTGGGAACAACTTAATAATGATTGTCAGACTGCCAGCTGTCCATATCATGGAGAAGCTATCCAAATCATGGTAGAAATGGTAGACCTTCCACCCTGGAATTCTCATGTACTGGCATGCAGCTTCTGCCATAACAACAGGAAAAGCTAACACAATATCCTCTGGAACTCTATTTTGCACATCAAGCTGAACAATCTGATTTCTTGCCAGTCTATATACATGGTGCAAAGAAAAATTTTTCTGTGGGATCTACTGCTGACTTTCCTGACACTGCAATATCCATACATATTATCCCTGATTTCAGCATATAAATGCACAGTTGCAGGCTGTTAGCCTTAGTCACCTAGAAACCCTGCTACAACCACCAAGAATATATTATATATATACTGATTTTGTGAATTCATTGCAGGCTCTGTCAATTAAGAATAATCATCATCCAGTCCTGTCCTGTCCTGACTGAAAACTGGACTAGATGTTTGTTCTTGAATTCCAAAAGGTAATGTAACCAGCTACTGCTGGTTACATTGTCTTTTAGAATCTGATGTTTAATATATTTTATCTTTTAATATATGTACTTTGTGTGACTTTTAATATATTTTATCTTTGGACTTGCATGTCACAGTTGTCAACCACAGGGGCTCATATCTGGTGAGTATAGGCTTGGTACACCAGGGTCCTGAGCTGGATATCATCATTCTTCTCTTCCTTGGTAGTTCCCTTCTACTTCTCTCTCTCTCTCTAGGTAACTCAGAATTTTTATTTTGGGTGGTGCAGCAAAAGCCTTAGGCTTCCTTGCACCATATGGCTAATGATAATAATAATAGTCTGGGAAATTAAAATCCCCCATTATAAGACACTCTGATTTACTTGCCCACTCTATTTCTCTGCACAATTGCTCATTATACTCATCAGATTCATTAGGCCTGTAACACACATCTACTCTCATTTTTACTTTCCCAGTGCTTATGTCACACCAAACAGACTCAACATTGAATTGTCCACCAACATCAATTGGATGCACCTCCTTAGATTTTATGTGTTTCTTAACTAACAGCATAACCCCTCCTCCCCTCCTGCCCTGTCTACCCTTTCTGCACACATTGTACTCCCCAAATTCCAGTTCTGCAGTTCTTATGTCTGTGTGACATAAGAACTGCAGAATGTCTCTGATATCACAACAAAATCTGCATTTGATGTCTTGACTAGCACTTCAAGCTCATCAAATTTATTAACTATACTCCTAGCATTGATGTACATGCAAGTATACATGCACCTGTTTCTACTCTTAGTTATCCTAACACAGCCCATGTATTTCCACTATGATTCCCAGCAGTCCTGGAAAGCACCATTGCCTTGCTTTCCAGGATGCTACTCATTTCCATAGAAGCAGAGAAAGAATCACTTTCAACCCTGCCAGTGGCTACTGTTAATTTATTAGTACGTGTATCCTCCCAACTTAGTAGTTTTCCAACCCACCTAACTCTGCTTCTTTCACCCTTTCTCTTTAAGTGTGCCCATCCCTGTAGAAACAGTCTCTCCTGTCAATAAGCACAGGCCAGGCTGAAAAAAAATTCTACCCCTTGAGCCTTGCACAATCTCTCTCCAGGGCTGAATTGATCCAAAAGACTCTCATCATATACTCCTCCTATCGTGCCTAGGCACAATTGCAGACACTTTCAAGTACAGTCTGTCCTCGTATAGCACGATAGTTGCGTTCCTAGAAACTCTCGTGCAATGCAAAATCGTGCAATATAAACAACAGGCCCTATGGGAAAAGTAGGGTTAGGTGCCGACCACCCAAGATTGAACACACATTTGGAACCAAAACATTACCAAACACAATCGCGTAAGTATTTTATAACGATTAAAATACGTATTAAAAATAATATTATATTATAATAAAGTATTTTTAATACAAAAAAAGTATTTTTTACGAATAAAATACGTATTTTATTCGTAAAAAATTTATTATATTAAATAAAATAGTCGTAATAAAATACTTACATATTTTATAATACGTAAGTATAATTATAATACGTAAGTCGTAATAAAATATTGCTAATGCTTTTGCTTCTCTCGTAAGCAAACTTGCTTTTTGTTTGATTTTATATCCAAACAGATGACAGCGGTTCCATCTCTTCCAATTCTTTGTGTCTTAATCTAATGGATATTAATTATACTTTGAGTTGTTCCCGCTATGAAAGTTGTTTTTATTTTCGCTGCATTCTTTGTAATTCCCGGCATTCCCTCATTTAGGTCTGTAGCACGTGCAATATCACATGGTCTTTAATTTCGCTCAAAGCGTTTCACAATTTCGTATTTTTTCTCTATCGACAGAAGAGGACTGGCCATAAGCCTTAGGGGGGGGAGCCACGGTGGGCCAGAGGCCAGTGTGATTTTGGCCATAAACCGTAGTATGAGGCCACTATAAATTTTCCCGGGTAAGAATTTTTGACCCAGTCCGCCTCTGTTTATCGATATTGCTTCTTTTTTTTTCTCTCTGAATCTGCAGTGTCTTAGCCAGGACGCTTCCTTTTCACACCTTTTAAGTATTTTACTAATTTTTAGGGAATAAAGCGCAATTACAAAACGAGGAGGCACGCTTAATACACATAAACAAAGCTGCGCGCGTATAGCAACTGAATAAACAACACCGTAAAGGCCGAGATACACTATTAACACCCCACATTTTACTAAAGCACATTTCTGGGGTTACTACCATAAAACAATAAAAACAATTTCCAGTTGCGTTTCTGCTAGTGGAATCTGTTATAAACTGGTAGTAAACTCCATCTAATTGCATTTGCGATCATACCGATAGCTGGAATTGTGTTGGTTTTTACGTTATTATGGTGAAATGTGTTTCCCCTTCACTGATATAAAACACATAAATACATTTTCGGACTCTTCTTCATTGTTATTGTGTTGCGTTCAGTTGGGGTGATTCCGCGTTCGACTGCCATTTCTTGTAAACACAAAGGCGAGTCGTGTATAAGCGAATTGGGTTTGTGTTATATAAGATAACGTTCCCCTATTTATAAATCGTGTATGATTGAATTCATGTAATGCAAACACGTGCTATACAAGGACCGACTGTATAGGTAAATGCTTTATGTCAGCATTTACCTATACTTGTTAAGTAATTCGGCCTCTCTTCTACTCTTTATATCATTAGTGTCAATGTGTATAACAATATCACCCTTGTGCCCTTAAAAGATGATATCTGCTCTACAAAGTTATCAACCTTTGCCCCTGGCAGACATACCCTGGTCCTTGAATTTTTTAAGTTCTATACAATGGGACCAAATGATGATGTTACCAATGGCAAATTCTAAATGTGAAGCACTCAAGGAAGTAATCTTGGATTTTGCTATGCTTTTTGTTCCAACTAAGATATATTGTTCTAGGTTTAGGCCCAAATAGATGTTACATGAACTAACGAGACTTGTGGCAGATAAGATAAATGCATGGGATGCAAGTAAATTTTCAGTGGACACAGAAGCCTCTGGTATATATAAGCTAGTCTATAATCAAGTCACGAAGGCAGATTATAGAAATCTTTGGCAATGGATGCAAAGAAAAACAGCAAAGACTTCTTTACTTATATAAACTGTAAGAGGAAGGGTCCACTTGATTGGTTCACTTGATGTTGGTGGTTCGACTGTTGATGATCCTGCTCAGATAGCTGACAAAGTGAATGAGTATTTTGCATCTATATTCACACATGAGGAATTTTGTAAGGTGATATCAATGGTTTGACTGTAAAGGACCATTCACAGATAGCTGCCACTACTCATAGTGCCACCATTATGAGTATTTTGCCTCTACATTCACACATGAGCAGTTATTCAAGGAGGAGAGGGCCAGATGTTTATCAAACTCTAACAGGGAGCTAAATGACTTTGTAAATGACTGAGAGCAAAATGGAGGAGAAATTGTTGAAGTTAAACATAAGAAAGGCGTCTAGGGTGGATGGGATCTATCCAATTATATTAAAGAAAGTAAGCAAACTCTTAGCCATAATTAGGAGAGCATCCTTGGACTTGGGGGATTTCCCCACAGAGTGGAAAGTAAAAATGTAACTCCAACTCATTAAGGGGAATCAAAGGGTGACATGAAAAATTACAGACATGTTAATTTGACTTCTGTTCCAGGGAAAATAATGGAGTCACTGGTTAAAGAAGCATTGTAGGTTCATCTAGATGAGACAGCAATAATAATTCAGACACAGGGGTTTGTTAAGGGGAATTCTTGTCTGACCAATTTGATTGGATACAATGATGTGGTCACAATGGAACTTGATGCAAAAAATAAGTTTTATATCATATAATGTATATGATGTCAAAACTTGGATTTCAGGAAAGCTTTTGATACTGTTGCACATGGAAGACTGCTGTACAAATTGGAGCAGTATGGCATTAAAGGCAAGTTACTACGATGGATAAAATGATGGTTCAGTGGGAGAAGACAGAGAGTGGTAATCAATGGATACTGCTCTTTGTGGACTAAAGTGATTATTGGCGTCCCCAGGGTTTGGTGTTGGGCCCATTATTGTTTTGTATAATTATCAATGATGTTGATGAAAGTGTATCAAGCTTAATGTCAAAGTTTGCAGGTGATTCAAAGGGTCGCAGGGTTGTTAATGACAGTAATAGTGTTCTACTGCAACAGGATCTAGAAAAGTTTGGCATATGGGCTGAGAAGTGGCAAGTGAAGTTTAACATTGACAAATGCAGAGTACTGTATATGGGTAGCAGTAACCACAGTGAAATATACCAACTGGGTGGTGTTACATTCAGGGTAGTGGAGAAGGAAAGAGACCTGGGGATAATTGTGCAGTCAAATATGAAGTTTTTGGAGCAGTGCAGACAGTCTGCCAAAGTAGGTCATGGGGTCTTGTCAATGATATACAGGAATTTTGCGAGCAGGGATAAGGAGGTGACTATCCCTTTCTATAAGGCAGTGGTCAGGCCACACCTTGAGTACTGCGTACAGGTCTGGCGGCCTCAATTTAGGAAGGATGTAGAGTTGCTAGAACGAGTACAGAGAAGGGCAACAAGATTGGTGAGGGGAACAAATAAATGCTCTTACAAAGAAAGGCTTAAGTTCTGCCAATTGTAGCGTCTGGAGACTAGGCACCTGTGAGGCGATCTGATTGAGATATGTATGTCCTTGAATGGATTGAGCAGGCTCAATGCTGATGGGATTGTTCCTTTTGTTCAGATGACAAACCTGAGGGACCATAAACTGAAATTGAGGAAAGAAAGTTGTCGAATAGATGTGTGGAAATCCTTTAGCCAGCAGTTAGTTGATTGCTGGAACAAGTTTCCATCTGTCGTGGAAGTTGATAGCTTAAATAAATTCAAACTAGACAAACATTTGGAACAAATAGATAGGTGAAATGGGTGGGTTTTTTTTTTTTTTGGCTGATGCTGTATTAGCTTCTTTGCTTTCACCATATGCCTCTACTAATGCTAACTGTGTATATTGTCAGTGAAATTTAATTCCTAGTGGGTTATGGACTTTTAATCTGCTTTTTGCAAGAAATTTTTCTGTTTTCCATCAGATTTTTAAAAATTTCTAGTGCCTTGACTGTTTTTCTCAAAAAAAATCTCCTCTACCACCCCCCATCCACTTGCAATTGACCGATCTCCAGTTTTTTGAGTCACCTGGTTCATTTGTATGGTGGCTAATGGTTTGGTTTGGAATATTCTTATCCCTTCTATTTTCTCTAATGTGCTAATACAAATAATATTCATTTAGGTTATTTAAAAATTTTGTTACCCATGGTGAGTTACCCTTCTCACTTTTTGCAATCTGTAATCGATAAATTGAAATTACCCAAAATAAGATTTTTGCAATTGCTCACCCATTCCACCACTTGCATAAAATATTTTATTTCCTTTTATTAAAGAGTGTGAAGAGAGGTGTATTTGCTAGAACATATGCTTGTTTTTTTTTAAATGTCACCATATAAAAATTCAAAACTAAAATAGTTACTTTTTGTTTGGTGGCACCTGTTGTATGAAAAGTTTGCCTTTGCTTTGCTCATTCCTGTTCTTGTGAGGATTGAATACTCACAGGAAAACTTAGTTGCATTTTTGCAGCTACACCTTCAACATCTTCATGTACAAGAGACATTGATCAATAGAATGAGTAATTGTTTTGTTTGAATTGATGTTATAGTCATATTAACTACAGTTAATAATAAATAAAATAAGATATGATTATCCTATATATATGAATTTGTAGGTTAAATGTATTTACATAGGTACAAAACCAAAATATTTTGGTTTTTTATTTTTATCCGTAATTGATGGGATGACTGAAACATTTAGATAACCAGAACATGCTGCATGTGCCGAATAACAGAGCTTTTACTGTATAATGCAAATATTTCAATCTGTATAATAATTTGCGGATGTGATTTATTATGTTTGTTTTGTTATAGGTCGTGACCTTAAGCATTGGCACACTCCATGCACTGTATTTGGCTCCAGATGGTGTTGAATGGAAGGAACATATTATTCTGCGCCCTGCTTTAGTTTTCTTACCTCTCTTACCTTTGGCCTTACCACTATTTTGGATCTTGCTTAATGCATGTGGAATGGCTCATCTCTTAGCAGTAGTACACGTTTCCCAAAGTATACACGTAAGATAATTTGATTTTATAAATAGTAATTATGTTATGATTGATATAAATTAAAGTAGAACTGTGATATGATTAAATCTCTTCGATTGAATTCTAATTTTGTTTGGCATCTAATAGAATTTGGTAGAATTCTGTAAAGTAGAGTATGGGCACTTAGACTATTATCATTAGCCATATGGTGCAAGGAAGCCTAAGGCTTATGCTGCACCAGCCAAAAAAAAAAATTCCCAAGTTATATATATATATATATATATATATATATATATATATATAGAGAGAGAGAGAGAGAGAGAGAGAGAGAGAGAGAGAGAGAGAGAGAAGTAGAAAGGAATCACCAAGAAAGAGAAGAATGATGATATCCAGCTGAGGACCCTGGGTTTGCCAAGCCCATACTCACCAGATGTGAGCCCCTGGAGTCAAATATTGGGGTTATTGTTCCCTAGGTGTAATAACTTAACCTTTGCTGGATTACAGCATAGCTGCCATTTTTCTGACCATCCCTAAAATCTGTCTAGATCACTCTGAAGAAGCTCTGCTTTGTGGTGATCATTAAATACTCTACCAATCTTTACATCTTCTGCAAATTTAGACATAATGCCCTCTATCCCTTCATCGATGTCATTTATGAAAATGAAAAACAATAGTGGTGCTAATACTGATCTTGGGAACCACTTCTTTCATCAACCCAATCTCGGAAATAACCATTTATCACAACTCTCTGCCTCCTGTCCTGAAGCCATCAGGCTATCCATCTAAGGATTTTCTCTGTGATTCCAAACTGTTCCAGCTTATAAAGTAACCGCTCATGTGGGACTGAGTTAAATTCTTTGCTGAAATCCAAATAAACTGTGTCGAAATTATTCTCTAAGTCCAACTCTTGAGTGACCCTGTCAAAATAGCTAACCAGATTAGTTAAACATGATTTTCCCTTTACAAAACCATGCTGAGTATCCTTCAGAATTTCATTTCAATCTAAATGATCCTGAATTCCACCCTTGATCATTGTCTCCATTATTTTCCCTACTACTGAAGTCTGGCCAGTAATTTCCCACTTCATTATGAGAACCGCCTTTATGTATTGGAGATACATTGGCACTTTTCCAATCCAACGGAATTACTCCAGAGTCCAGTGATGCTTTCATAATAAGTCTCAATGGTTCAATGCACTCACCTGCTACCACCCCCCCCCCCCCTTAAGATTATATAGTGTATGCCATCAACCTCAGGAGCCTTACTGGCTTGTAGGTTCTAATGTTTTTTCATTAAATAAATGTGAAATTTCAAAGTCATTATTTGAATTTTTTTCAACTTCACTTTCATAATATCTCATTCAAACAAAGGGGTTTTCTTTTGTAAATATCGATGCAAAGTAACTGTTGAGTTCATCTGCAACAATTGCTGGGGTATTTAATACTATCCCATGTCCATTACATGGGATAGTAATGGACATGGGATATTCAATCTGGTTTTCCTTCTCTTCTTTGCATTTATATATGTGAAGAATTCCTTATCCCTACTCATTGCTCTCTTTGCCAACAATTTCCCATAATCTGCCCTTGCTAACTAACCTTTTCTGTGGCACTATTACAGATCAATTTGTAGCTGTTATAGACTTCAGTACTTTTTATTGCTCTGTAGCTTATCCATGCCATTTTATTATGCTTAAGTAATCTGGCAACTTCCTTATTCATCCAACTTGGAATCTTCCTCATGAGAGTATTTTTTTAATGGTGTATAAGCATTCAAGGCTTCTGTGATTAATGTTTTAAAGATATACCATAATTTAATTATTTTCTTTCTGTGAGATATCTACCCAGTTAATAGAGGCCATGTAGCACCTTAAGGCATCATAATTTCCTCTTCTGAAATTATAACTCATTCTTTGCCTTTAACTATTGCTACCTCTGTCTTCATCATCCACCTTAGAACTCTGTGATCACTTTCTGCTACTGGTTCCCGTACTGTCAGCCCTATTATGTGATCTGGTTCATGGGTGATGATGAGGTTTCAAGTAATCTTTAAAGGTTCCATCCTTTAGACTGCTCCTTTGGCTCAGCATGACAGTGTTAGATCCATGTCTTGTCCATGTTTATAAATCTTGCCAAAAATTATACTCTTACTATCCCAGAAATTTTGAAGAGATCTTGCACTGACCATGTTTTTGAATTGAATGTAAGAAGCTGTGAAATTCATCGCACAGACACCTTTGATAAACCCGAAAAGAAGACTGATAGGACCTTTATCAGAATGATGATTGCTTCTCTACCATGATCATATTGTATATTGCAACAATTAGTAGTTAGCCACTGTCTGATTTTGCCACCCATTTTTTTTTTTACTATGGCTTATGATGTAGCATGCATATCCAAAGTATGTACCATCACAGATTTGTTTTACTTTAAACCATCTTCTGAAGTTATCTTACAACTTTATGATGTTAAAATTAGTCTAAAAAAATTTCTAATAAGAAGGAAAAAAAAAAAAAAATCACTTCCCATTTCACCCATCCATTCGTTCCAAAAGTTTGTCCAGTTCTTTCTGGAATTTATTTAATCTATCGAATTCAACAACAATAGAAGAAAGTTTGTTCCAGCTGGCTAAAGGCAAATTTCCACACATCTATTCTACAGTGGTCTTTCATCAATTTTGATTTCTAGGTTTGTAATCTGAGCAAGAGGAACAATCCCATCAGCAGTGAGCCTGATTAATCCATTCAAGGCCTTATACACCTCAATCAGATACCTCACAGGCACCTAGGCTCCAGATGCTGCAATTTGCAGAACTTAAGCCTTTCTTGGTAAGAGAACATCCTTTTGTTCCCCCTCACCAATCTTATTGCCGTTCTCTGTACTTGTTCTAGCAACTCTACATCCTTCTTAAAATGAGGCCTCCAGACCTGTATGCAGTACTCAAGGTGTGGCCTCACCATTGTCTTATACAAAGGGATAATCACTTCCTTATCCCTGCTAACAAAATTTCTGTATATCATTAACAAGACTCCATGACCTGGCAGCTCTGCACTGCTCAGAACACTTCATATCTGACTGCACACTTACCCCCCCCTCCCAGGTCTTTTTCATTTCCCACTCCCCTGCTGTAGTACCTCTGGGGTTACTTCTACCCATATGCAGTACTTTGCATTTGTCAATGTTAAACTTCAGTTGCTGCCTTTCAGCAAATCTGCTCAACATTTCTAGATCTTGTTGCAGTAGTGTACTGTCATTAATGTCATTAATAACCCTGCCAACCTTTGTATCATCTGCAAACTTAGACATTAAGCCTGATATATCTTCATGAATATCATTGATAAATACAGAAAACAACAATGGGCCCAATACTGAACCCTGGGGGACTCCACTAATAACATTAGTCCACAAAGAGCAGTGTCCATTAATTACCACTCTATCTTTTCCCACTCAACCATCCCTTTATCCATAGCAGCAATTTGCCTCCAGTGCCACACTGCTTCCATTTATGCAGCAATCTTACATGTGCAACAGTATTAAAAGCCTTACTAAGATCCAAGTATATGATATTAAAATTATTTTTTGCATCCAATTCCTTTGTGACCACATCATAGTATCTAATCAAATTGGTCAGATAAGACTTCCCCTTAACAAACCCATGCTGTGTCTGAACTAAAATTGAAGTCTTGTCTAGATGATTCTTCTGTGCTTCTTTAACCAGTGCCTCCATTACTTTTTCTGGAACAGAAGTTAAACTAACAGGTCTGTAATTACTTGTCATCCTTTATGAATCGGGGTCGCATTCGCACATCTCCAGTCCACGGGTACCTCCCCTGAGTCCAAAGAATCTCTCATAATTATGGCTAATGGTTTGCATACTTCCTTTGCTGCCTTCTTTAATATAACTGGATAGATCCCATCCTCCCCCTGTGTCTTACTTATGTTTATCTTCAACAATTTCTCCTCCGCTCTGCTCTGAATTATTACAAAATCATTTAGCTCACTGCCAGAATTTAATATACATCTGGCATTCACCTGCCTGAATAGCTTCTCCTGTGTAAATATAGATGCAAAATACTCATTCAGTTTGTTATCTACCTGAGGGGGATCATCTACAGTTGAACTATCGATATCAAGTGGACCAATCTGATTCATCCCCTTCCTTCTTATAAGTAAAGAACTCTTTGCTGTTTTAAGACTTACCAGGCCATAAGACTTACTGGGGAAATCCTGGTGGGCCAGAATTCGATGGAGGCTGGTGCAATTTTCAATGTTACTCTGACCTCCGATACATTGTATTCGTTGACAAAAAAAAAAAAAAAGAAAAAGAAAAAGAAAAATATGGATCATCCTTATCCACAGTAATATATGAGTCAAGTTGCCTCAATGCTGTTAGTTTGTTTGATAAAAGTAGCACCACCTGGTTGCCATTGCAGCTAGCAGCTACTATTCATATTCATACAAGGTAGTGTGACTGTGGCCACTGTGGTGTGGTTATGATAAGCACGCCAGTATGTGAGAGAGGCAGTTGTATAGATTTTATGGAACCACTCTTAATTCGTGTTAATTGGACCACCCATGGATTCGAGAATCTGTATAAGCTTAGGCACAAAAATTGTAAAATTTAGTTTAATTTAGCAGTTGATGTGTAGAGCGTGATACGTAAGAGTGCACACATTGAAATAAATGTAGGTGTGTATCTTTATATATTTAAATCTATATTTAAGATTCATTAAATTAGATTTATATTTAAAATGTATTAAAAAATTAATGATTGATAATTACTCTAGTTATTTGTATCCCTCCCCCCATCATGTGCATGCAGGCATGCGCACGCGCACGTGCACACGCACACGCGCACACACACACACACACACACACACTTCCTCACAATATTGCCATAAACACTAGTATGAGGCTCCTACAAGTTTTCCCAAGTAAAAATTTTTGACCCAGTCTGCCTCTGGTTGGAAGCAAAGGTATAATGAGAGTGGGAGTAACTATAGACCAGAAGATTGTTAGGAGTATGAAGAGAGTCTCAACATGCAGATGGAATGGACAAGCAAGTCAAAATGTCTTATTATGGGAGACTTCAATCTGCCTTAAATTGATTGGAATGGGTGGGAAACTCATATTATGGAAATTATTATTTTTTTTAAAATAAACTAGATTATTATTTATACCAGCATGTCAGAGATAATAATAGGAGTGAGAATATCCTTGACCTTATCATTACTCATGAATTAGATGACATGATATACAGCTTAAAATAAAGGAACCATTTTCAGGTAGTGATCACGCAGTCGTCAGTTAGAAGATGAAGAAAGATGATGCAATAGTTAAAGGTAAAGGATTTTAATTTCAGAACAGGGGACTTTGACAGTTTAAGGTGTTATATGGCAACTATTAATTGGGCAGATTGCAGAGTGAGGCAAATACACTTGAATTACAGAATACTTTTAAAGCAAGAACCACAGAAGCCATGAACACATACACATTAAGAAAATATTGCAGGAGGAGGGTGCCGAAATGGATGAATGTGGAGAAGAGGCTGTGTGAATGAGGTTGAGTCATATGAAATTTTTGATTTTGAAATTACAAATGATTTATTAGAAAAACCTTTGAGCATGAAGGCATGTAAGTCTCCCGGAGTTGATGGCACTGCCCAGTAATTTTGAGGGAGACTGCCAGTGCCAAACATAAAGGCAGTTCTCAGAGCAAAGTAGGTAACTGTAGACTGGTTAGTCCGGCTTCAGTGGTAAGGCAAATCTTATAGACAATGATTAAGAGTTCAACTGAGGAATATTTAAATAAATATGGCAATCTGAATAACAATAACATAGTTTTGTTAAGGAAAAAAAATCACGTTTTTAACTGATTTAGTGAGCTATTTTGATCTATTTTGACATGCTGGATGTAGGGAACAATTTCAACATAGTTTATTTGGATTTTTGCAAGGCATTTGACTCGATCCCCAATGAGAGGTTACTGTATTAAGGAGGAACATGTTAGGATCACTGGAAAAATTCTAAAATTGATTGCTGGCTGGCCGCAGGACAGAAGGCAGAGGGTTGTGATTGGATATTCTTCAGATTGGTTTGATGTCAGTGGGATCCCCTTGAGGATCAGTTCTTGGACCACTGTTATTTCTGATTTTCCCAAACAACATTGACGAAGGGATAGAAGGTGTGATGTCAAAATTTGCAAACCCATAAAGATTGATAGAGTAGTTAATGATTAGTACCCAGCAGCACTGGCCCCGGGTGCCAAGCATTATAGTGATAAAGCGATTCCCTGAGTGATTTCTAGAGCGTTTTTATCAAAACTACAGTTATATTCATTTGTAAATGTTTTCTTACGTTCCCATTAATTATTTGTTAACTTAGTATTATGAATTGTAACTAAGTTACAGGAAGGAAAGCCACCTTTATTTTTTTCCATTACACTAACTTACTAACCTTTACACTGCTTGGTCACTCTAGCGACACTGCTCCTGCCTCCCCGTGGCAGGGCCAGTAACCTGGGAGAAGAAATCCACTCTCCTGGGACTGAAAGGAGCAAAGATGGAAAACAGTTCTTTTCCACCTTTAGAGCCATCGAGCTCAAGACTAGAAAATGACTATTCTCAACCAAAGAGTTTGAAAACAACCCCATAAGAGGAAATACTAGCACTCCTCATACTGCATATTCTATCAGAGTTGCCTCTGAGTAAACTATCCCCATTCCTTGTCCAAAAATGCATCGAGTCTGCTTCAGGTTCACCAAAAACAGTAAAGCGGCTTCAGTCTGGGGACCTTCTGGTAGAGACCATGAAATCCCAGCATTCCGAAAAATTATTAAACATGGCTACTTTTGGCGGACAACTAATAAAAGTTACTTCCCGTGCCACGCTAAACTCCTCAAAGGGAATAATCGCAGAATGGGACTTAACTGCATCAGAGGAGGAGGAGATAGTTCAAGAGCTACGTAAACAAAAAGTCATACAAGCAAGGAGAATTATGACTCTGAAAGAGGGTGTTCTTGTTCCCACTAGGAGCATAATTCTCACTTTCAGTTCTCCCATCCTACCATCATCTGTTAAAGCAGGCTATCTCCATTGCCGTGTCCGTCCTTACATCCCAAACCCAATCAGGTGCTACAAGTGCCAAAAATACGGACACTCCCGAACTGCATGTTGAGGTGAGTCAGTACGTCCAATTTGTGGATCGAAGAAGCACAATCAAACTGAATGCACTGCTGCGACTTCTGTTTGCCCAAACTGTAAGGGTGATTACCTAGCTTTTTTCCAAAAGTTGCAAACTTTGGAAGCAAGGAAAAAAAAATCCAGAAATATAAAGTTGAGAATAAAGTGACATATTCAGAGGCGAGAAGGCAAATACTAAAAACAGATCCAAAACTTACATATGCAACGGCTGCTAAACAATTTCAGTCAATAGGTACACAAACAGATGTTGCCATTCCCCCAAATATGTCTATCGCTAATTGGGCATGCTCCATGCTCTCTGCCCCCAAACAGTGCCCTTTGCAACAAAAAACCAAACAAGCCTGTAATACCCCAATTACCATTCCAGCTAATGTAAACCCAACAGCAAAACAAAAAGTGACAGAAACCATGGTACTGAAACCACCAAATTCAACCAGAATGGATATTGACCAGCACAATGACTCAGACGATGCCATATTAGAACTTCATGCGACTGATGAGATGGACAAAACACATCCCTACTTTCCAAAGAAAGACAAAGGAAAATCGGATCAATGCAAACAAGTCACAACTAAAAAGCAGTCAGAAACAAAAACAACCAACTAAACCGCTTAATGGAAAGAATTTTTCAATGGAATTCTAGAGGGTTTCGCAGTATAAAAGATGATATATGTGATCTCATCCACCGTTATGATCCAGCAGGCATATCCCTACAGGAAACTTATTTAAATTCACAAGTGTGTCCTACTATAAAAGATTACTCTATCTTTAGAAGAGATAGAAATATCGACTCGCCAGCCCGTGGAGGAGTGACGGCTCTTATAAGAAGCAACGTACCATCCAAACATTGCTCTTCAGACGCCTTTTGTAGTAGTGGCAGTGCGCGTTGAAATTGGCATCACTTAATCGCATCACTTAATTTCATCAATAGCATCTATATATATATTCCTCCTAATTTCTCATTTTCTTCAGATGACCTAGAAAATCTAATAGAACATCTACTGACTCCTTTCTGCTTACTTGGAGACTTTAATGCTCATCATCTGATGTGGGGATCTCCAGCAACTGATAAGAGAGGCAAATTAATAGAATCCCTTCTGGACTCTTATCAACTTACCCTTTTGAACACCGATGAACCTACCTATATTCATGTTTCAACAGGATCCATGAGCGCAATAGACCTGTCAATCTGTTCTCCCTCTGTATATAGTATTATGGAGTGGTCTGTTCTTGAAAATCCACTAAACAGTGATCAACTTCTGATTCTCTGCAAGCTGCAAACATGGGTAAACTCTCCTTCACTACGTTGCTCCACTTGGAAATTTCGTAGGGCACACTGGTATGAATATGCATCTCATGTGCAGTTAAATAATACAATTTAAAACCATAGACAACATCAAAGAACATGTAACTAATCAAATATTACATGTAACTAATCAAATATTACACAGTACACAGTATCTTTCCCGGGGAAACGGAAACATAGTAATTACTGGTGGAATCAAGATTGCACACACGCCAAACAGTACAAAAATAGAGCTTGGAATTTATTTCGTGAATTTCCCACAACTACCAATCAAATTAACTTCAAAAGACTGAAAGCCAAGTTCTGCCAAATAAGACGAAAAGCAAAGAAAGATGCTTGGATTAGCTTTTCCTCAAGCATAAACAAGGATACAGACAGCAGAATTATATGGAGGAAAATACCAACGCTTAATGGCATATACGTTCAGTCCCCAGCTACAATACTAAACTGGGAAGGGAAAGAGTTGTCATCCCTGGGAGAAATAGCAAATGCCTTAGCGTAATCATTTGCCAGTATATCAGCAGTAGCCTCATATAAACCAACCTTTCAGTGAATTAAGAGAACTGCAGAGCAGCATAAGATTAATTTTTCCACGAGAGTTTCACAGCCATATAACCAGCCATTCACATTAACAGAACTTTTATTTGCAATAAGAATCACCAACATGACAAGGGATGTACCAAATACAGTACAATCGTACACGTTTGCCGATGACCTCATTATCTCTACTCAATCCCAGACTATGAACACCATCGAAAGGCAACTTCAAATTGCTATGGCTAGAATAGAATCATGGGCATTGCATGTCATTTCTGTAAAAAACGGAAACTACATCTGGATCCAAAAATATTTTTAAAAAACAGCCCGATTCCTGTCACTAACAATTTCCGTCTGTTGGGGTTACATTTAGATAATAAACTTAATTTTGCTTCCCATATGATGTACCTCCGGAATACTTGTCTTAAAAAGCTGAATATCCTAAGAGCTGTCTCTGCTATGCTATGTCCTGGGGTGCTGACAGAAGCTCTCTCCTACATCTCTATAGAGCCTTAATAAGATGGCGCTTGGATTATGGAGCACCTGTCTACGACTCTGCCAGGAAAAGTTCTCTATTACGTCTGAACACCATCCAGCATAGTGCCCTTAGGATAGCTGTTGGAGCCTTCAGAACATCTCCGGTTCACAGTCTGTATATTGTGGCAAATGAACCCCCTCTGCATCTCAGGAGAAAAATTTTATTATTTAATTATGCATCAAAAATTGGAAGTACCCCAGCCCACCCCAGCTGGCAGTATCTGTTTGATCCTCAACACACCCTGCTATATCACAATAAATCTAATTGATTAGATAATTGAGAGCTATTAAGTGCTCAATAATTCCTATATTTTATTATATTATAAATCAACAGGGATTACCTTTATTTTTGATATAGGAAGCTTCTTTTCCAACTCTCCTAGTCCAACTCGCTAATAATTCTTGAAGATGGCGATATCTATTTTGTAAAGCAGGTGGGACATCTTCTTCATTGTCAGAACCGTAGTGTTCAGACTGTGCGGTCTCAACAATGAGCGCTCATGGCTGTTGTCTACAAACACCATACTTCTGTCAGCATGGAAACCATCACTTGGATTGGCATAAAATTAGATTTTTTTGGGGTTTAAACTGTTTAATGAATATGGACCGATTATTTCTTTCGGTCCTATAGCTGGACTTTAGAGTTAAATTTAGGGGCCTAATAAAATTGGATATGGGTGGGGGGGGGTTTCTCTACATTCCTTAAGTCAGACTAGAACTTTTCGGGCGTCATGTTCACAGGAACGGAGCAACTCACAATTAATCCGAAACTTTTGTCTTATGTTGTAGTGTTTGTTCTTCACGCATGCATATAAGTGACCAATCGTTGGACAATAGGAATGGCCTACGGATATTGATTGAAGTTTCATGTAGTTTCATCTCTAAGGTTTCTGCAATAAGTAGTTTGTGATAGTTGTGTTGAATATTTATAATTTTTGTTTCATTAAAGCTGAATGAATGTCGTTCATTTATTGCATGGAACGAAAGTTCCGATGCATTTGAATGACCTGCCTGCACAGAAGCTTCGTGTTGTTGTATTGTATTAATCTATATTTGCCGTTCTTTAGCTTCCTGCTGTTTTCTACTTACTACTCTTTTATATATATATATATATATATATATATATATATATATATATATATATATATATAAAAGAGTCCAGGGCCATTACTAGCATGGATGGGAAATTTTGCTTCCAGATAACACAAGCTCCAACTATATTCTTCAGTCATATACTGTTCACTTCCCTAAAACTATCATTTTTCCGCACTCTGGGCTATTAGTGTAATACGAGGATGGGAGTGTCTATTTCTATCCTAATTACCTACCTAATTTCACCTCCAGTTAAACTGCTGTACTATTGCTTATAAATGCTACAATATAAACAGGTTTATATGCATTTTTGCCATTAACCTTTGTCTTCTCTCAACAATAGCCTTTGTCTACTCTCAACAATTGTTTTTGTTTTAGTTTCTTTGTTCATTTTTGTTTTAGCTCTAATTTCATTGTTCATTTATGTTTATAACTATTTTCGGGGCCTCTGTCGTGTCAACCTTAAATTACATCAGTGTGTAATAAGTACATTATTTCATATAACCCCCCCCCCCCAATACTATGGTTTGATGTAATTCTATTCATTTTTTTTATTTTTATTTTTTATTTTTAACAAAAGAACTAAATGGTCTTGGGCAGGACACAGCTCGAAAACACGATGACAGATGGACTAAGAAAATAACAGAATGTTACCCAAGAGGAGCTAGAAGAAAACCTGGAAGACAACAATGGAGATGGACAGATGAAACTCATGAGTTTGTGGGTAGTAAATGGATGGCCATTGCACAAAACAGAAGGAACTAGAAAGTTGCTGGAGAGACCTTCATCCTGCAGTGGATTGAAAATGGCTGATGATGATGATTAATATTTTTTTAAATATTGAACAGTGGAATAATTTTAATAATATTTAAATATTAAAAGTAATATTAAATATTTTTATATTTATTATTATTTTTAATATTTATTTATTTATTTATTAAATACACTGGTTGGCATCAGTTTCCTCCATGAAATAATTTCGACAGATTCTCGTAGGAAATATGTTCACAAACTCAGGTATGTGCTTAAACTTCTGCTCACCCTCAGTTTTCAAATATGTAGGTTAATAATGAAAAACCAAGACCTGTTGTTGGTTTAATCATCTTTTCCATCTCTTTTATATATATTTTTTTCTAGAATATTCAGGAGATTTCTAGAGCATTTAGAAGCTTCCTACAACATTTTCTAGAAACATTGTGAGCCTTCTAGTAACTTCTCTGCTGGTATATATATACGAGAGGATTCTGCACTAAGCAAGCATTTTCATATTTCAAAAAGTGTATGTGTTTCTAAGAATGAGTGGTCAACAAGTGTTTTAGTGAATTAGTGTGTGAATAAATGTGTGCATAATTGTAAATCATAAACTGTGTTTAAATTAGAAATAAAAATGTACAATTTCTTAATTGTGTTCTTATGTGTGCATATCTCAACTGTACATGAAATATGTCGCATTCTTGCCGAAATAAGCCTGATGGGTTTTGCTACATTTGCGGAGAAGTGATATTAAAATCACAGTAGATGCCACTGTCACAACTTGCGAGAAAAGCCTATGAACTTTATTTTAGATGTAACGTTGGAGATCAAGATAAAGTATGTATGGGCACCAAAGGTTTCCTGTAGCTCATGTTCAAGGACATTAACAAGCTGGATTAGAGGTAGTCATAAATTGATTCATTTTGCTGTATTGGTGATATGGCAGGAACCTTGAGACAACATAAATGATTATTACTTTTGCATGACCAATATTTCTGGTATTTCTGGGAAATCCAAGCATAAAGTAGAATATCCCAATATGTCTAATGCTAGTGCCAAAGCTACTAAAAACTTATGGACCTGACTCTGATTCAAAATCGGGAAAGGAGTCTCCAGAAGATGCAGAACCCAGAACAAGTACAGATCCAGACTTTTGAACTCTTAATACTGCAAAGCCGCATTTAATCACTCAGACAGAATTGAATGATTTGGTCAGAGATTGGACCTCTTCAAAACCAGGGCTAAATTACTAGGATCGCAGCTTCAGCAATGAAACCTTCTCGAAAAGGGTGTCAAGTCAAGGTGTCTTTTTATAGGAATAGGCAATCTAACATAACGATCTATAACTCCATTGATGGTGCTTTGGTTTATTGTAACAATGTCCAGGATTAATGAAGTGGCAGCTTTTCATCAATTCATCCAAGGTCAGTTTGAAAGCAGTTTTACTATATAAGGGAAATAAGTATCCATCTATATTTGGCCCATGCAGTTCACATAAAGAAAATGTATGAGAACCTACAGGTTCTTTTGCAAAAAATGTGCTATCAAGAATACAAATGGAATATTTGTGCCAACCTAAAAGTGGTAGCCTTGCTGACTTGGTTGCAAGGTGGATACGCTAAATATTGCTGCTTTTTATGCGAGAGGGATAGCTGAGTGAAGGATTGCCAGTACAGGAGAAAAAATAACCAGACAATTCAGAAACTACACCAGGCCAGAAAAATATAGCACATCCTCTTTTGATGGATAAGTCAAAAATCTATTTCCCTCCATTGCATATCAAGCTAGGTTTGATAAAAATATTTGTGAAAGCAATGGGTAAAAAATAGGATTTTCCTGTTTGAGGCAAACATTTCCTTGAGTCAGTGAGGCTAAGATAAAAGGGGGAATTTTTGTAGGTCCTCAAATCAAACTCCTATTCCAAGATGAGGAATTCATTAAAAAATTAAATACTACAGAAATAAGAGCCTGGAAAGCATTTGAAAACACATGCTGGAACTTTTTAAGCAATTAGAAATCACAAAATTACAATGAAATTGTGAATGAGCTAATTTTAGAGTCCACAGAGCTTAGATGCAACATGTTGTTAAAGTTTCATTTCCTACATTCCCATTTCAACTTTTTTCCTGAATATTTTGTAGTGGTCTCTAATGAACACGGTGAAAGGTATTTCTCAAATGGACAAAAGAACCAGGGAAAATGGAGTCCAAATATGCTGGTAGGCTACTGTTGGCATCTCATATGGGAGACAATAATGGACAATTATAAAAGGGAAAAATGATAAAATAAGTTTTGTTATCAGATAAACATTTTTGTAAATAAAATAAGGTTCAATATTTAGTACTGTATGTAACATTTTGTTAAAATATATGAAATATTTTTGCTAGAAACTTAGTTTTTTACTCTTAAAATTGGTGGGCATTACAGCAATATGGTTGTCATATTTCAATTCAGCAATGTCAAATCTACAAGAATCACCCCGAATTTTAACAGGGAGCAAAAAAAATTTTTTTTGCCAACCAGTGATATATTTTTTAATTTAGTGCTTACACCATATTTTTGTGAAAAAATTATTTGAAATAGTGCTTAACAAATATTTAGTGAAGCTAATTATTTTAAAAATTTTATTAGCATTCTATGGAACTGTTTGATGAACTTGAAGAGTCTGCTGCTCCTAATCTTTACCATGAGGTTACTTGTAAAGAGGTTAAGCACTATCTTTTTGATCTTCTGTGGGGAAGGAATGGACACTTGTGGCGGTCAGCTAATTTGTTGCAAGTTTTAGGGAGCATTACTGTAAGTATCAGTCATTATATGATTCTGTGTGTATATATTTAGCATTAGTAGAGGCATATGATGCAAGAAAGCAAGTTTATATAGCATCAGAGAAAAATAAAATGTTTTTCTAGTTCTGCCTTGAACTTATTTAAGTTGTTGACCTTCACTGCAACAGCTGGAAGTTTGTTCCAACTATCAACCACCCGCTGGCTAAAGTCAAATTTCCACACATCTATTCTACAAATTGCCTTTCCTCAACTTAAATTTAAATTTATTACTCTCCTCAAGTGAGTAATCTGAACAAAAGAAGTGCCTCCGTAGTCAGGTGGGAAGGAGCAGCAGTGAATAGCACACGCTTCTTGATTAGACGGGGGTTCGAGCCCGTCACCACTAAATACAGAGGATGCGGAAAGGTCAGAGAATGACCACCGCATATCCCAGAGCAATATGGCCTTAGTTGCTAATGCTCCTAGAAACAAAATAACAAACAAACAAACTGAACAAAAGGAAGATCTGAAGATTTACTGAACAAAAGGAAGATCTGAAGATTTACTGAACAAGTACAGGTGAGTGTTGAAAAAAAGTTGCTAGTTAGGGTTCAATGTGAAAGTGTCTGCAATTCTGCCCAGACACGATAGGAGGGAGTATATGCTGAGAGCCTTGTCAATCAATTCGGCCCTGGAGAGATTGTACAAGGCTCAAGGGGTAGAATTTTTTTTCAGCCTGGTCTGTGCTTGTTGAGAGGAGAGACTGCTTCTACAGGGATGGGGGTACACTTAAGAAAGGGTGCAAGAATATTTGCTAATGCTACTGAGGCAGTGTTAGGTGGGTTGGGAAACTGCTAGCTTGGGGGGATACACAGACTAAAAGGTTAACAGTGGCTGCAGGCAGAGCTAAAAGTGATTCTTGCACTGCTTCTATTAGAATGAGCAGCAGCCTGGAAAGCAAGGTAATGGAGATTTCCAGGACTGCTGGCAGTCATAGTGTTAGGGTAACTAAGAGTAGAAACAGGTGCATGTACACCAATGCTAGGAGTATAGTTAATAAATTTGATGAGCTTGAAGTGCTAGTCGAGACATCAAAGGCTGATATTGTTGGGATATCAGAGACGTGGGGTCACACAGACATAAGCAGTGTAGAATTGGAATTAGGGGAGTATAATGAGTACAGAAAGGACAGACAGGACAGTAGGTGGGGATGGGTTATGCTGTTAGTTAAGAAACACATAAAATCAAAGGAAGTGCATCCAGTTGATGTTGGTGGACAATGCAATGTTGTCTGTTTGGTGTGACATAAGCACTGGGAAAGGAAAAATGAGAGTAGGTGAGTGTTCTAGGCCTAATGAATCTGATGAGTATAATGAGCAATTGTGCAGAGAAATAGAGTGGGCCAGTAAATCAGAATGTCTTATAATGGGGAATTTTAATTTACCAGATTTTAACTGGAATTTGTGGGTTGGTCACTCACACTAGCAAGGTATTTGTGGATTTATTAGATGATTGTTTTCTACAGCAGCAGCATGTTCGGGAGGCAACTAGAGGGAGGAATACTCTTGATCTGATTATCAGTAGTGATTCTTCATGCATCAAGAATCTGCAGATAAAGGAACCACTAGGTGGCAGTGATCACAGTGTGCTGAAGTGGGATTTACTCAAAGAGGTAACTACCATCAAGGGTAAAGGTAAGGGTTTTTGCTTTTGTAAAGGTGACTACGGTGGTCTGAGACAGTATTTAAATTCTATACGGTGGGACCAACTGATGATGTTACCAACAGCAAATTCAAAATGGGAAGCATTCAAAGAAATAATCTTGGAAGCTACAAGGCTTTTCATGGCATACAAGGCTGTTTTGATGTTTATAGAACGTCTTCTCAGCTATTGGTAAGTGGTGGCCTAAGCTGTATTCCTCATGTAGTATCAGAGGTGGATTTAAAGGTATGCACAGTGGACACAGAAGTAAAGAAAGCAAACACACAAAAATTGTATATATTTATTTTGTATTTATTTATTTATTTTTATTTTTTTATGTATTTTTTTTTTGACAATTTAAAATTTTAATCTTGTGCTTGCAGTGCCATCTACCATATAAGTTTTTCTAGTACAAGGGACACGTTCATTGCATACCTACTGTTGACAATACTGCTGTTTGGTTAAGTGCCTTAGTATTAACTTGCTTTTAACCATTCTGTGACTTTTCAACTCACCGTAAATAAATGTTGATATTGATAACTGACAATAATTGTTGTCACTTGCATAGTCTTGTTATTTGAAAAGTAGTTTTTCTTTTTGATTTATGACATTTATTGAGTTGATGATTATCATATAAGGATTAATTGTGAGTTATTTAAACAATATGATTGCAGGAGTAGTGAATATGAAATGCTATGTATCAGGAAGTGAAAAAAGGAAAAATAAAACAGAAATACAAGAAACAAGCAGAAAAGCAAAAGATAGTGTACTGTATTTTTTAAAACCTTTGTGTTTGATTTGGACACCCTTGTGTTGGAAGAAAATAAAGATGAAGCAGCTTCTATGAGTATACTAGATCAAGGAATAAAAAACAAGAGAAACACTGGACTCACACAAATGATGTAACTAATTCAGCAACTTCTGAAGTTAAAATACATGAAAATTTTAAACAGGTGATGAAAATAGTACTCTAATCAAAACTAAATAAAGAGCTCAGAAAATTTTCTTACGTTAATGACATTGCTTTATGGCCCCTATTCTCTTTCATTAGATGTGACAGAATATATTATGTTCTTTTGTAAATACAATATAGTATTGTATGTTGTAAATAAACCTGAAAATGTGGGTCATATAAATAATTTGGGGGGGGGGGAATTACAAAGTAGGAGGAAGAAAATATTTTAAAGGTCCCGACGAAAACCATTTTAAAGAAAAATGGGACAAAGGAAAGAAGAGACAGGTTAGTGTACTTAGAAACATTTGGAAGTGTGTATTGCTATACAGTATTTGCAAACTATTTCTGGGCAAAAAAAATTGTTTGTAGATGGGTTCTCAAACTGGAGCTGCATATCAAGATTATTAAATGAACATGAAACTTCAAAAAGTCATGTAAATGCAGTGCATTCTTTTGTAAGAAAAAATAATTCAATTAATGGGGTACATTCACAACTAGTACAATTTGATAAACAATGCTCTTATTGGAAGCAAGTGTTAAAATATATAGTTCAAACTGTAAAACTTTTAGGACTTCATAGGTCATGACGAATCGAAATATTCAAATCTTCAAGGTAATTTTGTAACTTGCAGTGACTACCTGGATGAATTTAATGATTTTCTCAAACAGCATTTGGAAAATTATCAGAACTCTGGTTCTGGTGAAACAAATTTTTTCTCCTATCACATCTACAATGAGTTTCTAATTCTTGCGGCTGATCATCTGGGATTTTTTCCAGATGCTTTGCTGATGAAGTGAAAAATGCTCAACATTATTCTATAATTAGACAACTCCTGATGTAGGTCATGTGGATCAGTTCACTGTTGTATTGAGTTATAACAGACAGGATGGGAAAATTATTGGATGTTTCTCTCTCTTTTTTTTTTTACACCTATACAATTGCATACATCTGAACATCTTACAAAAATTGTCCTAAATGCAGTTGAGGTGTTGGGACTGGATATAAAGAATTCCAGTGATCAAAGTTTTGATCCCTGGAATACTGCTAATATGTCAGGGAAGTACACTGACTTGTAAGAAAGACTGCAAAAAAAAGTTCCACAGCTCTCTAAGTTCCATGTTCCAGTCATTCGTTAAATCTTGTTGGTAACAGAGCTGCTGAGTCTTGTCAGAATGCAATGAAATTTTTTGATTTCATTCAAAAAGTGTACACATTTTTGTCAACATTGGTGGAGTGTATTGAAATCACATCTACAACAAAAGAAAACAGTTAAAAGAATTAGTGATATAAGGTGGTCTGCAAGAGCTGATGCTGTATTGGCTTTGAAGGAAAGTTACCATGTTATTTAAAATGCCCTTCTTGATATTGCTGTAGTTGAGAATGAGAAGCCTCTGGCAAAATTTGAAGAAAAATCATATAAAAAATTTAAGTGTGAATACAGTGTTCTTACAATTCTGTGGAATTGTTTGTTGCAGAGAATGACCGTTATTAGCAAATCACTGCAGTCTAAAAATTGTCCCTTATCAAGGTGTGTGGAGTTGTTGAATTCTTTTAAAGTATTCATTATTGAAGTCAGAAATGGTTATTATTCCATCGGTTTAGAAGCATTTTCTTTAACAGAAGGTATAGGTATAGTAAATAACAATGATAGTTTGAATACCAAACTAATAAAAAAAAAAAAAAAAAAGTTTTTTGATGAACCTAAAGAGGTTCCTAAAATGTTAGAAGGAAAACAAAAATTAATAGTTGAAACTGGAAATACTATTTGTGATCTATTAGTTGTACAAATGGAAAACAGAAAAGAGTCAGCTAATAACCTGTTCCAGGTTATTTTTGCAAAGAATTTTGAAGGCTTAAAAAATGAAAACATGAAAAAATTACTGGATGTATACTCAGGGTGCATTGATTCAGCTGTATTTGAAGATTTTGCATTTTGCCAAAGTCAAAAGGATGACAATTTCTCATCATCAAAACCTCCAACTTCACTTTATAAGATCATTATTGATGGCTTTAAGTGCTACATTCCTAAATGTAGAAACAATTCTTAAAATCTACACCATGCTACCAATAAAAGATCATTCAGTACTTTAAAGAGAGTCAAAAATTATTTGCGCTGAACAGTATCTCAGGAGAACCAAACAGGCTTGGCGATTGAAAGTTCTGTATTGCAAGCTTTAAATTATGATGAAACAATAGACAATTTTATGAAAAAGAAGAGCAAACCAACTCTATACAGGTAACCCTCATATAATATGGTAGTTTGGTTCCTACAAAATCTCATGTAATGCGAAACTGTGGTATATGGGACTAAGAACCAGTACAAAAGGAGGGGGGGGGGTTATGTTCCAAAAGCTAACAAAATGTGGCGCCTCCGCATCCAGGTGGGCAGGAGCAGCAGTGTGTAGCACACGCTCCTTGATTAGACCAGGGTTCAAGCCAGTGACCACCAAATACGGAGGATGCAGAAAGGTCAGGGAATGACCACGGCATATCCCCGGAGCAATATGGCCTTAGTTGCTAATGCTCCTTAAAACCAAATAATAATAACTAACAAAATGCACCATTTTTTTTTTTTTTTTTAATACCTATCGGAAACTTAATTTTTATAGTATTATTTATTAACTTAATATTTTACCTTTATTTTTATTATAGTAGTAACTTAAATAGTAATAACTGAACAAACGTCTCACTTTACAAACTGTGATACTTATGTCAGATAATGTGTGTTTATTTCATTTTCTTCCTCTTCATCATGCTAAGCACAATCTCTTCTGCAGCATCTAGATTTAGTGTACCTTCTGCTCTCTTTAAAAGTCAATTTTTTATTGTCTCAAACAAGCACAAGTTCAATAGCACAGAATGGTTCAATATCCCAGAGATCTCCCAACAAAATACAGTGGAGCCTTGCTTTAAAGATAAAAAGCACAAATATAACTTTATTACCTTATCAATTAACAAAGTTAAATGATACATGAAATTCGGAAGAATATTTTACAGTTAGCAAAATAAAAATAAATTTACGCTTACGTACACAGCTTAATTAATATGTACTGTAATATGTACATATTAACTAATTGATATTTCTGTTCACTGACGTTTTTTGGTTGTAAAATTTAAAACAATAAAAATGATAAGCAATTAATAACAAAGAACATGATATGCACAAGTGAGATAAGGTGCACCATAGCCATAGCAGCTAATGCGCCAATAAACAACCATACCACATCCACACACAAGTGAGATACGGAGTAAACAGTTTCTGAAAATTTATTTATGTTTTTAATATGATTGAATATGTCATGGAAGGGGATTTCACCATAATAATGTGAAAACCCACAGAATTACAGCTATCAGTACTATAGCAACTGCAAGAAGATAGAGTTTACTATCCATTTATAATTGATTACACTAACAGAAAAGACCGATAAACCTGAAACTGCAAACAGTTTTTATTGTTTTATGATAGTGACCTACAGAAATGTGCTTTAGAAAAATATCACAAAGTCCAGCAATTCTCAAACTGTGTTAGAGCAAAGCCATGTTATATAAGCACAGTGTTGTGCAAGGATTGCCGCAATTTATCATTCGAGATAGAGCAAAACTGTGTTATAGAAGTACTGTGTTATACGGGGGTTGCCTGTATATGTTTAATTACTTTGTGTGCATCAAAATATTTTTTGAATTGTTTTCAAATAAAGATATTTTTTTTAAAATCTGGTAAGTACCTACTTTATTATCATTTTTAAAATACCATATTATATTAAAATATATTTATAATCAAATGGGTTAAAGAAATATTTTAAATATTAAAATAATAGACGATTTTGTGAAAAAAAATGCAGAAAGAAGAGCATGCAAACTCTATATATGTTTAATTACCTGTGTGTATGTCATTAAAATTTTTTTTGAATTGTTTTCAAATAAAGATGATATATTTTTAAATCTGGTAAGTACCTACTTTATTATCATTTTTAAAATGCTGTATTATATTAATCATCTTCGACATGAGTTTCTTTGGTATTACTGTTTTAATTAAAGTGCTTGCCACGTACCAGAATTGAGTTTTGGCTCTGTTTGGAGTTTCATTGGTGAACAAGTAATCAATGTAAAGAGCTTAGCAACCCAGTGACAGGAAATATCCATAATATATGAAATGCAAGAGAAAACACAAAAATAAAATTAATTTTTATTAATTTTAATGCATCAATCTCATTGCAATATACAGCATTGCCGTCTCCACTAGAGCAGTGTGTTTTATTTGGTGTAGTGTAAAACCAGGCATACTCATGATCATTTTTAGCACTCTTAGCACTGGATTTTACCAATCGCTTAATTTTTTGAAATACTGGAAAAGACAATTTTGTCTCTTCACAACTATTTCTAAATGAAAAGATTTAGGGCTAAAGCCTAAACTTGTGGAAAATTCACTAAATGTAACAGGTTAGTGCATTAGCATCATGTTTGTATGTAGTGAATTATTGAAAATGGTAAAATGGCATAGTTTTTATCATATCTCATATTGTGAATACCTTCAGAACCAGTTGCCTGATATTGCACTACTTTGAATAAGTAACATTTCACCAGTGGAAAAGACTATTGTTACTTATTCTCAATAGATATCACCACCCAGAAGGCTGTTTGGTCTCTCATTGGTGTACGGGTAGGTATCCTAGTGTTGCAATAAGTGACAGCCCAGTTATGAAGTATAACTTCACAATATGAGATGCCAGATGGTGTACAATAGTATAGACTGAAAAGATTTAGGACTAAAGCCTCAACTTACAGAAAATTGAACATCTGAGAGATGCCAGATGGTGTACAACAGTATAGACTGAAAAGATTTAGGGCTAAAGTCTCAACTTATGTAAATTGAACATCTGGCATCTCACATATTGTGAATATATACTTCATAACTAGGTTGTCACTTATTGCAACACCAGGGTACTTACCCACCCACCGATAAGAAGCCAAAAAAGCCTTGAAGCGGGCATCTGGGTGGTGGTGGTATCCACCAAGAATAAGTAACGATAGTCTTCTCCACTGGCGAAACTTTACTTATTCGAGGTAGTGCAGTATCAGGCAACTCGTTGTGGTATTCATAACAGGACATATTATAAAAAATGATGCCATGTTACCATTTTCAGTAATTCACTATGTAAAAACATGATGCTAATGCACTAACCTGTTACGTTTAGTGAATTTTCTATAAGATAAGGCTTTAGTTGCTTGTTCATTTTATTAAACAAAAAAAAAAAAAAAGAGAAATATTCACTAATAATGTTATAACATTATTACTGAATTTTTTATTATTTTTTTTTTTACCAATTACCAAGATGCCTTTTATAGAAAGCATCTTGGGAAGCAACTTTTGGAAAGGTGATTCATCATTGCTTTCTTAGAGCTGCTAAGTTGACTTTTTTATCACTTGAAATTTATTGATTTTTGCTGTTTGTGTGTATATATATATATATATATATATATATATATATATATTAAATGTAATTTAAAGTCAGAGTTACAGCTTATGGAAAAATAAAAAACTAAAAATGAATAAGCAAGGTATGACAAATGCACCAAAACACTCAAAGCAGCAGTAAAGGATGCAAAAGTATATAAGAATAGATAAGTCTGATAGAGTTTTCATAGATCAAGGTGAAAGTTACACAAAGTGGCAAGGACTGGAAGGGTAAGGGTAGTAGAAAAAAGAAGTAATGTAGATTTGAAAAAGGCAAAAGAATGTTAATATCCTAAAAGTTATGGTGAATTAAGAAAATTATAGGCTGAATTGCAAAGCCAATTTGGAGGTGAAGGGAACTGTAAAGTAAAATTATTAATACCAAATGATTATAAACAAAATAAAGTAAAATAAAATAAAAGGTGGTGGAGCTGTCATCAGATATGGGTGGGCAAATTTGGTTAAGTCAAATACAGGGAGAGCAAAAATGCAAAGTCTGATGTCAGCAGAAGTAAATATTGATACATGGTCAGGTGTTTCATCAGGGGACTACATCTAACCATGTTTCAGGAACTGCATTTTTGTACTTGTCCATAACAGCAGAAGAAATTGAAATAAAGCCAAAAATCAAAAAGAAAAAAAATTAGCACATTCTTTTTCAACCTTTTTTTAATAACGTTACCTCTAAGTAATTTATTTTATTTTGTGGCACGCGTACTCAGTTTTCTCAATATATATATATATATATATATATATATATATATAAGTGTCACCAATGAAAGTAAAATAAAATGAAAATAAAAATAAATATGGATGGAGAAGTTATTAAACACAAAATGCCGAGCCTAGTTGAAGAAAAAAGAGAAAAAGAATGTTAAGAACCTATATAAAAAAAAAAAAAAAAAAAATTATTAAGTAGAATTAAATCTGAATTAATGCTGAATTAACAGGCCAATCATATGTACAAAAGCTGAAAGAAAAAGAGGGGAGGGTAATAGAGATAAAAATTATAAAATAAAAATTATAAAATAAAAATTAAAGAATTAAAAATTAAAAATTGGTACATAGATCAGGTACATACATCAGGGGGCTACACCTGATCATGTACCAAACACTGTGTTTCTATGCAAACTCATGCTGATGGAGAAGCTATAGAAATGAAATGGATATAAAAAAAAAAAAAAAAAAAAAAAAAAATGAAATGGATATAAAAATTATTTTTAAAAATTTTTTTTAAATTTTTTAAATCTCCAGAAACATGAGTGAGGTAGCCCCAACGCAGTGTATTTAGATTAATAAATTAAGTAACGTAGTGTATTTGGAAATAAATTGAGTCGATAGTATGTAAGAATGCAAGTTTAAATCGAAAGTATGTAAGTTAAATAATAATAAATAACAAGGTAGCGGTATAGAAAAAGGAAGCAATGCAAGGTAGGGGAGGAAAAAGAAGTTAAAAATACAGAGGCGAAGATATTGAGAATAAGGAAAGTGAGAATGTCCGAATCACCCTCGTATTACACTAATAGTTCAACAGACGGAAAAACGAAGAGTAGAAAGATGTAAAGAGAAGGAAAAGAGTTTAAAGGATACTAGGCAAGCCGGGTGTGTAAGTACCCAACCTCATAGAGAGGGCCTTGGCTGTGAGAGTGTTAGTGGAAATTAATACCGCTAGCTTGTAGTGTATATTTTGAGTGATAGATACATGAAATATAATAAAAAAAAATATGAAAAGGAGGAAAATTAAATACCTATGATATTTGGCAGAAACAAGTTGAGTGAAATATAATTAAGAAATGAAGATACAAATATGCGATCATGATTAATAAGGTACAATTATGCGAATATGATTAATAAGAATGGAATGCAAACAGAGCGAAAACTATGACAACGATGGTGGAGTTGCTCAGAAGAGAAGAACTATGGGAGCCCTCTGTGGTCAAAATAAAATAGAGAAAATAAGATTGGACATAAGTAATTACTGATATTAAATTACAAAAAAAAAAAAAAAAAAAAAACTTAGGAAGTGAAAGAGCACGAACATCGTTCTAATAGAAGTCATTATGTGTGATCACTTTCCAAGTAGTGGAAATACCACCATTCAAATGTACAACTATACAGGTATCGAATTAACCCTAATCAAGGTGAAACATGGTGAAACCGAATTTTTCTTTAATGAAATCAGAGAGATTTTTTATAATAAAATTTAAGAAATTAATAGGAATGTCATTATTGCGAAGTTTGGTATAAAGATCATTTAAAGCACCAGCGAAAAATGATTGATTGCTACTAATATTAGTTAAACGGATAATTTGTGTGTAGATTATATTTTTATGAACCTTAATCGAAATGTTCGAGTTCCAATTTGTTAAATAGATAATATTAAAATTAAATTCGCTTCTTTTGTCGAATAGTTCCAGATTATGACGAAGAGGAGGACTATTTAGAGTAATACTTAAATCTAGAAAATTTGCATGTCGGTTGCCAAGGTTTTCTTTATTGAGAGTGAGTTCAGTTGGATATATGGATTTGCAATATTTTCAAAATGAATGTTGAGAATAAGAATGTCATCAACATAGCGGAATGCATAAAAATTAAGGTTCAGGTTATGAATATATAGATGTTCGTAATAATGAAGAAATAGATTAGATACTATGCTAGAAATTTGTGAACCCATGGGAACTCCTATGGATTGTTTATAAGCATATTTACCATCATAAATATAATTGTTTAGAATACAGAGGTTGATGTAGTTATTCCAAGTAACCTCATCTGTTGGTATAACGTTTTTGTATTTGAGGAACAATTGATGAAGTACATTAACGATCAAGTGATGCGGTAAGGAGGTAAATAAGTTGAAGTTATATGTTTCAATACTAAATATGCTGGAATATGTATTGGAATTGGAATTAAAAATTTTAATGATACTGTCGTTATTGTTAATGATCCAAGTGGAAGGGATATTAATAAGAATGGTAGTTAACAATTTGAAAAATTGTTTACCTGGATGATAAGGAGGGAGTATATGATGAGAGCCTTGTCGATCAATTCGGCCCTGGAAAGATTGTGCAAGGCTCAAGGGGTAGAATTTTTTTCAGCCTGGACTGTACTTGTTAACAGGAGAGATTGCTTCTACAGGGATGGGATACACTTAAATAGAAAGGGTGCAAGAATATTTGCTGATGCTATCGAGGCAGTGTTAGGTGGGTCGGAAAACTGCTAGCTTGGGGGGATACAAAGACTAATAGTTTAACAGTAACCGCAGGCAGAGGTGAAGGTGATTCTTGCACAACTTCTATTAGAATAAGAAGCGACCTGGAGCAAGGGGTGTTGGGGGTTTCAGGGACGGATGGCAGTCATCCTGGAATAGTTGGGTATATGGGATGTGTTAGGGTAACAAGGAATAGGCATAGGAGCATGTATGCTTGCATGTATACCAATGCTAGAAGTATAGTAAATAAATTTGATGAATTTGAAGTGTTGGTCAAGACATCAAAGGCGGATATTGTTGGGATAGCAGAGACGTGGTGTCAAAAAGATATAAGGAATGCAGAACTGGAATTTGGGGAGTACAATGTGTACAGAAAGGATAGACAGGACAGAAAGGGAGGAGGTGTTATGCTGTTAATTAAGAAAAACATAAAATCAAAAGAAGTGCATCCAGTTGATATAGATGGACAGTGCACTGTTGAGTCAGTTTGGTGTGACATAAGCACTGCAAAAGCAAAAATAAGAGTAGGAGTGTGTTATAGGCCTAATGACTCGAATGAGTACAATGAACAATTGTGCAGAGAAATAGAGTGGGCCAGTAAATCAGAATGTCTTATAATGGGGGATTTTAACTTCCCAGATATTGACTGGAACTTGTGGGTTGGTCACTCACACACTAGTCAGACTTTTGTGGATTTATTGGATGATTGTTTTCTGCAGCAGCATGTTCGAGAGGCAACCAGAGAAAGTAATACTCTTGATCTGGTTATCAGCAGTGATCATTCGTGTATTAAGAATTTGCAGATAAAGGAACCACTAGGTGGCAGTGATCACAGTGTGCTGAAGTGGGATTTACTCAAAGAGGTAACTACCGTCAGGGGTAAAGGAAAGGGTTTTTGCTTCCGTAAAGGGGAGTACAGTGGTCTCAGACAGTTTTTAAATTCTGTACAGTGGGATCGACTGACGATGTTACAAACAGTAAATTCTAAGTGGGAAGCATTCAAGGAATTAATCGTGGAAGCTACTAGACTTTTCATACCGATGAAGAAATATTGTTCAAGGTTTAGGCCTAAATGGTTATCAAATGAACTAATGAGACTCGTGACAGAGAAGAAAAATGCATGGGATGCATATAAATTATCAGGCGACGCAGAAGCCTGTAGCAGATATAAGCTAGTCTGTAATCAGGTCACAAAGGAGGTTCGGGAGGCAAAGGCGGATTACGAGAAATCTTTGGCAAAAGATGCTAAGAAAAACAGCAAGGATTTCTTTACTTATATAAACTCTAAAAGGAAGGGGCTGAATATGATTGGTCCACTTGACATCGATGGTTCGACTGTTGATGATCCTGCTCAGATAGCAAACAAACTGAATGAGTATTTTGCATCTACATTCACACGTGAGGAATCATTACAGTTTGAAAATGGAAGAAGGTTATCAAATTGTAGCAGTGTGCTTAATGATTTTGTAATAACTGAGAGCAAAGTGGAGGAGAAATTGTTGAAGTTAAACATAAGAAAGGCACCTGGGGCGGATGGGATCTATCCAGTTATATTAAAGGAGGCGGCAAAGCAACTAAGCAAACCCTTAGCCATAATTATGAGAGCATCCTTGGATTCTGGGGAGGTTCCCACGGACTGGAGATGTGCAAATGTATCCCCAATTCACAAAGGAGGTTCGAAGGGTGACACGAATAATTACAGACCAGTTAGTTTAACTTCTGTTCCGGGTAAAATAATGGAGTCACTGGTTAAAGATGCATTGCAAGATCATCTAGACAAGACTGCAGCAATAATTCAGACACAGCATGGGTTTGTTAAGGGAAAGTCTTGTCTGACAAATTTGATTGGTTATTATGATGTGGTCACAAAGGAACTGGATGCAAAAAATAATTTTGATATCATATACTTGGATTTCAGGAAAGCTTTTGACACTGTTGCGCATGGAAGACTACTGTACAAATTGGAGCAGAATGGTATTAAGGGTAAGTTGCTACAATGGATAAAAGGATGGTTAAGTGGGAGAAGACAGAGGGTGGTAATCAATGGGTGCTGCTCTTCGTGGACTAATGTTATTAGTGGAGTCCCACAGGGTTCGGTGTTGGGTCCACTGTTGTTTTGTATATTTATCAATGATATTGATGAAGGTATATCAGGCTTAATGTCGAAGTTTGCAGATGACACGAAGGTTGGCAGGGTTGTTAATGACAGTAATGGCAGTGTGCTACTGCAACAGGATCTAGATAATTTGGGCAGATGGGCTAAGAAGTGGCAACTGAAGTTTAACCTTGACAAATGAAAAGTACTGCATATGGGTAGAAGTAACCCCAGAGAAACGTACCAACTGTGTGGTACTACACTTAAGGTGGTAGAAAATGAAAAAGACCTGGGAGTAATTGTGCAGTCAGATATGAAGTTTTCTGAGCAATGTAGACAGGCTGCTAGGGCAGGTCATGGGGTTTTGTCAATGATATATAGGAATTTTGCTAGCAGGGAAAAGGAGGTGATTGTCCCTCTGTATAAGGCAATGATCAGGCCACGCCTTGAGTACTGCGTACAGGTCTGGAGGCCTCATTTTAGGAAGGATGTAGATTTGCTTGAGCGTGTACAGAGAAGAGCAACACGATTGGTGAGGGGAATGAAGGGATCCTCTTACCAAGAGAGGCTTAAGTTCTGCAAATTGCAGTGGCTGGAGACTAGGCACCTGCGCGGTGATCTGATTGAGGTCTATAAGGCCTTGAATGGGTTGAGCACGCTGAATTCTGATGGGATCCTCCCACTTGTTCAGAATACGAACCTACGGGGACATAAGTTCAAATTAAGAAAGGATAGATGTAGAATAGATGTGCGGAAATTTGCCTTTAGCCAGCGGGTGGTTAATTGCTGGAACAAACTTCCATCTGTCGTTGTGGAAGTTGATAGGTTAAATAAATTTAAGGAGGAACTGGACAGGCAATTGGAGGGTATGGTGTGGTATTTTTTTTTTTTTTTTTGGCTGATGCTGCATAAGCTCCTGCACTTGCTTTCTTGCATCAAGTGCCACTACTACTACTATAACAGCCACTTTTTTTTTTGGCACTAGTGATGAATCTGAAGCCAACTGGATGTTTATGGAATTTGGCTATTATATACAAGAAAGGCAAAGTAGAATTGCGAATTTTGGTATGCAATTTTTTATGCAAGGCTATAATTTTTTTGATGATTGTATTAATGCCGAGATTACACTTTCTACTTCCTTTTTGAGGGTGGTATAATAAAATTGCTTGCAAAAGATAGCGAAGTTATTAGAAGCCTTATCTACTGGAGTGATAATAAATTTTTGTTGTAAATCTGAGATGGCTTTTTTCAGGTTAAAGTACTTGATATGCGAATTATTGTAAAAGTAGTAAGTTTTAGAAATAATTTTTTTAATGTCTTGAAATGTAACATTTATCCAATTATAAAAAGCTTCGTGGGGTATTGTATATTTATATGCTAACTTGTTGCAAAAGTTCAAGATATTCAGATAAATATCTTTATATATATTATTGAGGTTGGCCTTATGGACTGGTCTGAATTTAAAACCTTTTTCCATAGCGGAATTTAGTGGAATGTTGTTAATAATGTCCAGGTTACCAGTAATAATATGTTTATGATTTTGATCAACGTAAGGAGCATATATGGGATCATCACAATGACATGGAAGATCTAAAGCTTGTGAGTTGCCTAAATTAGTAGCTAGAGTTTTATAATTACAAATTTTAAGTCCAATAGGAGATTCATATTTGAAGCAGTGATGGATCTTGAACTTGAAATTATAAAATGGGAGAAAATTATTGCGATTATTAAGTAAATAATGCCAAGGAATTTTATCGAACCAACTATGAATAAATTTAATAGTACAGTATTCATTACTGTATGCAGTAATGCGACCTAGTCTAAAGAGAGAGATATCTAAAATAATATGCTTAAGTTGAATATTTTTACATTTAAAATTGCTAATAAATAAAGTTAAGGCTTTTAGTATAGAGTTTTTGATATTAAAGAGAAAAAAAGAAATATTGTCCCAGGAGTTAATAATATTACGAAAATTGTGCCGAATATGCCTATGATGACGATTTGATTTATTTCCACGTTTGTATCTACGCTTATTGTTATTGAAGAAATGACTAAGATGGAATAAATTGTAAATGCAGTGGCTGGTGTTTAAACAACCATTGCTTAAAAGAGTTTTGTTAAAAAATCTGTTGTTTAGGCCGTAGGGATATAAAGATTTATAAATGCACATAAATAGATTCTCATAATAATCACGAAGAACGTTGTCATTGATAATGGCAAGTATTTTAATTTTAACGTTGTTGAAACCATGGTGGTGAAAATGGAAAAGTTCTATTTCAGTATCTAAAATGGTATCAAGTAAAAGATTTTTACTTTTGGATCTGTGCCCATTAATTCTGATGTTAAGAGAATTTGTGGTTTGGCCTACGTATTTAACATTGCAAATATTGCATATGAGCAAATATATGACGTTTTTAGTTTTACAAAAAGGAGGATAAATAGTTAGATTTGGATTTGGAGTTATCCATCATGGGACAAGTGAGACATCGTTTATCTAAACATTTTTGAAAAAATAAATTTTGTTTTAAAATATGTATATTGTACTCAGGTTGGTTAGGGTTAAGGGAATGATTCTCCTGTTTAATATTTAACACTACATCCTCAGGAGTGGGATGTAGCGCAACACGTTTTCTAGCTGAACTAGGGTCAACACAGTGCTGACTCACCATATTATTTAAAGAGACGTAGTGCATGACAAGTGGGGTAAAAATTAAATAGGGCAAATATAAATATACAAATATTATGTATATGTATCTCAATATGTATATATTGAGATGCTGGACTTCCTATGGGAAGTCCAGCATCAAGCATAATCGCAAACCTTTATCTACATTATACAGAAAGAGAATTCCAAGATAACCTACTTATATATAGATACGTAGATGATATATGTGTTTTTAATTGTCCACATTTTGTCCAGGATTACAGTAAATTATATCCAGTAGAATAGAACTTGTATTGGAAAAAACTAATAGTTCCGATACTATAGCAAATTATCTGGATCTTCATATAGAAATATTCCATAATAATAATATAGACGTAAATATATATAATAAAAGAGATGCATTTAATTTTAACGTAGTCAGCCTTACGAACTGGAAATCTAATATATCAAAATCAGTGCATGCTAATATAATTTTATCGCAATGTCTAAGGATTGCTTATATCTGCAATAGTAATAAAAATTGTTCAGCGGGCTTAACAGCGTTGTACAGCAGGTTGATCAATAATAATTTCCCTATCGCTTACCTGAAATATCATTTCAGAAAAGCGATAAACATAATTAATTTCAAAAATTTGTTTTCTGAACCTATTGTTTTAATACAATTTTCAGTATAATTGTTATATTTAGTGCCATGTATATATGTAAATAGGATACACTTTGCATTCTTGGTTACGGCATAGAAAACTTGTACCCACCGGCTTGCAAATTACAGTGTATCTTTTTTTTTTTTTTTTTTAATGTATAGTTAAATTCATTTAAATTTACTTAAGTTCATGCTGAGATAACATGCAAATTCAAAATTCAGCTCAGGGTCCTACTATAGGAACGGGTTTGCGATCCCGGGCATACCCGAGCCACAACTTATATCTTGTAATGTCTTTAAACTGTCCTACACTCTTTATTTTTATTTCTCCGAAATTATTAGGGCAATCCGAGGACGTAGGAGAAACTATTTTTCGCCTTTGTGGAGTTCAGGTTCTATATTCCTACTCCTTTAGTTTTTCTTCTTACTATCTGCATGTTTCTCTATGCGTTAATTTAATTATTTATTTTTACCGTATCCATCACATAGGGGGCACCACATTATTTTGACGACTATTACATTATGTCCTAGATACGGTCAATATGTAGTATATATTTAATCATATTTTAATCATTAAATTACGTTCTCTGTCAGGTCAACGATGATTAATATATGCTTACATTTATATTTTACTTATATTTCTTACCTTTGATTCTAATATTTCTAAATTTTCTTAATTTTTATTATCATCTTTCGATTTATTTATATTCGATTTACATTCGGCCTATACTAGTTTATATTTGGTTTAGATTTAAATTACTTAGCATATATTGATCATCACAGAAACAGAGAACCTCTTGTCGTTTTTTGCCTTCATCCTGGGTGGTTGGCCCCAGTTGAAGTCATCTAGATTGTCGGTAAAAATCGATAATAAATTTTTTTTTTTTTTTTTTTTTTGCGTTTTCTTAGGTCCCTGACGGTATTATTATTGGATTGATTTGCTTATTCTAATGGTTATTTATATTATCCTTAATATTATAGACATCGTGGGTGTATTGCATGATTGCTTGCAACTGCATTGACTCATAAATATTATTTACATATTAGTTACAGTTATTGTCGTTTTAACTTTCATTCTTTACTTTTTATCAATAATTATATATATATATATATATATATATATATATATATATATATATATATATATATATAAATAATTTTTTAATGTTATATATAATATTAAAAAATATATGTTATATGATATATATTACAATAATATAATTATAAAAATTACATTTCATAATACAAATTATATATATACAGTATATAATTTTATTCTTTATATAGAGGTGCTAAGTAAACATCAATTATAGATCACCGCAAAATTAAAAATATACCATACACCTTTTTATAATGAAATAAACATATAAATTAAAAAATAATAATAAGTTTAAGTAACTTAAACCCAAATTACATGGCACCCCTGGAATGTTGTTGCAGTACCCTAAGGTGCCAGTTGAAAACCACTGTTTTACAGTATGGACAAGGTAGTCCCAACGCAGTGTCAGTGATATGAAAATTAAGGTAAAAATAAGGATAAGGTTAAAAAATATATAATTAGGTGTTTTCAGAGTGGGAAAAAGATTTTGAAATATATGTAGATTTTTGAGTAAATTTGGTAAAATATTTTAGTGTTGGAATCTTGTGGAGATTAGAAGAATTAAAATAATTTAGTGTTGGAATTTTGTGGAGATAAGAAGAATTAAAATAAATAGTAACAAGCTTCTTATAATGGGGGATTTTAATTTCCCAGATATTGACTGGAATTTGTGGGTTGGTCACTCACGCACTAGCAAGGCTTTTGTGGATTTATTGGAAGGGAGTAATACTCTTGATTTGATTATCAGTAGTGATTCTTCATGCATTAAGAATCTGCAGATAGAGGAACCACTAGGTGGCAGTGATCACAGTGTGCTGAAGTGGGATTTCCTCAAAGAGGTAACTACCATCAGGGGTAAATGGAAGGGTTATTGCTTTTGGAAAGGTGACTGTGATGGTCTCAGACAGTATTTAAATTCTATACAGTGAGACCAACTGATGATGTTACGAACAGCAAATTCAAAATGGAAAGCATTCAAAGAACTTATCTTGGAAGCTACTAGGCTTTACATACCAACTAAGAAATATTGTTCAAGGTTTAGGCCTAAATGGATGTCAGATGAACTAATGAGATATATGGCAGAGAAGAAAAATGCATGAGATACATATAAATTAACACGTGACACAGAAGCCTATGATAGATATAAGTTGATCTGTAACCAAGTTACAAAGGAGGTAAGGCAGGCGAAGGCAGATTACAAGAAATCTTTGGCAAGGGATGCAAAGAAAAACAGCAAAGGGTTCTTTACTTATGTAAACTCTAGAAGGAAGGGGATGAATCAGATTGGTCCACTTGATATTGATGGTTCAACTATTGATGATCCTGCTCAGGTAGCTAACAAACTAAATGAATATTTTGCAACAACATTCACACATGAGGAGTTATTCAGTGAGGGGAATGCCAGAGGTGTATTCAACTCTGGCAGTAAGCTAGCTAATCGTGTAATAACTGAGAGTAAAGTAGAGGAGAAATTGTTGAAGATAAACACAAGAAAGGCACCTGGGGGTGGATGGGATCAATCCAGTTGTATTAAGGGAGACAGCAGAGGAAGTAAGCGGACCCTTAGCCATGATTATGAGAGGTTCCTTGAACTCAGAGGAGGTACCCATAGACTGGAGATGTGCAAATGTGACCCCAATTCACAAAGGAGGATCAAAGGCTGACACAAGTAATTATAGACCTGTGAGTTTAACTTCTGTTCCATTAAAATTAATGGAGACACTGGTTGAAGAAGTACTGCAGGATGATCTAGACAAGACTTCAGTTATAGCTCGGACACAGCATGGTTTTGTTAAGGAGAAGTCTTGCCTGACCAATTTGATTGGATACTATGATGCAGTCACAAAAGAACTGGATGGAGGGAATAACTTTGATATTATATACTTGGATCTTAGAAAGGCTTTTGATACTGTTGCACATGGAAGACTGCTGCACAAATTGGAGCAGTGTGGCATTGGAGACAAATTGCTGCTATGGATAAAGGGGTGGGTGAGGGGGAGAAGACAGAGAGTGGTATCAATGGACACTGCTCATCGTGGACTAATGTTATCAGTGGAATCCCTCAGGGTTCAGTGTTGGGTCCATTATTGTTTTCTGTATTTATAAATAATATTGATGATGGTATATCAAGCTTAATGTCGAAGTTTGCAGATGATACAAAGGTAGGCAGGGTTGTCAAGGACACTACTGACACTATGCTGCTGCTGCTGCTGCTGCAACAGGATCTGGAAAGGTTGAGCAGATGGGCTGAGAGGTGGCAAATGAAGTTTAACATTGACAAATGTAAAGTACTACATATGGGAAACAGCAACCCCAGAGCAACGTATCAACTCTGTGGTAATACACTGACAGTGGTAGAGAATGAAAAGGACCTGGGGGTAATTTTACAGGCAGATATGAAGTTCTCTGACCAGTGCAGATGGGCTGCAAAAGTAGCTCATGGTGTCTTATCAATGATATACAGGAATTTTTCTAGCAGGGATAAGGAGGTGATTATTCCCTTGCATAAGGCAATGGTCAGGCCACTCTTTAAGTACTGTATACAGGTCTGGAGGCCTCATTTCAAGAAGGATGTAGAGCTGCTGGAATGAGTACAGAGAAGGGCAACAAGGTTATTGAATGCAACAAAGGGCTGCTCTTACGAAGAAAGGCTTAAGTTTTGCAAATTACAGTGTTTCGAGAATAGGCACCGGCGAGGTGATCTGATAGAGGTGTACAAAGCCTTGAATGGTTTGAGCATGCTCAATGCTGATGGGATTCTGCCTCTTGCTCAGAATAATCACCTGAGAGGACATAAATTCAAATTGAGGAAAGACAGATGTAGGATAGATGTGCGGAAATTTGCCTTTAGCCAGCGGGTAGTTGGTTGGTGGAACAGACTTCCATCCCTTTTTGTGGAAGTTGATAGCCTAAATAAATTTAAAGCTCAGCTGGGCAGGTGTTTCGAACGAATGGGGAGGGGTGAAGTGGAAGTTTTTTTTTTTTTTTTTTTGGCTGATGCTGCATAAGTTTGCTTTCTTGCATCATATGCCTCTACTAATGCTAACACTAAGCACATGGTATAGGGAGAGGTATTAAATTGACGATGGGGAAGGGATAAAGGAACGTTTGTATCACCATTTGGAACGTTCGTATTACCTTCGTATTCCACTAATAGGTCTGCGAATGAGAAGAAAGGTAGAAATAGAAATGTAAAAAGTATAGAAAAAGTTATAAAAACATACTGAGCTAGCCAAGATTGTAAAGCTGAACTTTTAGTAATGGTCCTGGCTTTGTAAGGTTAGGCTTTACAACCCCAGCTAGCCCAGTACTTCAGTATGTATTTCTAATTACTTATTGTTATCATCTTTCTTTTCTTTGTTCTTCATAATTACAATTTCAGTTCTGTTAGCACTTTGACACTATCTACCTACCTTTATACTCTCCACTTATATATATATACAGGGTGTTTCAGTTAAACGTTTCAGAACTTCTAAGAGGGGTAGGGTACATCCTGACAACTCGAAATCATATAGCAACGTGGGGTCGGAAATGCTTTCCTGAAGCGGTTTTGTACACAGAAGCACCATAAAGAAAAGAGACCGTAAGTGAGAAATTGTTTTAATAATACATGAAAAGAAGCAAAAGGTACATGGATTAAAGTAAGTGTTCGAAGTTTCTTCCACGGGCTACAATGCACGCCTCACATCTCCGACGCATGGACATCCGAACATTCTGGAATACTCCAGGCGAATTTCGAATTTCTTCGGCAGCTACTGCGATTCTTGCAACCAGCTCCTCAGCATTGTCAACAGGGGTGTCATAAACTAGCGATTTCATATGACCCCAGAAATAAAAATCAAGACATGATAGGTCGGGTGACCGAGCAGGCCAACGCACGGGACCACCACGTCCGATCCACTGTTGACCAAATGTGACATCCAGGTAGTTACGAACATCTCCGCTATAATGGGCAGGGGCTCCATCGTGTTGGAACCACATTGTCTGTTGCATCGATGCAGAAATCTGTTCATCTCTCAAAAGTTGTGGCAATACTTGCTGCAGAAAGATAAAGTAGATAGGTCCGGTTAGACGACACGGTAACAGGTAAGGTCCGATGAGGTGATCTCCCATAATACCGGCCCATACATTGACCGAAAATCGAATCTGTGCTGCACGACGTCGCACGACGACTTCTGTGTACAATACCGCTTCAGGAAAGCATTTCCGACCCCACATTGCTATATGATTTTGAGTTGTCAGGATGTACCCTACCCCTCTTAGAAGTTCTGAAACGTTTAACTGAAACACCCTGTATATTTAATCTATTATGAAATATTGGAATAGATGTAAAATGTATGTCAGATCAGATTAATGGCATCAATTGTTGATTGAATATTACATCAATCCATAATCTAATTAGTATTGTAATATAATTGTTACTATATAGGTACTCAAAGAGTATTTAAACATTGGCATAAAATTACTCAGTGGGCCATAAGGCCAAAAGAACCTATAGATACTAAAAAGCCTGTGTTGATTTGCCTTGCTATACCCTAGAAATAAACATATAATTAGCAATAAAATAAAAAAAAAATAGAATAAAATAATGATTATGCAGCTAATTATTGATAATCAGATACATTGAATGGCACTTTTTCAAGGGCTAACTCCATTCAATCTGTCCCACCAATATTTAGCAAGGCTATCTGTTTCTGATTGTTATCTGCCTGTTTAACTAGGTCCAAATAATAAACATAAAGGCAATCAATGCTAAACTTTAAATTTAACAGCAAACAGGCAAGATAACAGCTAGCCCAACAGATAGCTATGAAATGAATATACAGACTATAATACAGAAGAAGAGTGCCAACCGTAATTTTCAGTTCAGTTGTGGTGTTTTTTATTTATTTTATACATATGCAAAGGAAAACTTATGTCGATATAAGGAGAAAGGAGGTAAGTATAGTAATAGTACCTCAATTTCCCTCTAATTGCTCTAATAGATCTTGAGATATGAAATTTAGAGTTGGAAATTAAAAAGTGAAAAGCAAAGAAAATAGCTTTTTATAATGGTACTTGGGATATACCGGGAGTGTAATGGCCCAACCCTTTAGTAAGGGATCCTGGTATAACTACAGAGGTTTAAAGGTTGGTAATTTAATGGACCAAAAACAGGATTACAATAATGAAGAAATATAGAATAACAATTATAGATAATAATAAGGAAATAAAAGAAATAAATATTACCAAATGTAGGAATACTTAAATAAAAATTGATATTTTTAAGAATTTTATAATAATTAAAATAATTCATCCTATCTCATATAGTAATAAATAGCAGACCATCATTATAGAACAGTTATATTAAAAATAACCAATTACAACTAAAAGAATAAATATGAATTTTCAGTATCTGCAATAAGGCCTCAGAGTTTGGGATTATTCATACCACCAATTTTAAACACACACACCAACCGTTTATGACTGATTGAATAATCAAATAAAATAAAATAAAATGATAGAAAAGACTGTAAAATAATATTTACAAAAAACTTTTAATTATTTACAAAAAACTAAACTATAACAAAAGTAAAATAAGTAAATAAGTTAAAATGCATTAAAATATAAATATAAAAGCGATAAAAAGACGATAAAAAACACTATTAGAACCTTCGGAGGTGTCTGCCTCCTTCCTCAGTAATAGTGAGACTTAAACGACACATCCTTAAATACCAGGTTCACGGCACACGTGGATGACCAGGCGCATACTCAACATTCCTTTCACTTGAACCAGAAGTGGTCTGGACACGTGGAAAATTAAAACGTTTATCTCTTGTCAAAACCACCGCCTCAAAAAGGGGGTGAAGCCTAACTCCCCTGTCTCTGTTGATACTATTGTTACCAGAGGATCCAATCCACAGACTTTCCAGCCACTTGCGGTTCCAGAATCTATGCGCCCGGTCAAGGATGACAGCGTTGTCAGGGGAGATCTGGTGTTGTTTTTCCCAATAGTGCTCGGCAATGGCGGATTTATTGAGCTCTGCGGTCCGTATCGCTCGTGAATGTTCCCCCAGACGGTCCTTGAGACGCCGTCCTGTCTCCCCCACGTAACATTCCCCACAATCCGGGCATGTGATCTCATATACAACCCCACTACTAGAATCCCTAGTAATGGGGTCTTTGACCTGTGACACTAATTGATCGACAAGACTCTATATGATGAGAGCCTTGTCAATCAATTCGGCCCTGGAAAGATTGTGCAAGGCTCAAGGGATAGAATTTTTTTTCAGCCTGGACTGTACTTGTTAACAGGAGAGATTGCTTCTACAGGGAAGGGATACACTTAAATAGAATGGGTGCAAGAATATTTGCTGATGCTATCGAGGCAGTGTTAGGTGGGTCGGAAAACTGCTAGCTTCGGGGGAGACAAAGACCAGTAGATTGACAGTAGCCATTGGCAGAGGTGAAAGAGATTCTTGCACTGCTTCTATTAGAATGAGCAGAAGCCTGAAAAACAAGATGCATGGTATTTCAGAGACTGCTGGGAGCCATTGCGGTACAAGTAAACACATGGGTTGTGTTAGGGTAGCTAAGAATAGAAACAGGTGCAGGTATACTTGCGTGTACACCAATGCTAGGAGTTTAGTAAATAAATTTGAATTTGAGGTATTGCTCAAAACATCAAAGGCAGTTATTGTTGGGATATCAGAGACGTGGTGTCACACAGATATCAGGGATGCAGAACTGCAATTTGGGGAGTACAACGTCTACAGAAAGGATAGACAGGATAGAAAGTCGGGAGGGGTTATGCTATTAGTTAAGAAACACATAAAAACCAAGGAAGTGAAGCCAGTCGACATCGCCGGACAGTGCAGTGTTGAGTCAGTTTGGTGTGACATAAGCATTGGGAGACCAAATTGAGAGTAGGAGTGTGCTATAGGCCTAATGACTCTGATGAGTATAATAAGGAACTGTACAGGGAAATAGAGTGGGCCAGTAAATCAGAGAGTCTTATAATGGGAGATTTTAATTTCCCAGATATTGACTGGAATTTGGGGGCTGGTTACTCACACACTAGCAGGGCTTTTGTGGATTTATTGGATGATTGTTTTCTACATCAGCATGTTCGGGAGGCAACTAGAGGGAGTAATACTCTTGATTTGATTATCAGCAGTGATTCTTCATGCATTAAGAATCTGCAGATAAATGAACCGCTAGGTGGCAGTGATCACATTGTGCTGAAGTGGGATTTACTCAAAGAGGCAACTACCATTAGGGGTAAAGGGAAGGGTTATTGCTTCCGTAAAGGCGACTACGATGGACTGAGACAGTATTTAAATTCTATACAGTGGGACCAACTGATGATGTTACCAACAGCAAATTCAAAATGGGAAGCATTCAAAGAACTTATCTTGGAAGCTACTAGGCTTTACATACCAACTAAGAAATATTGTTCAAGGTTTAGGCCAAAATGGATGTCAGATGAACTAATGAGGCATATGGCAGAGAAGAAAAATGCATGGGATACTTACAAATTAACACATGACACAGAAGCCTATGATAGATACAAGTTGATATGCAACCAAGTTACAAAGGAGGTTAGGCAGGCAAAGGCAGATTACGAGAAATCCTTGGCAAGGGATGCAAAGAAAAACAGCAAAGAGTTCTTTACTTATGTAAACTCTAGAAGGAAGGGGATGAATCAGATTGGTCCACTTGATATTGATGGGTCAACTGTTGATGATCCTGCTCAGGTAGCTAACAAACTAAATGAATATTTTGCATCGACATTCACACATGAGGAGTTATTCAGCAAGGGGAATGCCAGAGGTGTATTCAACTCTAGCAGTAAGCTACAGAATCTTGAAATAACTGGGAGTAAAGTGGAGGAGAAACTGTTGAAGATAAACACAAGAAAGGCACCCGGGGTGGATGGGATCTATCCAGTTATATTGAAGGAGGCAGCAAAGGAAGTAAGCAAACTCAGCCATAATTATGAGAGCTTCCTTGGACTCAGGGGAGGTATCCATAGACTGGAAATGTGCAAATGTGACCCCAATTCACAAAGGAGGATCAAAGGCTGACACAAGTAATTATAGACCTGTGAGCTTAACTTCTGTTCCAGGAAAATTAATGGAGGCACTGGTTAAAGAAGCACTGCAGGATCATTTAGACAAGACTTCAGTTATAGCTCAGACACAGCATGGTTTTGTTAAGGGGAAGTCTTCCCTGACCAACTTGATTGGATACTATGATGCAGTCACAAAAGAACTGGATGCAGGGAATAACTTTGATATTATATACTTGGATCTTAGAAAGGCTTTTGATACTGTTGCACATGGAAGACTGCTACACAAATTGGAGCAGTGTGACATTGGAGGCAAATTGCTGCTATGGATAAAGGGGTGGTTGAGGGGGAGAAGACAGAGTGGTAATCAATGGACACTGCTCATCGTGGACTAATGTTATTAGTGGAGTCCCTCAGGGCTTAGTGTTGGGTCCATTATTGTTTTCTGTATTTATAAATGATATTGATGATGGTATATCAATCTTAATGTCCAAGTTTGCAGACGATACGAAGGTTGGCAGGGTTGTCAAGGACACTACTGACACTATGCTGCTGCAACAGGATCTGGAAAGGTTGAGCAGATGGGCTGAGAGGTGGCAAATGAAGTTTCACATTGACAAATGTAAAGTACTACACATGGGAAACAGCAACCCCAGAGCAATGTATCAACTCTGTGGTACTACACTGACAGTGGTAGAGAATGAAAGGGACTTGGGGGTGGTTGTGCAGGCAGATATGAAGTTCTCTGAGCAGTGCAGACGGGCTGCAAGAGTAGCTCATGGAGTATTGTCAATGATATACAGGAATTTTTCCAGCAGGGATAAGGAGGTGATTATTCCATTGTATAAGGCAATGGTCAGGCCACACCTAGATACTGTATACAGGCCTGGAGGCCTCATTTCAAGAATGATGTAGAGCTGCTGGAACAAGTACAGAGAAGGGCAACAAGATTAGTGAATGGAACAAAGGGGTGCTCTTACGAAGAAAGGCTTAAGTTTTGCAAATTACAGTGTCTGGAGACTAGGCACCAGCGAGGTGATCTGATATAGGTGTATAAAGCCTTGAATGGTTTAAGCATGCTCAATGCTGATGGGATTCTTCCTGTAGCTCAGAAAAATCATCTGAGAGGGCATAAATTCAAATTGAGGAAAGACAGATGTAGGATAGACGTGCGGAAATTTGCCTTTAGCCAGCGGGTGGTTGGTTGGTGGAACAGACTTCCATCCCTTGTGGTGGAGGTTGATAGCCTAAATAAGTTTAAGGCTCAGCTGGACAGGTATTTTGAACGAACAGAGGGGTGAAGTGGAAGTGGTTTTTTTTTTTTTTTGGCTGATGCTGCATAAGCTTGCTTTCTTGCATCAAATGCCTCTACTAATGCTAATACTGTGTGCAACCTCTGGCCCGGAAGCTGCACACAGCGTGTCTGAAAGTCGCGAAGCATCCTCGCAATGGGATCTGACAGGCCCGGATAGTAGGGAACATACACTGTGGTAAGCGATACAGGCGGAACTACCCGCTTGGGCTCTTCCTCTCTGTATTCATCAATGACCCTCTGGGGGTAACCGCACCTCATAAGATCCGTCGTGATTTGCCTAATTTCCTTCTCCCCTTCCTCAGGGGTACAGCAATGTGTTCTCACCCTACCCAAAAGTGCTCTGGCCACACTATTTTTATGTTGGACAGTCTATGCCGTCCTATAATGTGTGTACTGGCCCCTACACATTGGTTTCTTATAAACCTTAGTTCTAAGTCTGGGGCCTTCCCTATATACCATTATGTCCAGAAATGGGAGGGTACCATCTATTTCTACCTCCGAGGTGAATTTTATAAAGGGGGAGAAACCATTGAGAAACGAGACCACATTTTCCTCTCTCCCCTTCTTTACAATAGTAAACATGTCATCAACATATCGTTTCCACTTACGCATGGGGAACTCCAATCAGCGCCATTGTTGCAAATCTGGCTATGGAGGAATTTGAGAATAGGGTTTTCGCAAGATTGGAGTTCCCCATGCGTAAGTGGAAACAATATGTTGATGACACGTTTACTATTGTAAAGAAGGGGAGAGAGGAAGATGTGGTCTCGTTTCTCAATGGTTTCTCCCCCTTTATAAAATTCACCTCGGAGGTAGAAATAGATGGTACCCTCCCATTTCTGGACATAATGGTATATAGGGAAGGCCCCAGACTTAGAACTAAGGTTTATAAGAAACCAATGTGTAGGGGCCAGTACACATATTATAGGACGGCACAGACTGTCCAACATAAAAATAGTGTGGCCAGAGCACTTTTGGGTAGGGTGAGAACACATTGCAGTACCCCTGAGGAGGGGGAGAAGGAAATTAGGCAAATCACGACAGATCTTATGAGGTGCGGTTACCCCCAGAGGGTCATTGATGAATACAACAGAGAGGAAGAGCCCAATCGGGTAGTTTCGCCTGTACCGCTTACCACAGTGTATGTTCCCTACTATCCGGGCCTGTCAGATCGCATTGCGAGGATGCTTCGTGACTTTCAGACACGCTGTGTGCAGCTTCCGGGCCGGAGGTTGCACACAGTAGTGTCACAGGTCAAAGACCCCATTACTAGGGATTCTAGTAGTGGGGTCGTATATGAGATCACATGCCCGGATTGTGGGGAATGTTACGTGGGTGAGACAGGACGGCGTCTCAAGGACCGTCTGGGGGAACATTCACGAGCGATACGGACCGCAGAGCTCAATAAATCCGCCATTGCCGAGCACTGTTGGGAAAAACAACACCAGATCTCCCCCGACAACGCTGTCATCCTTGACCGGGCGCATAGATTCTGGGACCACAACTGGCTGGAAAGTCTGTGGATTGGATCCTCTGGTAACAATAGTATGAACAGAGACAGGGGTGTTAGGCTTCACCCCCTTTTTGAGGCGGTGGTTTTGACAAGAGATAAACGTTTTAATTTTCCACATGTCCAGACCACTTCCGGTTCTGGTACAAGTGAAAGGAATGTTGAGTATGCGCCTGGTCATCCACATGTGCCATGAACCTGGTATTTAAGGATGTGTTGTTTAAGTCTCACTATTACTGAGGAAGGAGGCAGACACCTCCGAAAGCTCTAATAGTGTTTTTTATCGCTTTTATATTTATATTTTAATGCATTTTAACTTATTTACTTATTTTACTTTTGTTATAGTTTAGTTTTTTGTAAATAATTAAAAGTTTTTTGTAAATATTATTTTACAGTCTTTTCTATCATTTTATTTTATTTTATTTCATTATTCAATCAGTCATAAACGGTTGGTGTGTGTGTTTAAAATTGGTGGTATGAATTTTCAGATTACCACCCTATGCTGTACCAAGTATAAAGAATGAATATTTTGATACATGTTATCTATTATAAAACAAATAGCAACAGTGCCCTCTCAGTTCAGATAACTGCAAGACAAACAAAATAAATTAAATAAATAATTATTAATTTATAAAACCAAGGAAAGCAGTGCCCCCTCTGAATTTCATGTAACTTTAAGACTAATTAACAGACTGAAATTATAGTTAATAGTACGCTATAAATTTGAACTTTATTTGGATAATGTCCTATGAAAATAAATAGTTGGTTCTTAGTTTTTTAGAATGACAGGTAACAAGACCAATTGAAATGAAATACCTTTAAAAAAAAATTTTACGAAGTAGAAATGAAATTCCTTTATGAAAGATGAAATTGATTACTGCCTTAAGAACAAATATAGGTACAACTTTTTCAATGAGTGGAAGCTATATGTGACATGCTCTAATGACAGTGTGTACTATATACATACGAGGGCAGTTCGATAAAGAATCGCCCTTGCCTACTTCCACATATTGCAGTCATGATATTTTGTGTGTAGCATCTTACATATATCTGTACTAAAGGTGTAAAATTTCAGCCCTGTGTCTTGATTTGTTTTTCTCTTACAGAGCTGAACGTGTGACGAAGTAGCATCATGGACAAAGTTGAAGCCAGAGCTGTAATCTGGTATCTGTTCTTGAGGGGAAAATCTCCTAAAGAAATCCACGAGGAGATGACTGCTGTATATAAGGATGAAGCCCCATCCTATGGCATTGTGAAGCACTGGCATAGACACTTTAGTGTGGTTGGACATCAGTAGAATTGCTGTCATCAATGGCTGAGCCCATTCAGCCATTGATGACAGCACAATCAGAAAAGTGGAGTTGTTAATCATGGAAGATCACCAGATATCTGTGCGTGAATTGTCCCAGGAGGTGAAGATTAGTGTGGGCTCTGTTGAAACAGTCCTTCATGGCCAACTCTATTTACGGAAATTGAGTGCAAGATGGATTCCCTGATTATTGACTGGTTTCCAGAAGGCTGATCAACAACAGAAGTTACAAGAATTGTTAGCTCAAGCCCAAAACAACGAGGAAGAATTTTTCTCTCATCTAATTACTCAGGATGAAAGTTGGATACACCATTTCGACCCTGAAAGTAAAAAGCAGTCCATGGAATGCTGACATCATGGTCCCCCACCCCAAGAAGGCAAGGGGGTCCAAGCATTAGCTGGACAAGTCTTGCTGACAGTTATTATTAGCCATATAGTGCAAGGAAGTCTAAGGCTTATGCTGTATACCAGGCATGTATATAGTATACACTGTGTACTATATACATACGAGGCCGGTTTGATAAAGAATCGCCCTTGCCTACTTCCACATATTACAGAGTCATGATATTTTGTGTGTAGCATCTTACATATATCTGTACTAGAGAGAGAGCATCAGAAGTAAAAGGGAATCACGAAGAAAGAGAAGAATGATGATATCCAGCTCAGGACCCTGGGTGTGCCAAGCCCATACTCACCACATGAGAGTCCCTATGTTGGGTTAGCTGTTATCTTGCCTGTTTTCTGTTAAATTCAAAGTTTAGCATAGATTGCCTTCGTGTTTATTATTCAGACCTAGGTAAACAGGCAGATAATAATCACAAACAGGTAGCTTTGCTAATTATCGGTGGAATATATTGAATGCTGTTAGCCCACGAAAAAGTGCCATTCAGTGTATCCAATTATCAATAATTAGCTGCATAATCATTATTTTATTCTATTTTTTATGTTTTTATTTTATTGCTAATTATATGTTTATTTCTAGGGTATAGCAATGTAAATCAACACAGGCTATCTTAGTCTTTATAGGTTCTTTTGGCCTTATGGCCCACTGAGTATAAATTTTATGCCAATGTTTTAATACACTTTGAATACCTATATGGTACCAATTATACTCTTACAATAGTAATTATATATATATATATAAAGTATATTGAATGTAGAAAAGTGAAGAAGATTTTGATTTAAACCTATTGAATACACGGTATACATTGTGAGCTCGACTGAATGAATAAGGAATGTAGCGATATATGGTATGAAGAAGAAAAGGAAGAAGAAATAGACAAGAAATTAAAAATAAAGATAAGAAGTGAAAAGGTGACCAAAATAAGATAACATTGCGGTGTCTTTCACAATCTCAGTATCATCATCAGAGGTCATCCACCGAAATTATGAAAAAGACCGCAATGTTCTTGCTTCTGTTTCCGACACGTTCTGTATGCTGTTTTTCGTACAGTCACATTCCACCTCCATGATTAATTAGCTTCTTAATACAATTATTCTTTACTATATATATATATATATATATATATTTAACTGAATACCAAGGGAATTATACAACAGATGAAATTTTATAAGTATTAGGATGAAAAATATACCTATAAGGCCATAGAGCCAAGTATTTAGGTAAATTAAGTTGGACTTCATTGCTGTATCCTATAAATAAACATATAACTTATAATAAAAATAAATGATGATGTAACAAATTATTGATTAATGGATATATTGAATAGAATGTTAACTAGAGTTAGCTCCACTCAATACATCCTTTCAATAATTGGCTGAGGCTATCTGTTTCGGTTGCCATTTGCCAATTTGTCTAGGTTCAAATATACTAAGAATATAATTTCAATATATTGTAATACAATAATGCATTATACAGTATATTAAATTTAGCAGCAAACTGGCAGAATAGCCACTAGCCCAACAGATAGCAGTGAAAAAAAATAATAAAAATAATGGAAGTGAATCAAAAATAATGAAATTGAGTACCAACTATTTATTTTTAATAGGGCAATTTATTTATGTAGTGAAAAGGGAAGGCTTATGCCAAAATTAAGGTGAATAGAAGGAGGTTAGAACTTGTATTATATTAGTAGAAGAACTAATTCTATATTTTTCTATATAATTTACACATATTTATATATATATTTAGATTTATATATATATATTTTTTTCTTTTTCTTTTTTTTAAATTTTTTTAAATAATAGTGCACTTGATACTTCTCCTTATTCTCAGAAAGGTAGTTTAATTTTTATTTACTATTGGTTTTCAAAATCGTTTTCTTGCATTAAAAAAAAAAAATTTACATTTAGAATTTTAATAAGATATACAAAATGAATTTCCTTTTAGATTAAATAAAGTTTGCCTTTTAATCATTATTTTTAAAAAAATATGTTGTCAGTAATATAGATTTAATTTTTTTCCTTCTGTTCTTTTGTACCAATTTGTTTTGTTTCTCTATTTTAGGCATTATGCTGTGTTGATAAAAAAGGCATTCTCTCTTGGCCCAATCCCAATGCCGAAAAAGTTTTCTTCTTAAAGCCCCAGCAGAGTAGAGGAGAATCAGAAGACAATGCATATTTTTCAACTGCATCAGTTGAGATGGATGATTTGACAGATGAAGTGGCATCTTGTGATGATACAGACAATGCACAAAGAGTATATGGAAAACCTCTAAAAGTAAACAAGGAGAAAGACTTCAGAGACCACAGTAATGAAAATTTTGAACAAAATATTGGTTTTTCAAGCAGAGAGAGAGAGAGAGAGAGAGAGAGAGAGAGAGAGAGAGAGAGAGAGAGAGAGAGAAGAGAGAGAGAGAGAAATATTGCAGTTAAATTATAAATTTAAAAAAATATAACTACAATGCAGCTTGGATAATTCAAAGCTTGATGGTGAGAAGTATGGAATTTATGGATGATTTTATTAATCATGTACCATGTACCAAATATTACTTTTGCACAGCTGCAATAGTAGCATTAGATGTGTTTTTTTTTTGTTATGATTTAAGTATGTATAAAAGATTAAATTATCCATTGGCAGTTGAACTGTATTGTTTTTTGTGTAAATCCTTGCTCTATGAGGCATACAGCACGGTATTTATAGGTTGCCTTCACATATAGCCTGATCACCAGCAGTTGATTGAAACAAATATTGTTTATAGGATTAATATGAAGTTTTAGCATTATTTTTTATATCATTAATAAGAGTGTAACAGCTTAATGACTTGCCTAAACTCTTTACTAAACTCTTCCAAATTAAATATCATGATTGGTCATGTTATTTAAATTGGAAGAGTTTTGGAACTAGTTGTCACAAAAAAAAAAGGATTAATAAGTGACATACTTAGTATTTTATTATAACATAATATTAGTATAATAGATGAATAATACAAGGTTAAAAAAAAAACGTATATTACCTGTCCATCCCCACTAATAGTTTCTCTATTTTTTTTTTTTTTTTTTTTTTTTTTAAATTAATTCTACCCACTTAAACAATACCAGATGGAAGTTTGTGTCAGTGATCAGCTGGCTGAAGGCAAATTTCCATACGCATCTATCTTGCAATCTTCATTCCTTAATTTGAATTTATGCTCTAATGTTTGCAGTCTGAGAAAGAGGATGCCATCCGCAATGAGTTTATTTGATCCATTCAAGTCTTGTTCTTAAAAAAAAGCACAGTAGACTTCATCTTACAAGTTGTAAGTTAAGTCAGGAAAGAAAAGACAACTTTCCTTTTTTTTTATTAGAGTTACTAACCCAACTAACCTACCAACCGCTTGGCCACTCGTGGCATTACCCCTGCCTCCCCATGGCGGGGCCGGTAACCTGAGTGGGAAAGCCAACCCTCAGGGCCAAAAGGAGTACAAAATGGACAAAGAAACCTTTCCCTCACTTGATCAGTTGAGATCACCTACTGATCAAGACCAACCCGATCATGACTCTTATCAAAATAAAAGACAAAAAACAGATCTATGTCAGCAAGTTCACCCAGCCTTTCTCTTTATTCATTCTGTATCAGATTCTCCTGTTACCAAATTATCCCCATTTCTAATCCAGAAATGCTTTGAAAATGCTGCAGGATCACCAAAGATGGTAAAGAGATTACAGTCTGGAGATCTGCTGGTAGAGACAATGAAGCCAAAACACTCTGAAATATTATTGAAACTGACTATTTTTGGCGGAATTCCCGTGAAAATAACGTCTCATGCCACTCTGAATACATCTAAAGGAGTTATAGCAGAGTGGGATCTGATTAATATCTCAGAGGATGAAATTGTACAAGAATTGACAGATCAAAGAGTAATACATGCAAAAAGAATATTAATCCGGAAAGATGGAGAATTAAAGCCAACAAGGAACATAATACTGACCTTTAGTACCCCAAACTTACCAACAATGGTTAAAGCAGGGTATCTGAATTGTCGTATACGTCCATATATACCAAATCCCATAAGGTGTTACAAATGCCAGAAATATGGACACTCCCAAGTAGCATGCTGTGGCACTATGATTTGCCCAAACTGTGGTTCAACAGAACACACTCAAGCTGACTTAACCTCCTCCTTCACCTGTTAAGCTGACTTAACCTCCTTCACCTGTCCCAATTGCAAAGGTAACCATCTGGCATATTCAAAAAATTGTGAAATGTGGAAAGTGGGGAAAGAAATACAAAAATACAAAACAGAAAACAAAGTAACGTATCAGGAAGCCAAAAAGCACATCATGCAGTTTATGCCGAAATGCACATATGCACAAGCATCCCAACACAATCATTCTATTGCTACTCAAACTGACATTGCAGTCCCTCCAAACATTTCTTTTGTAGATTGGACCAGGTCCGTGCTTAATTCTAAGCCACAACCTGCCAAACACAAGCAACTGGAACAAGGAATTAATACTCCAATTTCAGTTCCGCCTAACATGCCTGAAACTACGAAAAAGCAGAAAAAACAGTACCAACAGATCATGCTCAGACCAAGAAACAATTCCCTATACATATGGATGTTGACAGCAAAACTGACCAAGAAGAAACTATATTAGAACTTCATGCAGAAGAACACATGGATACAGAGAGACCGGTTTTCCCCAAAAAAGACAGAAATAAATCAGATAGTTACAAACAAACTGCTTCAAAAAAACAGACAGATCAAAACATAACTCCTAAAAGCAAGTAATGCAGCACATACGTCAATGGAATTGCAGAGGCATACGAGCCAATACTGATGATATATGACCTGATCAATAAGTACAATCCAGTGAGTGTTTGTCTGCAAGAAACAAATTTAATGCCACAGTAACTCTCTCAATTAGAAACTTCACAATGTACAGAAAAGACAGGAATACTGCAAAATCCACACATGGAGGAGTAGCAATACTGGTTAACTCTAAAATCCCAGTTCGATATATCTCTCTATAGACTGACTTAGAAGCTGTTGCTGTGCGTATTGCGCTTGGAATAACACTAACTCTTGTTTCAATATACCTCCTGCCAAACAGACTTTTCATGCTTAAAGAACTAGAAGATCTTATAGCACAATTGCCAGAACCTTTCTGCAGATTTCAATGGGCATCACCTGTTGTGGGGATCTTCAAGCATGGATAAAAGAGGACATATGATAGAGACATTACTGAATCAACAGCAGTTAACCGTGCTAAATACTGGCCATCACACTTATGTCCATCTACCCACAGGCTCCACTTCAGCAATTGATCTGTCAATCTGTTCTCCCATACTGTTCCCCAGTATGGAGTGGTCAACCTTATATGATCCACACAACAGCGATCATTTTCCAATTATATGTAAAATACAAACAAAACAATCTCACTCTCCAGATTACAGAGTAAAATGGAAATTCACAAAAGCGAACTGGACAAAATATTCAGTCTGTGTTTATTTTGATGATCAATTTATTAAAACACAACCAATAGATAAAGTCATAGAGCACATCACCACACAAAATTTGGCAGCAGCTTCTGAGGCAATTCCTCAATCCTCTGCAAACCAAAAAAGACATGCAAAACACTGGTGGAATGAGGCCAGTAACAGTGCAAAACGAGAAAAAAATAAAGCTTGGAAACTATTTCGTAGATTTCCTACAACAGCCAACCTCATTTTATATAAAAAACAAAAGGCAGGGGCACGAAAAACCAGAAAACAAGCCAAAAAAGAATCGTGGATAACATTTGCCAGTACCATCACGAAGGACACAAGCAGTCTGCTAATGTGGAAGAAAATCCAACAGTTGAATAATAAGTGCATTCCCTTTTCTGCTCCAATCTTGATTAAGAATGGACGAGAACTGTCCTTCCCAAAGGAAATAGGCGATTTCCTTGGAGAGACCTTCAGTCAAATATCATCAGCTTCTGCATACGACAATTCTTTCCTGAAAATCAAAACCTCCGCAGAAAAATAAAAATTAAATTTCAACACCACCCAATCCCTTCCTTATAATCAACCATTCATCCTAGCTGAACTCCAAGAAGCTCTGAACAGATCAGCAAACAGTTCAGCAGGACCGGACAGAATCTACTATATAATTCTTAAACATCTAAATAATACAGCTTTAAGATTATTACTAGTATTCTACAACCGGATATTTCTTGAATGTGTTTATCTTTCCTCATGGCATCATTCTGTAATTCTTGCCTTTCCAAAACCAGGAAAGGATCAATTGTAAGTGGTAGAGGTAGTTTGTAAGTGGTAGATGACTTTCATCAACCGGTGAAATACCACCACTTTGCTTATTGGAGGCTTGAAGTGGTGAAACCCATGTTTAGTCTCTAGAGCAAAGTTTCCGGCATCCCCCTCCCCCCATACTTCTCCTCCAACCCATGCACGGTACTAAGTACTATAGGTTTTGATACCTTTCGTGTTTGGGGTTTTCATAAAAAAAAAATAAAAAATTGCTTCCACAAAACTACCGACCAATTTCCCTAACCAGCTGTTTGAGCAAAACACTAGAAAAAATGATACATAGGAGATTAAAATGGATACTAGAAAGCAAAATGCTGCTAAATATCAACCAATATGGTTTCCGACAAAAACAGATCCTGCTTGGACCTTATGGTAAGAGCTGAAACTAACATTCAGAATGCATATGTTAAAAATGAACATCTGGTAATGGTGAGTCTAGATATTGAAAAGGCATTCAATACCACATGGAGGTATGGCATTCTTTAAGAGCTGTATACCCTAGGGTTGAAAGGACATACCTCAATTCATCCAGAACTTTCTCAAGTGCAGAACTTTTCAAGTTTGTCACCAGAATGTACTTTCACAATATTTTATTCAAGAAGAAGGGGTGCCTCAAGGGTCCATACCTAGTCCTAGCCTCTTCACAATTAGACTAAATACCATGACGCAGAATATTCCCAAAACCGTAGAAATATATATGTATGCCGACGATCTTGCTATATCATGCCATTCACCAACCATTAACAGCATAGAGAGACAGTTACAACTTTCCATAAATAAGTTAAGACATGGACTGTACAAAATGGTTATCGTCTGTCAAAGCAAAAGACAACTGCAGTTCATTTCTGTAAAAAGTGCAGATTACATCCAGAGCCTGAACTTAAATTAAAGAACCAACCAATCCCTCTTGCCAGCAATATCTGCTTTTTAGGTTTAATATTAGATACTAAACTTAATTTTGCCATGCACATAACTTATCTCAGAACTCTCTGCTTGAAAAAACTCAATATACTCAGAGCCATCTCTGCCATGGCATGGGGTGCAGATAGATGCACTCTCCTGCATTTGTATCGTTCGCTCATCAGGTCCTGTCTAGATTATGGTTCAATAGTATACGACTCAGCTAGGAAAACTGCACTTACAAGACTGAATACAATACAATATAGCACAGTGCTCTTCGCACTGCTCTTGAAGCTTTTCGAACATCCCCGGTCTAAAGTCTCTATATAGAGGCAAACGAACCACCACCACTCCATCTCAGAAGGAAAATGTTACTCCTCACCTATGCAGCCAGGATTAAAAGCCTTCCAGATCATCCGAATCAACCGCTACTTTTCAATCCTGAAAGGGTAACATTCTATAACAATAAACCCACTGAAAATAGACCAACTGGTATTAGACTACAAGATTTGATGCATTGCTGGAATGTTCGTTTTGAAAACACGCTCAAAGAAACCAAAATATCTGATCTGTCTTGGTCCTCAAACCCACCTTACTGTGACACCTTTTTCCAACAATGGGGTTTTTGAAAAAGTCCATGGAAAACTGTTATATCAAGCAACTGCATGAAGGACATGCCACTAGAAATGTGCAGAGCTGCTTAATATATACTGATTGTTCAAAATCAGATGATGCCGTAGGTGCTGCAGCAGTCTTTCCCACATTTACAGTATCTGTATCTCTCCCAGCTGAATGCAGCAGTTATACTGCAGAACTTTATGCAATCCACCTAGCTATATACAATATCAATATCTGTCTCAACACTAATAGTTTAATATATACAGACTCCATGAGTGCGCTTTCCGCAATAAGTAACAATTTCTCAACCTCACATCCCGTAGTAAAAGAAATCCGGTCTCGTCTAAATCATTTGAGGAATCTGAATCATACCGTAAGTTTCTGTTGGATTCCAAGGCATGCTGGAATCACAGGTAATGAAACAGCAGACCAGGCAGCCAAGCACCCAAAGAGCAATGCACCTCCATCTTACCAAGTACCCTATATAGATTTACTAAAACATATCCGACGTATCTGTAGGGACCAATGGTTAAACATTGGGAAGACACAGACAAAGAATAAATTATTTTAAATTAAACAAGAACCACAAATATGGAGCTTGATCTTGAGGAAAAACAGGCATGAAGAAGTAATACTGGCAAGATTGTGCATAAGGCACACACACACCTGATCCACTTGGTCCTGCTCATGGGCGATGACCCTCCTGTATGCATGCATTGTTTATCACAACTTACAGTTCGACATATTCTGTTAGATTGTTCGTATTATTCCCATATCAGAAATACTACCTTCCTTTCTCTGACACAAATGCAAGAACCTTTATAACTAACCCACCTATTGGGAAACAATGCCAATCTGGATGTGCTTTTCGCTTATCTCAAACAAATTAGACTTTATGAATATATCTAATAACAAATAAGGCAAACTCCGGTACCATTCCAGATATTTGAATGGGCACATTTTGGCCTCAGTTGCCCTTGTGCCAAAAAACCTCTACAACAACAACAACAACATTCAAGCCTTAAACATCTCAATCAGATCTCCTTACAAGTGCTTAGTCTACAGATGCTAAATTTGAAGAACTGAAGGCTTTCCTAGTAAGAGCACCTTTTCTTCTTCCCTTTTCTTCATCTCCTTATCCCTACTGGCAAAAGTTTTGTAAATCATTGACAAAATCCCCATGCAGTGTCTGCTCTGAGAACTTCATATGTTACTGTTAATTAACTCCAGGTCTTTTTCATTCTCCACTACAATGAGAGTCATACGACACAGTTGACATGTTATTCTGGGATTACTGGTACCCATGTGCAAAAAGTATTTTGCAATGTTAAACTTCAGTTGTTGCTTCTCAGCCTATCTGCCTAATTTTGCTAGATCTCGAAGCAATAGCATAGCCTTATTACTGTTATTAACGCTGACCAGGCTAGCCAGGTGGGTAAATTCCCTGCCTGGTAACCCAAAGGTCGTGGGTTCAAATCCTGCCTCGGGCTTGGATCAGAGTAAAATTGCAAACACTTTGGGAGGTGCATTATGGCCACAGAAGCCGATGCACCAACAACTAACAAAAAAAAAAAAAAAAAAAAACCTGTTATTAACTATCCTCTCAACCTTCGTATCATCAGGAGACTTAGAGTTTAAGCCTGATATGCTTTATCAATATCATTAATAAATATAGAAAACGACAATAACCCCACCAAACCTGGTTTATTTCCAGTAATAACATTTTTCCGGTAAGTGTGCTGCCCATTGATAACTCTGTTTTCTCCCACTCAACCATTCCTTTATCCAAAGTATATTCATAACTTGCCCTTAATGCGACACTACTCCAAATAATTAGAGCAGTGCAGCATTAAGGGAATAGCTTTTGATTATGTTGTACATAAAATATAGTAGCCTTTTATGTGCAACATTTTCAAAAACTTATCTGAAATCTAAGTGTATGTTTGTCATAATTATTTTTTGCATCCAGTTTATTTGTTGCTATTCATAGCATCCACTTAGATTGTTCAAACAAAATTGCTTTGTAATAAATTCATTTTGCAACTGAAAAGTGTAAATGCATTGCTGTCTAAATCCTGCATTACTTCTTTTACCACTGACTCCATTAATTTCCCTGGAACAGAACTCAAGCTAACACGTTAGTAATTACTCATGTCACCCTTTCATACCCTTTGTGCAGTAGGAATACATTCGCACATTTAAAGTCCATAGGGACATGAAACGGGAGATATGATTATGGCTAAAGGAATGTATGGCTTTTATGTAGATTGTGTTTTAAATGGCTAAAAGAAATTTTCTCATGATCATGGCTAAAGATTTGCTTACTTCCTTTACTGCCTGGCACCTCCGTAGCCAGGTGGGAAGGAGCAGCAGTGCGTAGCACACGCTTCTTGATTAGACCGCAGTTCGAGCCCGTCACCACCAAATACGGAGGATGTGGAAAGGTCAGGGAATGACCACCGCATATCCCAGAGCAATATGGCCTTAGTTGCTAATGCTCCTAAAAACCAAATAACAAACAAACCTTTACTGCCTCCTTAATATAATTGGATAGATCACATCCGCCTCGAGGTGCCTTTTTTACATTTAGCTTTAACAATTTCTCTTCCACTTTTCATCACAGAAACATTTAGCTCCCTAATAGAATTTAATCAAGTTCTCGTAATCACATCCCTAAAAAATTACACTGGTTTACAGTGTATCTGGGGTTTGAGTAAAAGTATGTGGCAGTTATTTATACATGTTTACTGATTACTAAACTGAAGTCCGTTTGTTTCTATCACGTAAAGATTTTTCACAATTCATTAACAAAATATTACCCAGGTATTAGCGCGAATGTGTACATAACTATAGTTTCTGCAATGGTTTACAAGTTTTATACCCCTATATTCGTAATCAGTATCAAATATTTGCCTCAGATGCAACAGATTGTGCATGTTTAACCCATAACTACACAAGGTAGCCGACCTTGACCCAGTCAGGTAGGCAGCCCCCCCACCCTTGCTCTTCCGGCCCATCTGTAATTCCCAGAATTTTATTTTCCGAGTGGAGTTGGAGTCTGTGAGACTCCTGTGTGTAGTTACAGGTTAAACTTGTCTGAGCATGCACTCACTTGTTTGTACAGTCCGCTCAACCACAGAGCCTATATAAGTGGCACATCCCTTATGCGGTCAAAGTACTCCTGTAAAAACTGTCATGAGCTCTCATTGTGTGTTAGTTTTCTTTTAGTATGGCAACCAGAAAGTGTATAAACAGTCCCGACATATTTTGTTATATATGTGGTTGTTTTGTTCCTGTAAAGCAGAGGCGAAATATTACTGATTTTGTAAAAAAAAATCGTATTATGCATACTTTGACATAAAACTAGGCGATCAGGATAAATCATGGGCACTGCATAAAGTATGGCATACATGTGTGGCTTAGAAATGTGAACATCTTAGAAAATGGAGTCAAGAAAAAAAGGTGTGCTTGCCATTTGCTATTCCTATGGTGTGGTGCGAGCCATTAAGCTATGCCGAATGTTACTTTTGTGTATATGACGTTAAAGTTTACAATTCAAAAAATTAAAAGGACATCAAATATCCAGATCTACCATCAGCCATAAGACCAGTTCTGTATGGACTTGATCTGCCTGTAAAACCTTAACCAGAAACTTTGGAGTTCACATCTTCTTCCACTGAAGCAGAAACTAAAGAGGTTAGTGAAGAGGAATGTTATCAACCAGAAAATATTTTAACAGCACAGCAATTCACGTAAGTCGAACTGAATGATTTAGTAACGGACTTAGGTCTTCCAAAGTTTGCTGCTGAAATTGCTCCCTCACCTCACTTCCCTATTGGTAACAAGAACAGCAGGCAAACCAAATAAACAGTACCCAATGTCTATCCTGCTAAGTTCAAGTATTCTTCCAGAACTACCACTGGCCTCTAAAACAGAAACTATGAACCCACACAACAATGAATACATGGATGCTAAAGAAGAAACTTACACAAAAGACCCAATTTTGAAATTGCATGTAAATGATATAGACACAGGCAAACCAATATTTCCAAAAAAAGAAAAGTCAAAATCAATCAGCATAAGCAGACAAATCCACCGAAACAGACAGAGATATAAAAATAATAATGTGAACTATGTTACAATAAAACTGTAGAAGCCTTTCAGGTAATCTCAAAGACACTAAAGATCTTTTGGTCACATATAGCCAAGCATCTGTTTGCAGGTAACCTGTCTCGCTCGTAAAATAAAACTGTCACTTAAACATTTCACTTTGTATAGACAGGATCATCTGATCCTGGTTGATGACTCTCATCAACCGGTACAATACCACCACTTTGCTTATTAGAGGCTTGAAGTAGTGGAACCCATGTTTAGTCTCCAGAGCTAAGTTCCGGTCAACCCTTCCCCATCTCTTCCCATCTTGCAGTATGACTAATGACTTTGGAGGTTATGATGAACATCATGGCTAGATCCAATCTTCCTTATATTTCGAGGGTACAGCTCTAAAACGGTGTTCACAGGCCAGCTGCTGGTTAGTACACTGGACCGAACCTATTTGTAACTCTTTAGGAGGCTTCCAGATCAGCTTGTGTATAATCTTGTTACCTTTACTCTGCCAGATAGTGATTGGAGAGAGTCCGAGTAGTGTGTATGCGGGGGGCATTGTCGAGGCCAAATTATGTCAAGGATCTGGGTATGTTTTTACCATGTGTACGCCATATCCAAAAATTTCATTACTTCATACAGCATGTCCCCTCCCCACTTTTTCTTACTATTGAATACACCATGAATTGTCAAACTAATAGAGTAAGCTTATCTGCGAAAAGATCTAAACCTCCCAAACACTTCCTAGTTCATTTCACAAATATACATGGTCTCAATTCTAATCTCAACAATGTCCATTTCCACTTGCAGTCGGCCAAACCCCATGTGTACTTTTTCTGACAGAATCTCAGTTATCAGCTGATTCAACTACTGCTCCTCTCAGTTGCCCAAATTATTCACTGTATGATTCCTTTCACCTCAAAGGTGGTACATATGTCTGCTCTGATATTCCCTGTGAGAGACTTGGTAATATAGAATCCCCTCTTTTTGATCTTCTCTGGCTTAAAATCTCTCTGCCTCATTCTGTCAGATTCATGTGTTGTCTCTACCGTTCTCCCAACCCCATTAATCACTTGGAGCTCTTCGACTTCCTCTCTTTGCAACTAGACTTTCTCCAGTCCAACTTTCCTAACAGTGAGGTAAATTTCCTTGGTAATTTTAATTGACTGGGGATGATGGAAGTTCTGATAAAGAGTTACATACTTAAAACTGATAAAATTCTTTCACCAAATATAATACCAGATTTAAAGTTCAAAAATTTGAATTACTTGCACATAGTGCAAATGTAAAAGGCACAATATAGCCAAAGAAGAAAAAAAACCTAAACAAACAGCCTCAAACTCAAATTTCTGGGGTCTGATGGTTAAATGTGGTAACTGTCCATCTAAATGTGGGTTCTTATCAGTTAGTATTTTATGGCTAGCTAGTCACTCCCTAGGCATATGGTGAAAGGAAGCCTGTGATTTTTGCTGCATGTCAAAAAAAAAAAAATAAATAACTAACTTATGTAGCCCACCATGTAAAAGTATCTAATTCAGCTTCCCTGTGGAACCTTCCCCCACCCCTTTTCAGTCTGTCAGCCTCAACATTCTGCAGAGCTAATTATTCTAGTAATCATCAACATGCCAAAATATAAAACTTCCTGCAATTCAGTCTAAACCTCTTCCTTTAATTTGAATTATGGTCCCTCATTCTGGACTCATTGATAAAATATCAGAGAAAATTTCACACCCATTCGTTTTACTCTGCCGCCTCCGTAGCCAGGTGGGCAGGAGCAGCAGTGCGTAGCACACGCTTCTTGATTAGACCAGGGTTCGAGCCCGATCTAATCAAGATCGAGCACCAAATATGGAGGATGCGGAAAGGTCAGGGAATGACCACCGCATATCCCCGAAGCAATATGGCCTTAGTTGCTAATGCTTCTAAAAAACAAAAAAAAAAAAAAAAACATCGTTTTACTCTCTCTCATCTCAGAGCATCATACACTTCTATTAGGTCTCTAAGGTACTTAGTTACTGAGCTCTGTAACTCATATATCTGAAGTCTTTCTTTTGCCAATCTCGCCAGGCATTGCTCTTCTTTGGAGCCTTTCAGGAGCTCATTTATGTTTTTTATGTGCAGTCTCCATACTGTGTTCATGCACAAAGATTGCACTTAAAAAAAGGCAACGTGCTTCTTTAGAAACACATTGCCGTTGTTTAATAAATATGTAAAAGAAAATGGTTAAAGGTATATGTAGAAGAAATCATTTTTAATGTGTAGAAGAAATGTTTTTACTATGTATGTATAAGAAGTGGTTTAAGAGACATATGATAAAGGAAATATGGATGAAAGACAATTTGAAATGGTTATTAAATGACTAAAAGAAAAATGTGACATTTTTATGATGAGAATAAATAGGGTTACCATATTTTTCAAGTTCAAAACTTGGAAATCTCTTTATCCCATATTTTCATGCAACCAAACTGAGACGTGGTCCTCTGGGGTAGAAATGATTTTAAAGTCATGACAGTATTGTAATTTTCCTTTATTTTACTTAAAACTGAAATCAATTCACTGTAAGTATTGTACTTAAATCTTATACAGACAAAAGAATAAACATAAATATGAAGTTATAAAATATACTTTTTTGTGTGTGTAAAAACTTACTGCTAAAAACATTAATCATCTGGTTGAAACCACTCATATTTGTCACTATCAGGAACCTTTTTGTTATTCTTAATTTTTTAATAAAATTCATCATCATCATCATCAGCCATTTTCAATCCACTGCAGGATGAAGGCCTCTCCAGCAACTTTCCAGTTGCTTCTGTTTTGAGCACTGGACATCCATTTACTACCCACAAACTCATGAATTTCATCTATCCATCTCCGCCTTTGTCTTCCAGGTTTTCTTCTAGCTCCTCTTGGATACCATTCTGTTATTTTCTTAGTCCATCTGTCATCATGTCTTCGAGCTATGTGTCCTGCCCAAGACCATTTTAGTTCTTTAGTTTTGATAAGAATGTCCTTTACTTGAGTTTGTTGCCTAATCCATGTGTTTCTCTTCTTATCTAACAGTCTTATTCCCAATATGATTCGTTCCATTCTTCGCTATGTGGTTCTCAGCTTCTCTTCCATTCTTTTGGTGAGTGCCCAAGTTTCACTTCCATAAGTCATGGTGGGGAGTATACATTGGTCCATTATTTTACGTTTCAGACAAACTGGGATATTGCTCTTCAGTATGTGACTATATTTCCTGAATGCTATCCATCCAAAATTTATTCTTCTCTTGACTTCCAGCCATTTATCATTTTTACAGCTAATAACTTGTCCCAGATAAGTATATGACTCCACCTTTTCAATTACTGCTCCTTCAATCATTATTTCCCTTTCTGTGGCATACTTGTTCATCATTACTTTTGTTTTAGCCATATTCATCTTTAGTCCAAAATCCTTACTAGCTGTGCATAACTGATTAAGATTTTCCTCTAATTCTTTGGGATCATGGCTTATGACCACAATGTCATCTGCAAATCGCAAATGGTTTAGGTACTCTCCGTTCACATTGACTCCTTTCTGCGACCAGTCTAATCTTCTGAAAGCTTCCTCAAGGGCAGCAGTAAACAGCTTCGGAGATATTGTGTCTCCTTGTCGAACTCCTTTCTCAATTTTAAATTTCCTACTGTCTTTGTCTAGTCTAATAAAGGAGGTAGCACTCTCGTATATTTTCTTCAAAATCATAATATATGGGGTATCAATGCCTTGTCTTTCCAGTGCCCGAAACATTGCCTTATGCTGTATGGAGTCAAATGCCTTTTCATAATCCACAAATGCCAGGCATAATGGTGTTTTATATTCATTTGCTTTCTCCATTAGCTGTGATATTACATGAAGGTGATCCATAGTTGAGAATCCTGTCCTAAAGCCAGCTTGCTCTTTCGGTTAATTCTCATCCAGTATTCTTTCTAATCTGTTAGTAATGACCCTTGTGAATAACTTGTAGATGTGCAATAACAAGCTAATTGGTCTATAATTTCCAATTTTTGATTTATCTCCTTTCTTATGCAGCAAAACTATGATTGCATTATTCCACTGCTTAGGCGTCACACCTTTTCTAATGCACTTTGTGAAGAGCCTTGCCAGTTTTTGTGTTATGTCTCTTCCTCCCAATTTTAACAACTCTACAGTAACTTCATCTTCCCCCGGGGCTTTCTGATTCTTCATTTTCTTCAATGCATGTTCTACCTCATCAGGAAGAATATTGGGTATGTCGTATGTGTTGCTACTTTGCAATCCATCTTCCCCACTGCTGGCATCATTCCCCTGCTCCTTGTATAATTCTCTATAGTAGTCTTCTGCTATTTGAATTATGCCTTCTCTGCTGTTTATAAGTACACCATCGCTATTCTTCAGTTTCAGTATCATTTGTCTTTCTGTATTACTGCTCATGGCTGCTGATTTAAATCCTTTGTTTTCCCTTAATGCTTGTTCTACTTTTCTTGTGTTAAATCTTCTTATGTCCTCTCTGAGTCTCTTTCTAATGGCTTTGCATAACTCAGTATACTCAATTTTCTCCCTGTCAGTGTTTTTCTTGCTTTTCATTTGTCGTCTTCGGTTCATCATGACAAGTGTTTCTTGACTAATTTTTTCTTCTTTGGATTTCTTTTTCCCTATAGGTTTCTTGGGCTTTATCACTTTCAAAAAGTTGTAATATTCCTCGTCGATATCTTGGTCCTCAGCAGTCTGCAGAAGCTCAAACTTGTTCTTAAGTTCCAGTACATACTGCTTTTTCTCCTCTTCTGTTATCTCAAAGACCTTTGTATTATTTACTCGAGTCAGTTTTTTCCTTTCCTTTCCTACATCTATATCAAGTGTACATCTTACCATTCTGTGATCACTTCCAACATTTACCTTATTCAGGACGGTGACATCATTCACAATATATCTTCTATTAGTGAGGATGAAGTCGATTTCATTAGTAGTTAATCCATTTGGACTCTTCCATGTCCACTTTCTGTTCACCCTTTTCTTGAAAAAAGTGTTCATTACTGACAGTCCTTGAGATTCTGCAAATTCCACAAGTCTTTCACCTCTTTCATTTCTTTCACCAATTCCAAAATTTCCTATAGTTCCCCTTTCTGTGCTGTTTTGTCTTTTTCCAACCTTAGCATTGAAGTCTCCCATAATAATAGTGTAGTGGGTTTTCTGCTCATCTAGAAGACTCTCAATTTCAGTGTACATTTCTTCAACCTCTTCATCATCATGGCTCGATGTTGGTGCATAAATCATTATAATCTTTAGCTTGTATCTCTTAGAAACCTTGAGTATTAGTCTTGACACTCTTGGTGATGTACTTTTGAATTCCAAAATGTTGTTTTTAAAATCTTTATGGACCAGAAACCCAATTCCACCTTCACTCCTTTCACTGTTTCCATTGGTGTACAGCAGATTTCCACTTGATAAACTTATAAGTGATTGATTTCTTCTTCTTGTTTCAGCCAAACCGATGATATTCCAATTCACATTTTCTAATTCCTTTTCCAGCTCTAATATCCTGTCTTCACCGATGAGTGTTCTTACGTTATAACAGGCCAAGTTCAGTTTCCGTGCATGGCAGCCTGGTCGTACCCAGAGATTCTTAGCACCCTCTGCTTCCACTCTAATCCTCTCGCTGCCGTAAGAGGGAGAGTGAAAGCTGCTGGGGACTGAGGGCCATTTGTTTCGTCGTGCTTTCATATTGCTGGAGGGGTTGGTCTTTTCCTCTTCATGCTGACCAGGCATCTTGAAGAGAACCACTCTACACGTTCGTTGCCACCTAAGTGACGTAACAGGGCTTACCATCGAGAAGGTGTGCATGAGTGGATTTTAGGGAGGCAGGCCAACCGGACTTCTCCTAAATCTTCTGTAACAGAGAGATATTGGATCCATCAGTGTTTTAGGCTGAGTGTCTGATAACACACAGGATACCTGTTCCCCTCTAAGCCTCTAATAAAATTCAGTGTGGCCTAATTCAATGTTTAGTTTGCACAAAATTAGACCTTTCACTGTTGATTCAGCCATTCTATCTCTTTCTTCAGACTATAGTTGTTCATTACTGAGAACACTTTCAACTGGAGCAGAAGCCCCAGGAATGCAGAAAATGTACTCCACAAATCGGCTGTGGTTGGGTACAGAAATATTCTGATCCTTGAAATGATTAGAGCATTCAACTCATTCTTTTTCAAACTTTATATTCTTGGTTCCCCAGGTGTTATAGTTTGAAGTCCAGACTGACTTGGCAACTATAACTTCATCAAACAGTTCATCCAAGTGTATTGCAGCATTTCTGAGTGTTTCATTGATTCTTTTAAGCTGACTTTTCAATTTCGGACCTTGTAGTGTCACTATTGTTTATCCAAACAAAAGGCTCCACCAAAACCATTTCCCCATAGATCAATGTAAAAGAGACATTGATCATAAAAATTTGTAAATTCTTTCATAATCATATCAGCATTAATATTTCTATTCACCTCTAGTGCCTTGAACAGTTTTTTTAGCTCTTTGTGGTATAAATTTATCCTGCCTTTCTTCAAAATTTATTTTCAATTTTTCAAGCTTGATAACAGTATCAGTCACATTTACTTTTCTTTTCTCCATTGCCAAGATTGTTTTGTGAAATAAAGTCAGTTTTCCCTAAACAAACCACAAATACATTTCCCCACAATTATTCTAAAAGAACTTTTTTATCATCACCAGGCAGTGTTCTTGAGAGCAAAAGTAAGACTTCAGTCCGTTATAAAGTTGAAGGATCCTCTCAATAGCTAGAAGCAGAGAAAGAAATTGGGTGTTGCCATGTTACAGAACATTTTTGTACCCAATGTCTACAAACTCACAGAACTCTTTCAGATTGGTTATGCACATAGTGTAAATGTGAAAATATAAATTTTTACTACTAGGGCTTATCTTTCGATAGGTAAGACATCAACTGCAGTTTTAAGACAGTTGTGAACAATATGGGCATCACAACCAACACCCACAATATTTCTTCCCATTTCTTTCTTTAATCAGCTGTAAACATTATTTTCTCCTTTCTGTTTTACCCCTCCAAAATTGGTTTTACAGTTATCACCACAAAAACCCAACTTTTTTTTGATAAATCATGGTTTTTGATAATTGACAACAAATAGTTTATCAGTATTTCTGAACTTTCATCAGGAACTGACTGAAAATCTGTAACCCTAACTTTTACTCCTTGTTCTCGTATAAAGCATGGTGCAATTTTAACTTCTTTTCTGTTGGAAGCGTCAGTTGTTATGGATATAAAATGTGATTTTTTTAAAATCTTCATTAAGTTCTAATTTCCATTGGCACAATCGCATTTAGAATAACAGCCTCACACTTGCAAGACCTTTCAAGTTCTCACTAGGTCAAACTTTGGTTCAAAGAACTTACATATTAATTTTGATGAACAATCAGTTTTTTTGAATTTTAACTTATGGGAAGCAGTATGAAACACAAAAGTTCCTACTTTAGCTATTAAAAGGTCTTTTTGTCAACTGCATCAGCTCTTTTTAAAAATGACGAAAGTGTTGAAGAACTGGCAGCTGCAGCAACTGGTGTTATGTCTTTCACATTGCAGATGATCTCCTATGTCTGATCATCCACCACAGGACACTGAAAATTCAGGTGGACACTGTTCACACTTAACTCTATCAACAAAGCCATACACCTTTTTCAGAAAAGGATATTCTTCTTTTAACAAATCCGTAAATATACATTTCCTTTTCAGAATTTTTAAGTTATAAATTTAAAAGGTTTATTTATTTATTTTTTTAAATTTCACTTCAAAATATAAAATTATCATTCACAGGTGTAACAGAATAACCTCTCTTGACTTTCCTATATATGTTAATTCACAGAATATCTTACAACTACAAATCTTTCTCTTATAGTATAGTTTTAGTGCCATCTTTTAGCTAACTAAAGAATGAAGTGGGAGACATGCTAAATTTTAATATAATAAATTTAATTTCTTTTATTCTGACTGGAACAAAATGACAAACCAGCCAGTATAAGACCTAAAAACCAGGACAATCCTAGTCAAACGGAACATATGCAAAGCCTAAGAATAAAGATTGAGAAGACAAAGGTTATGAGAGTCGGAAGAGAAAGGTGTAAGCTAATTATTGAAAGAGAAGAAGAAGAAGAGAGAATAAAAAATGTGAGCAAATGTAGGTACAGTAGAGCATCATTTATCTGAAATAATTGATGTCAGACCTCTATGTACAGATGGAGAGGATGTACAGGTTCTTCCGTTCCTCTTTAAGGGTATACACTGGTGTTCAAAGAAAGTGCATCACCTAAGAATTTCACATTTCTAACCCCTTTTTCGTGATGGCATGTTACATTAATGACTAGCATCACAAATAAAAATATAAACAAAAGATAGATTGTTTATATTTGCATTAGCAAATGCACATAATGCAAGAAAGCAGGCTTATATAGAATCAGCCAAAAAAAAAAAAAACACACCCTTATTTCATCCATCCACTCGCTCTAAATTTTTGTCAAGTTCTGTCGTGAATCTATTTAACCTATCAACTTCTACAACGACAGATGACAGTTTGTTCCAGCAATCAACCACCCGCTGGCTAAAGGCAAACTTCCGCACATCTATACTACAACCGTCTTTCCTCAATTTGAATTGATGCCCTCTGAGGCGATTATTCTGAGCAAGAGGAAGAATCCCATCAGCATTGAGCATGCTCAAACCCTTCATGGCTTTATACACCTCAATCAGATCACATCTCAGGTGCCTAGTCTACAGGCACTGTAATTTGCAAACTTAAGCCTTTCTTCGTAAGAGCAACGCTTTGTTCCATTCACTAATCTTGATGTCTTTCTCTGTACTCGTTCCAACAGCTCTACATCCTTCTTAAATTGAGGCCTACAGACCTGTATACAGTACTCAAAGTGTGGCCTGACCATTGCCTTATACAAGGGGATAATCACCTCCTTATCCCTGCTAGAAACATTCCTGTATATCATTGACAAGACATCATGAGCAACTCTTGCAGACCATCTGCACTGCTCAGAAAACTTCATATCTGTCTGCACAAGGTCATTTTCATTCTCTACCACTGTCAGAGTGGTACCACAGGGTTGATAAGTTGCTCTGGGGTTACTGCTTCCCATATGCAGCACTTACATTACATTTGTCAATGTTAAACTTCATTTGCCACCTCTCAACCCATCTGCCCAACCTTGTCAGATCCTGCTGCTGCAGCAATGTACTGTCATTAGCTCATTAACAACCCTGCCAACCTTCGTATAGTCTGCAAACTTGAATATTAAGCCCGATATACCATCATCAATATCATTTATACAGTAAACAACAATGGACCTAACACTGAACCCTGAGGGACTCCACTAATAATATTAGTCCACGAAGAGCAGTGTCCATTGATTACCACTCTGTCTTCTCCCACTCAACCATCCCTTTATCCATAGCTTCAATTTACTTCCAATGCCACACAGCTCCAATTTGTGCAGCAGTCTTCCATGTGCAACAGTATCAAAGGCTTTTCTAAGATCCAAATATATGATATCAAAATTATTCTTTGCATCCAGTTGCTTTGTGACTACATCATAGTATCCAATCAAATTGGTCAGACCAGACTTCCCCTTAACAAACCCATGCTGTGTCCGAGCTATAACTGAAGTCTTGTCTAGATGATCCTGCAATGCTTCTTTAACCAGTGCCTCCATCAATTTCCTTGGAACAGAAGTTAAACTAACAGGAAGCTCTTAAAACCAAGGAAGCTCTCATAATTATGGCTAAGGGTTTGCTTATTTCCTTTGCCACCTCCTTTAATATAACTGGATAGATTCCATCCACCCCAGGTGCCTTTCTTATGTTTATCTTCAACAATTTCTCCTCCACTTTACTCTCAGTTATTACATGATTATATAGCTTACTACCAGAGTTTAATACACCTCTGGCATTCCTCTCCCTGAATAACTCCTTGTGTGTGAATGTAGATGCAAAATACTCATTTAGTTTGTTAGCCTGAGCAGGATCGTCAACAGTTGAACCATCAATATCCAGTGAACCAATCCGATTCACCCTTTTCTTTCTAGAGTTTACATAGATAAAGAACTCTTTGCTGTTTTTCTTTGCATCTTTTGCCAATGATTTCTCGTAATCTGCCTTCGCCTGCCTAACCTCTTTTATGACTTGGTTACAGACCAGCTTATATCTATCATCGGCTTCTGTGTCAGATGTTAATTTATATGTATCCCATGCATTTTTCTTCTCTGTCACATGTCTAATTAGTTCATCTGAAATCCATTTAGGCCTAAATCTTGAACAATATTTCTTCACCCTTGACTACCATCAAGGGTAAAGGGAAGGGCAAAAACCCTTCCCTTTACCTTTGATGGTAGTTACCTCTTTGAGTAAATCCCACTTCAGCACACTGTGATCACTGCCACCTAGTGGTTGTTTATTTATTTGATTCTTAATGCATGAAGGATCACTATTGATATTCAGATCAAGAGTATTACTCCCTCTAGTTGCCTCCTGAACATGCTGCTGTAGAAAACAATCATCCAATAAATCCACAAAAGACTTGCTAGTGTGTGAGTGACCAACCCACAAGTTCCAGTCGATATCTGGAAAGTTAAAATTCCCCGTTATAAGACATTCTGATTTACTGGCCCACTATTTCTCTGCACAATTGCTCATTATACGCATTAGATTCATTATGCCTATAACAAACACCTACTCTTTTTTCCCTTTCCCAGTAATGTTGAGTCTGTTTTTCCAAAACAAACTCAACATTACTGGGAAAGGAAATTGTCCACCAACATCAACTGGATGCACTTACTTAGATTTTATGTGTTTCTTAACTAATAGCATAACCCCTCCCCCTCCTTCCTTCCTGTCCTGTCTTGTCTATCCTTTCTGTACACATTGTACTCCCCAAATTCCAATTCTGCACTGCTTATGTCTGTGTGACACCACGTCTCTGATATCCCAACAATATCTGCCTTTGATGTCGACTAGCCCTTCAAGCTCATTGAATTTATTAACTATACTCCTAGCATTGGTGTACATGCAAGTATACATGCATCTGTTTCTACTCTTAGTTACCCTAACACATCCCATCTATTTACTTGTTCCACTATGACTCCCAGCAATCCTGGAAATCCCCATTGCATTTCAATAGAAGCAGTGCAAAAATCACTTTCACCTCTACAGTGGCTACTGTTAATCTGTTAATCCTTGTATCCCTCCACGCTAGCAGTTTTCTGACCCACCTAACACTGCCACAATAGCATCAGCAAATATTCTTGCACCCTTTCTATTTAAGTGTCATCCCTGAAGAAGCAGTCTCTCCTGTTAACAAACACAGGCGAGGCTGAGAGAAATATTTATTAATAGTTAAGGCAAAGCTAAGTAATATTTGGCCAGATTCTCTCAAAATATTACAAAATGAGCATTTGCAACCTTTATACAACAGTTTTGGTGAACACAAAAATTATGGCTGAAACTTTATCAGAAGCCCTCAATTTGCTTCAGTTTATCATTTTTAATGGAAAACAAAATGAAAAGTTCACCAGGTGCAAACTAATATTTTAGTTGAACTCCTCTGGCCCTGATGACAGCAGCACACTGTTGAGGCATTGACAAGATCCATTTCTGAATATAATCAACTGATAGGTCGTGGTTCCAAACACGAATTATGACTTCCTGAAGTTCACGAAGGGTGTTTCTGGCAACTGCAGATTCCACACAATTCTTTTTTCGTGGTGTCAACTGCACGTAACTTGCCACCATCCTGACACAAGCGAGGAATGACTGCAACTCTTGCAGAGCGTGCTTATATAGCTGAAAGTAACAGCTGATGGAATATTATGTCATCACCTACACGTGCCAATCTTATCTGGTGCAAAATGTAAGAAATATTGCCGTATACTTATGTTATTCAGACGACAATTGCAATTTTAAAGGGTGATGCACTTTCTTTGAACACCACTTTATATGTACCCTTAAAAGTATAGCACTTTCTGGTGTTAAGCATGGTGGATAGCAAGTTGAGTGCTAGACAGAACCCCAATGAGCTAAGGGCATCTTCCCGAAAGATTCCTCTTCTGAAGGAGATTGGTTTGCTCATGATGTTCCCAATGGAACCACCACCATGATGAACCTTGATGGTGGTTCCATTTTTCCCTGGTTCCTTCTAGGAAGTTTGCCACTGTTGTACTGACTTTGTAGCTCTTCAGCATTTCTCTCAGCTACCATGCAAGGAGTTAAAGGCCTGGTAGACGATGTAGGCCATATTACAGTTTATACTGCTGCTGCTGTTTATCCTATAACTGCTGCATCAGTGGTCCATTGCTCAATGCAGCCCCTTACTTGTCTGTGGTATCCCTTCTGCTATTTGGCCATGATATTTTGGCTCTTAAGTAGCCTGATATCTACTTGGCTATATATGTGGTCAGGAATCTTCTACATATTTGGGGGACAGGTGATTGGTTTGTACTTTTCCAGGTTTCTCGTATCTTTGTCTATATCTTTCAGTACGTGATTTTTTGAGTCAGAGACTGAGTTTGTCTTGGGGTGCCTTCTCAGCTGGGTAAACTGCTCTGCTAAGTGTGTGTGTGTGTGTGTGTGTGTGTGTGCGTGCGTGCGTGTGTGTGTGTGTGTGTGTGTGTGTGTGTGCGCATGTTTGTGTGTGTGTGATGCTGAACTTCTTGTACCAGTAGTTGCAGATGTTGTCTATTCCTGGTGTTTTCCAGTTGTGAAAATTCATGATCACTTGTTCTTTCCCACAAATCTCCCATTCTGCCATTTCTTGTATGTCCTTGGTTTTCTTCTTTTCTTTTTCTATTCAGGATGTCTGGGTATTATGCAAGAAAGCAAGCTTATATAGGGAAAAAAAAAAAAAAAAAAACCCAACAACAACCAATTCACTTCCCCAACAACAGGTTAAAGCCTGTTCCAACAATCAACCACCCACTGGCTGAAGGCAAACTTCCACACATCTATCCTGCAACAATCCTTTCTCAACTTGAAATTATGCCCCATCATATGTGTAGTCTCAGCAAGTAGAAGAATACCATTAACATTCAGCTTATTCAATCCATTCATGACTTTAAACACCTCAGTCCGACTTCTCCGTTGCTTGGTCTCAGGGTGCTGGTTTGCAGAATTAAAGCGTTTCTAGATAAGAGCACCCTTTTGTTCCCTTCACCAATCTGGTTGCCTTTCTCTGCACCTATTCCAGCAGGTCTACATCCTTCCTAAAGTGAGGTCTCTAGACCTGTATACAGTACTCAAAATCAGACTAACCATGGCCTTATACAAAGGGATAATCACCTCCTTACCCTGCTGTCAAAGTTTCTGTATATCATTGACAAAATCTCATGCCTTGTCCAGACAGCATATCTGCACTGTCAGAGAATTTAGTCTGACCGCACAATTATCCCCAAGTCTTTTTCATTTTCCATTACCCTGAGTATAGTACCACATAGCTGATAAGTTACTCTGGGATTAATGCATCCATGTGCAGTACCTTGCATTTGTTAATATTAAACTTCAACAGCCCATTGACCCAATTTTCTTAGATTTTGTTGCAGTAGCTCACATTGATGACTGTTGTTAACTACTCTGCCAACCTTTGTATCATCTGCAGACTTAGACATTAAACCTAATATACCTTCATCAATATAATATCATTGATAAATATTGAAAACAACAATGGACTCAGCACTGAACCCTGGGAACACCACTAATAACATTAGCCCACGATGGTTAAGTGAAAGAAGACCTTAATCCATAACAGTAACTTGCCCTTAATGCCACATTGCTCCAGTTTGTACAGCAGTCTTTTATGTGAACAGTATCAAAAGCCTTCCTGAAATCTATGTATATGACATCAAAATTATTTTTTGCAATCAGTTCCTTGGTCACTGCCGTATAGTAACCTATCATATTAGTTAGGCAAGTCTGCCCCTTGACAAATCCATGCTGCAATTGCAGTATAATTGCATGCCTGTCCAAATGGCCTGCATTACATTCTTAATTAACGATTCCATTATTTTCCCCTGGAACAGATGTTAAGCCAACGGGGCACCTCCGTAGCCAGGTGGGAAGGAGCAGCAGTGCGTAGCACATGCTTCTTGATTAGACTGGGGTTCGAGCCCGTCACCACCAAATACGGAGGATGCGGAAAGGTCAGAGAATGACCACCGCATATCCCGGAGCAATATGGCCCTAGTTGCTAATGCTCCTAAAAACCAAATAACAACAACAACTGTTAAGCCAACAGGTATGTAATTCCTCCTGTCACCTTTTGATCCCCCTTTATAAACTGGGGATATATTCCCACTTCTCCAGTCTATAGGACATCTACTGAATTCAAGGATGCTCTCATAATTATAGCTAAGGGTTTTCTTTTCTTCTTTGCTGCCTCCCTTAATATAATTGGAAAGATTCCATTCTCCCCAGGTGCCTTTTTTATATTCATACTTAATTTCTCCTCCACATTCCTTTCAGTTATCACAAAATCATTTAGCTCTTGGTTAGAGTTTCATAAACTTCTGGTGTCCCCTTCCCTAAAGAATTCCTCATGTGTGAATGTAGATGCAAAATACCTATTCAGTATGAACAGTCTGAGCAGGGCCATTAACATCAAGTGACCCAATGTAATTCAACCCCCTTCTTTTTACTGTTAACATAAGCATAGAAGTCTGCTGTATTTCTTTGCATTCTTTGACTCCTCATCTACCTTTGCTAGCCTAGCTGCCTTTGTGACTTGATTACACACTAATTTCTATCTACCATAGGTTTCTGAATTACTTGATAATTTTATGCTTCCCATACACTTTCCTTCTCTGTCACGTGGTGTCTCGATAGTTTACCATGTTTTTTGTGAACATTTCCTATCACAAAATTGTCAGGAAGAAATTTGACTTAACATTTCTGAAGGAGGCAGTGTCTGCAATAGTATTTTTCTTAATCCACTCAAAATCCACAGACAGAAATATTCTAGATTACTAATACAGGCAAACTCCTATAACATGGTACTTCTACAAGACAGTTTCGCTCTAACATGATTGATAAATTGCGGCAATCCTCGCACAACATGGTACTTCTACAACAAGGTTTCTCTCTAACGCAGTTTGATAATTGCTGGAAATCTCGCATAACATGGTATTTTTGAGCTTTTGTGCTGGAGAAAACTCTGCTATTATGTTAGATGTAATTTTCAAGTTTCCATTCCTTTTTGTGAATCTCTGCTGTTGACTCGCTAGTCGTTATCGCCTTCATGATATTTTTCTAAAGCACATTTCTGGAGGTCACTACCATAAAACAATAAAAACAATTTGCAGTTTCAGGTTTATTGGTCTTTTCTTTTAGTGTAATCAATTATAAACTCTATCTTCTTGCATTTGCTGTAGTACCAACTCGAATTCTATGGTTTTCACGTTATTATGATGAAATGTGTTTCATCTTCCATGAAATATTCAATCATATAAAAAACATAAATAAATTTTCAGAAACTCATTACTCTGTATCGTGTTTGTTGCAACTTGTGCACGCCATGTCCTTTGTTATTGATTGCTTATCATTTTTACTATTTTAAATTTTACAACCGAAAAAAGAAGAAAAAAAAGTCATTGAACAGAAATATCAATTAGTATGTACATATTACAGTATATATTAATTAAGCTATGCTTGTAAGCGTAAATCTATTTTTATTTTGCTAACTGGAAAATATTCTTCCAATTTTCATGTATCATTTAAAGCCGGGGGGGTCTACTGTATTTTGTTGGGAGATCCGTGGGTTAGGTTCTGTGCTATTGAACTTGTGTTTGTTTGAGACCATAAAAAATAATTGTGACTTTGAAGAGTGCAGTTCATGACTTTTAAAGAGAGCAGAAGGTACACAAAATTTCGATGCTGCAGAAGAGATTGTGCTTAGAAGCGATGAAGAGGGAAAAAATTAAATGAACGCACATTATCTGACATAAAAAAAAAGGTGTATTTTTGTTAGCTTTTGGAACGTAACTCCCCCTTTTTGTATGGGTACTTAGTCCCGTATAACACAGTTTCACATTACACATGATTTTGTGGGAACCAAACTACCATGTTATATGAGGGTTAGCTGTACTTGAAAGCATACTGTACTGACAAACAATGCTATGTCTGTATTTTAATATATGAGAGGCATTTGAAAAGTTCTTTGTCTGAGTATAAAAGGATAATGGTAGTGTTAAAAATTTCTGTACTTAATGCATAACATTTCAAATAGTGATCCAACAAATTTCAAGCATTTTTTTTTTTTTTTAAATTATGGGTTCCGAAGTCAAGAAAGTTGTGTGAATGTGAAAAGATTGACAAAATCAACCATGCAGTCATCCAATTTGGAAAAAAAAAAAAAAAACAAGGAGGAAAAAAAAAAAAAAAGACTAATGCCAAAGGTGGTGTTAGTTCCTTTTTTTGCGACCATGAGGATATGATTATAATTTTGGGGAGGATGCCCCTTCCTAATCCATTGTTAAGAAGGAAGTGGACAGTGTACCTGCTCACAAGTCTGTCACTGCAGTGGCTGGACTGCGGCTTTGGAATCTTGATTTTCTCCTATTTTTCCATTTGTAAAAATAGCAGGCTGGTATCCACTTTCCCACTGATCGCTTCTCGGTCTTTTCACTAAGATCAAAGTGTAGGTGACAATGATGTAATTGCTGCAGTAAATGCTTTCCTGGAAACCCAAGGAAAAAACCTTCTTTGCAGCTGGAATCAGTGCATTACAGCATCAGCGGCAAAAAGTGTATTGACTCCAAAGGGGACTGTGTTCAAAAAGTAGCATTAGTTGAGGCATACGATGCAAGAAAGCAAGCTTATGCATCATCATCAGCCAAAAAAAAACCATTTCACCCATCCACTCACTCTAAATGCCTGTCTAGCTCAGCCTTAAATTTATTTAAGCTGTAAACTTTCACAACAAGAGATGGAAGAGTGTTCCAGTAATCAACTACCCTCTGGCTAAAGGCAAATTTCTGCACATTTATTCTACAAGCGCCTTTCTTCAATCTGAATCTATGCCCCCTTGGTTCATAATCTGAGCAAGAGGAATAATTCCATCATCACTTAACTTGCTCAACCCATTCAAGGCCTTATAAACCTCAATCAGATCATCTCCACGTTCTTAGCTCCAGGTGCTGCAATTTGCAGAACTTAAGCCTATCTTGGTAAGAGCACCCCTTTGTTCCAATCTCATTGCCCTTCTTTGTATTCATTCTAGCAAGTCTATATCCTTCCAAAAATGAGGTCTCCAGACCTTCACACAGTACTCAAGGTGTGGACTTACCATTGCCTTTTATAATGGGATTATCACCTCCTTATCCCTGCTAGCAAAATTCCCATATATCATTGACAAGATTCCATGACCTGCTATGGCAGCCCTTCTGCACTGCTCCGTGAACTTCATTCTGACTTCACAATTACCCCCAGGTCGCTTTCATTCTCCACTTCCCTGAGCACAGTACGACACAGTTGGTATGTTTCTTTTGGGTTACTTCTACCCATATGCAGTACTTTGCATTTGTCAATGTTAAACTTTGGTTGCCACTTCTCAGCCCATTTGCCCAACTTACATAGATCCTGTTGCAGTAGCATACTGTCTTTACTGTCATTAACAACCCTGCCAATCTTTGTCACATCTGCAAACTTGGACATTAAACCTGATGTACCTTCATCAATATCAATGATGAATGCACAAAACAATAATGGGCTCAACACCGAAGCTGGAGAACTCCACTAATTGCATTAGTCCACGAAGAGCAGTGTCCATTGATTACCAAGCTCTGTCCTCTTCCACTCAACCATCCCTTTATCTGTTGTAGCAACTTGCCCTTAATGCCATATTGCTCCAATTTGTACAGCAGCCTTCCATGTGCAACAGTATCAAAAACTTTCCTGAAATCCAAGTATATGCCCAGACACGATAGGAGGGAGTATATGATGAGAGCCCTGTCGATCAATTCGGCCCTTGAAAGATTGTGCAGGGCTCAAGAGGTAGAATTTTTTTCAGCCTGGTCTGTACTTGTTAACAGGAGAGACTGCTTCTACAGGGATGGGATACACTTAAATAGAAAGGGTGCAAGAATATTTGCTGATGCTATCGAGGCAGTGTTAGGTGGGTCAGAAAACTGCTAGATTGGGGGGAATACAAGGACTAATAGATTAACAGTAGCCACTGGCAGAGGAGAAAGTGATTCTTGCACTGCTTCTATTGGAATGAGCAGCAGCCTGGAAAATAAGATGCAGGATATTTCAGACTGCTGGGAAATCATGGGGGTACAGGTAAACACATGGGTTGTGTTAGGGTGGCTAAGAGGAAGAGCAGGTGCATGTATACTTGCGTGTACACCAATGCTAGGAGTTTAGTAAATAAATTTGATGAATTTGAGGTATTGCTCAAAACATCAAAGGCAGATATTGTTGGGATTTCAGAGACGTGGTGTCACACAGATATAAGGAATGCAGAATTGGAATTTGGGGCGTACAATGTCTACAGAAAGGATAGACAGGATAGGAAGGGAGGAGGGGTTATGCTGAGTCAGTTTGGTGTGACATAAGCATTGGGAGATCAAAATTGAGAGTAGGAGTGTGCTATAGGCCTAATGACTCTGATGAGTATAATAAGAAACTGTACAGAGAAATAGAGTGGGCCAGTAAATCAGAGAGTCTTATAATGGGGGATTTTAATTTTCCAGATATTGACTGGAATTTGGGGGCTGGTCACTCACACACTAGCAAGGCTTTTGTGGATTTATTGGATGATTATTTTCTACATCAGCATGTTCGGGAGGCAACTAGAGGGAGTAATACTCTTGATTTGATTATCAGTAGTGATTCTTCGTGCATTAAGAATCTGCAGATAAATGAACCACTAGGTGGCAATGATCACAGTGTGCTGAAGTGGGATTTACTCAAAGAGGTAACTACCATCAGGGGTAAGGGGGAAGGGTTATTGCTTTCGTAAAGGCGACTACGATGGACTGAGACAGTATTTAAATTCTATACAGTGGGATCAACTGATGATGTTACTAACAGCAAATTCAAAATGGGAAGCATTCAAAGAACTTGCAAGCTACTAGGCTTTACATACCAACTAAGAAATATTGTTCAAGGTTTAGGCCTAAATGGATGTCAGATGAACTAATGAGGCATATGGCAGAGAAGAAAAATGCATGGGATACATACAAATTAACACGTGACACAGAAGCCTATGATAGATACAAGTTGATCTGTAAACAAGTTACAAAGGAGGTTAGGCAGGCGAAGGCAGATTACGAGAGATCCTTGGCAAGGGATGCAAAGAAAAACAGCAAAGAGTTCTTTACTTATGTAAACTCTAGAAGGAAGTGGATGAATCAGATTGGTCCACTTGATATCGATGTGTCAACTGTTGATGACCCTGCTCAGGTAGCTAACAAACTAAATGAATATTTTGCATCGACATTCACACATGAGGAGTTATTCAGCGAGGGGAATGCCAGAGGTGTATTCAACTCTAGCAGTAAGCTAGAGAACCTTGTAATAACTGAGAGTAAAGTGGAGGAGAAATTGTTGAAGATAAACACAAGAAAGGCACCTGGGGTGGATGGGATCTATCCAGTTATATTAAAGGAGGCAGCAAAGGAAGTAAGCAAATATTAAAGGAGGCAGCAAAGGAAGTAAGCAAACCCTTAGCCATAATTATGAGAGCTTCCGTGGACTCAGGGGAGGTACCCATGGACTGGAGATGTGCAAATGTGACCCCAATTCACAAGGGAGGATCAAAGGCTGACACAAGTAATTATAGACCTGTGAGTTTAACTTCTGTTCCCGGAAAATTAATGGAGGCACTGGTTAAAGAAGCACTGCAGGATCATCTAGACAAGATTTCAGTTATAGCTCGGACACAGCATGGTTTTGTTAAGGGGAAGTCTTACCTAACCAATTTGATTGGATACTATGATGCAGGGAATAACTTTGATATTATATACTTGGATCTTAGAAAGGCTTTTGATACTGTTGCATATGGAAGACTGCTGCACAAATTGGAGCAGTGTGGCATTGGAGGCAAATTGCTGCTATGGATAAAGGGGTGGTCGAGGGGGAGAAGACAGAGAGTGGTAATCAATGGACACTGCTCATCGTGGACTAATGTTATTAGTCCCTCAGGGTTCAGTATTGGGTCCTTTATTGTTCTCTGTATTTATAAATGATATTGATGATGGTATATCAAGCTTAATGTTCAAGTTTGCAGACGATACGAAAGTTGGCAGGGTTTTCAAGGACACTACTGACACTATGCTGCTCCAACAGGATCTGGAAAGGTTGAGCAGATGGGCTGAGAGGTGGCAAATGAAGATTAACATTGACAAATGTAAAGTACTACATATGGGAAACTGCAACCCCAGAGCAACGTATCAACTCTGTGGTACTACACTGACAGTGGTAGAGAATGAAAGGGACCTGGGGGTGGTTGTGCAGGCAGATATGAAGTTCTCTGATCAGTGCAGATGGGCTGCAAGAGTAGCTCATGGTGTAATGTCAATGATATATAGGAATTTTCCTAGCAGGGATAAGGAGGTGATTATTCCCTTGTATAAGGCAATGGTCAGGCCACACCTAGAGTAATGTATACAGGCCTGGAGGCCTTATTTCAAGAAGGATGTAGAGCTGCTGGAACGAGTACAGAGAAGGGCAACAAGATTAGTGAATGGAACAAAGGGGTGCTCTTACGAAGAAAGGCTAAAGTTTTGCGAATTATAGTGTCTCGAGACTAGGCACCAGCGAGGTGATCTGATAGAGGTGTACAAAGCCTTGAATGGTTTGAGCATACTCAATGCTGATGGGATTCTTCCTCTTGCTCAGAATAATCACCTGAGAGGGCAAAAATTCAAATTGAGGAAAGACAAATGTAGGATAGATGTGCGGAAATTTGCCTTTAGCCAGCGGGTGGTTGGTAGGTGGAACAGACTTCCATCCCTTGTCGTGGAAGTTGATAGCCTAAATAAGTTTAAGGCACAGCTGGACAGGTATTTCAAACGAACAGAGGGGTGAAGTGGAAGTGATTATTTTTTTTTTATTTATTTTACTTTATTTTTTTTTTTTTGGCTGATGCTGCATAAGCTTGCTTTCTTGCATCAAATGCCTCTACTAATGCTAATGCTATCAAAATTAATTTTTGCATCCAGTTCCTTTGTGACCACACCATAGTATCCAATCAAATTGGTCAGACAGACGTCCCTTTAACAAACCCATTCTTGTCTTAACTATCACTGCAGTCTTGTTTAGATGATCTTGCAATGCTTCTTTATCCAGTGACTCCACTATTTTCCTTGGAACACAAGTTAAATTAACAGGTCTATAGTTGCATTTTGTCACCTTTTGAACATCCCTTTGTGAATTGGGGATATATTTGCCCACTTCCCTTGAGTCAAAGGACGCTCTCATAATTATGGCTGAGGGTTAGCTTATTTCCTTTGCTGCCTCCTTTATTATAACTGGATAGATCTCATCCACCCCAGTTCCTTCCTTATGTTTAACTTTAACAATTTCTCATCCACTTTGCTCTCAGTTATTACGAAATCAGTTAGCTTCCTGTTAGAGTTTGATAAACTTCTGGCGTTCCCCTCCTTGAATAACTCCTCATGTGTGAATGTAGATACAAAATACTCATTCAGTTTATCAGCTACTCGAGCAGGATCATCAATAGTCAAACTGTCTGTTAGATGTACCAATCTGGTTCATTCCTTTCCTTCTAGAGTTTCATAAGTAAAGAACTCTTTGCTGTTTTTCTTTGCATCCTTTGCCAAAGATTTCTCAAAATCTGCCTTCATTAGCCTTACCTCCTTTTTGACTTGATTACAGACTAGCTTATATCTGCCATAGACTGCTTCTGTGTCATCTGATAATTTATGCATCCCATGCATTTTCTTCTTTGGCACTAGCCTCATTAGTTCATCTGATATCCATTTAGGTCTAAACCTTGAAAAATATTTCTTCTTATTTGGTATGAAAAGCTTAGTAGCCTCCCAGATTAAGTGCCTGAAGGCTTCCCATTTAGAATTCATTGGTAACATCATCAGTCCCACTGTAAAGAATTTAAAAACTGAATGAGACCACTGTACCTTGACAAAAGCACAGACCATTCTCTTTATCCCGGATGGTAGTTACCCTTTTAAGTAAATCTGAAATCAGCACACTGTGATCAATGCCACCTATGGTCCCTTTATCTTCAGATTGTTAATGCATGAAGAATCACTACTGATAATCAGATCAAGTGTATTGCTCCCTCTGATTGCCGCCTCCACATGCTGCTGTAGAAAACAATCGAATAAATTCACAAAAGCCTTGCTAGTGAATGTGTGTTAACTTGTTGTTAACAGATTTCTCAAGTGAATGCTTTGTACTCAGACCACGAGCATTTTCAAATGCCCCTCATGAAATGTGTTTGTTTTCAGATACATCTATGTATATAAAACACTTAGGTATGCTGCCCAAATTTTCCAACTCTTAATTGTTGCCAGCACCCATTCATGCGGTTCACCTCGCGTGACCACCAAACCATGCATTCTTTATTAATTTTTGTACTAACGTTTTTCAACTGAAGAAATGCAACCTATGCCTGAAAGCTATCAATGTATGTTTACAGCGTGTAAGAATTTTGAGAAAATGTAGAAGAAATGTTAATGAAATATTACAGGAGAGAGAGAGAGAGAGATCTAATAGACTAAGAGACCGAAATGACTACGAAGACGGACAGAAAACACTGAAAAAAAGAGAAGCAAGATTGGAAATGAGAAGATGGGCAAAACACCATAGGACTAATCAAATTGAAGTACTGGATGCAGATAATTAACAAGCTGTAATTAATGTGGAAGAGCACATAGGAAATATGTGTTACGACTGTGAGCATTGCAGTGCAAAGTATTGGGGACATGAGTTAAACACATCGATAGAAAGGTTTCACTTGACCCACTGTCTGAGACACCTAATCTATTATGAGAGCTACTTACAGGGGATACACATGAAGCATATAACTGAGCAATTTCACGAGATGCTGTGACAAGTTAACCCATTTGTTGAGTCATATAAACGAATGCACAAATAACCCAGGCCAATCCAACAATGAATGTGTGCGTGGCATTTATAGAAGACCCAGACTTAGATAAGTGACAATATAATGTACCTACATCCAAAACTGCAATAACCGTTGGAGAACATGGGGAACCACCTACAAATAGAGACATATGCATATATCCCACAGGTGACTGCTGTAGAATTATATCACCGCTAAACAAGAATGGTAAAGACCGAAGGATCTAGATTAAACTATTTACCCAATAATCTGAAAGATGGCATGTGTTACAACTTTTGCAACTAGTATTTTATTTTAAAATTTAAATTTTATATTGAAATTTAGGTTCTAGTGTAGTGTTGCTTTTTGAGAACCAACTTTTTTTTTTTTTTTTTTTGCATTTTCTAGTGTAAAACATTTACTGTTTTTTAAAAAGACATTGGCAGCTTTGTTGTTATTGTTATTTGGTTTTTTTTAGGAGCATTAGCAACTAAGGCCATATTGCTCCGGGATATGCGGTGGTCATTCCCTGAATGACCTTTCCGCATCCTCCGTATTTGGTGGTGACGGGCTCGAACCCCGGTCTAATCAAGAAGCGTGTGCTACGCACTGCTGCTCCTTCCCACCTGGCTACGGAGGTGTCAGGCAGCTTTGTCATTGACAATATATTTATTATGTCAGTTTTGCATGATTTTCCGTAATACAAAATTTTCAGAAACCTGTCTGTCGTATAAAATGAGGTATGACTGTATATTACTTTTTAAGTTCTTTCCATGAACTGTGCACACTGATAAGATTGGAGAAAAATCTATATACAGCCACTGAATTGCTTGAATCAAAAAAGAAATGTTTAATGAACTTGTAAATAGAATTATTTATTGTGTTTATTCAATTTTTTATCTCATGCACAGGAAAAATTACAAAAGCGTGCAATTTCAAAAAATTTCAAAATTATAAAATTACAAAAAAAGAGAGGAAACAGGTATAACGTCAGTAAGTTTTGCCTTTCTAGCACTGTTACCAGAATCGGCGTCTTCAGCTGATAGTACGCCTCTGCGGAGGTTGAGGGCTGTAGAGATTTAGGAGTCGTCGACTGCTGAACCTTACGAAAGAATATATTAATTAATGACCATAAGGTGGCTTTTTTCTTTTCATTGTAGACTTCTTTGTAGCAAACAAGCATATCATTCACCCCTCTCTTAATGTTTGAGAATCGTTCGCTGTCAGGATCAATCTTCTCAAACTTTGCCATTGCCAATGTAAATTCAGGAAATGCCAATGCCATCTCTCTCTCTCTGTCTCCCTCTGGTGATGAAGTGTCTTGTCTCCTCATTTAGTTCACCTTGAGCTTCGTCAGCATTTTCTTTTTTCACTATCATTGCCTGCAAGCTAATAAGTTCTTTGTTAGATAATTCCTTCTCTTCTTCCTCTATTAACTGCTCCACATCTTTGGCAACAAGCTCCAACTGAAGTAGCTTTGTAACCTTTACAATCTTATCTGTAACCTCTTCATATGATTTGTCTTTTTCTTCAAAGCATTTTACGTGCCATGGGCATATTTTCTTTCATGCGCCATTTAAACAACTTTTAGTAATTTCTGCCCAGGCCTTATTAATGTTTAAGATGGCGTGGTAAACATTGTGAGATTTTCAAAAGTCTCTTAACGTAAAATGTTTCTCACCGTCTAACGCAGACAATGCCTGAACAAATGTTGTTCGTAAATAGTATGCTTTTAAATTCGAAATAACACTCTGATGGTAGAAATATGACTCTCACATTCAAATTGAAATCATCTAGATGCGTAGGATGTCTGGGAGCATCATCTAATAGAAGCAAAATCTTGAAAGGAATGTTGTCTTCTTTACAATCTTTTTTGAACCTGGGGAATGAATAAGCATTTAAACTAATCCTCAAAGAGAGATATTGTCGTCCACACTCTCTGATGTGATCAGAAATGCATGGGTAGGGTGGCTTTATTGATGCCCTTAAATGCACGAGGATTTCCAGAATAGTACACAAATAGTGGTTTTAATCAGTAATCTCCTTCTGCATTAGCCCCAAGCAAGTGCGTGGCCCTATCTTTCACAAGCTCTCAGTATGTGTTCGATCCGGCATTTTTTCCCAATACAGAGCAGTCTCGTTAATGTTCAAAAATTTGCTACATTGAATAGCCGCCTTCATCAATAATTTTTTCCACATCACAAAAGTTCTCTGCAGCTGCAGAACCGGCCTGGTAGCTTCACTGCATACTTTAATGTTTTGAAAACAAGCACGATGCTTGAACCTATTAAACCACCCGCTGCTTTCCACGAACTAGGTTCGGGGTGAGCCATACTTAACCTTAATATCTTCATAAGTACTTCTTGCTTTTGCTTGAATTGCCATTGGACTCAGGGACACTTGCTTCTGAATCTGATTTTCCATCCATATTATTAATAACTGTTTCATTTTCGATATAACACCAGAACGCTGTTTTGTGATCACTGTTGATCCTAAATGCGTTGATCCTTTAAGATGTTCTTTTATACGTGCACTGTCCTTTAAATAATATTCACTGTTGAAGCATCGAGACCTAATTCCCTTACAATAGATGACAAACTTTCTCCTGCTTCATACTTCTTAATCATTTTCAACTTTATTTCTAAATCGATTTTGTTTCATTTCCTGGCACTGCCACCACTTGCACTTTCCGTTGGTCCCTTTCCCTTCATCATTGTAATACATAAATAGGAATGAAGAGACGTTTCTGAAAATTTGTTTTTTATGATTAAGATTTCAGTTAAGGTGAATTCATTTCACCATAATATCGTAATGTAAAAACCCACAGAATTCCAGTTATCGGGATTATTGCAAATGCAATAAGATTGAGTTTACTACCCATTTATAATAAATTGCACTATCAGAAAAGTCCAATAAACCAGAAAGTACAAATTGTTTTTATTGTTTTTCAGCTGCAACCTCCAGAAACGTGCTTTAGAAAAATATCAGAAAGGCGTTCAGAATTGATTCTTATAATAGAACATATGATAATGATGAAAATGTAGTGCAATTTCCATTATAAAAATGACATTTTAGAGAGTTCTCTCTAAAGGGTCTTAGAAGCTTAACAGATCTTTAAAATAGCTTAGTAATATAGCGAAATTTTCAACTTCCAAGGACTTGGAACGAATTACAAAAAAAAACAAAAAACAATATGTTATTGGGTTCACATTATGATATCTTCACAATGCCTCCATTTATCCCTACAGATGCAAAATATGTTTCCATATTTTTTTCAGTTTCCACCGGCCAGCAAAAACTTAAGTAAAGTTGAATTTGCGTATGTCAAGTATTATATAAGTTGAGGAGTTCCTGTATTATCAAAGCCATTCTTTAATATATCTGTAATCCTATCCTTAAGTTTTTGTTCATAATAACTGCAATGATACTACACCAACTGTTATAACCTTTTATTGATATAAAATAAAATAGATTAAAATTGATAATAATAATAAGATAAAATAAGTAAAATGAATTGTATAATTAAGCCGGATAAAACTGATAAAATGAGACACGCTGTCTGTACAATAAAATAAAATATATACAATGAAATAAAACAATGTAGATCACAGGATAAAAGGGATAAAACACTGAAACTTTCTGCCTCTTTTATCAACAGTAAAGCTTAACATACAGTACATCCTTAAATATCAGCAGGCTCACAGTTCACAGCACGTGTTTCCACAGAAGCACTGGCAGTACTCTCCATATGTGCACTGGAACCGGAAATTGCTCGTCAGCATGCCAGGCGGAACCATTCATCCTGTCCAAGAACCACAGCTTTGAAGAGTTCATTAATGCTTACTTCTTCATTAATGCTCTCTATTAATAGTGTTATGCTCAGAGGAGCAAATTCACAAGCTCTCAAGCCACTTGTGGTCTCAAAATCTGTATGACTGGTTGACAATAACAGCTTCATCAGGAAAAATTTTAATGGTTCTCCTCCCAAAAATGCACCGCTACAGCAGAGCAGACCTCCCATAATCTGCTGTCTTTATCGCACTAATATGCTCCTCATACGATCTTTAAACCGACACTTTATTTCACCAACATAACATTCCTCGCAATCCAGGCATTTTATCTCGTATACGACCCCGCTTACAAACATTCCATAGGTGTTGGATCCTTAACCTTTGACACAACTGTGTGCAACCTCCGCCCTGGTAGATGCACACAGTGTTTCTGGCAATTGCGCAACACCCAAGTTACACATAGTTAAGCCTGGATAGTAGGGAATGTATGCCGTTGCAATAGGTGTAAACTGCTCTCTACATCTGTGCCCCGCTTCTCAGATACAATTATCTATGACCCTCTGTTTTTTGAGATCTGCTGTGATATATGTATTGGTCAATGTAACTCTTGCACATACCTTAAGAGTTCTTATCTGTTACCCCAACTGGACGTATTATCTAGATGTTCTGGGGGCAAAGACGTTTCATGTGAGCGGGTAGCTAATATCAGGGAAGAGAGCCTAAAAAACTTCAAGGGTTGTGTTAGGGGTGTTAAATATACAAGAACAGTAAATCTTAATTGTTTATACAGTAACGTTAGAAGTGTCATCAATAAAATGAGCGAATTCGAACTGCTGGTTAAAACAAGTAATGCGGACATAATAGGGCTTACAGAGACGTGGTGCCACCCGGAAATTGGGGATGATGAGTTTCAGTACGGCTTATATAATGTATTTAGGAAGGATAGAGTAGATAGAAGGGGTGGTGGGGTAATGCTTCTTATCAGAAGCACCCTGAGTGCGACGATAGCTTTCCCAGATTCAGGCATTTCACATGCTAGTATAGAGTCTGTATGTGAAATGTCTGAATCTATACTAGCATGTGAAATGTCTGAATCACATGCTAGTATAGAGTCTGTATGGTGTGAGATAGTTGGAAACAAAGGTATAATGCGAGTAGGAGTAATCTACAGACCAGGTGATTGTGAAAATTATGACAAAAGCCTCTACATGCAAATGGAATGGGCAAGTCAATGCCCTATTATGGGTGATTTCAATTTGCCTCTAATTGATTGGAGTAAATGGGAAGGAAACTCGACATGGGGAACAAAATTTTTAAATCAACTAGATGACTGTTATCTGTATCAACATGTCAGGGAAAGTACTAGAGAAAAGAATATCCTAGACCTCATCATCACACATGAATCAGATAACATAACAGGGCTGACAGTAGAGGAACCAGTAGCAGGAAGTGATCACGGAGTTCTACGGTGGATGATGACGAGAGAGGTAGCAGAAGTAAAAGGCAAAGGATTGGGTTTTAATTTCAGAAAAGGAAATTAAGATGCCTTAAGGTACTACATGGCCTCTATTAACTGGGTAGATATCGCGCTGAGAATGAATACAATTGAACTGTGGTACGTTTTTAAAACATTAATCACAGATGCCTTGAATGCGTATATACCATTAAAAAAATACTCCACAAGAAGGGTTCCAAGTTGGATGAATAGTGAAGTTGCCACATTACTTGAGCAGAAAAAGGTGGCATGGAAAGGTTACAGAGCAATAAAAAGTACTGAAGCCTATAACAGCTACAAGGTGATCTGTAATAGAGCCACAGAAAAGGTTCGACAGGCAAAGGCAGTTTATGAGAAATCACTAGCAAACAGAGCAAAGAGGGGGGGATAAAGAATTCTTAACATATATAAATGCCAAGAAGAGCAGGACAAACCAGATCGGACCTTTAAGTAAGGGAAAGGGGATAGTAATAAATACACCAGCTGCCATTGCAGATGAACTCAACAGTTATTTTGCATCGATATTTACAAATGAAAAGCCTTTTGTGGCAATGGGAAATTGTGGGAGCGAAGTTAAAAAATATGTAATTAATGATATTGAAATTTCGCAAGATTATTTAATGAAAAAACTTTCGAGCCTACAGACCAGTAAGGCTCCTGGAGTTGATGGAATATACCCTATAATCTTAAGAGAGGTGGCAAGCGAGTGCATTGAACCATTGAGGCTAATTATGCGAGCATCCCTAGACTCTGGGGAGATTCCCTTGGATTGGAAAAGTGCAAATGTATCTCCCATACATAAGGGTGGATCTAAAAGTGAAGTTGGAAATTGTCGACCTGTCAGTCTGACTTCAGTAGTAGGGAAAATCATGGAGGCAATGATCAAGGGTGGAATTCAGGATCATTTGGATCGAATTGAAATTCTCAAGGATACTCAGCATGGTTTTTTAAAGGGAAAATCAATGTTTAACAAATCTGGTTCGCTATTTCGAAAGGGTCACTCACGAGCTGGATTTAGGGAATAATTTCGACATTGTTTATTTAGATTTCAGCAAAGCTTTTGACTCGGTCCCACATGAGTGGTTGCTTTATAAGCTGGAACAGGTTGGAATCACTGGGAAAATCCTTAGATGGATAGAAGGATGGCTTCAGGGCAGGAGGCAGAGGGTTGTGATAAATGGCTATTCCTCAGATTGGGTTGATGTAAGAAGTGGGGTTCCCCAAGGATCAGTATTAGGACCACTGTTGTTTTTAGCTTTCATAAACGACGTTGATGAAGCGATAGAGGGCGTGATGTCTAAATTTGCAGATGATGTTAAAATTGGTAGAGTAGTTAATGATCACTGTCAGAGAGACCTAGATAGACTTCAAGAATGGTGAGAAAAATGGCAGCTGTGCTTTAATCCAACAAAGTGTAAGGTATTACACCTGGGAAACAGTAATCCCAAAAAAACGTATTCACTTGGTGGAGTCCAACTAAACCCAGTACTGGAGGAAAGGAACTTGGGTGTTACGATACGGTCAGACATGAAATTCTCTGAGCATTGTAAACAGGTTGCATGGTGTCCTATCGATGATCTATCGAACTTTTGCAAGTAGAGATAGGGACGTGATAATCCCATAATATAAGGCTTATGTTAGACCACACTTGGAATACTGTGTTCAAGTATGGAGACCGCACCTAAAGAAAGACATCGAGCTTCTTGAAAGGGTGCAAAGAAGGGTAACTCGCCTGGTGAGATCGGCAAAAGGGCGTCCTTATGAAGAAAGACTTCGAATATGTGGGTTGCAGAGTTTGGAAACTAGACACCTTAGAGGAGATTTGATTGAGGTGTTTAAGGCTCTGAGAGGCATCAGTAAAATGAATGAGGACAAAATTTTCAAGATTATAAATGATGCTAGAACTAGGGGACATAAATTCAAGTTATGGGGGGAAATGTTTAGATTGGACTGCAGGAAGTTTTATTTTAGCCAGCGAGTTATAAATTACTGGAATAAGTTGTGTCGGCCTCTACCTCTACCACAAAAGGAAATAACTGTCGGCCTCTACCACCCTTCATGGGTGGTAGAGGCCGACAGTTTGGGAAAATTCAAAGGTCATCTGGATAGTACTTTCGGGTAAGGGAAGCGCATAGGATGATAGGTTTAATTTCCTTTTTATTTATATTTTATTTTATTTATTTATTTTTTATTTATTAATTATTATTATTTAGTTATTTATTTTATTTATTTATTTTTTATTTATTAATTATTATTATTTAGTTATTTATTTTATTTATTTATTTATTTATTGTTTTTATTATTGTTTTGTTCGGATTTTTTTTTTTTTTGGCTGGTGCAGCATAAGCCATAGGCATTCTTACACCATACGGCCGTTACTAATACTAAATATGTTTAATTTCTACTTTTCTATCATTGGAGGTGCTTCAATGGGACCCAGCCCTATCCAGTAATGCCCTAACGACACTATTCCTGTGATGGTTTGCTTGTGCTGTGCTGTAATGTGTGTATTGACCCAGCACGTGTGTTTTCTATACACGCTGGTTTTCACTCTAGGTCCCTTCCTATGCACCAGCACTTCAAGGAAAGGGAGGGTACCCTCTGCTTCCACCTCTGAGGTGAACTGAATAAATGGGGAGAAGCTATTGAGGAAACCAAGCACCTCATCCTCTCTCTCCCCCCACCAAATAATCACGAACATATCATTTCCACATGCTCATGAGGAGAACAGACCCATCAGAAATCCTGGACTTGAGCTCCTCCACAGCTAAATTTGCTATGACAGCACTAATAGGGGGAGCCCCTCCACAGCTAAATTTGCTATGACAGCACTAATAGGGGGAGCCCCTCACTGCACCATGAACATGTTTATACATTGAGGTTTGAAATCATGGTGGTACTGGAGAGACACAGCTCCACCCTACTACAAATATCCCCCCCCACACTTAATGGAGCCCTATCCCTTAGGGTATCATCTTTCTCTAATACCACACATGCACATTTCATCCCATGGTCGATGGGAATACATGTAAAGAAATTAGATTTTTTTGCAGGGAATGTTATGTTGGTGAAACAAATTGTCGGTTTAAAGATCATATGGAGGAGCATATTAGTGCAATAAAGACTGCAGATTATGAGAGGTCTGCTGTGGTCCCAAATGTGGAGCATATTTGGGAGGAGAACAATCAAATTGCTCCTGGCAAAGCTGTTATCATCGACCAGTCACACAGATTTTGGGACCGCAAGTGGCTCGAGAGCTTGCGAATTTTCTTCAATGAGCATAACACTATTATTAGAGACAGGGGAATCCACATTCATCCCCTCTTTGAAACTGTGGTTCTTGGACGGGATGAACGGTTCCACCTGGCATGCTCCCGAGCCATTTTCGGTTCCATTGCGCATTTGGAGACTACTGCCCATGCTCCTGTTGAAATACGTGCTGTGAACCGTTAGTCTGCTGATATTTAAGGATATACTGTACATTAAGCTTTACTGTTGATAAAGGAGGCAGACGCCTCTGAAAGCTTTGGCGTTTTATCACTTTTATCCCGTGATCTACATTGTTTTATTTCATTGTATATATTTTATTTATATAATGAATATTTATACAATGAATGAATATTATTGTACAAACAGTGTATCTTATTTTATCAGTTTTATCTGGCTTAATTATACTATTCATTTTACATATTTTATTTTATTATTTATTATTATTATTATTATTATTAACAATTTTAATCTATTTTATTTTTTATTTTTCAATAAAAGTTTATAACGGTTGGTGTAGTATCATTGAAGTCATTATGAACATTATTATTATTATTATTATTAGCCATATGGTGCAAGGAAGCCTGAGGCTTATGCTGCACCAGCCAAAACAAATTCCTGAGTTACCTTTGAGAGAGAGAGAGTCACAAGTAGAAAGTAATCACCAAGAAAGAGAAGAATGATAATATCCAGCTGTGAGGACCCTGGGTGTGCCAAACCCTACTCACCAGATGTTCCCAAGCCAGAGGCCTATTTGAAGAATCCATAAGTTTTGCTTGTACAGAAATGTAATATTTGTAATTTGAAAAGTTTTGATGAGGAATACAGTTTTGTTATTAGCTAGAATTAAATTCACTGATTTTAATTATGAGATTTCATAATTAAATTAAACTTAGGAGTGTTTTAATTCAAAAGAGTTTAAGTAGTCATTCACTTTGAGTATTATGGCTTATCATTAGATCTGAATAAGTGTTTTAAACCAATTAATAACAGATTTTATGATGCATGAATACAGTGTATACTTCCAGAATGCAAGTATAATTTTCTGAATGTGACAATGTATTTTGCCAACTATGCAGCCATGTGAATTGCATAGGTATAGCAAATACCTACTAGGCATGTGACTACCTTTGTATTTTCAGTGAAATCATTTCAAACACCGTTTCGATCATTTCATCACCTAAAGCATAGCTGCCAATAGTCCAGGTTTAAGGCAGAGAATCTATCTTTTTGTTATGATTTGACACTATCTTCATCTCATCACCATATCAAAGTTTCCCTGATTTTGCAATTACACAAATTTTCTCCATCTTTTTGTTTCAAAAAACAGTAAAACCCTTTTTTTTTTCTTTTCTTAATTTTTTGAATTTGTTTTTTATTTTCTTTAATGGCTAACTTAATGTAATTCAGTTAGCCATTAAAAATAATGCTTTGCTATTTTTTTTATTTCGTATGCAGCACAGTATGCTCGGAGATATACCCTCTCTCAGTTTAGAATGCAATAAAGATTCCTCCCAAAACACTCCTCCCTTGCCAATAAATCAGTAAAGGCTGCCTTCCTTAATTCAGTCATAATTGTAAAAGTCCAGTGAGAGACAAGTATAGAGACAGTACATCTAGAACATCAAAAATATGTTGATAGGTGATGAACTGAGTAGTATTATGCCACAATATTCCCTGAAACTTTACCAATAGTTACTCCTTTTATACATATTAAAAAGCTTTAGTGCAGTTCTGCCAATGTTGTGCTGATATGATACAGTTCTGCCAATGTTGTGCTGATATGTGCTGATATGAAATGTGACAACTTCAAATATTTAATACACTAAGAGCAGAAGCTGTTTGGCTTTAGGAATAAATCTAGTAAATTGTGGACTTGATTTGGTGGACAGCTAATTTTCTGTCATGAATTGCTAATACCAAAGCATGGTTACTTTACAGAATTAGCTTTAGGAAGAATTCATATATAGCAGGTTTGAAATGTTAAATTAAATATCTAACTCCTGAATTAAATATAATCACGTTTGGAGAAATAATTTGTAATCATTTATCCAGTAGTGCTATTTGGATTATAAGTTTTTTCAACACAATTAAAATAAATTGATTTTGCAAAAAAAAAAAAAAAAAAAAAACCTCTTTTCAGTACTACCGAAGGTAAAGAAATAGATATTTTGCAATATCAGTTTTTTTCATAATAATGAAAGATGAAAGAATTAATGTACAGTGGTTCTTGTAGTGTAGTAGTGCACAAGGAAGCTTGAAATATAATAAATTATCCATTATAAATTAGGCACAGCATGGATCAAGAGGCTCTTGTGCTGATAAACATTAAATAGCAGCAATATCATTAACATTACGTGAAATGTCCCTGTCTTACTTGGCATTTTAAGAATTGATTTCTCAGAGTGTCAGAGAATATTCAACCAAATGAAAAACACCGAATTGGTGAAGCTTTGAAAATACTCTTGACAGCCAAGCCTAAACAGCAGTGTCATTCTTTCACACAAAACTTTCACTCACCATTTTCTGAAGAGGACAACGTCTGCATCATTATTAGTAGTAGTGGTGAATGATGCAAGAAAGCAAGCTTTTACAGCATCAGCAAAAAAAAAAAAAATCACCCTTCCCACATCACCTGCCCAGCCCATGTAATAATTTCTCTTACTTAAATTGATGTAAACTATCCTCTTCCATGCCACCTGATGGAAGTTTTTTCCAACAATGAACCACCTGTTGGCTGAATGAAAATTTTTGCATGTATCTTTCTTGAAGCATTCATAACGAATTGATGTCTAACAGACAATCCCAAACAGAAATCTGTAGATACAGGTGTGGAAACTTTTAGCTCTTCATTGACAGATTTTACACAATTGACCTTATCATTATTAATCAGAGTTTAAGAATTATTAATTAATGTATTGCAGATGATTAGGGTGTGCTCAAAATCAGTACTAGAATAGTAGGTAAATAAATATCTAGTTATTTTATTTGAATTTTAGGCTTCTTAATTTATGACATTGTGTTTTAATAGAATAGCATAATTGGCTTTTCACTATTAGTGTATTATATCATTTTTAGCTTTATATTTTTAACTTGTTTGTTCCAATCTTTGTTATTATTTTTTTGTCTAGTGTATCATCCAGGAAGTCAGGTTGAAGTTCTAGATCTAACTCATAATATTGGTAGTCCATTTGGTTTGCAGTTTGATGATCCTAATTGGAAAAAGTACCTTTTAAATTTAAAACCTTTGGTAAGCATAATACTTTATCTATAGACATTTAAAAAATTGTATTTGCAATAAAATGTCATATGACTTGGAGGAAATTTATCCTCAAAATAGAATGAAACATTTGGAATTAAGACAAAAGTAAAAATTTCAGTTTTATGGAATGATATTTAAAACAATTGAATATGGAATGATATTTAAAACAATTGAATATGGAATGATATTTAAAAATTGTATGGGAAGGAGGATAAAATTTAGCTGAAATATCCCATCTTTATTTGATTAGTTGTTTTCAGTTTAGATGGTTAAGTACTACAGTTAGTCCCTGACTTAGATAAACCTGAGTTACGTAACTTCTGACTTAGGTAAATTTTTTTGGTAAAATCGTAAAGATACTTTCTGTATATTTTTTAAGAGTGAAGTTGAATGAAGAAACAATAAATATAAGTTTTTATTTTTGTTCCCATACAAGCTATGTTGGATAATAACCTGCGGTGTAACTAGAATCTAGGTAAATAACTAGAGTTAACATTTGATTTTCTGCTTTAAAAATCCTTAAGAAATATTCAACAACATGTCTTTGAGACAGGGGAACTACATTGAAGAACTTCAGAGAAACCTCCATAACATTTAAGCCACGTGGACTGTGTCCCATTGGTTATTTCTTCGAAGAATTACACTCTATCCTTTTGTCTCTACATCCTTTCCTTACTTTCTTTCTGGATTGTAAGACCAGTTCAGTTTTGTTTGAGAGCAAATTGGGAGCTTTTGTTATCCAAGTATTCAAAGCTTATTATATATGAACTACATTTTCTGAGGCTGTAAATGCAACAGATCAAGGGAAGATGGATCTGCACCAATTTTGGAAGATGTGTTTAACATCCTTGATAGAAGATGCAACATTTCAAGAACCTGGAATGATGTAACAACAATTTTTATGAGTGAAGTTTGGAAAAACTTCTAAACCATTCCAAGCTTAACAACGAGGGCTTCAACAAAGATGAGCTGATGTCTTTTGTTATCAAAGAAATCGTAAACTTAGCCCAGGAGCTGCAGCTAGTCCTGGAGGATGAAGATGTAGACGAACTTGTGGATGAACAAGGTGAAGATTTAACAACAGAAGACCTAACCCAGTTGAACCAGCAAAGAGTTGAGGGGCAAGGGAGAGCTGAATCTGTTGAGGAATTGGAGCAACTCAAGAAGCAGTTCAAATTAAAAGAAATGGCAGAAGCATTTTGTAAAATTCAGGAAGGTCTCTCTATATTTGATGGAATGGATGAAAACACCGAACGTTTCTTGAAAATAGAAAGAAAAGTTCAAGATTGCTTATCATGAAATTTTTGAACAGAAATAAAGCATACAAAACAGATGAAGATTGAAGAGTTCATATCATGTACTACCTCTCTGAACTCTACTCGGCCTACAACACCCTGTGATTAATGTTTCTTATTAATGGTTCAGGTTCATTTTAGTTACCTTTAGTTCATCATCTAAAGTGTATAGACTTTGATTCATTATGTGGTTTAGACCAATTTTCTTAAGTATGTACACTTTAGTTTTGATTCCCTTAGTAGCCTTTATAAAGCCTAAACTGCTTACAAAATACATATCAGTTTTTACAGTACAATAACGCATTTTTTCATCTTTTTATGCTTTCTTTTCTTACGTGCCACTCTAGCTACTTCACTGCTGTCCTCAGATAAAGTTTTTAATTGTTAGGGTATATAACTATTTTTCCTCATCATTCTTAGGATATTATGTGGTTTTTGTAATTTTGGCATATCAGGATTATAGTAGCAATATTTTATTAGTCATTCCTGAGTTATGTAAAACTCAACTTATATAAGAAGCCTTGGAACGTATCTCTTACATATGTGGGAACAGACTGTATAGTTTAAATCACTATAGTGGTTAACTTATCACTTATGAGTATAACTTATGATTATCACTGTAGTTAAACATGTGTTTTATATATTATGTGAGATGTTACATATGTGATAATCACACAATGCTGTTTGATCATCTCATTCACTTGTTGGTAATTAGCTGTAGGAGTAATAATAATACAAAAATTTTACATTTTATTTTATTTATACATCTTAGCAAATAGGGTATTGGCTCAATTTGAATTAGGATTAATGGTACTTGTATGCAGCAAGATTATGCAGAAAGTATGATTCAGTTTTGAATCCTTGGCACGTGATTATCCTTTAATGTTCACGTGCTTTTGTTTACATACACATCTCCTATCTGTGAATAGAGTATAGATCTCATCATCTTTATCTTTGCATAAGTACTTTCATGCCTGTTCATTTTTAGGCATGTTTACAAACCTAGAAAGTACTTGTCCTCAAATTTTCTGTCCCTACACATTTAACTACTCAACACTCTGGACAGAATTTTAATGAAATTTTTTATCTCAATCTTTTAGAAAAGATTTTTGGCTTAGATACATGTATGAGTACCAGAGGGAGAAGGAGATAGGGAAGGGTTTGGGTGAAGATTTCATTTAGATGAAACACTTGATTGAGGCAAAAGCTACTAAGTGTTATTTTAATTATTGTATATTTTATGCTTTTAATTTTATAAGTTGGTATTATCTTTAATTCTGTAGTAGTGTATTTTATTTTATTTATACATTTTATCACATGCAGAAAGTATATTTATTTTTTTTAGCACATAAATCTGTTTGTAACAACTAGTTAGTACCTAGAAGAATTCACTGCATCATATTTATAACCTCCAAGGGTTTTTTACTCACCTTCATTCTACAAGTATCACATATTTGGCAAGTTGTTTACAGACCCGTTTCACCCCTCTGTTTGTTCGAAATACCTGTCCAGCTGAGCCTAAAATTTATTTAGGCTATCAACTTCCACAACAAGGGATGGAAGTCTGTTCCACCAACCAACTACCCGCTGGCTAAAGGAAAGTTTCCGCACATCTATCCTACATATGTCTTTCCTCAATTTGAATTTATGCCTTCTCAGGTGATTATTCTGAGCAAGAGGAAGAATCCCATATCATTGAGCATGCTCAAACCATTCAAGGCTTTATACACCTCTATCAGATCACCTCGCCAGTGCCTAGTCTCCAGACACTGTAATTTGCAAAACTTAAGCCATTCTTCGTAAGAGCAACCCTTTTTTCCATTCACTAATCTTGTTGCCCTTCTCTGTACTTGTTCCAGCAGCTCTACATCCTTCATGAAATGAGGCCTCCAGACCTGTATACAGTACTCAAGGTGTGCCGTGACCATTGCCATATACAAGGGAATAATCACCTCCTTATCCCTACTAGAAAAATTCCTGTATATCATTGACAACACACCATGAGCTACTCTTGCAGCCCATCTGCACTGCTCAGAAAACTTCAAGTTTGCCTACACAATTACCCCCAGGTCCTTTTCATTCTCTACCACTGTCAGTGTAGTACCACAGAGTTGATACGTTACTGTGGGGTTACTGTTTCCCATATGTAGTACTTTACATTTGTCAATGTTAAATTTCATTTGGCACCTCTCAGCCCGTCTGCTCAACCTATCCAGATCCTGTTGCAGCAGCATACTGTCAGTAGTGTCCTTAACAACCCTGCCAACCTTTGTATCACCTGCAAACTTGGACATTAAGCTTGATGTACTATCATCAGTATCATTTATAAATACAGAAAACAACAATGGACCCAACACTGAACCCTGAGGGATTCCACTGATAACATTTAGTCCACGATGAGCAGTGTCCATTGATTACCACGCTCTGTCTTCTCCCCCGCAACCATCCCTTTATCCATAGCAGCAATTTGCCTCCAATGCCACACTGCATCAATTTGTGCAGCAGTCTTCCGTGTGCAACAGTATCGAAAGCCTTTCTAAGATCCAAATATATAATATCAAAGTTATAACCTGCTCCAGTTCTTTTGTGACTGCATCATATTATCCAATCAAATTGGTCAGGCAAGACTTTCCCTTAACAAAATCATGCTGTGTCTGAGCTATAACTGAAGTGTTGTCTAGATGATCCTGCAGTGCTTCTTTAACCAGTGCCTCTATTAATTTTCCTGGAACAGAAGTTAAACTCACAGGTCTATAATTACACGTGTCGGCCTTTGATCCTCCTTTGTGAATTCGGGTCACGCTTGGACTTATCCAGTCTGTGGGTACCTCCCCTGAGTCCAAAGAAGCTCTCACAATTATGGCTAAGGGTTTGCTTACTTCCTTTGCTGCCTCCTTTAATATAACTGAATAGATCCCATCCACCCCAGGTGCATTTTGTATGTTTATCCTCAACAATTTCTCCTCCACTTTCCTCTCAGTTATTACAAAATCATCTAGCTCACTTCCAGAGTTTACTTCACCTCTGGCATTCCCCTTCCTGAATAACTCTTCATGTGTGAAGGTAGATGCAAAATACTTGTTTTGTTTGTTAGCCACTTTTGCAGGATCATCAACAGTTGAACCATCAATATCCAGTGGACCAATTTGATTCATCCCTTTCCTTCTAGAGTTTACATAAGTAAAAAACTGTTTTCTGTTTTTCTTTGCATCCTTTGCCAAGGATTTCTCATAATCTGCCTTTGCCAGCCCAATCTCCTTTGTGACTTGGTTACAAACCAGCTTATATCTATCAAGGCTTCCATGTCACCCATTAATTTGTATGTATCCCATGCATTTTTCTTCTCTGCCATATATCTCATTAGTTCATCTAACATCCATTTAGGCCTAAACCTTGAACAATATTTATTAGTTGGTATGTAAAGCTTAGTAGCTTCCAAGATAAATTCTTTGAATGCTTCCCATTTTGAATTTGCACTTGGTACCACTATATAGAATTTAAATACTGTCTCAGACCATCGTACGAAAGCAAAAACCCTTCCCTTTACACCTGATGGTAGTTACCTCATTGAGTAAATCCCACTTCAGCACACTGTGATCACTGCCACCTAGTGGTTCATTTATCTGCAGATTCTTAATGCATGAAGAATCACTACTGATAATCAGATCAAGCATATTACTCCCTCTAGGTGCCTCCCAAACATGCTGATGTAGAAAACAATTATCCAGTAAATCCACAAAAGCCTTGCTTGTGTGTCAATGACCAACCCACAAATTCCAGTCATTATCTGTGAAATTAAAATCCCCTATTATAAGACTCTCTAATTTACTGGCCCACTCTATTTCCCTGTACAGTTTCTTATTATACTCATCAGAGTCATTAGGCCTATAGCACACTCCTTCTCTCAATTTTGATCTCCCAATGCTTATGTCACAACAAACTGACTCGACACTACACTTGACCAGTGATGGCGACTGGCTTCTGTTCCTTGGATTTTATGTGTTTCTTAACTAATAGCATAACCCCTCCTCCCTTCCTATCCTGTCTATCCTTTCTGTACACATTGTACTCCACAAATTCCAGTTCTGTATTCCTTATATCTGTGTGACACCATGTCTCTGATATTCCAACAATATCTGCCTTTGATGTTTTGAGCAATACCTCAAATTTATTTACCAAACTCCTAGCATTACTGTACACACAAGTATACATGCACCTGTTCCTATTCTTAGCTACCCTAACACAACCCATGCGTTTATTTGTACCATAATGACTCCCAGCAGTCTCTGAAGTACCCTGCATCTTGTTTTCCAGGCTGCTGCTCATTCCAATAGAAGCAGCATAAGAATCACTTTCACCTCTGCCAGTGACTACTGTTAATCTATTAGTCCTTGTATCCCCCCCCCAAGCTAGCATCTGTTCAATTCACCCAACACTGCCTCGATTGCATCAGCAAATATTCTTGCACTCTTTCTATTTAAGTGTATCCCATTCCTGTAGAAGCAATCTGTCCTGTTAACAAGTACAGACCAGGCTGAAAAAAAATTCTACCCTTTGAGCCTTGCGCAATCTTTCCAGGGCCGAATTGATTGACAAGACTCTAATCATATAGAGTATGGGCAGAATTGCAGACACTTTCAAATTCAACCCTAATTCACGGCTTTTTTTCAACAGTGACCTGTACTTGTTAAGTAATTCCGCCGGTCTCCTACTCTTAATATCATTAGTATACAAAGAAGTATATACAAAAAAAGTATATACAAAGAAGTATATCAAATGCGAGAAAAATAGATTAAATATACATATGAGAAAACAGTTAGATTATTCTGTTCGTTAATGACCATTGTTACCAACAAAATGGAAATTAGATCTTGAAAAATTAAAATAACACCTAGTTGCTTTTGCCTCAGTCAAGCATTCCATCTAAATAGTCTTTACCCTTTTCTACCCTATCTCCTCCTCCCTTTGGTACGCATACATGTATCTGAGGTAAAAATCTTTTCTTAAAGACTATATAAAATATTTCATTAAAATTCTGTCCAGAGTTTTGAGTTGTTAAATATGTAGGGACAGAGAAGTTAAGGACAACAAGTAATTTCTTGATTTGTAAATATGCCTGAAAATGAACAGAAAAGTAGTTATGCAAATATCTTGTCACATAGTCTCTGGTTCCAATAATCTCTGTATGCATTACAGAGACTATCAGAAGAAAAACAACTGAATTTACAATGAACCTACTGCCTAAATCTTAATAGTAATAATTTTGTTTTGAATTTACATCATGGGCTCTGTCGCAGCAGCAGCTGCAACACCGTGGGCTCACATCTGATGAGTATGGGTTTGGCACATCCAGGTTCCTGAGTTGGATATCATCATTCTTCTCTTTCTTGGTGATTCCCTTCTACTTTTCTCTCTCTCTCTCTCTCTCTCTCTCTCTCTCTCTCTCTCTCTCTCTCTCTCTCTCTCTCTCTCTCAAGGTAACTAGGGAATTTTTTTTTTTTTTTTTTTTTTTTGGCTGTTGCAGCATAAGCCTCAGGCTTCCTTGCACCATATAGCTAATAATAATAAATTCTAAACCTAGAAATGAAATTTATCCATGCACTTGCAAAGATACCTATTACCCAAATAATCATAGGGGTTGAGGCCAGCAAGTGTGACTTACTCAAAGGGGGTAGCTGTATCATCCTGATTTAACATTCTGCAAACACAGCACGATATCTATCTTTTTCTAATTTATGGTGGCCCTATCATTGCATGGCAACTTAGGGAGCACAAAACAAAGCATAGGGTTATTTCTGATGTTATCCCACTACCTTAAATGTGCTTGTGTTGAAACTTGCCATGTTGAAAAGTTCTAAATTTGGGATAAAATCAGAAAAACGACAGCAGATATTCTTTGTACACATCACTTGCCTTTCAGCATAATGAAATTCACTTGCAAATCCATCTGAAATTGCAGTGCACTGGGGAAATGTATGCACATATTTCAGAAAGAATATTTTGCCCTCCTGTGTTTCTGATTATCAAAGGCAGGAATGAGTTTTGCATCAAAGATTCCAGAGACAACCACCCTTTTTTGAGAAGAACTAGAGATGCCCTTTCTCTTTCCAAGACAGGTGCAAAATGATAAAAAACCTTTTCCCAGCAGGGTAGATCATTTACTTGTTTAATTGTCCATTTTTGAAAGTAGAATTTGCAGACCCCTAGCATAAGGCAATTTATCTTAGTCTTTCCAAATCCAGGAAAGGATCTGCAGCTCTCAAGCAATTATTGACCCATAGCCTTGTCTAGCTGTTTATATAAAATGCTATAATATATTATTAACACCGAACTGTTATGGTACTTGGAAGAAAATTCACTGCTTTCCAAAACTGTATTTTGGAAAGCAGTGAATGGGGCAGTTCAATATTGGATCACTTGAAGGGGCAGTTCAATATTGGATCACATACTTAGACTAGAAACATTTTGAAGCACAATAACTAGTATTGGTTTTCTTCGACATTACAATACATTGATGTGGCCCAGAGATGTGGCATTTTAGAAGAGCTTTATAAGCTAGATCCGAGATGAAATCTCCCCATTTTTATTAAGAATTTTTTATCAGATCAGACATTTCAAGCATAGATCTTCCCTTTCCTGCCTCTTTCCACCAAGAGGGAGTTCAACAAGGATCAGTTTTTAAGCATTAAATTCTTTGCTGTCAGAATATATTTTATGTTGTTGTTGTTATTTAGTTTTTAGGAGCATTAGCAACTAAGGCCATATTGCTCCAGGGATATGCGGTGGTCATTCCCTGACCTTTCCGCATCCTCCGTATTTGGTGGTCACGGGCTCGAACCCCAGTCTAATCAAGAAGTGGGTGCTACGCACTGCTGGTGCTGCCCACCGGCTATGGAGGCACCAATATATTTCATCATAGACCAGCTTCCACCTGTGGTTTCCATGCTCTTTATGTTGATGACAGTCAGCATCATACCACATCAAATTCCCCTTGAATGTATATTTTATACTACAGAGATCCATGGAATAGAACTTAAACTGAATGATATTCAAATTATGCAATTCTCTAAATTTATGTTATATGGTGATTCCTCAACTACCTTACAGGCTGTAATAGGGACATGTTATAGCACTCATCCATTTTTGTACTGGGTCCCTAAAATGATCTGCTCCCTTCTTCATTCAGTTTTATTGGATTCCTAGTCATATTGGAATTAAAGGAAATGAGGTGCAGATGAGAAGCTGCTAAATCGTCATGGAACCTGAATTAATATGAATTTTTAGTCCCACATGCAAACTGCCAACCTGTTACCATTGTATGTCTTAAAAATTGAAAATAATTATGGCATATACAGGATACAAATAAACTACACTAAATTAAACTTGTTTTTAGCATTAGTACAGGCATACGATGCAAGAAAGCAAGCTTATGCAGCATCAGCCAAGAAAAAAAAAAAAAATAAATAAATATGTTCCCCTTTCACCCCTCCATTCGTTCCAAATACCTGTCCAGCTCAGCCTTAAATTTATTTAGGCTATCAACTTCCACAACAAAAGATGGAAGTCTGTTCCACCGATCAACTACCCACTGGCTAAAGGCAAACTTCCACACATCTATCCTACAACTGTCTTTCCTCAATTCGAATTTATGCCCTCTCAGGTGATTATTCTGAGGAAGAGAATCCCATCAGCATTGAGCATGCTCAAACCATTCAAGACTTTATACACCTCAGACAGATCACCTCTAATGTTCCTAGTCTCTAGCTGCCCCAATTTGCTTAACTTAAGCATTTCTTGCTAAAAGAACCCCTTCATTCCCCTCATCAATCTTGTTGCCCTTCTCTTTATGCACTTAAGCAACTCTACATCCTTCCTAAAATGACCGAGCGGAAAAATCCCATCAGAATTCGTCATGCTCAACCTATTCAAGGCCGCATACACCTCAACCTCAATCAGATCACCTCACCTCGCACTGTCATTAGTAATAGCAAAATTTTCAGCATCTCTTACCAGCTGGGTCTGTCCAATTGTAGTAGCTGGAGAAATGGACATTAAATAGAAGGGGTGCAAGAATATTTGCTGATGCTATCGAGGCAGTGTTAGGTGGGTCAGAAAACTGCCAGCTTGGGGGCGATACAAGGACTAATAGATTAACAGTAGTCACTGGAAGAGGCGAAAGTAATTCTTGCACTGTTTCTACTGGAATGAGCAGCAGTTTGGAAAACAAGATGCAGGATATTTCAGAGACTGCTGGGAGTCATTGCGGTACAAGTAAACACATGGGTTGTGTTAGAGCAGCTAAGAATAGGAACAGGTGCATGTATACTTGTGTGTACGTCAGTGCTAGGAGTTTGGTAAATAAATTTGATGAATTTGAGGTATTGCTTAAAACATCAAAGACAGATATTGTTGGGATATCAAAGACGTGGTGTCACACAGATATAGCCACTGCAATACGCAGAACTTAAACTTTTCTTGGTAAGAGGACACCTTCGTTCCCATCACCAATCTTGTTGCCCTTCTCTGTACACGCTCCAGCAACTCTACATCCTTCCTAAAATGAGGCCTCCAGACCTGTACACAATACTGAAGGCATGGCCTGACGATTGCTTTATACAAAGGGATAATCACCTCCTTTTCCCTACGAGCAAAATTCCTGTTATCCCATGATCTGCTCTGGCAGCCTGTCTGCATTGCTCAGAAAACTTCATATCTAACTGCACAATTACTCCCAAATCTTTTTCATTTTCTACCACTCTAAGTGTGGTACCACGCAGTTGGTACATTTCTCTGGGGTTATTCTAACCATATGCAGTAATTTGCATTTATTAATTTTAAACTTCAGTTGCCACTTCTCAGCCCATCTGCCCAAATTTTCTAGATCCTGTTGCAGTAGCACACTGCCATTACGTCATTAACAACCCTGCCAGCCTTTGTATCATCTGGATGGAATTTGTTAAGTTGTGGAAGTTGTTAGCCTAAGTAAATTTAAGGCTCAGCTGGACAGGTATTTTGAACAAACGGAGGGGTAAATCGGAGTAAATTTATTTATTTATTTTTTTTTTTCGGCTGATGCTGCATAAGCTTGCTTTCTTGCATCATATTCCTCTACTAATGCTAATGCTAATCTGCAAATTTCGACATTAAACCTGATATACCTTCATCAATATCATTGATAAATATAAAAAAAAAAGAGTGGGCTCAATACCTGGGGTATTCCACTAATAACATTAGTCCACGAAGAGCAGCATCCATTGATTACCACTGTCATTAGTAATAGCAAAATTTTCAGCATCACTTACCAGCTAGGTCTGTCCAATTGGAGTAGCTGGAGTAATGGACATTAAATAGAAGTGGTGCAAGAATATTTGCTGATGCTATCGAGGCAGTGTTAGGTGCGGTCGGAAAACTGCTAGCTTGGGGGGGATACAAGGACAAATAGATTAACAGTAGTCACTGGCAGAGGTGAAAGTGATTCTTGCACTGCTTCTACTGGAATGAGCAGCAGCCTGGAAAACAAGATGCAGGGTATTTCAGAGACTGCTGGGAGTCATTGCGGTACAAGTAAACACATGGGTTGTGTTAGAGTAGCTAAGAATAGGAACAGGTGCATGTATACTTGTGTGTACGTCAGTGCTAGGAGTTTGGTAAATAAATTTGATGAATTTGACGTATTGCTCAAAACATCAAAGGCAGATATTGTTGGGATATCAGAGATGTGGTGTCACACAGATATAAGGAATACAATGTGTACAGAAAGGATAAACAGTATAGGAAGGGAGGAAGGGGTTATGCTGAGTCAGTTTTGTGTGACATAAGCATTGGGAGATCAAAATTGAGATTAGGAATGTGCTATAGACCTAATGACTCTGATGAGTATAATAAGAAACTGTACAGGGAAATAGTGGGCCAGTAAATCAGAGAGTCTTATAATGGGGGATTTTAATTTCCCAGATATCCACTGGAATTTGTGGTTTGGTCACTGATACACTAGCAAGGCTTTTGTGGATTTATTGGATGATTGTTTTCTACATCAGCATGTTCGGGAGGCAATTAGAGGGAGTAATACTCTTTCTTTGATTATCAGTAGTGATTTTTCATGCATTAAGAATCTGCAAATAAAGGAACCACTAGGTGGCAGTGATCACAGTGTGCTGAAGTGGGATTTACTCAAAGAGGTAACTACCATCAGGGGTAAAGGGAAGGGTTTTTGCTTTCGTACGATGGTCTGAGACAGTATTTAAATTCTATACAGTAGGACCAACTGATGATGTTACCAACAGCAAATTCAAAATGGGAAGCATTCAAAGAATTTCTCTTTGAAGCTACTAGGCTTTACATACCAACTAAGAAATATTGTTCAGGGTTTAGGCCTAAATGAATGTCAGATGAAATAATGAGACATATGGCAGAGAAGAAAAATGCATGGGATACATATAAATTAATGGGTGACGTGTAAGCCTATGAGAGATATAAGCTGGTCTGTAACCAAGTCACAAAGGATTAGGCAGGCAAACGCAGATTATGAGAAATCCTTGACAAAGGATGCAAAGAAAAACAGAAAAGAATTCTTTACCTATGTAAACTCTAGAAGAAAAGGGATGAATCAGATTGGTCCACTGGATATTGATGGTTCAACTGTTTATGATCCTGCTCAGCTGCCTAACAAACTAAATGAGTATTTTGCATCTACATTCATCCGGAAGGAGTTATTCAGGGAGGGGAATGCCAGAGGTGAGTTAAACTCCGGCAGTGAGTTGGATGATTTTGTAATAAATGAGAGGAAAGTGGAGGAGAAATTGTTGAGGATAAACATAAAAAAGGCATCCGGGGTGGATGGGATCTATCCATTTATATTAAAGGAGGCAGCAAAGGAAGTAAGCAAACCCTTAGCCATAATTATGAGAGCTTCTTTGGACTCAGGGGAGGTACCCATGGATGGAGATGTGCAAATGTTGACCCCAATTCACAAAGGAGGATCAAAGGGCAACACAAGTAATTATAGACCTGTTAGTTCAACACAAGTAATTATAGACCTGTTAGTTTAACTTCTGTTCCAGGAAATTAATGGAGGCACTGGCTTAAGAAGCATTGCAGGATCATCTAGACAAGACTTCGGTTAAAACTCGGACATGACACAGCATGGTTTTTTTGAAGAGAAAGTCTTGCCTGAACAATTTGATTGGATACTATGATGTGGTCACAAAGGAACTGGATGCAGGGAATAACTTTGATATCATATATTTGGACCTTAGAAAGGCTTTTGATACTGTTGCACTTGGAAGACTGCTGCACAAATTGGAGAAGTGTGGCATTGGAGGCAAACTGCTGCTATGGATAAAGGGATGGTTGTGTGGGAGAAGACAGAGTGGTAATCAATGGACACTGCTCATTGTGGACTAATGTTATTAGTGGAGTCCCTCAGGGTTCAGTATTGGGTCCATTGTTGTTTTCTGTATTTATAAATGATATTGATGATATGGTATATCAAGCTTAATATCCAAGTTTGCAGACGATACAAAGGTTGGCAGGGTTGTTAAGGACACTACTGACAGTATGCTGCTGCAACAGGATCTGGAAAGGTTGAGCAGGTGGGCTGAGAGGCAAATGAAGTTTAACATTGACAAATGTAAAGTACTACATATGGTAAACAGTAACCCCATAATAACGTATCAACTCTGTGGTACTACACTGACAGTGGTAGAAAATGTAAAGGACCTGGGGGTAATTGTGCAGGCAGATATGAAGTTTTCTGAGCAGTGCAGATGGGCTGCAAGAGTAGCTCATGGTGCCTTGTCAATGATATACAGAAATTTTTCTAGCAGGGATAATGAGGTGATTATTCCGTTTTTTAAGGCAATGGTCAGTACTGTATACAGGTCTGGAGGCCTCATTTCAAGAATGATGTAGAGCTGCTGGAACGAGTACAGAGATGGGCAATAAGATTAGTGAATGGAACAAAGGGTTGCTCTTACGAAGAAGATCTTAAGTTTTGAAAATTACAGTGTCTGGAGACTAGGCACCGGTGAGGTGATCTGATAGAGGTGTATAAAGCCTTGACTGGTTTGAGTATGCTCAATGCTGATGGGATTCTGCCTCTTGCTCAGAATAATCACCTGAGAGGGCATAAATTCAAATTGAGGAAAGACAGATGTAGGCTTATGTGCGGAAACTTGCCTTTAGCCAGCGGATAGTTGGTTGGTGGAACAGGCTTCCATTCCTTGTTGTGGAAGTTGATAGCCTAAATAAATTTAAGGTTCAAGTGGACAGGTATTTCGAATGAATGGGGAGGGGTGAAATGGGAGTGGTTTTTCTTTTTTTTTTGGCTGATGCTGCATAAGCTCGCTTTCTTGCATCATATGACTCTACTAATGCTAATGCTAAAATCACCAAGGAAAATCTGTTTGGAAAGTTAGATTTGTAGTAAGTTCAGTTTTTGACTTTTAGGGAGAGTCAAAAATTTCCATGTAATCAGTGAGTTGGGAGATTGCTAGGAACAACAAAATAAATTAGTCAATGGGCAAGGAAAGTGTAAGCCAGAGGCAATTCAGGATTAGGAAATTTCTGACGAGGAACATCGGTGTTGATAAATGCACAAGTACTTTATTTGAAGCAGAAGAAATGAGCAAATAAAATGGGTGGTGTTTGATGCAAATAATGATCAAGATTCTGTCAGAAACAAGAAGTAGGGCTTGACAGATTTTAGATAGAGTTATGAAGATTAGACCTCAGATCTTGTATATATTTCCATCTTGAACTAGGAAGTTTTTGAAAGGTTGAGTTCTTCTTGGAGAATTACTTGTTACATTAGCTTGAGTATTTGTGATGCTTTGATAGAATGGGAGGGCATGTATGAACTGATGAAATTTTTTGATACAGCCTAAGCCCATAGCAAGATTATACTTGGCTGCTTGACATAATTTGGCCTTAGCAGTGCCTCCAGCTCTGGGGCTTCCTTCAGTCACAGTTGGCTGTAGGAGTACATACTGTTCTAAATGCCTACTAGAGCATTACAAACTTGAATTAGTCTAGAAGGGTATCTTGTGGTGGTGGTGTTGCAATCTCTGAAATGTAAGGAATTTTTGACTTTGCCATGCTTCCAACCGTAACTACATGATCTATATAACACTGCATAAGAGACGGAAAGAAACTGGAGCAATGTTCAGGAGACCAAAAATTTTTTTTTAACTTCAGCCACTTAGTAATCAAATTTGTAGTATTGCTCTGACAAGCGGGGCCATCTACCATCAAGTATTCTGTACAACTAGACAACACTTTATGGTAGACGATAGTATTGTCTACTTGCAGAGATTCAACCAGCCCTATATGTAATGTGGAAACCATACTGTGGCCCTTGTTTATGATAATTATCAATTAATTGGCCACTTCTTACATGTCAAATGGTAGTTTTGGACCTTGCGTGGACTTTTTTCACATTATAAAAAAATGTGAATGTGTATGGCAATTGAGAAGTCAGATTTAAGTTTTTTTTTTTTTTAACACATCTTCAATTTAAAAAAGGTGCTCTAATTTAAATATAGTGTATTTATTTATTTATTTTTTTGTTTTAAGGTTAAAATAAAATTTTGTCCTACATTTCCAGCAGTTTTACTAAGATTACCACTTTCTCTGTATTATATAGTGAACCTGTAGTGTTGATTGTAATGACAGTTTGTGCACTTGAGGCAGTGTCAGAGGATTAGTCACAGGTTTAAATAGAAAGAAACATTTCCTCAAGAAAATAAAAGTAATATTATTTGTATCTGTGAGGAAATGTATCAGTGTTCTTGGGACACTGAGATATTAGCATTACTAGAGGCATATTTATATTTTCTTGCATATGATGCAAGAAAGCAAGCAAGCTTATACAGCATCAGGCAAAAAAAAAAAAAAAAAAACCCTTCTCATTTAACCCATCCATTCACTCCAAAAGTTTGTTTAGTTCTGCCCTGAATTTATTTAAGCTATCTACTTCAACAATGACAGATGGAAGTTTGTTCCAGCAATCAACCACCTGCTGGAAAAAGGCAAATTTCTGCACATCTATTCTACATCTGTTTTTTCTCACTTTTAATTTATGCTCCCTCAGTTGTCTGACAAAGGAAGAATCCCATCAGCATTGAGCTTGCCCAACCCATTCAAGGCCTATTACAGTGTCAGATCACCTCACAGATGCCTAGTCTCCATATTGCAATTTGCAGAACATAAGCCTTTTGTAGTAAGAGCAACCCTTTGTTTCCCTTGCCAATCTTGTTTCTCTTCTCTGTACTCATTCCAGCAGCCTACATCCTTCCTAAAATTAGGCCTCCAGAACTGTATGCAGTACACAAGGTGTGGTCTGACCATTGTCTTATACAAGGGACCATTGCCTTATACAAGATAACCACTTCCTTATCCCTGCTACCAAAATTCCTGGATATCATTGACAAGACCCCATGAGCTAAACTTGCAGCCTGTCTGCACTGCTCAGAAACTTCATATCTGACTGCACAATTACCCCTAGGTCGCTTTTTCATTCTCCACTACCCTAAGTGTAACACCACATAGTCGGTCCATTTCTCTGGTGGTTGCCACCTCTTATCCTATCAACCCAACTTTTCTAGATCCTGTTGCAGTAGCATACTATCATTACTGTCATTAACAACCCTGCCAACCTTCATATCGTCTGCAAACAAACTTGGACAATAAGCCTGATGTACCTTCATAAATATCATTGATAAATACAGAAAACAACAATGGGCCCAAGACCGAACCCTGGGGACTCCACTAATAACATTAGTCCACGAAGAGCAGTGTCCATTGATTACCATTCTCTGTCTTCTCCCACTCAACCATCCCTTTATCCATAGCAGCAACTAGCCCTTAATGCCATACCGCTCCAATTTGTACATTTGTCTTCCATGTGCAACAGCATTGAAAGCTTTCCTAAAATTCAAGTACAGGAGACTCTCAATTAACTGGGACACTTCAAGACTCCAGATTAAAAAAAAAAAAAAAAAAAAAATCAACCAGAAATCATAAAATTCAATTAATAACTAGAATAGGTATAAACAGATATTTTGTAAGTCGTAAATAAGCGACAAGTGGCATTATAAGTCATCACTGGGAGATTACTGTACCTATTATCTTGCAATCCCCACTGTCTTCACACCCGTCGTTCAAAAAAAAAAGAAAAGAGTAAAGAAAAGAAGTTTGTTTTAGTTCGTCGTGCCAATTGTTCCGTTGCAGCACAAAAGGACAAATTTTGTTTTGTTATTTATGTCAGGGATGTTGGAATTTTGTTTAGTTTTTTTTTATTTTTTTTTTATTTAGAAATCACGAAAATAATGGGCAAACGCAAAAGAGTTGTGTTTTAAATCTCTAAGGAATTATTATAATAAGGATGTATCCAAACAGTAACAAGTATCGCAGTTTGCTGCCTAATCCATGTGTTTCTCTTTTATCTAACAGTCTGATTCCAAATATAATTCGTTCCATTTTTTGCTGTGTAGTTCTCAGCTTCTCTTCCATTCTTTTGGTGAGTGCCCAAGTTTCACTTCCTTAAGTCATGGTGGGGAGTATATATTGGTTCATTAGCCCTGCAGTTGCCCTCTGAATCACAGCCTTTTAAAATGCACTACTTGCTTGATGTTTGTGGAGCAGTCAGGTACGAGATACGACACTGCCAGGGGGGATGTCATTGTGTGTGCGCGCGATGCAAGGAGTGTAAGGAAATCAGGCAACAATTCAGCATTGTTATGGGCCTATATGACAGCTTGAAGGACAGGGTGGATGCCCTCGAAGGATTAAAAGTGAGGGGCCCATCAAGCTCTCAGCTGCCCACACCAATGCCAGAGCTTGAACTTTGTCATCACGCAACACAGCGGCAGCCCGCAAAGCAGAATACGCTGATCCCAAAGGAACTAGTAGTTGTTAGTGAATCTATTGTCAGGGAAACGGGAAACATGCTTTGTAAAAAGGATAAGTGGAACAGGATCAGGGTATGTCTGCCAGGGGCAAAGGTTGATGACGTTATAGAGCGGATATCATCTTTTAAGGGCACAAAAGGTGATATAGTTGTACACGTTGGCACTAATGATATTAAGAGTAGGAGGCCGGCAGAATTACTTAACAAGTACAGGTCACTGTTGAAAAAAAGCCGTGAATTAGGGTTGAATTTGAAAGTGTCTACAATTCTGCCCAGACACGATAGGAGGGAGTATATGATGAGAGCTCTGTTGATCAATTCGGCCCTGGAAAGATTGTGCAAGGCTCAAGGGGTAGAATTTTTTTCAACCTGGTCTGTACTTGTTAACAGGAGAAACTGCTTCTACAGGGATGGAATACACTTAAATAGAAAGGGTGCAAGAATATTTCCTAATGCTATCGAGGCAGTGTTAGGGGGATCGGAAAACTGGTAGCTTGGGTGAGTACAAGGACTAATAGATTAACAGTAGCCACTGGCAGAGGTGAAAGTGATTCTTGCACTACTTCTATTGGAATGAGCAGCAGCCTGGAAAATAAGATGCTGGATATTTCAGAGACTGCTGGGAATCATTGGGGTACAAGTAAACACATGGGTTGTGTTCGGGTAGCTAAGAAAAAGAACAGGTGCATGTATACTTGGGTGTACACCAATGCTAGGAGTTTAGTAAATAAATTTGATGAATTTGACGTATTGCTCAAAACATCAAAGGCAGATATTTTTGGGATTTCAGAGACGTGGTGTCACACAGATATAAGGAATGCAGAACTGGAATTTGGGGAATCCAATGTCTACAGAAAGGATAAACAGGATAGGAAGGGAGGAGGGGTTATGCTATTAGTTAAGAAATACGTAAAATCCAAGGAAGTGAAGCCAGTCGACATCACTGGACAGTGCAGTGTCGAGTCAGTTTGGTGTGACATAAGCATTGAGAGATCAAAATTGAGAGTAGGAGTGTGCTATAGGCTTAATGACTCTGATGAGTATAATAAGAAACTGTACAAGGAAATAGAGTGGGCCAGTAAATCAGAGAGTCTTATAATGGGGGATTTTAATTTCCCAGATATTGACTGGAATTTGGGTGCTGGTCACTCACACTAGCAAGGCTTTTGTGGATTTATTGGATGATGGTTTTCTACATCAGCATGTTCGGGAGGCAACTAGAGGGAGTAATACTCTTGATTTGATTATCAGTAGTGGTTCTTCATGCATTAAGAATCTGCAGATAAATGAACCACTAGGTGGCAGTGATCACAGTGTGCTGAAGTGGGATTTACTCAAAGAGGTAACTACCATTAGGGGTAAAGGGAAGGGTTATTGCTTTCGTAAAGGCAACTACGATGGACTGAGACAGTTTTTAAATTCTATACAGTGGGACCAACTGATGTTGTTACCAACAGCAAACTCAAAATGGGAAGCATTCAAAGAACTTATCTTTGAAGCTACTAGGCTTTACATACTAACTAAGAAATATTGTTCAAGGTTTAGGCCTAAATGGATGTCAGATGAACTAATGAGACATATGGCAGAAAAGAAAAATGCATGGGATACATACAAATTAACACGTGACACAGAAGCCTATGATAGATACAAGTTGATCTGTAACCAAGTTACAAAGGAGATTAGGCAAGCGAAGGCAGATTATGAGAAGTCTTTGGCAAGGCATGCAAAGAAAAACTGCAGGGAATTCTTTACTTACGTAAACTCTAGAAGGAAGGGGATGAATCAGATTGGTCCACTTGATATCGTTGGGTCAACCGTTGATGATTCTGCTGAGGTCCTAACAAACTAAATGAATATTTTGCATCGACATTTACACATGAGGAGTTCAGCGAGGGGAATGCCAGAGGTGTATTCAACTCTGGCAGTAAACTAGAGAATCTTGTAATAACTGAGAGTAAAGTGGAGGAGAAATTGTTGAAGATAAACACAAGAATGGCACCTGGGGTGGATGGGATCTATCCAGTTATATTAAAGGAGGCAGCAAAGGAAGTAAGCAAACCCTTAGCCATAATTATGAGAGCTTCCTTGGACTCAGGGGAGGTACCCATGGACTGGAGATGTGCAAAAGTGACCCCAATTCACAAGGGAGGATCAAAGGCTGACACAATTAATTATAGACCTGTTAGTTTAACTTCTGTTCCCGGAAAATTAATGGAGGCACTGGTTAAAGACGCACTGCAGGATCATTTAGACAGGACTTCAGTTATAGCTCGGACTCAGCATGGTTTTGTTAAGGGGAAGTCTTACCTGACCAATTTGATTGGATAGTATGATGGAGTCACAAAAGAACTGGATGCAGGGAATAACTTTGATATTATATACTTGGATCTTAGAAAGGCTTTTGATACTGTTGCACATGGAAGACTGCTGCATAAATTGGAGCAATGTGGCATTGGAGGCAAATTGCTGCTATGGATAAAGGGCTGGTTGAGGGGGAGAAGACAGAGTGGTAATCAATGGACACTGCTCATCGTGGACTAATGTTATTAGTGGAGTCCCTAAGGGACGTATACAGTATTGGGTCCATTATTGTTTTCTGTATTTATAAATGATATTGATGATAGTATATCAAGCTTAATGTCCAAGTTTGCAGATGATATGAAGGTTGGCAGGGTTGTCAAGGACACTACTGACACTATGCTGCTGCAACAGGATCTGGAAAGGTTGAGCAGATGGGCTGAGAGGTGGCAAATGAAGTTTAACATTGAGAAATGTAAAGTACTACATATGGGAAACAGCAACCCCAGAGCAACGTATCAACTCTGTGGTACTACATTGACAGTGGTAGGGAATGAAATAGTGCAGACAGGCTGCAAGAGTAGCTCATGGTGTATTGTCAATGATATATAGGAATTTTTCTAGCAGGGATAAGGAGGTAACTATTCCCTTGTATAAGGCAATGGTCAGGCCACACCTAGAGTACTGTATACAGGTCTGGAGGCCTCATTTCAAGAAGGATGTAGAGCTGCTGGAACGAGTACAGAGAACGACAACAAGATTAGTGAATGGAACAAAGGGGTGCTCTTACGAAGAAAGGCTTAAGTTTTGCAAATTACAGAGTCTGGAGACTAGGCACCAGCGAGGTGATCTGATAGAGGTGTATAAAGCCTTGAATGGTTTGAGCATGCTCAATGCTGATGGGATTGTTCCTCTTGCTCAGAATAATCACCTGAGAGGGCATATATTCAAATTGAGGAAAGACAGATGTAGGATAGACGTGCGGAAATTTGCCTTTAGCCAGCGGGTAGTTGGTTGGTGGAACAGACTTCCATCCCTTGTTGTGGAAGTCGCCAGCCAAAAAAAATGTAAAGCTTAGCTGGACAGGTATTTCGAACAAACTGAGGGTTGAAGTGGAAGTTTTTTTTTTTTTTTTTTTTTTTGGCTGATGCTGCATAAGCTTGCTTTCTTGTGTCATATGCCTCTGCTAATGGTAAATGGCGATGTTTGTAGTGAAAGTGTTTATAAATATTTGGCTGATTCATCTTTCTCTCTTTTTCTCTCTCTCTCTCTCTCTCTCTCTCTCTCTCTCTCTGTGTTAGATGTGATAATTATTTATTATATTTTTACAACTCATCTCTCAGTATTTGTGCATGTAGTATTAATTTATTCTTTTGAAGATTTTCTGAATTATATAAATAATTTGTTTTTTGTCACAACATAGGGTTTTGCAATTCTTTTGAATACCTGCAATCCTGCTGTTCAAGAGTATTATTCTCAGTTTTGTGATCATATTGCTTGTGAATCACTCTATAATGATGCTGCAGTTCCTGTTGTTAATAAAAGGTAAAACATTATCTTAAATGGGCATCTAAAGTAACTTAATTATTGTGGTAATTTAATTCTTATATATAAAGGAAATTTGTTTATACTGAAAAATCAGAATTAATATAATATTCCTTGGTATGTCCATCTTTTTAGTTAATAGAAGATCAGAGATATAGAGTGTAACTTTGTTAACTTTAAATAAGTTAACAAAATTGTACTCTGTACCTCTGATCTTCTGTTAACTATTATTCAAAATCAGTAGCAGAGAGTGTGTGGTTTTATATGATTTCTTCCCTCACTTTCATGTCAGCCAGATGTAATAAATAAATAAGGATAAGTAATCTTTTTGTAGCATATACAGCCATCCACATACAGAAGATATTACTACTTCATTCTAACTGCTTAAAACAGCTAATGTACCAGCCAATAATATGCAATAGATCATTAATTTTTTCTGGTCACATGGATTTGATCCTGAAATGTATGATGTTGGTCACAGACTCTATCCCTAGGCCAGAGCCTCTCCAAGGTTGTTCAGTCAAAAAGAAAAGACATCTAAGAAGAAAAGAAGAAGAAAACACCATAAGAATATAAGTTTCAGAGAAAATGAAAATAAGCAACAAAGATAATAAGAAGGGCAAGTCTGATATTATGAAGGAATTGGAAATTTTGATGTTGCCATTATCTTATCTTATCTTATCTTACCTTACCTTACCTTGTCCACTACCTTAAAAATCTTGATTCAGTTACTGAGCATGCTCTAAATAGTTTAAAAACTAAAATAAGAAAAAATAATTTAGGATGCAGGTTAGAAGACAAGTTGTTTGAATAATTTTTGATAGCCTTATGTTTTTTCATTACTTTGTAGAATTTGTATCAACAACATATGCATATTTTGCCTTACAAGTTGCTAATTCCTTCTGAATTCTCCATGAACTGGAGTTTCAGATAACTACTTGATATTGCTTATATATCGAACTTGCAGGTTACCTATTATTATAAACTTCCCCCATTATATCTGCTGTCATTATTATAGACATGATTCCTCTAGTTCTAGTGTTTTTGTTAGTTCCTTGTTTACTTTACCTAATAATGAATTGTCTACTTACATAAACAATGTATTTTGATAAATTACATGTTTTGTACTTCATTATTCATGTAAGATTAAGTATGCAATTTTAACTGTTGATTTTCAAAAAAAAATTACAATCTAAATTTAAGCTTCCTCGATGTACGACATTAGCAGCAACTTATATTGTTTATGCAACTTAATGCTTCTTATGTAAACAGGTTTTATTGAAATTCAACCCTTGAGAATCCATTCTTTGTCCATATACCAAACCTATCTGTTCAATGATTATTTTTTGCTCATAGTACATGTATTCTTGTCATCTGGAGTGTCTAATTAAGAAATGAGTTAGCCATATTTCTTTTGAGAAACTGGGAGGTATGTTTTTAGAGATATACCTACCTCTATTTAGAAGGTATATTTCTTTTGGAGACTTCAGAAGCCATCATGCCAAGTTCGATGGAGATTGATCAAATAATGGTGGATTTATAGAGAAACATAAGGCCATTTTAGTTACCTTTAAACTTTTACAAAAATTAATATCCCTTTCCTTTAATCTTGATAGTATTTATATATTTAAGTAAATCCCACACCAGTATATTATGATCACTGTCATCTAGTAGTTTCTTTATCTGTAAATTCTTATTACATGTAGTGTCACTGCTGATAATCAAATCGAGAACGTTGCTTTCTCTTTTTGCCCTTTTAATATGCAGTCAGCAGTCATTGAATACATTCAGAAAAGCTATTCTACTTTGTTAGCCACCTACTCACAGATTTTAGTCATTATCTGGAAAGATAAAATCTCCTGTTATAAGACATTCTTGTTTGCTGGTCTACCCTAGTTGTTCATTTTACTCATCACAGCCACATGGCATGTGAACATATTACTACTCTGATTTTAATTTTTGTAATGCTTATGTCACACCAAACTAACTGAACATTACACTGGCCACCCTCATCAACTTAGTGCAGTGCATTAGGTGTTACTCCTAGCCATCTTCAAAGCTGTGCTGACTTCTTGCCTGTATATACGGACGGTTCCAAATCTCCTTCAACTGTTGGAGCAGCAGCAGTGTTTCCCTCAGCTATCATATCAGCTTCTCTTCCACCTGAGTATAGCAACTTTTCAGCAGAACTGCACGCAATACAATTAGCTCTAGAAAATTTGACTCTACACCCATCTGCAAAATATATAGTTTACACTGACTCTCTCAGCTCAATTAGAGCAATGCAGAATCCCTCTCAAAAGAATCATATTTTAATGAAAATCCGGAGTTTGCTATTGCAAATTGACCACAATCAACAACTAGTGAAGTTTTGCTCGATTCCGGCACATTCAGGCATAAAAGGAAATGAACTGGCTGATATATTTGCAAAAATCCATCAACCTTAGACTTAACCTCTGTCTTCATTCCAGCATCTGATTATAATATCATAATTCAAACAGCTTACCATGCACAGTGGACAGAGCTATGGCATAAAGAAACAAATAACAAACTTTTTCTATTGAAACAGGACCAAAAATTATGGCACTTATGCACTCAATCAGTTCAGCGAGAAGAAGTGGTACTCGCACGGATAAGAATAGGGCATACCCATCTGACTCACCTCCATTTACTCACCTGCAATGATCCTCCTCAGTGTTCACACTGCTCTGAACATCTAACAGTCAAACATATTTTGATTCACTATCCACACTATCAACCTCATCGTACTTCAACACTTCAAAATCTGGCTAATCTTCAAGAACCATTGACGCTACATCATATCATAGGAGAGGAGGCAAATATTAAGGAACTCTTTTGCTTTCTGAAACAAATTAGAGTGTATAATCTTTTATGAATCGCTTTCAGAACTGGAATGAATTTGAATTGCTATGTTCTTAATTATTTTCTGATATAACTACTAATAGGCGCACTATAGCCATAGCAGCTAATGCGCCAATAAACAACCATACCACACACACGCATTAGGTGTTACTTGTTTCTTAACTGGTAGTATAAATCTCTCCACCCTTTCTCCCTCCCTCCTGCCCTTTCTGTACATAGAGCCCACCATGTTCAAATTCCATATCTCTTAAATCTGAGTAGCACCGTGTTTCTGATATATGTGCAGTTTCTTCATCTAATGAATTTACTAAGATTTCCAATTCATCAAATTTGTTTACTATACTCCTAGCATTGGCGGTGACCTGGTGGCAAGTACATATATAATGTTTATTTTCAGTGTATTGGGTAGGGGTGCTGATCTGTCAATTGTAATAACTATGGAAGAAATTGAGAATGCCTGCAAGGTCAAAGCAGATAACTTGAAATTAAATTAGATTAACATAAAAATAATAATAACGATGGTACCTAAAGTAGTGGGTCATAGAGCTTTAACTACTTCTTCATAGGGTCGGCAGTCAAAACCGTAGGAGCCACCGCAGTAAGTTGGGTCTCTGTTTCTATTATGATGTATACTTGTGAAAACGTATATATCATAGCCGACCCGACAGTGACCAGAAGGAAGGAATAAAATTCAAACATAAATATATAAGTGTAAAATTGAGTTAAAAAGCTAAAGTAAAGCCAATTAAATCTAGTTAAAGGAAAAATGAATGAAAGTATTCAAAAAGAAGGCAAAATACAGTATGAAATTTAAAACAGAGAACTTTAGATAATGGAATAAAGTCAGGTTAATGCCAACTTACTGTTTGCTTAGACCAGAATCGGTGAAGTTAGCTACATGTGGTGATTACAGTATATTTATATCGGTTGAAGTAACCCCGAGTGAGGGGGGGCGGGGAGTGGAAGAAGGAGTGAAATCGTCAAAGTGAACCATACCCATGTGACAGGGAAGTAAGCAGTTAAACAAATGAGGCAAAGTGCCAGCAAAGGGAAAATCAATGACTAACAAGGTAGTGTAGAAAAGACACTAAACTTTGTTTAAAAAGAAAAAAAGGAGCGATAGCAGAGGAATAGCATCTCGATATTGCTTTCGGCCAGCCTAATCTTGCACGAGAAATAAGTTGTAATAATTAAGGACAGTAGAAATCAATTGGAAGAAGGGGAATATATTTGTGCTCGGATTGCCAAACCCGTACCATAGTCGGTCCCTGGATGGAAGACTGGACAAATGCCTCATGTGTTTAAGTCAGAATCGGTATTGTTATTGAGGAAATGTGAAAGGAAGAACGAATTGAAATACAAATAATGTCAACAAAACTTAACAAAACAGTGAGCAGGACATAATAAAAGACAGTACTCCTGTGCATAGCCAATCCGTGGGCACGAGCTTTCTACACCATGAGACATGACAGAAGCTAGGGGGGTATATAACTATACATTATGTACAGGCCTGAAAGTAATATGTAATCAAAACAGCAAATATGTTGTTTATATTTAACCCCAGGGGCTCTACATCTGATGAGTATGGGCTTGGCACACCTGGGGTCCTGAGTTGGATATCATCATTCTTCTCTTCCTTGGTGATTCCTTTCTACTTCTCTCTCTCTCTCTCTCTCTCTCTCTCTCTCTCTCTCAGGGTAATTCAGAATTTTTTTTTTTTTTTTGGCTGGTACAGCATAAGCCTCAGGCTTCCTTGCACTATATATCTAATAATAATAATAATAATATCAAAATTGTAGTTTATAATATTTATTGGTTTTTTTGAAATGATGGTAGCAGAATGCTGTAGGGAAATTATTACATGTACAGAGCATAGGCCCCCAGGGGCATGGCGCCTCCATAGCCAGGTGGGAAGGAGCAGCCAGTGCGTAGTACATGCTACTTCATTAGACCAGGGTTCGAGCCCGTCACCACCAAATGCAAAGGATGCGGAAAGGTTAGGGAATGACCACTGCATATCCCCGGAGCAATATGGCCTTAGTTGCTAATGCTCCTAAAAACCAAATAACAAACAAACAAACAAAATAAACCCAGGGGCATATGCTCTGTACAGCTCCTCGACACATTCTCCAAACTTGCAAGATCCACATTTAACACACATCACGCAGAGCAAACTAGCATCCAATGCTTCTAGCCTGAATCGTAATGAGGTCATCACCTCCAATTCCTATCATCCCCACTCCAATCTAAAATTTAACAAATGCTCCAATAAGCTCTGTCTTATATGCCTAAACATGCTTCCACAACATGTTTCAAACAATACTAAAGAACCAATATCTTTCAAAAGCAGCAATGTAGTTTATCTTTTAACCCGCTGAACCTGTAATATGAAATATGTAGAACAAACTGGAAACAAGCTCCACCTCAGGCTTATCCTGCACAGGTCAGATATCAGAATTACAATCACTTCCAGACACATTGCTTTACCAACACTTATATTTCCATTCTAACACAAGTACCGGAGCCTAATGCCTGAAATCAACAGGAAGAATTATTCATGTTAAAATTAAAAACTCTCTATCCATGTGGACTTAACAATAAGTTCAATCATAAGATCATCATGAATAATATTACAGATATTTGCATATATGACAAATTTCAATACTAATAATACTTGATACATCTAGACGTTATAGGAAACACAGACCCAATACTATCAACATTATATGATAAATGCATTACATTATATGCATAAATATGATAAATTAAAGCTAGGTGACTTTAAAAAGACTATCTCTGAATGGGACAACTGTCAATTCAGTTTACAGAAGATTCACGATCTTCTATTTTGTATAAACATAGCATCCGAAAGGCTCTTTACAGATTCATACTCAGCTTCGATTTCACATATAAACATTTACTTGACCTTATTACAGACTATTTACTTATCAAGCTGACCAGCCAATATAATAATACTTGATGGGTTCCTAATTTAATTAATTTAGCTTTTAGCACTTAATTTCCTCACACTCTAAAACATTCCCTTTGACTGTGTCATATCCTGCTACATATTTTTTATTTATGGTATTGGGCAGTTCTTGCCAACCTTTGGCAACCTTGATCTATGTTATACCAAATCAGTAGATAATAGCCAGTATAAAAAGATAGTTTCTGATTGGCAATGTGTTATGTGGATTGTTGAGTCAAAATAAGTCAAAATAGTAACTATATCTAAGCAGCTTCTTAGATATAGTTTCTATTGTTGCCCAAGGTGCTACCATTGTTTACTCACTGTCACACAACAAAATTCGTATAACACGGTCATTATACTGTGATATACTTAAACATAGTTATGAACACAATTTTCATCATGAACAGTGTCTGTAGATATTTGTACATGTAATGCAGTGACATCTGCTATTGAAAAACCAAGGCAGCACTATGAATCACTAGATGATTTTTTGAACACATAATCCATTGTAAAGCACATGTCCTGCTTTACAAATAATAGTTTGTATAATTTCCAAAAAAATTCATATTGAGGTTGTTATGAAGGTAAATCAAGTAGACCATCCTAATTGAAATAAAACCCAAGGAGCCAATATTCAGGACACTAGAATGTATTCTGCTTCATGGTATCAGAAATAAGCAGCAGAACTGATTTTTGGGTTCTGAAAGCAGTAATGATCCAAGAACTAGCAGCATCAGTAGCTGCTTTATTATTTTAGGAATATCAGAACAAGCAAAAGAAGAAGTTGCTTTACTATACAAAAACTAGTAGCATGAGGAGTTGCCTTAGAGCCAGCAGCACAATGAACTACCTTGCAGACTCATCTGATGCACCAGGAGTCACCTACTATGTAGCCTTAAAGAACTGACTTCATATTACTTGCAAACAGAAAGACAGGTTGTGGAAGTGGACATCTATCCAAAAATCAGAACTGAGTTTACCTCGTCCTTTGTCCACTCCCACTAAAAAAGGAGACTTTCTATTCTATATGATCCAGTCGCTGTGTCTGATGTTAATAAGATTCTGCTTCATGAAGTATGTCCACATTTCATAGACTTAAAGGGTTGGCTGCACAAAATTCTGCAGGCGTCTCCATAGCCAGGTGGGAAGGAGCAGCAGTGCGTAGCACACGCTTCTTGATTAGACCGGGGTTCGAGCCCGTCACCACCAAATACGGAGGATGCGGAAAGGTCAGGGAAACCACCGCATATCCCGGAGCAATATGGCCTTAGTTGCTAATGCTCCTAAAAACCAAATAATAACAACAACAACAACAACAAAATTTTGCACTTTTCTTCTCAACTTCAGAATTGACTGTCACAAATTGTTTTCTTGGGAAACGCTGCATATATATGTATTCCACACATGATTCGAAGTAGTAGAAGTGAAGGAGAAGGTGGACAAAGATAGAGCATCTCGAATGTTTGCCAGTGAACATATGATCGGACACATTAATATTTCTGCTACAGCTAGCTTTGAATACAGGCAACAAATATTTCACATTTTTAAATCCTGATTCATAAGGGAATTGCCATCAGCAATTTTTACCCTGAGCCACAGCATTTATCCTGGTGTGAGCCTTTTGCTTTACTGCTCTAGTCTGAAGCATGGTTTTAGTTTAAAATTAAAAATACCACACCACTAAGTTGTCTGGTATTTAAAAATAAAATTAAGTAATAAAAGTATAATAGTGCTACTATTCCGAAGTTATGCAATTGAAATATATACAATGCTATTTTCTCAAGTTATGTTACATAATATGAAATATAACAGTTATAAAATCATGTTTCTGTTGTTATAAATTAATAGTTTATAGACTTAATAAAAATTCTAATATTAATTATACTCCAATGGAATTATATGGAAGAATTATAAATAGTGTTTATATCATTTTTATATTGAGTAAAGGACAATTCCAGCAGAGCATTGTGCTGTGTGTATTGTTTTAAATTTGCATTTTCTTAACAAAAACTTCTCACAAAACTTCTAATATAATATACGTTTGTATGGAATTATATATAATTCCATATAATATATAATAAAATTAAATAGCTTTTATACTTTTATATTGTTAGTTATATTGATTTTATTACATTTTAAACAAAATCAATAAATATTATTTATCAAATAAACAGGTAGCTTATTTTATAATAGAGATAAGTGGAATAGCACCAGCATGCACCTACTGGGAGCAACAATTAGTGATATAACTAACAAATTGTCAGCTTTTAAGAAAATAAAGAGAACAGAAAATTCTGAGAACTTCAAAAAGATTCTGTTTTTTTTCTCCAAATCCTACTGAAACAACAATTATAACACAGCCAAATATGAAAAGAATAAGGACTTGAAACCTGTGTTGTATTCCCACAACAGTGAATTTAATTTCATACAAAAAAGCTAGAGTAAGTGATAAACACTTGAGGAGGGAGGAAAGTAAAAAAGAATCGTGCCAAAATTAATTTTCACAAATACTAGAACTACTGATCCTCCAAGAGTATGGAACAGAGTATATATATATGGCAGATATCTCGTATCAGTCCAATATTCTACTGGAATGAGCATGATATTGTCAATCCAAGTGCTGATGCACTTGGCAAAATACTTGTTGATATATCAGCTACTAGTAATAATGCTTTTCTTCAGCTATTTATTTCAGTACCTCTGAGCTACTGGTTTACTGAAGGCAGGTGTTTCTCTTTCTGTCCTAATTCCTTACCTAATTTTGCTTTCTATTTGCAAAACTGCCATACAGTTTCCTCTGACCACATCATGTTTGATCAAAAAGATTATAAATATCTCTGACTTCAAACTCAGTCTTTTCAGACCTGACTTACTAAGGCTGGCTAATAGTATAACAGTAGAACTGAATTAACTCTTAATTAACTCTTAAATTAAAAATGAAAGCATTACTATTAATTTGTTTTTGGTAAAATGAAACTCAAGTGTCTAAAATGAATCTGAAAAATGTCCACCAGTAGTTCTTAATCTTTTATCTTCATTGGAAATTCAGCACATTATTGAGGGAGTGTGAGATGCAACTATAAAAACACATGCAGTGGAATACTTTTTAATAAAATTCTCAGTAAGCAAAATGGCTGATATTATTAACCAAAATCTGTCTGTACTTTGAACCCACATATCTGCAAATGTCTAATGTAGAAGTTGAGAAGCATACTGGATACACAGTGGTTTTTTTGAGTTTAAAGAACTATAAAAAATAAAACAATTACTTCAACTGGCTTATATTCTGCCTACAGTTCTATTTTTGTGCTGGGCTATTTATTTACATCTATTTAGATGTTGTATCACAAAATATTGTTAGATGTGTCTACCCGTGTGGAGAGAGAGAGAGAGAGAGAGAGAGAGAGAGAGAGAGAGAGAGAGAGAGAGAGGGAGAGAATGGGGGATTGTTTAACTTTCTGTGCTAACCCTTCTTGCTGCCCTTCTGACTGATCTCTGGAGAACACTGCAGTTTAACAAATGCAGAAATTTATTCTGACTAGTCCCATCCCACTTGGCAGAAGGTGAGTGGAGGTCTGTAATCCTAATGTGGCCTGGAGTAAAGGTTCAGGAGTAAGGATAACCCTGGAAATGAATGGTTATCCTTCCCATGTTCCTATTGATGTGGCTCCTTAAGCTGTTTGCATTTTTAAATTCTCTTTTCCCCATATTGTGATCACTTGCGAGGATGTATGGACTCTTGAGATAAAACCTTATTTTCTCTGATGGTGAAATATATGACAAATGAGACTGAAATTATCAAAGTTAAAGTTCTAATATAGTTTTGAAATGACATCACATAAATGCCTGATTGTAACCAAGAAAATGCTGCAGTAAAGGACCCAGTACTACTACTACTACTGTTGCTGGCCCTGAGAACAGCATCTGGATGCAGTGGATTGACACAGCTCTGTGTAAAACAGCAATAATGATATTCACATTTGAATTTATTTAATTTTATTTATTACTATTACTAGATGGGGAGATCAACAATGATATTTTCTCCCGGATCTGTGCTGGCTCTTGGCACCATCGACGTTAGAAGCATGTGCCTGGAAGCAGATCTTCATAGATGCAATTATAAGGAAGGAAGTGGTACTGAGGAAGCCACTCTAGTGATATTGTAGTGTCCATAACATGCATCTATAAAAAGAGTCTTCCAGAGCAAATATTGAGTAAACATGTAGAGGGACTGTCAAATTTTTATATTGATTTAAGCAGTTCTTAAACTAGGTAATCCTCTGTGTTTAATTGCCATAAGACAACACTTGTCTCTTTTTAGTTTGACAAGCATTGAGGCACACTTGCTGTATTACATGCTGTTTATTTGTTGGAGTTATTAGACACTTCTCGTTCATTGTTTCGAGCAAGTGGCCTGGGGACCTCAAAATTATACACATATTACTACTTTTTTATTTATGTTTAGCATTAGTATTAGTAAAGGTATGTGATTCAAGAAAGCAAGCTTATATAGCATCAGCCAAAAAAAAAAAAAAAAAAAAAAACTTCCCATTTCACCCATCCATTCACTCCAAATATTTGTCTAGTTCTGCCTTGAACTTATTTAGATTGTTCACCTCCACTATAACAGATGGAAGTTTGTTCCCACTATCAACCACCTGCTGGTTAAAGGCAAATTTCTGCACATCTGTTCTATAATTGTCTTTCCTCAATTTGAATTTATGACCCCTCAGGTGAATAATCTGAGCAAGAGGAAGAATCTCATCAGCATTGAGCTTGCACAAACCATTCAAGGCCTTTTACACCTCAATTAGATCACCTCACAGGTACCTAGTCTCCAGAAGCTGCAGTTTGTAAAACTTAAGCCTTTCTTGATAACACCAACGCTTTGTTCACTCACCGGTCTCATTGCCCTTCTCTGTACTCATTCCAGGAGCTCTGCATCATTTTCTAAAATGACTCCAGACCTGTATACAGTACTCAAGGTAGGCACCTCCGTAGCCAGGTGGGAAGGAGTAGCAGTGCATAGCACACGCTTCTTGATTAGACCCGGGTTCGAGCCCGTCACCACCAAATATGGAGGATGCGGAAAGGTCAGGGAATGACCACCGCATATCCCGGAGCAATATGGCCTTAGTTGCTAATGCTCCTAAAAACCAAATAACAACAACAACAGTACTCAAGGTGTGGCCTAACCATTGCTTATACAAAGGGACAATCACCCCCTTATCCTTGCTAGCAAAATTCCTGTATATCATTGGCAAGACACCATGAGCTACTCTTTCAGCCTGTCTCACTGCTCAGAAAACTTCATATCTGACTGCACAATTACCCTCAGGTCCTCTTCATTCTCCACTACCCTGAGTGTAACACCATCCAGTCGGTCCATTTCTCTGGGATTGCTGCTACCCATATGCAGTACTTTACATTTGTCAGTGTTAAACTTCAGTTGCCACCTCTCAGCTCATCTGCTCAACTTTTACAGATCCTGTTGCAGTAGCGTACTATCATTACTGTCATTAACAACCCTGCCAACTTTCGGCAAACTTAGACATTAACCCTGATATACCTTCATCAATATCATTGATAAATAGCGAAAACAACAATGGGCCCAACACCGAATCCTGGGGGACTCCACTAATAACATTAGTCCACAAAGAGCAGTGTCCGTTGATAACCACCATCTGTCTTCTCCCACTCAACCATCCATTAACCAATGTAGCAACTTGCTCTTAATGCCATACTGCTCCAATTGTATAGTAGTCTTCCACGTGCCACAGTATCAAAATTAAAATTAGTATTTAAATCAGTATTTAAAATTATTCTCCACATATTACTGCTTTTTTGTTTATGTCAGGAACCTGACAAACAAAATATTTCCCTTGTTATTTGTCACTTTCTCTTCAGAGATGGCTTATTAGCTCTTTCTGGCTAGTGTAGCAAGTTGGCAAGCTTATCAAGCCATCTCCAAATAGATGTCTTGGTAAGCTTGAATGTTATTTTCTGCTTCATTTGATTCAGTCCTGCATGAGAGGGTACCATATAAGTAGGAACATGTTGGAATCACAGGGAAAAATCCTTAGATGAATTGCAAGATGGCTGCAGGTCAGAAAGTAGAGGGTTATGATTGGTGGTTATTCTTCATATTAGGCTAACAAAGAAGTAGGGATTCTCATAACAATTGATACTGGAACTACTTTTGGTTTAGATTTTTTTCAATGACATTCACAGAAGGTTAGAGTGCATAATATCAAGATCGGTAGAGTAATTAATGATCACCACCAAACACATCCTCTTCAGAATGACTTTGATGGACTTCACAGATGGTCAGAGAAATGGCAGATATGTTTTAAAGAAGCAAAATACAAGGTCTTATACTTGGGGAACAGTAACCCCATAATAACTTACATGCTTCGTGGGATTGAACTAAAGTTAATAGAGGAAGAAAGAGATTTGCGAGTTATGATATGGTCAGACAGGAAGTTCTCCAATCATTGCAAACAGTAAGTAGGGAGGGCCCATGATATGATGATTTTTTTAATATTTGTAGACATAGGGAGGTTATAATATCACTGTATATGGCAATTGTGAGACCATTCATGGATAGCTATTTCCATGTATGGAGTACACACTTAAGAAAAGGACATCAAGCTTCTTGAATATTCCAAAGACTGGCAGTATACCTGGTGAGATCACCAAAAGGGGTGCCCATATGAGGAAAGACTTCAAATAGATTAGCTGCAGAACTTGGAATAATGGAGATTTTACTGAGGTACATAAGGCTGTGAGATAAAAATAAAATGAACAGGGTGAAATTTTCAATGTTTTAAATTATTCCGGAACTAGGCCCATAAATTTAAATTATGGGATAGAAAGGTTTAGACTGAATTGCAAGAAGTTTTTGTTTAGCCATCAAGTTATTAATTATTGGAATACGTTGGCTTCGTTGGCTTCATAAGTGATTGAGGTCGACAGCTTTGAAATTCAGTGATTAGTGCTATGTAAAGGGGAAGTAAAATACTGTTTATTCTTTTTTTCATTCTTATTCTTTAAAAAAAAAGTTTATTTATTTATTTTTTATTTATTTATTTTTTATTTATTTATTTTTTTTTTGGCTGAAAGGAGACCTGATTGAAGTGTTTAAAGCTTTAAATGGATTGAGTTGCCTAAATACTGATGGTATCTGTTCTTTCTCCTTGGACAGATACATAAGGAGACTTAAATTTAAATTGGAAAAGGATGGCTGCAGGTTAGATGTATGAAAATTTTCTTTCAGCCAGAGAGAGAGAGAGAGAGAGTGAGTGATTGGTTGTTGGAATAAATTTCCATCTGGTATTGTGGAAGTAGGTAGTTTTAATAAATTTAAAGTAGAATTCAACAAATTGATATAGGGGATGTGCAGATGAGATTTTTTTATTTATATACGTTTTAATTTTTAATTATGTATTTATTTTTTTGGCTGATCCTTGATAAGCTTGCTATTACTAATTCCAATACCTAATCAAAGTTTTACAAATGCAATATAAATTTTAATCACCTGTGATTTAATTTTTTGTGTTTTGTCTGAGCATGCATAGTGGTCTTGATATTGTATTTTACAAAAATACAGTAACATTATTATTATTATTATTATTATTAGCCATATGGTACAAGGAAGCCTGAGGCTTATGCTGCACCAGCCAAAAAAATAATAAATAAATAAATAAAATTCCCACATTACCCTGAGAGAGAGAGAGAGAGAGAGAGAGAGGGAGGGGGGGGAATCACCAAGAAAGAGAAGAATGATATCCAGTTCATGTCCCTAGGTTTGCCAAGCCCATACTCACAAGATGTGAGCCCATGACATTATTTAACAAAAATATAGTAATCTGTAAAGTTTTTCACAAGTTTCTAATTGATGTTATGGTTGTGTGGAAAGTTTATTGGCTAAAGGACTACTTTGGTAATATAGTACCTACTGATGTATTCCGTATTTTAATTATAGGTTGACATGTTAATATATAAAATTATTAAATAGTTATTTTAGAGTTGTGTAATTCGTCCAGTTCGTACATTAGAATAGTTGTAAAAACCATACAATGGATTATTTTATGGGGCAAGCTTGACAGATGTGTGGCAGCTCATTCCCCTCTATTCCAGAATGCCCTGGTTCCAACAAAATTTTATTTTTATTATAATTCTATATGATTATTTGCCTTATGTAAGAGAAGTTATCTCTTAATTATTTTAGAATGGATGTTTCAGTAGACATCAGTTCTATAATGCAGTTATTGCACTCAAACAGTATGTTTGTATATTAGCATTAGTAGAGGCATATGATGCAAGAAAGCAAGCTTATAGAGAATAGTAAAAAAAAAATAAAAAGAAACCCTTCCCATTTCACCCATCCATTCACTCCAAATGCTTGTATAGTTCTGCCTTGAACTTATTTAAGTTGTTGACCTCCACAAGGGAAAAAGGTTGAAGTCTGTTCCAACCACCTGTTGGCTAAAGCCAAATTTCCACACATCTATTCTACATAAGGTATAAGGTATGTTCGTGTCGGACGGCACCTGGGATTTCTCCCATCTCCGCATGTGTTTCGCTGTATCGAGGATAGTACACTGTCAAGCCAGCGACTTGAAAGTGTGTGGGCCGTGTCTGTGCAGTGTGATATGTTGTGCCCATTGTTTATCTGGCTTATTGGCCGCCAGGCCCCTAGTGGGGCCCAACGTTGCCCATACCCTGCCACGTGGAGGCTAGCCTGGTGTATCCAGTATCACAACAAATTGCTCTGGCAGGTCCTGCCACCTAGTTTCCTGGGATTTCAGTGGCTAGGACCTATTTAAAAAAAAAAAAAAAAAAATTGCGTTTGACATTAATGCTTAATGGGATTGCTGTTAGGAAATCACTGGTTGGGGTTGAACGCTAAAGAGATGTGTTAAAGGCCAAATAGGTCGGGCAAAATTTTGATGTTATTAAATTTAGACATGTGAAGCTATACGCTAGCTAATAGTGTTAGTTGTCTTAGAGATTTACACATTACCGGTGGAATTTAGACGTTGATTAGAATTTGGCGGCATTGTTAAGGGTGTACTTCAGTTGATTTAGTTAGAGAGGGAGGGAGACTGAAGACTGGGGGGAAAACAGATAGAAGAATAGGGACGATAGAGTAGGCATCCCCAAAGAGGTCAGTGGAGACGAGCCCCACCAGGCGAAGTATGGGGGGTAGGCAGGGAGGAGAGGAGACAGAGATCCGTTTCCTCCCTCCCTCCCCTGCCTGGGGATGGGGTTTTAAAGAGAACCAGGTTAGAGTACCCAGTTCAGATCACCAATGGCGTGTTGGCAGCAAAGCCGCAGAATGTCTTCTTCGGTGTCATGTCCAAGGAGTGTCGAATCCGGTTTAGCTGCCCATCCCGCTCCGGGGGTGGGATATGTTAGCTGGCAGTGGGGAACCCACCAGGCAAGGGGGTGGGAGAGACACATTTACTTCATTCATAATCTGCATTCTCACTCTACTTGCATTCTTTTTTTTTTTTTTATTTATTTATTTATTATTATTATTTTTTTTTTAATTTTATTTATTTATATATATATATTTTTAAATACTTTTTTCTTATTTTATAATTTTTTTCCCAAGTGTTTTTTTTTTTTTTTTTTTTTTTGTATATTTATATATATATATTTTTTTTTTTCACTCATTCATCTTTTTCTCAAACACCAGGAGGGGATGCAATAATGTGTAGTGTAAATTTAAATGCTAATTAAAACTAAGGTTAGTGTGTGTACTTAACTGTAGCATTTATAGTTTGTGTTCTTTTTCTCATATGCTTACACTTTTATTCATTCTTCTAGCTCTCATCTCATTTATTCGACTCTTACTTTCTGCACTGCACTCTCTGGGCACCTCAACTTACTGTTATTCGTCAGTTGTGGTGCAGGCCTAGCCACAAGTTGTTTTTTTTTTTTTTTTTTGTAGGCCAGGGGAGAATGCAGTGACAGTGTTTATGTGGTTAGTAAATGTTTGTTAGTACAGTATATATAAAGTGATGTAAGTTATTTTTAACTTTGTATTCTTTCGGCCAGTTACATTCACTCTTCCACTCATTCCCATTCACTCTCTCTTTCCCTCATGCTAGGTCACTCTTTCTTTCACCAAAACTGCCATTTATTCCCTTTTACCATAATTCCTAGTTCACTCAGTTACCAGCCTATTCATTGTCTTTCATTTTCATTCATTCATACTACATTGCATCCCTTTGCTACTAGCCTACTGATATTTTTCAGCTAATCTGCTCCCTATACATCTCCCTCCCCTACGTGGTTACTTATTTGGCATGGGGCCCCAGGTTCCTACACATGGCAAGGTAATCCTGGGGAGGTTTGTCATGTCAGGTTTCTGTCAGGGTGCAGAATACTGCTATCCTGACAGTTTTTAAGTCATCGTCTGGGTGTGGTGAGAAACTTGGGCAATTTTACTATTGATTATTGTTTAATTGCTGGGTGGCTGAATTGCCATTCTTTGCATTGCTCTGCGCATTTCGAATACTTTCTGTGTGAAAGATGTAAAAGCTTTATAATTTTGCTCTTCTATGATGAACAGATGTTCTTCTCCCCTGGGAAGGGGACCAATCTGTGCTATTAGCTCTGTTCTGGGAATGTCATATACACTTGGTCGTCGACTTACGACCTATGCGACTTACGACCGGCCGCACTTACGACCACCAAAAAAATATATATAATAAATAATGAATAAATTAATAATAAATCAGGAAATCACTACTGAGGACACCCATAACCCAGGTGAGGAGGCACGTCGATAACGGAGGCCTGAGGACAGCACCAGGCACATACACTCAGTCGCTCTCTCTCTCTCTCACATACACCCTGTCGCTATTAAGCATCTGTTGCGTGTGGTGTTTTTATTTAAATTCACTGAAATACGCATAATATGTTTAGTAAAAGGAAAATGTCTTCATCTACATATACGTCAGCTAAGAAGTCAAGGAAAACTATTGATTCACAGTGTAAAATGAAAATTATCCAGCAGTATGAAAGCGGAAAGAAAGTGAATACGATAGCACGTGACTTGAAATTATCACATTCCATGGCATCGACGATACTGCACCTATTATGTCTACAATTTTAACCAAACAACGACAGGAACCCATCCATGAAATGGAGAAATTGTTGTTTATGTGGATGGAAGATTTAATACAAAAAAAATACACCCATGAGCCTTCACACAGTGCAAGCAAAGGATAGAAGTTTGTTTTTCAGAGTTTAAAATCACGCGCCGGAGACGATTACGCTGAAGATTTTCAGGCTAGTACTGGGTGGTTTAAGCATTTTAAAAAAAAGATTTGCTTTGCATAATGTCTCTATAAATAAACATCTCCTACCTCAACCCAAGAACATGACCCTGACGATGCACAACCCAGCACAAGCAAAGATTAAAAATTGATTTTGTAAATTTCATTTGTATTAATTTTTACATTAATTTTAGTGTTTACAGTACATTATGCACAGTATTATTTTTCACATTATGTACTATATAATTATAGATTGTAGATTTTTTTTTTTTTTTTAAACAGTACGAATAATAAACCTATTAAAATGTAGAGAACGTTTGAATTTAAGCTCATAGAGAGCGATACCTTCGTTTCTACGCCTAGTACAGTATCGCTAAGTAAAAGATAAAAACATTGCTGTATTTAAAATTAAAAATAAAAGATGATAAAAATTTAAAAGATTATAAAAATAATTTATAAAGATGATAAAAAGATTAGAAAGGTTAAAAAATACTGTTAATAAATATATGGCCGACATACGACCAGATCGACTTACGACCGGTCAGTCAGAACAGAAGTCGGTCGTAAGTCGACGACCAACTGTATTATACATTCATATAGAATGTGTGCCCAGTCTTCACTTTTGCCACAGGTGCAGTTTGGGTCATCGGTCAGGCCTAAGGAGATTAGTTTCGCCTTTAGGGAGCCGTGACCTGTCAATATAAATGTTGTAAAAAGTCCAGGGGCATACATACCACTTAGGTGGCTTTGGGCTAACCATTGACACCCGTGGCAGAAACCGTTTGTTAACCAGACCGCTGGTTTCCTGCTCCCACTTTGTTTGCCATAGCTCGTGGAGCTTTGTGGCTATTCTTTTTCTTTCATCATTGAAGGTGTTGGCTGTGTCAAGGGCTATCCCCAGAAATTCTGTGGGTATGCCCTTTTTAAATCTATAATATAAGCCTCTTTTGGCTACTTCCAGGTAAAGTGGGAGAGTTCCGGCCAGCAACTGTAGTGCAGGTGTGCTTACTGTGCGACATGCTCTGGTAATAGTGAGTAGTATTGTCCTTTGTATCGATTCTAATTTATTCCTATTTCTTACTATGGCCGAGCGGATGAACCACGCACCGGCTCCATAGGTGATAACAATTAGGAACATTGCACGGTATATGATTGCCAGGGTCTTTCTTTTGAGTCCCCAGTCTGGTCGACTGATCCTGGCAATCACACCTGCATAATTTCTCACTTTTTTCGCCAAGTTGATCAAATGGGGATAAAAAGTTAATTTTCAATCAAAGACCACTCCAAGATATTTTAGTTCTGTTACCATTTTTATAGTGGTTGTGTTAATTTTTATTTGTGGATGTCTTCTTATGTCCAAATTGCCTTTTAGAAGTATTTGTTTGGTTTTTCCAGGCGATATTTTGAGCATGTGCATTTGTGCCCACTCCTGCAGCTGCGAGAGGGTGGCATTCGATCTTTGCCCTACAACCACTCGTGAGTTCCATTTTTCAAGGAAAATCATGTCATCAGCAAAGGCCAGGCTTTCCACGGGGCCCAGATCCAAAGCCAGAAATTCGTCCAGAACAATGTTCCAAAAGAAAGGGCCAAGGATTGAACCCTTGCAGCCTTTATTCACAGGGCGTGTCAATTCCTGGAACCTTGTGCGTATACTGAGACACTTCTGTCTGTAAGGTAGCTGTTTATTACCTTATAGAGGTTTTGTGGGGCATTTGCCTGGCGAAGTCTCCTAAGGACACCAGGCCACCAGAGTGAGTCAAATGCCCCAGCAAAGTCAATGGAGATTGCCAGCATATATTTCTCCTCTGTGTTTTTAACTGTTGTCAGTAGGTGGTGCATGGCATCCTCCATACAATTCCCCTGCTTAAAACCGTACTCATTGTTGGAATGCAAACCTGCTTCTGTGTAATATTGAGCTAATCTGCTATATATTAGTCTTTCATATATTTTCCCTAGTACAGGGAGTAGGCCTATTGGTCTATATGATTTGGGAGCAGTAGGGAGTTTTTCAGGGTGTTTGAGGATTAATCTTAACACAGCTTGTTTCCATATTTTTGGGAATATACCTTCTGTCATACAGTTATTATATAGTGCTATTAATTTATGTGGTGCTATTTCCGCTAATTTTTTGATAATAAGAGGTCAAAATCTGGGCATTTATTGTTTTTGGTTTTAGATAGTGCTATTTCTAAGTCTTGTATAGTGAACAGAGGTTCGATATTAGCATTTTCATATTCAGTGTTTTCTTTTATAATGTCTAGCTGGGTGGGGGAAATGATTTCCAGTTTCAGTCTGAATGATACTGTCTAGGATGTTATTTACAGAATCCACCCAACACAGGGTTGGGGTTCCATCTGGTTTGACAGTAGTTTCTAAGACATCTCCTCTTGGCAACTTGTTGGTCACTATTCTGTAGACAACTACTGGAAACAATAACCCCAGGGGTTATTGTTTCCAGTAGTTCCCACCAAGTGCCTCCAGCATTCCTTTTTCTTGTCTCTTATGAGGGCTGTATACTGATTCCTAAGAGTTCTATAAGAATCTCTCAGTGCATCCACCTCATTTTGTGGCCAAGATGTTCTAGCTCTTTGAAAATGTCTTCTCGCATGGTGTACCCTACTTCTGAGTACAGTCAGTTTGGGGCACCACCAGGGAACTGTCTGCTTCCTCGGTTTTTTCTGTGGGATAGACAGGGTTGCAGTTTTTGTTAAAATGTTTGTCATAGTCAGTGCTTGCTCGTCCGGGCTACAGTTGCCTGATCTAGACCACTCATTTTCCTGTTTTTGCAGCTCATCTGCTGTATGACCTGCAAAAATCTGCCACTTTGCCTTTTTAAGGTTATATCTTTTGATATCCAACAGAGAGTGTTGGATCCAGGCTGGCTGGACACACCAGTCTGTGATTTTATAAGCTATTGAATTGGTGGCAAGAGTAACATCAATGTCACTCTCCCACATGGTACTGCTAAAAGTTGGAAGGTTATTTGGTTGGTTTAGCACTTGAAAGGGTGAGGTGGCTATGTATTCTGAAAGTATCTGGCCGTTGTGTGTGCCTGCTCTGTCTTCCGTATGGCTATGCCATAAGGGTGACCGGCAGTTGACATCAGCACACACTATGATATTTGCAGTAGGTAGCAAGTTTGTGACTGCTTGTAGGTATTCATTAGTTGGATTTATATCGTCACCTGGTCTGGAATATAGTGAAATAATTTAAAATCTAATGTAATAATGTAACATCTATTCTACAATTGTCTTTTCTCATTTGAATTTTTCTCCTCAGCTGAGTAATCTGAACAAGAGGAAGAATCCCGTCAGCATTGAGCTTGATCAAACCATTCATGACCTTATACACCTCACAGATCACCTCGCATGTGCCTAGTCACCTGACACTGCAATTTGTAGAACTTAAGCCTTTCTTCATAAGAGCAACCCTTTGTTTCATTCACCAATCTCGTTGCCCTTCTCTGTACTTGTTCTCGCAACTCTAAAATGAGGCCTCCAGACCTGTATGCATTATGCATGGTGTGGCCCAACCATTGCCTTATACAAGGTCTCAATCAACTCCTTATCCCTGCTAGCAAAATTCCTGTATATCATTAACAAGATACCATGAGCTATGCTTTCAGCCTGTCTGCACTGGTCAGAAAACATCATATCTGACTGCACAATTACCCCCAGATCCTTTTCATTCTCTCTACCATGAGTGTAGTACCACTCAGTTGGTATGCTACTCTGGGGTTGCTTCTACCCATATGGAGTATTTTTCACTTGTCAGTGTTAAACTTTAGATGCCACCTCTCAGCATATCTGCTTAACTTTTCTAAATCCTGTTGCAGTAGTGTACTGTCATTAACAACCCTGCCAACCTTTAAATCGTCTGCAGACTTGGACATTAACCCTGATATACCATCATCAGTATCATTGTTAAATACAGAAAACAACAATGGGCCCATTACTGAACCCTGCAGGACTCCACTAATAACATTAGTCCATGAAGAGTATTGTCCATTGATTACCACTCTCTGTCTTCTCCCACTCAACCATTCCTTTATCGCTAGCAGCAACTTGCTTTTAATGCCACATTGCTCCTAAGTGTACAGTAGTCTTCTATGTGCAACAGTATCAAAAGCTTTCCTAAAATCCAAGTATATGATATCAAAATTATTTTTTGCATCCCGTTGCTTTGTGACCACATCAAAGTATCCAGTCAGATTTATCACACAAGACTTTCCCTGAACAAATCCATGCTGTTTCTGAACTATAACTTGAGTCTTGTCTAGATGAAGGGGTGGAATTATTTTCAGCCTAAACTGTACTTGTTAACAGGAGAGATTGCTTCTACAGGGATGGGATACACTTAAATAGAAAGGGTACGAGAATATTTGCTGATGCTATCGAGGCAGTGTTAGGTGGGTCGGAAAACTGCTAGCTTGGGGGGAGACAAAGACGAATAGATTAACAGTAGTCACTGGCAGAGGTTAAAGAGATTCTTGCACTGTTTCTATTGGAATGAGCAGAAGCCTGAAAAACAAGATGCAGGATATTTCAGAGACTGCCGGGAGTCATTGCGGTACAAGTAAACACATGGGTTGTGTTAGAGTAGCTAATAATAGAAATAGGTGCATAAGCTTGCGTGTACACCAATGCTAGGAGTTTAGTAAATAAATTTGATGAATTTGAGGAATTTGTCAAAACATCAAAGGCAGATATTGTGGGGATATCAGAGACGTGGTGTCACACAGATATAAGGAATGCAGAACTGGAATTTGGGGAGTACAACATCTACAGAAAGGATAGACTGGGTAGGAAGGGAGGAGGGGTTATGCTATTAGTTAAGAAATACATAAAATCCAAGGAAGTGAAGCCAGTGGACATCGCTGGACAGTGCAGTGTCGAGTCAGTTTGGTGTGACATAAGCATTGGGAGATCAAAATTGAGAATAGGAGTGTGCTATAGGCCTAATGACTCTGATGAGTATAATAAGAAACTGTACAGGGAAATAGAGTGGGCCAGTAAATCAGAGAGTCTTATAATGGGAGATTTTAATTTCCCAGATATTGACTGGAATTTGGGGGTTGGTCACTCACACACACTAGCAAGGCTTTTGTGGATTTATTGGATGATTGTTTTCTACATCAGCATGTTCAGCAGGCAACCAGATGGAGGAATACTCTTGATTTGATTATCAGCAGTGATTCTTCATGCATTAAGAATCTGCAGATAAATGAACCACTAGGTGGCAGTGATCACAGTGTGCTGAAGTGGGATTTACTCAAAGACGTAACTACCATTAGGGGTAAAGGGAAGGGTTATTGCTTTCGTAAAGGCGACTACGATGGACTGAGACAGTATTTAAATTCTATACAGTGGGACCAAATGATGATGTTACCAACAGCAAATGCAAAATGGGAAGCATTCAAAGAACTTATCTTGGAAGCTACTAGGCTTTACATACCAACTAAAAAATATTGTCCAAGGTTTAGGCCTAAATGGATGTCAGATGAACTGATGAGGCATATGGCAGAGAAGAAAGATACATGGGATACATACAAATTAACACATGACATAGAAGCCTATGATAGATACAAGTTGATCTGTAACCAAGTTACAAAGGAGGTTAGGCAGGCGAAGGCAGATTACGAGAAATCTTTGGCAAGGGATGAAAAGAAAAACAGCAAAGAGTTCTTTACTTATGTAAACTCTAGAAGGAAGGGGATGAATCAGATTGGTCCACTTGATATCGATGGGTCAACTGTTGATGATCCTGCTCAGGTAGCTAACAAACTAAATGAATATTTTGCATCGACATTCACACATGAGGAGTTATTTAGCGAGGGGAAAGCCAGAGGTGTATTCAACACTAGCAGTAAGCTAGAGAATCTTGTAACAACTGAGAGTAAAGTGGAGGAGAAATTGTTGAAGATAAACACAAGAAAGGCACCTGGGGTGGATGGGATCTATCCAGTTATATTAAAGGAGGCAGCAAAGGAAGTAAGCAAATATTAAAGGAGGCAGCAAAGGAAGTAAGCAAACTCTTGGCCATAATTATGAGAGCTTCCTTGGACTCAGGGGAGGTACCCACAGACTGGAAATGTGCAAATGTCACCCCAGTTCACAAAGGAGGATCGAAGGCTGACACAAGTAATTATAGACCTGCGAGTTTAACTTCTGTTCCAGGAAAATTAATGGAGGCACTAGTTAAAGAAGCACTGCAGGATCATTTAGACAAGACTTCAGCTATAGCTCGGACACAGCATGGTTTTGTTAAGGGGAAGTCTTGCCTGACCAATTTGATTGGATACTATGATGCAGTCACAAAGGAACTGGATGCAGGGAATAACTTTCATATTATATACTTTGATCTTAGAAAGGCTTTTGATGCTGTTGCACATGGAAGACTGCTGCACAAATTGGAGCAGTGTGGCATTGGAGGCAAATTGCTGCTGTGGATAAAGGGGTGGGTGAGGGGGAGAAGACAGAGAGTGAGAATCAATGGACACTGCTCGTCGTGGACTAATGTTATTAGTGGAGTCCCTCAGGGCTCAGTGTTGGGTCCATTATTGTTTTCTGTATTCATAAATGATATTGATGAGGGTATCAAGCTTAATGTCGAAGTTTGTATACGATACAAAGGTAGGCAGGGTTGTCAAGGACACTACTGACACTATGCTGCTGCAACAGGATCTGAAAAGGTTGAGCAGGTGGGCTGAGAGGTGGCAATTTAAGTTTAACATTGACAAATGTAAAGTACTACACATGGGAAACAGCAACCCCAGAGCAACGTATCAACTCTGTGGTACTACACTGACAGTGGTAGAGAATGAAAGGGACCTGGGGTTGGTTGTGCAGGCAGATATGAAGTTCTCTGAGCAGTGCAGATGGGCTGCAAGAGTAGCTCATGGTGTATTGTCAATGATATATAGGAATTTTTCTAGCAGGGATAAGGAGGTGATTATTCCCTTGTATAAGGCAATGGTCAGGCCACACCCAGAGTACTGTATACAGGTCTGGAGGCCTCATTTCAAGAAGGATGTAGAGCTGCTGGAACGAGTACAGAGAAGGGCAACAAGATTAGTGAATGGAACAAAGGGGTGCTCTTACGAAGAAAGGCTTAAGTTTTGCAAATTACAGTGTCTGGAGACTAGGCACCAGCGAGGTGATCTGATAGAGGTGTATAAAGCCTTGAATGGCTTGAGCATGCTCAATGCTGATGGGATTCTTCCTCTTGCTCAGAATAATCACCTGAGAGGGCATAAATTCAAATCGAGGAAAGACAGATGTAGGATAGATGTGCGGAAATTTGCCTTTAGCCAGTGGGTGGTTGGTTGGTGGAACAGACTTCCATCCCTTGTCGTGGAAGTTGATAGCCTAAATAAGTTTAAGGCTCAGCTGGACAGGTATTTTGAATGAACAGAGGGGTGAAGTGGAAGTGGTTTTTTTTTTTTTTTGGCTGATGCTGCATAAGCTTGCTTTCTTGCATCAAATGCCTCTACTAATGCTAATGCGGTTGCTTCTTTAACCAGTGACTCTATTATTTTCCCTGGAACAGAAGTTAAACTAACAGGTCTGTAATTACTCGTGTCATACTTTGATCCCCCTTTGTGAATTGAGGACACGTTTGCACATCTTCAGTCCATGGGGATCTCCCCTGAGTCTAAGGAAGCTTTCATAATTATGGCTAAGGGTTTGCTTAATTCCTTTGCCTTCCTCCTTTAATATAACTGGATATATCCTGTCCACCCCAGGTGCCTTTCTGATGTTCAACTTCAACAATTTCTCCTCCGTTTTGCTCTCAGTTATTACAAACTTATTTAGCTCCCTGCTAGAGTTAAATAAGCTTCTGGCCTCCACTTCCATACAGACTTCCTAATGTGTAAATGTAGATGCAAAATACTCATTCAGTTTGTCACCTTCCTCAGTAGGATCATCAACAATCAAACAATTGATATCAAGTTCACCAATCAGATTCATCCCCTTCCTTCTAGAGTTTACATAAGTAAAGTCTTTGCATCCTTTGCCAAAGATTTCTCATAATCTGCTTTCACGTTCCTAACCTTCTTTGTAACAATTACAGACTAGCTTATATCTACCATAGTTTTCTGTGTCATCTGATAATTTCTGTGTATCCCATGCATTTTTCTTCTCTGCTACGAATCTCATTAGTTCATGTGACATTGATTTTAAGCATAAACCTTGAATAGTATTTCTTATTTGGTATTAAAAGCCTAGTAGCTTCCAAGATGAACTAATGAAGTTCATGCCAGAGAAGAAAAATGCATGGGATGCATGGAAATTATCAGGTGACAATGAAGCCTATTGTAGATATAAGCTAATCAGTAATCAAGTCGCAAAGGATGTTAGGCAAGTGAAGGCTGATTACGAGAAATCCTTGGCAAAGAATGCAAAGAAAAACAACAAAGACTTCTTTACTCATGGAAACTCTATAAGGAAGGAGATGAATCAGATTCTTCCACTTGATGTTAGTGGTTCGACCGTTGATGATCCTGCTCAGATAGATGACAAACTGAATGCGTATTTTGCACTTCACATTCACACATGAAGAATTCTGTAAGGAAGGGGAGGACAGAAGTTTACTAAACTGTAACAGGGAGGTAAATGATTTTCTAATAGCGGAGAGCAAAGTGGAGGATAAATTGTTAGAGTTAAACATAAAAAAAGCACCTGGGACAGATGGATTCTATCCAGTTATATTGAAGGAGGCAGCGAGGAAAGTAAACAAACCCTTCGCAATAATTATGAGAGAATCCTTAGATTTAGGGAGGTCCCCATGGACTAGCGATGTGCAAATGTATCCCACTTCACAATGGGGGTTCAAAGGGAGATGCAAATAATTATGGACCTGTTAGTTTAGTTTCTGTTCTGGAAGAAATAATGGAATCACTGGTTAAATAAGTAATGCAAGATCACCTAGATAAGACTGCGGTAATAGTTCAGATGCAGCATGGGTTTGTTAAGGGGAAGTCTTGTCTGACCAATTTGATTGGATACTACAATATTGTCACAAAGGAACTGGATGTGAAGAATAATTTTGATATCATATACCTGAATTTCAAGAAAGCTTTTGATGCTGTTGCAGAAGCCTGCTCTACAAATTGGAGTGGTATGGCACTAATGGCAAGTTGCTGCAATGGATAAAGGGATGATTCAGTGGGAGACTGCAGAGAGTGGTAATAAATGGACAATGCTCTTTTTTTTTTTTTTTTTATGAAAACCCCAAACACGAAAGGTATCAAAACCTATAGTACTAGTACTGTGCATGGGTTGAAGGAGAAGTATGGGGGGAGGGGGATGCCGGAAACTTTGCTCTAGAGAACTAAACATGGGTTTCACCACTTCAAGCCTCCAATAAGCAAAGTGGTGGTATTTCACCGGTTGATGAAAGTCATCTACCAGCTCTACATGGACTGATGTTATTAGTGGAGTCCTCGAAGGTTTGGTGCTGAGCCCATTGCTGTTTTGTGTATTTATCAATGACATCAATGAAGGTATATCAAGTGTAATGTTCAAGTTTGCAGATGATACAAAGGTTGGCAGGATTGTTAATGACAGTAAAGATAGTATGCTACTGCAGCAGGTTCTTGAAATGTTAGGCAGATGGGCTGAGAAGTGGCAAATGAAGTTTAACATTGACAAATGCAAAGTACTGCATATGAGTAGCAGTAACCCAAGAGAAATGTACCAACTGTGTGGTACTACACTTACAGAGGTGGAGATTGAAAAAGACCTGGGGCTAAGTGTGCAGTCAGATATAAAGTTCTCTGAGCAGTGCAGATGGCTGCCAGAGCAGGTCATGGAGTTTTGTCAATGATATTTAGGAATTTTGTTACTAGAGAATAAGAGGTGGCTATCCCTTTGTATAGGGCAATGGTCAAGCCACACCTTGAGTACTGCATACAGGTTAAGGCCTCATTTTAGGAAGGATGTGGAGTTGCTGGAACGAGTATAGAGATGGGCAACAAGATTGGTGAGAGGAACAAAGGGATGCTTTTACGAAGAGAGGCTTTAGTTCTGCAAGGTGCTGCATCTGGAGACTAGGCACTTGCGAGGTGATCTGATTGAGGTGTATTAGGCATTGAATGGTTTGAGCAGGCACAATGCCGATGGGATGCTTCCGCTTGTTCATATTAAGAACCTGAGGGGGCATAGATTCAAGTTGAGGAAAGACAGTTGTAGAATAGATGTGCAGAAGTTTGCCTTTTACCAGCAGATAGTTGATTGCTGGAACAGACTTCCATCAGTCATTGTGGAAGTTGTTAGCTTATATAGATTATATATTATATAGTGTTAGCTTATATAGTTAGCTGGAGACTAGGCACCAGCGAGGTGATCTGATAGAGGTGTATAAAGCCTTGAATGGTTTAAGCATGCTCAATGCTTATGGGATTCTTCCTCTAGCTCAGAAAAATCACCTGAGAGGGCATAAATTCAAATTGAGGAAAGACAGATGTAGGATAGACGTGCGGAAATTTGCCTTTAACCAGCGGGTGGTTGGTTGGTGGAACAGACTTCCATCCCTTGTGGTGGAGGTTGATAGCCTAAATAAGTTTAAGGCTCAGCTGGACAGGTATTTTGAACGAACAGAGGGGTGAAGTGGAAGTGGTTTTTTTTTTTTTTTTTTTGGCTGATGCTGCATAAGCTTGCTTTCTTGCATCAAATGCCTCTACTAATGCTAATAAATTTAAGGCTGAACTAGACAAGCATTTGGAGTGACTGGATGGGTGAAATGGGAAGGATTTTTTTTTTTTTGGCTGTATAAGCTTGCTTTCTTGCATCATATGCCTCAACTAATGCTAATATTGAAAAAGGTGATGATCATGCAGGCTTTATCAGAGTTTGAAATGTACTGTGATTACAATTTTTTTTTGAAGGAATTGACAGACCCAATGTTGAACAAATGCTGTCATTCCTATATATTCTTTCCAAATACTTTCTGCACTTCCATAAGTATTATCCAAGACCTGCAAGTTTTCAGACTGTAATTCATCTATTTTCATGTATAATAGCAGATGCTATACCAATAGTCACATCATTTATTGATATTGTTGGAGTTCTGGGATAGGGGTCATGTTTTCTGCAGGTTCTTCCATCTTGAAACCCCTTATGCCCTCTAAATACAATAGAACGTGTAGCAGATTTGCCATAAACTTTCTGCAAAGTTCTAATGTTGTATTATTTTTTCTATCAGTAGGACAGAGAATTTCACTATGGCTTGCTATTCATTCATTATTTTTCTTGTGGATATGTTATCGTTCGAGTTTGATCTGATATTTAGATATGGTTGCAGGCATATAAAATTTGTGTTAAAATTATTTACAAAAATATGTGTTAAGATATGAATATCTGATAAGTGTTTGAGTATTGGATTAAGTGTATATAATGATCATTGTATATTTTTTGAAGTAAAATTAGTATCAATCTTTTTTGATCATCCCTTATACAGTGGATTAGAAGTAAGAGTAATGTCTCCCTTGGCTAGCATAAAAACTTGAGATATTTTATAATGAAAAGGACTTGGATGTAACTCTACAGTTTGAAATGAAATTCTCTGAATGATGTAAGACATCCAAGTGGGATGGCTTGTGACCTTTGTATGTCTGCATTAGGCTACTTGTACTTAAAACATTACTGTAATTATGTGAATACCCATGGGTTCTAAACAAAATGTATCTAGCAGACAAAAGCCTAAAAGGGCCAAGAAAATGATGACTTTTAACCAGAAAGTGAGATTTTTAGATAAATGTCGAGAAGGGCCCACATAGGCTGCTGTAGGCCACATGTTTGGTATCAACAAAAATACCATATGATACGTATAGAAACAAGAAACTGAGATTAGAGAGGCAGTGCAAAATGACGGAATTCTTACTGCTAAACACACGGCTTATGTATGTGATAAAGTGATGTTAAAAATTGAGACGGTTCATGTGGATTGAAGACAAGCACAAGAAAAACAACTTGCCTGTGAACATTGGTATGATTTCCACTAAGACCTTCATTCTTTACAACAGATTTAACCCCCTGTATGAGAAGCACCGCAGAAATCACTTTCATTGCTGGCAAAGGCTGTTTCTAGAAATTCAAGAGGCATTATTCACTCCGTAATGTAAAATTTGTGAGCAAGTCTGCTTCAGCTGATTGCGAGGCTGCTAAAGCCTACCCTGCACAACTCAAGAAGCTCATCAAGGAGAAGGGATGTAAATCCGAACATGTTTTCAATACCAGTGGTACTGCTCAGTAGTCCTGTTTCTTCTCCAGCCACAGAGGCTGGAGAAGAAACAGGACTACTGAGCAGTACTGAATCCTGTGGTGAATCCCTGGGTGCATGAAGAGTACTGAATCCTGTGGTAAATCCCTGGTTTCTTAATTATGTAATGAAATTTTGATACCATATTTTAGAAACATGGGTCTAAAATGTTACTCATTATTGTTAAACACAATTAAAACCTTTTAAACACATTTAAACATTTTTCTGTTAATTATAAATGGTTGCGTAAGTGTTTAGACATACATAGAAAATATCTGGGGCTGTTTGGGTGAGAGTACAGATTTTCGCAGAATTTCACGTTTTCACGGGAAGGGTGACACATAACCCCCACAAATATGAAGGCAAATTTGTGTACAAATGACATCTGCTTGATAACCTAGACCAGGGGTCGGCAAACTACGGCCCACGGGTTAATATTTTTTTTTTACATGAAAAAAATTAAAAGTAAATCAAATTATGCGGTGCAATAGTCGAGTTGAGAATAATGACCGCACATGGCGCTACTGGCGTCGCATATTCGCATTCTGTCGTCTACCGTAGAACAAGTGTTGCCAGCATTTCTCTCAGTTTTGCTTTAGCGGTGCACGTGGTATTGTCTGTATGGCGCTCTGCGATCTTTTTTTTCCCCTTTTATTTATTACTCACCGTTTCCATGTCACCCTCAAGACCAAATATGAAGAGAAAAGTGGACTTCCAATGTCGTGCTTTTAAAGCTGAATGGAGCGGGAATTATTTTGTCATAGAAATAAATGACAAAGTATCATGTTTATTATGTATAGCTGTGCGAAAAGAGTACAATATACGTCGTCATTACCAAAGTAAGCACGCAGCACAATATTCAAAACTCACAGAAAATCAATGGAAGCTAAAATTGGAAAGTTTAAAATGTAATGCATCATCACAACACAATTTATTCTTTAAAATAAAAAATGATAATGAAGCAGTAACTAAAGTAAGCTTATGAATAGCTCATTTATTAGCCAAGAAAGGGAAACCATTTACCGATGGTTAATTAATTAAATCATGTTTGCTTGTGGCAGCCGTAGAAATGTGTCCAGAGGAAATGGATTTGTTTCGATCTGTCAGTCTTTCGGTGAGAACAACTGTTAGAAGAGTTGAGGAGATCGGGAGCCACATCAAGAGTCAATTAAAAGACAAGGCAAAAAAATTCAAGTGGTTTTTGTTGGCTCTTGATGAGTCTACAGACGTTACTGATACTGCCCAGTTGTTGCTGTTTATTCGAGGAGTCAATACTGAGTTTGAGGTTACTGAAGAATTAGCTTCTATGAATAGTCTGCATGGAACAACTACAGGCAAAGATATCTTCAAGGAAGTCGAGAAAACGCTAACACAGTACAATTTGCAATGGAATCAGTTAAAATGTGTCACCACTGATGGTGGTAAAAATGTGTGTGGAACGGGGAAAGGATTAGTTGGATAAATTTTTAAGGCTTGTGAAGAAGCTAAATATTCAGAACCTCTCGTAATTCATTGTATTATTCACCAGCAGGCTCTTTGTCTGTCATGTGTTATTGAACCAGGTGTGTCAGCAGTTAACTTTATTCACTCTTGTGGACTTAACCATCGTCAGTTTCGTGATTTTTTATTAGAGATTGAAGCCGAATATCCTGATTTGCCCTACTATACAGCAGTTCGATGGCTCAGCAATGGAAAAGTTTTATTGAGATTTTTGAACTCAGAGAAGCAATAGAAATTTTTCTAAATGAGAAAAACTGTCCCAACCACTATTATCTAACAATGAATGGCTATGGAAATTAGCATTTGCTACAGACATCGTGGGATATCTTAACGAATTTAACTTAAAATTACAGGGGAAAACAGTGCTCGTATGTGAAACGTATTCTATCGTAAAGTCATATCATCAAAAATTTGCATTGTTTGAAACACAAATCATATTAACCAAGTTTGACCATTTTTTACAGCTAATATTTAAAATTTAAATATTAGTGTACCCCCCCCCCCCCGTTTACTTCTCCTGGTGCGGCATGGGCATGCCACACTGATATCTGGGGTCGTCTACCCTATTGGCCTCATACTTCTGTCTTTCCCCTCCAGTCTTCAGTCTTTCCCCCCACTCTCTCTATACATCACAGTGTATGCCCCACACGACAAAAACTTAAATAAACTTCCAAATTATAATAGCCAAATTGTGCATCAATTCCGAAACTTAACCTCATTAGCGAACCACCCCTCCCCACCGTCCCCCCTGTTTACTTCTCCTGGTGCGGCATGGGCATGCCACACTGATATCTGGGGTCGTCTACCCTATTGGCCTCATACTTCTGTCTTTCCCCTCCAGTCTTCAGTCTTTCCTCCCACTCTCTCTGTACATCACAGTGTATGCCCCACACGACAAAAACTTAAATAAACTTCCAAATTATAATAGCCAAATCGTGCATCAATTCCGAAACTTAACCTCATTAGCGAACCACCCCTTAAAATCGCGTTATTATTTTTATTTTTATTTTATTTTTTTATTTATTTATTATTATTATTTTTATTTTATTTTATTTTTTTTTTTTTAGGCCCTAGCCACTGAAATCTCAGGAAATTAGGTGGCAGGGCCTGCCAGAGTAAATAATTATGCTGGGTGTACCTGGTCTGCCTCCACGGGGCTGAGTGTGGGCAATGTTGGGCCCCAGCAGGGGTCTAGCGGCTAAATGGCCAGAGGAACAACGATACACAACACAATACTTCCGCCGACCGGGCTAGCCGAGTGGGTAAAGTACCTGCCCGGCAACCCAAAGGTCGCGGGTTCGATTCCCGCCTCGGGCTTGGATCAAAGTACTGCAAAAACCTTGGGAGGTGCAATATGGCCACAGAAGCCGATGCGCCAACAACTACCAAATCAAAAAAAAAAAAAAAAAAAAAAACAATACTTCCAAATCCCATACACTTTTAAATCTCTGTCTTTAACAGTGATCTGTTACACCCACAAAGAAAACCATGCGGAGATGGGGGAAACCCCTGGTGCATTTGACACGAACACACTTTACTTTAATCCATTTGGCTGTACAATTGATATGCTAAAGGTTAGGTTTAAAGAAATGGATCTAACCCAATTCTATAAATATCTTTCGGAAGATAAATACGGTCAATTAAAATCATGTGCACGGGGATGTCTGTATTTGGGAGTACTTACCAATGTGAAAAGACATTTTTGAAAATTAAATATGTAAAATCGCAATACAGATCATTATTAATGGATGACCATTTGCAAACAACTTTAATGATAGGAAGTACTAACTTCGAACTCCAGTATGATGAAATATTATCTCAGAAAAAACAATTACATTCATTGCATTAGTACAAAATTTAACCAGTTCTATAATACGTTTATTAATAAATGGAAATATTTTATTCATTTTTTTGTAAGCGTCAGCATGTGTATAAATATTATGTAAAATATCACTTCCTAATAAAAAGATTGTGAACCTGTTTTTTTTTTTTTTTTTTTTTGTTGCTCTATGAGTAGAATTACCCATGTAAATATCTTCGAGCTTGCTACCTGGTCTGCCGAGCCAAAAAAATTTTACGATCTGGCCCTTTCCAAAAAAAGTTTGCCAACCCCTGACAACCCCAAAACAACACCTACCTCAGCAGAGCACATAGCTGTTACTATTCTTGAGTGCCAATCAAGTGACTATAGTGATTTTCAAGTAATTTTTCTCATAAAACAATTGATAACTGGATGCAAAAAATAATTTTGATATCATATACTTGGATTTCAGGAAAGCTTTTGACACTGTTGCGCATGGAAGACTACTTTACAAATTGGAGCAGAATGGTATTAAGGGTAAGTTGCTACAATGGATAAAAGGATGGTTAAGTGGGAGAAGACAGAGGGTGGTAATCAATGGGTGCTGCTCTTCGTGGACTAATTTTATTAGTGGAGTCCCACAGGGTTCGGTGTTGGGTCCTCTGTTGTTTTGTGTATTTATCAATGATATTGATGAAGGTATATCAGGCTTAATGTCGAAGTTTGCAGATGACACAAAGGTTGGCAGGGTTTTTAATGACAGTAATGGCAGTGTGCTACTGCAACAGGATCTAGATAATTTGGGCAGATGGGCTAAGAAGTGGCAACTGAAGTTCAACCTTGACAAATGCAAAGTACTGCATATGGGTAGAAGTAACCCCAGAGAAACGTACCAACTGTGTGGTACTACACTTAAGGTGGTAGAAAATGAAAAAGACCTGGGAGTAATTGTGCAGTCAGATATGAAGTTTTCTGAGCAGTGCAGACAGGCTGCTAGGGCGGGTCATGGGGTTTTGTCAATGATATATAGGAATTTTGCTAGCAGGGAGAAGGAGGTGATTGTCCCTCTGTATAAGGCAATGGTCAGGCCACGCCTTGAGTACTGCGTACAGGTCTGGAGGCCTCATTTTAGGAAGGATGTAGATTTGCTTGAGCGTGTACAGAGAAGAGCAACACGATTGGTGAGGGGAATGAAGGGATCCTCTTACCAAGAGAGGCTTAAGTTCTGCAAATTGCAGTGGCTGGAGACTAGGCACCTGCGCGGTGATCTGATTGAGGTCTATAAGGCCTTGAATGGGTTGAGCACGCTGAATTCTGATGGGATCCTTCCACTTGTTCGGATTACCAACCTATGGGGACATAAGTTCAAATTAAGAAAGGACAGATGTAGAATAGATGTGTGGAAATTTGCCTTTAGCCAGCGGGTGGTTAATTGCTGGAACAAACTTCCATCTGTCATTGTAGAAGTTGATAGGTTAAATAAATTTAAGGAGGAACTGGACAGGCATTTGGAGGGAATGGTGTGATTTTTTTTTTTTTTTTTTTTTTTGGCTGATGCTGCATAAGCTCCTACACTTGCTTTCTTGCATCATGTGCCACTACTACTACTACTACTTTCCGATAGCTGGTAAGTTCGACTTTTGCAGTAGGTAGTCATGAACTGTACAATTTTTCTAGTAGTAGCTTTTATAAAATAAAAAAAAAAATAAATAAATAAAAAATTTACACAGTTATTTAAATTTGCTATCCTGAAGTAATGAAATTAGCCTAATTAAATAAATGAAAGATAACTTTCTTCTTGTAACTAACTTTATTGACTCTACTCTCCATATTGCTTGGCCACTGCTGCTACTTCTCTTACTTCCATGTAATGGGGCAGGAAAACTGTGAAAAGAAACCAGCCTTTCAGAGGTAAAAGCTACAGAGTAGTACACCTATGTATCTTTTCATTATTTCTCAGGATTCTCAAGAATTTTGCCAAAGAGTCAAAAAAGAAGGAATGAATCCTATCAGACCTTTGGCTGTAATTATGAGAACATCCTGCAGATTGGAGCTATTCACAAAGGGGAATCAAGCATGAAGTATAGACTTTTCTTGCAGGAAATATAATGGACTGGTTAGAAAAGTACTTTGGGATCATAAGAGGAATACAGATATATGATTTGTTACTATGATGCAATAACTAAGGAACTAGATGCTAAGAATAACTTTGACATCATGTACTTGTATTTCATTTAAGCTTTTGTTGGTGTTTCACATGAAAGATAGTTGTACAAATGGGAGCAATATGGCATTAGGGATGAGTTACTACTAAGGACAAAGGGATTGTTGAATGGCAGAAGACAAAAGGTGGTATATTAATGGGTATCTTGGATTAATGTTGTTAATGGCTCCTAGGTTCCGTGCTAGGTCCCCTTACCGTGTTTAGTTTTTATTAATGATATTGATGAAGGCTTATCAGACTTAATTGTATAAGTTTGTTGATGATCAGTAATCATGGCTTACTGCTGCAACAAGACCTAGAAAGATTAGGCAGATGGTCTGAGAAGTAGCAGTTAAAGTTTAACATTGCTGAATACGAAGTGCTGCATGAGGGTAGCATTAATCCAAGAATATCATACCAATTGGATGGAAACACACACAAGATAATAACAAACAAAAAAGACCTAATTATATAGGGGTAATTGTACAGTCTGACCTGAAGCAATACAGTCCTCTAGCACAGCTCATGGAGTCTGTCAATGATAAACAAGAATCTTGCCAGCAGAGACAGGAAAGTTATTATCCTGTTGTATGAGGCAGTGGTTAGGCACATCTTGACTATTTCAAATATAGATCTGGAAGGCTCATTTTGGAAGGATGTGATTTGTTGGAAGGGGTGCAGAGAAGAGCAACAAGATTAGTCAGGGACACAAACCATTAAAATGGATATTGTTACAAAGAAAGAATTCAGTTCTGCAAATTGCAGCACTTGGAAACTAGACAAATGTTGAGGAGACCTGATTGAAATTTTAAGACTTTAAACGGATTTACTAAACCAAATGATGATGACATTCTATCACTTGCTCAAGAAATATCCCCTTACCAGCCACATAAAGGCACATACACTGTTCAGTCAAAACATTATGATCTGTCACTCCATGTAATCCCAGATATGTTCTATGGGATTCATATCTTGCAAATTTGGCAGCCAAGTTAATATCGGGAACTCATTTTTATGTTCGCCAAACCACTCTTGAACAATAGTGGGAATGTGGTAGGATGCATTATCTTGATGGAGCACATCTGTGCCATCCGGGAAGACAGTCACCATGAAGGAGTGTACCTGATTATCCACAAGTTTTTTTTTTTTTTGGCAGTAATGAGAGCTCCAAGAGATTCTCAGGAAAACATCTCCATACCAAAAGACTGCCACCATCTGCTATTTCTGTTGGAATAAAACATCGAAATGATTCCTCTTCACATTTTGTCACTGTATCCTCCATTTACCATTCATGTGGCATAGCAGGAAATGTGATTCATTGGAAAAGCCAACTTTTTTCCAGTCATCAATGATCCAGTAATAATGCTATTCAGATGCGAGCTTTAGGCTTTGTTGGTGATGGGTAGCCTTAAGCAGAGACGATGCGGTGCAAAGTTGACTTGCGGGGCCTTGATACAAATTTCATACAACAAAATAATTTATTGCATTTTGATATTTATTACATTGCACAAATTGGTTTAGTAAGGATTATATGAAAATGATAAATAATTAAATTATTTTAATAAAATTAACATTTCAATCACAAAAACATTTTTAATATATCAAATAAGAAAAATTATTGCTTCATATACTTATAAAATACAATTTGGTATGCGACTTAATCGAGTAAGGTCACAATATGTGATTTTTGTTTCATTTTCTTACATGTTTTATAGCAAAATCGTTGATAATATCATCATAATTTAGTTTTTTGGCTATTTCGGATTTGATAGATAAAATGGCTAAGGAGGTAAATCGTTCTTGACTAATGCTAGATCTCAAGTATTTTTTTATTATTTTCAATCCTGAGAAAGATCTTTCTGCATATGCGATGGTAATTGGCAAGGTTAATATAATTTTCAGAACAGTAACAAAATTTGGATACAATTCAAATAAATTATTTTTCAGTAAATATTGTAATATTTGGAATATTGTGATCCTGGAAGGCAAAACTTGATGACAAATTTTGATTTCATTAAATAAATCAATGCAATCAATATCATCTTTGGAAGGTCGCATTTAAGTCTTTGCAACATTTAAGAAGATCGTTTTCAGTCAGTTTTTGAATATTATCCGAATTATATAAAAACCATATGATGTCTCATGTTCGTGATAAATTTCGAATCTTTTCTTAAAAGAAATAATCGCACTATCGATTATGGCTAGATAATATTGAATTCTGAAATATTCTTTGCCTGATGAAATAGGCTAATCAGTTCCTTCATAACAAAATCGCTTTGTTTTTCGTCCAGTTCTTTGATTCTTAAATTCAGATGTCACTTGTAATTCTTTAGCTATTTCCTTTGCAGTTATTAAAGAAGATTTGAATCCCGATTCATGATACTGTTCAAAAAAATTTAAAAGGCCTTTTAAATGTGAATTTGCAGTACCGATATCTATATTTGAATTTTGAAATATCTTGCTCACAATATTTACTTCATTCAGTATGTCATACCAAATGACCAAACTTAATAAAAATTCAAATGAAGTAAGTTTATTTTCGATTGATTGGATATCGGATTTCATTTTCATGTCACTGGTATGTTCATAAAGGTATTTCAAAGCTAGAGAAAATTGTGGTACTTGATATCTCACAGATTTCACCCTTTCGAGGCGACATTTCCACCTAGTTTCTGACAGTGGTTTTGGAGTAAGATGTTTGACATGCTCTTATACTCCCGTTGGTAGTGAATCACCCTGTGTATATATATATATATATAGAGAGAGAGAGAGAAAAGAGAATTTAAAAAAAAATAATAAAAAAATAGAGTAAAAATTTTATCCAGTTGTAATTAAACAGAACAACTAAGTTTAGAAAACATAAAACTATAGAGTTTTATTAGGTGTCCTAATAATCTTAGTAAATATTTGATAAGGATATAACTATTTACTATTCACTTCTATTAATCATAGAAAAGTTTTGAAGATTTCAATTAATTTAAGAAAAAAATTGAGCACACCTGAAATGTAATGCGTTGCATACATTGTTGTTTTATTTTTTTTGTTTAAAATTAGCAGTGTGGTTTTATTTATATTTATCTCATGGTGATAAATTTTTTCTTACTTGGCCTTGGAAATTGTTCAAACACAAGTTGCAAAATGGGAGAGAATTTGTGTTATTTATCTTCAATGTTCCATTCATATAAAGATGATATGGTATTTAATGGTCTTTTGTGAAATTTGTAACTGCACAAATGTGATTTTATAAAATAACATACCAGTACTAATATAATTTTATAGTATAGTATTAGTATTGTACTTATGTATCTTATTTTAGTTTGGTATTTTTAATGTAAATTAAACTAAAGTAATGTTTCAGACAATAGCAGCAAGCTAGAAGTTCAAATTAGTTGGAATGCTTTGGTTTGGGGAAGAATTGTCAAGGGCAGTCCTCCTGTAAACCATAGCTTCACACAGTGTGCTATTTATTGATTATTTGCCAGTGTATCAATAGTGGGACATGATACGGCCAAATGGTATTTGTGTTGCTAAGAATGTGAGGAGATTGTGTAAATTCAGCATTTTAATGTGCAAATATGAAAACTTAAAGAGAAGGGTTCATACCGTTGAAGAAATTTAAACAAAGTACCATTATTGTCTGCCGGAGGCAAAAGTTAATAATGTTAATTATTAACAGTTATCTTTAAAAGGCACAATGGATGGGTGATGTTTTTGTACACATTTGTACATTGATGATCTTAACAATATGTGATCTTACGATCTTTACAGCCATAGGCTAATGTTGGGCACAAGTTATAAGTTAGAATTAGCATGTGATAACAATCTTGTCAATCTGTCTGGCACTGGAGAGACTGGCAAGGCTAATGGAGTAGAATTTTTCCCAGCATAGTCTGTAGTGGTAGTAGTAGTAGTGGCATGTGATGCAAGAAAGCAAGTGTATGAGCTTATGCAGCATCAGCCAAAAAAAAAAAAAAATCACACCGTTCCTTCCAAATGCCTGTCCAGTTCCTCCTTAAATTTATTCAACCTATCAACTTCTAAAACGACAGATGGAAGTTTGTTCCAGCAATTAACCACCCGCTGGCTAAAGGCAAATTTCCACACATCTATTCTACATCTGTCCTTTCTTATTTTGAATTTATGCCACCTTAGGTTCGTAATCTGAACAAGTGGTAGGAACCCATCAGAATTCAGCGTGCTCAACCCATTCACGGCCTTATACACCTCAATCAGATCACCATGCAGGTGCCTAGTCTCCAGCCCCTGCAATTTGCAGAACTTAAGCCGCTTTAGGTAAGATGATCCCTTCATTCCCCTCACCAATCTTGTTGCCCTTCTCTGTACATGCTCAAGCAAATCAACATCCTTCCTAAAATGAGGCCTCCAGACCTGTACGCAGTACTCAAGGCATGGCCTGACCATTGCCTTATACAGAGGGACAATCACCTCCTTTTCCCTGCTAGCAAAATTCATATATATCATTGACAAAACCCCATGACCTGCCCTGGCAGCCTGTCTGCATTGTTCAGAAAACTTCATATCTGACTGCACAATTACTCCCAGGTCTTTTTCATTTTCTACCACCTTAAGTGTAGTACCACACAGTTGGTACGTTTCTCTGGGGTTACTTCTACCCATATGCAGTACTTTGCATTTGTCAATGTTAAACTTCAGTTGCCATTTCTTAGCCCATCTGCCCAAATTATCTAGATCCTGTTGCAGTAGCACACTGCCATTACTGTCATTAACAACCCTGCCAACCTTTGTATCATCTGCAAACTTTCACACTAAGCCTGATATACCTTCATCAATATCATTGATAAATATACAAAACAACAGTGGACCCAACACCGAACCCTGTGGGACTCCACTGATAACATTAGTCCACGAAGAGTAGCACCCATTGATTACCACCCTCTGTCTTCTCCCACTTAACCATCCTTTTATCCATTGTAGCAACTTACCCTTTATACCATTCTGCTCCAATTTGTACAATAGTCTTCCATGTGAAACAGTGTCAAAAGCTTTCTTGAAATCCAAATATATGATATCAAAATTATTTTTTTTCTTCCAGTTCCTTTGTAACCACATCATAATAACCAATCAAATTTGTCAGACAAGACTTTCCCTTAACAAACCCATGCTGTGTCTGAATTATTGCTTTAGTCTTGTCTAGATGATCCTGCAATGCATCTTTAACCAGTATACTCCATTATTTTATCCTGACTCCATTGTGACTCGATTATTTTACCCTGAGCAGAAGTTAAACTAACTGTTCTGTAATTACTCGTGTCACCCTTCGATTCCCTTTTATGAATTGGGGATACATTTGCACATCTCCAGTCCGTGGGAACCTCCCCTGAGTCCAAGGATGCTCTCATAATTATGGCTAAGGGTTTGCTTAGTTCCTTTGCCGCCTCCTTTAATATAACTGGATAGATCCCATCCACCCCAGGTGCTTTCCTTATGTTTAACTTCAACAATTTCTCCTCCACTTTTAACTCCAACAATTTCTCCTCCAGTTATTACAAAATCATTAAGTATCCTGCTACAATTTGATAACCTTCTGCCATTTTCAAACCTTAATAATTCCTCATGTGTGATTGTAGATGCAAAATACTCATTCAGTTTGTTTGCTATCTGAGTAGGATCATCAACAGTCGAACCATCGATGTCAAGTGGACCAATCGGATTCATCCCCTTCCTTTTAGAGTTTATATAAGTAAAGAAATCCGTGCTATTTTTCTTAGCATCTTTTGCCAAGGATTTTTCGTAAACTGGCTTCGCCTGCCTAACCTCCTTTGTGACCTGACTACAGACTAGCTTATATCTGCCATAGGCTTCGGAGTCGCTTGATAATTTATATGCATCCCATGCATTTTTCTTCTCTGTTATGAGTCTCATTAGTTCATTAGATAACCATTTAGGCCAAAACCTTGAACAATATTTTTTAATAGGTATGAAACTTTTAGTAGCATCCACGATTAATTCCTTGAATGCTTCCCACTTAGAATTTACTGTTGGTAATATCGTCAGTTGATCCCACTGTACAGAATTTAAAAACTTTCTGAGACCTCTGTACTCACCTTTACGGAAGCAAAAACTCTTTCCTTTACCGCTGATGGTAATTAAATCTTTAAGTAAATCCCACGTACACTGTGATCACTGCCACCTAGTGGTTCCTTTATCTGCAAATTCTTAATACACGAATGATCACTGCTGATAACCAGATCAAGAGTATTACTCTTTCTGGTTGCCTCTTGAACATGCTGCTGCAGAAAACAATCATCCAATAAATCCACAAAAAGTCTGACTAGTGTGTGTGTGAGTGACCAACCCACAAATTCCAGTCAATATCTGGGAAGTTAAAATCCCCCATTATAAGACATTCTGATTTACTAGCCCACTCTATTTCTCTGTACAATTATTCATTGTACTCATTCGAGTCATTAGGCCTATAACACACTCCTACTCTTATTTTTGCTTTTGCAGTGCTTATGTCACACCAAACTGACTCAACAGTGCACTTTTCATCTATATCAGCTGGGTGCACTTATTTTGATTTTATGTTTTTCTTAATTAACAGCATAACACCTCCTCCCTTCCTATCCTATCTATCCTTTCTGTACACATTGTACTCCCCAAATTCCAGTTCTGCATTCCATATATCTGTGTGACACCACGTCTCTGCTATCCCAATAATATCTGCCTTTGTTGTCTTGACCAACACTTCAAATTCATCAAATTTATTTACTATACTTCTAGCATTGGTATACATGCAAGTATACATGCACCTATTCCTAGTTACACTAACACATCCCATATACCGACCTATTTCGCGATGACTGCCATCCGTCCCTGAAACCCCCAACACCCTTCGCCCCAGGTTGCTACTTACTCTAATAGAAGTTGTGCAAGAATCACCTTCACCTCTGACTGTGGCTACTGTTAAACTATTTGTCCTTGTATCCCCCCAAGCTAGCAGTTTTCTGCCCACCTAACACTGCCTTGATAGCATCAGCAAATATTCTTGCACCCTTTCTATTTAAGTGTATCCCATCCCTGTAGAAGCAGTCTCTCCTGTTAACAAGTACAGACCAGGCTGAAAAAAATTCTATCCCTTGAGCCTTGCACAATCTTTCCAGAGCCGAATTGATCGACAAGGTTCTCATCATATACTCCCTTCTATCGTGTCTGGGTAGAATTGTAGACACTTTCAAATTCAGCCCTAATTCCCGGCTTTTTTTCCACAGTGACCTGTACTTGTTAAGTAATTCTGCTGGTCTCCTACTCTTAATATCATTAGTGCCAACGTGTACAACTATATCACCTTTTGTTCCCTTAAAAGATGATATCTGCTCTATAACGCCATCAACCTTTGCCCCGGCAGACATACCCTGGTCTTGTTCCACCTATACTTGTTAACAAGAGAGACTGTATTTAGAGGAATGGGTACACTTAAATAGAAAGGAGGAAATAATATTTGCTGGTGCTATGAAGACAGTGTTATGTGGGTTAGAAAACTGATAATTATTATTAGTATTAGCAATGTCCACATGGTGCAAGGAAACCTATGGCTTATGCTTGGGAAAGGGGGAATACTAATAGATATTAGTAGAGGAAAAATTCATTCTTGCACTCCTTCCATTAAGACATTCAGCAACCTGGAAAACAAGGAGTGGAAACTACTGGGTCTGCTTGAGGGGGGAGAGGGGTTCTTAAACAAGAGATATATGGGCCTTTTTAAAATCCTTTGAAATCTTCTGATAGCCTTTTGGTGGTAGACCACAGGAGGCGTTGAATGGAGTGTACTGGGAATGGTGGGAGGTGATTTACCAAAATCATCAATGCATCAGTTGGAACAAAAATAGGATGCTAGCAGGTCAGCTTAGCTTTGTCTTTGGCTGAAATGGCTATATAATTGGTTTTCTGGCAATATCTGGTTTTGACAGAGATGGGCAAAGTTGCAGTCAGCTTTGGGAAGAGACCAGAATGCTCAGCTACCATTTAGACAAGAAGCAGTGTACTACACTTAGCCAGTTCGAAATATGGTTTGGACTAATTAATAACTGCTTTACAATGTTGTGCTTTGGAATAGACAGAAAATGAACCTGGAGAATCGGAAACAAGCCAATTACAGTATGCAGTGTTTTTCTCTTGAACATCCTTAGCACATTTATTGGAAAACCAAGTTTAGATAAAAGATGAGATTTTAAGGCTGGAGTGTGAAATAAAGGATTCTATCTCTACAAGAATAATTTCACTGACATGATCCGAGCAAACTTTGGCATCAGAAGATTAGAAACAGTAGTCCGACCAAGGAAAAGAAGAAAAGAAATCTTGCAGATCATCGGATATTGCATTTCTCTAATGCCAAACAATAAGAGGTTGAGAATGGCCACAGGAGAAAGGTTCCATTGGAGAAGTGACTATCACCAAGTTCTGACTGAGGTACCTAGAGGACCACTCACCTTGACCGTATACTTGAAAGAGTTGTTTGTGAGAAAAAGATCAAGTATGTTGGCTGCATGGTTAGGATTGTCAGTATTCTGCTAGGTAAATGAACAAACTGTGTGAGGTCATTAGTAACTGCAAAAACCTCAGCATCTCGTCCAGCTGGGTCAGTGTGACTAGAAAACTGAAGACAGCTGGAATTGTGAAAATTAAAATCACCAAGAAAAATTAACTCACTGTTAGAAGGTTGGACTGGAAAAAGTCCAAGTTTCAAAGAGAGGAAGTCAAAGGGTTACAAGTGATTAGTGGAGTTGGGAGAACGATAGAAACAACAGATGAATTTACCAGAATGTGGTAGAGAGATTTTAAGTCAGAGAAGATTGAAAAGAGAAGATTCCAAATTATTAACTCTGTGAAAGGGAATATCAGAACAGACATATGCACAAGTACCACCTTTGAAGCGAAAGGAATCATACAGCGAATAATTTGGACAACTGATATGAGCAGTAGTTGAATCAACCAATAACTGGGATTCTGTAAGAAAAAGTACATGGGGTTTGGCAGACTGTAGTGGAAATGGACATCATTGAGATTAGAACTGAGACTACGTATATTTGTGAAATGAATGAGGAAGTGTTTGGGAGGTTTTATTCTTTTCACAGATAAGCTTACTCTATTAGTTTGACAATTCATGGTCTGTTCAGGAGTAAGAAAAGGTGGTAAGGACATGCTGTATGAAGTAATAAATTTTTTGAATATGGCATACACAGGGTAAGAATATACTCAGCTCCTTGACATAACTGACCTTGTCAATGCCCCCCACATACACATTACTTGGACTCCCTCCAGTCTCTATCTTTCAGAGTAGAGGCAACAAGATTATATGCTAGCTGTTCCAGCAGCCTCCTTTTGAGCTACCAATAGGTTTGGTCTGGTGTACTATCTAGTGGCTGGCCTGCGAATACTGTTTTAGAGCTGTACCCTTGAAATGTAAGGAAGATTGGATCTTGCCGTGATGTCCATCATAATCTCAAAATGACATTAATCGTACTGCATGATGGAAGAGATGTGAGGGTTGCCAGAGATTTGCTTTGGAAACTGAATATGGATTCCACCACTTCAAGCTTCCAATAAGCAAAGTGGTGGTATTGCACTGGTTGATGAGCATCATCTACCGCCTAGTATTGCCTGGTAACACAGGGGCAGCATTCCTCCATGTGGTGTGGGTGCCACCACATGGAGGAATCCTCTACCCCTACTTATGTTGGTTCACACCTGGGTGGGTCACCTACAGTGTTGCTAGGTGCTGTATTTCAAGGCTTGCACATGAGGGTTTTGCCCAGTTTACTAAAAGACCTGCCATCATGAAGGTGCAAGCAGAGGATATGGCTCACACAGACTGACCAGACTCTGCTGAAATTAGGTCCACTTGATTTTACTGTTGCTCAAATACCAGTTCCATCAGCATTTTGACTCCCAGGTAGCAAGTACAGCTTGGCATATCTGAGAGAATGTCTGTGACAGTCTCAAGGTGCACCATTGCTAGGAGTATAGTAAATAGATTTGATGGATTTGAAGTACCAGTTAAAATGATTTGAAGTACTGGTTGGATCAACAAATGTGAAAATTGCAGGGATATTGGAAACATGGTGCCACTTTTGTACAGGCAGAATTTGAATCTAGTGAGTACAATGTGTACAGAAAGGAAAGACAGAACTACATAGGATTATGCACTTGGTTGAGAAACAGAACATAAGGCAGTGCACCCAGTAAAAGTGATTGGCCACTGTAATGTTGAGTCAGTTTGGTGTTGACACTGGAAAAAAAAAATGAGACTCTGAGTGCATTACAGTCCAAATGACTGTGATGATTATAACAGAACAATTATACAGACAAATAGTATGCTAATAAATCAGAATAATGGGGAATGATAAAGGGAAATTTTAACTTTCCAGATGTGGACTGGAACATGTGTAACAGAGCCTTTTTTTTGGATATATTGGATGGGTGTTTTCTCCACCGGCTTGCCAATGAAAGATAGCAATAGTCCTGATCTGAATATCAGCAGTAACTCTTCATACATTAAGAATCTTCCAATAAAGGAACTACTTGGCTGCAGTGATCATAATATATTGTTATGGGAGTTACTTTAAAATGTAACTACTGTTAAGAGTACGTGGTAAAGTAATTTTGCTTTACTAAAGGTGAGTGCAATAATTTTCAAATGCTTTTTAGTCGGACTAACTGATGATGTTACCACCTGCAAATTATAAGCGGAAAGCATTCAGGAAAATAATCATAGAAGCTACTAAGCTTTTTATACAGCGTAGAGCAGGAAAACAGGCAGTTTTAAATACTAGTTTTCTCGGTACCTGAATGGTCGGGAGGTTGCATTACTTGGTGGGGAGGTTGCAATACTGTTGTCTGCATGCCTATTATTAACCTCGGAACAGTTGAGTGGTGCACAGCATACTTTTTCTCTCAATGCATTTTACAAAAGCAATTACAGTTATGTGGCTGCTTGATGTTTATTTCACATCCACTTTAAACTTAAGCAGAAAAATCCTGCCTATGCTATTAAAACATGGGTATATAATTTTGAAAAAACTAGTTCTGCTCTCAAAAAAAAAAAAAAAAAAAAAAGGCCTCTGGGTGGAATATGAAATGCCAGTACACCAGAAAATATTGCTACCATCATGACTGCACTCATGCAGAATCCACAGTATTCTGCACATTGGCATGCACTACTCTTGAACTTATTCAATAGGTGAATTACTAATATTGTACCAAGATTTTCATTCTTATAAGAGGTATTGCAAAAATTAAAACTTTACGATTTCCTTACTTATAGAAATTTTTGTCAAGAATTACTAACTCAAATGGTTCAGATGAAGACTTTTCACAATATATGGATGTATACTGACACCAACTTTCATCTAAACGGTTTTGTGAATAAACAAAACTTTTGTTATTGGTTGGAAGAAAACTCACACTGATACCACTGACAACCATTGCTGTGACAGGGTAACAGTAACACTGTGTTGGACAATTCATCTAGTGGCATTATTGTCTCTTATTTTTTTGAAAATGGTAATGGAAGGGTAACAGCCATGATGTCAGGGCACTATACTAACATGATCACAACTTCTTTTGATTGATGAACTAGCTATGGGGTTTCTTTAAGATAATGAGACCAGTTGGGTTTAACAAGTTGATGACACATCTCATACCACAATGGTGAATCTCTTACTTACCAGCTCATATCATTACTGGATGCCATACGGCTGCTTTTTTCATAACTACATCATCATCTCCACTAATGATCACATTTCTTGGCCTCCAACATCTCCAGACCTGTCTGCATGTGACTTTTTTTTATAGTTGGCACTGACAAAAGCAATTTGTATTTTCATAACCCATGCAATATTGAATACTTCAAAGAAAGAATGACAATTTGTGAAGAAATTGTCAAATTCCTTTGTAGATGCTACACCACATCATGGGAAACATGGGTAGACAGTTAGAAGAATGCCTGCTCAGAGGTTGCCTTGAGGATATCTGCTTCAAAAAATAAATGGCATGCTATGTACTTTAAGATAGCATATTTGTAATTTCACTAATACAGATTCTTTATTTAATTGTTGAGTTTTTAAAATTGTCTGTTTCTCTGCCTCACTGTATATTAACTAAGAGATATCCTGTTATTGTTCAAGGTTTAGGCCCAGATGGATGTCAGATGAACTGATGAGTCTAGTGGCAGGGAAGAAAAACACATGGAATGTTTATAAATTTTCAGGAGACAAGAATTTACACTAAGGGGAAACTAGCATATGATCAGGTCACTAAAGGGTTAAGGCATGCTGAGGCAGATCATGAGAAGTCTTTAGCTATGAATACAAAGAAAAGTAGCAAAGAATTCTTTGCATTTGGTATAAGAAAAGGAAAGAAAATATTGGCTCACTGGATATGAATAGTATTCAAGTTGGTGACAAACTAAATAAAATTCTGGGAAACTGATTAAATATTTTACATCTGCATTCATGCATGAAGAAGGATGAAAATACCAAAAGTATACCAAATAATAACTGGGTGCTAAATGATTTTGTGGTAACTGAAAAGAAAGTAGAAAAGAAACTGTTGATACTAAAAGTAAATAAAGTACCTGGTGTTGTTGGAATCTGTCCACTTTATATTAAAAAATTCAACAAGAGAGGTAAGCAACCCTTTGATCATAATTGTGAAAGCATCTTTGGACTCGAGGAACGTACCTATAGACTAGAAATGTGCAAACGTTTTGAGGATATCTTCACAGCGATAATACATTTATACTGAAATCACAGGGTGATCATGTCTGACCAGTCTGATTAGCTACCACGATGCAGTAACAAAGGAACTGGATGAATTAAATAATTTTCAAATTATATACTTAGACTTGAGTAAAGGTTTGGACACTGACTTGTGAAAGACTGCCGTACAAATTGAAGTAGTGTGGCATTAGGAACAAGTTACTGCAATGGGTAAGGGGATGATTGAGTGGCAAAAGACAGGTTGGTTATAAATGGGCACTACTCTTGGACTAATGTTATGAGTATCAGGCTTCAGTGCTTGTCTCCTTACTGTTTTCAGTTTCTTATTAACAGTATTGATGAAGGCTCTTGATTTCAGTATTTATTAACAATATTGGTGATGGCTATTGATTTCGGTTTTTATTAATAATATTGATGAAGACTATTGATTTCAGTATTATTAACAATATTGATGATTAAATATAATTGATGGTGTACAATTATATACAGGAATGTTCCTAGTAGGGACAAGAAAGTGGTTATACCATTGTATATAGTATTGTGTGTGTAAGTCTGGAATCCTCATTTTAAGGATCTTGAATTGTGGGAATAGGCAAAGAAAAGCAAGATTAGTCAAGAATGCAAGAGAATATTTTTAGCATGAAAGAGTTCAGTTCTACAATTGCAGCATTTGGTATCTAGTCACTTAAAAGTAGACCTGATTGAAGTGTTTCAGGCTTTAATGGATTGAGTAAACCAAATTCTGATGGCATCCTTACTCTTTTCCAAACAGTGCATGAAGGGACATAAATTTAAATTGAAAAAGGAGTGTTGTAGGTTTGATGCGCAAAAATTTGTTTTGAGCCAAACAGTAATTGTGTTGAAATAAACAAGTGGGTAATTTGAATTAATTTAAGGAAGGAGTAGTAAGATTATGACTGGATTTACTGAATTTAGCTTATATATAGGAAGTCAATCTTACCAAAAATATACTCTGGTTATTTTCATTTAGAAAGTTGATTGTGGCAGGAATGCACTTCACTGCACTGCATTTGTTTTTTGTTTAGAAAGTTGATAGCCATTGTTAAGCTAGCAGTGGTGTTACTCTCAGAAAAAGTAAAAATGGAGTGGATTACCTAATAGGAGTGAGCCCAACTATCTTTTTTTTATTAATTTCTGAAAATGTTTTGGGCATTTTTGAATTTTGCACAAAGTGCCAGTATTTGGTCTTTTCTTTGTGAATTGCCATATCTACTTTTTTTTGTTTTTATTTTAATAAACATTAAAAAATTTTAAAACATTTTAAAAGATGCTGTTTGTTTTACATCTTTAATTCAAAAAACATTAAATCTGCAAAAAATTACAAAATACATTTTAGAAATAAAATATCAGTCTCTTCCATTTTCCAGTTTAAATGATATTGCACAAAATTTCAAACATCCAAATATATTTAATCTTATTATATATCCACATAAATATCATTAAAACTTTATAAATATTGCTAAAATTGAAAAACATCTTATTTGATACTATTAGTTACTTGCATTTTCAGGTTTATTTCCAAATTATTCAAATATAATCATGCCCCCCCCCCTCCAAGAGGGACATAAAAAAAAAATTGTAGTTTATGGCTAAACACAAATTTTTACAATAGACACTAGCAGAAGCAAATTCTATACCTCATGGAGACGAACCAGTTATTGCAATAATGTGGACTGCTGATCTGTTGTATTCTCCTCTGCTATATATTCTCTCAATGCAACAATTAAATTTTTGTAAACAGTATTAAGAGTAATTACTAGATGTTCAGTTTCTCCTGTGTCTCACCTCAGAGATGCAGTAAAAATACACCAATGAAACATTAATTTGAATGGGTTGAGCATGCTGAATTCTGATGGGATTCTTTTGCTTGCTCAGATTACAAATCTGAGGGGGCATAAATTCAAATTGAGGAAAGGCAGTTGTACAATAGATATGCGGAAATTTGCCTTTAGCCAGCGGGTTGTTAATTGCTGAAACAAACTTCCATTTGTTGTTGAAGTTGATTGCTAAAATAAATTCAAGCAGGAACTGGACATACTTTTAGAGGGAATGGTTATGTGAAAAAAAATTTTTTTTTTTTTTTTTTGACTAATGCTACATAAGCTAATACACTTGCTTTCTTGCATCACATGCCTCTATTACTACTACTACTTCAAGGGACACTCACACAAAATTAAACATTTTCTTCTGAGAGGGATTAGATTTTTGAGCATTGAAAATATGGAACCAACTAACATATTTGTCATTTCCACATATTCAGTTACAAATTTTTATAAACAACAGCATGTAACATTCTTTTAACATCAATCATTAACGTTCTTAACATTTTGAATGGCAAAAACTTCTAAAGGCATAATGCAAATAAAGTGTGCATGAATTGTCAGACAGTTTGTATATTTTTATAACTTGCTAATACTGACTACAGTTAGTGTGTGTATTCTATGTAAGTCTACTGTGGTGTTGTAAAATTCACATGTGTTTTTATAACCAAAGTAATAACATCTCTGGGTGGCAGGGGTCCCATAGCTTCATCCAGAATATAACCTAGCCATATTATACTACTGTATTTTCTGTGAAAAATGATTTCTGAGATGTTGAATTTTGCTAATGCAATGATTTCCAGGAATACTTTAATTGCATCATAACTTGAAGGGCTCTTGTTAGATAAAAACAGCTTCTTCTTCTCCTATATATTTATTTCTTCTCTTGTGTTTGACCACCCAAATGGCCTTTATATCAAGGAAATCTTTGTTTTTAAGTATATAAAGTATTGCTTTTTTTAAAAATATTTTTACTTCAGTATCAAAAAAAAATCTACAGAAATGCTTCATTTGCCATTTAAAACATTTAATCTATTTTGTCCACCGATGGGTAAATAATAAAACTAATGCAAAACACATACAGAATGAAATTTTCTTATACAAAAATGTTTTGTCATTGTGCATTCATGTTAAAAAAAATTGGGAAAAAACTGGGCAGATTTTAATTTTGCTATAATACACTTCACTTATAATGTGGCTTTTAAAGTTCTCCCTTGACACTGGCTGCAATGTTATGTTCTACCAGTTGGCTCAAGAAATTAAATCTCAGATTAATCTCCCTACCGTGCGGTTCAGATCAATATATGCTGTTATGTCTCTATCATCCACTAAATAGATCTCATATGGACTACTGCTCTCCTGCATTTGTGTCAACTTCTTGAGAGCATAGTATAGTAAATTGATAATTTTCTAAATAAACACAAGCTAACTACTAAATTGATCTTACCAGGTGGCATGCATTATGTTCACTGCTGTGAAGATACACTTGATATTACTTTAAAACATGCATTTTCACACATATATGCATCCTCCTTCTGAATCAAGCATTGCTGCTGATTTATTCCACTCTACTAACATAACACAGTATGCAGCTTGAAATAGTAATAGTATTGGCATATAGTATTTGCCATAAACAATAATAAGAGAAAAGGAAACAGACAACCTATCCATTTCCCTCCTCCTGTAGTATTAGTAATTGCCGCATGGCGCAAGAAAGCCTATGGCTTATGCTGCACCAGCCAAAAAAAAAAACGAATAAAACCTCACCTGAAGGTACTATCCAGATGACCTTTGAATTTCCCCAAACTGTCAGCCTCTACCACCCATGTAAGCAACTTATTCCAGTAATTTATAACTCGCTGGCTAAAATAAAACTTCCTGCAGCCCAATCTAAATATTCCCCCCGTAACTTGAATTTATGTCCCCTAGTTCTGCATCATTTATAATCTTGAAAATTTCGTCCTCATTCATTTTACTGATGCCTCTCAGAGCCTTAAACACCTCAATCAAATCTCCTCTAAGGTGTCTAGTTTCCAAACTCTGCAACCCCCATATTCAAAGTCTTTCTTCATAAGGACACCCTTTTGCCAATCTCACCAGGCGAGTTACCCATCTTTGCACCCTTTCAAGAAGCTCGATGTCTTTCTTTAGGTGAGGTCTCCATACTTGAACACAGTATTCCCTGTATGGTCTAACAAAAGCCTTATATAATGGGATTATCACGTCCCTATCTCTACTTGCAAAAGTTCGATAGATCAGCAATAGAACACCATGGGCTTTCCTTGCAACTTGTTTACAATGCTCAGAGAATTTCATGTCTGACCGTATCGTAATACCCAAGTCCCTTTCCTCCAGTACTGGATTTAGTTGAACTCCACCAAGTGAATAAGTTATTTTGGGATTACTGTTTCCCAGGTGTAATACCTTACACTTTGTTGGATTAAAGCATAGCTGCCATTTTTCTGACCATTCCTGAAGTCTATCTAGGTCTCTCTGAAGAAGCTCAGCTTGATAGTGATCATTAACTACTCTACCAATTTTAACATCATCTGCAAATTTAGACATCACGCCCTCTATCCCTTCATCAGCGTCGTTTATGAAAATTAAAAACAACAGTGGTCCTAATACTGATCCTTGGGAAACCCCACTTCTTACATCAACCCAATCTGAGGAATAGCCATTTATCACAACCCTCTGCCTCCTGCCCTGAAGCCTGCTATCCATCTAAGGATTTTCCCAGTGATTTCAATCTGTTCCAGCTTATAAAGCAACCGCTCATGTGGGACTTAGTCAAAAGCTTTTGCTGAAATCTAAATAAACAATATCGAAATTATTCCCTAAATCCAGCTCATGAGTGACCCTTTCAAAATAGCAAACCAGATTTGTTGAACATGATTTTCCCTTTACAGAACCATGCTGAGTATCCTTGAGAATTTCAGTTCTATCCAAATGGTCCTGAATTCCAAATCCAAACCCTTGATCATTGCCTCCATGATTTTCCCTAGCACTGAAGTCAGACTGACAGGTCGATAATTTCCCACTTCATTCTTAGAACCACCCTTATGTATGGGAGATACATTGGCACTTTTCCAATCCAATGGAATCTCCCCAGAGTCTAGTGATGCTCGCATAATTAGCCTCAATGGTTCAATGCACTCGCTTGCCGCCTCCCTTAAGATTATCGGGTATATTCCATCAACTCCAGGAGCCTTACTGGCCTGTATGCTCGAAAGTTTTTTCATTAAATAATCTTGTGTAATTTCAATATCATTAATTACATATTTTTCAACTTTGCTCCCACAATTTCTAATTGCCACAAAAGGTTTTTCATTTTTAAATATCGATGCAAAATAACTGTTGAGTTCATCTGCAATAGCAGCTGGTGTATTTAATACTATCCCCTTTCTCTTACATAAAGGTCCGATCTGGTTTGTCCTGCTCTTCTTGGCATTTATATATGTGAAGAATTCCTTATTCCCCCCCCCTGCTCTGTTTGCTAGTGATTTCTCATAAACTGCCTTTGCCTGTCGAAGGCAAATAGAGCCCCAGAAAAACGAAAAACTTTTCTGTGGCTCTATTACAGATCATCTTGTAGTTGTTATAGGCTTCAGTACTTTTTATTGCTATGTAACCTTTCCATGCACCCTTTTCTGCTCAAGTAATGTGGGAACTTCACTATTCATCCAACTTGGAACACTCCCCATGGAGCGTTTTTTTAATGGTAAATACGCATTCAAGGCATCTGTGATTAATGTTTTAAAAGCATACCACAGTTTAATTGTTCATTCTCTGTGCGATATCTACCCAGTTAATAGAGGCCGTGTAGTACCTTAAGGCATCATAATTTCCTTTTCTGAAATTAAAACCCATTCCTTCGCCTTTTACTACTGCTACCTCTCTCGTCATCATCCACCATAGAACTCCGTGATCACTTCCTGCTACTGGTTCCTCTACTGTTAGCCCTGTTATGTCATCTGATTCATGGGTGATGATGGGGTCTAGGATAGTCTTTTCTCTAGTACTTTCCCTGACATGTTGATACAAATAACAGTCATCTAGTTGATTTAAAAATTTTGTTCCCCATGTCATGTTTCCTTCCCATTTTCTCCAATCAATTAGAGGCAAATTGAAATCACCGATAATAAGACATTGACGCTTACTTGCCCATTCCGTTTGCATGTAGAGGCTTTCGTCATAATCTTCACAATCACCTGGCCTGTAGATTACTCCTCGCATTATACATTTGTTTCCAACTATCTCACACCATACAGATTCTGTACTAGCATGTGAAACATCTGAATCTGGGAAAGCTATCATTGCACTCAGGCTGCTTCTGATAAGAAGCATAACCCCACCACCCCTTCTATCCACTATCCTTCCTAAATACACCTAATTCTGTTTTTACACGATAGATACGTTCCTGAAAAATACGTGTAAAAAAAATTAGTGTAAAAAAAGACATTGTATTTATGGAAGAAAGGAAGATTGGTTCCGGATCTAAAAAATCAGTAAAAATAATTTAAAAAAAACACATAAAAATATTCTTTTTAAGCTTATTATTTTATTTCAACAAAATACACATGTAATAATATGTAATGAAAATGTATTAAAGTAAATTTGTATGCATATGAAATGAATTCTTCATGAACAAAAAAAATCTGTTTTACACATAACAAAATTTTATTCATTTTCACTTTATGATAATAAACGGCGCATACGTTTGCGTACGACTGGAATATCACTGCTATCACTAGAAATGTTGTGGACATCATCTTCTTCCTCTATTAATGAAATTCTTTCTGTGATCTCTTGAGCAAAATCAGCACGAGTCTCCTCATATGCTGATGTTTCACCAGTTTTACGAACGAATTCAGTTATTAATCGTTGTGTTCGTGTTTTGGTTAGGCCGTTATATAATTCTCTGTAAGAGGCTGTCAACAATTTCAGTTCAAGTTGAAACTTCTCAGCGCGTTCCTCATTAGGGTCATGTTTGACAAAATGATTACCTAATTTTCTGGCCGGTTCCAGACCTTCTTTTATTAAATCTGCATTTAGAACAGGATCATTTTCTTCATTATTACTATGTTCTGTGGGATAAGGAATCCCAAGGACAATCTCTAATATTTCATCTTCGCTTAGGGCTTTGTCGGTTAACAATTCATCAATATCTTCAAACGATAGATCATCGAATCCTTCTCCACCAATTTTGTGTGTCATTGTAATGATGTTGGGAAATGCGGTCGTATTAAGGATGATGGGATCTTTGCTTTTTACACATTGTGGCCAAACCGCTTTCCAACACGCATTTAAAGTTGCTGGTTTTAATTCAGTTAACACTAATCCAACTTGATTGATACAATCCATAATTGAGAATTTCTTCCACACATCAACTGTTAGTGTTTCATCATTCATTTTGTCCAAAACGTGTTGGAATGTTCGTTTTACGTAGTATGTTTTAATTGTCGCAATTATACCTTGGTCTACCGGTTGTATCAAAGATGTAGTATTAGGTGGCAGAAATAAAATTTGTACGTTTGGGTGTTCCAAGACAGGATGGCTGGGTACATTATCAAGAATCAGAAGAACTTTAAATTCGAGACCTTTCAAATTCATATAACGTCTGACTTCTGGGACGAAACATTTGTTGAACCATTCTATAAAGATAGCAGTAGTCACCCAGGCCTTCTTGTTTGCCATCCAGTGAACAGGCAGTTTATTGATATCTACACCTTTCATTGAACGTGGGTTTAGGGCTCGATTTACCAGCAGTGGTTTCAACATACAATCTCCTGAAGCGTTAGAGGAAAATAATAAGGTCACACGATCCTTAGCTACCTTAAAACCACCAGCAGTTTTCTGCGATTTGGCTACATACGTTCTGTTCGGCATTCGTTTCCAGAAGAAACCAGTTTCATCTGAATTTCACACTTGATCAGGAGTGTATCCTCCATCTTCAATAACTTTTGCAAGTTCCTGCGGGAATACTTTAGTGGCCGGTTCATCTGCAGATGCAGTTTCACCTTTAATTTTTATATTAGCATTAGCATTAGCATTAGTAGAGGCATTTGATGCAAGAAAGCAAGCTTATGCAGCATCAGCCAAAAAAAAAAAAAAAAACCACTTCCACTTCACCCCTCTGTTCGTTCAAAATACCTGTCCAGCTGAGCCTTAAACTTATTTAGGCTATCAACCTCCACCACAAGGGATGGAAGTCTGTTCCACCAACCAACCACCCGCTGGCTAAAGGCAAATTTCCGCACGTCTATCCTACATCTGTCTTTCCTCAATTTGAATTTATGCCCTCTCAGGTGATTTTTCTGAGCTAGAGGAAGAATCCCATCAGCATTGAGCATGCTTAAACCATTCAAGGCTTTATACACCTCTATCAGATCACCTCGCTGGTGCCTAGTCTCCAGACACTGTAATTTGCAAAACTTAAGCCTTTCTTCGTAAGAGCACCCCTTTGTTCCATTCACTAATCTTGTTGCCCTTCTCTGTACTCGTTCCAGCAGCTCTACATCCTTCTTGAAATGAGGCCTCCAGATCTGTATACAGTACTCTAGGTGTGGCCTGACCATCGCCTTATACAATGGAATAATCACCTCCTTATCCCTGCTGGAAAAATTCCTGTATATCATTGACAATACTCCATGAGCTACTCTTGCAGCCCATCTGCACTGCTCAGAGAACTTCATATCTGCCTGCACAACCACCCCCAATCCCTTTCATTCTCTACCACTGTCAGTGTAGTACCACAGAGTTGATACGTTGCTCTGGGGTTGCTGTTTCCCATGTGTAGTACTTTACATTTGTCAATGTTAAACTTCATTTGCCACCTCTCAGCCCATCTGCTCAACCTTTCCAGATCCTGTTGCAGCAGCATAGTGTCAGTAGTGTCCTTGACAATCCTGCCAACCTTTGTATTGTCTGCAAACTTGGACATTAAGCCCGATATACCATCTTCAATATCATTTATAAATACAGAAAACAATAATGGACCCAACACTGAGCCCTGAGGGACTCCACTAATAACATCAGTCCACGATGAGCAGTGTCCATTGATTACCACTCTCTGTCTTCTCCCCCTAAACCACCCCTTTATCCATAGCAGCAATTTGCCTCCAATGTCACACTGCTCCAATTTGTGTAGCAGTCTTCCATGTGCAACAGTATCAAAAGCCTTTCTAAGATCCAAGTATATAATATCAAAGTTATTCCCTGCATCCAGTTCTTTTGTGACTGCATCATAGTATCCAATCAAGTTGGTCAGGCAAGACTTCCCCTTAACAAAACCATGCTGTGTCTGAGCTATAACTGACGTCTTGTCTAAATGATCCTGCAGTGCTTCTTTAACCAGTGCCTCCATTAATTTTCCTGGAACAGAAGTTAAGCTCACAGGTCTATAATTACTTGTGTCATCCTTTGATCCTCCTTTGTGAATTGAGGTCACATTTGCACATTTCCAGTCTATGGGTACCTCCCCTGAGTCCAAGGAAGCTCTCATAATTATGGCTAAGGGTTTGCTTACTTCCTTTGCTGCCTCCTTTAATATAACTGGATAGATCCCATCCACCCCGGGTGCCTTCTTGTGTTTATCTTCAACAGTTTCTCCTCCACTTTACTCCCAGTTATTTCAAGATTCTGTAGCTTACTGCTAGAGTTGAATACACCTCTGGCATTCCCCTCGCTGAATAACTCCTCATGTGTGAATGTCGATGCAAAATATTCATTTAGTTTGTTAGCTACCTGAGCAGGATCATCAACACTTGACTCATCAATATCAAGTGGACCAATCTGATTCATCCCCTTCCTTCTAGAGTTTACATAAGTAAAGAACTCTTTGCTGTTTTTCTTTGCATCCCTTGCCAAGGATTTCTCGTAATCTGCCTTCGCCCGCCTAACCTCCTTTGTAACTTGGTTGCATATCAACTTGTATCTATCATAGGCTTCTGTGTCATGTGTTAATTTGTATGTATCCCATGCATTTTTCTTCTCTGCCATATGCCTCATTAGTTCACTGACATCCATTTTGGCCTAAACCTTGAACAATATTTCTTAGTTGGTATGTAAAGCCTAGTAGCTTCCAAGATAAGTTCTTTGAATGCTTCCCATTTTGAATTTGCTGTTGGTAACATAATCAGTTGGTCCCACTGTATAGAATTTAAATACTGTCTCAGTCTATCGTAGTCGCCTTTACGGAAGCAATAACCCTTCCCTTTACCCCTAATGGTAGTTACCTCTTTGAGTAAATCCCACTTCAGCACACTGTGATCACTGCCACCTAGTGGTTCATTTATCTGCAGATTCTTAATGCATGAAGAATCACTGCTGATAATCAAATCAAGAGTATTACTCCCTCTAGTTGCCTCCCGAACATGCTGATGTAGAAAACAATCATCCAATAAATCCACAAAAGCCCTGCTAGTGTGTGGGTAACCAGCCCCCAAATTCCAGTCAATATCTGGGAAATTAAAATCTCCCATTATAAGACACCCTGATTTACTGGCCCACTCTATTTCCCTGTACAGTTCCTTATTATACTCATCAGAGTCATTAGGCCTATAGCACACTCCTACTCTCAATTTTGATCTCCGAATGTTTATGTCACACCAAACTGACTCCACACTGCACTGTCCAGCAATGTCGACTGGCTTCACTTCCTTGGTTTTTATGTGTTTCTTAACTAATAGCATAACACCTCTCCCCTTCCTATCCTGTCTATCCTTTCTGTAGACGTTCTACTCCCCAAATTGCAGTTCCGCATCCCTTATATATGTGTGACACCACGTCTCTGATATCCCAACAATATCTGCCTTCGATGTTTTGAGCAATACCTCAAATTCATCAAATTTATTTACTAAACTCCTAGCATTGGTGTACACGTAAGTATACCTGCACCTGTTTCTATTCTTAGCTACCCTAACACAACCCATGTGTTTACTTGTACCGCAATGGCTCCCAGCAGTCTCTGAAATACCATGCATCTTGTTTTTCAGGCTTCTGCTCATTCTAATAGAAGCAGTGCAAGAATCTCTTTCACCTCTGCCAGTGGCTACTGTCAATCTATTGGTCTTTGTCTCCCCCAAAGCTAGCAGTTTTCCGACCCACCTAACACTGCTTCGATAGCATCAGCAAATATTCTTGCACCCTTTCTATTTAAGTGTATCCCATCCCTGTAGAAGCAATCTCTCCTGTTAACAAGTACAGTCCAGGCTGAAATATTATGAAGAGTATTCCTTTTAAGAAACCCTGTCATCCAACCTGTACTCGCAGAAAATTCATACTTTCTGTTTAATTGAGATGAAGTGCTTGGCTCCTTTTCTTTAATCTGTCTGTAAATTCTTAGTGCTGTTTACTTGATGGCATTTCCATCTACTGGTGCTTTTTTTTATGACTGGTCTTCTATCCATATTACCAGAGCCTTTTCCATTTTTTCCTTGACAATATCTCTTGTATATGTTGATGAATTAACACTTACTTTTGTTCCAGAACATACCGACTTCCTAATGCAGCTTCATTTTTCTTAATAGTTCGTACGGTAGCTTCATGTACACCAAAATGCTTTCCTACAGACGTAGCCCCTTGTCCAGTTGCAAGACGATCTAAAATTTGAATTTTAAGTTCCAAAGAAATCGCTTTCCTTTTCATTTTGGTAATAGGCGAATTATTCGACATTATATAAGGGCCACCGAAAAATATCTCAGTTATAATTAATAAAAAAAGGTATGAAAAATTTGTAAACTTACAATTTATTGACTATCGGCAAAATTAATAAATTTTTATGTGCACAAATTTCACTAAAGATTCTTTCACTTTGAAATAGTGTATTACTAAATGTCTTCCGAAGATACAATGCACAAATACCGTAGATGTGCACCAAATTCAATAAAAATGTTGACGATTCATAGATATCTAGACGTACACATTGGTAAACAAAAGCACGCGTTTCAAAACGCACACACTAGCTGTTATCCAATCTATTGGTGCGTGTAAAATAGAAATGATACTAATATGCCACAAATTAAAAAAAAAATTTTCATAGAATTTAGGCAAAAAAAATTAACTGAAATCATGTTAAATCAAAATGACTCGCGTAAAAAGAGAATGAAATTTTTATTTTGAATTCGTGTTAAATCAAATTCGTGTAAAAAAAGTTCATGCAAAAACAGAATTAGGTGTGCATTATACAAGCTGTACTGAAGCTCATCATCCCCAATTTCTGGGTGGCACCACGTCTCTGAAAGCCCTATTATTTCCACATTACTTGTTTTAACCAGCAGTTCGAATTCACTCCTTTTATTGATGACACTTCTAACCTTACTATATAAACAATCAAGACACTGTTCTTGTATATTTAACAACCCTAACACAACCCTTGAAGTTTTTTAGGCTTGCTGCCCTGGCATTAGCTACCCGCTCACTTGAAACATTTTGCCCCTAGAACATCTAGATAATATGTCCAGTTGGGGTAACAGATAAGAATTCTTGAGGTATACGTTACTTTGACCAATATTATCAGATAAATGCGTGTCAATATTACCCACATCCCCCCTAACTAGCAGTTTCCCTGAACCTTTAAGGTATCCTCAATAATACTGGCAAAAACTTTTGCACCACCTTTGTTTAAGTGTATCTCGTCTCTACAAAACAAATTCCTTCTACCTACAATGTGAGCCATGCTGATAGAAATTTACCCCCTAAAGCCTTGCAGAGTCCTTCAAGTCTTGAGTTAATCCACAAAACTTTTAATATATAATCCCTCCTATCGTGTCTGGGCAGAATTGCAGACACAGACATTGTGGTCTAGCTCACGGCATTTCCTCAGCATGGTCCTGTATTTTTCCAACAAATTGTCAGGTCATGTACGTTTAATGTCATTAGTCCCCACATTAATAATATTCTCTTTACCCCCCCTACCCCTAAAATCTGACAATCTGTTGGTGACATCATTAATAGTTGCTCTTGGTAGACATACCCTAGTTCTACTCCACCTATCCTTATTACAAAAAATATTCCCCGTTTCCCTGACAATGGAGTCTTCTAATAAAACAAAGTCCTTTTGAACCAGAGTAGTTTGCACTTGGTTTTTCTGTTTTGAGGCCCGAATCGGGTGCGCATCACTTCGTAGATTGCTGGAGTCTTGAGTTCCTGACGAGCTCCCAGATTCACTATTCTCGAGGGCAAGCAACCCATTTTTTTCAGTGACTCAAATTGTTCCATCAGTGCACCAAATTGTAATTTAAGATCGGTGCATTCCTTACATCGATCACAAAGAAAAGAATCCCCAGGTGAGCTATGATTAGTCACCAGGTCGACCTTGGAAAACATTCCACAGGTTCCGCAAAGGATTAAATCATGACTCACCCGTAAATCGCCATCGGCTATTTCCGTGTGAGTCACGATACTCAGTGCCATATTTAAGGCAGATCTCATGAAATCTAACATTATAAAATTAGCTAAATATCAATAAAAATTAACTTTAAAAAATTATATCTATAATATTATAAAAATCAAACTGTTACAGGAAAACCTATAACAAAATAATCAAACAATATCTAAATAAATCAAATATTTAAAAGCAATAATCAACAGTAATCCAATCCACTTAACTGAGGAGCCCTGACGAAGTGCGTCCGCTCACCTCCTAATCACCTAATGGGCCCGCTCATCACCTAATGGAAGGGTAACAGCCATGATGTCAGGGCACTATACTAACATGATAACAACTTTTGTTTAATGAACTAGCTATGGCCAAATCCTTGAATGATCGTCTTTGGTCAAATATTAGTATTAGCAATGGTCATATGGTGCACGGAAGCCTAAGGCTTATGCTGCACCAGCCAAAAAAAAAAAAAATAATAATAATAATAAAATTTAATAAAAAATATAATTAATAAGCAATAATAAGAGAAAAGGAAACAGACAACCTATGCATTTCCATCTTCTTGTAGTATTAGTAATGGCTGTATGGTGCAAGAAAGCCTATGGCTTATGCTGCACCAGCCAATTCTCCTCAATTAAGGCAGTAGTTAGCTGATCTCAAGGTGTAGTATTTCCATCCATGAGTTATTCTGGGTTTCTCAGTCCATATGATGTGCAAATTAACCCCTGAACAAATACTTGTACAGACATAATACACATTGATGCAACTTGGTCTAAGTCACTTATGCACCTAAAACCCAAACGATACGCTTGATGTTACTTTCATCATCAGATTATGATACTCTGCAAGTGTGTATTAAATCAGTAAATGAAATCAATAAATAAAAATTTTTGTCAAGAATTACTAACTCGAATGGTTCAGATGAAGACTTTTCACAATATATGGATGTGTAATGACACCAACTTTCATCTAAACAGTTTTGTGAATAAACAAAACTTTTGTTATTGGTTGGAAGAAAACTCACACTGATACCACTGGCAACCATTGTTGCGACGTGGTAACAGTAACACTGTGTTGGACAATTCATCTAGTGGCATTATTGTCTCTTATTTTTTTTGAAAATGGTAATGGAAGGGTAACAGCCATGATGTCAGGGCACTGTACTAATATGATAACAACTTCTTTTGTTTGATGAACTAGCTATGGCCAAATCCTTGAATGATCGTCTTTGGTCAAATATTAGTATTAGTAATGGTCATATGGTGCACGGAAGCCTAAGGCTTATGCTGCACCAGCCAAAAAAAAATAAAAATAAAATTTAATAATAATAATAAAAAAATTAATAAAAAATATAATTAATAAACAATAATAAGAGAAAAGGAAACAGACAACCTATGCATTTCCCTTCCGCTGTAGGTAACTGTTTCAGCTGACCTTTGAATTTCCCCAAACTGTCAGCCTCTACCACCCTAAATGGGTCACTTATTCCAGTAATTTATAACTAGCTGGCTAAAATTAAACTTCATGCAATCTAGTCTAAACATCTCTCTCCATAACTTGAATTTATGGCCCCTAATTTTGGAATCACTTATAACCGTGAAAATTTCATTTTCATTCATTTTACTATTGCCTCTCAGAGCATTAACCACCTCAATCAAGTTGCCTGTAAGGTGCCTGGTGTCCAAGCTGTGCAACCCACATACTCAATCTTTCTGTCCTTTTGTCAATCTCACTAGGTGAGTTACCCTTCTTTGGACCCTTTCAAGAAGCTTAATGTCTTTTTTTAGGTGAGGTCTCTACACTTGAAGACAGTATTTCATGTGTGGGAATACTGTGTTCATGTGGGATTATATAATGGGATTATAATGTCGTTATCTCTATTAGTATTCGATAAATTGTCGATGGGACACCATGGGCCTTCCTTGCAACCTCTCTGTACGTTGCTTGGAGAACTTCATGTCTGACAGTATTGTAACCCCCAAATCCCTTTCCTCCCCTATTGACTTTAGTTCATCTCCTCCAGTATATAAGTTATTTTGGGGTTACTGTTTCCCCAGGTGTAAGACCTTGCATTTTGCTGAATTAAAGCATAGCTGCCACTTTTCTGACCATCCCAGAAGTCTGTATAGGTCACTTTGAAGAAGCTCTGCTTGGTAGTGATCATTAACAATTCTACCGATCTTTACATCATCTGCAAATTTAGACCTCTATCCTTTCTTAATTCAAAAACAACAGTGGTCCCAATACTGATCCTTCTCACTGTGGAGTGACATTAACCCAATCTGAGGAATTACCATTTATCACAACCCTCTTCCTCCTTCCCTGAAGCCATCCTGCTTTGTGTCTAAGGATCTTCCCTGTGATTCCAACCTGTTCCAGCTTATAAAGTAACCACTCATGTGGGACTTAGTCAAAGGCTTTGCTGAAATACAAATAAAAAATGCCAAAATTATTCCTTAAATCCAGCTTATGAGTGATCCTGTCAAAATAGCTAACCAGATTTGTTAAACATGATTTTCCCTTTATAAAACCATGCTAAGTATCCTTCAGAATTCCATTTCTATCAAAATGATCTTGAATTCCACCCTTGATCATTGCCTCCATGATTTTACCTACTAATGAAGTTAGACTGACTAGTCGATAATTTCCCACTACACCTTTATGTATTGGCGATACATTGGCACTTTTCCAATCCACAGTGGAATCTCTTCTCAGTCCAGTGATGCTCTCATAATTAGCCTTAATGGGTCAATGCAATCACTTGCCACCTCCCTTAAAATTATTGGGTATATGCCATCAACCCCAGGAGCCTTACTTGCCTATAGGCTCAAAAGTTTGTTCATTAAATAATCATTTGAAATTTCAGTATCATTACTTACATGTTTTTCAACTTCCCTCCTGTAATTTCTCATTGATATTAAGGGTTTTTGGCTAAGATAAAGAAAGCCAACACAAGAACTACCAAAAACTTTGGGAAACTTACCCGGAGAAACTGGTTTCCTGCTACCGCAGTTTCTTCCTGCATTCTCGGTAAACAGATGGTGCTTGTTATTGGTAGTAGCAGTTTCTCATTGATATTAAGGGTTTTTGGCTAAGATAAAGAAAGCCAACACAAGAACTACCAAAAACTTTGGGAAACTTACCCGGAGAAACTGGTTTCCTGCTACCGCAGTTTCTTCCTGCATTCTCGGTAAACAGATGGTGCTTGTTATTGGTAGTAGCAGTTTCTCATTGATATTAAGGGTTTTTGGCTAAGATAAAGAAAGCCAACACAAGAACTACCAAAAACTTTGGGAAACTTACCCGGAGAAACTGGTTTCCTGCTACCGCAGTTTCTTCCTGCATTCTCGGTAAACAGATGGTGCTTGTTATTGGTAGTAGCAGTAGAAGTCTATAACGATGTATTGATTAGGGTTTTTTTTTTTTTTTTTCATTATTAAAAGCAGATTATTGGAGATCATGAGTGTTTTCACTGCTGAAATTTACTTACAGTTAACTCTCCAGACTGGCCCATTCTTAGAGTGTTTATCGTCCCCCCCTTCCCACTGTTTTAAAATAGGAAAAAAAACGACTTTTACTGTTACTGCTGATAACACGCACCATCTGTTTACCGAGAATGCAGGGAGAAACTGCGGTAGCTGCAAACCAGTTTTTCCGGCTAAGTTTGCAGTAGTTCTTGCATTGTCTTTCTTTACCTTCGCTGTTTGTTTATTATTTCGTTTTTAGGAGCATTAGCAACTAAGGCCACATTGCTCCGGGGATATGCGGTGGTCATTCCCTGACCTTTCCGCATTCTCTGTATTTGGTAGTCATGGGCTCGAACCCTGGTCTAATCAAGAAGTGTGTGCTACGCACTGCTGCCCCTGCCCACCTGGCTATGGAGGCACCTTGCCTTCGCAGGGGTTTCTTCTGTAAATGTTGTTGCAATGTAACTGAGTTTATCTGCAACATCAGCTAGAGTATCTAATACTATCCCACATCCATTACATACCAGTCTGACCTGGTTTTATCCTTCTCTTCTTCGCATTTATATATGCAAAGAATTCCTTATCCCCACTCTTCGCTCTCTTTGCCAGTGATTTCTCATAATCTGCCTTTGCTAGAATAACCTTTTCTGTGGCATAATTGCAGATCAATTTGTAGCTCTTATAGGCTTCAGTACTTTTTATTGCTTTGTAACTTTTCCATGCCGTCTTTTTCTGCTCAAGAAATCTGGCAACTTCATTATTCATCCAACTTGAAATTCTCCTCATGGACTATTTTTTAATGATATATATATGCATTCAAGGCTTCTGTGATTAAAGTTTTAAATGTATACCATAATTCAATTGTATTCACTCACTGTGAGATATCTATCCAGTTAATAGAGGCCATGTAGCACCATAATCTAGCCAAGGAGGATGCCTTTGTGCGTGCCAGGTGTCCAGAATGTTTAAGAAATTAGGTGCCAACTCAGCGTTCTGATGGGCATCTATGAGAGCAACAGCCTGGAAAGCAAGGTAATGGAGATTTCCAGGACTGCTGGGAGTCATAGCAGAACAAGTAAATACACGGGCAGTGTTAGGGTAACTAAGAGTAGAAGCAGGTGCATGTCTACTTGCATGTACAGCACTTCAAGCACAAATTTATAGTTAATAAATTTGAGCTTGAAGTGCTAGTCAAGACATTAAAGGCAGATATTGTTGCAATATCAGAGATGTGGTGTCACACAGACATAAGCAGTGCAGAATTGGAATTTGGGGAGTACATTGTGTACAGAAAGGAAGGGAGGAGGGGTTATGCTGTTAGTTAAGAAACACACAAAATCTAAGGAATTGCATCCAGTTGATGTAGGTAGACAATGCAATGTTGAGTCTGTTTGGTGTGACATAAGCACTGGAAAAGGAAAAATGAGTATAGGCATGCGTTATAGGCATAATGAATGTGATGAGTATAATGAGCAATTGCACAGAGAAATAGACTGGGCCAGTAAATCAGAATGTCTTATAATGGGGAATTTTAACATTCCACATATTGACTGGAACTTGTAGGTTGGTCACTCCCACATTAGCAAGACTTTTATGGATTTATTGGATGACTGTTTTCTACAGCAACATGTTTGAGAGACAACCAGAGGGAATAATACTCTTGATCTGATTATCAGCAGTGATTTTTCATGCATTAAGAATTTTCAGATAAAGGAACCACTGGGTGACAGTGATCACAATGCATTGATGCGAAAATTACTTAAAGATGTAACTACCATCAAGGCTAAAGGGAAAGGCTTTTGCTTTTGTAAAGATGACTACAGGGTCTCAGACAGTTTTTTAAATTCTGTGCAGTGGGATCAACTGATGATGTTGCCAATGTTGAATTCTAAATGGGAAACTTTCAGGGACTTAATTTTGGAGGATACTAAGCTTTTCATTCCAACTAAGAAATACTATTCAAGGTTTAGGCCTAAATGGATGTCAAATGAATTAATGAGGCTCGTGGCAGAGAAGAAAAATGTTATCAGATAAACCCATATCTATATTACCCGTGTCCTCCCAAACTAGCAGTTCCCCTGAACCTTTAAGGTATTCTCAATAACCCTTGCACCACTTTTGTTTAAATGTATCCTGTCTCTACAATCCAGATTTCTTCTGCCTACGAGTGCGGGCCAAGCTGATAAGAATTTCCCCCCCCAAAAGCCTTGCAGTGTCTTTAGCCTTGAGTCACTGGCCAACTCCCAGTTACATTGTTCTTGAGAGCAAGCACCCATTTTTTCAGTGGCTCAACTTCTTCCAGCAATTCACCAAAGTTTAACTTTAGATTGGTACACTCCATCCAACGGTGACAAAGAAAAGAATTGCCAAGTGAGCTGTGATTATCCACTAGGTTGACCTTGGAATACATGCCGCAGGTTCTGCAAACAATAAAATCATGTTTGTGAAATCGCCGATTTTATTATTTCTGTATGAGTCATGATACCCTCTGTTCAGGTGAAGTGTTCAAGGTGGATCTTGTAACAACCATTGTTAAATTTACTAAATATCAGAGAAAGTAAAAATTATATTTATAATGTTATAAAAATTAAATTTATAAATTATTTAAATGCAATTATCTAGCCTCTCAATCCTAATCTAATCCTCTAATCACTAAACTCTTCCTATGCTTTAGAAATTCATCCGCTCATTACAAATTAGACTAAAAGCTTATGTGATGAAAATTATGAAATGTGCAACCAGCTTCTTTTACATACAAAGTACCTTTGTATGTAAAAGCAGCTGGTTGCACATTTCAGAAGGAAAATGCTTACATTTGAATGAACTTTTTGTAATAGAATAAAAAAAACTCAAAAAATTTTGTAGTCGGAACTTTTTGTAATAGAATTTTTTTTCTTGAAATAAAGAAACCTTTAGCAACAAAATTAATTGAATCAAAAAAGTGTCTTACTTGGTTGATATATATATATATATATATATATATATATATATATATATATATATATATATATATATATATATTTGAAGTATAATGATATCCAAGCAAGACTACAAGGCTGAGATATGAATGAAATTCAAGTTTGGACAATTAATCTCGGATTTAGATCCAAATTGAACCTATTTTTATCCACTTTAAATTGAAAAGATCTTTTGCTTCTTTGCTAACTTTTAATGCCTGTAAATTTTGGAAAAAGATAAAATTTCAGATGAAGATTTGTGATTCCACACTTTCCACTTGAAGAAACTGAAAGAATACTTTAACATTTGGTTTCAAGATCTTCATGATATGATTTTATCAGAATGGATTCCAGAACCGTTTGTGTGTGATGTGTCTCCAGTTAAATTTATTTTTCAAGAAGAGTTAATTGAAATGACAGATTTATGACAGATACCCCTAAGTTTGGAATACAAACTAAAGGGCATACCTCCTATTGGAATAATGAAGATATGCAAAAAAAAATCCTAACTTATAAACTATGGCAGAACAACTTTTGATATCTAGTATAAGCTGGATTCAGCCATAATAATTTACTGATAAAAACAAGAAACAAATGAAGAACATGGGGAGCTAAGAATCAAATTAAGTAATTTTTTCCTGGATACACATAGTTTATTGCAAACCATCAGCCACAACTGTCTCATTAACAATTAAAGCTAATGATTAAAACAGATATGTAATGGACTCTGATTTTTTTCAAAATTAAAATGGCAGTAATAAACCAAATAATAATTTATACTGATTTTTGTTGCTAAACTAAAGTAATTAGTAAATATTCACAAACTGATTGTTACTTATCTATGTATTATAATTATTTTATATTTTTAATAAGTAATTAACTATTATTAACATTAATAACTATTACTATTAACAGATTTTTCTTATAATCCATTCATTAAAATTAAAATGTGAGTATATTTGAGGGGGATTGGTAAGGAAAAAAATGCATTTTTTAAATAGGGCATCAAGTAAAAAAAAAAAAGGTTGGGAACACCTTGTCTATATTCAACATTTCTCTAAAATAATTTTATTTCTAGTTGAATTAAATTTAACTAAATGAATGTGTGTTATAGTATAACCAGACAGATGCTGTAATAAATATATTTTCATTTGTAACAGTCTAATAAGTATTTTAAACTTTACAGATGTCTCTGTGAGCTTGCAAGACAAATTGGTTTTACTAGTGGAGCCATAAGTAGCTATCAGCTTCAACAGCAGTTAGCTGTGTTCAGGCATGTGGTATGTTTGCTATTGAAAGATTTCATTTGGCTATATATCCATAGTTTACATTATTTTAGTTTATATCAACCTTCTTGTGTTTATTACAGCGTCCAGAGGTGGTACAAAAGGGAAGATTAGCACGATCTTTAAATTTTTCAAGACTCAAGATGCCATTTCCAAATATGTCTTGTGCAGTAATCAAAGACCTTCACAGAGGTAAGAAGGAGTATATATTTTTTTGTTTGTTCCATTCTTTGTTACTCCTGCCACAGCCATTTGCAGTAAATGTTAATGTTGTTTTTACTGCAACACAATAATTTTTAGCTTTTATTTTGTTGAATTGAAAATGGTCTTTTATTCATTCGATTTTATATAATTTATCACATTTCTCATTGCTTGAAATTTCTTGAACTGTAGGACCCTTCTGTTATATTTCCCCATTCAGCTATGTTTCAATTTCGTGTATCACAAACCAGCAACTGTTTGTTGCCGAGATGAAAAATTTTAGCAAAATAAGTACATAGGATCAATACAATGAACACAGTTCAAGAGAGCCCATTGTCCTTATGTTCTTTCTATGTTCATCCATACACCCACACATCATGGAACATTAAATTTTTAACATCCGTATACCAAAATTAAATCACTTTCTTGCATGGGGTATATTAGATATTTATTTTTATTTGTAGTTAACTATAAAAGAAACAAAGAGTGCTACATTGTCATTATGAGAATATTGGTGGGTATACGGAAAACACAAGCATATAAAGAAAATACAAGAAAAAAAGAACTGTGTGATTGTTTTTTTACATAACTTAAACAATGGATTTTGAAAACATTCAAAAATGAATATTTTAAGAAACACAACAGTTTTTTTCTTAATAACAGAATGGTTAATAATGAATAAAACAGAACTCCAGTTAAAGATTTTAAATTTGCAAGGATTGAAATTAACATGCAAAATTGAAAATGTGTTTCTTAACTAACAGCATAACCCCTCCTCCCTTCCTGTCTTGTCTATCCTTTCTGTACACATTGTACTCCTCAAATTCCAATTCTGCACTGCTTATGTCTGTGTGATCCCACGTCTCTGATATCCCGACAATTTCTGCCTTTGATGTCTCAACTAACACTTCAAGCTCATCAAATTTATTAACTATACTCCTAGCATTGGTGTACATGCAAGTATACATGCACCTGTTTCTACTCTTAGTTATCCTAACACAGCCCATGTATTTATTTGTTCCACTATGAACAAATAAATACAAATAAATAAACAAATAAATAAATAAATACCTTGAAAGCAAGGCAATGGAGATTTCCAGCAGTCCTGGAAATCTCCATTGCCTTGCTTTCCAGGTTGCTGCTCATTCTAATAGAAGCAGTGCAAGAATCACTTTTGCCTCTGCCTGCACCACTGTTAATCTTTTAGTCTGTGTATCCCCACCAAGCTAGCTGTTTTCCAACCCACCTAACACTGCCTCGATAGCATCAGCAAATATTCTTGCACCCTTTCTATTTAAGTGTACCCCATCCCTGTAGAAGCAGTCTTTCCTGTCAACAAGTGCAGATCAGGCTGAAAACAATTCTACCCCTTGAGCCTTGCACAATCTTTCCAGGGCCAAATTGATCGACAAGGCTCTCATCATATACTCCCTCCTATCATGTTTGGGCCGAATTGCAGACACTTTCACATTCAAACCTAACTCACGACTTTTTTTTTTTTTTTTTTTCAACATTGACCTGTACTTGTTGAGTAAACCTGCAGATCTCTTACTCTTAATGTCATTAGTTCCAGTGTGTACGACAATATCACTTTTTGTGCCCTTAAAATATTATATCTTCTCTACAACATCATCAACTTTTGCCTCTGCAGACAAACCCTGGTCCTGTTCCACCTATCCTTCTTTATTGAGCATGCTAAATATCTTAAGAATAAGATTCAAACATTGTACTCCAGAGGGTTATAAGGTCTGATTGGGGTATAAAACGCCAAGCAGTAAACCTTTTGTATGAATGTCTATTTGTCCCGATCATGACAAATGCCTCAAGAGCTTGTGTACTTAGAATAAGTAAGGTGACAATGCAAAAATATACTTTACAGGCACAGAGATTTGCCTTTATTGGTTGTGACCAGGATATGCAGAACTGTCTACTCAGAGGCTCTACAGATAATATCTGGGAAAATGTCTGTTTAGTATGTTATACTGTTTAACCGTTAATTATATTATACAAAGAAAAATATAAGAAATACTATTCTGAGATGTTATCTTGTCCAGATGTAAATAAAGTTTATGGGCGATCAGATCTTAAAACTGGGAAAGCACACGAATATTGCAAGAACTGATGGCTTTATTTCAAAATTCTAATAAAGCAAGACAGGCATATCGGTTCTTCCCCCAAGTTGGATTAATAAAAAGAAGCCTTGGCTTCAGTTTGGCTTTGCAACATTCCTATTAACAGGACATGGCTTGGCATGTAGATTATTCCAACTAGGTTTAAAAGAGCAAGGAACTTGCCAGTGTCAGGAGAAAACTTCTCAGCATATTATGTTAGGTGGGCAGGAGCAACAGTGCGTAGCACACGCTTCTTGATCAGACCAGGGTTCGAGCCCGTGACCACCAAATACAGAGGATATGGAAAGGTCAGGGAATGACCACTGCATATCCCCAGAGCAATATGGCCATAGTTGCTAATGCTCCTAAAAACCAAATAGCAACAACAACAACAACAACATATTATGTTGAAATGTGGAAATTATGTCAATTTAAGATTAACCTTGGAGATGTCTTCTGGTGTGAGCAATACCCAGAGAGAACCTCTTCTTCAAGAGGCTCTCTGCGTATTGCTCACAGAGAGATTGTTTAAGTATTTTAATGACTATGTAAATGCTGTGCTTAGAAGACAGAAAAACTTATTACTAGATAATAGAAGCCAACCTCTTTGCAGAAGGGACGGAAACTGCTTTGACTAAAATATACGGATTAAAAAGTTGTAAAGATATATTCTCTTCAGAGAAGGCAAAGTGGCAGTAACAAAGTTTCATTTTGTTCATTTATGAGAAAATTTTTAAGACTAACTGGTTTTGAACTCTAAAACTCAAACATTAAGAAAACAATGTCTCAAGCTTTTGCCTAGGGAATGGTTGAACATATGGTATCATAAATGTACTAAGTCTTGGGAATTTCTCTTGCAAGTGTGTGAATGCAGTACCGTTCACTTCCAAAGCCTTCACAAAATTTTTCATGAGCCCCAGTTTATTGTGGCGTGGTGCAAGCAAAACTACCAGAGGTTGAAATGCTACATTCTTCATTCCAGGTGTTAATTATTTTTGTTGAGGCCAACTCCTCTTATAGTGGGTATCCTTGCCATGACTATCCCACTTGCTTAAAAAAACAATAATACTTGGTATAACCCTTTTGTAATCCTAATAAAATGGCGATTACCTTTAAATCACCACATATTTGCCACTCATACTTCTGATAATGTACACCTTAGAGGATGTTCTCTATGTTTACGTGTGTTTCTTTTTTGTGGATGGCATAAGCAAGAGGTATTGAAGACAGCATATTTCCATTATGTAATAAGACAGCCTTAAGTCTAACCTTAGAAGCATATATAAATAGCCACCATTCTTCGGGAATGTGCCTCATGTTCATTGCTGCTGTTAGACCACCAACATTCTTGCAAATAGTGAGTTCACCTTCTGTTTGATAGAATTTATCATAATCTTTATTTCGGGTACGAAATGTTGTCACTTTCACAGAATGATCTAGAAGATTACACCATTGTAGCCTTGTGGCAAAAAGTTCTGCTTTGTTCTTCGGCAGTTCGAGATCCCTTATGAGGTCATTAAGCTCACTTTCTGTGATCTTGTGTGGTTCATAAGGATAAAGGTTTGGACAGAATGGTAGATCCCTTGACATAGTTGGCTGGTGTAGTTCTCTGTGTATATCAGGTTGATGTTCATCAGTGTCATCATCTTCATAAGAGTGTACAGAAAAACAGTTGGGTGGTTCAGGAATAGGTAGTATTACACCTATTCTTGAACCACCAGATGAATTTCAAATGGTATATTTGGGTACATCACTGTCCACTTTTTCTTCATTGTCATCCCTTTTCTAATAGGAAGCACCATACAGAAGTAACAGCCTGTGACATGATTTGTTGGCACCCTCCATGCGATGGCTACTGAGAGACGCATAAAATGTTCCTTTCACTTCGCCCACGCATTGAGTTTTGATGAACAAGTAATGCAGCATATGTGTGGAGCCCAGTTCTTGGCCTGGTTGCCTACTTTACATCCAAAGAACAAGAAGTAGGCCTTTTTGTGTGAAAACATCTATGGCGGCACTAGAGTAAAATCGATTGATGCAGTTGATTGGTAACAAAATTTTCTTGTAACGGAAATGACGCAATTGTTTGGTAACAAAGAAAACTGACTGTTTAGATTTTAAATGAAGCAAATCACGTGACTTCCTATTTGATGGCTGTTAGATTTTAAATGATGGAAATGATGCTAACGATGCTAACTCAATCACTAACGTTGATTTGGTAGGGTAAGTAGCTGATTCAGTAGAGTAACTTCATACTAATATACGAAAATGACATCACTTCCTAAAGGTGGCTAACTCAGTCACTAATGTTGATTAGGTAGAGTAAGCAGCGGGTGGTAATATTATGTAAGAATAAAAGCTTCAGAGCCACCGAAGAAGCCTCTGGTGTCGAAAAGGAATGAGTTTAAAAACACGGAGAACAAAAAAAATGCAGACTTTAATAAAATCTGCAGATTTTATTAAAGAATATTCTTCCAAACATGACCATTTCATTGCTTAAAATTTAAACGGCTTTGATTCAAGAATGTAACAATAAAACCATGACTTCAACAAACAATAACTTCTTGCAGTAGTTTTTGGTTATGATGTCCTACCAGTCTACAAATGGATTTTGCTATCTATTGAATTGTAAAAATACCTATAAAATTATTTCGAAGATGGTTAAAACTCCAGCTGAGGGAAATTAAGAGAAGTATGCAAAAATAAAATCTTCAAAGCCCCCAAAGAAGCTTTCCCTGTCAACAAAAGAACAAGTTCAAAAACACAGAGAATGAAAAAAAATGCAGAGTTGAATAAAATCTGCTTCTGAAGATTTTTATCACCAACCTTCTGCATCAACTTCTCATCAAGAAGCTGGACTGTCGACATCACGAAATTATATTGAAGAACTTCCTGAAGATTTCGATCCAGAAGATTTGAGTTCAAATGAGGATTTGAACCTAAGGATTTTCAATTGATTCCTGAACCGGCTAGACACAGTATATTGCAACAACCAGCTTCGACTTTGAGGGACCTGCTAGAATGAAGACTGGTCGGTTTGCTATGGCTAGAGAAATCGATTTAGAACCGTTCCACTCACAAGAAGGAGAACAAGTGTTTCGTTCAATAACAACAGAACAATCTCGGTTAAACGAAATCATTTTCTGCTAATACCGGCTTATGCTGTTACCATCCATAAATTTCACGAAGGTATTTTCAATTTTGTAGTTTATGAATACGAGAAATGTCATGAACAACAACTAGTTTATGTTGCATTATCTCAAGTTACTGATATCAGTGATCTTTACATTATTGCTGCAAATGGAGAAAAGAAATTTTATCATGGACTGAGAAATGCTACATCCACTCTTGCACTTCAAGCTGTGAAATGACCAGGTTGTCGAATAATCCTCTATTTACCATGCAAGATATGACAAGATCTTTCCATTCTAACGTTAAATTGTCAAAGTGCAGTCACACAACAATCTAATTTAATTTCTGAAACATGGCTAAATAACAAAGAAGAAGTGAGCATACCTTACTTTGATTGTGTCGTTCAATTCAAACGAGAAGGTCAACAAGCTGGTGATGTAGCAGTTTATCATAAGAGAGAAAATTGTACTCGTGTTACTTCTCATATGGAAGTGATTTATCAACAAACTGTTGGCAAATCCGTGAGTGTTAGGCCTGTTGGAGGCATTTGAGCTGAATGCCTTCTTCCTGATGGTCAAATGGTATTGTTGGTAGTCATTTACATTTCACCTAACCAAAAGATTGAACACATCATTGAATGCATCCATTTCGTTTTACTTCCTTACGCGATTGAAGGAGCTGCATTGCTACAACAATTTTCTCACAAGAAATGCAACCAAATAGCAATAATACTTAGTGGAGATTTGAATGTTAATTTTGCAGATGCTCAATCCAAACCTTTGAAAGATTTCTTAGAAAATAAATTTGGACTAATGTTAAATACTTCTAGATCTGTATCGACTACTAATCATCGAACTATAATTGATGCTGTGTTTCAAAGACATTTACACTCTTTACAATCTCAAGTGTATGTATCATATTTTAGTTATCACAAACCCATTGTAAGTAAATTACCTATTTAACATGTATTGAAACCTCAAATTCATGAAACTATCAAAAAAAAAATTAATGCTTTAAAATGTTAAAAGTGTTCGGATTTTTTTCATCTCTTTAACCTTGTCCAAGCCAAGGATGTTTTCACATAAAATAAAACATCTTTTGTACGTACAGGGTACATATGGTGTTTTTGATATGAAAACATCAGTGTTTAATGTGAAAACACTAGAGTAAAATCGATTGGAAATGAAATTTTGTTGTACGGAAATGATGCAAGTGATTGTAACAAAATGTTTTACGGAAATGATGCAATTGACGTCACTTCTTATTAGGTGGCTGTTAGATTTTAAATGAAGCAAATTACATCACTTCCTAAATAATGCTAACTCAGTCAGTAACTAAATGACGTTAATGACAACTCAGTCATTAACGTTGATTCGGTAGAGTAAGCAGCGGATAGTAATATTATGCAAGAATAAAATCAGACTTTAATAAAATCTGCTTCTCAAGGTTTTGATCAACATCAGCCTTCTAAGTAGCGTAAGTAAGTTTAGATCAAACTGTTCAAAAATTTAAACGGTTTTACTCTAGTGCTGACATAGATGTTTTCACATAAAATAAAAGATCTTTCGTGTGTACTGGGTACACATGCTGCTTTTTTTTTATGGCTCGAATTAAGGGATGCTTTCTTGAAGCTGACATGACTTCCTCACATATGTAACTGAAGTAATGTGGGCTATTCACACAATTATGGGGCATATTAATCTTGCACAGCACAAATACTATGCAAAAGATAGGAATCCACAGAGAACAACCATTAACTGAGTATCTAGCCTTATTCAAGGATTTCTGCAATAGAATTGAAGACTCATTTGAAGTGACAATAACTTATGTGATGGAGAGTGAGGCAACAGTTTCCTGATAAGAATGTGATAAGAGTGTGGTGGCACTGAAACTGTGGTGTTTCCATGTGTTTTGCTAAGAGCTGTAGTTGATAACGTAGAGCAACTTGCTAATATGAGACCCCAACTGTAATTCGAAAACAAGAGGCAATTGACAAATTTTTAAGTGATTTTCATGTCCGGCTGCATAAAATTAGTCAAGATTTGAGTATTTTCATTTTGGTAACATTTTACATGTTGATCAGTATAATTGGTGAGCAGATTTTGCACTTTTCTTTGCCTCTATCATGCACTTGTCCGATTTAAATGATATTATGGGTCCTAAGTGTAAGCATCTGCTAGAAACGTCAAATTTCAATGTCTAGACCCAGTTCATCATCAAGTCATCCACATAGCTACTACAGCATTAAAAACATCCTGTCCAGAGTTTATATGTCAAAACAATTGAACAACCGCTGTTGCTTCAACAAAAGCAATTTTCACTAATATATATTTTAAACTGAAATCCCTGCCAGACCACCCTATGTGTAAATACGTTTTCAAGCCATGATGGAAAAATGTCTATAGTACCAATTAGACTGCCAGCCATCTCTTCAGTATTTGTGTCCAAGAGCTACTCAGAGAACTTAACATCATGGAAGACAATGCTACCATGATGCAAAGAGAGCTTTAACATGATGTTTAAGCTCTCTCTTTGCAGAATATTCAAAATACTCATTTCCTCAACAGTAGGTAGAAGTTTATTACAATGCCAATTTCTGCAGTCCACATCCTTTTGCAAATTAAATTTATGCCATCTTGTGGGAAAGGGTAAATATGCCATCAGAATTTGTTTACATTAACCCTTTTAATGTCTTATTCACTTTAGTTAGGTCACTATGCAGATGCCTGGTTTATACAAACTGTAATTTACAGAACCCCAGTTTTTGTTGGTAAAAATATGCTTTTGTGCCCTCAATTAATCTTGTTACTTTTCTCTGCACTCTTTCCAACAGATCCGTGTCCTTCCTAAAATGTTTCCAAACCTATATGCAATATTTCAGATGTGGCTAAATGATTGCCTTATACAATTGGGATAATCACCTGTTTCTATTTGTTGGAAAAATTCTGTATATCATTGCCAGAACTACATGATCTATTTCAGCAGCTTGTCTGCACTGCTTAGGGATTTCATGTCATCCTGTTCAATTACCCCTAGATATTTTTCACTCTCCACTGCCTTCAATTTGGTATCATCCACATGGTTTGTTATTCTGGGATTATTATGTAAATGCAGTACTTTGCATTAACTATACACTGTGATTACTCCCCTTAACCACTGTGCCACCCCGCCCCATTGTATCATCAGCAAACTTACCAAATTTTCATGTTTACATCAATATGATTAATACATATTAAAAACATATTGTAATCCAAGAGTAGTGAATCAGTCATAAAATATGATGCTCCACTATTTAATGTCTTTTCCGTTTCTTTTCTTTTTTTCTGCATTTAATTGGTGTATAAGCAAACTTTGAGTTGTTTCCTTGAGGTAAGAGTTTTTATAATATTTGGGAAAAGTGATTAATTTTAATTTTGCTACAGATAAACTCACAAATTGTAAATAAATTTTAAAAAAATCATATTAATTCTTTTGCATTTAACAACATTTCCTATTAATTGGCCTTCGTCTCTTCTGTTCTCAAGAAAGATATGTGGGTTCCCCCTTTTCTTTTTATTTAAAGATCAACTATGAGTTTCCATATGATGTTAGTATTATTTATGCAGGTTCATGTGAATTGCTTTCCCAAGGAACTGCTGATCTTCTGTTAGATGTTTGTAGTGAATACTGGGATGGAGAAGATATTTCTATTTTAAATGAATCAGACAGGTAAAATTTAATTTTAGTCATTTTACTTTAGTTTTGGAGGTAGGATGCTGTGATTATATTATCTGTTGAATGACTTAAGATAATATTTCAATTGTGTGTTAAAATTTTATCTCTTCCCCTATCTGCTATTGAGTTTTTTGTGTAATCTTCAAACCATATCTCCTTCAATTATTTTCTACATTTAGTTATCTTTATAAATGTGTAAAGCACCTATTGTCTTATGGATAGACATGATTAAACCTGGCCATCATCAGTTTACATGTAACAGCTTGACTCCCTGTAATCAGATTTTTGTGAAATTTTATATTTGTCTTTTAGAAAGTTGTATTGAGCTAACCGAAATTTCATTATAATCACAGCAATATAAAAATAGTATTAGTAGTGGAAAATGTTGCAGTATTGCAAGGTTACACAGCATCAGCCAAAAAAACACCCAACAAGTTCCATATCACCTGTTCATCTCTTCCAACAGTTTGTCTGGCCCTTAAATTTATTCAGACTGTCCCCTTCTACAACACCATATGGAAGTTTGTTCCAACAATCAAGTACCCACTGGCTGAAGATAAATTTCTGCACATCTACATTTCTCTGAATTTCTGCAACCATCCTTCCTAAGTTTGAATTTATGCCATCTTATGTGCATAGTCTGAGCAAGAGGAAGAATTCCATCAGCATTGAGCTTACTCAATAGATTTAGAGCCTTAATATCTCATCATGTCACTTCTGATCCTGACCATCCTAAACACTCTAAGGATATCAAATATCAAACAAATTCTGTGATTCCTAATCCTAGAAATGACCATACTGAACTAAATGGGAAAAATTGATGAGAAAATATGAAGATAATGAGATGATGATTGAGGATTTATTTCACAATTATAGGACACTGTCGAGGAAAGAATTGAAAGTTGGGATTAAGAATGAAAGTGTCTGCAATTATGCCCAGAAAGCCTGAAGACACGATGAGAGCTATGTTTGTCTCTTTGTCTTTTTGGAGCTTGTGCAAGACTGATGGGATAGAATTTTTTCACATTTGTCTAACCTATTCCAAAGTGAATCCCATTCCAAAAGTCTTGTCTGTTAGACCTTTGGGAGAATTCGCTTAAATAGAAGATCAAGCAAGAATATTTGAGATTGAGGCAGTGTTAGGTGGGGTGAAAAACTGCTAGTTATGGTGGGGGACATAGACAGACTAATAAGGTTAAGAGCTGCCGCAAGAAGAGGTGAAGTCGATTCTTACATTGCTTCTCTTGGAACAAAAAGCAGCCTAGAAAGAGAGTTGTTAGAGATTAAAAGCCTTCTTTGGGTCTTTGTGGGAAAAATAAATACATGGGGTATATTAGTATTAGTAGTATAGATATCATACTGTATAACTTTGAATGTACAACATCAGCCAGGTGGGCAGGAGCAGCAGTGCGTAGCACACGCTTCTTGATTAGACTGGGGTTCGAGCCCATGAGCCACCAAATACAGAGATGCGGGTCAGGGAATGACCACCGCATATCCCCGGAGCAATATGGCCTTAGTTGCTAATGCTCCTAAAAACCAAATAACAACAACAGCACAACAACTTTTCAGCAGCCTCCCATCATATATATTTCCTGAAAATTACCATCTACAGAAATTCAAATTTAATGTAACAGGTTTCTTTTTTCATTTTCTCAACCTTAAACCTGTGCCCAGTGCTAAGTACTGTAGGTTAACAGCTAAATTTTACATAACTGTTTAATTGTTTACTATCAGAAATTTTTTAAAAATTATTAATAACAGCTACATTTTACATAACTATTTAATGGTTTTAATTTGTCAGCATTTTGAAATATCAGTTGACAGAATATGGCCTTCTGTCCTGCTTGCTTTAATACCACTGTATAAATTTCTTAAGCTTCTAATGCCTTTTCACATTTTATTTTGGTAATTTATTTTCCTCACCATGTTTAGTGATAAAACTATCCTCTATTTTTCAGTGCCTTATTATCTGGAGCAACAGTACTGTTATATCTAAACAAATGTTTATATGTGAATATTTTTTCAAAGAAACTTTGATAAATATAGAACCTCCCTTCCTTCTGATGTTAACATAAACTATATAATTGTTCAGTCACCTTACAAGAGATATATATATATATATAAGTAAGGAGAACACTAAAATGATGAATATAGGTCACACACTAAAATGATTAATATAGGTTAGAACACTAAAATATCTGGTTTTTCTTCAATAAGAAGATACACCAATGAGCCAAAACATTATGACCACCTACCTAATATGATGTTGGTCCTCCCTGTGCAGCCAAAACAGCTCATACCCGGCGAAGCATGGATGCTACGAGATTTCTAAATGTCTCTTGTGGTATCTGGTACCAACATGTAACCATCAGATCCTTTAACTCCTGTATGGTCCATGGTTGAGACGCCTCAGATCGGAGTTGCTGTTCCAACACAAACCACAGATGCTCGATGGGATTGATGTCTTGAGGAATTTGGAGGCCAGGGCAATATCTGGAAGTCTTTCTCATGTTCCGCGAACCAGTCTCGAACAATCCAGGCAGTGTGGCATGGCACATTATCCTGCTGAAAGGACCACCGCCACAGGGGAAGACCGTTGCCATGAAAGGGTGTACCTGGTCAGCAATGATGTTTAGGTAAAGTGTATTTAGGGTCAGATGGCACCAGGGGTTCCCCCATCTCAGCGTAGCTTACATTATGTGGTGATACAGTTCACTGTAAAGGCCAGAGATTTAAAAGTGTATGGATCTTGAGGTGTGTGGTATCGAAATGATGTTTAGGTAAAGTGTGTAAAGTGTATTTAGGGTCAGGCGACACCAGGGGTTTCCCCATCTCTGCGTAGCTTACATTGTGTGATGATACAGTTCACTCTAAAGGCTAGAGATTTAAAAGTGTATGGATCTTGAAGTGTGTGGTGTCATGTACCGTTCTTCTGGCCCTTTAGCTGAGGCCCGCCATTGCCCCACTTTCGCCCCGTGGAGGCAGACCAGGTACCTAGTAGTTTAAAATTTACTCTGGCAGGTCCTGCCACCTAATTTCCTAAGATTTCAGTGGCTAGGTCCTAAAAAAAAGAAGAAAATTGATCGCGTAGTTTAGCGGGGTTTAGCGCTAGAAGAAAGCCAAAAATGGTGGGTGAAATTGATTTTAGATTGTTGAATTTAGTTTGTGTGGTGCATTTACTTGCAGATAGGTAGAGTAGGGGGGGAGACTAAAGACTGAGGGGGAGATGGACAGAAATATGGAGCCAATAGGGAAGACAACTCCAGTTAGAGTGCCCATGCCCCATGGCATGCCCATGCCCCATCAGAGAGGAAAGCGGGGCAGTGGAAGGGGGAGGGGACAGCAAGGACATTTACTCCCCCCACCCAGGTGAAGAGAGCTACAGTGGCCGGCAAGGGAACTGGCTCAAATCGCCTGTATGGCACATTTGCAATAGCTGTCGATTGACATCCAGTAGAAAAGCCGTGGCTATGACAGAATCCCAGTCTTGGTTTCCAAATGTTAGGATCATTTGTGGGAGGAATCTCGTCGGAGATTCATAGTCATGAAGGCATGGTTGATTTCTACCGGTTAGTGTGGTATGGTCAGTTCCTTTGACATATGGTGGTGATTTTTTCCTTTGGAAGAATCATGTTATGGTGGTAGGCTTGTTCTTCATCTCTCAAACAGGTCATGGGCGAATTTTGTGAAGGCTTTGTATGTTTCCTTTGACTCCAGAAGATAGTTCTCCTGGTCAAGGAGTGGTTGTTTTCCGGGTCAGTGGTATTGTATTATTTTTGTGTTCACAGGCTAACTTGCATATTTTGTGGATAAACCGAAAATAATTCATAAGGGAAACCCTACTTCTGCCTGAGATTTTCTAAACACAGTCCAAACTAAAATAGCCTTTAAGAATTTTTTCAGTCTGTCCGGGTCAGTGGTGTGGTCCATGAAGGTAGTCGATCTTCCTTTTGTCAGGTTGTAGAGCATGCCACACTGCACAATCTCCAGGTCCAGGGGTAGGTCATCCACAAGATTCTGTAAGGCTTGAGTTCTGACTGCGCAGCAAGCCTATGAGATGGTCAGTAGGATTGAGCATTGTATGCTCTCAAGTTTTCTTTGGTTGGTTGCCATCGTGGCTTTTCTGAACCAAACCAGAGCGGCGTACGTTGTTGCGGGTAGGAATACTGTCTTGTAGAAGAGACTGAGGGTTCTACTTTTGAGACCCCAATCCCTCCGGGCGACTCTGGCAACCATTGCCGAGTAGCCTTTTATTTTTCGCTGGATATAGATGAGGTGTGGTTTAAAGGTTAGATTTCCATTGATGATAAGTCCCAGGTGTTTGAGTTGCGTGACAAACTTGATCGTGGTATTATGGATCTTGATTTGCGGTGGTCGGTTTGGGTGGAGATGACCTCTCAGCAAGATAGAGCAGGTTTTTGTTGGTATTATTTGGAGGTTGTTTTGGGCAGCCCACTCTTGTAGGGTCATGAAGGCCCAGTTTCGCAATAAGACAAGATCGTCGGTATAGGCCTGGGAGGTTACGCAACCAAGGTCTTGCTGGAGGAAGTCCTCCATGACCACGTTCCAGAGCAGAGTTCCCAGTACAGAGCCCTGTGGACAGCCTCTATGTACCTGACACGTCATTTGACAGAAAGGTGCTCGGAAAGGTGATTTTTCTATTTGAGAGATATTGCCTTAAACAGTTGTACAAGTTTATGGCAGGTTTGCCTTTCTGAGCCTGCCTAGGATGCTCAGCCACCATAAGGTGTCGAACACCCCCAGAAAAGTCGATGGAGATGAGTAAAAGATATTTTTGGTTGCAGGTGTTTGCAGTAGTGATGATGTTGTTCAAGGCATCGGTGATGGACTTGCCTCGTCTGAAGGCAAATTGATTGTTTGAAGTGAGATTGGCAATGTTGTAGTGATTCGTAATTTTTGTTGCAGAAGGTGTTCTATTGTTTTGCTTAAGACGGATAATAGGGCTGTGGGATGGTAGGAGTCAGGTAGATCCTGTTTCTTCGTCGAATTTTTTAGGATTAGGCGTATGCTGGCTGTTCTCCAATCAGTTGGGAACCATCCCAGGCAGAGGCAGTGGTTGATTAGGTTCAGGAGTGGTTCCAAGGCATATCCGATAGTTTTTTTTTTTTGATTTCCGGCTCCAAAAGGTCCAGGCCTGGTGGCTTCTTGTTTCTAGTTTTCTGGGCTGCGTGGTTGAGGTCTAGTTGTGTGAAAGGTTCTTCAGTCTGATCCGACTGGCATCGATCGTTGTCCTCAGAGCTGGATCTGTTCATGCATGGAAGGCAGTTGTCTGGGTTTGAAGACAGTATTTAGTATATTGTTTATGGACTCTTGCCATGTTATCGTTGGTTGATTCTGTGGTGTTTTGGTTGTGGGGATGACCTCATCCCTGGGGAGTTCGTTTGTAGTGATCCGGTAAACTCCCCCCCCCAGGGTTCATTGTTTCCCCACAGTAGTGACAAGGTGCTCCCATGACTTTTTCTTCCACTCCCTGATTGTTGAGGTGTATTGATTCCTTGTTTCTCTGTAGGACTGTTTCAGGGCTTCAATCTCAGCCTCTGACCAGGATCTGTGTGCACGCTGGAAGGTACGGCGTTTTGCATTCATTTCTCTTCGGAGGTTTTTCAGCTCTTGGTTCCACCATGGGACAGCACCTGGTATCGGTTTCTTTCGTGGGATGGCAGCATTTGTAGCATTTGTGATGATCTTTGTTATGGCTTGTTGATGGAGGTCTGGGCAACCAGCCTGTGGATCCTGGGTTTGGAGTGCTTGAGTGTCAGCGATTAGGTTTTCCCGGAAGAGGGGTCAGTCTGCTTTTGCCAGAGAGTATCTTTGCATTTGTTGTCTAGGTTTTATTGTGCGGTCTAGGGATCTTAGCATTTGGAATGTTGTGATTGCACAGTGGTTTGAGGTTGACCAGTTGACTTGTACAGTCCAATTGGAGATATGTCTTGCTAGTGATCTGGTTGCAAAGGTTATATCGATGGACACCTCCCAAAGGGGTGCTAGAGAAGGTGGGTAGGTTATTTGCTTGGTTTAGAATTTTGTATGGACTGTTTGCAAGATATTCCTCCAGGCATTGCCTGTTCATTGAGCAGTGACATCCTTTAGTTTCACTGAACCAGCTGGGTAAACGGCAGTTCACGTCAGCACTGATGAGTATTCTAGCATTGGGGAGCTCGGTGGATAGAGTTTGTAGGTAGACTATGGCCGGATAAATGTAGTCTCCAGGTCTGGAGTATATAGAAACAGCGTAGAATTTGCCAACAGGGCTGATGATTGTGCACAGGCTGCCCAGGGGAGGCAGAGATGGGAGATTCTGGTAACTGAAGTCTGGGTTACATACCAGGATTGCAGCCTTGGGGAGGGGTGTCATCCTGGCATTGCACAATTTTATAGGTGTTTGGGTATCCTTTCACTTCCTTGGCATGAGTGTAGGGGTCTTAGCAGAAGTATATTTATATTTCCTTTGTCCGCTTTGAACCTTAGTTGGCTTGCAACTGCAATTGCCCTTTGTGTGTTGTTTTGTAGGAAGTTAACTCTGTTGTTATTATATTGTTTACAGTAGGTTTCCATAATTGATTCTGGACTGGTGGATGCTCTTTGTTTTTTTAAGTAGACTGAGCATTTATTATCTCTGGTGGAGTGTGAGTATTGCATATTATGCTCTTTGCAGTTTATGCAGATTGCCTCTTCCGATTTTTTTGGGCATGTATTAAATTCATGGCCCTTTTGTGAGCAGTGGCCACAAGTTGGTATTTTTTGTACACAGGTGTGTGTGGTGTGGCCGAAGCTGCAACACCGGAAACATTTGGGCATAGCCACGTATTCCTTGAATCGGGGACTGCCCCAGTTTATAAAGCCTCTGTTCTGTCGTTGTATGGCCTGCCAGGCTTTTGGGGCCAGCTCTACAACCCAGTTGGTTGCTGTGCTGTTCGGAATTTGGTCAGGTGGTTTGGTTTTACGAGAGTGGCTGGGTCATCATTCGGGATTGTCATCTGTAGGTTTCTTTGGTAGAGTTCATCTCTAATTGTGGAATAATCCAAGTCTTTGCCAACATCAAATATTACAATTGATAGACCTTTTTCTTTTGGGGTCTCCGCAACTAGCCCCAGGGTTGGAATTTTGGCATTTTTTAGGATTTGAGTGGCATCATCCTCTGTTTCTGTCTCGATGATGAGTCCTGTGTTTCTTGTTTTTCTTATTGACTTTATTTTTGTGGTTTTAAGGTCACCGGTAATGTTTGTTATCATTGTGTCCTTTATCTATTCACTTGTTTGTGTGGCCTCTGTGGATGCTGGCTTTAGCAGGACCAGATGGGGTTGTGGGAGGAAAGTTTTCATCATTGTTGTGGTTTGAGGTGGTGTGGGATTTTGTTTGTTTAGATTCCTTAGTGTTTCGGTGTTTGTAGGGGCACGCTGTGGCCTCCCACGGAAGGTTGCTGTGCGTACTATTGGAGGTTTCCTTGAGTTTGCTCTCAAGTTGGAGACAAAGCTTCATGACTTGTTCTTGAACTGTTCCTTCAGGGAGGGTTGGGTCAATAGCCGGTGCACTGTTTGTTTGTTTGTTGTTTTCCTCGCCATTTTCTGGCTGAGTATCTTGGTTGTCTTCAAGCTCCTTAGCCTCACTTTGTGATCTAGTTTCCCCGTTCAAATTTGGGGACTACGTTTTTTTTTTTATTCTTTTTCTTTGAGGCCGGTGATGGTCTAGTGTCTTCAGTTTCATCGAATATCTCTACTATCAGCTGGCAGTCAGAAATTGTGCCAGTGTGTTGGGCACATAGTCGTTCTTGTGTCTCCATATTGGATTTTGTGGAATTTCCTTTAGAATTTTCCATGTCTGGTTAGTTGTCCAATTTTCAGTTAAATGGGATGGTTCTGGATTATCGGGAGGTGGAGTACCCGTTTGAAAGCTATGTCAATTTGAAGTTGAATGTTTGGTAACCACACGTTTGTGGGTGGATTTAATGCAGAATAGTCCTGCAAAGTTTTGGGCTACCCCCCCCCCCCCCCAGTAACAGTGGGGGTGAACTCCCAGATGCAAAAGGCCCCTAGAACAGTGGGGGAAACTTTCATTTGGGAGTTTTCGGGGTTGAGAAAAACAGTGGTGTTATTATTTTGGTGGTCAGATGCATAGGAGCAGAGTTGGTTCTTCTCCATGGAAAGTCTATGGCAGGGGGGGAATCTCAAAATACATATTTCTTGAGCAAATTCAGCAGTTAATGGCACAATTTGATGGAGCACTCTTTCAGCTCAATTTTCGCTAGTTGGGGGCGCCTCCCCAGTCAAGGTGTCAGGTGAAAACGTGGCTCCCACGTTAAATCAGCAGCCTCTCTATAGCCCTGTTGTCATCCACATGGTGACCATGCGGTCTGGCAACAAAGGATAGAGATAATAACGCTTCAATTCGATGGAATTCCAAAAAAAAAAAAAAAAAAAAGGCAAAAGTTTCTCGGCAGCGAGATCCTCAGTGCTTTATCTTCTTTGGTGAACACTTTTCATGGGTTAAATAGCACTTAAAATACATATTTACAGCCAGAAATCACAGAGTTGAAAAAGAGTAAGGCAGCCATATTGGATCTTCATGTCAAGTAGTGAGCAGATACGTTGCTGTTGGGTAAATAACACGCTGAAACACAGAATAGACAAATAAACCAAGAGACAAACCTTGCCACATTGTTCTTCGTCCTTAAAAGCCATGTTGTGCAGAAAATCCAAGCTGTAGCACAGGTTAAAATCATTAATTTATACTGAAATTAAACGGAGCCTTAATTAGCACGTGTACACTGAACGCAGCCATATTGGCTGTCTCCGATGTTTAGGTAGGTAGTAGACATCAGAGTGCCCAGCACATGGATGACTGGACCCAGGGTATCCCAGCAGAACATTGCCCAGAGGATGACACCACCGCCATCGGCTTGTTTTCATTCCACGGTGCATCCAGGCACCATCACTTCCCCAGATAAACGACACACATGTACCCAGCTGTTCACATGGTGCAACAGGAAACATGCTTCATCGGACCGGACGGACTTCTTCCAATCACACCCAAGGTCCAGTTTCAATGCTTGTATGCCCACTGTAGGCGCTGTTGCCGGTAAACCGTGGTTAGCATGGGCACTCGGAGCAGCCTGCAGCTACACAGTCCCATTTTCAGCAGGGTTCAATGTAATGTGTGTGTGTGTTGTGACACATTACTCCCGTCACCAGCATTCCAATTACCAGCGAGTTGCACCACAGTTGCCCTTCTGTTGCCACGTACCACCCGGACGAGCCTTCGCTCACCTCGAGCATCAATGAGCTGTGGTCGTCCAACACCTCACCGGCGGTTTGTGGGTTTCCCGTCCTCGGACCACTTTCAGAAGGTACTAACCACGGCTGGCCGTGAACACCCCACCAGCTGTGCCGTTTCAGATATGCTCTGACCCAGTTGTCTGGCCATTACAATTTGGCCTTTGTCAAACTTGCTTAAGTCCGCTGCCTTTCCCATCTGAAGAACAGATGGGAAAGGAGGTGGCAAAGGACCTAAGCAAACCCTTAGCCATAATTATGAGAGCATTCTTGGACTCAGGGGAGGTTCCCACGGACTGGAGATGTGCAAATGTATCCCCATTTCACAAAGGGGGATCGAAGGGTGACACGAGTAATTACAGACCAGTTAGTTTAACTTCTGTTCCAGGTAAAATAATGGAGTCACTGGTTAAAGATGCATTGCAGGATCATCTAGACAAGACTGCAGCAATTATTCAGACACAGCATGGGTTTGTTAAGGGAAAGTCTTGTCTCACAAATTTGATAGGATATTATGATGTGGTTACAAAGGAACTGGATGCAAAAAATAATTTTGATATCATATATTTCGATTTCAGGAAAGCTTTTGACACTGTTGCGCATGGAAGACTATTGTACAAATTGGAGCAGAATGGTATTAAGGGTAAGTTGCTACAATGGATAAAAGGATGGTTAAGTGGGAGAAGACAGAGGGTGGTAATCAATGGGTGCTGCTCTTCATGGACCTAATGTTATTAGTGGAGTCCCACAGGGTTCGGTGTTGGGTCCACTGTTGTTTTGTATATTTATCAATGATATTGATGAAAGTATATCGGGCTTAATGTCGAAGTTTGCAGATGATACAAAGGTTGGCAGGGTTGTTAATAACAGTAATGGCAGTGTGCTACTGCAACAGGATCTTGATAATTTGGGCAGATGGGCTAAGAAGTGGCAACTGAAGTTTAACCTTGACAAATGCAAAGTACTGCATATGGGTAGAAGTAACCCCAGAGAAACGTACCAACTGTGTGGTACTACACTTAAGGTGGTAGAAAATGAAAAAGACCTGGGAGTAATTGTGCAGTCAGATATGAAGTTTTCTGAACAATGCAGACAGGCTGCCAGGGCAGGTCATGGGGTTTTGTCAATGATATACAGTAAACCCCCGCAAATAGTGGGGGTTACGTTCCTGAGAAATGCCGCGAATACCGAAAACGCGAATACTGAGTTATGGCTCCCATGGTAATAGAGGGGTTCCGTTCCAAAATATGAAATATATAAGAAAAACTAGTCTAAAATTTTGTCTATGTATGTAGGCCTGACGTAGCCCAGTGGTCAGGAGCGAGAGTTCATAGCACGCGTTCCTTGAGTGGACTGGGGTTCAAGCCCGTGACTTCTAAATACGATAAATATTTGTATTGACGATTTATTGTAGACTCTGCTGACTTGGTTGTCGTGCCGGAGTATAAACAAAAAATTTATTTATTTATTTATTATATGTACCTTCATAATATGACTATGTGCATAGACAGTACATAGTGAAATGCAAGCATATGGCATCGAAATGAAAATAAGAAACTATTTAATATTAATTGTAATATTTATTAGAAATTTCAAACAAATCTTATAAAACCAGCGTCTTTGCTAGCTAAAAAACTTATCCCGTCAGTGCTATCACCAGTTTTGCTAAAGTGTTGATAAAGGTGTTTTTTTTCCTTTTCACGAATGACGATTGAATTTAACGGAATTTTATTTTGAGTTCGGTCTTCTATCCACTGATGGAAAGCCTTTTCCATTTTTTCTAATTTAACTTCATGAGTTACAGAGCAAATTTTTGAAGCAATTAGCGCGTTTTCACGGACACTACGGTGATTTTTTTCTTCCGATTTCTTGATTGTTCGTACCGTTGACTCATTGATTTTATAATGTTTTGCCACTTAGGAGACACTTTCACCATTAGAAATTTTATCTAATAACTCAATTTTATTCGCTAATGTCATCACCTTTAATCTTTTCACATTTCCCTTGTTATTTGTAGCCATATTTTTGTACGGGTTAGAAAGAACTTGTCCAAATAAAGTCACTTTCTTCCGTTAACACACTCGAAAAAGTCTGTTTTACACTGCAAAACAGTAGATTTATCACTTTTGTAAGCATATCAATTTATAAATTGATAAATTTATTCAATTTATAAGCATATAAATTAAAAGCAAACGACGAAACCTTCCATGACAAGTGCATAACACATACTGAACAAGGATTAGCGAGAAACATCCATGCTCGCGATTTTGTCACCCCTCTCCCCCCACCCACTCAGCGCTGTTTTGACTGGGAAAGATAATTTTAGCCTCTCCCATGTTTTTTATGGCAGAAAATGTTCGCGCCGCTTTAAAATTCACATATTTTTAGGTTTTATTTTATGTTAAATCAGCGACTGCGAATAGCGGAGGTTTACTGTATAGGAATTTTGCTAGCAGGGAAAAGGAGGTGATTGTCCCTTTGTATAAGGCAATGGTCAGGCCGCGCCTTGAGTTCTGCGTACAGGTCTGGAGGCCTCATTTTAGGAAGGATGTAGATTTACTTGAGCGTGTACAGAGAAGGGCAATAAGATTGGTGAGGAGAGAGAAGGGATCCTCTTACCAAGAGATGCTTATTATAGGAGTTCTATAGGAGGCTTATTATAAGTTCTGCAAATTGCAGTGGCTGGAGACTAGGCACCTGCACGGTGATCTGATTGAGGTGTATAAGGCCTTGAATGGGTTGAGCACGCTGAATTCTGATGGGATCCTTCCACTTGTTCGGATGACGAACCTAAGGGGGCATAAATTCAAATTAAGAAAGGACAGATGTAGAATAGATGTGCGGAAATTTGCCTTTAGACAGCGGGTGGTTAATTGCTGGAACAAACTTCCATCTGTCGTTGTGGAAGTTGATAGGTTGAATAAATTTAAAGAGAAACTGGACAGGCATTTGGAGGGAATGGTGTGTTTTTTTTTTTTTTCTTTTCATACACTTGTTTTCTTGCATCACATGCTACTACTACTACTACAAGAGTAACACTGATTAATGGACCTCAGTATCAGGTGTTTTTATACAGTGTCCCAACCTGTGCACGTGGTGTAGTTCATCTGCAGTTGCTTTGAATTGCTTAATGACTTTATTTGCATAACCATTTGTTTGTAGTGAAGTACAAGCACTTATGGTGATATATTTTGCAATGTTTGTTTGATGGAGTTCTATCTCTTATTTAAGTCGTGTATATCCAAAAGTACTGATATTTAAATGCAGAATTCTGAGACATGTAAAGAATGCATATAATAAAAGATCCCCACTGTAGGAGGTATAGTAAATATTGTGCAGTGTTCTCATTGTCTTATATATAAATATACAGTGCTTTTTTTGTAAAAAAAATAGGTGTGCCGGTACTCATTCTTTGCTATATATAAATATACAGTGCTTTTTTTGTAAAAAAAATAGGTGCTGGTACTCATTCTTTGCTATGAGAAAAAATTTTAAATTAAAAGGATGTGAAAAGTACTGTGAAAAAATTTTTTTCCTGATATTGTTACTTTAGTAGTAATGTTTTTGGATTAAGAACAACAAATTTAGTATATTAACACAGTTTATTAAGCATAAATTTATTATACAAATATATAAAAAAATAATTAAATGTGAGTACAATAAGTAAATAAATCGGTCAACTACTGAGTGCCGGGCACTCCGGATGAAAGGGTCCGTAGTCACGAATGGTCGTTAGGGTAGTATCTCAAATAGAGAGCTTTATGGTTACTGAAAAAAGTTTCCAGTACCCTGGAAGCGTTGTCTATTAGAGTGTTTCCAGTTGTTGTAAATGATTGGGAGAAGCGATTAAACTCTTTGGGGAGAAGCGACACTGGCAAGTGAGGGTCGTGCAAAGCTCCGTGCAGGTGCATACCCACCACCACTGGCGCCTCAACACTAGTTCTCTCAGTACCTCCTTGCCAGGACAATTCTGGCTTTGAAAATTTTTAAAAAATATTTTTCATCTCAAAATTTATAAATTACCTTTATAGAATTATTAACTAACTATTTAGCAGCCTTTTTGTCACCAAAATGAGAGTTACTTAGTACAAAGAAGCCCACTATCAAAGGGCAATATTTTATTTTAATTTTTTTTTAATTTTAACGTAAAAATAAATCATAGATTTCAAAAAGGTGCCGGTATGCCGTACCATTGTGTACCGTCCCAAAAAAAAGTGCTGTACACACACACACACACAAGCACAGTCCAAGCTCTTTATAACAACACTCATTATAACATCCTATGTGGTTGGTCCTGGCCAATTTCTCATTAACCTAATGCTGTGTTACATTCATTATAATGACATTGAAAATAAAAGGATTTTTCTATAACAGCCATAAATTTCTACCTTTTACAATTACAAAATCAAAGTCTGACTTCACAGTGATTGGGCCCCATACACTTTCCCAAAGAGTATGGGGCCCTGCTCCAACAACAGGAGAGAGAATCTATGCTGGATGGGGAAGCCATCAGATTCTCCTACCATTGTTTGGTGCATAATGGCCTTTAGCTGCCATTGCACCGTAAACCTCCAACAACAACCAGCAGATTCAGAGAACATATGCCTGTACCGAAGTGTTTGAGACGCCTAAAATTTGGCCACACTTCACACACGCATGAAAACAAACGCAAAGCATATGCAGTCAATGTGCAATCATAAGGCATGATAGGGGCTCACATCTGGTGAGTATGGGCTTGGCACACCCAGGGTCTTGAGCTGGATATCATCATTCTTCTCTTCCTTGGTGATTCTCTACTACTTCTCTCTCTCTCTCTCTCTCTCTCTCTCTCTCTCTCTCTCTCTCTCTCTCTCTCTCTCTCTCTCTCTCTCAGGGTTGCCAAGTTAGAAATTTTTTTTTTTTGGCTGGTGCAGCAAAAGCCTCAGGCTTCCTTACACTATATGGCTAATGATAATAATAATAAACAATAATAATTGCCACAACAAGAACCCTCAGCCAAAGTGTGCCAACTGTAAGTCTGCTGGATTAGATCCCGACCACTCTGTTAGAGATCCAAAAGGCCAGTATATATCAAAGCCAAGAAGTATATGCAATCTAGAACAGATTATGGCTAGACACCCTAATCTAATTGTGAGCCCCTGCTCTGAAATCCTTGCATCTGAATGCACAGCAGAATCAGGCTGTGGCAGACCAACTCAGGCTTATTTCTGAAAGCATAGATTTTATTTCTGAAAGGAAGAAAGAAGATTTCTGTCTGAAAGAGGAAAGCATAGATTTTATGCTGCTCCAAGAGCCATATACTCACATGGGTAAGATAAAACAATACCCTGTAACCTTTAGAGTAGTTGAATCCTCTACAGATATCTTGTGGGCTGCTATCATAGGGAGAAATCCAACCCTCACCTTAACTAAAATACACAGGCTTTGTACTCCTTATGCAGCATGTGCTCAGATTACTGTGCTTTAAGCTCCATACATGTTACTTTTATGTATTGCAGGCAAGGCTAGGACATGGACCCCTATGTCCAGTAAGAGCCTGCCACTAATCTTCTATCGGGTGGTAAAAATGTAGTGAGTACAGACTCTAATTGCAATTTGCCTATGTGGAACAGCCATATTGATGATAGATCTGGTACCCACAATGGCCAAATCTTGGAGGATTACGTAGTTACTTCACTATTCCTTGTGCCGAATCAGCCTTATAATTTTCCCAGATATAATTCAGCTATGGGGAAAGCACTATTGATATTAAGTTGGCCACACATTCAGTTCCATTATATTTACCAAATGGCAGGTAAAGGATGCATGGACCACCTCCAAAAACAGAGCTATCACCTTAGATAGATATGGCAAAAAAAGGCCACATGAGATCCGTTTGATGAGCCTTTACAGGTAACCTATTGGGATGTTGACCCCAGATAGACCGAACCACTTAACCCTGGATCACCACTTTAAAAATATAACAGGAGCTATCCTAAATGCATGTAATGCATCAATGACAAAAAAGAATACCTAAAAGGAACAGCGTGCCTTGGTGGTGCCAGGGATTGCAGGACCTGAGGAAAAGGGTCCATTAGGTCTGAAAAACCTTTCAGCGTGTCTGTGCTCCCTGGCTTGGTCAGAAATTGATGTCCTCAGGAAGGCTTATAAAGCTCTTAGAGAAATGAAAGCTCTTTTATGAAAAAATTTGGTATCCACTGCAGGAAGCAGAGCCCTGGGTTGTGGTGTATTGGATCTGGACCAGTGAACTTCACAGAGGGGAAATTATACATACTGCCATTATCCTTGATGGTAATCAAACACAGACTTGGGAAGCATCTATAAATAATATTCTAGATGCATTATTCCAAACTAACCAGTAGCCTGTCTCAGAATCCCAGCAACATATCCTAACTTAAAATGCATCATACAGCACAGATAGATGCTCTTTCGCACAGGAGGAACTGCAAATTAGCATTAGTAGAGGCATATGATGCAAGAAAACAATCTTATACAGCTTCAGCAAAAAAAAAAAAAACCTTCCAAATTCATCCATCCATTTGCTCTAAAAGTTTGTCAAGTTCTTCCTTGAATTTCTTTAAGATACCAACTTTCACAATGACAGATGGAAGTTTGTTCCAGAAATAAACCACCCACTGGCTAAAGGCAAATTTCTGCACACATCTATTCTACAACTGTCTTTCTTCAGTTTGAATTTATGCCCCCTCAGGTGAGCGAAATCTGAACAAGAGAAGAATCTCATAAGCATTGAGCTTGCTCAAATCATTTAAGGCCTTATTATATGCCTCAATCAGATCACCTAGTCTCCAAATACTGCAATTTGCAGAACTTAAGCCTTTCTTGGTAAGAGCAACTCTTTGCTCCCCTCTCTCTCATTTGCCTTTCTATCTCCTCTTTTTGCAGCTCTAATTCTGTCTAAAATAAGGCCTCCAAACCTATATACATTATCCAAGGTGTGGCCTGACCATTGTCCTGTACAAGGGGATGATAACCTTCTTATCCTTGCTAGCAAAATTCCTGTGTATCATTCACAAGACACCACAAGTTGCACTGGCATCCTATCTGCAGTGCTCAGAAAACTTCATATCTGACTGCACAATTACAACTAGATCTTTTTTATTCTGCACTACCACAGTAACATACCAACTACTGCATAGTTGGTATGTTACTGTGGTGTTACTGCCACCCATATGCAGTACTTTGCATTTGTTAATGTTAAACTTCAGTTACCGCCTCAAGCCCACTGCCTAACTTTGTTAGATTCTGTTTCAGTAGGATACTGTCATTACTGTCAGTAATAACCCTTGTCTGCAAACTTGAACATTAAACCTGTTATACCTTGTCAATATCATTGATAAATAAAATATAGAAAACAACAGTGGGCCCAACACCGAACCCTGGGGGAAACCCACTATTAACATTAGTCCAAGATGAGCAGAATCCATTGATTGCCACTCTGTCTTCTCCCACTCATCCATCCCTCTATCCATAGCAGCAACTAGTCCTTGCTGCCATACTGCTCCAATTTGTACAGCAGTCTTCATGTGCAACATGAAGACTGCTGTACCGCATATCCTGGAGCAATATGGCCTTAGTTGCTAGTGCTCCTAAAAACCAAATAACAAACAAACAAACAAACATGAAGAAATGTTTAAGCATGGGATATTTTCCAAATTTTCCAGTATCAAAAGCTTTCCTGAAATCCAAGTATATGATATCAAAATAATTTTTTGCATCCAGTTCCTCTCATGAACACAACAGTATTCAATCAAATTGGTCAAGCAAGACTTCCCTGTTAACAACCCATGCTATGTCTGAACTATAAATGCAGTCTTGTCTAGATGATCCTGCAATGCTTCTTGAACCAGTTATTATCTTCCCCAGAACAGAAGTTAAACTAACAGATCTGGAATTATTCGTGTCACCCTGTGTGATCTACTTTATGAATTGGGATATCTTTGTACATCTCCAGTCTGTGGAGACCTCGCATGAATCCAAGGATGCTCTCATAATCATGGCTAAGGGTTTGCTTACTTCCTTTGCTGCCTTAGTTAATATATCTAGATAGATCTCATCCACCCAAGGTACCTTTCTTATTTTTATCCTGAACAATTTGGCTCCACTTTTCTCTCAATCATTACAAAATCATATAGTTCCCTGTTAAAATTTGCTAAACTTGTGGTGTCCCCTTCCCCACAGAATTCCTCATGTCTGAATATAGATGCAAAATACTCATTCAATTTGTCAGCTCCCTGAGCAGGATCATCAACAGTCGAACCATCGATATCAAGTGGACCAATCTGATTCATCCCAGTCCTTCTAGAGTTTACATAAGAAGTCTTTGCTGTTTTTCTTTACATGCTTTGTATAAGATTTCTCATTATTGACCTTTACTTGCCTAACCTCCTTTGTGACTTGATTATAGACTAGCTTAAATCTGTCATAGGACTCTGTGTTCATGATTATTTATATGCATCCCATGCATTTTTGTTCTCTACCATGAGTCTCATTAGTTCATCTGACATCTATGTAGGCTTAAACCTTTAAACAGTTTTTCTTAGTTTTTACGAAAAGCCTAGTAACTTTAAGATTAATTGCTTGAATGCTTCCCATTTAGAATTTGCTGTTGGTAACATCATCAATTAGTCACACTGTATAGAATTTAAAAACTGTCTGAGACCATCTTTACTTCTTTAAGTAAATCCCACATTAGTACACTGTGATCACTATCACAAAGTTGTTCCTTTATCTGCAGATTCTTAATGAATGAATACTCTCTGCTGATAATCAGATCAAGAGTATTACTCCCTCTGGTTGCCTCTCGAACATTCTGCTGTAGAAAACATTTATCCAATAAATCCACAAGTCTTGCTAGTGTGTGAGTGACCAACCACAAGTTCCAGTCAATATCTGGTCATTTAAAATCCCCCATTATAAGACATTGTGATTTACTAATGCACTGTAGTTCTCTGTGCAGTTGTTCTTTGTGTTCAGTGTCATTAGGACCTATAACACACTCCTTATTTTTGCTTTTGCAATGCTTATGTCACACCAAACTGACTCAACATTGCACTGTCCACCCTTGTCAACTGGATCCACTGCCTTAGATTTTGTGTGTTTCTTAATTAACAGCATAATCCCTCCTCCCTGGTGTGCATTGGAAAAGTTTCCTGCACAGTTCCCTGATCACATACTCGCACTCATGAAGAAATGTGTATGGCGCCTCTGTAGCCAGGTGGGAAGGAGCAGCAGTGCGTAGCACACACTTCTTGATTAGACCAGGGTTCGAGCCCGTCACCACCAAATACGGAGGATGCGGAAAGGTCAGGGAATGACCACTGCATATCCCGGAGCAATATGGCCTTAGTTGCTAGTGCTCCTAAAAACCAAATAACTAACAAACAAACATGAAGAAATGTTTAAGCATGGGCGGGACATTTTCCAAATACCTGAAAGGTAGTGAGTCTAAAACTCCTACTATGGAGTCCTGAAAAACTTCCAACAGAACCAAGGTCATATAGACCCATTGCTCTCCACCCAGTTAATGGGAAAACTATTAGACTCTTACTAGTATGATTTGCTAACTATTACAGTCAACTATCTGACAGGCAATTTGAATTTAAAGTAGGGTCTTACACCGAAAATGCAACAATGTATCTAACAAGTGCTGTACATTCTGCTCAGATCCAAGATCAGAATGATCTTGGACTTAGCTTCGTTCTTGGATTTTGCAAGAGCATATGACTATGGTGGCCGAGCATCATAGGATGCCTGTGCCATACTAATCACCCTCAAAACTTGTACAGATGTGGCAAAGACAATCTAAATAATAGAGTTATTATGGTAAGGACTTGGTACCGAGAAATCTCTCAGTATATAACCAGAGGATGCCTTCAGGGATATGTTCTTGGACCCTTCTTCTGGTGTATTGTGCTTGACAGATTCCTATCAACGGACGTAGGACTAGTAGATGGTATTGCTTATGCAGATGAAGTTAGCATAGTCATAAAAGCAGATAGCTGGGTTTGCCTGGAAACACGGAAACTATGCCCAATATAAGTTTCAGTGTTGGGCTCACATCCACAAACTGTATTTCGAGTGAAAAGAATAAGTCAATGCTTCTGAAAGTGTCCTTAAAAAGACACCCCAGCATAAATATAAATGGTACAACCATCGCATTTTTTACTAAATTTGGGTATCATTTTTGACCCTAAACTAAATTTCTATCTGCACTTAGTGCACCTGGAAATAAAGATAATAGGGTATCAGGAACTATGCCCACATGATAACCAGCACAACCAGCACAGAGTGGGGACTGAAAAAGAGAATATTAGCATTGATTTACAAAACAGTCTTCCTCCCAGTGATATGTTATGGCACACGTGTTTGCTACCAAAGAGCCACAATTCTTAGAAACAGAAGTTAACTGGACTGAATCAAGTGAACCATTTTACTTCTTATCGGCATACTGTATTGTAAGTATTCCTGCCATTGGATCTTGAAGTGATTAGGCATGTTATGATCTACCTTCATAAGGTATGGCCACAACTATCCTTGACATCAGTTCCGATACAGAGATATCAAGCAACGAAGAAAGTGAATCATGGAGGAACTGCCCAGAATATGGAGGTATGTTGGGAAGAAAGTATCTAAGGTTCGAAAACAAGGTGATTTTTACAGGAGGAAAAAATGACTACCCCAAAGGCTCCACTGTGCGCTTTTCCCCAGGCTTTTATGCAACATTCTTCCTTACAGGACGTGGATCCTTCAAGGATAATCTGACCTCCCTGGGAATTACTGATGATCCTATCTGTAACTTGCTTTCTGGTGAAAGTGAAACATGGGAGAGCACGTTATGTGTCACTGTCCAGACTATAAGGATCACAGGCATCATCTAATTTCTAAAATCCATGACCTGCCAAATGGTCAAGAGCATCTCTTTGTTACGCAGGAGCACACCTACAAAGTGCTAACTGAATATGCACAGGTGGTGTTCACGACTTGCCGACAGATTATAAATGGGACCCAAAGAGTCTAAGACTCTGCTGGGGTCCCAATTTAAGCTGTCCTGTCTAACCATACAAATTTGACTACTGGATCTGACACTATCTGATTTGACTGCAAACACCTAATGGTGTTAGGATGCTGATGCTGCTACAGTGTGGAATGATCCCAGAGTAGATCTGTTGGATGGTGCCTCAGTGCACCAACAATGCTGATACCCAGCATGGTGTGGGATGGATTCAGGGAAACTCAACTGCCAGATCAACCCTGACTAAACAAAGGACTTCACAACTCTAAAGTTATGAATTGCTGACACTATTAGGTGTGGGTTGCTGATGCTGTCACAGCATGGGATAACTGCCTGGACTGTCAGTCAACAAACTGACTGCTGACTGGTGTGGGTCTACAGGGAACTCAGATCTAGAGGAACCCTGTATAAATAAAGGACTAATCAAAGACATCTATTTCAGGTCCATGTGACCCCCCCCCCACCTGAAAGATGTGAATAGCAAGTACCACTGGTTATCTGGGCAGGAGTAGTGGAGATCAGCCTGAGGTGAATCTTATAGTAGCCACCAGGGTTATGCTGGCACATCCTCATTCTTCTGTATACATCTATGATGATAGGGGTCCAGCAGTACATTCTGCAACCCATGGCCGGGGGGGGAGGAAGTGTGAGTGACTGATATATGTATGCCAGGGGACAACAAGTTGAGGTAACCCTTGTACAGATGTGACCATGTCTAGAAATTTGTCAACAAAGATGAGCAGGAGCACTAGACTTTTTAAAAAAAAACAAAAAAACAGAGGAATGATGTTTAAAAGGATTGAAGTAACTACATTATCTTTGTCCTGTTTGAAAATTACATGGCAATCAGCATTTAAGTTATTGGTGGTAGATATTCAAGAAGTTAAAGATGTTTGTGCAGAAAAAGGGTCTCAAATTTGAAGATGAAATGAATTGTACTATCATTGGCAAAAATATGGACAGCTTTGGATTTCCACTTAGAGAAAGAAGGTCATAAAATATTTAAGGGCAAAGGCCTCATGCTACCAGGTAGAATGACTAACATGTAGGTTAGTGCAAAAGCATCGTTTTAACGGAGCCATCTACCCAAGTAGTTAAATTAATTAAATTGGCAATAGTGACAACCCAGTTATGAAGTTATACTTCATAACTGGGTTGTCACTATTGCAACACCAAGATACCTGCCCATTCACCGAAGAGAAGCCAACAAGCTTTGAAACGGTGCCGCAAAAGATTGAACCATGTGGAACACCAGCACCAGAGAGAGAATTGGATACACAATTGCAAAAGACAGTTGGAATTTCATTAGATGGAAATTATTTAGATCTTTATTCCATACACATTTAAAAGTCTTAAAAATGTTAAGAGCAACTGCTTCAGTTTTGCCAAACTTTTCTATTAAACTTGTCGCTAAATGAGTAGTATAAGGCAGCATATCGATTGACATTGATGAGGTTAGGAACTGCTGGATATGAGCAAATTTCTAAGCAGAAGGAAAAAACACCAGTAGAATAAGAATATGTAAAAAGATGACACAGAACAGGAGAAAGCTTGGAAGAGCAGGTTTTGAGAACAATTGGAGAAATGTCATCAGGACTGGAACTTTCTTGGCATGAAGATTGTTCACAATTTTTCTGACATCCTTTTGACAGATAACGACACAGTTAATTGAGTGGAGTGCACTGAGATTGGTAGGAGGTGGTTTTCCTATATCCTCAGTTGTATCTTTAGCTGAGGAGGCAATAAGACCCATCACGTTTTAAGAGAGCTGTGAGTACAGCTGGACAGAAGTTGCAGCCAGTAGCTTTGGCAAGTTACCAGAATGTTTGATGGATTTATCCATTAATTTGGAACCATTTGGACAAAAAGCAAGTTGTTTCTTCTTAATCTATACAAAATCAAGTTGGATTTTTTTAATAATTGCTTTACAATTGTTGCAAGCCTCAATATATGCAGAAAATATACCTAGAGATTTGGATGTGTGCTAGTTATTATATGCAACATTCTTATCTTGAACAGCCTTAGCACATTTATTGGGAAAAAAACCTTGGTTTTGATTAAGGTTGAGATTTCAATGTTGGAGTGTGGAGTGAAGGATTTCATCCCTACTAAAATAATTTCACTGGAACAATCTGTGTAGACATTGACATGAAAAGATTTAAAATGGGAATCCAACACAAGGAAAAGAAGTATAGAAATCTTGCAGGTCATCCCATTTCACATTCCTGTAATGCTAAACAACGATGCCTCTAGGACCACTCACATCAACCGTGTACTTTGAAGGGCTGTTTGTGAGAAAATGATTTTGAGTGTTGAGCATGTGGTTAAGATTGTTTGGTATTAGTATTAATTGTGGAAATTGATGAAAGAAAGAAAGCTTATATAGCATCAATAAAAAAAAAAAAAAAAAAAAAACTAAAAAAAAAAAAAACATTTCAATAGTTTTCTAGTTATAACAGACAGGTTCATGTACAATCTCTGCTAGATCATTAGTAATTGCTAAAGCCTCAGCATCTCAACCAACTGCCAACTGGATGTGTGTGACAAAAAAAACTGAATCCAGCTGGTGTTGTAAATGTTAAAATCACCAAGGGACGTTATCTCTATATTAGTCAGACTAGAGAAAGTTGAGTTTCAAAGCATACGAGTCAAAGAACAATGGAGGTAACATGAATTTGACAGAAAGGAATAGAGAGGTTTTAATCCAAGGAGGATCAAAAAAAGGAGATTCCAAATGACTGTCCTTGATGGAAATAGATACCAGCAGATACCACAGCATATATCAGATATCATCTTTTAAGGGCACAAAAGGTGATGTTGTTGGAACTAATGATATTAAGAGTAAGGGACCTGCAGATTTACTCAACAAGTACAGGTCAATATTGAAAAAAAAGTCGCGAGTTAGGGTTGAATGTGAAAGTGTCTGCAATTCTGCCCAGACACGATAGGTGGGAGTATATGATGACAGCCTTGTCGATCAATTCGGCCCTGGAGAGATTGTGCAAGGCTCAAGGGGTAGAATTTTTTCCAGCCTGGTCTGTGCTTGTTGACAGGAGAGACTGCTTCTACAGGGATGGGGTACACTAAAATAGAAAGGGGTGCAAGAATATTTGCTGATGCTATCGAGGCAGTGTTAGGTGGATTGGAAAACTGCTAGCTTGGGGAGATACATAGACTAAAAGGTTAACAGTGGCTGCAGGCAGAGGCAAAAGTGATTCTTGCACTGTTCTATTAGAATGAGTAGCGGCCTGGAAAGCAAGGTAATGGAGATTTCCAGGACTGTTGAGAGTCATAGTGGAACAAGAAATACATGGGCTGTGTTAGGAAAACCAAGAGTAGGAACAGGTGCATGTATACTTGCATGTACACCAATGCTAGGAGTATAGTTAATAAATTTGATGAGGTTGAAATGCTAGTGAAGACATCAAAGGCAGACATTGTTGGAATATCAGAGACGTGGTGTCACACAGATATAAGCAGTGCAGAATTCGAATGTGGGGAGTACGATGTGTACAAGAAGGATAGACAGGACAGGACAGGAAGGGAGGAAGGGTTATGCTGTTAGTTAAAAAATACATAGAATCTAAGGAAGTGCATCCAATTGATGTTAGTAGACAATGCAGTGTTGTCTGTTTGGTGTGAAATAAGCACTGGGAAAGGAAAAATGAGAGTAGGTGTGTTTATAGGCCTGATGAGTATTATGAGCAATTGTGCAGAGAAATAGTGGGCCAGTAAATCAGAATGTCTTATAATGGGGGATTTTAACTTTCCAGATATTGACTGGAACTTGTGGGTTGGTCACTCACACTAGCAAGACTTTTGTGGATTTATTGAATGACTGTTTTCTACAGCAACATTTTTGAGAGGCAACCAGAGAGAGCACTGTTGAGCTGATTATCAGCAGTGATTATTGATGCATTAAGAATTTGCAGATAAAGGAACCACTGGGTGACAGTGATCACAGTGTACTGATGTGGGAATTACTTAAAGATGTAACTACCATCAATTTTTAAATTCTGTACAGTGGGATCAACTGAAGATGTTACCAACATTGAATTCTAAATGGGAAGCCTTCAGGAACTTAATTTTGGAAGCTACTAGGCTTTTCATTCCAACTAAGAAATACAGTTCAATGTTTAGCCCTAAATGGATGCCAGATGAATTAATGAGGCTCGTAGCAGAGAAGAAAAATGTATGGGATGCATATAAAGTGTCAGGTGACACAGAAGCCTATGGCAGGTATAAACTAGTCTGTAATCAAGTCACAAAGGACGTTAGGCAGGTGAAGGCAGATTATGAGAAATCTTGGGCAAAGGATGCAAAGAAAAACAGCAAAGAGTTCTTTACTTATGTAAACTCTAGAAGGAAAGGGATGAATCAGATTGGACCACTTAACATAGATGGGATGACTATTGATGATCATGCTCAGGTAGCTGATAAACTGAATGAGTATTTGCATCTACATTCAGACATGAGGAGTTATTTAATTAGGGGAGTGCCAGAAGTTTATCAAATGCTAACAGGAAGCTAAATGATTTTGTGGTAACTGAGAGCAAAGTGGAGGAGAAATTGTTGAAGTTAAACATAAGGTAGGCACCTGAGGTGGACGGGATCTATCCAATTGTATTAAAGGAGGCAGCAAAGGAAGTAAGCAAACTCTTAGCCTTAATTATGAGGGCTTCCTTGGACTCAGGGGAGGTCCACATGGACTGGAGATGAACAAATGTATCACTATTTCACAAAGGGGGTTCAAAAGGTGACACCAGTAACTACAGACCTGTTAGTTTAACGTGTTCTGGAGAAAATAATGGAATCACTGGTTAAAGTAGCATTGCAGGGTCATCTATGCAAGACTGGAGTAATATTTAAGACACAGCTTGGGTTTGTTAAAGGGAGGTCGTGTCTGACTGATTTGATTGGATACTATGATATGGTCACGAAGGAAGGAAATGGATGCAAAAAATAATTTTGTTATCATATACTTGGATCTTAGGAAGGCTTTAGATACTGTTGCAAATGGAAGACTGCTGTACAAATTGGAGAGGTATGGCATTAAGGGTGAGTTGCTACAATGGATAAAGGGATGAAAGGGGGGTAGACGACAGAAAGTGGTAATCAGTGGACACTGCTCTTCGTGGACAAATGTTATTAGTGGAGTTCCCCAGGGTTCGGTGTTGGGCCCATTGTTGTTTTGTATATTTATCAATGATATTGATGAAGGTATATCAGGTTTATTGTACATGTTTGCAGATGATACAGAGGTTGGCAGGGTTCTTAACGACAGTAAAAACAGTATGTTCTCCAACTGGATCTAGATAAGTTGGGAAAATGGGCTAAGTTGCAACTGAAGTTTAAATTGACAAATGTAAAGTACTGCATATGGGCAGCAATAACCGAAGAGAAGCGTACAAACTATGTGGTACTACGCTCAGGGAAGTAGAAAGTGAAAAAGACCTGGGGTTAATTGTGCAGTCAAATATGAAGTTTGCTGAGCAGTGCAGATGGACTGCCAGGGCAGGTTATGGAGTTTTGTCAATGATATATACGAATTTTTCTAGAATGGACAGGGAGGTGATTATCCCGTTATACAAGACAATTGTGAGGCCACACCTATAGTACTGTGTACAGGTCTGGTGGCTTTAGAGGATTTAGATTTGCTAGAATGAGTACAAAGAATGTCAACAAGATTGGTAAGGGGAACAAAGTGGTGCTCTTACCAAGAAAGGCTTATGTTCTGCAAATTGCAGCTCCTGGAGAGTAGGCACCTGCAAGGTGATCTGATTGAGGTGTGTGAGGCCTTGAATGGGTTGAGCAAGCTGAATGCTGATCGGATTCTTCCTCTTGCTAAGACTAAGGTTGCACAGTATCAAATTGAGGAAAGATAGGTGTAGAATAGATGTGCGAAAATTTGCCTTTAGCCAGCGGGTAGTTGATTGGTGGAACAGGCTTCCATCCTTTGTTGTGGAAACTAATAGCATAAATAAATTTAAGGCTGAGCTGGACAGGCATTTGGAATGAATGGAGGGGTGAAATGGGAGGGGTTTCTTTGGCTGATGCTGCATAAGCATGCTTTCTTGCATTGTATGCATTAACCAATGCTAATATGTATGCACAGGTACTACCCTTGAAGTGAAACAAATTGTACGGTAAATAATTAGGACAAATGAGATAACAAGTGATTGAGCCAAATGATAATTGTGATTCTGTCAGAAAAAGTGGTTCTTGGCAAGATGAAGTGCAAATAGACATAATTGAATTTTGAACAGAGATCATCTATATTTGTGAAATGAATGAGGAGTGTTTGGAATGTCTAGAATGTTTCACAGATAAGTTTGTTGTATTAGTTTGAATACTCATGAGGCATTCAAATAGATAAACTGAAAATGAGGGAGGGGATTTGCGTTGTATGAAATGATGAAACTTTTGGATATGGTGTATACACAACAAGAGTATATCCATTAATAATAATAAATTATTGTGCAGCCGAGCAGTTGCAATGTTCCCAGGCATTACAGCTACAACTACAAGCTTTCCCTTCTAACAGCTAATTGTTACATACATGCAGTTCACCATACATGACTGCGATGGCATGCACATAGAGTTCTATATTTTAAATTAACAGTCACAACTGATGAAGGATGCCTTCCAGTCCAAAAGCTATGTCTTACTTTGCTGTATTATTTTTACTTGTGCTTTGTTTTTTTTTTTTTCACGTGAACGTCAACATATTTTTACGTAACATTAAATATATTTTTTACTGCACCCTATCATTTTCTTTCCGTTTTTGTTCTGTGGCCTATAATTTATTATTATTTATATGAATCCAGAGCTTGCAGTTTTTTTGCTTATATTTGAACTGTTCTTGGGAAACATACACATATGAAGCTATAAAAGAATTTCATTTTTATAGCCTGAGGTAGGCAACATCTCAGGGTTGCCCACCAGTGTAAATCTCCCTGCATCATCCCAAAAGGCTTCCTCTACAAATCTCCATTTCATAATGAGTGCATGCATCGTGCCAGCTCAAATTTCATCTTTGTTTTTTTATAAAAACCTCAAACATGAGAGGTATTAGAACCTATAGTATTTAGTACCGTGCTTGGGTTGGAGGTTGAGAAGACAAAAAAAGATATCTGTTGACATTAGACTTGAACTTCTGTAGACTGTAATTTTCAGGAAATACGTAAGGAAGGTTGTTCCAGAAAAGGCAGTAAAATGAATAAACAAGGAAGATGCAAAGTTGGTTCTGTGAGTTTGAAGTTCGACAGTAAATGGATGTTGCCTGGTGGCAGCACATGTTCGGACTATTTTGAAAGAGAGAGCGGGAATAATAGATGCCAATTCAGAAGATGGTTGCAGCAGAAACAGTACATCTATGAGACAGCAAGTGGAGAAACTCTGTTAGAGAAAAGTCATAAATTAACCTAACTGCCCTCTTATGAATGGAATCTAGAAGCCTGAGAGAGGTTTTGGGGGCACCGCCCCAGATGTGGGAACAGTATTCCAAGGTAGGGCGGATTTGTGATTTGTACAGAGTGAACAGCTGTTTGGAAGAAAAATAACACCGAGAACAAGAGAGAAAACGAAGTTTTTTAGATACAGAGGAAGCAATATTTGTAAAGTGCTTGTGCCAAGAGAGAGAGATTAGAAGTCAGGGTAATCCCCAAAAGAGATATATCATTTTGCCTAGAAATCGGAGTGTCACCAAAGGTAAACATAGGAGCAGAAGAATCCTTTTTGCGAGATATAAGACAAGACTGAGTTCTAGAAGGATTGAAATCAACTAAGTTGTCTTTGCCCCACTAGAGAATTACCTGGAGATTGTCATTTAAGGAATTGGTAGCAGATATTCGAGAAATTGAAGCTGATCGAGCAGGGCAAGATTTCTCAAAATGGAAAGTGGAATGCAACGTGCTATCATCCACAAAACTATGGATAAGATTTCCAGTCAATGGAAGAAGGTCATTAATATACAAGAGGAAGAGAGTGGGGGAAAGAATTGAACATTGGGGGACACCAGCATTAGTGGAGAACTTATAAGACAGAGAGAAAACTGGATAACCAGTTACAAAAAACAGTTGGCAGATTATAAGATGGAAGCTTGTTTAGAAGACCTTTATGCAAACACGATTGAAAGCCTTTGAGATCGTTGATCAGACAGAAGGTTTCTAGGTAGTTTAAGAGTTGGCGGTTAATTGATTTCTCCATTACCTTAGAAAGAGTAGAAGTAATTGCGATCGGACGATAATTGGATGGGAGGGATTTGTGACCCTTTTTAGAAACTAGCTAGATATGAGCAAATTTCCAAGCAGAAGGAAAACCACCTTTGGAATAAGAAAGTGAGAAAAGGCACTGAAGAACAGGAGTAAGTTCAGGAGCACAGGTTTTGAGAACAAGTGGAGAAATACCATCGGGACCTGGAGCTTTCTTAGCATCAAGATTCACCAAAATCCTTTTGACGGAAGACCACAGAGGGCATTGAATGGAGCATGTTGGGAATGGTTGGAGGTGTTTTAAAAGATCATTAATACATGAGTTGGAAGAAAAATGGGATGCTAGTAGGTCAGCTTTATCCTTGGCTGAAGTGACAACAGAGCCATCTGGTTTTGACAGAGGTGGGAGCAGAGATGGACAAAGTTGTGGCCAGTAGCTTTGGCATGAGACCAGAATGCTCGGCTACCATTAGGGCAAGAAGCAAGTTTTGTACTCATAGCCTGTTCCAAATCTAGTTTAGACTGATTAATAACTGCTTTACAATTGTTGCGAGCTTTGGTGTTGGCAGAAAATGAAACTGAAGAATTGGAAACAAGCCAATTACAATATGCAACGTTCTTCTCTTGAACAGTCTTAGCACCTTTTTTGGAAAACCAAGGTTTAGATAAAGGATGAGATTTTAAAGTGGAGTATGGAATCAAGGATTCCATTCCTACAAGAATAATTTCACTGACACGATCTGAGCAAACGTTGATATCAGACGTTTTGAAACAGTAATCCAACTAAGGAAAAGCAGAAAAAAAATCTCGCAGGTCATCCCATTTTGCATTCTTGTAATGCCAAGCAACACGAGGTTGGGAATAGCCATGAGATAGACTTAATTGGAGAAGAGACAATCACCAAGTTGTGATCTGAGGTGCCTAAAGGACCACTCACTTTGACCGTGTACTTAGAATGGTTGTTTGTGAGAAAAAGATCAAGTGTGTTGGCTGTATGGTTAGGATTCTCCGGTGTTCTTGTAGGTAATTGAACAATCTGTGCAAGGTCATTAGTAATTGCAAAAGCCTCAGCATCTCAACCAGCTGGATCGGTGTGACTAGAAAACGGATGCCAGCTAGAATTGTGAACATTAAAACTACCAAGGAAAATTACCTCACTTTTAGGAAAGTTGGACTGGAGAAAGTGAAGTTGCAAAGAGAGGAACTCAAAGAGCTCCAAGTGATTAGTGAAGTTGGGAAAACAGTAGAGACAATAGATGAATTTGACACAATGAGGTAAAGAGATTTTAAGCCAGAGAGGATCGAAGAGAGGAGATTCCAAATTACCAAGTCTCTGACAGGAAATATCGGAATGGACATATGCACAAGTACCACCTTTGAAGTGAAAGGAATTATTCCAGTGTACTAACCAGCAGCGAGCCTGCGAACACCGTTTCAGAGCTGTACTCTCAAAATGTAAGGAAGATTAGATCTCGCCATGATGTTCATCATAACCTCAAAAGTCATTAGTCATACTGCATGATGGGAAGAGATGGGGTAGGGTTGACCGGAACTTAGCTCTGGAGGCTAAAAATGGGTTCCACCACTTCAAACCTCTAATAAGCAAAGTGGTGGTATTGTACTGGTTGATGAGAGTCATCTACCACCTAGAACCCTAAATATTTGGATTAGCTCCTTCCACCATGACTTATAAGAGCCTCCACTAGCAAAGCAGCCAAGCTCAACCTCAGGAGTTTGGTTCCGACCTCTGTTTATTCCAATGTTATCCTGACCTTGAGCTCCCAGGCCATCAGAGAGTCTGAGCATTACTGTACCCGGTAATAACGTAAGTTTGCAAATGTAGTCCGTGGGTCGTACAACTCCCATTACCAACATAGAGCCTTCACAACAGACTGCTCACAGTTTGTACTAAATTTGAGTGATAAGTTCTTATCTGAAGAGCAATTGGATTTACTCATCCTGGGAATGAAGTTTGCCGTTTTCCCCATAGGCCACCCATCACTAAGATTTCCTTGGGTGTTGAAACGGCATTAACATGCATCCCTGAACTGGTGGCGAATATGATTCCCTAAAAACCCCAACGATCTTATGTCATGCTCGCCATGTCATCTCTAACCTCAGTCTCCAACAAATATCTGCTCTCAACACATTGAAACAGGATACTTCCAGCAGACAAAGGGAATCGGACAGTCATTTTGAACCATTCCGACTATGAACTGAAAGCCCTATAACTCCTAGAGACACTTATATCTACCAACCAGTAATCATCTCTCCTGCCAAGACCCTGGAACGATGGAAGTCCAAAGTAAACAACCTCGTCAACAGTTGGTTTTGGTCAGAGAAGTCACTGAATTCGTAGCTGACATCTACATGCCTCTGGCTGCCAGATTCTGCAGTTTTACAGACTACCAAAAGTCCACAAAAGAAGGAGTACCCTTAAAACCTATCATCTGCTGTTGTGGTTTGCTGTCTTACAAGTTATCTAAGTTTTTTTCGAGTTTACTCTCTCCCCTAGTAGGCAAGACTGCCAACACCATCTCGGATGATCAAGTCGTCATAACTTCTTTTGACATTTTGTTTCTTTACACTTCGATTCCAGTCAAACTAGCCATCATGTGTGCCGAGGAGCTTCTGGACAACGACCAGACCCTGAGCAACAGATCTTCTCTAACTTCAGAGAACATTTGTGCTGCCGATAGATTATGCTTAACTGGTGGGGCAGTTATGTTTGGTGACTCCATTTGCCAGCAGATACATGGTACAGCCATGGGTTCCCTGGTCAGTTCAATTATGGCAAACATTGCAATGGAGGAGTTGGAGAGTCATGCATTTGTGGGTCTAACAGATCCCATTGCCTTTTGGTGTCGACCAGATATCAACTCATTCCCCAGGAGTTGTGCAACCGACTTTTGTACCACATTAACTCTTTGTCGCCTTTCTTTCAATTCACCATCGAATTGGAGTCATACAATGCCCTTCCATACTTGGATACCTTTGTCCGGTGCGAGGGCATGCATCTGTCACAAGCCGATGTGTGCTGGCCAGTTCACCAACTACCAGTCAGCACACACAGCCATCTTCTCGGCACAGCAAGCCCTGCTAACATCTGCCTGGACCCACTCTAGTTCTGTGGATGAGAGACGCACTGAGATTACTAAGGTTAAGACAGATCTTTGAGGTGCGGTTACCTCACCTGTGCCCAAATAGGTGTGTCCTACAGGCCGTGACCATGTAGCGACCCACAGAACCATGCGCAGTAATGACTCCACCTTGGCCACCTTTATCTTGTTCTATCTGAACCTATCACAACAGATTTCTACAGTCTTAAAGGCTCATGGGATAAAGTGCTTACAACTCCCAGGCAGGAAGTTGATCCCTCATCTCAAGAGTTAAAATATCGGTACCCCCCCATCCCCGTTGCAGAGTAGGTCAGTCTACTGTATTCCCTGCACTGTCTGCTATGTTGAAAACTGACAGAAAGCTCAATAGTTATGTTTCTTAACACAAAAAAGCTATTTGTTTAGTGGACTTGGAGCACTCGGCCATTTCATCTGTCGTACTAGGTTGACCAAGCTCGACAATTGACCCACGCTGTGATGTCATGATTATTGATCGGTCCCACCAGCACCACGCCTGGTTGGATTCACTGCACATCTCATGCTGTAGCAATTCCTTTAACTGGAACAGAGGATGTCATGTCCATCCCATTACTGAGATTACCATCTTCCTGGCTGACAAACGTTGGCATTTGCAACGTTCCCAGGCATTACAGCTACAACTGCAAGCTTTCCCTTCTGACAACTAATTGTTACATACATGCAGTTCACCATACATGACTGCCATAGCATGCACATAGAGTTCTATATTTCTGTTAACGGTCACAACTGATGAAGGACGCATTCCAGTCCGAAATTGTTTTTGTTTGTGTGAACATCAATGTATTTTTTGCTGCAACCTGTCATTTTCTTTCCGTTTTTGCTCTGTGGCACAACAATTTATTATTATTATTATTAATATGAATCAAGGGCATGCAGGCCTTTTTGCTTATAAGAATATATCCAGCTCCTTGATATAACATGGCCTCAACAATGCCTCCTCATACACATTACTCAGTCTCCCTCCAGTCACTGTATGGTAGAGTAGAGTAGAGGTAGCAAGATTATACACTAGCTGATCCAGGAATCTGTCAATGAATAGAGTGAATGCATGTATCTTATTAATTACGAGAGCTCTTTTGGAATTTGATTCCTTTGGACTGGAGAAGCACCAGCATATCAGTGGTACAAAAGCTAGTTCCAACAATAAAGTAGATAACTATAGACTGGTCAGTGTGACCTCATGGTAAGAAAAGTCATGGAGATGACAATTAAGAATGCAGCACAGGGACGTATCCAGTTCGTGTGTTTTCTTGGAGTATACCAATAGAAATGATAGTATTCCCAAGAAAACACAGAGTTTTGCAATGTAAAAATACTATTTAAAGTGGTGATTACCACGAGACACTGTATTTGTCTTATTTTGTTTTAAATTTAGGTTGCAGGGCAGAACAGTTATGTCATGTTTATTTTACTGTTCAAGCTGTTTGATGGTACTCTGGCATCACAAACAGCATATTCTTTTATTTAAAATGAATCTGGATATCCTGGGAGACACAAATATTATAATTTTTAATCAGATCAGTATGTTTTTCAAGGTATCATTATATTTGTGGGGGGGGGGGAGGGTTCTGATTCCTATGGAATCCATAAAAATCAGTTTTTCATTAACATTTTGTGATTAACACTATAACCAACTTGATAAACTGTTTTGGCAGTGTCCATGAATTTAATGCAGAAAATAAATTCAACATTAATTATTTGGACTTTAGCAGAAGAGTGAGCATGATCATTAGATAGATTAGAGGAGGCTACATGATGGGAGTGGGAGCAAACGGTTGTAACTGTTTCCCATTTTCTTAAATGACACTGATGAAAACATATATGCCACAGGTCAAAATTTGTCAATGATTTGGTGGTTAATGAGGATTGCCAGGCAGTGCTCTTTCAGGATGATTTTAATAGGGTGCAGAAATGGTCAGATAGGCGACAGCTGGTTTTAATGCTGTATAGTTCAAGGTTTTAATTAGGAACCCCAAAATAATTGATATATTTGGAGAGGCTGAATTTAAAAATCTTGAGAATAAAGGGATTTAGGGTTTATGATCTAGATGATGTTTTTTCATGTGTAGTGCAGACAGCTGGAGCACAAGGGAGCTCCTGGTGTCATGTTGATTGTGTCGAACAATTACGTGTAGAGATATGGGAGTTTATAATTTCACTATATAAGGCAATCATCAAACTTCACTTGGAATATTGTATTCTGATATGGAAGATGCACTCAGAAAAAAGAGCATTAAGCTTCTCAATAAGATCCAAACACTGTAAGTAAGGTTGGTGAGATTGGCAAAATGGCATCTGCACAATGAGAGGACTAGAGTTTTTATGGATGTCTGATGGGCCCAAATTGAAACAAACACTGTTTCCTCTTACTTCAGCTGCATTTTATTTCCTTCTGATTTCCAAAACTTAGATAGTGTACTGCTTTTACAGTGAGCAAATTAACTGAGCAGAAAATTCTCATAGTTTAATCTAAACTGTACAAATGGAGAATGTTCTCAAAATATTATACCTCTTAATTTAAGATCATGTATATATACATTTTTATGGTATTTATTACATTGTTTAAATATATTAAAAGTTTAAATGGTAAGATACACATATTTATTTATCTTTATTTTCTTTTATTTATTTATTTTATTATTTTATTTATTTATTTTTTTTTGATATACAGGAAACGTATTTTAGATTTCTACCATAGGTCTAGCTTAACTGCCCACTGCATGGCTTTTGCATATACACCTCTTAGTAAATGTGTGGACAAACAATTTTCAACTGGATATATGGAACTACCACCAGATAGTAGTCACCTTTTCCCATCCCTTAAAAGCCTGAGTTCTTCAATAAGGTATTTGTAGTTTTTACTGTCTGTTTAAATTTTGTGCTGTTGGAGTACTGAAAAAAACAAAAACTTATTTTAGAAACTTTCAGATAAAAAGAAAATCTTCAAGAAAAACAGAAGTTGAATATATTTGCATGCATTTTTGCACATGCGCAAACACACAATAAAATGTTATTTTTTACTTATACATACAGGTGATTATTAAAGGGTATTACTTTTGGCTCCTATAGGTGTAATTCTGTGAATTACTCATAGATGAAATTTGAATAGTCCGTTTTTGGTCCACACAAACATTTTGGCATCAAATCAAATATAAAAGGATAGTGTTTAGTGAGGATCAGTAGTGAACCATTGGTATTGAAATACCAATCGTCCACAATAATTGATATTGAAATATCAATTATCAACTTTTTTACCTTACTTCGAAACTAATATTGCTTACTGAAGGATTTTCAATGACATTATAGTTGTTTTCAAATACATCACTCATTTGGAGAGGTCTGAGTTTAAGCTTTTTGAATATGTATTTTCAGGCTTCTTTGGGGGGTGCTGGTTAGCCAATCTCACGTGAAAGAGGAGTAGAGCTTCTCCCTTGAGTTTTTCAACCTGTACGATATGCAAATATGCTCTCTCTCTCTCTCTCTCTCTCTCTCTCTCTCTCTCTCTCTCTCTCTCTCTCTCTCTCTCTCTCTCTCTCTCTCTCCCTGCTGCAGCATAGCCTGAATTTATGATTCACCATAAAAACAAAAATATCAGCTTCCCAAAATAGTATATGAAGATTGATACTCTATCCCAGATAGGAGCTGATCAACAAATTAGCGTGAATAGTGGTGGTGCTAGCTGTACGATATTATTAAAATTTTCATCTTTCCTCTGTTGGTAGTTCTCTTTTTATTCAGATTCATAACTTGGAATTCTTATTCACACATATATATGCACTGCCAGACACACTTGTGTAGATAAAAACATTATAAAAATATTTAGGTAATTCACATGACAGGTCTTCATAAAATAATAGAAAATCATCTGGCTTAAATTTCATTCAAAGAAAATATGAACTTTAAGCATGCATAAATTAGTTATACTGTGCATTTGGTGTATTATTATCGTGGGATTCATCCAGATAAATCCAAATAAATTAGTATTAATATTATTATTAGCAAACGATGCAAGAAAGCATCCAGATAAATCCAAATAAATTAGTATTAATATTATTATTAGCAAACAATGCAAAAAAGCAAGCTTATAAAGCAATAGCCAAAAAAAAAAAAAAAAAAAACGAACTTCACCCATCCATACCCTCTAATAATTTATTCAAACCACCCATTCCACAGCAAGAGATGGAAGTTTGTTCTGACTGAAGGTAAGCTTCTACACATCTGTCCTGCAACCATTCTTCCTCAACTTGAATATATGTACCCTCATGTTTGTAATCTCAAAAGGAGAAAGAATGCCATTAACATTTAGCTTACTCAATCCATTGAAAGCCTTAAACACATCAATCAGCTCTCCCTGCAAGTGCCTAGTCTCCAGATGCTGCAGTTTGTAGAACTGAACAAAGGGTAGTCTTGGTAAGAGTAGCCTTTTGTCAGTCTGGTTGCCCTTCTCTGCACCTATTCCAGCCTCACTTTAGGAAGGCTATATCCTCTCTAAAGTGAGGTCTCCAGACTTGCAACACAGTACTCAAGATATGACCTAACTATGGCCTTATACAAGGGGATAATTACCTCATTATATCTGGTAGAAAACATTTTTGTATATTATTGACAACATAAAACCCAATGCGCTCTCTTGGCAGCCTGGCTGCACTGTTCAGAGAATTTCATAATTACTCCAGACCTTTTTTCATTTTCCATGTCTCTGAAATCTGGGATTACTGCTACCCATATGCAGTGCCTTGCATTTGTCAATGTTAAATTTCAACAGCCATATTTCAGCCCATCTGCCTAATTTTTTGAGGTCTTGTTATGGCAACATACCTTCATTACTCATTAACCACCCTGCCAACCTTTGTATCATCTGCAGACTTAGATATTAAGCATGACATACCTTCATCGGTACCATTAATAAATATTGAAAATATCAATGGGCCCAGCACTTGAACCCTGGGGACTCCACTAATAACATTAGTCAACAAAGAGCAGTGCCCATTGATAACCACTCTCAGTCTTCACCCACTAAACCATCCCTTTATCCATAACAGTAACTTGCCCTTAATGTCACATTGTTCCATTTTTGTACAACATTATTTTAGGTGAAACAGTATCAAAAGCCTTCCTGAACAATCCAAGTACAGCAAGCACCGGTTATAGTGATCACGTTTGCAAATTGACTTTTGATTCTAATAAGAAAAATCGGCAAATATTATCCAGAGGCTATAAAAATAAAGATATAAAGCACAAATTTACACTTTATTATCAAAGGTTTATTACCAGTTAAATGATATGTGAAATCGGAATAAAATTATCCACAGGTTAGCAAAATAAAAATAAATTTATACTTGCGTTCATGGCAAAGTGACATATTAAACATAACACTTTGTAATATGATTATAATTTAAAATAGTCACAGATTTTAGATTGTTTTAAATTATCACTTCAAAGTCTATTTATAGATTTTTCAATGAATATAGAATATTTCTGTATTCACAATCACTTGCAATGCTCTCCTCAGGACATCTATATCTTCACAAGTGTGCCATTTTGTAACTGGAATTCATTCGGGTTCTTCTTCATTTTCTTCATCCTCCTTGGCGAAATTATCAGTAACAGACTGGGCAATTTCTTCATCTATTAAAGCTGTAGTTACTTCTAGATCATCTATGTCCACCCAATCATTGAACTGTTCACCCATGTCTTCAGGCTTTTCAACATGATCAGTATCGTGACTTAGTTGCCCATCATGAATAATTAATCCACAAATCAAATTTTTTGAAACAGTTGATAATGCATGTTTCGGAAACTTCATTCCTGGCACTCATTGTCATATGAAGTGCATGTAGAACAGTTATCTGCTTTGCGATATCGGATGATGTTCTCAGATGTTCATCTGTAGACTGGATGAATCTTCGCCTCGTATCAGATCTATAAAAGGTCTTAAAGTTTTTTATTATTCCCTTGTCGAGAGGCCGAATCAGTGATATGGTATTCGAAGGCAGAAAAACAAATTCAATGTTTTTGAAAGTCAACTTTGAATGAGCTGGGCAGTTGTCCAAAACCATGCAATTTTTTTATTTTTCTTATCCAATTTCAAATCCTATCAACAAAGATAATGTTCTTGTTTATACTCCCAGACAGCCACCAGGTATGTGGAGTTTATAATAAATCAATCAATACAAACGTTAATTGTATTTAGTAGTCACGGGCTTGAACCCCAGTCCACTCAATGAGCGTGTACTACTGCACTCACACTCCTGATCACTTGGCTACATCAGGCCTAAATCTTCAAATAAAGAAGCTGTCTATCATCCAAGCATTTGCATTATTGGCATATTCAACAGGCAACTATTTTATTCCTTTAAAACATCTAGGCAATTTACTCTTGCCTATAACTAAAGGCTTCATCTTGATTGTTACCATCATGTTGCATGTTAGAAGAACTGTAATCCTGTCCTTGATCTTCTTTCCTGCAATGCAGATTCCGAGGAATTTTTAAAAATCATGCAGTGGTCTAGGGTAGCCCTGTAGTACAATCCTATGTCATCTCTATTAAAAATGTCATCAAGATTATAAGTGCTTAACACAGTTTGCCGAGAGGTTTTCAACCAGGTGTCAGCTGCAGAACCATCGGAATCCTGTTTTTCTCCATGAAGTTTTTTGTAAACAGTATCATGCCTCTCCTTCCATCTTGTCAGCCATCCATCCATCCATTGCCTTAAACTCTTCATGTAGGTTTTCAGCAAAATCATTAGCTTTTTGAAGAAGAATGCTAAGATTGACTGGTGTATTAAACGAGCTAGCCTGTTTGAACCAAACGAATAGAGCTTCATCTAATATTTGGCCCCTTCATGCTTCCTTTTTCTGGTTTCACTAATCACATTAGTGTTTAATGTGTGATGTAATTTTAATAATTTTAATAAAGATGACTGAGGCACTCCTTATTTTATTGCTGCTTCCCTTTGAGACATATTGCCTAAGTTTAATTTATTATATGTTTCTATAATTCTTAACTTATCCTTTACACTCAAATTCACTCTCTCTGTTAACTGATTGTGCCTCTGTAACCAGGTGGGCAGGAGCAGTAGTGCATAGCACACTCTTCTTGATTAGACCGTGGTTCGAGCCCGTGACCACCAAATACAGAGGATGCGGAAAGGTCAGGGAATGACTACCTCATATCCCCAGAGCAATATGGCCTTAGTTGCTAATGCTCCTAAAAACCAAATAACAACAACAACAACTGTCGATTTCACCACTATCATCTCAGTTGTCCAAATTATTGACTGTATAATTCCTTTTGCTCCAAAGGTGGTACTTGTGCATATTTCCATTCTGATATTCCCTGTCAGAGATTTAATAATTTGGAAGCTCCTCTTTTCAATCTTCTCTGATTTAAAATCTCTCCACCACATTCTGTCAAATTCATCTGTTGCTTCTATCGTTCTCCCAACATCACTAATTTAACCCCAGGGACTCACATTTGGTGAGTATGGGCTTGGCAAACCCAGGGTCCTGAGCTGTATAATCATCATTCTTCTCTCTCTTGGTGACTCCTCTCTCTCTCTCTCTCTCTCTCTCTCTCTCTCTCTCTCTCTCTCTCTCTCTCAGGGTAACTCGGGATTTTTTTTTTTTTTTTTGGCTGGTGCAGCATAAGCATCAGGCTTCCTAGCACCATATGGTTAATAATAATAATAATCACTTGGATTCATTGACTTCCTCTCTTTGAAACTTGACTTTCTTCAGTCCACCTTTCCTATCAGTGAGGTAATTGGCGATTTTAATGTTCACAGCTCCAGCTGGCTTCTGTTTTCTAGTCACCTGAAACCAGCTGGTCGAAATGCTGAGGCTTGTGCAATTGCTAATTACCTTGTCCAGATTGTTCATTTGCCTACAAGAATAACAGACAGTCCTAGCCACGCAGCCAACATGCTATTTTTCTCACAAAACAACCTTCTAAGTATATGGTCAAGGTGAGTGGTTGTCTAGACACCTCAGATCTTGACTTGGTGATGATCTCTTCTCCAATAGAGCATTTCTCTTGTGGCCATTCTCAATTTCCTGTTGTTCAACATTACAGGAATGCAAAATGAGATGATCTGCTAGATTTATTATATTTTTTTCCTTGGTTAGATTACTTCAAATCTTCTGATGTCAACATTTAATCAAATCCTGTCAAAACTGGATGGTTCCATTGCCTCTTGCCAAAGATAAAGCTGACCTCCTAGCAACCTACTTTTCTTCCTATTTGTGTATTGATGATCTTGGTAAACCACCTCCTACCATTCCTGTATACTCCATTCGGTGCCTCCCATGGTCTCAAAAGAATGTCAGAAGAATTGAACAATCTTGATGCTAAGAAAACTCGAGGTCCTGGTGGTATTTTTCTACTTGTTCTGAAAACATGTGCTTCTGAACTTGCTCCTGTTCTGTGTAGACTTTTTTCAGTTTGTTATTCCAAAGGTGTTTTCCCTTCTGCTTGGAAATTTGCTCATATCCATCCAGTTCCTAAAAAGGGCGATAAATCTCTCCCATCCAATTATCGTCCCATTGCACTTATTCTACTCTTTCTAAAGTAATGGAGAATCAATTAACCACAAACTCTTAAACTATCTGGAACCCTTCCATCTGATCAGTGATCACCAGTATGAATTCCGTCAGTGTCAATGGTACCTCAGTAGCCAGGTGGGAAGGAGCAGCAGTGCACGCTTCTTGATTAGACCAGGGTTCAAGCCCATCACCACCAAATACAGAGGATGCGGAAAGGTCACAGAATGACCACCGCATATCCCGGAGCAATATGGCCTTAGTTGCTAATGCTCCTAAAAACCAAAAATAACAATAACAACAATCAGTGTCAATCCAGTGGTGATTTTCTGGTTTATATTACCCTTCTATGGACAAATTCAATAGTATGAATCAGAGCTATAATGCTCAATACGTTCTACATTGATATCAATATTTGTATAAGAATAAAAGAAGTTTACCTCAATTACAGTAAACTTCTCTTATTCTTTTACAAAGGACAAATTCAATATAAAAGTTTAATCAAACTCAAGCATTTGCTCTTGACATTACAAAGGCTTTTGATTGTTTTTATCATAAAGGTCTAAATAAGTTTCCATCTTATGGTTTGCCAACTGTTTTTGTAATTGCATATTCAGTTTTGTCTCTTACTGCTCACTGTGGGGTTATAGTAGATGGCTCTCTGTCTTCTAACTTCTCCATTAGTGCCGGTGTTCCCCAAGGTTCAGCTCTTTTTCCCACTCTTGTTCTCTTGTATATTAATAACCTGCTTCCAAAACTATAGAAATCCTATCTACAGTTTTGCTGATTATAGCACATTGCATTCCACCTTCCTGTTTGAGAAACCTTGCCCTGCACAAGCAACTTCAACTTCTGGAATATCCACTACCAATTCCTTAAATGCTGATATCCAGGTAATTCTCCAGTGGGATAAAGATAACTTACTTGATTTCAAACCTTCTAAAACTCTGTCCTATCTGATATCTCGCCAAAAGGATTCTTGTGCTCCTATGCTTATTTTCACTGACTGATATCTAGGCTAGATCATATATCTCTATTGGAGATTACCCTGGTTTCTAATCTTCCTGGGCATAAGCATATCTTTCCACTCTCTGTCTCATTAATGCTCTGTTTCTGCTGCATGCCTTTTCTTTAGATACTTCCATGGCGCTGTTCTTCTGAATTGGCTTCTATAATTCCCACTCTCTTCCAATTCGGTCCAAACATGTGCCACAATCTGTAAACATTCTTTTACTATCCAACTTCAATCTCACAGAACCGACTTTTCTTCTTCCTCATTTATTCATTCAGTTTCTGTTTTCTAGCACAATCTTCCTTCATATGTATTTCCTGAAAATTACAGTCTATTGAAATTTAAGTCAAATGTCAACGAGTATCTTCTTTCATCTTCTCAACCTTTAGCTCATGTACAGTAATAAGTACTGTAGGATCTAATACCTCTCGTGTTTGGGGTTTTTCGTAATATAAATAAATATTTTGAATATGACCTCTGCTGTACTTCTGCAGAAGAAACCTTAATCTGTAGGAAATCTAATCACAAAATATGCGGGTTGTGCTTGGGGTATTCAAGCCTCTCTCTCACTTGTCACTGAGTAGAAGGAAAGGGCTCCTTGGAAAGTGTTGTCTAAAGAGTACACAAATAGGAACAACGACAGAAAGAAGGATGATAACCCCCCTTCCCTGGATAGAGAATGAAACGCATTGGTAGAAGAATTTAATACATTCAAAGTGGGCAGTTCACTAAACCCTACTGCTGCACTGATATGCAAAACTTGGAGAACAATAAAGAAAGTAATTTTGATTAGAAAATTAGACATCATTTGGAAAATGAGCGAGATTGGAAAAATGACCCACCAAATGATGTTAAGGGTAAAGCTGTGATTTCACAAATGCAGCCTGCTACAATCATTGTAAACAAATTGTGCTGTAGTATCTGTCCTGAAAATCGCCAAAATGCCGGCCATTGTTGCTCCGAACAGGCAGATCCCCTGATTTTTATTTTATTTATTTTTTATTTTTATTAATAACAAGATACACAACATAATGTTGTGAGTGAACAGACATACACTCCACATCTCAGCAACCTTAATAATATTCTTAGGAGCATGATGGCTGAACCACTGACACAATTTGTTTACACTGTTGCTGTGCAGGCCGAAGAGTATATGCTGAATTTAGATGAAACATTTCCAAAAATTTATGAATGTTTATCTACTCTACTCAGTATAAACCAAGAACTTCATGCACAGAATGAGGAAATTAGAAAGAAATGAGCTTGTTGAAAACCAGATGACAGACCGAAAAGCTGTGTTAGCTATCTGGTGTTAAAGCACCAGACTAGCTCCGGTGTTAAAGCAGAGATAACTAACCAAAAAAGAAGCAGTCAGAATACAGCCACCTATTACTGTCTATCAACCTAACAGAGAAATAGGAGATGTCATTACTCCCCCCCCCGAGGGAGTTAAATCATATCTAAATGTGCTTCAGCTAAACTTGCCTATGGAAACAGATGGTGTTCACGTGCTACCTGACAAAGTCAGCCCTGACCAGTACACAAATAGCTCTAAGCTCAAAAGCTCTAAACAAGACTGGACCACTCCCAGGCCTGCCATCAACTTAATGTTGCATGCCAAACCAGGAAATATCCAGTCAAGTGCAAGCATAAGCACTTGGTTGTCTGGATATGCAAGCTTATATAGAATCAGCCAAAAAAAAAAAAAAGAAAAAAGAGAGAACCTTCCCATTTCACTTGTCCATTCACTCCAAATGCTTGTCTAGTTCTGCCTTGAACTTATTTAAGTTTTCTGCCTCTACTACAACAGATGGAAGTTTGTTCCAACTATCAACCACCCGCTGGCTAAAGGCAAATTTCCGCATATCTATTCTACAATTCTTTCCTCAGTTCGAATTAATGCCCCCTCAGGTGAGTAATCTGAGAAAGAGGAAGAATCCCATCAGCATTGAGCTTGTTCAAACTATTCAAGAACTTATACACCTCAGTTAGATCACCTTGCAGGTGCCTAGTCTCCAGACATTGCAATTTGCAGAACTTAAGCCTTTCTTCATAACGGCAACTCTTTGTTCCACTCACCAATCTCGTTGCCCTTCTCTATACTCATTCCAGCAGTTCTACATCCCTAAATGAGGCCTGCAGACCTGTATGCAGTATTCAAGTTGTGGACTGTTCATTGCCTTATACTAGGGGACAATCACCTCTTATCTGTGTTAGGAAAATTCCTGTATATCACTGACAAGACACTGTAAGCTCTGGCTTACTTAGTAATGAAAAAAAATTAAATAAATTTTTTTTGGATAATATAGTTTAGCTATATTCAGCATTCATTTAATTAAATATGCCAACAATTTGAATAAAACGGAAACGGGTAATTAATCGTTTAAGAAGGTGTGTAAAGGCAAGGAGAAATTCCCAGAAAAAAAAGAAGTTTGACCCAGAGTAGGTCAAGACCGTTTTTCTTGAAAAAGGATTAGAGAAAAATAAGGGGAGGAGAAAAAAGGGAACGATATAGAGATATATAAGAAGAAGGGCACAAATTTGAGGTGTCTTTTGCCTTTTTTGTTGTGTAGAGGTGTCGGTGGTATGTAGAGGAGGAGTTGTGTACAGGTAGTTCTCGACGTTACGAGTTAATTCGTTCCTAGCTCGCGCTCTTAAAGTGGGAATTAAATCCCATAGACATAATGCTAAAAATAGGGGTTGGTTACGTTCTCAACAATGAGATTGGTTAGCTAATTAGTTTATGTTTAAACAATGATTGATTTATCCAAAGAAATTAAAACATAGCCTGTAAAATCAAGCAAATTATAATAATAAAGAAATTATTTATCACTTACAAATTTTAAAGAATGTTTATTCTTCATTATCGACTAAATGCACACTCGTTGATCGCTTATTATTGGCTCGGCACTCATTAGTTTGTTGCACAAGGAGTCATGTTCTTCAGAAATGCTTCAAGAGGCATTTGTTTCCAAGATAATCTGCTATTTTCTTTATAAATTTCAATAGCATGCATAAGCATTTTTTAATGGAATGCACAAATTGCAACTAACATGATTTGCACAGAGTAACAAGTTTATGAAGCTTAAAAAATAATAAGAATGAAGAGAATATTCTGAAAATTTATTTATGTTTTTTATATGATTGAAGATTTCAGTAATGGGGAAACACATTTTACCATAATAACGCAAAAACCACAATTCCAGCTATTGGTATTTTTGCAAATGCAATAACATCGAGTTTACTACCCATTTATAATTGCTTGCAGTAACAGAAAAGCCCAATAAACCGGAAAGTGCAAATTGTTTTTATTGTTTTATGGGTGTGACCTCCAGAAATGTGCTTTAGAAATATGTCACAAAGGTGTTCAAAATTGGTTCTTATAACAGAACATATGATAACAATGAAAATGTAGTGTATTTTAGTGATTTGAATTGGTAACTAATACAATTTGCACTATAAAAATGACCTTTTAGAGAGTTATATAGCGAAAATTCAATTTTCCGGAAAAAATTCAATTTTCAACTGCATATCCCGGAGATGGGATATGCAGTTGAAATTGTATTTGGTATGTACAGGTAAATTTTAATAATTGTGAATAACCCTCTTGCAAAGTGTCGATGTAAAAATGTTCATGTTACTCAGGGAGACTATTTTATATGCATGTTAACTGATGAGAATTTTGTCTTATAAGGTGCTATATATGATTAAGACCTAACTATACTATTATATTAAAGTTCTCCTTGATATTAACATGTGTTTGTTTTCACTCAACTCTGTTTTCCGAAAGGACATGGAATCTTTTTAGCAGTCAAGGGTCCCTAACAGAATTAAATTAAAGTAGGACGGTATACATCACACGATAAAATCAACCAGTACAAATGTAGCCCTACAACACCATGAGCCACTCTTGCAGCCTGTCTCCACTCTCAGAAATCTTCATATCTGACTACACAATTACCACCAGGTCCTTTTCATTATCTGCTACCTTGAATGTACTATCACACAGTTGGTACGTTACTCTGGGGTTACTGCTACCCATATGCAGTACTTTACATTTGTCAATATTAAACTTCAGTTGCCACCTCTCAGCCCATCTGCTCAACTTTTCTAGATCCTGTTGCAGTGATGTACTGTCATTAACAAACTGCAACCCTCGTTTCATCTGCAAACTTGGACATTTACCCTGATATACCTTTATCAGTATCATTGATAAATACAGAAAACAACAATGGGCCCAACACCGAACCCTGGGGATTCCACTAATAACATTACTCCATGAAGAGCAGTCTCCGTTGATTACCACTCTCTGTCTTCTCCCACTCAGCCATCCTTTTATCCATTGTAGCAAGTTGCCCTTAATGCCATACTGCTCCAATTTGTTCAGTAGTCTTCTGTGTGCAACAGTATCAAAAGCTTTCGTAAAATTCAAGTATATGATATCAAAATTATTTTTTGCATCCATTTCCTTCACTACCACATCATAGTATCTAATCAAATTTGTCAGACAAGACTTCCCCTTAACAAAACCCATGCTGTGTCTGAACTATAACTGCAGTCTTGTCTAGATGATGTTGCATTACTTCTTTAACCAGTGACTCGATTATTTTCCCCTGGAACAGAAGTCAAACAGGACTTGTAACTACTCAAGTCAGACTGAATAGAGGGTGTATCACTATTCCCACTTAGAACTGACCTTCTTTACATGGGAATGGCGGTAGCAAACTCGAAGGTAATTCCATATTTTGCCATTAACATACCCATAGAAAGGGGACTCCCAGTGGTGATTGAAAATGATGAGATTGAAAATTACACAAAATCTCCATTATTTCTATCCCCGAAAGTTACAATCATGTCATGGTTTCAATAGATCGAAGACCAGCAGCGCATCTCATACGGATCAGACTGCATACAACCCTCATAATGTTAAAGAGAACAGCTTCATTCCAACTCCAATATCAAAATGTGTGAGCCACAAGGAATAAACTTAATGAAGTTGAGGAGCTCTTGCTGCCCAGTTCAGAGACATGGTTTGCTTTACAGAAACCTGGTTTTGACCCCAATGAGGAAACAATTCCTCTACTTGGCCTGGAGGGTATCAGATGGTATGCATGTCTATAGAAAACTGCAGGGGTGGAGGAGTTGCAAATTTTCTCAATGATCAGACATTCTCTGTTCTCCACTCAGTATCGAGCCAGTATAGAGTGACTCTTTCAAGGCAGTGCTAGTTACACTAGAACCTAAAATCAACAACAGCCACAACAATTGCCTGAACATTATCGCTGTGTATACCCCAGCAGTGCCAGGTGCACAAGTAGCTGATAAACTCCTCAATTGCTTAATCATCTCCATTCATTATTGAAACACGTCATGTGCAGGGATTTCCATCTCCCAAATACTCTTTGGAACCTCAAGAGAAGAGAAGACTGAGTCAGTGTCTAGATACATTAGGTCTTAAACTGGTTAACACACCACCACCTATGAGGGGGTGAAAGCACATTGGACCTCACATTCGTGTCAGCAAATTGTGTGGCTATTCAAAACTCTATAAGTAACGTACAATCTGATCACAACCCCGTCATTCTCTCTGTGCAAATAGAAATGCCTATCACTTCTGACAGAAGGAAAGTCACAACCAACACAATTATAATGCCCAAATACCCTCAATCGAGAAAGTGTTTATGCAGCTCAGACAATACCATGGGGTGCCCTTGAGGATTGCAACCTTGAACTCGGGATTGACTTGATGGCAAGATGGATAGCTACTCTCTCTCTCTCTCTCTCTCTCTACTACAACAAAAAAACTAACCATCACAGAGTATTCAAAGGGCTGGTGGAATCCAAAAGTCTGAAAGTTTTCACATGCAACAGAAAATGCACAAGAGGTGAAAACACTCCAGCTCAACCTCGGAATAACTGCTTTCTGCTGAGCTAAGGTGCTTTTTTTTATATAAACAAGAGGGAAGCAATAAAACTTCACCTATAGGCTACCATAAATAATGGGAAGCCCTTCCATTGAAGCCAATCAGAAGATGCCATTGACTCACTCAATCTTAGCAGTTGACTGACCATGTAACTAGGTTCTCCATTCACTACACCAATGGAATTGGTGTAGTGAATTTAGTTTATGCTGAAATGCCTCAGTATATTTATTGTTGATCCTATCCTCTTGCTATTTAACAAGATCTTTCATCAAAATTTTTTCCCTCATGTGTGGCATGTCTATCTAGTAAGACTACTGCTGAAAATACCCTCTTCTTCTCAGTCCAAGTCACTTCCACCCAATTTCTTCTGCATGAAGCTTATTGAAGCTCTTTGAGAGATCTCTTCTGAGAATGTCAACCTCGCAAATAATGCCACAACAGCTACCTACTTTAGCTGTTGTGAACAGGACTATAATAATAGTCCTGTTCTCAAGCACTGTCTGAATAAATCGCAATACATCTCTATATACATATATACAGCAATACCCCACATAGCACTGATAATTGGTTCCGAAACTGTTCCGTGTTATGTGAAGCCGTACTGATTCAGGTATAATTATAATGGATTTTAATTGAATGGGTACCAGAGAAACAGTCTATAAATAAATTATAATAAATCTATAAACAATTTCTGCTTAATAGCCAATTAAAAGGATTTGAAATAAAAATATATATAAAAAGATATATAAAAAATATATATTAATGAAAAAGTTAACATGATGAGAAAAGAGAAAAAAGCTTTATTGTGTATTTAGGTATTTCAATAATGAAGTCTGGTGAAGTCATCTCTTCTTTTTCTCAGTGTACAAGTCTTTGTAGCATTGAATCCCATCTTGTAAAATTTGTCATATCTTGACAGTACATTCAACATTCAAATCTCCATTCATAATCGCCTCGCAGTCAACCCCCCAAAAAATTTTTCCAATTCTTTTGTTGAAAATTATTTTGGTGCCACTTCAGTGTTATTCAATTCAGAATTGTTTTCTTCTTCTTCATATGCAGTTTGTTCGTCAATTTCAAGGAGAGTTGCAACATCTAAGTCATTTTCATGCGAGTCAGTGTCCAAAGTTTTGGATCCCAGGTCTTTATCGATTTTCACAAAGTCTTCAGCAATTGTCTGAATTTGCAAATTAAAAACCAGTGAAATCATTTGCCAAATGGGGCAAAACATGCTGCCAAACAGAACACATGTTGTTGGCAGATTTCTAGCCAAGATGCAGATGTATATTCGATCGTATTTAAAGGAATAAAAAATAAATTGGGAAATGAAAAATTTGAAAAGCTATCATGTCATCTCATCAGGATGTAATTAAGAATATTGAATACTGTTCCATGTTGCCACTGACTGCCTGAGGAGATCTATTGTCACATGTGAGACAATAGAGTTGGATCTGGAGCATATACACTGGTGTGCAAAATTTCAGGACCAGTCAGGTTTTCACCTTTAGCTTCTCATAGGAGTGGCCTGGATATGGGAAAAGCATACTAAGAGGAACTTTGTGAGGTACAGAAATGATGAAGGAAACAACACTGACACAACAACGAAAAAAAACGGTACAGGGGGACTTTATTCAAAAATGGCAACAAAGTATTGGCTGCCATGATACATATGCATCACTGCCAAGGATGGAACAAAGGGAAGAGGTGATCCTCAGTAAGAGATATGACCACCTCAGTAGGAGATATGCAGGCTTTGATGGCGCACTATGGTCATAGTTGCCGATGTGCCCAATAGATCCCGAAACAAACAAACAAGCAGGCTTTGCACCACCTGTCCATACTTAGAACAATGTTGTTGATAAGTTCTTGCGGTAACACCGTCCATTCTTCTGTCAGCGCCATTTTCTGGTGGGTGTAGACGTGCCACTATCCTTCTCCCCAGAGCATCCCATATGTGTTCGATGTGATTTAGATCAGTGGAATGGGCAGGCCAATCCATACGAACAATGTCCGCACTTTTCAAAAGCATATCAACAGCTGTAATGCAATGGGGGTGTGGCTTGATCATCCATAAACACGAACTCAGGGCCAATGGCACACTCGGAACGCACATGGGGAAGGATTACCTCAGTACAGTGGTGTGCACCAGTTACAGTACAGCCTTCCAGTATCTGGAGTTGTGTACGTCCATCCAAGATAATACCTCCCCAGACAAGAACACTTTGATCGCCATATCAATCCCTTTCAGTGATGTTTGCAGGGTGATACTGTGTGCCAACCTCTCACCAGATTAGCTGACATCCAGAATTGCTGCTGAGACTGAATCTATTCTCATCAGTAAAGAGTACCTTTAGTAAAGATTTTGTGGTTATAACTTTTTGAAATAGTGTTGATCCTTAAGTTTTGCAAACCAGTATATATATGCATACCTAGGCTACAAAAACGCAACATATATGTAGAGTATGTCTAAGCTATTGAATTAGTTTTAATATGTACAGTAAATTTTTGACTTAAACTTAAATTGAAAACCGTGTTATAGTGAAACCCGTGCTGTTTGAAGCTGTGCTAAGTGAGGTATTGCTGTATATATATATATATATATATATATATATATATATATATATATATATATATATATTTTTTTTTTTTTTTTTTTTTTCATATGTAAATTTGTCAGTTTTTGTGCTCCAATCTTTAATTAAAGATTGATTAAAGATTGGATACTGTTATATATCCTGTTATTATTAATTAATAATACTGTTATTATTAATGTAGTAATAATACTGTTTTTTTTTATTATTCTTGTTTATTATGTAGTGTTGTCTTGTCATGTAAACCCCAAGCTTGTAGCTGTGAGGGGTGTTGTGTACGGCTTGTGCCTTGTGTATACAATAACGAGTTCTTCTCCTGACATCCCTTTAAGCCTACACCTTGAACAGTATTTCTTATTTGGTATGAAAAGCCTAGTAGCTTTTCATATCAAATGCTTCCCATTTAGAATTTGCTGTTGGTAACGTCATTACACAGTCCCTGAGATGTTATCACCTTTATGAATGCCTTTCCCTTTACCCCTGATGGTAGTTACATCTTTAAGTAAATCCTGACAGTAAGTCATTACACAGTCCTGAGATGTTATCACCTTTATGAATGCAAAAACCTTTCCCTTTACCCCTGATGGTAGTTACATCTTTAAGTAAATCCCACATCAGTACACTGTGATCACTGATGCATAGTTATATAGTTGTTCATTGTGCTCATCACAGTCATTAGGCCTATAACACACTTCTACACTCTCCAGCACCGTTCCATATATTTGAATAGGCACATTTTGACCTCAGTTGTCCTTGTGCCACTAATCCTCTACACCACCACCACTCCTACCGTCATTTTTGCTTTCCCAGTATTTATGTCACACCAAGCTGACTCAACATTGCACTGTCCATCCATGTCAACTGGATTCAGGAGCTGCTAATTCTATAGAAGCAGTGCAAGAATCACTTTCACCTCTGCCTGCAACTACTCTTAATCTATTAGTCTGTGAATCTTCCCAGGCTAGTAGTTTTCCGACCCACTGCCTCGATAGCATCAGCAAATATTCTTGCACTCTTTCTGTTTAAGTGTATCCAATCCCTGTAGAAGCAGTCTCTCCTGTTAACAAGCACAGGCCACACTGAGAAAAATTTTACCCCATGAACCTTGCACAATCTCTCCAGGGCCGAATTGATTGACAAGGCTCTCATCATATACTTCCTCCTATTTTGTCTGGGTAGAATTGCAGAAACCTTCAAATTTAACCCTAATTTGCAACATTGCTTTTATTTTCCAACATTGATCTGTAAGTTTTAAGTCTACAGATCTTGTACTTTTTAAGTCATTACTGCCAACGTTTACAACAGTTTCACCTTTTGTGCCATTAAATGATTCTATCTGCTGTACAACATTATCAACATTTGCCCCTAGTAGACATACCCTGGTCCTATTCCATCTATCCTTTTTGCACAATGTATTTCCCGTTTACGAGCTCATCTTACGAGTTCAATATATGTTATTAGTTCAATGTATATTATTGGTTATATATATGACTAGTTCAACAACTAGTTACCACAGGAACTAGTTGTTGTCGGTGACTATTGTCAGGGAAGCGGGGAACATATTGTGCGAAAAGGACCAGGGTATGTCTGCCAGGGGCAAAGTTTGATGACGTAGATATCATCTTTTAAGGTCACAAAAGACGATATTTTTGTACATGTTAGCAATAATGATATTAATAGTAGGAGACCGACGGGATTACTTAACAAGTACAGGTCAATGTTGAAAAAAACCCGAGGTAAGGTTGAATTTGAATGTGTCTGCAATTCTGCCCAAACACGATAGCAGGGGGTATATGATGAGAGCTTTGTCGATCATTTTGGTCCTGGAGAGATTGTGCAAGGCTCAAGGGATACAATTTTTCTCAGCCTGGTCTGTGGTTGCTAACAGGAGAACCTGCTTCTACAAGGAGAGAATACACTTAAATAGAAAGTGTGCAAGAATATTTGCTGATGCTATCGAGGCAGTGTTAGGGTGGGTCGGTAAACTGCTAGCTTCGGGGGGTATACACGGACTAATAGATTCACAATAGCCACTGGAAGAGGTGCAATTGATTCTTACCTGCTTCTATTGGAATGAGCATCAGCTTGGAATACAAGGTGCAGAGAATTTCAGAGACTGCTGGAAGTCATTGCAGAACAAGTAAATACATGGGCAATGTTAGGGTAGCTAAGAATAGGAACAGGTGCATGTTTACTTGCATGTACACCAATGCTAGGAGTTTGGTAAATAAATTTGATGAATTTGAGGTGCTTGTCAAAACATCAAATGCAGATATTGTTGGGATATCAGAGACGTGGTGTCACACAGATATAAGGAATGCAGAAATGGAATTTGGGGAGTACAATGTGCACAGGAAGGATAGACAGGATAGGGAGGGAGGAGGGGTTATTCTATTAGTTAAGAAACACATAAAATCCAAGGAAGTACAGCCAGTTGATATGGCGGGACAGTGCAGTGTCAAGTCAGGTTGGTGGGACATAAGCACTGGGAAAGCAAAATTGAGAGTAGGAGTGTGTTATAGGCCTAATGACTCTGATGAGTATAATAAACAACTGTACAGAGAAATAGAAAGGACCAGTAAATCAGAGTGTCTTATAATGGGGGATTTTAATTTCCCAGATACTGACTGGAATTTGTGGGTTGGTCACTCACACATCAGCAAGGCTTTTGTGGGTTTATTGGATGATTGTTTTCTAGCAGCATGTTCAGGAAGCAACTAGAGGGAGTAATACTCTTGATCTGATTATCAGCAGTGATTCTTCGTTCATTAAGAAGCTGCAGATAAAGGAACCACTAGATGGCAGTGATCACAGTGTGCGGAAGTGGGATTTACTCAAAGAGATAACTACCATCAGAGGTAAAGGGTAGGGTTTTTGTTTTCGTAGAGGTGACTATGGTGGTCTTAGATAGTATTTAAATTCTATACGGTGGGACCAACTGATAATATTATCAACCGCAAATTGAAAATGGGAAACATTCAAAGAATTAATCTTGGAAGCTAGTAGGCTTGTCCTACCAATTAACAAATATTATTCAAAGTTTAGGCCTAAATGTATGTCAGATGAACTAATGAGACATGTGGCAGAAAAGAAAAATGCATGGGATACATATAAATTAACAGGTGACAAGGAAGCCTATGATAGATTCAAGCTGGTCTGTAACCAAGTCACAAAGGAGATTAGTCAGGCAAAGGCAGATTACGAGAAATCTTTGGCCGTGGATGCAAAGAACAACAGAAAAGTGTTCTTTACTTATGTGAACTCTAGAAGGAAGAGATGAATCAGATTGGTCCACTTGATATCGATGGTTCAACTGTTGATGATCCTGCTCAAGTAGCTAACAAACTAAATGAGTATTTTGCATCTACATTCACACATGAGGAGTTATTCAGGAAGAGGAATGCCAGAGGTGAATTAAACTCTGGCAGTCATCTAGATGATTTTGTAACAGCTGAGAGCAAAGAGGAGAAATTGTTGAAGATAAACATAAGAAAGGCACTTGGGGAGGATGGGATCTATCCAGTTATATTAAAGGAAGAAAGCAAACTCTGAGCCATAAATAGAGCTTCCTTGGACTCGGGGGAGGTACCCATCGACTGGAGATGTGCAAATGTGATCCCAATTCACAAAAGGAGGATCAAAGGGTGACACAAGTAATTACAGACCTGTTAGTTTAATTTCTGTTCCAGGGTAATTAATTGAGGCACTGGTTAAAGAAGCACTGCACAATCATTTAGACAAGACTTTAGATAGGACATAGCATCGGTTTGTTAAGCATAAGTTTTGTCTGACCAGTTTGTTTAATTGGATACTATGATGTGGTCACAAAGAAACTGGATGCAAAGAATAATTTTGATATCATGTATTTGGATCTTAGAAAGGCTTTTGATACTGTTGCACATGGAAGACCGCTGCACAAATTGGAGCAGTGTGGCATTGAAGGCAAATTGCTGCTATGGATAAAGGGATGGTTGAGTGGACTAATGTTATTAGTGGAGTCCCCAAGTATTCAGTGTTAGATCCATTGTTGTTTTCTGTATTTATTAATGATATTGGTGATGGTACATCACTCTTAATTTCCAAGTTTGCAAATGGTATGAAGGTCGGCATGGTTGTTAATGACAGTACGCTGCTGCAACAGGATCTAGAAAAGTTGAGCAAATAGGCTGAGAGGTTGCAACTGAAGTTTAACCTTGACAAAAGTAAAATACTGCATATGGGAAGCAATAACACCAGAGTTACATATCAACTGTGTGGTACTACACTGACAATGGTGGAGAGTGAAAAGGACCTAGTGGTAATTGTGCAGGTAGATAACAAGTTTTGTGAGCAGTGCAGACAGTCTGCAAGAGTAGCTCATGTTGTCTTGTCAATGATATACAGGAATTTTTGTAGCAGGGATAAGTAGGTGATTTTCACTTTGTATGAGGCAATGGTCAGGCCACACCTGTACTGTATACAGGTCTGGAGGCCTCATTTTAAGAAGGATGTAGAGCTGCTGGAATGAGTACAGAGAAGGCCAACAAGATTGGTAAGAGGAGCAAAAGGATGATCTTACCAAGAGAGGCTTAAGTGCTGCAAGGTTCTGCATCGGGAGACTAGGCACTTGCGAGGTGATCTGATTGAGATGTATAAGGCATTGAATGGTTTGAGCATGCTCAGTGCTGATGGGAATTTTCTCTTACTCAGAATAATTGCCTGAGTGAGCATAAATTCAAATTTAGGAAAGACAATTGTAGGATAAATGTGCAGAATTTTGCCTTTAGATGGCAGGCGGCTGATTGCTGGAACAAACTTCCTTCTGCCGTTGTAGAAGTTCATAGCTTAAATAGATCCAAAGCGGAAATTGACAAACATTTGGAGCGAGTGGATGGGTGAAATGAGAATACTTTTTTTTTTCTTTTTTTTTTTGCTAATTAGCATTAGCATTAGCATTAGTAGAGGCATTTGATGCAAGAAAGCAAGCTTATGCAGCATCAGCCAAAAAAAAAAAAAAAAAACCACTCCCACTTCGCCCCTCTGTTCGTTCAAAATACCTGTCCAGCTGAGCCTTAAACTTATTTAGGCTATCAACTTCCACGACAAGGGATGGAAGTCTGTTCCACCAACCAACCACTCGCTGGCTAAAGGCAAATTTCCGCACGTCTATCCTACATCTGTCTTTCCTCAATTTGAATTTATGCCCTCTCAGGTAATTATTCTGAGCGAGAGGAAGAATCCCATCAGCATTGAGCATGCTCAAACCATTCAATGCTTTATACACCTCTATCAGATCACCTCGCTGGTGCCTAGTCTCCAGACACTGTAATTTGCAAATCTTAAGCCTTCGTAAGAGCACCCCTTTGTTCCATTCACTAATCTTGTTGCCCTTCTCTGTACTCGTTCCAGCAGCTCTACATCCTTCTTGAAATGAGGCCTCCAGGCCTGTATACAGTACTCTAGGTGTGGCCTGACCATTGCCTTATACAAGGGAATAATCACCTCCTTATCCCTGCTAGAAAAATTCCTATATATCATTGACAATACTCCATGAGCTACTCTTGCAGCCCGTCTGCACTGCTCAGAGAACTTCATATCTGCCTGCACAATGCTAATATTAGTATTAGTAGTGAGAAATGATGCAAGAAAGCAAGCTTATAAAGCATCAACTGAAAAACCCTACACACCTTGCCCATCCATGCCCTCCAAGAATTTGTAACATTCCTTCTTGAATTTATTAAAACTATACACCTCCACAACAACCACTTGCTGGATGACGGCAAACTTACACAGATCTGTAACCACCCTTCCTCAATTTGAATTTATGCCCCTCATGTGAGTAGTCCCAGCAAGAGGAGTTCATTTTGTTACAGTGGTTGAAGGTCTCAAGGGATAGATTGAAATATGTGAAACTTTATACTTTTTAGTGTACTGTCTAAAATTTATATTTCTAAAAATGTATTATATGAAATAGTTAGTTCGTGTTCAACGGATTATCCTTAGTTGAGAAAGATTCTCATGACCTGGAATCTTTGAGTTTAACCTGAAATTTCATTTAGCACTTACATGTAAATTGGTAAGTCTCTTGATTAAAATTGGAGCCATTTTTAAGTTTATTATTAAATTGAAAGATGCATTTACTGTCATAAATTGATAAACTTTCTCTCTGTTGAAGAGTAAATTTTTGATTATGGCAGAACTGATTTGCATGCTTTTTACTACATTATCCTTTTTTAACATATTATAACCCAGATTTTTGATCTGAAATTTGTTTTTAATATGAAAAATTTTCTCTTTCAGATCATGGGATCATCAGTCTCTGGATGGTAGAAGCAAACCCATTATTAATCGTCATTTGAGTACAGATTCTTTACTTCTAAAAATACATGAAGACCAGGGAACAACTGCAGATATTGAAGACTGTCTCCATCATATAGGCAGAGAGATTTTCATTGGGATGGTCACGATGCAGTATCAAGCCTGTCCTGTATGTGTGACTTTTGATGGTATGATGGCTGTATTGTTTTAAATGTCTTTGTTTTGCAGGCACAAAATTTTGTCATTTAAACTTCTAAACAATTTAAACAATATACAAACATAAAATGTATGTATATTGCCTGACAGAGCATATACATAAATTTTATATTTCACTGCATGGTCCGCAGCTGCATTGTTGCTGTTCTGATAGTACAACTTCACTAATAGCGCCTTTTCCTGCAACGTTGTTGGCATTGCTGCTGTAGTGCAGGCAAACATCTCCTGTATGATTTTGAAGAGATTGGTTTGCTTTTATACAGTACAGTAGAGCTGAGTAATGGCACTGTGGCAATAACTTATGATTATGCAAATAATGTATGTTATTTGCATAATCGTAACTAAGATAGTTAAGCATCATACAGTGACAAATTTTGTAACTAATTTTTTTTTCCAATAAATGGCAAGCGCATTCTTTATTGTACTTGTTGTGAGCCTTAGAACCCTCTCCAGAGCCCTATACATAGGGATACTTTAATTTTAACAACACAGTACATTGATACAAAATGACTATGCATTTTATTTATAAGAAAATAAATCAAAATATTCACAAAAATACTCTAGGCCATATGAATGCTATTTCACTGTGGCAATGTTTGAAATTAATATTATGTAATAATATGGAAAAAACAACCATAGTAGCAGCAAACAAATATAGTTGTGAAACCATTTTAGCATTAGTAGAGGTATATGATGCAAGACAGCAAGCTTATATAGCATCAGCCAAAAAAAAAAAAAAAAAACATTTTCCCCATTCATTCACTCAATGTTTATCTAAATTCTACCTTGACCTTATTTAAGTTGTTGACCACTACAACAGATGGAAGTTTGTTCCAGCAATAAACCACCTGCTGCCTAAAGGCAAATTTCTGCACATCTATTCTACAGTTGTCTTTCCTCAATTTGAATTTATGTCCCCCCCTCAGGTGATTAATTTGGGCAACAGGAAGAAACCCATCAACATTGAGCTTGCTCAAACCGTTCAAGGCCTTATACACCTCAATTAGACATCTTGCAGGTGCCTAGTCTCCAGATGCTGCAATTTGCAGAACTTAAGCCTTTCTTGGTAATAGCAACCCTTTGTTCCACTTGTCAATCTTGCTGCCCTTCTCTGAACTCATTCCAGCAGCTCTACATCCTTCCTAAAATGAAGCCTCCCGATCTGTATGCAGTACTCAAGGTATGGCTTGACCACTACCTTATCCCTGCTAGAAAATTCCTGTATATCATTGACAAGGCACCATAGCTACTCTTGCACCCTGGCTGCACTTCTCAGAAAACCTCATTTCTGACTGCAAGATTATCCCCAGGTCCTTTTCATTCTCCACTACCCTGAGTGTAGTGCCACTCAGTTAGTACGTTACTCTGGGGTTACTGCTAGCTATATGCAGTACAGGCAACCTTCGTATAACATGGTACTTCTACAAACACTGTTTCGCTCTAGCACAATTGATAAATTGTGGAAATCCTCGCATAATACAGTACTTATATAACGTGGTTTCGCTCTAATACAAAGAATTGCTGCAAACCTTTCATAACATGGTATTTTTGAACTTTTGTGCAGAAAAAACTGTGCTATTATGTTGGATGTAATTTTTCAATGTTTCCATTCTTTTCTTTTCCTTTTTTTTTTTTTTTTTTTTTGTAAAACCCCACTGTTTACTTGCTACTCATTATATATATATATATATATATATATATATATATATATATATATATATATATTGGGAAATCCCCATGTTAGATTCTGTGCTATTGAACTTGTGCTTGTTGAATTTATAGATAAAACTAGATTTCAAAGTTTTATTACTATTGGATAAACCACCAGGCCATTCAAAATATTTAAGTCATCCTAACATTGAAATAATGTTCCTACCACCTAATACAACTTCTTTAATTCAGCCATTAGATCAAGGCATTATATCTACCTTTAAAACTCATTACATCAGAAATTGGTTACAATGGATTTTAGAAAAAAATTGATTCCGAATCTATTGAAGTGATGGAAGCATGGAAACATTTTTCAATTGTGGACTGTATCAGTATCATAGCTTTATTGCTCAAAGAAGTAACACCGTCAACATTAAATATGTGTTGTAAAATGAATAGCCAAATTCAATTCAGTTAGGAAATATGGTTGAAACGGCAGAAAACAGAATAGGTATGATAGTAGAATTTGCTAAGTCGGTCGGAGGGGAAGGTTTTAATTATATGACTACTGAAGACTTTCAAGAATTACTGGTAGAAAAAGAGGCCGGTGAAGTGGATTTGGTGTAAATGGCATCGGAGGTAAACCAAGTCAATTCAGAGAATGATAGCACAGATGAAAATTCTGAAATTCGAAATTTTACACTAAAAGGCATTCGATAAGGCATAAATTTAGCCGAGCAATTAGAATCTTATATTTTGAAGGCAGATACTTTGATTGAAAGGAGCACAAAGTTCAAAAAGATTCAAACTGAAAAAATGCTTATCTCCATACCATGAAATTTAAAAGCAAAAGCAAACGAACCCAGATTATTGATTTTTTAAGAGAGCAGAAGATACACGATATCTGGATGCTGCAGAAGAAAGTTCAGAAGGTGAAGATATTTTGCAACAGAGAAAATGTTCTCGTTTGATTGTGCTTAGCAGAAATGAAGAGGAAGAAAATTAAATGAACTTACATTATCTTACTTATATGTATCACAGTTTGTAAGACATTTGTTCAGTTATTACTATTTTTAATAAAAATTAAGTTTCCCATAGTTATAAAAAAAGATGTATTTTTATTAGCTTTTGGAACATAACCCCATTTTTGTACTGGTTCTTAGTCCCATACAACACGGTTTTTACACTACACGAGATTTTAAAGAAACCTAACCACCGTGTTATATGAGAGTTACCTGTACTTTACATTTGTCAATGTCATACTTCAGTTGCCACCTCTCAGCCCATCTGCTCAACTTTTCCACATCCTGTTGCAATAGTGTGCTATCATTACTGCCATTAACAGTAATGGCAGTAATGATAACCATCATACTCTGCCAACCATCATATCATTTGCAAAGTTAGACATTAACCATGATATACCTTCATTAATATCATTGAAAAATACAGAAAACGACAATGGACCCAACATCAAACTCTGGGGGCTCCTCTAATAACATTAGTCCATGAAGAGCAGTGTCGATTGATTACTACTCTCTGTATTCGTCCACTCAACCATCCATTTATCAATTGTAGCAGCTTGCCCTTAATGCAATATTGCTCCAATTTGCACAGTAGCTTCCATGTTCAACAGTATCAAAACTTCCTAAAATCCAAGTATATGATATCAAAATTATTTTTTGCATCCATTTCCTTTGTCACCACATCATAGTATCCAATCAAATTTGGCAGACAAGACTCCCCTTAACAAACCAGTGCTGTGTTTGAACTAAAACTGCAGTCTTGTCTAGATGATCCTGCATTGCTTCTTTAACCAGTAACTCCATTATTTTCCCTAGAACAGAAATTAAATTAACGCATCTATAATTATTCATGTCACCCTTTTATACCCCTTTGTGAATTAGGGACATATTTGCACATCTCCATCCATGTAAACCTACCCTGAGTCCAAGGAAGCTTTCATAATTATGGCTAAGGGTTTGCTTACTTCCTTTGCTGCTTCTTTTAATATAACTGGATAGATCCCATCCACCCCAGATGCCTCTGTTATGTTCAATTCCAACGGTTTCTCCTCCACATTGTTCTCAGTTATTACAAAATCATTTAGCTCCCTGCTGTAGTTTGATAAGTTTCTGGCCTCCACTTTCCTACAGACTTCCTCATGTGTGAATGTAGATGAAAAATACTCATTCAATTTGTTAGCTACCTCAGCAGGTTGATCAATAATTGAACCGTCAATATCAAGTGGACCAATCTGATTAATCCCCTTCCTTCTAGAGTTTACATAAGTAAACAAGTTTTTGCTGTTTTTCTTTGCATCCTTTGCCAAATATCTCTCATAATCTGCCTTTTGCTTGCCTAACCTCCTTTTGACATATTCTAACATCTCGGTGTTTTCTCTAGAATCTGTTAATGACAGTCTGTACATTTCTTAGCAGAGGGGTGAAGATTTAAATTCTGTTCATAAGGTGCAAAATGCAATTTGCGAATCTGCACATATTACAATGTATGACGCTGATTGAAGATGAACCTGATCTCTGGTTATTTGTACTGCATTTCTCATACAGTGTATATGCTACATTAGATTGAAAGTTGCCATATGATTTGGAAAGATTGATGCTACACCAACTTTTATATCAGTTTTAGAATTGTCTGTATATAGGGTGGACAAAATGATGGAAATACCTGTGATATGAGTAATAAGTATGTAATAATATGGTATTGGGCCACCCTTTCTTTTAGAAAAGCTTGTATTCTATGTAGAATAGATTAAAATAAATTTTGAATTGTCTTAAGAGGAATACTGGACCATTCTTCGTGGAGGAACTTTTCAATATCTAAGCGAAAGCACATAAGAAAAGCACTCCATGTACATTTCTTGTTTTGCTTCAACAATTTCTCATCCACTTTGCTCACAGTTATTACAAAATCATTTAGCTTCCTGCCAGAGTTTGATAAGCTTCTGGCCTCCACTTCCCTAAAGACTGCCTTAAGTGTGGATGTAGATGCAAAATACTCATTCAGTTTGTGAGGAACCTCAGCAGGTTCATCAACAATCAAACCGTCGATATCAAGTGGAACTGTCTGATTCATCCACTTCCTTCAAGAGTTTACATAAGTAAAGAGGTTTTTACTGTTTTTCTTTGCATCCTTTGCCAAAAAAATCTCATATCTGCCTTTGCTTACCTAATAACGTTTGTGACTTGATTACAGACTATCTTTTATCTACTATAGGCATATGCCACTCCTAAGAATTTATGTGCATCCCATATATTTTTCTTCTTTGCCACGAGTCTCATTAGTTCATCTGACATCCATTTAGGCCTAAACCTTGAAGAGTATTTCTTCATTTGTATGAAAAGCCTAGTAGCTTCCAAGATTAATTCCTTGAATGTCTCCCATTTAGAATTTGCTGTTGGTAACATCATCAGTTGGTCTCTCTGTTTAGAATTTAAAAAATCTCTGAGACTGCTGTAGTCACCTTTACGAAAGCAAAAACCCTTCCCCTTATCCCTGATTGTAGTAACATCTTTAAGTAAATCCCACATCAGTACATTGTGATCACTGCCTCCTAGTGGTTTCTTTTTCTGTACATTCTTAATTCATGAAGAATCACTGCTGATAATCAGATCGGGAGTATTACTCCATCTGGTTGCCACTCGAACATGCTGCTGTAGAAAACAATCATCCAATAAATCCATAAAAGCCTTGCCAGTGTGTAAGTGACCAACCCACAAGTTCCAGTCTATATCTGGGAAGTTAATATCCTCCATTATAAGACAATCCGATGTAATGGTCCACTCTATTTCTCTGTACAGTTGTTTGTTGTACTCATCAGAGTCATTAGGCCTATAACACACTCCTACTCTCAACTTGGTTTTCCCAATGCTTATGTCATACCAAACTGACTCAACACTGAACTGTCCTTCTGTGTCAAATGGATGCACTTCCTTAGATTTTACATGTTTCTTAACTAATAGCATCACCCATCCTCCCCTTCTATCCTTTCTGTACACATTGTTCTCCTCAAATTCCAATCCTGCATTACTTATCTCTGTGTGACACCATGTCTCTGATATCCCAACAACATCAGCCTTTGATGTCTTCATCAGCACCTAGAATTCATCTAATTTATTTGCTATACTCCTAGCATTGGTGTATATGCAAGTATACATGCACCTGTTCTTACTCTTAGTTACCCTAACACAACCCATGTATTTAATTGTTCCATGATGACTCCCAGCAGTCCTTGAAATCCCCAGTACCTTGCTTTCCAGGCTGCTTCTCATTCCACCTAACACTGCCTCAACAGCATCAGCAAATATTCTTGCACCCTTTCTATTTAAGTGTATCCCAACCCTGTAGAAACAATCTTACCTGTTAACAAGCACAGATCACCCTGAGAAAAATTCTACATCATGTGCTATAACAGTCTGTAACAGATATTAATATTTTGTTAATCCATTGCAAGCTTTAATTACCACCTTGCACCTGTCTGGCATGTAGCGTATCCAATTTTTTTTGATAATCACTGCTTTCATGATACCGTACCAGCTTTGGGCAAAATTTATTCTAATGAATAACAATTATAATGATCAATAATTCAGATTAATCACAACTAAAAGGTTAGCATGAGTACTCATGCTAACCTTTGCTAGTATGAGTACAGATTAGTCATAACTAATGTAGTCATGAATAATGACTATACGTTCATTCGTTTAGTCATTATTCATGATTACATATTGGCCAATAATCATTATTCATGACTACAAATTGCTGTTAATCATTATTCATAACTACATATTACTGTTAATCATTCCTGACTAAAAATTAGTTCGTAATTGTTAGTTGTGTTGGTTTAATGATTAATTAATAATTCTCTGCTGTGGATAAATATCAAATGAGTTATTATAACTCATGAAAAATTGAAATTTGATTTTGCCGCTAATCTATTGAACACTGATAGTGAAAAAGGTTGTTTTCGGTTAAAAATGATTGCATAAACATGAATTATGGAACATTTTTTTATTGAAAACTGTACAAAAAAAAAAGAAGGCTGTTGATCCAGATGACTCACTCTGTTGTCTTTAACGAGGGAAATCATTTCTGCAGCCAGAACTGGCAACAGAAGTATATCAATAGCCTCACAGCAGGATTCCCAGCTTTCCTCATTCCGTTCACAATCTGACTCTGAGCCAGATTGTCCAAAACATAGTTCATTTTCATTGGAAGGTTCCACACATTTACTTTTAATACACATACCTTGGAAGCCTTCAAAAAAGTTACTATTATTATCAGTTATTGTTGCCCTTAATTTTTTTTTATGGTGCAGTCCATATATAAAATGGTTGTCATGCAAAAATCAGCAATTCTATCAAAACTATGTATACTATGAAATCAGGCATGCCAAAGCTGCAGATCCCCTTGCTTTTTCGAATGGCATGTGAAATTAGACGAATTGTTTCAGCAGATGCCCTGTGTGTCAAATGTAAGCTTAATTCAACTGAATTAGGCTCACATGTGACACATAAGTCAACTATGGTATTCATAAAACATTTATAATATTAAAACTGTGGTATACACTTATTTAAAAAAACTTCCCATCTGTAATAGTCATGTTTATTATAACGCTGCCTGTGCTATTACTTTCACTTTCATTGTCCGTTTCAGGAAAGAGTAAAAGTGAAGATGCACCCAAATTACCTGAAGCCTTCATTTTTTTAAAAATGGTGACTCCCAAAAATTGATACCGATAATAATAATTGCTAAATATACAAAAGTTTTTCAAAGAAAAGGAGGAATCTGAAGGTACTTTCACATTGGTGAGAGACAGCAGTGTGGCAATGTTTTAACATGCCTTGCTTTAAATTAAACCATTCACATTGTGAATGGTTTCATTTAAATGGCGAGCATGCAGTAAAGCTGCAGAGCAATGTCACTTTGAAGACGATTGTTTTAAAACACAGGCGATTCTCAAGTGAGATATGTTTTTCACTTGTGCACTTCACATCCCCTCCCTGCCTTGTGCAAGTGTTAAATAGGTTGCTCTTGAGAAATATTCAAAATTTAACAAAGAAATTTTAATAAGTGAGGTGCAATTTCCTCCTGTTATTTACAGAGATTAATGTTATTGATAACAACATATACAACAAGGGCTCACATCTGGTGAGTATGGGCTTGGCACACCCAGGGTCCTGAGCTGGATATCATCATTCTTCTCTTTCTTGGTGATTCCCTTCTACTTCTCTCTCTCTCTCTCTCTTTCTCTCTCTCTCTCTCTCTCTCTCTTTCTCTCTCTCTCTCTCTCGCTCTCTCTCTCTCTCTCTCTCTCTCTCTCTCTCTCTCTCTCTCTCTCTCTCTCTCTCTCTCTCTCTCTCTGGGTAATTCGGAAAAATTTTTTTTTTTTTTTTTTTTTTTGGCTGGTACAGAATAAGCCTTAGGCTTCCTTGTACCATATGGCTAATGATAATAATAATAATAATAACAACAACAGGTAACCATTAACAGTATATCTCAGAGCAGAAGAATGAACAGAATTGATAATTATTATAAGAGAGCAATCCAGCATCAAAATAAACCATTAAAATAGGTTTAAACATTAAAATCATAAGTACAAGAAGTGCACAGTAAATTTTCACTACCCATAGAAGAAATCATAATAGAAATAAGATAGAAGAAAGAGAAAAAAAAATTAATAAAAATAAACCACAAAGGTTAAATGACAACTATTCACTTTGCAGTCCAAGAGAGAGGCATATTTCTGGATGGAATTCATCAAGATTGAGAATTGTCAAAAAATTCAGCGAGCCATTTGCTGGATTGAACTTTGTAAAGTCCATGTTGGCAGAGTCCAAGTCAGACAGAATCTAGAAGAAGAACTGAAGCTGATTTTGCATAGGATATTAGTTGCTTCATACATACCAGTGATTGCTTTCACAAGAAGGTAGATGTCAGCAATAATTCTTCTGGTGATTAAAGTTTTCAGGTGAAAGTAATCGCACAGCGATTCATAGTATACTTGAGTGATAACATAGAGGGTTATGAAAAGTGAGATAGCAGATGAAATTTTTTTGGACTGCTTCTGTTTTCTTAAGTAAACTCTTGATATGAGGATTCTAATTCATTGAGCTGAATTCAAGAATTCACAGTACTATGGTTTTCTATAAGATAGCGTCATATCTATAGTTTTTGAATTTGTAGGTGTTCTTTGGATAAATAGTAGTAGTAGTTAGTAGTAATGGAGGCATGTGATGCAAGAAAGAAAGCATATGTAGCATCAGCAAAAAAAAAAAATAAAAAAATAAAAAAAAAAAACAATTTTACACATCCATTCCCTCTAAAAGTTTGTCCAGTTCCTCCTTGAATTTATTAAGCTATCAACTTTCTAAACAACAGATGAAAGTTTGTTCCAGCAATTAACCACCTGCTGGCTAAAGGAAATTTCAGCACATCTATTCTACAACTGTCTTTTCAATTTGAATTTAAGCCCCTCTCGGGTTCATAATCTGGCTAACCAGAAGAATCCCATCAGAATTCAGCATGCTCAACCCATTCAAGGCCTTATACACCTCAATCAGATCACCTCACAGGTGCCTAATCTCCAGCCGCTGCAATTTTCAGAATTTAAGTCTCTTTTAGTAAGAGGATCCCTCCCCTCCATTACCCCTTACCAAGCTTATTGCCCTTCTCTGTACACACTCAAGAAAATCTACATCCTTCCTAAAATGAGGCCTCCAGACCTGTATGCAGTACTCAAGACGTGGCCTGACCCTTTGCCTTATACAAAAGAATAATCACCTCCTTTTCCCTACTACCAAACTTCCAGTATATTCACAATACCCCATGACCTGTTCTGCCAGCCTATCTGCATTGCTCAGTAAAACTTCATATCTGACTGCACAATTACTCCCTGAAATTTTTCATTTTCTACCTCCTTAAGTGTAGTACCACAGAGTTGGTATGTTTCTCTGGGGTTACTTCTACCCATATGCAGTACTTTGCATTTGTCAATGTTAAACTTCAGTTCCACTTCTCAGCCCATTTTCCCAAATTTTTCTAGATCCTGTTGCAGTATCACACTGCCATTACTGTCATTAACAACCCTGCCAACCTTTCTGTCACCTGCACATTTCGACATTAAGCCTGATATACCTTCAACATTGATAAATATACGAATATCATTGATAAATATACGAAAAAACAGTGGGCCCAACACCAAACACTGGGGAACTCCACCAATATACATTAGTCCACAAAGAGCAGCATCCCTCGAGTACCACTCTCTGTCTTCTCCCACTCAACCATACATTTATCCATTGTAGCAACTTGCCCTTAAAGCCATACTGCTCCATTTTGTGCAGTAGCCTTCCATGTGCAACAGTATCAAAAGCTTTCCTGAAATCCAAGTATATGATATCAAAATTATTTTTTGCATCCAGTTCCTTTGTAACCACATCATAGTATCCAATCAAATCTGTCAGTCAAGACTTTCCCTTAACAAACCTATGCTGTGTCTGAATTATTACTGCAGCCTTGTCTGATGATCCTGCAATGCATCTTAATCAATGACTCCATTATTTTCTGTGGAACAAAAATTAAACTAACTGGTCTGTAATTACTCATGTCACCCTTAGATCTCCTTTGTGAATTGGAGATACATTTTCATATCTCCAGTCTGTGGGAACTTCCTCTGAATCCAAGGATGCTCTTATAATTATGGCTAAAGGTTTGCTTACTTCCTTTGCTACCTCCTTTAATAAAATTGGGTAGATCCCATCTGCCCATGCCTTTCTTGTGTTTAACTTCAACAATTTCTCATCCACTTTGCTCTCAGTTATTACAAAATCATTAAGCACTCTGTTACAGTTTGATAAATTTCGGGCATTTTCCTCCTTTAATAACTCCTCATATGTGAATATAGATGCAAAATACTCATTCAGATTATCAGTTATCTGAGCAGGATCATCAATAGTTGAACCATCGATATCAAGTGGAATAATCTGATTCAACCCCTTCCTTCTAGATTTTATATAACTCTAGAACCTTGCTATTTATGTTAGCATCCTTTGCCAAATTTTTCTCGTAATCTGCCTTCGCTTGCCTAACATCTTTTGTGACTTGATTACAGACTAACTGATATCTGCCACAGGCTTCTGTGTCACTCGATAATTTATATGCATCCCATGCATTTTTCTTCTCTGCCATTGAGTCTCATTAGTTCATCTTACATGCATTTAGGCCTAAACTCTGTGAATCATATTTCTTATTCGGTATGAAAAGCCTAGTAGGCTTCCACATTTAGTGCCTTGAATGCTTCCTACTGAGAATTTTCTGTTGGTGACATAAGTTTGTCCCACTGTACAGAATTTAAAAACTGTCTAAAACTACTGTAGTCACCTTTACAGAAGCAAAAACCCTTCCCTTTACCCCTTATGGTAATTATATCTCTAAGTAAATCCCACATCAGTACACTGTGATCACTGCCTCTTAGTGGTTCCTTTATCTGCAAATTCTTTATACATGAATAATCATTGCTGATAACCAGATCAAGAGTATTACCATCTCTGGTTGCCTCTCGAACATGCTGCTGCAGAAAACAATCATCCAATAAATCCACAAAAGTCTTGCTAGTATGCGAGTGACCAATCTACAAGTTCCAGCTGATATATTTGGGAACTAATGACCTTGCACAGATGGTTCATTTACCTGCTAGAATACTAGACAATCCTAACTACCCATGAGAAAAAGATCGAGACAGTGCTCTCGATCTTTTTCTCATCAGCAGCTGTTCCAAGTAGACGGACGAGGTGAGTGAAATTGCAACATTAAGTTTTATCCAAAGTTAATTTTGAAAATGAAATGAAATGTAAAGTGAAGTGAAAATATTTGAGTTATTTAATACACAGAAAAATTAAAACTAAAAATGCATTTAAAATGAACTTAATGTTAAAATTAAAATTAATGTTGTTATTCCGACCAGACTGGTAAAATCTTTCTACAGCATAACAACCCATGTGGTGAAGCATAATAGCCTGTATATATTTTTACAACTTTAAACTCATGCAAATCAACTAATATTAATATTGGAAGTTATCTATTATAGGTGCTATAGTTTTTGATATGTATTATACTTAATTTATTTATTTTCTGCCTTCAAATTTCATGTAGAATAAATTATTTCTACTTAAAGCAAATTTTGGTAGCAGTTTTGTAATGCAGATTGATGTTCAGTAATCCAGACATCGAGCCTTACCTGTAGATTTATGCCTGACCACCTGTATAGTGATTTAGTTAATAGCTAAATAACCTATCTTAATATTCAGTGATATTTTTGGTCATTATTGAAATCTAGATTCCATGGAAATCCACCACATAATGTCTATTAACCAGAGTTATTATAGTGGCATAATGAAACAATGCCACTGTAATAACTTCAGTTAATTTACTGCATACAGACACTATGCATTTTCACTAACTTATATGTCTGTAAATTTTCCCACATTCTAAGACTTTTGTCCTGAATTTTTATTAAGTATTAAACCAGTAAACACCATTTGGCATCTCACATAATATGGACTTAATTTCACAACTGGGTTCTCACTTGTTATACTGTCATGGTACATTGTCTGGCCAAATGGGTGGTTGGTTGGTGGAACAGACTTCCATCCCTTGTGGTGGAGGTTGATAGCCTAAATAAGTTTAAGGCTCAGCTGGACAGGTATTTTGAACGAACAGAGGGGTGAAGTGGAAGTGGGTTTTTTTTTTTGGCTGATGCTGCATAAGCTTGCTTTCTTGCATCAAATGCCTCTACTAATGCTAATGCTAAAAATAGCCCTGAAATGGCAGTTAGTTAATTTACTTCATATAGATATGATGCATTTGCACTAACTTATGTCTGTAAATTTTCCCACAGTCTGAGGCTTTTGTCCTGAATTTTTTTTTAATTAGTTTATGTAATAATTAATTTAATAATTTACAGTAGAAGGCCTTATCCATTGGTGATTAGTTAGTCAATTAATTGAAAAGTCTGTTAAAGTGGGGAACTATATAAAAGTGTACATATTTACCTAAAAAATTTTCATTAGCATTAGCATTAGTAGAGGCATTTGATGCAAGAAAGCAAGCTTATGCAGCATCAGCCAAAAAAAAAAAAAAAAAAAAACCCACTTCCACTTCACCCCTCTGTTCGTTCAAAATACCTGTCCAGCTGAGCCTTAAACTTATTTAGGCTATCAACCTCCACCACAAGGGATGGAAGTCTGTTCCACCAACCAACCACCCGCTGGCTAAAGGCAAATTTCCGCACGTCTATCCTACATCTGTCTTTCCTCAATTTGAATTTATGCCCTCTCAGGTGATTTTTCTGAGCTAGAGGAAGAATCCCATCAGCATTGAGCATGCTTAAACCATTCAAGGCTTTATACACCTCTATCAGATCACCTCGCTGGTGCCTAGTCTCCAGACACTGTAATTTGCAAAACTTAAGCCTTTCTTCGTAAGAGCACCCCTTTGTTCCATTCACTAATCTTGTTGCCCTTCTCTGTACTCGTTCCAGCAGCTCTACATCCTTCTTGAAATGAGGTGTCCAGACCTGTATACAGTACTCTAGGTGTGGCCTGACCATTGCCTTATACAATGGAATAATCACCTCCTTATCCCTGCTGGAAAAATTCCTGTATATCATTGACAATACTCCATGAGCTACTCTTGCAGCCCGTCTGCACTGCTCAGAGAACTTCATATCTGCCTGCACAACCACCCCCAAGTCCCTTTCATTCTCTACCACTGTCAGTGTAGTACCACAGAGTTGATACGTTGCTCTGGGGTTGCTGTTTCCCATGTGTAGTACTTTACATTTATCAATGTTAAACTTCATTTGCCACCTCTCAGCCTTGACAACCCTGCCAACCTTTGTATCGTCTGCAAACTTGGACATTAAGCCCGATATACCATCATCAATATCATTTATAAATACAGAAAACAATAATGGACCCAACACTGAGCCCTGAGGGACTCCACTAATAACATCAGTCCACGATGAGCAGTGTCCATTGATTACCACTCTCTGTCTTCTCCCCCTCAACCACCCCTTTATCCATAGCAGCAATTTGCCTCCAATGTCACACTGCTCCAATTTGTGTAGCAGTCTTCCATGTGCAACAGTATCAAAAGCCTTTCTAAGATCCAAGTATATAATATCAAAGTTATTCCCTGCATCCAGTTCTTTTGTGACTGCATCATAGTATCCAATCAAGTTGGTCAGGCAAGACTTCCCCTTAACAAAACCATGCTGTGTCTGAGCTATAACTGAAGTCTTGTCTAAATGATCCTGCAGTGCTTCTTTAACCAGTGCCTCCATTAATTTTCCTGGAACAGAAGTTAAGCTCACAGGCCTATAATTACTTGTGTCAGCCTTTGATCCTCCTTTGTGAATTGGGGTCACATTTGCACATTTCCAGTCTATGGGTACCTCCCCTGAGTCCAAGGAAGCTCTCATAATTATGGCTAAGGGTTTGCTTACTTCCTTTGCTGCCTCCTTTAATATAACTGGATAGATCCCATCCACCCCGGGTGCCTTTCTTGTGTTTATCTTCAACAGTTTCTCCTCCACTTTACTCCCAGTTATTTCAAGATTCTGTAGCTTACTGCTAGAGTTGAATACACCTCTGGCATTCCCCTCTCTGAATAACTCCTCATGTGTGAATGTCGATGCAAAATATTCATTTAGTTTGTTAGTTACCTGAGCAGGATCATCAACACTTGACCCATCAATATCAAGTGGACCAATCTGATTCATCCCCTTCCTTCTAGAGTTTACATAAGTATTATTTTACATAAGTATTATATCATTTTTAGTTAAAAATTTGTATATGTAAAATCAGTAATTTTATCTTTTTAGATGATGAACCATGATGTTCCTAAGCATAGAATAAATATAAAATTTTTATAAATTTTATATTTTAAATAAAATTTTTTTAAATTTTAAAAAATTATAAAATTTTTTAGTTAATAACTTCAAGTAGCTTTAGCTTGAACTTTAGCTCAAACTTCAGGAAGCCATATCGACCACAAAAAAAAACATGCTGCAGGCCCCTATGGAATATATTACATAATGCTCCAATACTTAGATAAAAAATCAGTCTCTTCACTGCTCACCTTTTTCATTCACATCGTTCTTGAACATTGTTTCCCCCATTCCTGTCATCACTTCTATATAATGGCAATTCCCAAACCAGGGAAAGATCAGTCTGTTCCTCAAAACTATAGACCCATTTCTCTCACCAGTTGCTTAAGTAACACTCTGGAAAAAATAATTCACCGTCGACTCACATGGTGTCTTGACTCCAAAAACCTACTCTCTGATAATCAGTTTGGGTTCAGAAAAAATCGATCAACCCTGGATCTCATGGTCAAAGTAGAAACAAATATCAGGAATGCATTCACCCAAAATGAGCATTTTGTCATGGTATGCCTTGATATAGAGAAAGCCTTTGACACCACATGCCGTTTTTGTATCTTGAGAGATCTGCATTCCCTTGACCTTAGAGGCCACTTACCATATTTCATACAGAACTTTCTTCAGCACAGGTCCTTTTACGTTTGATACTGACAAGTCCTCTCCCAAACGTATGTACAAGAAGAAGGTGGGTCCCACAGGGCTCTGTGCTCAGTGCCACCTTATTCGCAATGAGAATAAATCACATGACTAAAAATATTCCCAGAACTGTAAGTTTATACCTCTATGCCGATGATCTCACCATTTCATGCAGTCCACAAAACATGACCTTCATTGAGCAGCAACTCAAAATTTCAATTAATAACATTCAGATATGGATGGCACAGAATGTGTATCGACTCTCGTGTTCAAAATCTCAAGTTCACTTTTGTAACAAACGCAAAATGCATCCAGATCCAGAGCTGCACTTAAAAAATCATCCTATCTCAGTTGCGAATGGCATTCGTCTCCTTGGTCTGATATTCAATAGAAAATTGAAATTTGTGGAATACGTCAAATATTTACAGACATCATGCCAGAAAAAAATGAATATACTCAGAATTATTTCTTCAACATCATCGGATCCAGATAGGTACACGTTACTTCATTTGTATAGAGCTCTAATCAGATCGCGCTTTGATTACGGTGCCCCAGCGTATGATTCTGCTAGGGAAAGCGTGCTAGCATGGCTTGCTCCTATTCAACATTCTGCCCTGAGGATAGCTATAGGTGCTTATAGAACTTTGCCAATTCAAAGTCTTTTCATTGAAGGTCATGAACTTCCCCTAAAATGTTACTACTCAAAGTAGTTGTATAGTTGAGTAGTAACATAAAAATGTTACTACTCAACTATACAACTAAAGTCCAAATTCTATCTACCCATCCCATCAGACCGATAATTAATGACCCTCAGTTCACAATGTACTATAGAAATAAACCCAGGGCAGTTCAGCCTACTACTGCTCTCAGATTTCAGGAATTATTACAAACTTGGAATATACATTTTGACAAAGTTCTTCAAGATCCAAACAGTTCAGATCCCCCATGGTACTATATTAAACCATCCTGTGACAGTTATTTCCTAAACTAGGGAAAGCACTCTCCTGCAAATGTCAACATACAACAACTCCACATTGCCCACACACAAAATCATCTGCATTTTACAAAAATATATACCGATGGGTCAAAATCTGAGAGTAGAGCAGGTGCCACAGCCGTCTTCCCCTAATAAAAACTTCTCTGTATTGCTTCCAAATGATTGCTGCAGCTATACAGTTGAATTATACGCCATCAAACTTGCAATAGAAAATATTCTCCATCTGTCCATCCATAAAAGCATGATATATACCGATTCCCAGAGTGCGCTTATAGCTTTACAGAACATTTCTTCTCAAACACATCCTTTAATAAAATTAATAAAATTCAAACTTTTTTTTTTTTTTTTTTTTAAGAAAACCCCAAACACGAAAGGTATCAAAACCTATAGTACTTAGTACTGTGCATGGGTTGAAGGAGAAGTATGGGGGGAGGGGAATGCCGGAAACTTTGCCCTAGAGGCTAAACATGGGTTTTACCACTTCAAGCCTTCAATAAGTAAAGTGGTGGTATTTCACCGATTGATGAAAGTCATCTACCACCTGTGAACTGATGCATATCCAAGAACTGCAGCGAGTGGTCATTTTCTGCTGGATCCCAGGCCATGCTGGGATACCAGGAAACGGATGTGCAGACTATGCCTCTAAGCATCCATCCAAGAATCATCACAATATTATTCTCCGTATCTTGACTACAAAAGTAATATACGAAGAATATGTAGAGAACAATGGACAATTCAATGGCAAGCCCAAATGCATAATAAACTCCTCCAAATAAATTCTGAATTGCAGTTATGGTCTTCCAGCTTCTGTGTAAACAGAAGGGAGGAAGTAATCTTCCCAAAACTAAACCAACCAACAATAAACAGACTGGAAACGAAGACAATTGTCAAATTCTACATTAAAATATTTTTGACTAAACTTCTTTATAAGTGACCAGATTATTTTAGCTGTGATCCATGCTCACAAGCAGTAAAGTAGCACACTTAACAAAATCCACTCTCTTTTAAAATCAAATTCAATTAAAATAAGCAACATGCAACGAGATTATTTTTGTTAACCAATGCAAATAGAGCTGTTTGCACATGCACGTAAAGGTCCACGAATCCGAAATGGTGAATGGTCTACGTACGTTTATTGAATTTGAATTTAATTTCATTTCTAGTGTTTCGGCTATTAAGAGTTTTATGTATTCATTTTGTATATTAATTACACTCGCCTCGTTAAAAAGAAAAACATGGTTCTCCTGTGTGGCATGAAAGGAAAGTTCAGCGTTCTTGTGAGCATGGATCGCAGCTGAAATAATCTGGTCACTTATAAAGAAGTTTAGTCAAAAAGATTTTAATGTAGAATTTGACAATTGTCTTCGGTTTCCAGTCTGTTTATTGTTGGTTTAGTTTTGGTGTGCATCAGCTGCACTTTGCTCTTCCTTCTTGGCAGTCAGTGGATAATGGGAACTGAATACAAGATTAGTTTTAGAAAATCAGGTTAAATTAACAATATTTTAAATGGATTATGTCAAATTTTTAACTTGGACCTTTTACATAATGTATTAACTGGATCAATTGTGAGCATTGGGTTGAAGAATTTTCCTACAAAAAGGTATGAGAAGTTCTCTTATATTTAACAATATTATTAATGTAGGAAATATTGAGCTTCATTGCTCTTATATCTAAAAAATATACTGTTGTTAATAGAAATGGTGACTCCTGATTAATGGGGAGGAAAATTACAGCTTTCTGGCAAGTTTCGAAACCATCCCTTCCCCAGTTCTTTCCTGAAATGGGCAAGAATGCTCTGCTCCTCTGGATTTAGCAAATCCCTTGGGCAAAATTTTTTCCCAAGTCTCAACAGCATCTACTTACTCTCCAGCATTTTAGAAAATTAAGACCTCCATTGACCTATCAACTTTCAAACTTCTCTGTTCCCTCCATATAAGTTAGTTTATATGGAGGGAACTTCAGAATATTAACTCTTCAATATTCTGAGGTTCTCCAAACTATTAGAACAGTCAGCAAAGGTTCCGCTGGGCCAGACAGAACATATTATGTCATGTTACAGTGTTATGTTATATAACACTGACTCCCAATTAATATGGAAGAAAATTGCAGCTTTCTGGCAAGTTTCAAAACCTATCCCTGTCCCAGTTTTTCCTGCAAGAATGCTCTGGATATATGGCAAATCCCTCGGAGAAAATTTTTACCAAGTGTCAACAGCATCAACTTACTCTCTCCAGCATTCAAGAAAATTTAGACCACCACTGAACCCATCAGTGACCTATCAACTTTTGAACTTCTCTGTTCCTTCCATATAACCAGCCTCTTCAATATTCTGAAGTTCTCCAAGCTATTAGAACAGCTGGCCACGGTTCCTCTGGACCAGATGGAACGTTATTTTCAACTGCTGTTTGTCTTTTTTAATAGATTCTTTTTGGAAAACATTTATTTCACTTCTTGGCATCTTGTTAAAATCCTGGCTGTTTTTGAAGCCTGGAAAAATCCCACCTGTCTAATAAGTAATAGTCAGCATGGCTTTCACCAAAACAGGTCCTCTTTAGATCTCATGATTAAGGCTCAGTGTAATCCTCAACACCTTTGTGAAAAACTAACACCTTGTCATGGTTTCTATAGATAGAGAAACTATCTATAGAAACTACCTGGTCTCTCAGTATTCTCAGTAACCTTTGTGCTCTTGGTCTACAAGGCAATCTACCTATATTCATGGCGCCTCCATAGCCAGGTGGGAAGGAGCAGCAGCGCATAGCACACGCTTCTTGATTAGACTGGGGTTCAAGCCTATCGCCACCAAATACGGAGGATGCGGAAAGGTCAGGGAATGACCACCACATATCCCGGAGCAATATGGCCTTAGTTGATAATGTTCCTAAAAACCAAATAACAAACAAAACCTATATTCATTAAGAACCTCCTCCAGATTTCTGCTTTTCAAGTTCGATATCAAAACCCCCTTTCTATGAAATATTTGCAGGAAGAAGGAGTACCACAAGGTACTTCTTCTTGCAAAGTGCAACCTTTTTTCTCCTTACAATTGATTTCATTACAAAAGAACTCGCAAATACTCTTGACCTCTTTCACTATCTCTATATTTCTTGCCATTCTTAGAACATGGCAACTGCAGATAACCCTAAATAAAGTACATAAGTGGACAGTGCTCAATGGTTATTGTCTTTTGCAAGAAAATTGTTGCAGTCCACTTGTGCAGACAATGTAAATTTCTTACAGATCCTGAACTTCAGATGTCAAACCTTACCATCCTGATTACCAACAACATCATATTTTTGGGATTAATCCTTGAGAGTAAGTTAAACTTCTTAGAGCACATTAAAGTTGTACATACTAACTGTTCTCAAAAAGCCAAACTTACTAACAGTTTTATCTGCTCCCTCCTGGGGAGAAGATCATATCTCCTTGCTGCTCTCAGTGGAGGATTACCCATTAAGGCAATGAGGCACGTGCCTAGGAGCCCCAGACTTTGGGGGGCCCCCAAGCCAAGACATTTTCCTATAGTGTTCTAAAAGAGATTAATGTTTTCAGTAAACATCATAAAAATCTTGATTAATTTAAGCGAAAATTTAAGCAAAAAATTCAAAAGTACAAATTTTCATTTATTTGCCACCTAACTTTTATTTATTTTTTATTCTTTTTTTTTATTATTATTATTTTTTGGGGGCCCCCCAACTATCCTTAATCAGCCACTGGCTGCTCTTATATAGAGTACTGATTATAACCCATTTGGATTACAGTGCTGCAATCCATGATTCTGCCCTGAGGTGTGTACTGTACTGATTCGATCATATATAGTACAGTGCATTGCAGAGTGCATATGGTACTTTTAGGACATCTCTAATTCATATCTGTATATTGAAGCTTGTGACTCCCCTATGTACCTCAGCAGAAAAATACACGTACTTAATTATGCAACCAAAATACAAAGCTGTTGTCTGCATCCTGTTCATCCATACCTCTATAATCCACCACTACAAAATCTCTGTATAAATAAACCTGGTAAAATAAGAGCAAGCCTACAGGTTCTTGAACTTACACAGAGTAGGAATCTTTTTCTCAGTAGACAACAGGTAATGAATTACTCTCGACCATCGTGGGCTCTCCATGCTAAATTGATTTGTGATACTTATTTTCATCATTGGAAAAAGTACCTTCTACAAACATGCCACACGAAACAACTCTTTGAAACCACATTCAGAACTCTCTTGAAATTTTTCCGATATATACAATAGCTCCAAATCGCACTGAACTGGTGGTAGCGTTTCCTGTCTGCTGATATTTTAGCATCCTTTCAGTCTCAGTATAGCAGCCTTTCAGCAAAACTACTTGGAATAATATTAGCTTTAGAAAATCTGAATATTTATTCATATTCAAAATATGTATCTTTGTATTTTATGTAAGGGCAGCTCCTAGAACAAAGTTCATCTCGGCCTCGTTGCACTGTTCATTTTTACAGACTCTGTTAAGGTTAGGCCATATGTGTGTAGTGAAAAAAAAAACAAAAGTAGGGGAGGTGAGAAAAAAAAATTACATGCCAGGTACATAATGAATTGCTGCCGCTCTACTCTAAGACTGATAGTGTCACTGATAATGTCACAGCAGCAGCTGTTAAAAACGTCTGCACTGCAGGAACTCATTATGAAACTCTGGTACAGCAAAATAAAACATGAAATTGATACATTAAAATAAAACATGAAATTGATACATTAAAATAAAACATTATGAAACTGGTACAATAAAATAAAAGTATTGCTGCATTATTTTTATTGAAAAAATAATTGGAATTTTATTGAAAAAAAATGAATGGAATTTTTCATTGTACTAGTGTACAATGAAATAATTCATATAAAATATATTATAATAACACTAAAATTATTGGTCTGTGGTAACTGAAATAAGATATATAATTTTGACACTCAAATGATTTTAATTCCCGAGTAAATTGTTCCATTATGTGTAGTATTTCCTAAAGTATTTGACTTAATATCTAAATTGAAGACATCTTTCATAAATTTACAAAACTTATTTCCAGCCTCAGAATTTAATTCTAGATTGAAATCACCAGCGAGAACTATGGATATACAATCTAGTGGCTTTTCCAATAATTTTGCATCTTCAATGGAATATAGCATCAAATTCTTGTTTATAAATTTTTGAATTATATCTGTTGAAATCCCTGGAGTGATGTATATGGCAACGCTGAAAATAGATTCACTATTGAATTTGCACAAAGATAATAATATTAATAATATTAATATTAATCCACAAATGTCTCCAATTTCATCTGATACTTTGCATAACATAATAGCATTGCTGCTATTATGTTGTGCAAAGATAAGGCCTCCGTAGCCGAGTGGTCATGAGCAGGAGTGCAGTAGCACACGCTCTTTGAGTAGACCGGGGGTTCAAGCCCCTGACTGCTAAATACGGTCGATCTGCCAACCCACACTGGACCAGTGTGGTAGATTATGGTCCATGTCCCTCAGCATGAATTGTTGAGGAGGCTTCCATCCTGCAGTGGGTTGATAATGGCTGCAGTTTATGTGGTGTACTGATGATAGTTGAAACTTCACGTTGATATATCGCACCACCACTACGAACATCCAACCTTTTAAATTGAGTCACACATTGGAATGGTTTAAGTAATATATGTTCATCATTATCCAACCATGTTTCACCTAATATCGATAGTTTGGATTTCTGTAAGGTTGTGTCTGTTTCGATATCTCAAACATCGGCCCGTAAACTTTGTATGTTCATTGACAATATGGTTATACCACTTTTTATGAAATCTTGCAGTTCATCCTGTAGAGACAGTAGCCTATTATTTTTCAAGTGATCTAGTTCAGCACGAAGTTCTACATTACTAGTAGCTTTGCCATGGTGAAAAGTGAAATCATCGTGGAGATTTGTAATATATAAACCTCGCAATGAGTTCACTCGAGATAATGCCACATATACAAGTTGCTGTTGATGATTATTCTCGTAATTATATACAACTTTGTGGAAGGTCCCTCCTTGAGATTTATGTATACTCAAAGCACAAGCACATACTAAAGGAAATTGTGTACATCAACATGTTAATTTCGTATTGTTCTTGAATGGAATCATAGTTGATCATTTTATAATAGGTACGGATTGACTTGGTAAATGTTTATCTTTCACATATTGTTTATAATGAGATTGAAGGTTATATCCTATTTTTGACTCAGGAAAGCTCATCCATACTTGTTTAACTGTTTCTTCGTCCTCAGATTCAAAATATACTGAAGTACCAATTGCACCATTTACCAATCCATAAACCACATCTATATTTGTAGTAATCATGTACAGTTTTCCTTTCAATAATGGTAGAATGTATGGCAGTTCTGCAGTTTCAGCCACTGACATTTTATTTCAAATACCGTTATGGACATAAATTAGTAGCTTCTTCTTTGGTAACAAATCTTGATTCTATAATTTTAAGTTCATCTGGTAATAACGCTTCCCCATTGCTTATTTTTGTAAGAATTTTAGAAAATGTACTATCGGACTGTTGAACAACTTCTGCTAATTCATGAAATTGTAGTGAATGCCATAATTCTGGAGCAATCTCTAATGACTTGTTTATAAATTCTTTCAATTCCAATATAGAACAAGTAATGTTAGCTGTTATTCCTACTGATTTAAATGCAATTTGAAAATTTTTGTGGTATGCATTAGCATTAGCATTAGTAGAGGCATTTGATGCAAGAAAGCAAGCTTATGCAGCATCAGCCAAAAAAAAAAAAAAAAAAAAAAACACTTCCACTTCACCCCTCTGTTCGTTCAAAATACCTGTCCAGCTGAGCCTTAAACTTATTTAGGCTATCAACCTCCACCACAAGGGATGGAAGTCTGTTCCACCAACCAACCACCCGCTGGCTAAAGGCAAATTTCCGCACATCTATCCTACATCTGTCTTTCCTCAATTTGAATTTATGCCCTCTCAGGTGATTTTTCTGAGCTAGAGGAAGAATCCCATCAGCATTGAGCATGCTTAAACCATTCAAGGCTTTATACACCTCTATCAGCCGGTGTATACACCTCTATACACCGCAATGAAAATTATGCATTCGCATAATTTTCATTGCCATATATAGCAAATGTTGGGGAGTTACTCTACGACGATCAGATGTATGAATTTCACTCAATGCCATCATAAAGGGAGTAATTTTCAATCCATTTTTAAATTTTCTTGTGTGTCCCAAATATATAGCTCAAAAAGAAAGTTCTTCTGCATGTATATCAAATATGAAACTTGTTGGAGATGATTTCTGACCTGGTGCTATACATAAATATTTATCTTCACACCATAATAATGTTTGTTGTTGAATTAACAATAGTTCAACATCATTGTTGACAGGTTCCACAATTTCATCTGTATGTACCTGTTCACTATCATCATTTGTTCCAAGAAATCGTCACTCACTTTTATGCTGTAGAATTTATACAAACATGAATTTATCAAATACCATAACCATTTTTTCACTATTTTCTTCTGCACACATCCTTGTAGATATGATGATTTATGTATGAGTCTTCATTTTATATGTACATTAATTGCATAATTGTCATCTGATTCTCTAGGTAATTGATGAACCATCATATTTATATTAACTGGTCCATTTATTACTTGTCCAATGATCCCATATTGTCCATGTTCATAATGTAAACAAAGAATTTGCATAATGGTGATATCAAATGCTCAGTTACAACATCCAGTGGAGGCAAACCAGTACAATATGTTGGATATATAAATCCATTTGACGTGACCATAGTTGGTATCCATCCCTCTTTTAGTGAAGTATGACATGTATTACAAGTCATGTAAAAAAAAAAGAATATTTTCAAGTCATGAAAATATTCACTTCTTGTAAATGAAATTCATTTTGAAGTAATTCATATGAAGTTGTTGGAAATGGTTCCAAATCTAATTGAAACCATAAACGATCACAAACATTACAACTAAATCCAAATAGGTTTTTGTACATTAGTTTTTCAAACTCGCTGTCAGCTCGTGTAGACACTATAGGGATGTAATCAGGAATCTCATTATTAGCCATTTCTAATTTTGCTTCTCTGTTTTTTTGTGCACGATATTCTTTCATCTGTTCTGCTGGAGTTTTAGATTCCTGATAGTGTCAGGCATAGTAGACCTCTGTGGTTGAATTTCGTTATGATTCGGAATAGTTTGAATTTCTAATTTCCTTTTCTTCCATTCATGATATTCCTTCATTATTTCAGCTTGAGTTTTTTTGGGTGCAGTTTCAGAACTCCTAGGCATAACGAAACATTCTTGTTGAATTTCACCTGGATTCACATTTCTGTCCAACTTTCCTTTCTTTCTTTCATGATATTCCTTCAAATGCTGGGCTGTAGATTTTGGCACAGTCACTTGCGCATTAATCATTATGCTGATATAACGGTATAACATAGCGTGTCACTGCTCAATTGTACTTGTTGTGTTACTCAGAGCCATGCCAAGGCTGAGGCAAATGAGGCTTGTGCCTCAGATTGAAAGCTGAAAGGGGTGCCAAAATAGAGATTAAATAGTTGTCATGATTAACAGTAGGGCGGGCAATTTTTCATTCTTGTCTCAGGTACTAAAATGGCTCAGCACGGCCCTGGTGTCACTGCAACTTGTGTCATTGCACTTGTTGCATACAATTGAGTTTTCTTGGGCACATGCGTTGTACTCGTTACTTGTTACATCACTGCACAAGTACAATAAGTACAACGCATGTGCATCGGGTTTTGTGACGTTTTCTAAGTAACATAACACTTTTTTCCAAATAATGCAAGTAAAAATGTTTTTAATATCAAAAACAAACAAAAAAAAAAAAAAAAAAAATTCATCCCCACTTGGGAGAAAGTGATAGGATAGAAAAGATTTTGTTACTGAGTTTATGTGAGTGTTCTGTAGTGTAATATTGTGTTTTCGCCTTTTGGTTACCTAGAAGCCGCAGTCACCAGAACAGCCGGTTCCAGGTACTTGACCCTAGCCGCGGGAAGGCAAGGTCTCCCCTACAACTAGCTCGCCTTCCTCCCTAAAGGAAGAATTACTTACTGGAAAAAGAGGAGGGGGTCCTCTCAGCCCAGAGGGGTCCCATACCAAGGTGTAGTGCAAGAGAAAAAAAAAAAAGATTGAGAATGTGGCTGTCCGGAACTGTGGAGCCCGGTTCATGGCAGAGTGTGAGGGGGAAAAAAAGTGTTTAGTGTGGCAAGAGGGCCATAACAGTGATATTATCTACTCCATAACAGTGATATTATCCACTCCGACTACTTCTTCTTCAGTGATTGGTGTCTTCTTGGTTATTGATGTTTGCTATGAAGTAGAGTTTTTCTTTTCGTGAAGACACCTTTAGCAAAAGTCTGAAATGCTCAAGGGTTTGTGGAGTTAGAAGTAGTTGTCCAAGTGTGTCCGGGGTGAGATTGGGAAACTCTCTAAATAGCCATTATCTGTGATCACAATACTCTGGGCATGTGAAGATTATGTACTGCCAGTCCTTGCGTTCTCCATAGTAATATTGATCCGTGTTAAGTAAACCAAGTTGATGAAGTTTTGCATTTAGTGATCCGTGTCCTGTCACTAAAAATGAGCCTTCGAGGGATAGTGTAAGCCAAGAGTTTACTGCTCTGGTTGTTTTGAATTTTGCATCAAGGAGCAACCTTCGCATCACAGCTCCTGTCGTTGACACATCCCATTGCTCCTGCCACCTCGCAATCAGCTCTGTGTAGCTTCGAGTTCTTTCTTTCTTGGTGTCAGTGTCCAGGTACTTCTTATCTCTAGCAGTGTGGTAGGAATTCTCTTCTTAATTCGGTAGCAAAGTCCTCAGAAAATGAGTTGCAGGTTAAGAGGCAGGGCCCCCGCAATTACTTGTGCATGGCTGTGGTTGAAACAGTGCTGCAGATGCAGTGAGTGAATAGTAGCATGGATCTCTGTATTCAATTTAGTTTCTCTCCAATTTTGACATTGGTCACCCTGTGGAACCAGGCCCCAGCTGCAAAGATAACAATGGGAAGAAAAACTGCTCGATAATAGAGGAGTATTGTTCATCTGGACAGTCCCCGGTCATTCCGAGAAATTCTGACGATAGAAGCCGAAACGTTTTTGATTTTTACAGACAGGTGTTGAAGTTGTTGGAGGAATGAGAGCTTATGGTTGATAATGACTCCAAGGACTCTGGTTTGTGTTACCAACGGCAGCTGGACCCCAGCAATTTTGATCTGGGGAGCCTCCTGAGGTCAAGGCCAAACTTAAAACCATCATATTTGTTTCCAAGGGATTGATCTGGAGCTTGTTTCTCTTTGTCCAATCTTTTAGATTATCAAGTATTTGCCTCCAGCTTAGCCCTGGATTGTCCAGCAAATACCAGTGTCAGATCATCAGCAGAAGCTGTGATTTTAGAATTGTCAAATGAGTTTTTCAACCAGTCCTGCAATACAATATTCCATATCAGGGGTCCCAGTATAGATCCTTGAGGGGAATCTCAGAGGTGAAGTGAACTCTGGCAGTGAGCTAGATGATTTTGTAATAACTGAGGAAAGTGGAGGAGAAATTGTTGAGGATAAACATAAAAAAGGCACCCGTGGTGGATGGGATCTATCCAGTTATATTAAAGGAGGCAGCAAAGGAAATAAGCAAACCCTTAGCCATAATCATGAGAGCTTCTTTGGACTCAGGGGAGGTACCCATAGACTGGAGAAGTGCAAATGTGACCCCAATTCACAAAAAAAAGAGGATCAAAGGCTGACAGAAGTAATTATAGACCTGTGAGTTTAACTTCTGTTCCAGGAAAATTAATGGAGGCACTGGTTAAAGAAGCACTGCAGGATCATCTAGACAAGACTTAGTTATAGCTCGGACACAGCATGGTTTTGTTAAAGGAAAGGCTTGCCTGATTGGATACTATGATGCAGTCACAAAAGAACTGGATGCAGAGGATAACTTTGATATTATATATTTGGTTCTTAGAAAGGCTTTTGTTACTGTTGCACATGGAAGACTGCTGCACAAATTAGAGCAGTGTGGCATTGGAGGCAAATTGCTGCTATGGATAAAGAGATGGTTGGGGGGGGAGAACACAGAGAGTGGTAATCAATGGACACTGCCCATCGTGGACTAATGTTACTAGTGGAGTTCCTCAGGTTTCAGTGTTGGGTCCATTGTTATTTTCTTTATTTATAAATGATACTGATGATGGTATATCAAGATTAATGTCCAAGTTTGCAGACGATGCAAAGGTTGGCAAGGTTGTTAAGGACACTACTGACGCTATTCTGCTTCAACAGTATCTGGAAAGGTTGAGCAGATGGGCTGAGAGGTGGCAAATGAAGTTTAACATTGACAAATGTAAAGTACTACATATGGGAAACAGTAACCCCCGACAAACATATCAACTCTGTGGTACTACACTGACAGTGGTAGAGAATGAAAAGGACCTGGGGTAATTGTGCAGGCAGATATGAAGTTCTCTGAGCAGTGCAGATGGGCTGCAAGAGTAGCTCATGGTGTCTTGTCAATGATATACAGGAATTTTTCTAGCAGGGATAAGGAGGTGATTATTCCCTTGTATAAGGCAATGGTCAGGCCACACCTATACAAGTCCGGAGGCCTCATTTCAAGAAGGATGTATAGCTGCTGGAACGAGTACAGAGAAGGGCAACAAGATTAGTGAATGGAACAAAGGGTTGCTCTTATGAAGAAAGGCTTAAGTTTTGCAAATTACACTGTCTGGAGACTAGGCAGCGGTGAGGTGATCTGATAGAGGTGTATAAAGCTTTGAATGGTTTTAGCATGCTCAATGCCAATGGGATTCTTCCTCTTGCTCAGAATAATCACCTGAGAGAGCATGAATTCAGATTGAGGAAAGACAGATGTAGGATAGATGTGCGGAAATTTGCCTTTAGCCAGCGAGTAGTTGGTTGGTGGAACACACTTCCATACCTTGTTGTTGAAGTTGATAGACTAAATAAATTTAAGGTTCAGCTGGGCAGGAATTTCGAACGAATGGAGGGGTGAAATAGGAGTGGGGTTTTTTTTTTTTTTTTTTTTGGCTGATGATGCATAAGCTTGCTTTCTTGCATCATATGCCTCTACTAATGCTAATGTTTGTAACCCCTCCTATCATTGTTTGGCAGAATTGCAGATACATGCATATTCTGATCTAACTTGCAGCATTTTAAAGCGTTGTTCTTTTATTTCCCAACATATCATCATGTCATGTTCTTTTAATATCATTAATTCCTGCACAAATAATAATTCTTTCTATACTCACCTTAAAATCTGAAAATCTGTTGGTAACACATTAACAATTGTTGCCCCGAGCACACATTCTGATTCTGGTCCACCTATCTTTATTACAAAAAATGTTACCCACTTCCCCGACAATAGCCTTCAATGAAACTAAATCTTCTTCAACCAGAGCAGTAGCAGTATGCACTTGACTATTCTGTTATGGGGTCAGACTTTGGAGGGGAGGGGACATCACTTTCACGAGATACTTGAGTTCCTGATGAGCTATTAGTTACGATTATTACTAGAGCAAAAACCGTTTCTTCAGTGACTCATTATTTTTTGTAATGCACCAAGTTTTAATTTGAGATTGGTACTCTCCTTTAGCTTTAGTCGAGGCATATGATGTAAGAAAGCAAGCTTGTACAGCATCAGCTAAAAAAAAAAACCCCTTCCCATTTCACCAATTCCGTCACTCCAAATGTTTGTCTAGTTCAGCCTTAAATTTATTTAAGCTATCGACTTCCAAAACAACAGATAGAAGTCTATTCCAGCAATCAACTACCCACTGGCTAAAGGCAAACTTCTGCACATCTATTCTACAACTGTCTTTCCTCAATTTTAATCTATGCCACCCTCAGGTTCTTAATCTGAGCAAGCGGAAGTATCCTGTCAGTATTGAGCCTGCTAAAACCATTCAAGGCCTTATATACCTCAATCAGATCACCTCGTAGGTGCCTAGTCTCCAGATACTGCAACTTGCGGAACTTAATCCTTTCTTTGTAAGCACACCCCTTTGTCCCTCTTACCAATCTTGTTGCCCTTCTCTGTACTCGTTCTAGCAACTCTATATCCTTCCTAAAATGAGTCCTCAAGACCTGTATACAGCACCCAAGCCGCGGCCTGACCACACATTGATTATCCCTTATACAAAGGGATAATCACCTCCTTGTCTCTGCTAGCAAAGTTGCTATATATCATTGACAAAATTCCATGATCTTCTTTGGCAGCCCGTCTGCACTGCTCAGAGAACTTCATATCTGACGGCACAATTACCACCAGTCTTTTTCATTCTCCACCTCCTTGAGTGTAGTACCACACAGTTAGTACATTTCTCTTGGGTTACTGCTACACCTGTGCAACACTTTGCATTTGTCAATGTTAAACTTCAGTTGTGCTTCTCGCCCCATCTGCCTAACTTTTTTTGATCCTGTTGCAGTAGCATACTGTCTTTACTGTCGTTAACAACCCTGCCAACCTTTGTATCATCTGCAAACTTAGACATTAAACCCGATATACCTTCATCAGTATCATTGATAAATATACAAAACAACAATTGGCCCAACACCGAACCCTGGGGAACTCTTCTAATAACATTTGTCCACAAAGAGCAGTGTCCATTGATTACCACTCTCTGCCATCTCTCACTCAACCATCCCGTTATCCAATACAGTAACTTGCCCTTAATGCCATACTGCTCCAGTTTATACAGCAGTCTTCCATGTGCAACAGTATCAAAAGCGTTCCTGAAATCCAAGTATAAGACATCAAAATTATTTTTTGCATCCAGTTCTTTTGTGACCACATCAAAGCATCCAATCAAATTGGTCAGACAAGACTTCCCCTTAACAAACCCATGCTATGTCTGAGCTATTACTGCTGTCTTGTCTAGGTGATCCTGTATTACCTCTTTAACCAGTGTCTCCATTATTTTCTCTGGAACAGAAGTTAAACTAACAGGTCTATAATTATTTCTGTCACCCTTTGAACCCCCTTTGTGAATTGGCGATACATTTGCACATCTCCAGTCCATGGGGACTTCCCCTGACTGTAAGGATGCTCTCATAATTATGGCTAAGGGTTTGCTTACTCTCCTTCCTGGCACCTCCGTAGCCAGGTGGGCAGGAGCAGCAGTGCATAGCACACCCTTCTTGATTAGACCGGGGTTCGAGCCCATTACCACCAAATACGGAGGATGCGGAAAGGTCAGGGAATGACCACCGCATATCCCTGGAGCAATATGGCCTTAGTTGCTAATGTCCTAAAAACCAAATAACAACAACAACAACAACTCTTCTTGCTGCCTCCTTCATTATAATTCGATAGATTTCTTCTGTCCTAGATGCCTTTTTTATGTTTAACTCCAACAATTTCTCCTCCACTTTTGCTCTCAGTTATTCAAAATCACTTAGCTCCCTGTTAGAGTTTGATAAACTTCTGGCATTTCCCTCCTTGAATAACTCCTCATGTGTGAATGTAAATGCAAAATATTCATTCCGTTTATCAGCTACTTGATAAGGATCATCAATAGTCGAACCATCTTTTTAATTGGACCAATCTGATTCATCCCCATCCTTCTAGAATTTACATCTAGTGCGAAGAAATTAATCATAAATTTTATGTGATAATTAATGCTCTTTGTTTAATTAGTTTAAATTAATAAATTATTATTATTTTAGGATTTTAAAAATATAAGCTGATTGAAATAAACAATGAAATTATCATCAATATCAGTTTTTGGGTCCAAACATTAGGCCTAGTTACTGATATCGGCTCAGACCAATGGCCAAATAGTGAAAGTCCCTGTTTCCTATTTCTCTGCAGTTTATTAGGGTCCTTGTTTTTTCTTGGTAATTAATCATTAATAAAGAGTTCTTTATTAATAATTTATTTTCATACCAGTTTTTTTTTTTTTTCCTTAAATTTCTGGCATGAAAAATACCATGCGTAGGGTCTATGTAACTTCTAGGGCGTGCCAATAAGAAGGCTAAAGAAATAAATTGTGAAAATATAAAAATGAGAAAAAGTTTTATACGTATTCCATGCTATACTACATTTTGTTATTTAATTTTCAGTTTTAAGAAAATTGCCATATCAGTTGTGATATAATTTTTCTTTTTCTCTAGGACTTCGTCCAGTTGATAGAACAGCTTGATAAAGCTTGCATAAGATTTGTTCACTTCTCAAAAGAAAATGAACTAAGGAGCAGAGTAAGTCTGTTTTAAGTATTAAGTATTACATACATCACTTTGATGTAGTTGCTGAATGAATCAGATAGCCAAACTAGATGTTAAAAATTGTGGATATTAAGAATGTACATTTGTTCTGGCAGTTGAACTAAACTACTCAACCCATTATTGAACAAGATGAGGCTCAAGCTTTTGATATTGGTTGCATAATTATAAGAGGGGGTGCATTTGCACAATGCTTACAACATCAGACCACCAATGTGATGGACCAGAGTTCAAATCCTGCTGTGATGAAGGGTGGGGAAAAAACATAAATAAATCACGAATGTCACTTCATCGGACTTATCTTTCCAAGAAACAAAGTGATGGCTGAACAGAGTGGGGCTTATGACGACAGACCACCAAAGTGATGGACCCAGGTTCAAACTCTGCTGCAAAGGGGAAAAAACATAAATCACGAATGTTGTTTCATTGGACCTACCTCCCCAAGGATCGAAGTAATGGCTGAGGCAGAGAGTGGCACCATCTATGTTGCTCCTAATAACTACCACCCATCACTAAACAGATCCAACTCCATAGCGGGATGAACATGACAAGTAGAAATACTGAATATACTTCAATGAGTATGGCACAGGATAGTCGTTTGGATTCATGCCTCAGGCAGAGGGTTCGGTTCAAAAAGTCTTCTGAGACAGTCTCTCAAGAACAACAGTGAACCAAGTGGCACTGTCCCTTGTATCACAAGTGAAGGTCAATACCACCCATCCCAACCAACTGGAAGTGCTTCCTGGGTAACTGTGCTAGTGACCACCCAAGGAAGGAAGCCAATGCATGAAGTGGAACATCAAAATGAATTTTTCATCATGTAAGCATACTAAAAAGTAACTAAGCTAGAGACCAATATGACAATGTACAGGATGAAACTACACACTAGTGGTTGGAATTGTTCCTGACAGTAGCAGTCAGGAACAAAATGCAAAGACAAGGAACCACAAGCCTGGAAAAGAAGGTTACAGCATAAGATAGAAGAGGTAAGAGTAAACATAGGCCAGCTAACCCATTACTAACACAGTTGTCTGACCTTCTTACTTCGGCGCCCCCGTAGCCAGGTGGGCAGGAGCAGCAGTGCGTACCACACGCTTCTTGATTAGACCGGGATTCGAGCCTGTGACCACCAAATATGGAGGATGCGGAGAGGTCAGGGAATGACCACCGCATATCCCCCGAAGCAATATGACCTTAGTTGCTAATGCTCCAAAAAACAAACAAACAAACAAACCTTCTTACTTCTAATAGAAGTAAAAAGCTGATCAGAAAAGTGAAGACCATCCTCAAGAAAGACAACATCCACAGAAAACATGAGATGTATAATTAGAGGATCAAAGAATACCTTGACAACCTCAAGCAAAACCTCCTTCCACTCAGCAAGAGAAACTTTGCTGATACAGGGAGAGTATCCAGAGGAAAAACAGACACTGGATATTTGATGAAAATCATAGAGCCTTCTGCAGGAAAATTAGACAGAAGGAGAAGGAAGGCAACGGATCCCCCAAATAGATGGCACTCGAGGAGTTGTGGAGCATGCAACCATAACATAATCAAGTTAGCCATAACAGCCCTACCCCTGAATAGACCAAGAATGGAAGAAATACCAAGGACATACAAGAAATGACAGAATGGAAGATTCAGGAGAAAGAAGTACAACAGTCTTAGGAAGTCCCAATTAAGTGGAAGTACAACAGTCAATTAGGAAGTCACAAGTAGCAAACCACAGGGATAAATAACATTTGCAACTAGTAGAACAAGAAGTTCAGCTGCACAAACAGGCACATAGCGGAGAAGTTCACATGATGATAAGGCATCTAGACACAATTCCAGAATCTATGACTCGAAGAACCACTTGTCTGAAGGCTAAGGACAAAGACACCACAAACCTGGCAAAGTATAGACTAATCACCTGTCTTCCAGCGATGTACAAGATCCTCACCAGCTGCATAACTAAGGGTATATCAGACCACTTGGAGAGCAAGAACATCATGGCCAAGCAGCAAAGGGATATGAACAGATGAGCAAAGGATGCAAGGAGCAATTGACTATTGATGCAGAAGTTATGGGCAAGCCTACAAGAAGTATCACAATCTGCACACAGCCTACATCAACTGCTGGCGCCTCCGTAGCCAGGTGGGAAGGAGCAGCAGTGCATAGCACATGCTTCTTGATTAGACCGGGGTTCGAGCCCGTCACCACCAAATACGGAGGATGTGGAAAGGTCAGAGAATGACCACCGCATATCCCGGAGCAATATGGCCTTAGTTGCTAATGCTCCTAAAAACCAAAAATAACTAACTAACTAACATCAACTGCTGCAAACCCTTCAACTCCATGGCTGAGGAGACATCAAGATCTACAAAATCAGCCCAACACTGGCACACTTCCTGGGAGCAGCTATGACAAAATAGAGGACCACCTTATCAGATGCTGTGAGCTGACTATGGTTTTGTCTAGAACTGAACCCAGTGTCCACCATGCTCAACAACAAGTACGGATATACCATAAAAGAAGGGAGGAAGAACCTGTACATGCTCTCTCACCTGATGCTCATGGATGCCATCAACAAACTCTATGCAGCAACTAAAAATCAACTCAAATAGCTATTTTGGATCACCGATGAGTTCAGCTCTGATATCGGGATGCAGTTTGGTCTAGACAAATGTAAAATGCTTTACATCAGGGAAATCAGGTTTTCCAGAAAACTTGATTTCTTAATTTTCCTTGGTGATTTTAATGTTCACAACTCCAGCTGGCTTCCGTTTTCTAGTCACACCGACCCCCATCAGGTCGAGATGCTGAGGCTTTTGCAATTACTAATGACCTAGCACAGATTGTTCATTTACTTACAAGAATACCGGACAATCCTAATCATACAGCCAATACGCTTGATCTTTTTCTCACAAACAACCCTTCTAAGTACACGGTCGAAGTGAGAGGTCCTTTAGGCAATTCAGATCACAACTTGGTGATTGTCTCTTCTCCAATGGAACCTTTATCTCATGGCTATTCCCAACTTCGTGTTGTTTGGCATTACAAGAATGCAAAATGGGATGACCTGCGAGACTTCTTTTCTTCTTTTCCTTGGTTGGATTACCGTTTCAAAACTTCTGATGTCAACATTTGCTCAGATCGTGTCAGTGAAATTATTCTTGTAGGAATGGAATCATTTATCCCACACTCCACTTTAAAATCTCGTCCTTAACATATTTATTGGAAAACCTTGGTTTTCCAATAAATGTGCTAAGGCTGTTCAAGAGAAGAATGTTACATATCGTAATTGGCTTGTTTCTAATTCTTCTGTTTCATTTTCTGCGTACACCAAAGCTCGCAACAGTTGTAAAGCAGCTATTAATCAGTCCAAACCAGAGTTTGAACAGGCTAAGAGTAGAAAACTTGCTTCTTGCCCTAATGGTAGCCGAGCATTCTGGTCTCTTGCCAAAGCTATTGGCCGCAGCTTTTGCCCATCTCTGCTCCCACCTCTGTCCAAACCAGATGGCTCTGTTGTCACTTCAGCCAAGGATAAAGCTGACCTGCTAGCATCCCATTTTTCTTCCAGCTCATGTATTAATGATCTTGGTAAAACACCTCCCACCATTCCCAACACGCTCCATTCAATGCCTCATGTGGTCTTCTGTCAAAAGGATGTCAAAGGATTTTGACGAATCTTGATGCTAAGAAAGCTCCAGGTCCCGATGGTATTTCTCCATTTGTTCTCAAAACCTGTGCTCCTGAACTTACTCCTATTCTTTGCCGCCTTTTCTCACTTTCTTATTCCAAAGGTGTTTTTCCTTCTGTTGGAAATTTGCTTATATCCAGCCAGTTCCTAAAAAGGGTGACAAATCCCTCCCATCCAATTATCGTCCCATTGCAATTACTTCTACTCTTTCTAAGTAATGGAAAAATCAATTAACTGCCAACTCTTAAACTACCTAGAAACCTTCCATCTGATCAACGATCACCAGAATGGATTCCGTCAGTGTTGATCCACTGGTGATATTCTGGCTTACTTTACCTATTTATTGACTAATTCAATGGAAAGGTTCGTTGAAACATCAATAGTTGCTCTTGACATCTCAAAGGCTTTCGATCTTGTTTGGCATAAAAGTCTTCTAAACAAGCTTCCATCTTATGGTTTGCCAACTGTTTTTAGTAATTGGTTATCCAGTTTTCTCTCTGATCATTCACTGAGGGTGATGGTAGATGGCTCTCTGTCTTCTTACTTTTACACAAATGCCAGTGTCCCCCAAGGTTCAGTTCTTTCCCCCACTGTTTTCCTCTTGTATATTAATGACCTTCTTCCATTGACTGGAAATCCTATCCATAGTTTTGCCGATGATAGCACGTTGCAGTCCACTTTCCATTTTGAGAAACCTTTTTCTGCTCAATTAGTTTCAACCTCTCGAAAATCTGCTACCAATTCCTTAAATGCCAATCTTCAGGTAATTCTCCAGTAGGGCAAAGACAACTTAGTTGATTTCAACCCTTCTAAAACTCAGCCTTGTCTTATATATCGCAAAAAAGGATTCTTCTGCTCCTATGCTTATTTTTAGTGACACTCCAATTTCTAGGCAAAATGATATGTCTCTTTTGGGGATTACCCTGACTTCTAATCTCTCTTGGCACAAGCACATTACAAATATTGATTCCCCTGCATCTAAAAAACTTGGTTTTCTCTTTCGCTCTTGGCGTTACTTTTCTTCGAAACAGCTGCTCACTCTGTATAAATCGCAAATCCGCCCTGCCATGGAATATTGTTCCCACATCTGGGGTGGTGCCCCCAAAACCTCTCTCAGGCTTCTTGATTCCATTCAGAAGAGGGCAGTTAGGTTAATTAATGATTCATCTCTAACAGAGTCTCTCCACTCACTTTCTCATGGACGTACTGTTTCTACTGCATACCTCTTCTACAGATACTTCCCTGGGCACTGTTCTTCTGAATTGGCTTCTATAATTCCTGCTCTCTCTTTCAAAACAGTCCGAACACGTGCCGCCACCAGCCAACATCCATTTACTGTCCAACTTCAAACTCACAGAACCAACTTTTCATCATTTATTTATTCAACTGCCGTTTTCTGGATCAACCTTCCTGCATACGTATTTCCTAAAAATTACAATCTACAGAAGTTCAAGTCCAATGTCAACAAATATCTTCTTTCGTCTTCTCAACCTCCAACCCAAGCACGGTACTAAGTGCTATAGGTTCTAATACCTCTCGTATTTGGGGTTCACATAAAAAAAAAAAAAAAAAAGCATGGAATGGTTAGTGCTGAATGATCCATTCCACAGTGACCATTTTCCTATTATTATTTTACAAAAACTCAGAGCCAAAACAAGGCTAATTAGGAATAAAGCAAAACATGACTCCTGAATTAATTTTGCATCAACTAATAACAAAAATACTGACATTCGAATTATATGAAAAAAAAATACAAGCGCTCAATGGGAAATTTCTACCTCTGCAATCTCCTATAATACAATGGAATGGGCAGGATCTATCCTCCACAACTGATATTGCAAATGCTTTAGTAGAATTTTTTATAACATTTCTGCCTCCTCTTCTTATGTGACCTCCTTTCAATGCATTAAACTGATGAAGAAAGTCATAAATTGAATTTTTAAATTAGACTCTCACTTCCATATAACCAGCCCTTTACTATAACTGAGCTCAAAGAATCTTTGAGCAAATCTCCAAATAGTGAAGCAGGACCAGATGGCAATTCACTACAGTATGCTGAAGCATCTATGTGAAGCTGATCTCTATATATTATTACTCTTTTATAACCGAATCTTCTCAGAAATTATATATATCCTCTCTCTCTCTCATGGCATCATTCCTATATTTGTGCTATTCCAAAACCAGGTAAAGATCCTTCTCTAGTTCAGAATTACAGACCAATATCATTGACAAACTGTTTGGGCAAAATCTTTGAAAGGTGGTGCATAAAGGGCTCACCTGTTTTATAGACTCCCAAAACCTTTCTGATCACCAATATGGCTTTCTTAAACACAGATCTACCCTAGATTTGCTAGTCAAAATTGAATCCAATGTACATAATGCTTTTGTCATGAGGCAACATCTAGTGATAGTGAGCCTAGATATTCAGAAAGCATTTAATACCACTTGTGCATGGTATTATTAAAGATATACATCAGTTGGGGCTGAGCGCTTATCTAGCTCAAATCATCCAGAACTTTTTAAGTTTATGCACTTTTCAAATCCGATATCAAAATGTGCCGTTGGCATCTCACATTCAAGAAGAGGATATCCCACAGGGTTCCATACTGAGTGCTACCCTATTTTCAATTTGGGTCAACAACATATTGGAAGAACTTCCAAAAACCATTCAAATATACATGTATGCAAAAGACTTCACCATATCCTGCCATTCACAAAGTATGAATACTGTTGAAAGACAGTCACAAATTGCTCTTGCCAAAATAGAATCATGGACGTTATGTAATGGATACCATCTTAGCTGAGCAGAAATCCACCACTACTCACTTCTGCAAATTACATTCACTTCATGCTGATCCTGAGCTAAAGAACAATAACATTTCAATTCCTCTTGTTCATGCTGTTCGTGTTCTTGTCCTGGTACTGGATAAGAAACTGAACTTTCAAGCACATGTGGCCTATCTTCGAACTATCTGTTTGAAGAAATTGAATATCCTCCGGTGTGTGTCATCCATGTCATGGGGTACTGATCAACATATCTTAATCCATCTTTATAGAGCTCTCATCAGATCTCACTTGGACTATGGCTCTCCAGTGTACGACTGCAAGAAAAAGTACTTTAGAGCGATTGAACATGATTCAGCACAGTGCTCTGACAGTTCAGAGCACTGTTCTCCCCTATTCAGAGTCTTTACATTGAAACTCACAAATCTTCCTTACATCTCCGGAGGATAACATTACTTTTGATGTATGCTGCAAAAAACCGCAGTTTTCCCTCTCACCCCAGTTGGAAATGTCTGTACAATACCAATTGGAAGTCATTTTACAATAGAAAACCAAATGAAAACCAACCTGCTGCACTTAGACGTAAAGAATGGACCCAAACATGAAATATGGAAATTCCCAATATATATCAGGACATGACACTGCCCGATCCACCTTGAACAAATATCCCTGCAATTTACGATGACTATTAGCATTAGCATTACTAGGGCATATGATCCAAAAAAGCAAGCTTATATAGCATCAACCAAAAAAAAAAACCCACTCTTAACATGTCACCTATCCATTCACTCCAAATGTTTGTCCAGTTCTGCCTAGAATTTATTTAAGTTGCCAACCTCAACTACGACAGATGGAAGTTTGTTCCAACTATCAACCACCCACTGGCAAAAGGCGAATTTCCACACGTTTATTCTACAATTGTCGTTCCTCAATTTGAATTTATGCCCCCCCCCCCTCTTGTGAGTAAGCTGAGGAAGAGGAAGAATCCCATTAGCATTGAGCTTGCTCAATCCATTCAAGGCCTTATACACCTTAATCAGATCACCTCGCAGGTTCCTGGTCTCCAGAAGCTGCAATTTGCAGAACTTAAGTCTTTCTTGGTAACACCAACCTTTTGTTCCGCTCACCAGTCTCGTTGCCCTTCTCTGTACTTGTTCCAGCAGGTCTACATCCTTCTTAAAATGAGGCCTCCAGACCTGAGGACTGAGGGTGTGGCCTGATCATTGCCTTATAACAACCTTTATCCCTGCTAGCAAAATTCCTGTATATCATTGACAAGACACCATGAGATACTCCTGCAGCCTTTTTTGCACTGTTCAGAAAACTTCATATTTGACTGCACAATTACCTCCAGGTCTTTTTCATTCTCCACCCCCTGTGAGTGTAGTACCACCCAGATTATACGGTACTGTGGGGTTACTGCTACCCATATGCAGTACTTTGCATTTGTCAATGTTAAACTTCAGTTGCCACCTTAGCCAGGTGGGTAAAGTGCCTGTCTGGCAACCCAAAGGTCCCGGGTTCGAATCCCGCCTCGGGAGGTGCATTATGGCCACAGAAGCTGATGCGCCAACAATTAACAAAAAAAAAAAAAAAAAAAAAAAAAGTTGCCACCTCTTAGCCCATCTGCTCAACTTTTCCAGATCATTACTCTTGTTAACAACCCTGCCAAATTTCATATTGTCTGCAAACTTAGACATCAACCCTGATATACCTTCATCAATATCATTGATAAATACCGAAAACAGCAATGGGGCCCAACACCAAACTCTGCCGGACTCCACTAATAACATTAGTCCATGAAGAGTGGTGTCCATTGATAACCACTCTTTGTCTTCTCCCACTCAACCATCCTTTTATCCATTCTAGCAACTTGCTCTTAATGCCATGCTGCTCCAATTTATACTGTAGTCTTCCATGTCCCACGGTATCCAAACCTTTCCTAAAATCCAAGTATATGATATCAAAATTATTCTTCGCATCCCATTCCTTTGTCATCACATCGTACTATCCAATGAAATTTGTCAGACAAGACTTTCCCTTAACAAACCCATGCTTTGACTGAACTATAACTGCAGTCTTTTCTAGATGATCCTGCAACGCTTCCTTAACCAGTGACTCCATTATTTTCCCTGGAACAGAAATCAAACTAACAGGCCTGTAATTACTTGTGTCATCCTTTGATTTCCCCTTTGTGAATTGGGGACACATTTGCACATCTCCAGTCCATGGGGACCTCCCCAGAGTCCAAGGAAGTTTCCATAATTATGGCTAAGGGTTTGCTTCCTTTGCTGCCACCTTTAATATAACTGAATAGATCCCATCCATCCCAGGTGCCTTTCTTGTGTTTATCTTCAACAATTTCTCCTCCACTTTGCTCTAAGTTATTACAAAACCACTGTGTATGGCAGTAGCCACAGCTGCCAACATCTTTTGTGTAATTGTTAACAGCATCATCTGTGGATTGATTATTTATAATATGATCATCTCTGGCAAAGTATGCAAAGAAAAACAAAAAACAGTTCTTTACTTATGTAAACTCTAGAAGGAAGGGGATGAATCAGATTGGTCCACTTGATATTGATGGTTCAACTGTTGATGCTCCTGCTCAAGTAGCCAACAAACTAAATGAATATTTTCCCTTTACATTCACACATGAGGAGTTATTCAGGAAGGGGAATGCCAGATGTGAATTAAACTCTGCCAGCGAGCTAGATGATTTTGTAATAACTGAGAGCAGAGTGTAGGATAAATTATTGAAGATAAACATAAGAAAGGCACCAGGGGTGGATGGGATCTATCCAGTTATATTAAAGGAGGCAGAAAGGAAGTAAGCAAACCCTTAACCATAATTATGAGAGCTTCCTTGGCCTCAGGTGAGGAATCCATGGACTGGAGATGTGCAAATGTGACCCCAATTCACAAAGGAGGATCAAAGGGTGACATAAGTAATTACAGACCTGTTAGGTTAACTTCTGTTCTAGTGAAATTAATGGAGACACTGGTTAAAGAAACGCTGCAGGATCGTCTAGACAAGACTTCAGTTTTAGATTGGACACAGCATGGGTTTGTTAAGGGGAAGTCTTGTCTGACCAATTTGATTGGATACTATGGTGTGGTCACAAAGGAACTGGATGCAAAAAATAATTTGATATCATATACTTGGATCTTAGAAAGGCTTTTGATACTGTTGCGCATGGAAGACTGCTGTACAAATTGGAGCAATGTGGCATTGGAGGCAAATTGCTGCTATGGATAAAGGGCTGGTTGAGGGGGAGAAGACAGAGAGTGGTAATCAATGGACACTGCTCATCGTGGACTAATGATATTAGTGGAGTCCCCCAGGGTTCAGTATTGGGTCCATTGTTGTTTTTTGTATTTATTAATGATATTGATGATAGTATATCAGGCTTAATGTCTAAGTTTGCAGATGATATGAAGGTCAGCAGGTTTGTTAATGACACTAACGACAGTATGCTGCTGCAACAGGATCTAGAAAAGTTGAAATGATGGGCTGAGAGGTGGCAACTGAAGTTTAACATTGACAAATGTAAAGTGCTGCATATGGGAAGCAGTAATCCTAGAGTAATGTATCAACTGTGTGATACTACACTGACCGTGGTGGAGAATGAAAAGGACCTGGGGTAATTGTGCAGGTGGATATGAAGTTTTCTGAGCAGTGCAGACAGTTTGCAAGCATAGCTAATGGTCCTAAAAACCAAATAACAAACAAACAAACTTTGGCATCCATGTATATCCAACCATGATATTTGCATTCAACCTCCCCTGGTACCACATCTCCATGTCTTTAATGTCTTGTGAAACCTCTCACCCTGTTCTCCATTAACACTTCCTAGATTTTTTGAAGTAGTCAATTTGGAAGTGTAAAAAATGTACTTTGACACTCATGTTGCAGTCCAGCTTCTTGAAATTGGCCAACATATTTTAAACTATATTCTTGTAGTCTGGATCCTTGTTGTTCCCTAAGTTCTCAACAACAAACCTGAAACTAATCCTTGTGCCTGTTTTTCTCTTTTATTCAAAATCTCGGTCCCTCAGCAGTTTGCGAATTTGAGGTCCAACAAAAATACCTTATTTAGCTTCCCTTGGGTGATCGATGGCAATTTTGTACAAAGGTAGTTAAAGCAATGACCATCCTGAGGTAAAGCTTTCCAAGGATGGAAAGAGGACAGTTTTGGGGTCTACCAGTGGTTTATGATCTATGTTCTTCGATCCAAGCAACAAACTGCCCCTCTTGATCAGTCCTTGGCATCCCATGGCGTACTCCTTGCCAGACTATCCCACTCACAAAAAACAAGGCATTTTTAGCCTGATTGCTGTCCAAGTAACATGCCTATCACTTTAAAGACAAGAAAGTAGCCACATCTGGCTAGCAATGAGAAAAACATCCCATGTGCTAGAAGATTTTTTGACATGTCTAGAACCAAGGAGTTGTGCATTAAGTTCATGCAGTGAAAACAGTTGAGGGCTGTACGCAATATCTCCAGGTATGTAGACTTCAGCTTCACTTTCAGCACTCTGTGCTGCTACATTCTCCAATATAAGTGGACGACATGGAATCAGTAGGTTATCTCCATGTGAGACTGGTCTAATGGCAGATGCAATATTAGGATACACAATGCCCTTCTTACTCCTTGCATTGTATCCCTCTACATTAACTAAGGAAAAGTAACAGTCATCGGAGCAATTTGTAGGCTTCCTCAAAATCGTGGAAATTGCAAATGGCATAGCCTTCTTTTTAACATTTTTCTACAATCTCAATGCTTCATCAGGTTCCGCAACTTTATGTGGAGCCCATTATTTATCTTGATCACCGAGTTTCACTCCAGAATATGCACAATACCCGTTTTTACAAATTCTGTAATATCTTATCTTTGTTTGAGGACTACATAAGTTCTACAAATATAACAAAATAAGTTTAGATTCTTCAAACACTTGTGCGATGACATTTTACCTACTTTTCAGAACAAGTTTGACACTATAATCTCAAAAATAAATTGAACTCACACTGAGAAACACTACTGCATAAATTATTCTCAAGGTTAAGAAACAAATGACTGAAGACGTATGAAGATTTAAATATGCCGCAAGCATTTGACTTAATCAATTCTTTTAAACCATTAAATAAAAACAAAAAAAAAAAAGAATTAGAAGAATGTGATGATATAATTATAAGACTTGAGTCAACAAAAATTTGTCATTTACAATAATGTTATGCCTTATTGCTAATGCAGAAAATTTCTGCTGCTGCTGCTAGGTTATAAAAAAAGAAAACAGTACTTAAACTTTACTTAAGAATGTCTGGTATTCCAGTAAATTACAATACTTTTTGTTACATTATTATAGATTGCCCTTTTACTTTTGTTTCTTATTTTTATTTTTATTTTTTTTATTTATTTATTTATTTTTTTGAGTGAGAGGGAGAGCGATCTGAATTATTATTTCCCTTACAGGTATTTTCTGAGAAAATGGGTCTTGAATCTGGTTGGAATTGTCACATTTCGTTGCTTCATGAGCGAAGCAGGTAAAAATTATGATTTTTTTTTAATTTTCACATTTGTGTTTCTAGGAGAGAAAAATTTGCAAAAAATTTCTACTGACTACACATTCCTTTGGAAATGTTCAGAAATGTATCCTACAAAAAGAAACCTAAAATTCCCTTTATTCATATCATCATTTTCACAGAATCAACGTAGTTTTATGTTATAGTTTTAGTATTTTATACAGTGAAACTTCTCCTAACGGACACCTCTCGTTAACGGACATCTCTCTACAACGGACATTTTCAAATTCCCCAACTCACCTCTATTGGTTTTAACGTGTTTGCAGCTAGACAGCAAACTGTCCGCTAGACAGTTTGCTGTCTAGCGGACATTCTCTGTAACGGACGCGGATAGGCAATCTGCACTGTTTCATTTAGATTAGCACTTAATTTGATCTCCCCATAATGGACAGTGGGCGAGCTTATGGCCCTTTTTCTAGGAACGTTTCTTCCACATATTGCCTCAATCGTGTGTTTATTTTCTATTTCCGATTCTCTGAATTTTATCAAGGTTTACGTCGCGGTTCTAAACCCTTTTTCAAGAATTTTAAGGCACGTGTAAAACTTCTAATGAATTCGATGTGTGCAGGGGCGGGAATATGGTCGGCCTTTCGTCTTTTCAGTTTCAGTTTTCAGTTTTGTTCAGTGTGGTGTGAAGTGCACAGTGTCTTCTCGTAAACATTTAACTTTAAAAGATAAAGTCAAACTCATTAATGCGTATAATCGGCAAAAAAATAGTGTTCACAATCTCGCTGCAGAATTCAAAATCGGGAAGACGCAGGTAAGCGACATCCTAAAGAAAAAAAAATGAACTGCTCAAACAATTTTGGCAACACGGAAATGATCAGGTTCAAAAATCATTCCCGAAAACTGTTGGACTTCAAATTGACAATGTTACGTATGAGTGGTTTTGTTGTGAAAATGCTAAAAAAATTCCCATTAATGGGCCTATTATTAGGGAAAAGGCTTTGGAGGTTGCGAAATCTATGGGAGTAAATGAGTTCAAAGCTTCTGTGGGATGGCTAGACAAAAAAAGTTCAAAACTTGGCATAAAATTTCTTGGAAAACCGTAAGTGGTGAAGGTGGATCTGTTGATACTGGGGTTGTAACAGAGTGGACTGTCCAATTGGAAGATTTATGTGGTGATTTTGAAGCTAAGGATATTTACAACTGTGACGAAACAGGGTTGTTTTTTTAAAGCTCTTCCTGAAAAAACAATGAGTCTAAAAAACGAAAAGTGCCAGGGCGGAAAAATTTCTAAGGAATGCTTGACTGTACTATTGTGTACAAATATTCTGGGAGACTTTGAACAACCTCTTGTTATAGGAAAAGCACAAAATCCTCGTTGTTTCAAGGGCATAAAGTTGAATCTTTTGAATGTTGACTGGAAGTCTAATAAAAAAGCGTGGATGACACGAGATATCATGAACGAATGGATAAGTCACTTTAACCAAAACATGATTCGTCAAAACAGAAAAATTATTCTTTTCATGGATAATGCTGCATCTCACCCGCACGTTGAATTGTCCAACATTCAAATCGTTTTTCTGCCACCAAACACATCTGCAGAGTGTCAGCTTTTGGATCAAGGAATAATAAAAAATTTTAAACTTCACTACAGAAAACTAGTTTTAAGACATCTCATTGCAAACATGAACAATGTAACATGTGCGAGTGACCTTGCAAAGAAACTCAGCAGCATCCTAGATGCAATTCAGTGGATTTCCTCTTCAGTAAACGCAATTAGAAAACAAACTGTCGTGAACTGTTTTGTAAAGTCTGGCTTCTCAAACACAAAAATTGAAGTTGTAAACGCAATGTGGAGCACCAAGAAGAACAAGAACTTCAACATCTATTGATAATGTACGATACTTCCGCTACAAGTGACCCTGGCTACAAAGATATAGGCTCGAACCTCACTACAGAAGATGGTGCTCTAGATATCAACGATATTTTTCAAGAAGTTCCTCATGAGGATGAAGAAATGGAAGGAGGTCATTCTGTCGAAGAACATATTAACGACGAACCACCAATGAAAATAGAAGAAGTGGTCATACAAATCAATCGTTTAAAAATGTTTTTCACTGCTGAAGAAGATACTGAAGGACTTTCGATGGTTTCTTCACTCCAAACAAATGTTGAAAACAAAATTATCTGCCAGAAGAAGGTGCAGAAGAAAATAAGTGATTACTGTATGTATTTTTCTTAAGATAAAGTCATAATATGCATAGCACAATTGTATGTATATAATTTAATTTAATTTTACATTAAACGTTTAATGATTTTTCTTTCTTTCCTTTTTTTTTTTCTCCCTCAGACTTCTTGTTAACGGACACTTCTCTCTAACGGACACATTTTCGTTCCCCATGGCTGTCCGTTAAAGGGAAGTTTCACTGTATTAGGGAACATACTGGTAGATATGCTGCTTTTAATTAGTATTGTCTATTGCTGGAGTATTTAAAATATTTAATATAACTTATAAAATTGTTAACTACATGAAATGATTGTGTTAGAATTAATTATTGTACTTATATTGATGACTTTAATGGGCAAGGGGAGAAATGCTAGAAAGTACAGTTTTTGTTTTCTGAAAATGGTGTCTAATAGAAGTAGAAGAAATCGCCTTTAAAAAAAAAATTTTATAGTATTCACCATTAACAATACCATCCCCAAACCGTCTTGTGCATTGGTCACTTTACTGAATCAATGCAAGTAGCTTCACATATGAAATTATGACACTTGGACGCATAAATTAATCATATAATATTAATGGTAGCTTTATGTTTGGCCTAGACCATCTAGTCTATAGAGTTCATTAGATTGCCAACTCTAATGATGAATCATCATAGGATTCCATTAGATGCTCAACTGTTAAATAGCATGTTCTTTAGACTGAGTTAAGTATTTGGTTAATGCCTAATCCATAAATACTTTGATTTGCTCCTTATGGAGCTGATACACATTTGAGCTGCTTACTACATGGCTTTTTCAGAGAATTCTTTTGTTATATAGTTTTTTATAAATTCATTTAGGGAGAGGGGTTACAACAACCCGGTATATTATTACAGAGTGCTTTACAAAAGTACAAGCTACCTCAAAATAAAAAATGCACAGTATATCGCAGAACCAAAATTCTGTGATTGCTGTCGACCCAAGTCCACATAAAAATGATCATAACATTATTTTCCTCCTGTGTAGCTTTTCAGTCTGTGCAGTTTGCATGATGATCACGAGGGTTAAACTTTTTAAAAGTACTAATCTGCGTCATCTGGAGCAGTCAGCTGCCCAGCACAATGCTTGAGTCCGTGCATCAGCAGCAGACAACACAATGACATCTTCTGTAACAGAGATCCTTGCTCCCACAAAAAGTAGCTATCCTGACAATTGAGTTAGTGACTCTATTGTCAGGGAAGTGGAAAATATATTGTGCAATAAAGGACAGGTTAAATGATGAAATGAAATTTCATTATTGTTTTAAATACTAAGCATCTTTGTATTTAAAGCAATGATACATTACAGTAATTAGTAAACACAATTCACAAAAATTGTATATAGCTTTTGTTATGTTAAAGACCACCCTGATGTGCAGGTTGTTAGAAGTGAAATAATAAACAGTTAAATCAGAATATTATTTTTTTTTAACTATTCTGGTGAACTTAAATTTACAAATATTTTAAATTTAAATGTAAGCAAAAATTAAACTTCATAAATTTAAAAAAAAGGCCATATGTGGTCACTTGGTCTTAGAGGTCTTTATTGGTGGCAAATACAATGGCCTAAAAAAAATAAAAACCTATTTTCCTAAGCGGTCCTACTGAAGAGATCTGAGTATGCAGTCTTTCTTCACTAAGTCGGGAAAAGAAATTGCCTGTTTTGGATTTATCATTTTGTCTTTCTAGTTTCACATTCTGATTAGATTTACATCATCCCAGATCTAATTATGAGGTTGACTATAATACTCAGGCTAGCTGGCTATCCTCACAGTATGTGCATCGTACAAACAACTAGTTTTGGCCCTTCCATAGATATATTCATAGAATTTCTTGGAAAAAATGTAATTTTTTTAGCTGCTGTTCTCTCTCACTTGAAGGAATAAAAAAGCAGATAACATCAAAAGAAGAAGAAAAAAAATGCTATTCATGCATTCTTAAGTTGTTAATAAATAAATTTTATACTACCATTTCCCTAGTTATACAGTTTGAAACCTCTTGATTATATTTGTAATTTTGCAGGCTACTAATAACTCGTATTGGGAACGAGAGTAGCTCCATGCAGGCAAAGTGGTGCCTTCGTAGCCAGGTGGGAAGGAGCAGCAGTGCGTAGCACATGCTTCTTGATTAGACCGGGGTTCGAGCCCGTCACCACTAAATACGGAGGATGCGGAAAAGGTCAGGGAATGACCACCGCATATCCCGGAGAATATGGCCTTAGTTGCTAATGCTCCTAAAAACCAAAACAACAAAACAACAGCAGGCAAAGTTCTTAACGCTCCAGCTAATAGAGATTTTTCTTAAATTTATTTATTTATTTTTTTTTTTTTTTTTTTGCCATTTTATTGACTTAATTGGTACATTATTAATTTATTTTCTAGAAGTAGCTTTATATTCATAGTTATGATACTTGGTTTATTTTGAATTTAGATAGAAATTTTGTAGGTTATTACTTAGTAACGGTAAAACTTGTACTGTTCGACTCTTGCCGCCATTGTTATAGTATATTAGATCAATATAGAATAGCGTAATGTATATCTCGGCCTTGATGGCATACGGTATAAGGTAAAACTAGATAGCATAAAACGTAGCACTGTATTAGGAATCTGTTAGTTTATTATTGTATGGTCAATTAATCACTTAAATTTATGAATCGTATTCATTTTTATTGTTAATTAATTTGTATTTAAACAGAAATCATGCCCCAAACTAGAGCAGCAAAGAAACGTGCACAAAATAGTGGAAGTGCTATTGTTTGGGGAAGAACCGAAGGGGGTGATTCTCCAACACATGACAGTCTAAAAAAATGTGCAAACTGTGACTGTTTGTGAACTTTCTAGTACTGGACATGATCCAGCCATGGAGGATATCTTTGTGTGTGCTAGGTGCAGAGAATATGAAGAAATTAGGCACCAACTCAGCTTGTATGAGTTGGTTATTGGAGTTAGTTACTGTCGATGACTCAATTGTCAGGGAAACAGGAAATATATTGTGCAAAAAGAATAGGTGAATAGAACCAGGATATGTCTGCCAGGGAGTAAAAGTTGATGACGTTGTAGAGCAGATATCATCTTTTAAGGGCACAAAAGGTGATATCGTTTTACACTTTGGAGAGCCTTGTCAATCAATTCGCCCTGGAGAGATTGCAAGGCTCATAGGTTAGATGTTTTCTCAGCATGGTCTCTGCTTGTTAACAGGAGAGATTGCTTCTACAGGGATGGGATAAACTTAAATAGAAAGGGTGCAAGAATATTTGCTGATGCCATCAAGGCAACATTAGGTGGGTTGGAAAACTGCTAGCTTGTTGGAATTCACAGACTAATAGATTAGCAGTAGCCGAGGCAGAGGTGGAAGTGATTCTTGCAGTGCTTCTATTGGAATGAGCAGCAGCCTGGAAAGCAAGTTGTTGGGGATTTCAGGAACTTCTGGGAGTCAAACCAATAAATACATAGGCTGTGTTAGAGTAACTTAGAATAAGAATAGGTGCATGTCTGCTTGCATGTACACCAATGCTAGGAGTATAGTAAATAAATTTGATGAATTTAAAGTGCTGGTCAAGACACTAAAGGTGGATGTTGTTAGAATATCAGAGACGTGGTGTCACACAGATATAAGGAATGCAGAATTGGAATTTGGGAGTACAATTTGTACAAAAAAGGATACACAGAATAGAAAGGGAGTAAGGGTTATGCTATTAGTTAGAAAACAAATAAAGTCGAAGGAAGGGCATCCAGTTTACATAGATGGACAGAGCAATGTTGAGTTAATGTGGTGTGATATAAGCATGGGAAAGCAAAAAATGAGGGTTGGAGTTTGTTATAGGCCTAATGACTCTGATGAGTATGGTGAACAATTTTACAGATAAATAGAGTGGCCCGGTAAATCAGTGTCTTATAATGGGAGATTTTAACTTCCCAGATATTGACTGGAACTTGTGGGATGGTCACTCCACACTAGCAAGACTTTTGTTGGTTTATTGGATGATTCTTTTCTACAGAAGCATGTTCGAGAGGCAACCAGAGTGAGTAATAATCTTGATCTGATTATCAGCAGTGATTATTCATGCATTAAGAATTAAATATAAAGGAGCCACTAGATGGCAGTGATCACAGTGTACTGATGTGGGATTTACTTAAAGATGCGACTATCATAAGGGGTAAGGGCAACTGTTTTTGCTTTCATAAAGATGACTACAGTGGTGTCAGAGATTTTTTAAATTGTAAACAGTGGGACTGACTGATGACGTTACCAACAGCAAATTCTAAATATGAAGCATTCAAGAAAGTAATCTTGGAAGCTATTAGGCTTTTTGTTCCAACTAAGAAATACTGTTCTAGGTTTAGGCCCAAATGGATGTCAGATGAACTAATGAGACTCGTGGAAGAGAAGAAAAATACATGGTATGCATATAAATTATCAGGTAACACAAACGTCTATGGTAGATATAAGCTATAGCAAAGACTTCTTTACTTATATAAACTCTAAAAGTAAGGGAATGAATCAGATTGGTCTACTTGATATCAATGGTTTGACTGTAAATGATCATTCTCAGATAGCTATCAAACTACATGAATATTTTGCATCTACATTCACACATGTGGGAGTCACTGGTTAAAGAAGCATTGCAGGATCATCTAGACAAGCCAGCAATAATAATTCAGACACAGAATGGGTTTGTTAAGGAGAAGTCTTGTCTGACCAATTTGATTGGATACTATGACGGGGTCACAAAGGAACTGGATGCAAAAAAGTAATTTTGATACATATACTTGGAGTTCAAGAAAGCTTTTGATACTGTTTCACAGAGAAGACTACTGTACAAATTGGAGCAGCATGGCATTAAGGGAAAGTTGCTACAATGGATAAATGTATGGTTGAGCGGAAGAAGATAGAGAGTGGTAATCAATGGAGACTGGTCTTCATGGACTAATGTTATTAGTGGTGTCCCCCAGGATTCGGTGTTGGGCCCATTGTTGTTTTGTATATTTATCACTGATATTGATGAATTTATATCAAGCTTAATAACAAAGTTTGCAGATGATACAATGGTTGACAGTTGTTAATCACAGTAATGACAGTATGCTGCTGCAACAAGATCTGGAAAAGTTGGGCAGATTTGCTGAGAAGTGGCAACTGATGTTTAATATTGACAAATGCAAAGAGCTGTATATGGGTAGCAGTAACCCCAGAGAAATATACAAACTGGGTGGTGTTATACTCATGGTAGTTGACACTGAAAGAGACTTGGGGGTAATTGTGCAGTCAGATATGAAGTTTTCTGAGCAGTGTAGACTGGGTTCCAGAGTAGGTCATGGGGTCTTGTCAATGATACACAGGAATTTTGCTAGTAGGGATAAGGAGGTGATTATCCCCTTGTACATGGCAATGGTCAAGCTACACCTTGAGTACTGTGTATAGGCCTCGAAGCTTCATTTTAGGAAGGATGTACCCCAGGAACAAATTTTCTTTTAGCAGTGCCTCTGCTTTTGCTAAAAGAAAATTGCCCTACATAAAATTTGATTTCCTTTCTTACCTTACATCCTTTACTTTTATCACCTACAGAAAAAAAAGTTATCCCATTATTTAATTTCCTCAATCTTTTTGAACTGTTACTTACCTTGATCAAATTCTTATGCATGCCTTTGGTCTCATGATTGGAGCCTGTCATAAAATTGAAGTTTCTCTACTAGGGATATTCCTTTATGCCAGTAACTAAAGTTTTTGCCCTTTGCTCCCCTGTTTCAAACAGGGGAGCAAAGGGCAAAATGGGATCTTGAAACCTATATATAATATTCAAGGTGTGGCTTAACACCACTGTTTTATATAATGCAACATTAGCATTAGTAGAGGCATATGATGCGAGAAAGCAAGCTCATGCAGCATCAGCCAAAAAAAAAAAAAAAACACTCTCCTATTTCACCCCTTCATTCATTCCAAGTACCTGTCCAGCTCAGCCTTAAATTTATTTAGGCTATCAACTTCTACAACAAGGGATGGAAGTCTGTTCCACCAACCAATCAACCAACCAAACACTGGCTAAAGGCAAACTTCCACACATCTATCATACATCTCTCTGTCCTCAATTTGAATTTATGCTCTCTCAAATGATTATTCTGAACAAGCGGAAGAGTTCCATCAGCATTGAGCATGCTCAAACCATTCAAGGCTTTATACACCTCAATCAGATCACCTCGCAGGTTTCTAGTCTGCAGACACTGTAATTTGCAAAATTTAAGCCTTTCGTAAGAGCAACCGTTTGCTCCATTCACTAATCTTGTTGCCCCTCTCGTTGCTCGTTCCAACAGCTCTACATCCTTCTTAAAATGAGGACTCCAGACATTTTAAGGGGATAATCACCTCCTTATCCCTGCTAGAAAAATTCCTGTATATCATTGGCAAGACACTATGAGCTACTCTTGCAGACCGTCTACACTGTCAGAAAACTTCATATCTGCCTGCACAATTCCCCCCCCCCCAGGTCCTTTTCATTCTCTACCACAGAGTTGATATATCACTCTGGGGTTGCTGCTTCCCATATGTAGTACTTTACATTTGTCAATGTTAAACTTCATTTGCCACCTCTCAGCCTATCCATTGATTACCACTCTCTGTCTTCTCCCCCTCAACCACCCCTTTATCCATAACAGAATTTGCCTCCAATACTACACTGCTCCAATTTGTGCAGCAGTCTTCCATGTGCAACAGTATCAAAAGCCTCTCTAAGATCCAAATATATGATATCAAAGTTATTCACTACATCCAGTTCCTTTGTGACATCATAGTATCCAATCAAATCGGTCAGGCAAAACTTTCCCTTAACAAAACCATGCTGTGTCCGAGCTATTATTGAAGTCTTGTCTAGATGATCCTGCAGTGCTTTTCTTACCAGTGCCTCCATTAATTTCCTGGAACAGAAGTTAAACTAACAGATCTATAATTACTTGTGTTGCCCTTTGATCCTCTTTTGTGAAATTGGGGTCACATTTGCATATCTCCAGTCCATGGGTACCTCCCCCTGAGTCCAAATAAGCTCTCATAATTATGGCTAAGGGTATGTTTACTTCCTTTACTGCCTCCTTTAATATAACTGGATAGGTCCCATCCACCCGGAATGGGAGAACTGAGGGGGGGGGGCCTGATTCGCCAATGCATCACCGCCTAAAAAAATGTGCAACTTGTGAAATGTTTGCCAAACTCTCTGGAAAACTCATCCCCCATGCCCCCATGAGGGAGAGTTTGCCAAACTCTCCCTCATGGGGGCATGGGGGATGTATTTGTGTGTGCACGATATAAGGAGTATAAGGAAATCAGGCAAAAACTCAGCATTGTTGTGGGCCTATATGAGTGCTTGAAGGACAGGGTGGTTGCCGTCGAAGGATCTAAATTGAGGGGCCCATCAAGCTCTCAGCTGCCCACATCAACACCAGAGCTTGCACTTAATCATCATGCAACACAGCGGCAACCCCCAAGGCAGAATGCGCTGGTCCCACAGGAACTAGTAGTTGTTGGTGACTCTATTGTCAGGGAATCGGGGAACATGCTTTGTAAAAAGGATAGGTGGAACAGGACCAGGGTATGTGTGCCAGGGGCAAAGGTTGATGACTTTGTAGAGCGGATATCATCTTTTAAGAGCACAAAAGGTGATATAGTTGGCGCTAATGATATTAAGAGAAGGAGACCGGCAGAATTACTTAACAAGTACAGGTCACTGTTGAAAAAAAGCCGGGAATTAGGGTTGAATTTGAAAGTATCTGCAATTCTGCCCTGACACGATAGAAGGGACTATATGATGAGAGCCTTGTCGATCAATTCAGCCCTGGAAAGATTGTGCAAGGCTCAAGGGATAGAATATTTTTCAGCCTGGTCTGTGCTTGTTAACAGGAGAGACTGCTTCTACGGGGATGGGATACACTTAAATAGAAAGGGTGCAAGAATATTTGCTGATGCTATCGAGGCAGTGTTAGGTGGGTCGGAAAACTGCTAGCGTGGGGGGGGATACAAGGACTAATAGTTTAACAGTAGCCGCAGGCAGAAGTGAAGGTGATTCTTGCACAACTTCTATTAGAATAAGTAGCGACCTGGAGTGAGGGGTGTTGGGGGTTTCAGGGATGGATGGCAGTCATCGTGAAATATTTGGGTATATGGGATGTGTTAGGGTAACTAGGAATAGGAGCATGTATACCAATGCTAGAAGTATAGTAAATAAATTTGATGAATTTTAAGTGTTGGTCAAGACATCAAAGGCAGATATTGTTGGGATAGCAGAGACGTGGTGTCATACAGATATAAGGAATGCAGAACTGGAATTTAGGGAGTACAATATGTATAGAAAGGATAGACAGGATAGAAAGGGAGGAGGTGTTATGCTGTTAATTAAGAAAAACATAAAATCAAAAGAAGTGCAGCCAGTTGATATAGATGAACAGTGCACTGTTGAGTCAGTTTCGTGTGACATAAGCACTGCGAAAGCAAAAATAAGAGTAGGAGTGTGTTATTGGCCTAATGACTCGAATGAGTACAATGAACAATTGTACAGAGAAATAGAGTGGGCTAGTAAATCAGAATGTCTTATAATGGGGGATTTTAGCTTCCCAGATATTGACTGGAACTTGTGGTTGGTCACTCACACACTTGTCAGACTTTTGTGGATTTATTGGATGATTGTTTTCTGCAGCAGCATTTTTGAGAGGCAACCAGAGAGAGTAATACTCTTGAGCTGGTTATCAGCAGTGATCATTTGTGTATTAATAATTTGCAGATAAAGGAAACTCTAGGTGGCAGTGATCACAGTGTACTGATGTGGGATTTACTTAAATATTTATTTACCATCAGGGGTAAAGGAAAGGGTTTTTGCTTCCGTAAAGATGATTACAGTGGTCTCAGAAAGTTCTTAAATTCTGTACAGTGGGATCAACTGACGACGTTACCAACAGTAAATTCTAAGTGGGATGCATTCAAGGAATTAATTGTCGATGCTACTAAAAGTTTCATACCTATTAAAAAATATTGTTCAAGGTTTTGGCCTATATGGTTATCTAATGAACTAATGAGACTCGTAACAGAGAAGAAAAATTCAGGGATGCATATAAATTATGAAGCGACTCAGAAGCCAGTGGCAGATATAAGATAGTCTGTAATCAGGTCACAAAGGAGGTTAGGCAAGCGAAGGCAGATTATGAGAAATCCTTGGCAAAAGATGCTAAGAAAAACAGCAGCGATTTCTTTACTTATATAAACTCTAAAAGGAAGGGGATGAATCTGATTGGTCCACTTGACATCAATGGTTCGACTGTTGATGATCCTGCTCACATAGCAAACAAACTGAATGAGTATTTTGTATCTTCATTCACACATGAGGAATTATTAAGGTTTGAAAATGGCAGAAGGTTATTAAATTGTAGCAGGATACTTAATGATTTTGTAATAACTGAGAACAAAGTGGAGGAGAACTTGTTGAAGTTAAACATAAGAAAAGCACCTAGGGTGGATGGGATCTATCCAGTTATATTAAAGGAGGCAGCAAAGCAACTAAGCAAACCCGTAGCCATAATTATGAGAGCATCCTTGGACTCAGGGGAGGTTCCCACGGACTGGAGATGTGCAAATGTATCCCCATTTCACAAAGGGGGATCGAAGGGTGACACGAGTAATTACAGACCAGTTAGTTTAACTTCTGTTCCAGGTAAAATAATGGAGTCACTGGTTAAAGATGCATTGCACGTTCATCTAGACAAGACTGCAGCAATAATTCAGACACAACATGGGGTTATTAAGGGAAAGTCTTCCCTGACAAATTTGATTGCTTATTATGATGTGGTTATAAAGGAACTGGTTGCAAAATATAATTTTGATATCGTATATTTGGATTTCAGGAAAGCTTTTAACACTGTTGCGCATGGAAGACTATTGTACAAATTTGAGCAGAATGATATTAAGGGTAAGTTGCTACAATGGATAAAAGGATGGTTAAGTGGGAGAAGACAGAGGGTGGTAATCAATGGGTGCTGCTCTTCGTGGACCTGATGTTATTAGTGGAGTCCCACAGGGTTCAGTGTTGAGTCCACTGTTGTTTTGTATATTTATCAATGATATTGATGAAGGTATATCAGGCTTAATGTCGAAGTTTGCAGATGATACAAATGTTGGCAGGGTTTTTAACGACAGTAACGGCAGTGTGCTACTGCAACAGGATCTAGATAATTTGGGCAGATGGGCTAAGAAGTGGCAACTGAAGTTTAACCTTGACAAATGCAAAGTACTGCAGATGGGTAGAAGTAACCCCAGAGAAACGTACCAACTGTGTGGTACTACACTTAAGGTGGTAGAAAATGAAAAAGACCTGGGAGTAATTGTGCAGTCAGATATGAAGTTTTCTGAGCAATGCAGACATGCTGCCAGGGCAGGCTACAATGATATATATATAGGAATTTTATTAGCAGGGAAAAGGAGGTGATTGTCCCTTTTTATAAGGCAATGGTCAAGACCTTGAGTACGTGTACAGGTCTGGAGGCCTCATTTTAGGAAGGATGTAGATTTACTTGAGCGTGTACAGAGAAGGGCAACAAGATTGGTGAGGGGAATGAAGGGATCCTCTTACCAAGAGAGGCTTAAGTTCTGCAATTTGCAGTGGCTGGAGACTGGGTACGTGCACAGTGATCTGATTGAGGTGTATAAGGCCTTAAATGGGTTGAGCACGCTGAATTCTGATGGGATCCTTCCACTTGTTCAGATTACGAACCTAAGGGGGCATAAATTCAAATTAAGAAAGGACAGATGTAGAATAAATGTGCGGAAATTTGCCTTTAGCCAGCAGGTGGTTAATTGCTGGAACAAACTTTCATCTGTCATTGTGGAAGTTGATAGGTTGAATAAATTGAAGGAGGAACTGGACAGGAATTTGGAGGGAATGGTGTGTTTTTTTTTTTTTTTTGGCTGATGCTGCATAAGTTCATACACTTGCTTTCTTGCACCACATGCCACTACTACTAACCTGGGTGCCTTTTTTATGTTTATCTGCAACAATTTCTCCTCCACTTTCCTCTCAGTTATTACAAAATCATCCAGCTCACTGTCAGAGTTTAACTCACCTCTGGCATTCCCCTCCCTGAATAACTTCTCATGGGTGAATGTAGATAAATACTCATTTAGTTTGTTAGCCACCTGAGGAGCATCATCAGCATTGAACCATCAATATCAGTGGACCAATGTGATTCATCCCTTTCCCTCTAGAGTTTACATGGGTAAAGAACTCTTTGTTCTTTGCATCCTTTGCCAAGGATTTCTGCCTAATTTCCTTTGTGACTTGGTTACAGACCAGCTGATATCTATCATAGGCTTTTATGTCACCCATTAATTTTTATGTATCCCATGCATTTTTATTGTCTGCCACATGTCTCATTAGTTCATCTGACATCCATTTAGGCCTAAACCTTGAACAATAATTTCTTTGAATGCTTCCCATTTTGAAGTTGCTGTTGGTAACATCATCAGTTGGTCCCACCGTATAGAAAATAAATACTATCTCAGACCACCGTAGTCACCTTTACGAAAGCAAAAACCCTTCCCCTTACCTCTGATGGTAGTTACCTCTTTGAGTAAATCCCACTTCAGCACACTGTGATCACTGCCACCTAGTTGTGGTTCCTTTATCTGCAGATTCTTAATGCATGAAGAATCACTACTGATAATCAGATCAAGAGTATTACTCCCTCTAGTTGCCTCCCAAACATGCTGATGTAGAAAACAATCAATAAATCCACAAAAGCTTTGCTGGTGTGTGAGTGACCAACCCACAAATTCCTGTCAGTATCTGGGTAATTAAAATCCCTCATTATAAGGCTCTCTGATTTACTGGCCCACTCTATTTCCCTGTACAGTTTCTTATTATACTCATCAGAGTCATTAGGCCTATAGCACACTCCTACTCTCAATTTTGATCTCCCAATGCTTATGTCCCACCAAACTGACTCGACACTGCGATGTCGACTGTCCAGCAATGTCGACTGGCTTCACTTCCTTGGATTTTATGTGTTTCTTAACTAATAGCATAACCCCTGCTCCCTTCCTGTCCTGTCTATCCTTTCTCTACACATTGTACTCCCCCAATTCCAGTTCTGCATTCTTATATCTGTGTGACACCACGTCTCTGATATCCCAACAATATCTGCCTTTGATGTTCTGAGCAATACCTCAAATTCATCAAATTTATTTACCAAACTCCTATCATTGGTATACATGCACCTGTTCCTATTCTTAGCTACCCTAACACAACCCATGTGTTTACTTGTACCGTAATGACTCCCAGCAGTCTCTGAAATACCCTGCATCTTGTTTTCCAGGCTGCTACTCATTCCAGTAGAAGCAGTGCAAGGATCACTTTCACCTCTGCCAGTGGCTACTGTTAATCTATTAGTCCTTGTATCCCCCTCCCCCAAGCTAGCAGTTTTCCAACCCACCTAACACTGCCTCGATAGCATCAGAAAATATTCTTGCACCTTTTCTATTTAAGTGTATCCCATCCCCGTAGAAGCAGTCACTCCTGTTAACAAGTACAGACCAAGCTGAAAAAATTCTACTCCCTTGAGCCTTGCACAATCTTTCCAGGGCCGAATTTTGCCAAAAGAATATGCATTATCTAAAAATAAAACGGCTTAATATTTTCATTTGTACTTAACTTTTCCTTCGGAATGATTTCACTTCATTTTACTAAGTGATTGTGAAACTATTTTGAAAGAATTTTGGAATATCAGTGAAACAGTGATCTCTTTTGCCATACTGAAAAACATGGTATTTTTATGATTATTTATTTACTGATATAATAATGATCTATATATTTGGTGGCTGCCTAGCCCCATTAATAATAATAACTTAGACATGGTTTCTTTTTTATTTTCTTTATGCAGAACAGAGATTTTTCCAAAACAAGAATTTAATGATATTCCAAAATTCTTTCAAAATGGTTTCGCAATCACTTAGTAAAAAGAAGTGAAATCATTCCAAAGTACAAATGAAAATATTAAGCCGTTTTATTTTCCGATAATGCACATTCTTCTGGCAAAATTCTATCATGCAATATCAAGTGACTTTGGTTACCTTTAAGTACCTCACTTCTCAATACAACCAATGTATTAAACTCAGCTGTAAATGTTTATTTCAAAAAAAAAAAAAAAAATTGAAAAAGGGTTTGTTTTTTTGATAAATGTGACAAAATACAAAAAGACAGTGGCCAGTATTAAAAATTATAACGTAAAAGTTATTTACAACTGGATTGCATGTACAGTAGTAAGTGCATGGAATGGCTATTAATTGATGATGTTTTTAATTATCTAGATGGAAACAAAAGTAGTGTTTTGCTTAGCAGTGGTGAAAAGGATATTAATTTGGATGATCTAATAACGTGGTTAGAAATAAATAAAATAGCAACAGCATTTCAAGAGAAAAATCTGTATGCAAAGTGAGATGTAAAGAAAGAGAAGAACAAACTAAAGGAGAAATCATTAAGTTACTGAACCAGAAGCTGCCTTTTACCCCAGGGGCTCACATCTGGTGACTATGGGCTTGGCAAACCCAGGGTCTTGAGCTGGTTATCGTCATTCTTCTCTTTCTTGCTTTCTTGGTGATTCCCTTCTACTTCCGTCTCTCTCTCAGGGTAATGCAGAAATTTTTTTTTGGATGGTACAGCATAAGCCTTAGGCTTCCTTTCACCATATGGCTACTAATAATAATATATCCAGAATAGAGGACAAGTGACAGAAGGCCCTAGCCGAATATTAAGGAATGGACCCCACAAAGACACGTGATACCAAAGCAGAGACCAAATAGAACCTTGTGGAGAGTCACAGACCACCTGAATCGGCACATAATACCGCATTACATCGACAGCAATGGTGCAACACTGGAGACCATCCACAGCCATGTATTATGTGGTGGTAGCAGCCACAAGGATTAATGGAAGAGAAGCGAGAGACCAGCAGCAGAAGAACTAAAAACAGAAGGAACTACCAGCTTTGGAAAGGAAGACTTCAGCAGAAGATAGAAGAATTAAGAGTCAAGATAGGCCAATTGAGCCAGTACCAACGGGGCAATAGGAATAAGAAATTAGTTGTAAAAGTGAAGAGCATCCTCAAGAGAGACAGTGTCCACAGCAAACATGAGACAAAGAATCAGAGAATAGGAGAGTACTTGGACACATTGAAGCAGAACCTCCTTGCACTCAGAAAAAGACTATGCCGATACAAAGAGAGCTCCCAGAGCAAAATAAACAACCGAATTTTCGATGAGGACCAAAGAGGCTTCTACAGGAATCTCGGAGAAGACAGGAAAGAAGGGAATGGTCCACTCAAGAAGAAGACAATTGAGGAGTTCTGGGGAAACATATGGAGCAGGGAAGTAAGACATAACAGCCGAGCCACTTGGATAGAACCAGAACGCAAGAAAACCAAGGAGGTACAAGAAATGAGAGGGTGGGAGATTTGGGAAGAAGTAGTAAAACAGACAATCAAGAATTCTCAACTGGTGAACTCCAGGAATAGATAACGTCCATAACTACTGGTACAAGAAGCTCTCTTGCACACACAAGCACCTGGAGCAGTTCACCCGAATGATAAGGGACACAGAAACAATCCCGAAGTTTCTTACTCAAGGAATCATATATCTGAAGCCTAAAAATGAAGATACAAGAAACCCAGCAAAATATAGGCCAATCACCTGCCTCCCAACAATGTACAAGATCCTGACCAACTGCATAAGCAGGAAGATATCAGACCACTTGGAGAGCTGGAACATAATGGCTGAACAGCAGAAAGGATGCAAGTGGCTGAGCAAAGGATGTAAGGAGCAATTAACCATAGATGCCGCGGTTATGGAGCAAGCCTACAAGAAGCACCGTAACATATACACATCCTACATCGATTACCGCAAGGCCTTCGACTCAATAGAGGCACTGGACATCTACAGAGTCAATCCAAACGATGCCGAAATGGAGTACCACCATTATGTTTGAAAACATCACAACCAGGCCAATCCACATCAGGAGAGGAATCTTTCAGGGAGATGCCCTGAGCCCATTGTGGTTCTGTCTAGCACTTAACCCGCGATCTTCCATGGTCAACAGTAGTAAGTACGGATATAACCTCGAAGAAGGAAGGATGAACTTGTACACCCTCACCCACCTGATGTACATGGATGACATCAATCTCTACACGGGAACCGAGAAGCACCTTCAGCAACTACTCCAGATCACCAAAGAATTCAGCAATGATATTAGAATGGAATTTGGTCTAGACAAATGCAAGACCCACAGATTGCACCAGGGAAAATTAGTCAACTGAAACTACCAGCTACAGAGTGGTAAAGAGATCGAAGCCATGGCAGAGGGAGAGGCCAACAAATGCTTGGGGATGATGCAGGCTGGCAGTTACAGCACAAGGAAATTAAGGCCTGCTTCACCGAAAAATACCATCAGAGACTCAGAAGCTTGCTGAAAGCAAAGCTGAATGGAGGGAACACAGTTAAAGCCATAAACACCTATGCAGTCCCAGTGCTAACATACTCCTTCAGGGTCATAGACTGGACTAACACCAAGCTGGAGGATATCATGAGAAAGACAAGGACAATGATGACCACGAGCCGCCAACACCACCTGAGATCTGCCATGGAGAGACTGACAGTTGCCCGGGAAGAAGGAGCCTGATAGACCTCATTGAGCAACAGAAGACAGCGATAGTTAACCTGTAGGATTACTTCCAGAAACACTCAGCAGCACTCCACCAGGCCATAAGGAAGATAGACAAGTGGTATACCCCACTCAACCTAAGAGAGTAGTCCCCCCCCCCAACCAGGAGGTACAAACGAATGACACTCCATGGCAGACACTACAATGATCTCCATCAAGATCACATAGATAAAACTGCTTCCGATACGTGGCTCACGAGCGGGATGCTCTTCCCCGAGACTGAAGTATTCATGCTTGCCATCCAAGACCAGGTAATCAACACCAGAAATTATAGAAAATACATTGCCAAGAAGCCAGGAGTGTCCAATGATACATGTCGATGATGCCACCTGGCCTCAGAAACGATCCAACACATTATCGCAGGGTGCAATGTGATCACCCAGACTGAGTACACTCATAGACACGACCAGTTAGCAAGGATAATACATCAGAAGCTAGCGAGGAAATACCAGTTGACCAAAGAAAGTGTACCATACTACAAGTACGAACCACAGGCAGTACTAGAAACCCCAACCCAGAAGCTGTACTTGGATCGCGCCATAATAACGGATAGGACAATCCCACACAACAGACCGGACATAACCCTTATGGACACGAAGGAAAAGACTACCTATCTGATTGACATAGCGATACCCAACACTGGCAACCTGCAGAAAACCGATGGGGAAAAAATCAGGAAGTACATGAACCTAAGACAGGAGATCAAAGAAATGTGGCATATGGAACAAGTAACGACCATCCCGATCATCGTATCAACCACAGGTATGGCGCCAAAGACCCTACATAACAGCCTAGCAGCAGTAGGTCTCCCAGCAAACACCTACAAGGAACTCCAGAAAGCCGCAATCCTGAACACCTGTAGTTAGTCCTTGACCAACAGTAACACCAGACATAACAACAACAACCACCCTGTGTACTTGGTATTAATACCTGTCACGATGTTGAACCCCCAATCAGGGAGAAATCATATGAGCAATAATAATAATAATATTCTTTGTAATAATAATAGTTTGAAACCTTCCCTCTTGTCTTGCCTTGTCATTTAGAAACAAAACACGAAAATTATGTAGAAAAGCCAGTTGATTTTTTAAGTGGAAATTGAAAGAAATAAAAGCATCTAATATTGATTCATATATATCACTCAAAAAATCAAGACAGTGAAAATACACTTGAGGCATTGTACTTAGTAAGCTATGAAATAGAAAAAGCTGGGGAAGCCGATACTATTGCAGAAAATTTGATTTTCCCATATGCAAAAGCTATTGTCAGGTGTATGTTTGGTTAGTTAGTTAGTTAGTTATTTGGTTTTTAGGAGCATTAGCAACTAAGGCCATATTGCTCTGGGATATGCGGTGGTCATTCCCTGACCTTTCTGCATCCTCCGTATTTGGTGGTGATGAGCTCGAACCCCGGTCTAAGTATGTTTGGCGATAATTTGGCAAAGAAATTGGATATGATGCCCTTTTCCAATAACATAGTGTCTCACTGAATACATATGTCTGAAGATGTTTAATCCATTATTATAGAAAGGGTAAAAAAAAAAGTACATTTTATGTTTTGCAATTAGTTGAGACTACGGATGTTTCCAATCTAGCCGTTTTAATTAAAATTTTTTTTTTTTTTTTTCTGTTTATACTCCGGAACAACAACCAAGTCAGAAGAGTTTACAATAAATCGTCAATACAAATACATTATTTATCGTATTTAGTATAGTCACGGGCTTGAACCCCGGTCCACTCAAGGAAACTATGAAATAGCAAAAGCTGGGGAAGCTCATACTATTGCAGAATGCTATGCACACTCGCTCCTGACCACTCTGCTACATCAAGCCTGTATTTGCATGCTACTTGAATGAAGATAAAGTGGAGAAAAAAAATGCTGTTTTGTCGTCCTTTAACAGAACATACAACAGGTGAGGACATTTTTAATTTAATTAACTCATAATTTGAAGAAAAACAAAGTACAGTAATTGGTTTTTGTGTTGTGGAATTTGTACACATGGAGCAGAATCAATGACAGGAAAATTTGTGGGCCTTATTACTTGCATCAAAAATATATGTGCTAATATCTCGTAGACACGTTGCAGCATTCATAGACAAGCTCTAGCATTGAGACAAATGTCTCAACAACATAAAAGTGTACTTGACGATGCTGTCAAAATAGTTAACTTTATAAAATCGTGACCAACAAATTCAGACAATTCACTTCTTTATGTAAAGAAATGGACACTGAACATGTAACTCTCTTAATGCAGACGGATATTGGATGGTCACATGGCAAAGTAATTACTCGTTTATTTGAATTAAGACAAGAATTAATTATTTTCTTCATGGATCATCCTTTTCATTTTAGAGGGTGTACAACAGACCAAATATGGCTTCAAAATTTATCATATTTGTCAGATATTTTTTCAAAGATAAATGAACTCAATTTATCATTACAAGGTGCAAATATAGCAGTTTTCACTGTTCAAGACCAAGTGGAAAGCATAATAAAAAAAATAAAAATTTTGGGATGACTTTATTGATAACAGTATTGTGTGTTTTAGCACTTTACACAATTTTTTAACTGAAAACAGACTGACTTTGGATAAAGTTATTAAAAAATATATTAAAGAGCATCTCAACTTTCTATAGGTTACTTTTAGAGAGTATTTTCCACAAATATCAAAAAAAATATATGAACTGAATTTGTAATCCATTTGGCAAATCTTTTGTGGCAATGACTGACAAAAAACTGACAGAAAAAGAAAACCTTTTTGATATATCAACAGCATTTCAATTTCAAAACTTATTCAAGACTGAAATCTTATAACCTTTTGGCTTGAATTAAAAACAAAATATCCATCACTTAGCAAAAAAACTCTGAAAATTCTGCTGCCATTTTCAACTACGTATATGGGTGAGAGAGCTTTTGCAATTTATGCCTTGTTCAAGTCACAATACCGGAACAAACCTGATGAAGAACCAGATTTGAGCCTCTGTCTGCCTTCTGTCAAACCAAATATTGCTACCCTTTGTTCAGCAAAAGAAAACAAACAAACCCAACAATCACATTAAATTTAAGATTTATTTTGATTTATAACTACATATTAATATTATGTTTATGGATTTTATTACATACATTCTGTAAGATATATAGGCTTACAAAAGTTGAAATTTGCTATCAGTGAAATAAAGGAAAGATTTTGTAGGTAAAAATAAGGCTAGCTGATTATCTCCATGAAAAAGGAATGTAATAAAAGTTTAGCTAGAATTTAGGAAACACTTCTCAGAATCCAGAAGGAGCAACATCAGTTCAGTGTCAAAAGCATAACGAATGAGATTAAAGACTAAGAGAGTGAGATACAGATAGACCAGTTAAGGAATAATTAAGATCGAAGAAACAAGCTTTTGAAATGAAAAGAGCAGAATGATTAGGATAAATTGTAGGATAAGAATAAACTTTAGCTAGTGGAAAATAAGTAGCTTAATGAGTACTATATATAATTTTAGTTCTATGTTTTCCTTAACTGGAATGAATCATAAAGAATGGCAATTGAAAACTTTGGGAAGTGTTTCCAGTGAGAAAGGTAGGGAAGGAAAGATACTTAGCTTGAGGAACTAACAAATAAATTTGTACAAATTTAATAATTAAACAAAGGCCAAGGAGAAATGAGTCAAAATAAATAGAGAGGGATTTGATTGGCCAGGTTATGATGTATAGAAAGAGGGAAATGATTCATGGAAGAAATATAATATATTTCTGTAAAAATGTGTAAATTTTGTGTGTTAATAATAGATGTTTTGTTGATCATTACAGCAGGCCCCCCTTATAACGTGGTTCGCTTTACACTGATTCGCTATAACGCTGTTCTTATATTATAACCCTTATCTGACTATAATGCTGTCACAGATCACTATAACGCTCTTTTACAGATTACATTTTTGACATATTTAACGAAATCGTTTCATTTGTGGAGTCGATAGCTTGAAAATGAATAGCAAAACAGCATTAAAACGTTTCCCACGCCGACTTGAGCAATTTTCCCACGCTCGGTTAAATTTTCTCTCACGCTAATTTAAGTACAGTCACTTGTTACGTAGTTCCGAGATCAACATTTTAAAAAATGATCAAATATATTGCTTGTAATATTTGCGTTATATGCATTTATCCGAAGTCTAGTTAGTCATCACTCAGTACAGTATTAGACATCGTGCGTAACGGACAGTTTACTTGAACATTGTATCATAATTAATTCAACCAACGCAGTTATATTTTCGAAGAGCTAATAATGACCGACAGGAATGAAAATGCAACAACGTCTGGGCGCAGTACGAACTATAAATGTAAGAAAAAGACTGAATTTGAAAATTAAATTAGACGTTTTGAAGCGAATCGATTCCGGTCAACGACAAGCGGATGTGTGCCATAATTTAGGACTCGTAAATTTAACTGTAAGAACAATTATGAAAAAATAAAGAATTAATTTTAGCAGCGGGAAAGATAGCTGTTCCACTGCAAGCAACTAGGACTAGACCGGCTATTGGGATTGAAATGGAAAGACTAATTTTTTTGAAGATAATATTCCAATGCAGAATTCAGTTAAGTTAAATATTAAAAAGAGAGAGAGAGAGAGAGAGAGAACGAGATTAGCCAATACGATGATCTGAAGAAAACTCGCCTAAAAAAAAAATGTGGAACCATTTAAAACTGGTAGAATAGATTTAAAATCCCGGGAGAAGCCGCTAGTGCAGATTAAGGATCCGAAACTTTCAAAAAAGAACTTGTTAAAATTATTGAAGAGGGGTATTATACTTCTCAACAAGTTTTTAACATAGATGAAGCAGGACTTTTGTGGAAACGAATGCCTAAAAGAAGTTTCATATTGAAAGAACAAAAAACATGCCAAGTTTCAAAGCGGTGAAGGATCGGTTGACTTTATTGTTGGGTGGTAACGCTGCGGCCATTTAAAATTAATACCCCTTTTAGTTTATTTGGAAGAGGGCCAAAGTTCAACTCAAAATCCACACATTTTTCATGATTAAATTCATCCATTAAATTAAATCAATTAAATTCATTATTTTAATTGGAATTTTGTTTACTTTTGAGACGCAAGTAGTTACCACATAATTATATATATGTAATGCAGGATATTTTATATGTGCAAATATTTGAATATTAAATATTTTGACCGACATTTGTGCATCTTTTCATTACCGTTTATTATTGATTAGGAAACATCCTATGGCACCGACCGCAGCTCACAAATACATATGTTACCTTATGGGAAAGCGGCGCTCGCTTAGCGCGGATTCACTTAGCGCTCTGTTTTTCCGGAACGAATGATCAGCGTTAAGCGGGGGTCACCTGTATTGGTGTCCTTGTAATTGCTTATAAACTATTGATATATGCATTTTCCCAAAAAAAGAAAAGTAGTAAATGACATTTATTACTATAATAACTTGGACCTTCTGATCATACAAAGCAGTCAAGTAGCTTGTAGTCCTTGGTAAAAAGTTATGAAAAATTATAACTAATAATAAACAAAAGTAGAATAAAGTAAAATAAAATTAAATATAAAGTAGAGCAATGGTAATGAAAGAAATCACATCTCCTACAATTCCTTATAATTAGCACTCTCTTACAGTATATTGCGTTAAATAAATATGTTTTCCATAATAAATTTTTTCATTCTCAAAGACCATTGTTATGTATAATTTTATATTATCACACAATATCGCTTATTAAAACGTAGTACTGTAAATCTTTTATAATAAAAATTCAGAACTATTATACGATTTCAGAGAATATAGGTATACAGCTTTCTGAATCAAAAAAGGTTGGAAACCCCTGTTTTGATGGAGCAAATCTCTTCTGAAATGACTCCAAATGTCCAAAAACCGAAATGACTAAACAGCATTTAATTCCATAGAATGCTACTTACTAAGCTTGCAGAAAAGCTCACAGAAGGACCTGTCAGCTTCCCCTCTCATATCCGTACCTCATAATGTTCCGCTGGCTAAAAACATAGTGGCAGTGAAAAACCAGAAGTGTCATGTAAAACACAAGAAAACATCAGTCTTGAAACTCTCTGCAGAGCAAGAAATAGACACAGGACAGCATCCATATGTCTCCAAAAAGATGAATCCAAGACAAGAGAAACAAGCCCTCAGCAGTTTGGAAGCTGACAGATGAATCCACCAATCAGATTATGGCTAAATTTCTACAATGGACTTGTTGTGGATTCCATCAAAATACTGACAATACCAAAGGCCCTCCTGCAAAAGAACAAACTAGTTTGCTTTTGCTTACAGTATACATGAAGTGAAATAAAAACCTTTCTTTTCACAATATTACAATCACATGTAAGGATAGATCTGAAGATGGACCTGCCCACATGGAGGAGTGCTGTCCTTGTAGGTATCCAGACTTCATTTCAAACTATACCACTTATCACCGACTTAGAAGAGTGGTAGCAATTTGCCTTACGGAGGATTTTTAATAACAATCTGTTCCATCTATTTGTCTCCTGGGACTGACCCTACAGAAAGAAAGAACTTGATGGTCATATTTTGCAGTTGTCTTCACCAACTTACTTCTCAGCAATTTCAATGGACAAAATACCCTTTGGGACAGTGTTGACATTAATGGAAGGGGATGTGTCATAAACATATGCTGACACTGAATTCTCCTTTCTAAATGTAGGAACTAACATCTTTTTCCATATTCCTCCCCATACATTTTCTGCCATTGACCTTTCTATTTTCTCTCCTTCACTTATTTGAGACATGAAGGGGAACACGTATGGAAGTGGTCACTTCCCTGTGATAACCACCTCCTTAGTGGAGACTGTCTACCTTTTAGCTTATTTACCATATGTAAATATGATCACTGTCAAGCTGAGCTTCTTCAGAGAGACCTAGATAGACTTCAGGAATGGTCAGAAAAATGGCAGCTGTGCTTTAATCCAACAAAGTGTAAGGTATTACACCTGGGAAACAGTAATCCCAAAAAAACTTATTCACTTGGTGGAGTTCAACTAAACCCAGTACTGGAGGAAAGGGACTTGGGTGTTACGATACGGTCAGACATGAAATTCTCTGAGCATTGTAAACAGGTTGCAAGGAAGGCCCATGGTGTCCTATCGATGATCTATCGAACTTTTGCAAGTAGAGACAGGGACGTGATAATCCCATTATATAAGGCTTATGTTAGACCACACTTGGAATACTGTGTTCAAGTATGGAGACCGCACCTGAAGAAAGACATCGAACTTCTTGAAAGGGTGCAAAGAAGGGTAACTCGCCTGGTGAGATCGGCAAAGGGGCGTCCTTATGAAGAAAGACTTCGAATGTGTGGGTTGCAGAGTTTGGAAACTAGACACCTTAGAGGCGATTTGATTGAGGTGTTTAAGGCTCTGAGAGGCATCAGTAAAATGAATGAGGACAAAATTTTCAAGATTATAAATGATGCTAGAACTAGGGGACATAAATTCAAGTTACGGGGGGGGAAATGTTTAGATTGGACTGCAGGAAGTTCTATTTTAGCCAGCGAGTTATAAATTACTGGAATAAGTTGCCTTCATGGGTGGTAGAGGCCGACAGTTTGGGGAAATTCAAAGGTCATCTGGATAGTACTTTCGGGTAAGGGAAGCGCATAGGATGATAGGTTTAATTTCCTTTTTATTTATTTTTTATTTTATTTTTTTTATTTATTAATTATTATTATTTAGTTATTTATTTATTTTTTGTTTTTATCATTGTTTTGTTCGGATTTTTTTTTTTTTTTTTTTGGCTGGTGCAGCATAAGCCATAGGCTTTCTTGCACCATGCGGCCGTTACTAATACTAATACTAATACTTATTGTGAGGGAAGATTGATCAGACTGACTAAAAATTCTTTCAACATCTGGTACAGTTTACAATCACTAAAGTTAGTTAGGAGCCTATCAGTGATGCAGTGACATACAACACAGAAAAAATTGTTTAGAGCCTTTTTTTTGTGCATTCTGCTGTTTTCTAGGAAATGGCAAAACCAAGTAGATGTTTTTGAAATGGCAGCTGCATAAACAATATTTACCTACCACAATGATATTCTACCACAGTTAAGCCAATGGTACATTTGCCATCAGAATGAAAAGGAATCATGGATTCATTTTACATGATTTCTTGCCCAGTCAGCCAACACTAATGTGATCTGGGATAAAATCTGAAAAGTGAAGGGAAAGTATACATCTCACCCTTCATTGATCCTAGCGTGTAATGGATAGACTATTGCAGAGTGAACCTCAATAGCCAATGCTCTTGGGGAAACTTTTTCGTACATCTCTTCATTATCATATTATTCCCCAGAGTTCCTGGTCCCAAAACTTAAAAATGAAAAACAGGCACTTAATTTCACATCAACATACAAGAAGCTAAAAAAAAGAGCTCTAACCCTTTCTAAGGCATGTTGTGTTGGTCAAATGTCAAGATTCCATTATGAAACGATAAAGCATCTTTCAGAAAAATCTATCGATTATCTGCTCTTTCTTTATAACAGAATCTTTATTAAAGAGCAGTTTCCAGATGCCTGCCACAGGGCAACTATTTTCTTTCCTTTGCTAAGCCAGGAAAGGAACCTAAAATTCCCACCAACATATCCCTATAACTGGCTGTTTGTGCAAAATCATGGAGAAAATGGTCAGTGCTCATCTTATATGGTATTTAGAATCAAATGAATTTCTCTCCATCATGCAATGTTGCTGCTTCTGAAGAAACAGGAAATATCCATCCATCCAGGATGCTTTCCTAAAATGAGAGGGCATATCCCCATTTTCATAAAAGCTTTTTAGCCAATCGATTTTTCCAAGTTTCTGTAGCATCCACACTCTCTGAACCCTTTTGCCAAGAGCAGAGAGTACCACAAGGATCAATTTTAAGTTTTATGCCATTTGCCATCAAAGTAAATTCCATCACAGAACAACTTCCTCCAGCCATAAACAGCGATCTCAACAGAAATATCTCTGTTGATGACATTTGCATATTTTCTCAGTCATGCAACATGAGGGTTATTGAAAGACAATTGCAAAATCCACTGATTCACCTAAACTCCTGGGCATTGGCTAATGAATTCAGGTTCTATCCTCAAAAGACTGTTTGCATACATTTTTGTCGAATCTTTTTTGCAATCTTCATCCTAAACCTGAATTGCTATTCCAGTAGTGCTGGATACAAAATTCTTGGGACTTGTTATACTCAGGTTATTGTTATATGATAAAAATTGACTTTCTCATACATATCAATCAACTCTGTACAAAGTGCACAAGAGGATTGAATATTCTCCATGCTCTCTCCTCTACTTCTTGGGGTACAGATCAATGCACTTTACCATGCACTTGTTCCATCTAAACTAGATTACAGCCCTAAGTTTAGGCATCAAGTCAGAAACAGTATACTTTGATTACTTGATCCAGTCCATCAGGCCCTGAAGCAAAGTGATCTAGCAATTTTCCAAAGTGATTTGAAACCGTCCTTTCTATAAACGAGTAGTTTAAGCGATTTCTAGTCTTTTCTTTCAAAGTTATTTATTTTTGGCTCCTTCTAAACAAAGAGGCAAGGTTTATACCAAGAAAGGAAATACACCTTTCTTTTGTATTTCTATAACTAACTTCTCTAACACAGTAATCACTAACCTCTTATCACTTGGTCACTGGTGGCACCGCTCCTGCCTCCACATGGTGGGGCTGATAACCTGAGTATAAATTGAATACTCAGGGCAAAAAGGAGCAAACATGGATCCTTTAATATCACCATCTGTAGAGCTTACGTGCTCACGTGAACTTGAATCATCTCAAGCAAAAAGAATTAAAAAAATGATTCTTCATCTGACATACCTGCTTTCTTAATTCTGCATTCTTTGTCAAAACCGCTTAACAGCTTATAGCAGGTACTCCTTAAATGGTCAAACAACTTTGCTCAGGAGATCTCCTTGTAGATACATCGAACCCAAATCAATCTAGGCAGCTCCTGAAGCAAACGACTTTTGGAAGCCTTCCCATTTCTGTTACCCCACACAGAACTTTAAACACCTCAAAAGGAGCAGTTTTGGAATGGGACCTCCTTAATGTTACTGAGGATGAATTGCTGAAGAACTTAAGGCACGACGTGTCATCAGTGCTAAAAGAATTATGACCAAACAAGATGGTGTCCTTACACCCACAAGAAATGTAATCCTTCCCTTTAACACTCCAAATCTCCCTGCCTCAGTTAAAGCTGGCTACCTTTCCTGTAAGATCCGACCATACATTCCAAATCCACATAAATGCTTTAAATGCCAGAAGTATGGCCATTCTCAAACAGCATGTCAAGAAAAGGCCATTTCACCCTTGTGTGGCTCTCCAGACCACTCCCAAACTGAATGTACAGCAGTAACACCAGTGGTGACATTTTGTCACCACTGGTGTTAGTGCTGTGAATATTTTAACAGTGGGCTCGCAGTTTTTCTGACTTTCTACCAAGTAAATCTTGATCGGTCACGGAAGTGACATCATTCGCAGCCTACGCTAGAGACGCTTCCCATGCTTGCACTACTAGTACTGTAATGTTATTAGAGCGCATGATGCATTTTTCGTGACCGGTATGATATCTCGAGTCAGGGCAGATTTAGGGGGGTGAACAGATGCGGCTTATTACCCCCTTAACCATCCATATAAGTGAATATGTAAAACGTTCCTAGGTCTATCTAAAAACAAGAAAAAACTTAAAAACCTGGTCGTCATGCCTCGCCTTACAATGATAACTTGATACAACAGTGTCTGGAGTTCTAATCTTTTAGAATTTTTGAATAGTATGACATCACAATCATGCTTCCTGAAGTTACTACTGCAGTAAGTATGATTGCAACAATACAAATATTTGTCAACAATTTCTTTTTTCATCTCGCATTTTTGTTACATTCCATTGTTAGGTTCCACTAACAGCTGTGTATGTCGCTTCAACTACAAGATCGGTACATCAATCTGTGCTATTTTACAGAGATATTTAGATACATTGTACTCCTAAATATACATCTCTTACTTTAGTTATCATAAATGCATTGTGCCTGATGTAGCCCAGTGGTCAGGAGCGAGAGTGCATAGCACGCGTTCCTTGAGTGAACCGGGGTTCAAGCCCGTGACTACTAAATACGATAAATATTTGTATTGACGATTTATTGCAAACTCTACTGACTTGGTTGTCCTGCCGGAGTATAAACAGAAAATTTATGTATTTTTTATCTTGTCTTCCAGAAATTATAAAAATCTGTCAATGGTCAATAAAATATTTATAATAAAAAAACTCTTTTATTTCGTAATCGATATATACACAGCAAAATACCTAAAAGAAATGCAAAGGATGTTTCGCATAAACCATCTACCGTGCATGCCCTGCACACCCGCAACTTTGTTTTATTCGTCTTTTTTTTTTTTTTAACAACTAGGGAAATATAATCGATACATTTTTTTCATGATAATTTTTTTTTTTAATATTGCCAATAAAAAATAACATGAAATATTTCTCATATCACAAAACATTCCACAATATAAAAACAAATATTACATAAAAAAACAAAGGCGCCTCCTTAGCCAGGTGGGAAGAAGCAGCAGTGCGCAGCACATGCTTCTTGATTAGACCGGGGTTCGAGCCCATCACCACCAAATACGGAGGATGCGGAAAGGTCAAGGAATGACCACCGCATATCCCGGAGCAATATGGCCTTAGTTGCTAATGCTCCTAAAAAAAAAAAAAAAAACAAACAAACAAACATAAAAAACAAACTTTCTAGAAAAAGTACACAAAAAATCACCGATTATAAAAAAAAATTATTTCACAAATATTCAACAAATATTCAAAATTGCCATATAGAATTTACTTCTTTATTAATATTTGTTGTCGATCTTCTGCTTTGCTCAATAGCTGAGCCATGATTACAGAGAAATGAATTGACGTAATGGTCCGGATCAAATCGAAGCAATGGTTTTCCCTTTAGATGTATGGTCATCATAATCTTCAACATGTTTAATTGTCACAATATTATTCATTATGCTGAAAGCTCACTCAGCTTCAGCACTGCTAATCGCAATGGTTTCAAAGTATATTTCTGGCTTTCTTAATTGAAAAGGGAATTTCACTCGATTATCTTCGACAAAATCTCTAAAATCATTAATTTTTATTTCATATTTTATCAGAAAACTTAAATTTCTTATTCGGTTTTCACCATCTTCCACCGAGACAAAAGTTCTTTCACATTCCACAATTTCAGGTAGCGTATGTTTAAAATTTCTTTCAATGGTATCATTATTTTCTTTATTTAATTTAAAATTACTCTGTTTCATTAATAACTTATCCTTTAAGAATAAAATAATGCATTTAATAACTTGTCACTTGGTAATTTTTTTTTACTTTCGATTTTGATTCATTCAAATTCTTTCCTCTTCAACATGCTCTCTATTTTAGCTTCATAATTTCCTTCAGAATTTTTCAAATTAGCAATAAAATTGATAGTTCAAATAATTAATTTATCTGCTTTTACCATAATGATTCTGTAAAGCTTCTGAAAGGTAAGAGAACTCATGCAGGATGTCGATCATTTAGTGCTAAATGGGTAAGAAATTCCAAATTTAAAAGTTGATTTAATAATCCAGAATATTTAACTTCTGATTCAAAATGTTTGCAGAAAGCGGAGTAATTCCTCCAACCACAATTGCCATCCACAAGCTACAAGCTGCTCATCATGGCCAAAACACACGACCGATCTTTATAGTTTCCACATCAATTTCTTTAGCAGTCATCCTTAATTCGCACTAGTTTTTTGGAGATTGGTGATACAGTTTTTTGTTTTGTTTTTTTTTAATTATTACCTGTATGCCATTACATTTTAGAACATTTTCTGCATAGTGAAAGGCTAGACAAAGTTTCAGAATCTGCCAACATTTTATCTTCGTAAAGTTTATATAATATCTTAGTTGCCTCAATCCTCCCTTCCCCCCACGTTGCTACTGTCACTAGTTCTTTGAATACAGTGCAAAATGTCGGAATCACACAGATATTCTGCTACTATGACCATGTAAGCATAGACAGGAGAAATTTACTGAAGGCATGGATCACTCTCACTTCTCTGAAAAACATATGACCGTTTGTCGGAGTAAAGGGCAACCACAACACAGGTTGACCAGAGGCTATAATCTGTGTCGAGAATCTTCTTAATCCTTTGACTGACTATGGAAAGCATATTGACTAGTGCGACTTCTCCGTATGTGACTGTATAGGTTTTACGGACACCACTAACCACTAACTTGTGGAGCAGTAATCCATTTCACCCTTAATTCGCATTTTCTAATTACCTAAATTGCCTAAAGGCCAGAGGTGAGAACAATGCGTACAAAGTTGTCTCTCCTAACCCGTTCGTTACGTGGAAATTTTCTTCATTCAATGGAAACTATTTTAAATGTAATTACCAAGGGAAATCAAAAACATTTGCTATAAAGAAGTTCGTTAAACAGAGGTCAGACTGTAATTAAATCAAAAATGAAGCAATTTTAAAATTTAACTGATCGATTGTACCATTAAAATGCTGGGAATGGAGCCCCCCCCCCTTCACCCCACTGTAGTTTTGGCTCTGGATACTCAATAATTGCATTCAGGATTTTATTTTTAAAATAAATTATTGTCTCAACAATGGGCTCCCAAATTTTTAAAAAAAATAACAATGTGTCTCCAACCCACTAAAACTCACCACTGAGTAACACCAAAAGTGTCCCAACTGCCAGGGTGCTCACCTTGTATATTCTAGAACTTATGAATCATGGAAGATGGGTAAGGTTGGAAAGAGACAAAACAACACAGAAAGGGGAACTATAGGAAATTTTGGAATTGGTGAAAGAAATGAAAGAGGTGAAAGACTTGTGGAATTTGCAGAATCTTGAGGATTGTCAGTAATGAACACTTTTTTCAAGAAAAGGGCGAACAGAAAGTGGACACTGAAGAGCACAAATGGATTAACAACTAAAGAAATTGACTTCATCCTCGCTAACAGAAGATATATCGTGAATGATGTTACCGTTGGAAGTGATCACAGAATGGTAAGTTGCACACTTGATAGAGATGTAAGAAAAGAAAGAAAAAAAACTGACTTGAATAAATAATATGAAGGTCTTTGAGATAACAGAAGAGGAGAAAAAGCAGTATGTACTGGAACTTAAGAACAAGTTTGAGCTTCTGCAGACGGACCAAAATATCAATAAGGAATATTACAAATTTCTGAAAGTGATAAAGCACAAGAAACCTATAGGTAAAAAGAAATCCAAAGAAGAAAAAATTAGTCAAGAAACACTTGTCCTGACGAACCGACGAAGACAAATGAAGAGCAAAATAAACATTGACAAGGAGAAAATTGATTATACTGAGTTATGCAAAGCCATTAGAAAGAGACTCAGAGAGGACATAAGAAGATTTAACACAAGAAAAGTAGAACAAGCATTAAGGGAAAACAAAGGAATTAAATCAGCAGCCATGAGCAGTAATACAGAAAGACAAATGATACTGAAACTGAAGAATAGCAATGGTGTACTTATAAATAGCAGAGAAGGCATAGCAGAAGACTACTATAGAGAATTATACAAGGAGTGAAGGAATAATGCCAGCAGTGGGGAAGATGGATCGCAAATTAGTAACTAATATGATGTACCTGATATCCTTCCTGATGAGGTAGAACATGTGTTGAAGAAAATGAAGAATCAGAAAGCCCTGGGAGAAGATGTTCACAAGGCTCATTACTAACAGATTAGAAAGAATACTTGATGACAATCAACCGAAAGAGCAAGCTGGTTTTAGGACAAGATTCTCAACTATGGATCACCTTCACATAATGTCACAGCTACTGGAGAAAGCAAATGAATAAAAACACCATTATGCTTGGCATTTGTGGATTATGAAAAGGCATTTGACTCTATACAGCATAAGGCAATGTTTCAAACACTGGAAAGACAAGGCATAATTACCCATATATTATGACTTTGAAGAAAATAAAGGAGGTAGTGTTCTCATATATTAAAGAAAGACAGTAGCAAATTTAAAATTGAGAAAGGAGTTCAACAAAGAGACCCAATATCTCCAAAGTTGTTTACTGCTGCCCTTGAGGAAGCTTTCAGAAGATTAGACTGGTTGCAGAAAGGAGTCAATGTGAATGGAGAGTACCTAAAACATTTACGATTTGCAGATGACATTGTGGTCATAAGCCACGATCCCATGTGGGCAAGAGCAGCAGTGCGTAGCACATGCTTCTTGATTAGACAGGATTTCGAGCCGGTGACCACCAAATACGGAGGATGCGGTAAGGTCAGGGAATGACCACCGAATATCCCCGGAGCAATATTGCCTTAGTTGCTAATGCTCCTAAAAAACCAAATAACAACAAAACAAGCCACGATCCCAAAGAATTAGAGGAAAATCTTAATCAGTTATGCAGTGTTAGTAAGGATTTTGGACTAAAGATGAATATGGCTGAAACAAAAGTAATAATGAAAAAGTATGCCATAGAAAGGGATATAATGATTGAAGGAGCAGTAATTGAAAAGGTGGAGTCGTATACTTATCTGGGACAAGTCATCAGCTGTAATAATGATAAATTGCTGGAAGTCATGAGAAGAATAAATTTTGGATGGATAGCATTCAGGAAATATAGTCACATACTGAGGAGCAATATCCCAATTTGTCTGAAACGTAAAATAAGGAACCACTGTATACTCCCGACCATGACTTATGGAAGTGAAACTTGGGCACTCACCAAAAGAATGGAAGAGAAACTGAGAACGACACAACGAAGAATGGAAGAGAAACTGAGAACGACACAACGAAGAATGGAACGAATTATATTGGGAATCAGACTGTTAGATAAGAAGAGAAACATGGATTAGGCAGCAAACTCAAGTAAAGGACATTCTTATCAAAACTAAAGAACTAAAATGGTCTTGGGCTGGACACATAGCTCGAAGACATGATGATAAATGGACTAAGAAAATAACAGAATGGTACCCAAGAGGAGCTAGAAGAAAACCTGGAAGACAACGACGGAGATGGACAGATGAAATTCATGAGTTTGTCGGTAGTAAATGGATGGCCATTACACAAAACAGAAGGAACTGGAAAGTTGCTGGAGAGGCCTTCATCTTATAGTGGATTTATAACGGCTGATGATGATGGGTAAGAAAATATTTAAGTAAACAGTAGAGAAAAATGTCTCGTGCCAAGAAGCACGAAAACAGATATTAAACGTGATATCTTCCAAATCATACTTTAATGCAGTTAAAAACACTAAAGAGGTTTCAGCACAGACTTATATTACAATTCCTCCTAAATTATCTCTTGTGCAATGGGCCAGATCCATCCTGACGGCAACAAAGACCAAAAGTACATCAAATTCTACTAATACGAAGTCATCCAAGCAACAACAAGACAATGCCCCCATGTCAGGAATGCTAACAAAAGAGGAAAATGGCCACCTTACACAGAATAAACCAACTGACTGAACTATGAAAAGTCAGATACTGAAGATGCAATTCTCCTGCTACATGCTGATTACGAGATGGATATCACTCGTCCAGTTTTTCCAAAACGTGAAAAATATAAACAGATCGAGGGAAAACAAAACGATCAGACCAATCCACCTAACCTAAACCGAAGTAACGCAGAAAATCATTCAATGGAATTGTAGAGGCCTAAGAGCAATTTTGATGAATTAAAATATTTAATACGCCAGCACGATCCTGAGAGCATTTGTCTACAGGAAACATATTTATCCTCAAATTATACTCCACACTTCTCAAGGTATACTCTATACAGACAGGACAGATGTTCTGAATCTCCACAAGAGGAGGAGTAGCCATTTTAGTTCGTAGAAACGTTCCATCCAAACCTATTCGTCTTTGCACCACTCTAGAAGCAGTAGCTGTTCGCATTGTTCTTGACATTACTCTCACTCTTGTGTCCATTTATATTCCACCAAATGCTTCATGTTCCACTGCAGAACTAGATGATTTATTAAATCAACTGCCTCACCCTTTATGTCTTCTAGGTGATCTGAATGCTCATCGTCCTTTGTGGGGTTCCCTGAACATGGATCAGAGAGGGGGATGATCGAAACTGTATTGATAATCATCACTTAGCCTTACTGAATACCGATATACACACATATATCCACCTGCCTACAGGATAAAACTCTGCTCTTGACCTGTCCATATGTTCCTCATCCATTTATTATTATTATTATTATTATTATTATTATTATTAGCCATATGTGGCAAGGAAGCCTGAGGCTTATGCTGCATCAACCAAAAAAAATAATAATAATAAACCAAATTTCTGAATTATCCCAAGAGAGAGAGAAGGGAATCACCAAGAAAGAGAAGAATGATGATATCCGGCTCAGGACCCTGGGTGTGTCAAACCCATATACTCACCAGATGTGAACCCCTGGGTTATCCTAGCCTTGAGTGGACAGTATTAACTAACCTTCACAACAGTGATTACTTTCCCATAATTTGCAAAATACAGACAGATACAAACTATGCCTCCAACCAACAAAATACGTGGAATTTTCACCGAGCAAACTAAGAACAGTTTTCTAATACCATCCAATTTGATAGCTATCTGATAATTACTACATCTATTAATAATGTCGCTAGGCATAAGTAGGACTACTTGGAGCTGTTGCCACTGCAATACCGAAATCAAATGTTACCAAACAAAGATATAATGGTTGGACAAGAGATTGCTTTCTTGCCAAAAGAAAACAAAATAAAGCGTGGAACATTTTTTGCAGAAATGCTATAATGGAAAACCTTATAAATTATAAACGACTGAAAGCTGAAGCATGCCAAATAAGTAGGAAAGCAAAACAGGATGCGTGGATTCAATTCACTTCTACCATCTGCAGAAACAGACCCCAGAATAATCTGGAGAAAGATCCGTATCCTCAGTGGAAAGTTGCAACAAACTTCGGCCCCCAATCTTGTCTTGAAAAGGAATGGATATTTCTTCTCAGACTGATATTTCAGAGGCACTAGCTGAAACATACGCCGCCACTTCATCCTCTCAGTCTTATGAAATCTCATTTAGACACACAAAAATGTCTGTAGAAAAATATAAAATTGACTTCAATACAAACCAATCATATTTCTATAACCTTCTATTCACTATTACTGAAATCAATGAAGCTCTCCAGAATTTTCAAAATAGTTCCGCTGGGCCAGATGGTATTTTCTGCATTATGCTTTGTCACCTGAACTCAAACTCAAAATCTACACTACTGAAATTTTATAACAGAATCTTTGAAGAGAATATTTATCCTGTTACATGGCATCAGTCAATAGTGGTAGCCATAGCAAAACCAGGGAAAGATACTTCCCCCTCATATCGTCCTATATCATTGACCAATTGTTTAGGAAATATACTAGAAAAGATGGTTTACAGGAGACTTGTCTGGATTATTGAAGGTCAACATGCTATAACACACCACTAATTTGGTTTCTGCCATAACAGGTCTACAACTGATGAATTCAAGCTCACATTTGAAACGCTTTTGTCAAAAAACAGCACACGGTACTGATAACTTTTGATATTACCAAAGCATTTATCACAACCTGGAGATATGGAATCCTCCAAGACTTATACAACCTTGGACTGAGAGGTAACCTGCCTAGATTCATTAGAATTTTCTTCATCTCAGGACCTTTCAAGTAAGATTCCAGAATGAACTGTCCAAAATTCATACGCAAGGAGAACCTCACGTATTTTAAGTGCCACACTTTTTGCATTACATACCAGTAGCATTGCTCAAGACATCCCAGTGGTGGAAACTTATATGTATGTAGACGATCTTTCTGTTTCCCGTCAGTCATCAAACATGGCTACCATTGAAAGACAACTACAGTTAGCAATAACCAAAATTGAAACTTGGACAAAATGTAACGGCTATCAATTAACCGAGGGGAAAACAGCAGCAATTCACTTCTGTAAATTACGACCGCCTCCATAATACCATTGGGTTTGATTTTAGACACCAAAATTAATTTTCATAAGCATATAACCTACCTGCAAACTACATGCCTACAAAAATTAAACATCCTTTGTGCAGTATCCTCAACTTCTTGGGGTGTTGACAGTCAGTCAGTGCTGAATTTATATCATGCTCTAATGCGGTCACGATTAGATTACGGAGCTATAGTATATGCTTCAGCTAAAAACAACATCTTACGGTCTCTGAACACCATACAAACACAGTGCCCTGCGATCTTCACGTGTCCGCAGAACCTCGCCAGTACAGAGCTTGTACATAGAAGCACATGACCTTCTGCTTTATCTTAGAAGACAACAGCTACTCTGCCAATAGGCTGCCAAAATAAGAATCTTTCCAACTCACCCCTGTTGGGTATACCTCAACGAACCACTTTGGCCAACACTCTATGAATCCAAGCCTAATGAACCTAGACCTGCTGGGATACGTCTTCAAGAAGTAATACAGAAGTGGAAAGTCGACCTCAATAAAATTGCGGAAAGTAGAAATATGCCTTTGCCTCTATGGGATAGACATTGATGTATACTTCGCCGCTCACTGGTCAAAAAATACCATTCCACCACTTAATATCCAACAGTTACATGCGAAGTATACTTCAGAACACACTGGGAAACTCATAGCCTGTACAGATGGCTCTAAGTCCTAATCACATGTAGGGGCCGCAGCTGTATTCCCTTCGCATATAATCTCAAAATCCCTTCCAGTTGAGTGTAGCATACTTTCTGCAGAACTATATGCTATCCAGTTTGCATTAAGTGAAATATGTCCACAGTTGTCACTCTCTATCCTAATATATTCAGATTTGCTCAGTGCTATCTCAGCCATAAAGAGTAAACAACATTATCATTGTCCTCTCCTACAAGAAATTGGCTTTCTAATCAACCTCTGTCAAAAGAAACACTGAAATAATTCTTTGCTGGATCCTAGGACACTGCGGAATAGAAGGCAGTGAAAAAGCAGACAATGCAGCTCAGTCAGCATCAGAACTGCCAAACAGAATAATGATAGTCCCACATACTGATTTTAGTCCAATCATTATTAGAGAAAATGAAAATGAATGGGCTCAGATATGGAAAAATCAAGTCAACAATACACTACAGGAAATAAAACCTAATCCACAAATATGGCACTCCAACATCAGAGGAAGTTACAGAGAAGAAGTAATGCTTGCCAGACTACGAATTGGCCATACTCACCTTATGCATTTTCATCTATTAGCAAATAAAAATCTCCCACTCTGTGTGTTCAATGCCAAGTTCAGCTTTCAGTAAGACATTCTTCTGGTATGCCCTCGATTCAGAAATTCCAGATACCTTTGTTTTCAGAGTTTATGCAATAACCAGAATCCACTAATCCTTCAACAGATTTTAGGTAATTCTGTGAATCTAGATAAACCGTTTTAATTTTATTCGGCAAATCCAATTTGATAAACAAATCTAAAAAAATGTTCCATTTACATTAAAATCGAGGAAAGACACATCATGGCCATTGATGCCCTTGTGTCTTAAAACCTTTAAATAACAAGTCCATCATCAGGCTGTCTGTATTGCTTGGAACATTTCACACATCCCTATCCAGAGGCTATATCTGGAGGTTTGTTTGTTTGTTTGTTTTTGGGAGCATTAGCAGCTAAGGCCATATTATTCCGGGGATATGCGGTGGTCATTCTCTGACCTTTCCACATGCTCCGTATTCGGTGGTCACGGGCTCGAACCCTGTTCTAATCAAGAAGCAAGTGCTACGCACTGCTGCTCCTGCCCACCTGGCTACGGAGGCACCACCTATATCTGGAAGCAAATAAAGAATTACTATAACTTCAATGTAAACAGTTGTCTCTAGAGTATGCTTTAAAACTGAAATCCTTGCTAGACCACGCATGGACATCTGTTTATGAGCCCATGATTGGAAAATTTGTACAATGCCTATCAAACTGTCAATCATCCTTTTGGTATTCATGACCGAACACTAATCCAAGAATTGCAAACCGTGGTAGACAAGGTTACCAAACACCAAAGCAAACCTTTCCAGCATGAGACTCTCTACCTTAAGAACCAGGTAAAGTCTGATATGCCATCATTTGTCTACTTGCAGATATATTTAGCACATGAAGCTTACTGACTTCTTGCCAGCTTGAAATCACAATCATGTGTAGGATCTGCTGATATCTTTCCGGACCTCCTATATATCCCAGCTGATTCTCCTTGAATCCAGCATATACTCTGCAGAGATGCATGCTATAGAGTTAGCCTCGAATCACATCAGAATTTACCAATACCAATGATGTATCCCAATTCTTTGAGCACATTAGACGCTTAATTATATTTAAATTAATTCTCATCCAGTCCTTTCTCAGGTTCAGAAGAAGATGCATTCACTGTGTGAACATGAATTTGATATCCACTTTTGTTGATTCCACATTGGGATATATATTACAGAAAACGATTTGTGTGTACTGCAGCCAAATCAGCAATTCCCACTAATAATCATGGCCTCTCCAATAGCCATTCAATTCCATTGTCTGAAGTCCCCTTCATGGACTACAGTCAAATAATACACAACACAATACACTCCCAATAGCAGGATTCATGGAATAGACAGACTACAAATAAATTTTAAAGATAAAGCTGTAATTGAACCATGGCAGTCTAGTAGTCTGCGTAGGAATCATAAAGAGGAAGTTGTTCTTGATTGGCTCTGCATAGGACATGGTCATGCACATTTCTTTTTGCTGAGAGCAGATGACCCTCTTTTAACCAACAATGTGTCAGCTCTTTTTAAATCCTTAAAACTTATTAATTTATATACATATGTATAAAATACTGCATATATTTCTAATCCCTATGCCACATTTTACCATTATACTTAGACAGCTGTTTGACAAAGTAACCTCTTTCAAAATTACCACAACTTATTTTATAACCTTGTCATGACATATATAGCCTTTTTCACTAATGAGCCAATAAAACCATAAACCAAACTTAACCTAATTTAACTATACAGCATTCTTTTATTTGAAACAATATCAAAAGCTTTTCTGAAATCTAAGTATGTGATGTCAAAATTATGTTTTTGCATCCAGTTCCGTTGCTACTGCATCACACAGTGTACAATCAGATTGGTCAGATAAGATCTTCCCTTTAACAAATTTATGCTTAACTGCAGGATAACTGCATATCTGTCTGTATGGTATTGTATTACTTCTTTAACCAACGATGCCATTATTTTCCCTAGAACAGAAGTTAACAGGTCTGTAATTACTCCTGTCACTTTCTGATCTCCTTTTGTGAATTGGGGAAACATTTGCACATCTCCAGTCCATACAGTCCTCCCCTGAATCCAAGGATGCTCTCATAATTATGGCTAAAAATTTGCTTACCTCCTTTGCTGCTTCCCATCTACCCAAGTTCCTTTACTATGTTTAGCTTCAATGGTTTCTCTTCCGCTTTCCTTTCCGTTATTACGAAAACCTTTAACTCCCTATTAGAGTTTAATAAGCTTCTGACATCTGTTTCCCTAAAAAATTCATCATGTATGAATGTAGATGAGGAATCTGAGCAGGATCATCAGCAGTTAAACTATCAATATCAAGTGGACCAATGTGATTCAATCCCTTCCTTCTACTTTTAAGTCTTTTGTACTTTACTTTGCATTCTTTTCCAGAGACTTCTTGTAATCTGTATTTGCTCATCTAACCCATCTTTGTGACTTGGATGCAGGCTAGTTTATACCTACTGTAAGTTTTTTTGTATCCCCTGATATAATATATGATCCCCTATATTTTTATAGATTTCACAGTCACAATAGACCATTTAGGTCTATTGTGACTGTGATTATTTTTTTAGTTTTACTAATTGTATCTTCATAAAATCATAATCTGAATATGCTTAAAGCAAAGTTTTGCAACTTAAATTGTGACTGTTGTAATTGTAACTAAAATATTATTGTGACTTTAAATATTGCATTACATTCACCTGTTTGTAATTATGATGCAGCTATTGTTTTTTTTTAATTCAGGTCAGAAAGCAATGACTCCTCTCATCATCACAACCTTCATCTTCCTTGTAAAGTTTCAGTCTCCTTGCAGTGCAAAACAGCTTCTACTGAGGTGGTACCTGGCTTAACAAGCTTAAATTATAAGGTTAGTTTTATTCAATTTAAATGTATTAATTTGGAATTTAAATATGGAAAATTGAAGTCTCATATCTATCTTATATGAGAAACTTGTACATAAATAGCATGGGTTTCTCACATACTTTTACCCCTTTATTTAATTTTTATTTTAAATTTTAATACTACTCCTTAATTTCATTAGATGATAAATTTGCCATGATTATTTAATTTTAATTAGACATGTCAATTGTGAGCACTGTGTATGAGGTTGTCAATTCAATAGGACAGGAATATTTTGCAGTTCATGACTTATTTGCTGATTTTCTTACTTTCGGTTAACTTTTTGAGATTACATTTTAACTTGAACTACTCATAGTTCATACTTTGATCACATTTCAATGTCATTGCAGGTCTAACCATTCACCACGTTTAGCCTTGTTCGGCTGTTAGTTTATATACTCATGAAAACTCACTGATTTCATTGGCCTGAAAGTGCTGTTCAGTCAGTCACTTTCCCTTGTTGTTTTCTGCTAAGTACATCTGTCACTCAGCCAATTTCAACACATATATCATGTTTATAATCAGTGATAATCATTAACGAATATCACCGATCGATGTAAATCTTCAGATGGCCTTACTTGTATTAGCACTTGTAACAAAATGTAATTTACAGCTGGCAAATTATGAAAAAGCTTTTAGATTTCTTATTGTATTTAACTTTTATTATTATATATGGGATATCACCTTGATCATTTGTTAATTTAAAACTTGATGCCCTCTTATTTCTCTCTGTATAGTGACTACTGTATATTCCAGCATATAAGTTGAACCCTTTTTTTTTTCCCTGAAAATTCTTGCCATATATATTCACCATATAAGTCGATCCCCTTTTCTGCAGTCATCTTGTATCTTACATAGTGGTATACTGCTTATGATGGGGGATTTTAATTTCCTGGATATTGACTGCAATTTGTGGGTTGGTCACTCACACACTAGCAAGGCTTTTGTGGATTTATTCGATGATTGTTTTCTACATCAGCATGTTGAGGAGGCAACTAGAGCAAGTAATACTCTTGATCTGATTATCAGTAGTGATTCTTCATGCATTAAGAATCTGCAGATAAAGGAACCACTAGGTTTTTTTTTTTTTTTTTTTTTTATGAGAACCCCAAACACGAGAGGTATTAGAACCTATAGTACTTAGTACCGTGCTTGGGTTGGAGGTTGAGAAGACGAAAGAAGATATTTGTTGACATTGGACTTGAACTTCTGTAGATTGTAATTTTCAGGAAATACGTATGAAGGAAGGTTGTTCCAGAAAACGGCAGTTGAATGAATAAATGAGGAAGATGAAAAGTTGGTTCTGTGGGTTTGAAGTTGGACAGTAAATGGATGTTGGCTGGTGGCGGCACGTGTTCGGACTGTTTTGAAAGAGAGAGCGGGAATTATAGAAGCCAATTCAGAAGAACAGTGCCCATGGAAGTATCTCTAGAAGAGGCATGCAGCAGAAACAGTACGTCTATGTGAAAGCGAGTGGAGAGACTCTGTTAGAGATGAATCATTAATTAACCTAACTGCCCTCTTCTGAATGGAATCAAGAAGCCTGAGAGAGGTTTTGGGGGCACCACCCCAGATGTGGGAACAATATTCCATGGCAGGACGGATTTGCGATTTATACAGAGTGAGCAGCTGTTTGGAAGAAAAGTAACGCCGAGAGCGAAAGAGAAAACCAAGTTTTATAGATACAGAGGAAGCAATATTTGTAATGTGCTTGTGCCAAGAGAGATTAGAAGTCAGGGTAATCCCCAAAAGAGATATATCATTTTGCCTAGAAATCGAAGTGTCACTAAAGATAAGCATAGGAGCAGAAGAATCCTTTTCGTGAGATATAAGACAAGACTGAGTTTTAGAAGGGTTGAAATCAACCAAGTTGTCTTTGCCCCACTGGAGAATTACCTGAAGATCGGCATTTAAGGAATTGGTAGCAGATTTTCGAGAACTTGAAGCTGATTGAGCAGGACAAGGTTTCTCAAAATGGAAAGTTGAATGCAATGTGCTATCATCAGCAAAACTATGGATAGGATTTCCGGTCAATGGAAGAAGGTCATTGATATACAAGAGGAAAAGAGTGGGGGAAAGAACTGAACCTTGGGGGACACCAGCATTAATGGAGAAGTTAGAAGACAGAGAGCCATCTACCATCACCCTCAGTGAGCGATCAGAGAGAAAACTGGATAACCAATTACTAAAAACAGTTGGCAAACCATAAGATGGAAGCTTGTTTAGAAGACCTTTATGCCAAACACGATCAAAAGCCTTTGAGATGTCAAGAGCAACTACTTGTGTTTCGCCGAACCTTTCCATTGATTTAGTCCATAAATGGGTAACATAAGCCAGAATATCACCAGTGGATCGACACTGACGGAATCCATACTGGCGATCGTTGATCAGACGGAAGGTTTCTAGGTAGTTTAAGAGTTGGCGGTTAATTGATTTCTCCAGTACTTTAGAAAGAGTAGAAGTAATTGCAATGGGACGATAATTGGATGGGAGGGATTTGTCACCCTTTTTAGGAACTGGCTGGATATGAGCAAATTTCCAAGCAGAAGGAAAAACACCTTTGGAATAAGAAAGTGAAAAAAGGCGGCAAAGAATAGGAGTAAGTTCAGGAGCACAGGTTTTGAGAACAAGTGGAGAAATACCATCAGGACCTGGAGCTTTCTTAGCATCAAGATTCATCAAAATCCTTCTGATATCCTTTTGACGGAAGACCACAGGAGGCATTGAATGGAGCGTGTTAGGAATGGTGGGAGGTGTTTTACCAAGATCATTAATACATGAGCTGGAAGAAAAATGGGATGCTAGCAGGTCAGCTTTATCCTTGGCTGAAGTGACAACAGAACCATCTGGTTTGGACAGAGGTGGGAGCAGAGATGGGCAAAAGTTGCGGCCAATAGCTTTGGCAAGAGACCAGAATGCTCGGCTGCCATTAGGGCAAGAAGCAAGTTTTCTACTCTTAGCCTGTTCAAACTCTAGTTTGGACTGATTAATAACTGCTTTACAATTGTTGCGAGCTTTGGTGTAGGCAGAAAATGAAACCGAAGAATTAGAAACAAGCCAATTACGATATGCAACATTCTTCTCTTGGACAGCCTTAGCACATTTATTGGAAAACCAAGGTTTAGATAAAGGACGAGATTTTAAAGTGGAGTGTGGGATAAAGGATTCCATTCCTGCAAGAATAATTTCACTGACACGATCTGAGCAAACGTTGACATCAGAAGTTTTGAAACAGTAATCAGACCAAGGAAAAGAAGAAAAGTCTCGCAGGTCATCCCATTTTGCATTCTTGTAATGCCAAACAATACGTGGTTGGGAATAGCCATGAGATAAAGGTTCCATTGGAGAAGAGACAATCACCAAGTTGTGATCTGAAGTGCCTAAAGGACCTCTCACTTCGACCTTGTACTTAGAAGGGTTGTTCGTGAGAAAAAGATCAAGCGTATTGGCTGTATGATTAGGATTGTCCGGTATTCTTGTAGGTAAATGAACAATCTGTGCTAGGTCATTAGTAATTGCAAAAGCCTCAGCATCTCGACCTGCTGGGTCGGTGTGACTAGAAAATGGAAGCCAGCTGGAGTTGTGAACGTTAAAATCACCAAGGAAAATTACCTCACTGTTAGGAAAGTTAGACTGGAGAAAGTCAAGTTGCAAAGAGAGGAAGTCAAAGAGCTCCAAGTGATTAGTGGAGTTGGGAGAACGGTAGAGACAACAGATGAATTTGACACAATGAGGTAGAGAGATTTTAAGCCAGAGAAGATCAAAGAGAGGAGATTCCAAATTGCCAAGTCTCTGACAGGGAATATCAGAACGGACATATGCACAAGTACCACCTTTGAGGCGAAAGGAATCATACAGCAAATAATTTGGACATCTGAGATGAGAAGTAGTTGAATCAACTGATAACTGAGATTCAGTCAGAAAAAGTACATGGGGTTTGGAAGACTGCAAGTGGAAATGGACATCGTTGAGATTGGAATTAAGACCACGTATATTTGTGAAATGAATTAGGAAGTCCTTGGGAGGTTTAGATCTTTTCGCAGATAAGCTTGCTCTATTATTTTGACAATTCATGGTGTATTCAATAGTAAGAAAAAGTTGGTGGGACATGCTGTATGAAGGAATGAAATTTTTGTATATGGCGTACATGTGGTAAGAATATACCCAGATCCTTGACATAACGTGATATCACATTCTGCTGAAGTGGGATTTACTCAAAGAGGTAACTACCATCGAGGGTAAAAGGGATTTTGCTTACGTAAAGCCGACTGCAAAGGTCTGAGACAATATTTAAATTCTATGTGATGGGACCAACTGATGATGTTACCAACAGAAAATTCAAAATGGTAAGCAGTCAAAGAATTAATCTTGGAAGCTAATAGACTTTACTACCAACTAAGAAATACTGTTCAAGGTTTAGGCCTAAATGGATGTCACATGAACTAATCAGACATGTGGCAGACAAGAAAATTGCATGGCATACATATAAATTAATGGGTGACATTGAAGCCTATGATAGATATAAGCTGGTCTGTAAAATGCACAGCTTGCATGATGATTGTGGAGCAATCGGGTACAGGACATATTGCCATGGGGGATGTCTTTGTGTGTGCACGCGATGCAAGGAGTGTAACGAAATCAGGCGACAACTCAGCATTGTTATGGGCCTATATGAGAGCTTGAAGGACAGGTTGGATGCCCTCGAAGGATCTAAATTGAAAGGCCCATCAAGCTCTCAGCTGCCCACATCAACGCCAGAGCTTGCACTTGGTCATCATGCAACACAGCGGCAATCCCCAAGGCAGAATGCGCTGGTCCCACAAGAACTACTAGTTGTTGGTGACTCTATTGTCAGGGAAAGGGGAACATGCTTTGTAAAAAGGATAGGTGGAACAGGACCAGGGTATGTCTACCAGGGGCAATGATGCAGTTACAAAAGAGCTGGATGGAGTGAATAACTTTGATATTATATACTTGGATCTTAGAAAGGCTTTTGATACTGTTGCACATGGAAGACTGCTGCACAAATTGGAGCAGTGTGGCATTAGAGGAAAATTACTGCTATGGATAAAGGGGTGGTTGAGGGGGAGAAGACAAGAGAGTGGTAATCAATGGACACCGCTCATCGTGGACTAATGTTATTAGTGGAGTTCCTCAGGGTTCAGTGTTAGGTCCATTATTGTTTTCTGTATTTATAAATAATATTGATGATGGTATATCAAGCTTAATGTCCAAGTTTGCAGATGATACAAAGGTTGGCAGGGTTGTTAAGGACACTACTGACGCTATTCTGCAGCAAGAGGATCTGGAGAGGTTGAGCAGATGGGCTGAGACGTGGCAAATGAAGTTTAACATTGACAAATGTAAAGTACTACATATGGAAAACAGCAACCCCAGAGCAACGTATCGATTCTGTGGTACTTCACTGACCGTGGTAGAGAATGAAAAGGACCTGGGGGTATTTGTGCAGGCAGATATGAAGTTCTCTGAGCAGTGCAGACGGGCTGCAAGAGTAGCTCATGGTGTATTGTCAATGATATATAGGAATTTTTCTAGCAGGGATAAGGAGGTGATTATTCCCTTGTATAAGGCAATTGTCAGGCCACACCTTGAGTACTGTATACAGGTCTGGAGGCCTCATTTCAAGAAGGATGTAGAGCTGCTGGAACGAGTACAGAGGGCAACAAGATTAGTGAATGGAACAAAGGGTTGCTCTTACGAAGAAAGGCTTAAGTTTTGCAAATTACAGTGTCTGGAGACTAGGCACCGGCGAGCTGATCTGATAGAGGTGTGTAAAGCCTTGAATGGTTTGAGCATGCTCAGTGCTGATGGGATTCTTCCTCTTGCTCAGAATAATCACCTGAGAGGGCATAAATTCAAATTGAGGAAAGACAGATGTAGGACAGATGTACGGAAATTTGCCTTTAGCCAGCGGTTAGTTGGTTGGTGGAACAGACTTCCATCGCTTGTTGTGGAAGTTGATAGACTAAATAAATTTAAGGCTCAGCTGGACAGGTATTTCGAGTGAACGGAGGGGTGAAGTGAAAGTTTTTTTTTTTTTTTTTTTTTGATTTTTTTTTGCCTATGCTGCATAAGCTTGCTTTCTTGCATCATATGCCTCTACTAATTTTAATGCTAATGCTAAGTCACAAAGGAGGTTATGCAGGCAAAGGCAGATCATGAGAAATATTTGGCAAAGGATGCAAAAAAAAAACAGTAAATAGTTCTTTACCTATGTAAACTCTAGAAGGAAGGGGATGAATCAGATTGGTCCACTGGATATCGATAGTTCAACTATTGATGATCCTGCTCAGGTGGCTAACAAACTAAATGAGTATTTTGCATCTACATTCACACATGAGGAGTTATTCAGGGAGGGGAATGCCAGAAGTGAATTAAACTCTGGCAGTGATCTAAATGATTTTGTAATAACTGAGAGGAAAGTGGAAGAGAAATTGTTGAAGATAAACATAAGAAAGGCACCTAGGGTGGGTGGGATTTATTCAGTTATATTAAAGGAGGCAACAAAGGAAGTAAGCAAACCTTTAGGCACAATTATGAAAACTTCCATGGACTCAGGGCAGGTACCCATGGACTGGAGATGTGTAACTGTAACCCCAATTCACAAAGAAGGATCAAAGAACGACACAAGTAATTATAGACCTGTTAGTTTAATTTCTGTTCCAGGGAAATTAATGGAGGCACCAGGTAAAGAAGCACTGCAGCATCATCTAAACAAGACTTCAGTTATAGCTCAGACACAGCATGGATTTGTTAAGGGGAAGTCTTGTCTGACCAATTTGATTGGATACTATAATGTGGTCACAAAGCAACTGGATGCAGGGAATAACTTTGATATCATATCTTTGGATCTTAGAAAGGCTTTTGATGCTGTTGCATGTGGAAGCCCAATCTGTGCAGCAGTCTTCCATGTGGAAGACTGCTGCACAGATTGGAACAGTGCGGCATTAGAGCAAAATTGCTGCTAGGGTTAAAGGGATGGTTGAGTGGGTGAAGACAGAGAGTGGTAATCAATGGACACTGCACTTTGTGGACTAATGTTATTAGTGGAGTACCCCAAGGTTCAGTGTTGTTTTCTGTATTTATAAATGATATTGATGGTGCTATATCAGGCTTAATGTCCAAGTTTGCAGATGATACGAAGGTTGGCAGGGTTGTTAATGACACTAATGACAGTAGGCTGCTGCTGCAACAGGATCTATAAAAGTTGAGCAGATGGGCTGAGAGATGGCAAATGAAGTTTAACATTGACAAATATAAAGTACTACATATGTGAAGCAGTAACCCCAGAGTAACATATCAACTCTGTGGTACTACACTGACAAGGTAAGGTATAAGGTATGTTCATGTCAGACGGCACCTGGGATTTCTCCCATCTCCATGTGTGTTCGCTGTATCGAGGACACTACACTGTCAAGCCAAAGTTGAAAATGTGTGGGCCATGTCTTGTGTGGTGTGTTATGTTGTGCCCATTGTTTGTCTGGCTTATTGGCCGCCATCTCCCTAGTGGGGCCTGACATTGCCCATATCTCACCACGTGGAGGCTAGCCTTGTTTGTCCAGTATCTCAACAAATTGCTCTGGCAGATCCTGCCACCTAGTTTCCTGGGATTTCAGTGGCTAGGACCTAAAAAAAAAAAAAAAATTACGTGTTTGACAATAATTCTTTATGGGATTTGCTATTAGGAAATCGCTGGTTGGGGTTGAACGCTAGAGAGATGTGTTAAAAGGCCTAATAAGTTGGGCAAAATTTTGATGTTATTAAATTTAGACATATGAGGCTATACGCTAGATAAAATATAATAGTGTTAATTGTCTTAGTGATTTACACGAAACAGGTAGAATTTAGACGTTGATTAGAATTTGGCGGCATTGTTAAGGTGTGTACTCGGTTGGTTTAGTTAGAGAGGGGAGAGACTGAAGACTGAGGTGGAAAACAGATAGAAGGATAGGGACGATAGAATAGGCATCCCCAAAGAGGTCAGTGGAGACGAGCTCCACAGGTGAAGTATGAGGGGGGGCAGGGGGGAGACAGTCTCCTCTCCTCCCTACCCTGCCTTGGGATGGGGTTTTAAAGGGAACCGGGTTAGAGTACCCAGTTCGTGGTAGAGAATGAAAAGGACATGGGGGTAATTGTGCAGGCAGATATGAAGTTTTCTGAGCAGTGCAGACGGTCTGCAAGAGTAGCTCATGGTGTCTTGTCAATGATATAGGAATTATTCTAGCAGGAATAAGGTGATTATCCCCTTGTATAAGGCAATGGCCAGGCCACACCTTAAGTACTGTATACAGATCTGGAGGCCAGATCTGTATACAGTACTTCCTTAAAATGATTTAAGGAAGATGTTGGAACGAGTACAGAAAAGGGCAACAATATTAATGAATGGAACAAAGGGTTGCTCTTACGAAGAAAGGCTTAAGTTTTGCAAATTAAAATGTCTGGAGACTAGGCACCTGCAAGGTGATCTGATTCACCTTGGTATAAAGCCTTGAATGGTTTGAGCGTGCTCAATGCTGATGAGATTCTTACTCTTGCTCAGAATAATCACCTGAGAGGGCATAAATTCAAATTGAGGAAAGACAGTAGTAGGATAGATGTGCGGAAGTTTTCCTTTAGCCAGTGGGTAGTTGATTGGTGGAACAGACTTCCATCTTTTGTTGTGGAAGTTGATAGCCTAAATAAATTTAAGGCTGAGCTGGACAGGTATTTGGAATGAACAGAGGGGTGAAATTGAAGCAGGTTTTTTGGCTGATGCTGCATAAGTTGCTTTCTTGCATCGTATGCCTCTACTAATGCTAATTGCAGTTAAAATCTATATTGAGAACTTTTTTTTTTTTTTTTTCTTTTTAATAATATATTTATTTTAAGTGTACATTTGCTACATTTTATTAGCATAATGAAATGTTAAGCTTACACAATATTTCCTTATGTAGAAGGTCATGAAACTAAACCTGCTTGCGTGATATGACAACACTGTTATTGATACTATTGCTCTTACGAAGAAAGGCTTAAGTTTTGCAAATTACTAGGCACCTGTGAGGTGATCTGCTTGAGGTGTATAAAGCCTTGAATGGTTTGAGCATGCTCACTGCTGATGGGATTCTTCCTCTTGCTCAGAATAATCACCTGAGAGGGCATAAATTCAAATTGAGGGAAGATAGATGTGCGGAAGTTTTCCTTTAGCCAGTGGGTAGTTGGTTGGTGGAACAGACTTCCATCTTTTGTTGTGGAAGTTGATAGCCTAAATAAATTTAAGGCTGGGCTAGACAGGTATTTGGAACCAACAGAGGGGTGAAATGGAAGAGGTTTTTTTTTGTTTTTTTTTGGCTAATGCTGCATAAGCTTGCTTTCTTGCATCATGTGCCTCTACTAATGCTAATGCTATTAGTTATATGGGGTGGGTGTCTTCTTATTTCTGTGTGTATTGTGACTACTGTATATTCCAGCATACAAGTTGAACCCTTTTTTTTTTTTTTTGTCCTGAAAATTCATGCCATATATATTCACCATATAAGTCAACCTAAGGCGACCATTCGTCCCCGAAACATGACTTGTGTCCCAGCTTATTTTTATCCCTGATTCTGTATTTCTTCCTTAAAGTTATAAAATAATGAATATGAGACTGGAGCCACAATTTTGCTATTAAAATTCTTCTAATCTGGCAACAGTGTAATCATACTGGGAATCCCTGAGGTCTCAACTCAAACATTCGGCCCTGGGCTGTGATCAGTGTTGAATGAGACATCAAAGTGGTTTGTGACAGCTTTCTTGTAAGAGTATTTTCGTAGCATTGAACACTTGTCTTTCTATTTACTACACACATTTACTGTGTTGTTAAATAAAAAAGTTATACAAGATTAAAACTGGAAGTTGCTTTGTATTTTTAAATTTTAAATTAATTACGTACTTGTTATTTTAGAATTGAGTTCAAAAAAGACAAGTCTCTCTTCAGCAAATCATTACAAGCCCAATTTTCATTTATTAGTGCAGTTAACAATGAAAGCACTTCAGTACAGTGCACTGTCTGCAGTTCGACATTTTCTATAGCCAGTGGTGGAATATCTTCCATAACAGACCACATGAAAACACAAACCTGCATTGGAAGCATAATCTCAGTCGGAAGTATTAGTAACTATTATCGCAAACTTGAGCCATCAAAATCCAAATACGATTTAGCTATTCATGAAGGTTCTTATGCCTATCATACCATTCGACACAATCAAAGTTTTTGAAGCATGGACTGCATAACGAGTTTACAAAAGAAATTTTCAGATGAAAAGTTTTCAGGCTCAAGAAAAAAGTCCAAGGCAATTGTAAAAAATGTATTTTACCCTTGGTCGCTGGAAGAAAAGAAAAATTAACTTAAAAACACTGATTTTGCCTCTTCTTTTCTTGCAATACTTCGAATCACAAATACTTATTAAAGTTAATACCAATTACTATACGTTATTTTGATGGATACAACATGCATGCTCCGATCAATAATAAAGTCTTGAAATATCAGGTGAAACAGCTGACATGATTTCTTTAGAAATCATGAAAATAATTGCATCTTATGAGTTGGATAATAAGGTAATCAGACTTTCGGCCGATAACACAAACACAAACTTTGGAAGTTTACTAAGAAGAGGAAAAGAAAATGTTATAACTAAACTTAAAACCCAATTAAACAGAAAAATAATTGGCATTGGCTATAATGCACACATTGTACATAATTGTGCTAAGACAGCTTTTGATTCAATGCCCATTGATATTGAAGTACTTGTTATGAAAATATTTGGGTATTTCCATATATACATGGTTTGCGTAGAATGCTTAAAAGAATTTTTTGATTTTGTTGGACAGGAATACAAACAAATATTGGGTTATACTATTGTTAGGTGGTTGTCATTACTTCCAGCCTTAGAAAGGATACTTAAACTTTACCCGGCACTGAAGTCCTTTTTTATGTCAGAAAACCAATGTCCAAAAGTGCTGAAACAATTTTCTGATAGAAGTGATACAGAACTGTGGATTAGCTTTGCTCATTCCCAAGCTTCTCTTTTTCATGATACAATCAAGATGCTTGAAGACAATGATAAGTGTACTACGGAATTGGCATTAGTTGTAAAAAATCTATGGTCAAAACTGGAGACACGACGAGATGAAAATTTTATTCCACACATGGTGAAGAAACGATGGCTAAGGTAAAGAAAGCCTGCACAAGAAGCATGCAAAAGTTCGATGAAATTTACTGGTAAAAGTACTTTGCCGTAACGGCATTTGTATTGTTGCTTGCTCGGTAAACAGACGGTGGGTGTTATCGGTCTGGAGTAGAAGTTGAATCCCACAGGTGATTGAAACCCTCCAGAAGTGGGGTGGGGTGGGTGGGGGAGGTTTGTAACCTGAACTTTTTTTTTTTTAGAATCACGAACAGAATCATATTGGAAGTTCTGGCGTAGTAAAAAATGTTCATAACGTAGTTTCACCAGTAAACCTTTTGGAAGTTTACCATGCTTCTTGTATGAGCTTCCTTTGCCTTTTTTTTTTTTTTTTTTCTCTCTTAATAAACAATTTATCCACTAGTCCACTGGTGATTCTAAAGAAAAAAGGTCAGATTAGCCCGTCCACTTCGGGAGGGTTTCAATCTCCCATGGGATTTAATTTCTACTCCTGACTTGATAACACCCACTGTATGTTTACTGAGCGAGTAAGCCACTCCCTCTAGGCCTATTACCATTCATTTTTAATTCAGATATCTGTTTGGCTAATCTCTCTTCTCCCATTGTTTTTTAACATTTCCATTCCCCCATAAATTTGCTTTGCTTAGTTTTGAATGGACACCCATTATAACAACATTTTTTTTTTTTTTTTTTGTTATTTCCTCATTTGTAATAGGTTTTGCCATTGCTTCCATCTGTTAGATACATTTAGTTTTATTATAATTTGCACTTTAATGTTTCTGATTTTGATCAGTTCCTTTCTATCTTACGAGTTATGAATTTCAAAATCATGTTTTGTGTAATTCTTCCCTTTTTATTTAGCTTTCACTTTATTTTTTACCCTATTATTTGTAGGAGTTTCCACTTGTTCTGAAGAGACAAAAATAAAAAAGAGACAAACACTTTAAAGATGAAGCAGAATATTTATTTATTATTTTATTGTCTGCAGCATCTAATTCAAGACTAGATGCTGTCTTCTAATTTTGATGTGTTCCTTTATTTCTTGCCAAGTTCTGAATTTCAAAGTCAAGATTTGTTTAATTTTTGTCCTCTTATTTTAGTTTAGTTTCATTTTATTTTTTGCTCTATTATTCATTAGAATTTGCCATTTGTTCTGGAGACAAAAAAAAAAGGAAAAAGCACTTTTTAGATGAAGCAAAATATTTATTTATTATTGTGTTGTCCATAGCATCTGATTTATTCTAATTTTAATAGGTTTAAGTAAATTCAATTTTTAAATTGAATTTAGTCTCAAATTAGAATAAATCCCCCTCCATCCCTAACAAACTTTCCAGGGCATCACTTTATAATGGTATTTGTATTAATATGATTAGCATAATCATATTAATACAAATTTTCACTGCCAGTTGTTGGTGAGAAAGCTAGGGATGAGTGAAAACATGCTTGCTTAACAATGATGGTAAAATATTTTGAATAAATAAAACTTGAAACATGCCTGTATAATTATTATCATCATGTCAGAAAGAAATAAAATTAAACAAGAAAATAGTTCTTTAGAATGTATTGGTACCAACCAAAATTGTGAAAACATTGTCTAATATTTTATTGAAAAAGCGTCGCATAGTATAATAAAAGCTCTCTGGAAAAGAGCTACTCTTTTTTTTAATATGTTTTCCATTACAGCCACCTGTTCGATGTGTCAGTGCACCTAGCATGGTTAATTTGGACATGGCTACTGTGAAATTTGAAGATGAAATTAGCATGTATTCTAATACCAGCAATTGTATTTCTTCTGCACATTCCTTTGAATCAAGGTAAATAAATATTGACATTGCTGTTATTTTCAGTTATTACTTAAATCACTGATCCTTAAAACTCTTTCAGTTAAATAAATGTTATACAGAGACTACCTTTCAATTGAATAAAATTATGTAATTGATAAAAAAATTTTATACTGGTTTAAAATTCTTCACATATAGGTAAATGCAAAGATATAAAAATCACTTTATGTAAAAGGTGTAAAATATCAACATCACACTTAATTGAATTGAAGAAACATTTCTTCTAATTTAGTGCAGTGTAGCTTTAACCTCAAAGCAGTAGTACTATCATTTGTTACAATAATAGTGGAACCTTGTCTGACAGACCAAACCTATTTTTTACTTCTTAAAAAAGCTTTTTTTTTTTTAATTGTGTGCTCATTGTGTATGCAACAAACATGAAATTCAAAAATATTGTTAAAGTTTAATTATTTATAGTATTTTTTATTAAATGAAATATTTTAATTTAAATGATATATATTTTATGTCTTATTTATAATGCAACAAGACTTTTCTTTTTTTTTTCTCTTCTTTTTTTTTTACTTTTGGCAAATAGTAACAAAAAACATACTGTGATTTAATCGTTCACATTCATAAAATTCGACCCAGTGGCTTTCGACCTTTTTTTAATAACGGCACCTTTAAGTAATTTATTTTATTTTGTGGCACCCCTACTCAGTTTACTGCCTGTTATATCCGATTGTGTGTGTGTGTGTGTGTGTGTGTGTGTGTGTGTGTGATATTAAAAAGAATTGTTATATGATAGTTATTATAATAATATAATTATAATGATATACCTTTTTATAATGAAATGAATACTTGAATTTTAAAAAAAAAATAGGTCTACTAACTTAAACCCAAATTACATGGCACCCCTGGAATGTTGTTGCGGCACCCCAGTTGAAACCACTAGTCTAATCGCCAGAAAGGGCATAAATTCAAATTGAGGAAAGACAGTTGTAGGATAGATGTACAGAAATTGCCTTTAGCCAGCATGTAGTTGATTGCCGGAACAAACTTCCATCTGTCGTTGTAGAAGTTGATAGCTTAAATAGATTCAAGGCAGAACTAAACAAACATTTGGCACGAGTGGATGGGTGAAATTAGATTTGTTTTTTTTTTTTTTTTTTTTTTTTTGGCTAATGCTATATAAGCTTGCATCATGTGCCTTTACTAATGCTAACATAACAGCTAATAAGAATTCAGGCATAAACTTCTAATATTTTTCAACATACAGAAATTAACCCCAGGGGTGGGAATGTTTTTTTGGCTGGTGCAATATAAGCCTCAGTCTTCCTTGCACCATATAGTAATAATAATGGAAAAATGAGTTAGGGTAATCAAACAAGAAAATTTTTCCTCCAGTTAGATAACATACCCTCACATGCAGTTTCATTCAACATAAAGTTGGTATTTTTGCCTCCAAATGTCCTCCTGGCAGTAGTAACAGCAGTCAGGGATGCAGTAGTAGTATTGAACCTTTTTTTTTTTTTTTTTTTTGTAATATGAGTAATCCCATTCCCTGAGAGACCCATATTTTAACGTTAATATTTGAAAAAAAGTTTTTTTTTAATTGCTTTTAGTGCACTAAAAAAATCATTTCAATCTACTTTTATAAGTAGATTGCAATATTTATTAAATTAAGTTCCATGTTTTTTAACAATAATGAAAAATTTTGAAAATGTGTTTTTCAACTTTTTGAAAAAAATATTCATTAGTTTTAGTGAAATAAAATGTTTATTAATTATAATTAATTTTCAGAAAAATGTTGATACCATAAAATAGATTTCGTGAGACTTTTCCATTACTTGGGGGGGGGGGGGGGTGATAGGATTCAGGGGGGCCTGCCCCAGATGTGAAAACAGAATTTCAATAGTAGAGTAGCTCAAGATTTGTACAGAGCGAGACAGTAAGAAAAGTACAGGAATTCCTCAACTTATGTCAGGGTTGCATTCTGCGGAATGCTATTTAAGTCAGAATTTCCCCCATGCTTGTGCAGCACTCGCAACTGTCCTTGCTGAATTGATTGAATCAAAAAAGAAATGTTCGACGACCATGTAAATAGAATTATTTATTGCATTTTATTCAATTTTTTATCTCATGCACAGGAAAAATTACAAAAGTGTACAATTTAAAAAAATTTAAAAATTATAAAATTATAAAAAAAAGAGAGGAGATACGCATAAAGTCAGTAAGTCTTACCTCTCGAGCATCATTGCCAGAATCGACATCTTAAGCTGATAAGTACGCCATTGCAGAGGTTGAGGGCTATGGAGATTTAGAAGGGGTCAGCCGCTCAACCTTATGAAAGAACATATTATTGGATGACTGGATGGTGACTTTTTTATTTTCATCGTAGATTTCTTTGTAGCAAGCAAGCACATCATTCATTCCTCTATTAACTTTTAAGAATCATTCGCAGTCAGGGTCCATTTTCTCAAACCTCGCCATTGCTATCTCTCTGGTGATGAAGCATCTCGGCTCCTCATTTCATTCATCTTGAGCTTAGTCAGCATTTTCTTCTTTCACTATCGCTGCCTGCAAGTCAATAAGTTCTTCATTAGATAATTCCTTCTCTTCTTCCTCTATTAACTCCTCTACTTCTTTAGCATCAACCTCCAACCGAATTAGCTTTGCAACCTTTACAATCTTATCTGTAACCTCTTCATATGATTCCTCTTTTTCAAATCCTTCGAAGCCTTTTACGTGCCATTGGCATATTTTCTTCTATGTGCCATTTAAACAACTTTTAGTAATTTCTGCCCAGTCCTTATTAATATTTTCCTTATTAATATTCCATTTTCTCAAACCTCACCATTGCTATCTCTCTGGTGATGAAGCATCTCAGCTCCTCATTTCATTCATCTTGAGCTTAGTCAGCATTTTCTTCTTTCACTATCACTGCCTGCAAGTCAATAAGTTCTTCATTAGATAATTCCTTCTCTTCTTCCTCTATTAACTCCTCTACGTCTTTGGCATCAACCTCCAACCGAATTAGCTTTGCAACCTTTACAATCTTATCTGTAACCTCTTCATATGATTCCTCTGTTTCAAATCCTTTGAAGCATTTTACGTGCCATTGGCATATTTTCTTCCATGTGCCATTTAAACAACTTTTAGTAATTTCTGCCCAGTCCTTATTAATGTTCAAGATAGCATGGTAAATATTGTAAGATTTCCAAAAGTCTCTTAACATAAAATTTTTCTTGTCTACTACAACAAGGCCTGAGCAAATGTTGTGCATAAATACTATGCTTTTAAATTCGAAATAACACCCTGATTCATAGGTTGCATGAGTGAAGTCGTGTTTGGCAGTAGAAATATGACTCTAACGTTCGAATTGAAACCATCTAGATGCGTAGGATGTCCAGGAGCATTATCTGATAGAAGCAAAATCTTGAAAGGAAAGTCGTTGTCTTTACAATATTTTTTCAACCTCGAGAATGAGGCAGCATTTAAACCAATCCTCAAAGGGAGATACTGTTATACATGCTCTCTGGCTCGATCGGAAATGCACAGGTAGGATAGCTTTATTGATGCCCTTAAATGTACGAGGATTTCCAGAATGGTACACAAGCAGTGGTTTTAATCTGTAATCTCCCCAAGCAAGAGTGTGGCCCTATCTTTTGATGCCTTGAAAACTGGCAGTACACGTTCGATCCGGCATTTTTTTCCAATACAGAGCAGTCTCGTCAACGCTAAAAATTTGCTGCGTTGAATAGCGGCCTTCATCAATAATTTTTTCCAACATATCACAAAATTTCTCTGCAGCTGCAGAATCGGCACTGGCAACTTCACCACATGCTTTAACATTGTGGAAACCAGCGCGATGCTTGAACCTATTAAACCACTTGTTGCTTGCCATGAACTTGGGTAGGAGTTTGCCATACTTATCCTTAATATCTTTATAAATACTTGCTGCTTTTGCTTAGGGGCACTCGCTTCTGAATCTGATTTTCCATCCATATTATTAACAGCTGTTCCATCTTCGATATAATGAATGTTGGTCACTTTTCTTCATCATTGTAATGCATAAATAGGAATGGAGAGAAATTTCTGAAAATTTGTTTTTTTATATGATTTAAGATTTCAGTGAAAGGGAACACATTTCACTATAACAGCATAAAAACCCACACAATTGCAATTATCGGTATTATCACAAATGCAATAAGATCGAGTTTACTACCCATTTATAATTAGATGCACTAACAGAAAAACCCAATAAACCCGAAAGTGCAAATTGTTTTTATTGTTTTAATGTCGTGACCTCCAGAAAAGTGCTTTAGAAAAATATCACGAAGACGATCCTTATAACAAACATACGATAACGATGAAACTGTAGTGCAATTCCTAATTCATTTCACAAATATACCTGGTCTCAATTCTAATCTTAACGATGTCCGTTTCCACTTGCAGTCTGCCAAACCCCATGTACTTTTTCTGACAGAATCTCAGTTATCGGTTGATTCAACTACTGCTCATCTCAGATGCCCAAATTATTCACTGTATGAATCCTTTCCCCTCAGAGGTGGTACTTGTGCATATGTCCGTTCTGATATTCCCTGTCAGAGACTTGGCAATTTGGAATCTCCTCTCCTTGATCTTCTCTGGCTTAAAATCTCTCTACCTCATTGTACCAAATTCATCTGTTGTCTCTACCATTCTCCCAACTCCATTAATCACTTGGTGCTCTTTCAGTTCCTCTCTTTGCAACTTGATTTCTCCAGTCCAACTTTCCTAACAGTGAGGTAATTTTCCTTGGCGATTTTAATGTTCACAACTCCAGCTGGCTTCCGTTTTCTAGTCACACTGACCCAGCTGTCCGAGATGCTGAGGCTTTTGCAATTACTAATGACCTTGCACAGATTGTTCATTTACATACAAGAATACTGGACAATCCTAAACATACAGCCAACATGCTTGATCTTTTTCTCACAAACAACCCTTCTAAGTACACGGTCGAAGTGAGAGGTCCTTTAGGCACTTCAGATCACAACTTGGTGATTGTCTCTTCTCCAATGGAACCTTTATCTCATGGCTATTCCCAACTTCGTGTTGTTTGGCATTACAAGAATGCAAAATGGGATGACCTGCGAGACTTCTTTTCTTCTTTTCCTTGGTCGGATTACTGTTTCAAAACTTCTGATGTGAACGTTTGCTCAGATCATGTGAGTGAAATTATTCTTGCAGGAATGGAATCCTTTATCCCACACTCCACTTTAAAATCTCGTCCTTTATCTGAACCTTGGTTTTCCAATAAATGTGCTAAGGCTTCAAGAAAAGAATGTTGCATATCGTAATTGGCTTGTTTCTAATTCTCCAGTTTCATTTTCTGCCTACACCAAAGCTCGTAACAATTGTAAAGCAGTTATTAATCAGTCCAACCTAGAGTTTGAACAGGCTAAGAGTAGAGAACTTGCTTCTTGCCCTAATGGTAGCCGAGCATTCTGGTCTCTTGCCAAAGCTATTGGCCACAACTTTTGCCCATCTCTGCTCCCACCTCTGTCCAAACCAGATGGTTCTGTTGTAACTTCAGCCAAGGATAAAGCTGACCTGCTAGCATCCCATTTTTCTTCCAACTCATGTATTAATGATCTTGGTAAAACACCTCCCACCATTCCCAACACGCTCCATTCAATGCCTCCTGTGGTCTTCCGTCAAAAGGATGTCAGAAGGATTTTGACGAATGCTGATGCTAAGAAAGCTCCAGTTCCCGATGGTATTTCTCCACTTGTTCTCAAAACCTGTGCTCCTGAACTTACTCCTATTCTTTGCTGCTTTTTTTTCAATTTCTTATTCCAAAGGTGTTTTTCCTTCAGCTTGGAAATTTGCTCATATCCAGCCAGTTCCCAAAAAGGGTGACAAATCCCTTCCATACAATTATCGTCCCATTGCAATTACTTCTACTCTTTCTAAAGTAATGGAGAGATCAATTAGCCGCCAACTCTTAAACTACCTAGAAACCTTCCGTCTGATCAACGATCGCCAGTATGGATTCTGTCAGTGTCGATCCACTGGTGATATTCTGGCTTATGTTACCCATTTATGGACTAATTCAATGGAAAGGTTTGGTGAAACACAAGTAGTTGCTCTTGCCATCTCAAAGACTTTCGATCGTGTTTGGCATAAAGGTCTTCTAAACAAGCTTCCATCTTATGGTCTGGCAACTGTTTTTAGTAATTGGTTATCCAGTTTTCTCTCTGATCTCTCACTGAAGGTGATGGTAGATGACTCTCTGTCTTCTAACTTCTCCACTAATGCCAGTGTTCCCCAAAGTTCAGTTCTTTCCCCCACTCTTTTCCTCTTGTATATTAATGACCTTCTTCCATTGACTGGAAATCCTATCCATAGTTTTGCCTATGATAGCACATTGCATTCCACTTTCCATTTTGAGAAACCTTGTCCTGCTCAATCAGCTTCAACTTCTTGAAAATCTGCTACCAATTCCTTAAATGCCGAACTTGAGATAATTCTCCAGTGGGGCAAAGACAACTTAGTTGATTTCAACCCTTCTAAAACTCAGTCATGTCTTATATCTCGCAAAAAGGATTCTTCTGCTCCTATGCTTACCTTTAGTGACACTCCGATTTCTAGGCAAAATGATATATCTCTTTTGAGGATTACCCTGACTTCTAATCTCTCTTGGCTCAAGCACATTACAAATATTGCTTCCTCTGCATCTAAAAAACTTGGTTTTCTCTTTCGCTCTCAGCGTTACTTTTCTTACAAACAGCTGCTCACTCTGTATAAATCGCAAATCCGCTCTACCATGGAATATTGTTCCCACATCTGGGGTGGTGCCCCCAAAACCTCTCTCAGGCTTGTTGATTCTGTTCAGAAGAGGGCAGTTAGGTTAATTAATGATTCATCTCTTACAGAGTCTCTCTCCACTTGCCGTCTCATAGACGTACTGTTTCTGCTGCATGCCTCTTCTACAGATATTTCCATGGGCACTGTTCTTCTGAATTGGCTTCTATAATTCCCGCTCTATGTCCGAACACGTGCCACCACCAGCCAACATCCATTTACTGTCCAACTTCAAACTCACATAACAAACTTTTCATCTTCCTTGTTTATTCATTCAACTGCCGTTTTCTGGAACAACCTTCCTTCATACATATTTCCTGAAAATTACAATCTACAGAAGTTCAAGTCCAATGTCAACAAATATCTTCTTTTGTCTTCTCAACCTCCAACCCAAGCACGATACTAAGTACTGTAGATTCTAATACTTCTCATGTTTGGGGTTTACATAAATAAAAAAAAATTTTTTTTAAATTCCATTATAAATATGACCTTTTAGAGAGATAAATAGCTTAGTAATATAGAAAAATTTTCAACTTCCAATGACTTGGAACGAATTACAAAAAAAAAAAAAAAAAAAAAACGTGTTATTGTGTTCACATCACGATATCTCTATTTATTCCTACGGGATGCAAAATACGTTTTCATGATTTTTTTAAAATTTGAACTGGCTGTCAAAAACTTACGTCAAGTTGAACTTCCGTAAGTCGGGTATTTTGTGAGTTTGGGAGTTTCTGTAATGGTAAGCAAAAAAGAAAACCTAATTTTTTTTGATGCAGATGAAACAATATATGTGAAGTGCTTATGCCAAAGTGCGATTGGAAGATAGGGTAATTCCTAGAGAGATATATGCTTTTCTAGAAATCTGAGTGTCATCATTGAAGATGAGGAAAGGGGCATTAGGCCATTTTTGCAAGAAATAAGACAGGACTGAGTTTTAGAGGAATTAAAGTTAACTAAATTTTCTTTGCCACCTAGGATATTCAAGAAGTTGAAACTGTTTGCATAGTCCAAATCTCAAATTGGAAGGTGGAAGGTAGCTCACTGTCATCGGCAAAAGTATGGATTTCCAGTAAGTGGAAGAAGATCATTAATATACAAGATGAAAGAAAGAATTGAACCTTAGGGTATTACAAACAATAGCTACATTGAACAAAACTACCTGGTCTTGTGGTGCTTGTTATAACCTAGTTTTATTTTACGTAAAAGAAAGTACTGCTTGATCCCCAGTTGCTTTTTTGGCAACATAAAAGGCCCACAAAGAAGGCTATTTGGTTGACGATAGGTGTTATTGTCAACAATAGCCTTCTTTGTAGGCTTCAATTAAGATATAATCACTTCTTTTTTTATTTATTATATCTTTATTAAAGATATGATCACTACAAAATTTGTCCTATGCTAAATTACTTGCAATCTTAGAATGCTGTAAAGACTTTAATTGAGTTGTTTGAAAATAGTGACACTTCTAATGGTGTTTTTAATGCACTAAGGTCTAAGTTTCTTAAGAGAATCCTAAAATGAATCCTAAGAGATCTCAAATTGAAATCTGTGAAACAGGCCTTCTAAATAGTGACAAATGGGCCTGGAGTACTGGGGTCCATAGTTTCAAATACAGATATATACAGTTATACCCAGATATTTATTAACAAATAAAGTACAAATAAAATAAAATATAAGTACAAAAACCAGTAGCTTTCGGAACACGTGTCCCTTTATCAACTGATAAGTTAATATAAAATTTGAATACACTACAAGCAAAGTGTGGCACGTTAATCATGCGTCATTGTTGTAGCACGGACGTGTGCTGCCTTACGCCAGTGATCATCCATCAATAAAACGGTTGTCTCTAGGATGGGATGCAGACGCATGCCTTTCTGGCGATTTAATGCCTTAGGGTTGTTTATTATGTTTAGTGACTCTGGCCATAGGCGGTGGCGCGCGTGGTCCACTATCTCAAAGTCGCGCTTGGGGTCAAGATCGTGGTTGGTAGCCCAAAAATGTTCTGCGAGCACGGACTGGTCAGTTTCGGCAAGCCGGATTGCTCTGTCGTGTTCCGTGAGGCGATCCTGGAGACGTCTCGATGTCTCACCTACGTAGCAACTGTTACAGGCCTTACAGGTGATACGGTACACTACATTGCTGCGTAAGACAGGTGTGACAGGGGTCTTCACACTGGAGACAAGTGAACGTAGGTTCCTACCGGGTAATTGTACACATTTGATGTTGTAACTTCTAAGGATCTTCGAGATACGTCCTGACACTCCTGGATAGTACGGAATGTAGGCGGACGATATGCCGACTTGCTTCGGAGGTCTTGGGTTGAATGTAAGTTCTTCTGCCTGTAACAAGCATCTGTTTAGTACATGGGATGGATAATCGCATCTGGTTAGGTCCGCCTTCACACGGGAGATCTCGTTACGTCTAATTGTGTCGGTGCTGGAATGGCTCCAGGCCCTGGAGAATAGGGTGCGGGCAGTGCTATTGAGATGGCTTGGAGCGTGGCCGGACCCGTAGTTGGTGAATTGACCGCACCACATGGGTTTGCGGTATACTGAGGTCTCTAGACGTGGGCCTACGCGATGCACTAGTACGTCCAGAAACGGGAGCGAACCGTTCACCTCTGATTCTACGGTAAACTTGATGAAATTGGATAGGGAGTTGAGGTGTTCTAGTAGTACCGTTTCAGAACCACGTGGTATTATGGTAAAAATATCGTCGACGTATCTACACCACGTTGTAATAGGTGTAGGTGGGTTCTGGTGTATCTGCTCCTCTAGATCTTCCATGGCGATGTTAGCTACTACGGAACTGACAGGGGCACCCATAGCAGTGCCATGTACTTGTTTGTAGAGTGAGTCTTCAAAGGTGAAGATGCTGCTAGAGAGGCATAGGTTGAGGGCGGTACAGATGTCATCAGTGGATAGTGACGTCCTGGGTTGAAGGCTTAAGTCGCTCTCAAGGAGCCTTCTGGCGCAGTGCACGGCCTGTTGGACGGGAATCAAGGTGAATAAAGAGACCACGTCAAATGATGCCATGACAGAGTTGTCAGGAATAGAAATGTCCTTAATGATGTTAATAAATTCACTGCTGTTTTTAACGGTGTGAGATGTATTACCTATAAGTCTTATAGGTAATACATCTCACACACAAAACAGTTGTTTGAAAATAGTGACACTTCTAATGGTGTTTTTAATGCACTAAGGTCTAAGTTTCTTAAGAGATGTATTACCTATAAGTCTTATAGGTAATACATCTCACACCGTTAAAAACAGCAGTGAATTTATTAACATCATTAAGGACATTTCTATTCCTGACAACTCTGTCATGGCATCATTTGACGTGGTCTCTTTATTCACCTCGATTCCCGTCCAACAGGCCGTGCACTGCGCCAGAAGGCTCCTTGAGAGCGACTTAAGCCTCCAATCCAGGACGTCACTATCCACTGATGACATCTGTACCGCCCTCAACCTATGCCTCTCTAGCAGCATCTTCACCTTTGAAGACTCACTCTACAAACAAGTACATGGCACTGCTATGTGCCCCTGTCAGTTCCGTAGTATCTAACATCGCCATGGAAGATCTAGAGGAGCAGATACACCAGAACCCACCTACACCTATTACAACGTGGTGTAGATACGTCGACGATATTTTTACCATAATACCACGTGGTTCTGAAACAGTACTACTAGAACACCTCAACTCCCTATCCAATTTCATCAAGTTTACCGTAGAATCAGAGGTGAACAGTTCGCTCCCGTTTCTGGACGTACTAGTGCATCGCGTAGGCCCACGTCTAGAGACCTCAGTATACCGCAAACCCATGTGGTGCGGTCAATTCACCAACTACGGGTCCGGCCACGCTCCAAGCCATCTCAATAGCACTGCCCGCACCCTATTCTCCAGGGCCTGGAGCCATTCCAGCACCGACACAATTAGACGTAACGAGATCTCCCGTGTGAAGGCGGACCTAACCAGATGCGGTTATCCATCCCATGTACTAAACAGATGCTTGTTACAGGCAGAAGAACTTACATTCAACCCAAGACCTCCGACGCAAGTCGGCATATCGTCCGCCTACATTCCGTACTATCCAGGAGTGTCAGGACGTATCTCGAAGATCCTTAGAAGTTACAACATCAAATGTGTACAATTACCCGGTAGGAACCTACGTTCACTTGTCTCCAGTGTGAAGACCCCTGTCACACCTGTCTTACGCAGCAATGTAGTGTACCGTATCACCTGTAAGGCCTGTAACAGTTGCTACGTAGGTGAGACATCGAGACGTCTCCAGGATCGCCTCACGGAACACGACAGAGTAATCCGGCTTGCCGAAACTGACCAGTCCGTGCTCGCAGAACATTTTTGGGCTACCAACCACGATCTTGACCCCAAGCGCGACTTTGAGATAGTGGACCACGCGCGACACTTTCGCCACCGCCTATGGCCAGAGTCACTAAACATAATAAACAACCCTAAGGCATTAAATCGCCAGAAAGGCATGCGTCTGCATCCCATCCTAGAGACAACCGTTTTATTGATGGATGATCACTGGCGTAAGGCAGCACACGTCCGTGCTACAACAATGACGCATGATTAACGTGCCACACTTTGCTTGTAGTGTATTCAAATTTTATATTAACTTATCAGTTGATAAAGGGACACGTGTTCCGAAAGCTACTGGTTTTTGTTCTTATATTTTATTTTATTTGTACTTTATTTGTTAATAAATATCTGGGTATAACTGTATATATCTGTATTTGAGGCCTTCTAAATTATTATGTAAAAAGGGAGTGATTAATGTGATGCATTGCTACTAACGTTTGTGTTTGCATAATTAAATTTTTTTTTTATTTATATGCCTTTTTAATGTATGTTTTTATGTTCACGAGTATTACAAATAATAGCTGTATCGAGCAGAACTATCTGGTCCTGTGATGCTTCTTATAACCATGAGCCACCAACTTGGTTGGGCTACATAAGAACTCACAAAGAAGGCTGTCCCATCATACCTATTATCGATTGAAAAACTATCCAGAGCACAAGGTAGTTCAATGAGTAATAAGTATAATCACTCCATTATTCCCTACTAACAGAAGATCATTAAAAAATACATTTCACCTATATAAACAACTTGAGAACATCCAGCTCGGTGACAGTTACCTACTAATTTCATTTGATATCATAAAATGTTTACTAATGTTTACTGACATATTGGTTAATGCAAAGGCATCATTTTGGTTATATGGCAACTCGTTGTGAAGGCATTCACAATATGAGATACATCGATTCCAGTTATTTTGAATACATCGGGACTAGTGCATTTTGGCCCGATTGAGCGGCTGCCCCAATTATCCGAAGTTTCACGTAAATAGTTAAAAATACAATGTACCACCCCCTTTACAATTAGTTCACTGTATAATCAAATCACATTACGACAAACTCACCATAGTAAAGTACCATTCACTATACGATGTGCAGTAAGTGCCGGTCATTGTGATCATGTTTGTGAATTGAATTTTAATTCTATTAAACAGCGATTCTAATTAGCGAATTAGGAGGAATATTCTATTATCCACAGGCTATAAAAGTAAAGATATATTAAGCACAAATTTACTCTTTATCACCTTACCAATTAAAAAATTAAATGATACGTGAAATTCGGAAGAATATACGTGATAATTGGAATAATTAATACGTACCGTAATATGTACATACTAACTAAACTGGTTGACATTTGTGGGTGGGGGTTAAAATTTAAAACAGTTAAAAGATAAGCAATCAATAACAAAGAACACGGCACACACAGATTGCAAGTAACACGATACGCACAAGTGGGAACGGAGTAACGACTTACAAAGCTTTAAAAATAGGAATGAAGAGAAGATTCTGAAAATTATTATTTTTTTATACGGCTGAAGATTCCATGAAAGTTTAAACACATTTTACCATAATAACCCACAGAATTCCAGCTGTCAGTATTATTGCAAATTCAATAAGATCGAGATTACTATCCGTTTATGATAGATTGCACTAACAGAAAAGCCCAATAAACAGGTGAGTGCTAATTGTTTTTATTGTTTTATGGTTGTGACCTCCAGAAATCCGACCGAACTACGTGGTATGGTCGGAGACAATCGTAGGGTAATCTCCAGTGCTGCGGTCTCCTGCCCCGATTAAACGGCATTTTGTCCCAATTAAGCGAAGTAAACCCTGGCTATTTTCTCAATTGGGTTCTGGTTTTTAAGATTTGTCCCAAATAAACGGCTGCAACGATTAACCAGTGGCCCAAATAACCGGAATCCACTGTATAACCAAAATGTTGCCAATTTAATTACTTAATTTAACTACTTTGGTAGATGGCTATGTTAAAATGATGCTTAGTTATTCTACTTTGTAGCATGAGGCCTTTTGCCCTTAAATATTTTATAATGTTTACTGTAAATGAATAACACATTGGCCAAGTTGTTAGCACAACAACAACAACCATGTATGTTGTTGAGGTTTCCTGGAAACAATAATATATATGCTTAATACTTATTATTGTTTCCAAGAAACCCTAACCTTGACTTCAGTTTTAAGTCAAGGTTAAAGCATAATCAATTATATAAGTACTGCTAATTCCTTAACCTATGTCTAAGGATGTGTGGCCCCAGGTGCCAAGTGATTTCGTGATCAAGTGTCTTTGCCATTAAATTTGCACTCTTTCTTGGTAAAATAAAATCATTTCCCTTTTTTCTGCATTACATTAACACTCAGTTAATTCAGTAAAGAAAACACTTTACTAAATCAGAAGGTAAAGAAACCTTTCTTTCTTTCTCTTTTTAGTTTTATTATTAGCCCACTAACCCACTTTGTGACCACTTGGTCACAAAGATGGCATTGCTCCTGCCTCCACGTGGCAGGGCAGGTAACCTGGAAGGGAAACGCTCTCCCTTCCGGGGCGAAATGGAGCAAACAGTTCCTAAAACCCAGAAATCCACTGTGTGCATAGATGAGACCCATACAGGGAGAAAACAGATGGAGACTGATGTTGTTGCAGCTAGACGTGAAAAGACTGACATAACCAGAATCAGAACTCCAACTTTTCTTATTATACACTCGACTCAAGAACAACCTGTTGGCAAACTATCGCCGTTTCTAGTGCAAAAACACCTAAAAAGTATAATAGGTACACCCAAGTCAGTTCATCGATTAAGATCGGGAGACTTATTGGTTGAAATTGCCACTGCTCAACAATCTGAGCAACTACGGAAACTAAAAACATTTGGTGGAACTTCCGTTACAGTTTCACCACACATTTCCCCTGAACACGTCAAGAGGTGTCATCACCAAGTGGGACCTCATGAATGTGTCAGATGAAGAACTAAAACACTAACTACAAAACCAAGGAGTCATCAGTGTCAGAAGAATAATGACAAAGAAGGACAGCATACTAGTTCTTACTCAAAACGAATACTCACTTTTGATAACCCTAAACCACCAATGGCAATCAAAGCAGGTTATCTTAATTGCCATATTAGAGGTAATTCCAAACCCCTTATGCTGCTACAAGTGCCAGAAGTTTGGGCACTCACAGACAGTCTGCAGAGGTGCAGCTGCCTATGCTGCACATGCGGATCCACTGAGCACTCAAATACTGATTGCACAGCGGCAACGCCAAGTTGTCCTAACTGCAAACAAGCCCATCAAGCGTTTTCCAAGGAGTGTCCATTCTGGAAACAGAAAAAAAATGTACAGCAGTACAAAATTGAGCACAATGTCACCTACCAAGAGGCCAAAATGCCCTTTCCAGCACTGAATGCTAATAAACTAACCTATGCTCAAGTAACCAAAAAACAAATATCAATTGCAACCCAAACAGTGGTAACCATACCACCAAGTGAATCACTATCTGATTGGGCAAGGTCAGCATTGGCCACAATTCCACCAAACCAAACAGCAAGCAAAAAGCAAAGCTATGGGTCTCATCTATCCACTGTGTGCATAGATGAGACCCATACAGGGAGAAAACAGATGGAGACTGATGTTGTTGCAGCTAGACGTGAAAAGACTGACATAGCCAGAATCAGAACTCCAACTTTTCTTATTATACACTCGACTCAAGAACAACCTGTTGGCAAACTATCGCCGTTTCTAGTGCAAAAACACCTAAAAAGTATAATAGGTACACCCAAGTCAGTTCATCGATTAAGATCGGGAGACTTATTGGTTGAAATTGCCACTGCTCAACAATCTGAGCAACTACGGAAACTAAAAACATTTGGTGGAACTTCCGTTACAGTTTCACCACACATTTCCCCTGAACACGTCAAGAGGTGTCATCACCAAGTGGGACCTCATGAATGTGTCAGATGAAGAACTAAAACACTAACTACAAAACCAAGGAGTCATCAGTGTCAGAAGAATAATGACAAAGAAGGACAGCATATTAGTTCTTACTCAAAACGAATACTCACTTTTGATAACCCTAAACCACCAATGGCAATCAAAGCAGGTTATCTTAATTGCCATATTAGAGCGTAATTCCAAACCCCTTATGCTGCTACAAGTGCCAGAAGTTTGGGCACTCACAGACAGTCTGCAGAGGTGCAGCTGCCTATGCTGCACATGCGGATCCACTGAGCACTCAAATACTGATTGCACAGCGGCAACGCCAAGTTGTCCTAACTGCAAACAAGCCCATCAGGCGTTTTCCAAGGAGTGTCCATTCTGGAAACAGAAAAAAAATGTACAGCAGTACAAAATTGAGCACAATGTCACCTACCAAGAGGCCAAAATGTCCTTTCCAGCACTGAATGCTAATAAACTAACCTATGCTCAAGTAACCAAAAAACAAATATCAATTGCAACCCAAACAGTGGTAACCATACCACCAAGTGAATCACTATCTGATTGGGCAAGGTCAGCATTGGCCACAATTCCACCAAACCAAACAGCAAGCAAAAAGCAAAGCTATAAATATGCCAATTACCGTATAACCAGATGCCTCCGCACAGTCAAACATAACAGTACCCACTTCTGATGCCAACCAAGCAGACAGGATGGACTTAGAAGATAGTTCACAACAATATGAACAGGTATTAGAACTATTCACTAATGAGAATATGGACACGGGAAACCCTCCTTTCCGAAGAAAGGGAAAGGGAAACCTGAGTGAAACAAACCTTTAGCATGTCGAAAACAAATCGCGAATTCTACTAAAGCCAGATAATGCTTACATTCCTGCTGTAGAGGATGTTGCAGCAGTTTAAATAACATACAAGATCTCCTCACACAATATGATCCTATCGCCCTCTGCCTACCAGAAACTAATCTAACGCCACATATAACTGTTTCTCTCTGGAACTACATAATTCATCGGCAAGGTCGTGTTGTAAACAACTTTAGTAATCTGGCACATGGAAGTGTAGCATTGATAATCAACACTCGAATACCCTCCAAATCACTCCCTTTAAAAACAAACCTTGAGGCAGTTGCAGTATGAGTCAATGTTAATTTTGACTTGACTATTGTCTCGCTATACTTGCCCCCTAATCAAAATATAAGGTATGCTGACCTAAAAGAACTAGTGGTACAGCTTCCTCAACCCTACTTCATCCTAGGGTACTTCAATAGTCATCATCCATTATGGGGAAATCAAAACCTGGACAAATTATAAAGAAATTACTTGACCAGCACAATCTGAGTACTCTCAATAATGGTGCACACACTTATATGCATTTACCTACAGGTTCTACTTCAGCTATTGATGTCTCTCTGTGCTCAGCATCCATTTATCCTCTATTTAGATGGACTACATATTCATAGCAATCCACTGGGTGGTTACCAAATACCCAGTGATATGGCAGATTGATAAAAACATCCCCCGCTTTTCAAACAGAACTGGCAAATGGAACTTTTTCAAAGCAAAATGTCCCATTTTGCTTTGAAACTTGGCCACAGAATATACATCTAACCAAATACTACAGGCAGCTGATCAAGAGATTCCAAAGAAATCCATCAAAATATCAGCACGTTCAAAATCGTGGTGGAATAATGAATGCAACACAGCAAAAAAATAAAAGAACAGAGCATGAAATATCTTCAGAAAGTTTCCAACAACTGCAAATCTCATCCGCTTTAAACAGGCCCAGGCAAAAGCAAAACGTATTAGGCAGACTAGCAAAAGAGAAGCTTGGAGACGTTTTGCCTCCACAATTACAAAAATGCAAACGATATGGGCAAAAATAAGACGCATGTACTCAAAACATCCACGCATCAACCTTCCCATACTAACTGTAAACGGTTGTGATGTTACAACACAGTGGAGATTGAAAATGCATTTGGTGAATCGTTCATGAGAATCTCAGCCACGACATCTTACACACCTCTTTTTTCAGGTACGCAAAGCACAGGCTGAGAAGCATTTCATCAATTTCGAATCAACATCTAGTGCTGCATACAATCTCTCCCTTCACAGTATCTGAATTGCGCCATGCTTTAGCCACCACTAAACTCAGTGCAGCAGGAGCAGGTGGAATACATTACATCATGATAGCACATCTTACTGAACCCACCCTTAAGACACTGTTACTGCTTTATAACAGAATTTTCAAAGAGAATACCTTTCCAGACAAATGGCACCATGCTTAAGTTTTGGCTTTTCCAAAACCAGGAAAATACCCTACATAAGCATGGTGCCATTTGTCTGGGAAGGTATTCTCTTTGAAAATTCTGTTATAAACAGTAACAGTGTCTTAAGGTGGGTTCAGTAAGATGTGCTATCATAATGTAAATGTATTCCATCTCGTCGTGCTGCACTGAGTTTAGTGGTGGCTAAAGCATGCCGCAATTCAGATTTTGTGAAGGGGGAGATTGTATGCAGCACTAGATGATTCGAAATAGGCGAAATGCTTCTCAGCTTGTATTGGGTTTCCGTGAAGGCGGATCCACTCTTGACTTACTCATCAGGGCAGAAATAAACATCTGTGATGCTTTTGTATGAAAAGAACACAATGTCATGGTTCTCTTTGACATAGAAAAAGCATTTGACACGGCTTGGATGTTTATGGTATAATGCGGAGGTATGGTATAATGCGAAACCTATAAGATCTAGGACTATGCGGACACCTGCCAAAATTTATCAGAAACTTCCATCATTACTCATTTCAAGTTAGAGTCAACAACCAGTTATCTTCCATTTTTATCCAGGAAGAAGGGGTCCCACAAGGTTCAGTACTGAGTGCCACCCTATTTAACATAACAATGAACTCCATCACACCGGGTCTACCACAGACAGTGTCCACTACTTTATATGCCGATGACTTCAGTATCTCCTGCCATTCACCTAATATGCGAATGGTAGAAAGACAGTTTCAAGTTGCCATCAACAAAGTTGTAAAATGGTCCCAAAACAATGGTTTTTGCCTCTCACCACAAAAGACTGTTGGGATACACTTCTGCAGGAAGCATAACCTACATCCAGACCCAGAACTTCACCTAGAAAATCAAATGATCCCAGTGGTTCGCAGTGTCCGCTTTCTTGGTGTGGTTCTAGACCAAAAACTTACCTTCCTCAAACATATAAAAGAGCTCCGGATTGCTTGCCTTAAGAAGCTAAACATCTTAAGAGTACTATCTGGCACAACATGGGGAGCCGACCGTTACACGCTACTGCATTTGTATCGTGCATTAATATGGTCATGCTAGACTACAGCTCTGCTAGACCAAGTGCCTTACGTTGGCTTGATCCTGTACATCACAGTTCTCTCCGGCTTGCACTAGGGGCATTCTGTACATTGCCAGTTCAGAGCATATATGCTGAAGCAACTGAAACCTCTGTACTTCTCTGCAGAGAAATGCTTCTGTTAAGCTACGCAGCAAAGGTTAAAGGGCAACTATAAAACCCTACTCGGAATGGACTTTTCTCACCCAAATGGGAGAACCTTTACAGAGCCTATCCATCTAAAAACCCATCAACAGGGATATGCCTATGTTCCCTGTTCAGTGACTAGCAAATTGACCTTGGCATGATACAACCTACTACTTCTCGGACAGCTCCACCTTGGATGCATCACATACCGCTGTTCGACCTATCACTCACATCCTTGGGGAAACACACCTTATCCCAACAGAACATACTGCAAATTCATGCTGCATTGAGAACCCAGCATGCAGAGTACATGCCAATCTACACCGATGGATCTAAAACTGACACCCATGTTGGTGCAGCATCAGTTTTTCCCAACCTTACCATAGCCAAGAAACTTCCCATTGAATGCAGCTGCTACACTGCAGAACTCTGTGCTATCTTCATAGCATTAAATTTCACATTATCAACAAATATATTGAACAGTGTGATATATACAGACTCCATTAGTGCTATCCAAACTATACAGCAGAATAAAAATCATGATAACCCCTTATTCGTGCAGATTTGGAATACCATGACTAAGCTAAATAGGAAGGAACAAAAAAGTCACCTTTTGTTGGATCCCTGGTCATGTTTGAATTTCTGGAAATGAACGTGCTGATCATTTCCATGATCAGCACGTTCATTTCCAGCACGTTCAATGATCTAGCTGCGAAAACTGCCACAGATCTTATAGATGAACCGTTTAGTATACCGATCACAGACTACAAGTGAATTATAAAGAAGCGGTGTCTTGAAAAATGGCAACATCTGGCAAAGTCAAGTTAGGAACAAACTACTCCGTTTAAAGAAACATCTCCAACCTTGGAAATCCAGTATTCCGGCATGAAGAAGTCATATTAGCCCGACTACGAATAGGCCATACACATCTGACACATCTTTATCTTCTTGCTGGTACTGATCCACCACTGTGTACAAATTGTAACACTCAGCTCACTGTTCAACATGTACTCATTGATTGCCCCAAATACAATAGTGACCGACAAGCTATGTTTACCTCTTTTTCCAGGACGAACACTTCTTTCAGTATTACTGACCTCCTGGCAGATACTCCACACGTGATCAAAGTTTTTTCATTCCTTAAACAGAAACAACTTTACAATGCAGTGTGAACTTCAACATTTATATACATAAACTGTGTATTTAACATCACCACAGTTAGGCACATTCTGGCCTTGCTGTCCTCGCACCGTAAAGCCCTTAAACAAACAACAACTAAGAATGTGTGAAACTGATGGTGTCATACAAACATCAATTCAGGTATTCAGTGTTATTATTTATTATTTAATTTGCACATTCAGTTATTTCTTAACATTTAACATACAAATCACAAAGCAATTAATTATTAAAATTGTCTATTAATTAATGTATCTATTCTATTAAGCAAGAAAGCTTATATGTAAGAATGAATTTATTAAAGAAAGAACCCAAATAATTTAGTTACCAACATTTTCTTGTTCTGTTGACTTTATAATCATTAAAGAAGTGGCTTTAAAGACAACACAAAACATCTGAGAATAATATATAGTCTCACACTCTATGCAGGTTGGAGTACTAAAATTCTTACACTTATTCATTTCAATTTATCTGTCCACCATGTCACTAAAAGATTACTTGTTAATACTTGTTAACAGGAGAGACTGCTTCTACAGGGATGGGATACACTTAAATAGAAAGGGTGCAAGAATGTTTGCTGATGCTATCGAGGCAGTGTTAGGAGGGTCGGAAAACTACTAGATTGGGGGGATACAAGGACTAATAGATTAACAGTAGCCACTGGCAGAGGAGAAAGTGATTCTTGCACTGCTTCTATTGGAATGAGCAGAAGCCTGAAAAACAAGATGCAGGATATTTCAGAGACTGCTGGAAGTCATTGCGGTACAAGTAAACACATGGGTTGTGTTAGGGTAGCTAAGAATAGAAACAGGTGCATGTATACTTGCGTGTACACCAATGCTAGGAGTCTAGTAAATAAATTTGATGAATTTGAGGTATTGCTCAAAACATCAAAGGCAGATATTGTTGGGATTTCAGAGACGTGGTGTCACACAGATATAAAGAATGCAGAACTGGAATTTGGGGGGTACAATGTCTACAGAAAGGATAGATAGGATAGGAAGGGAGGAGGGGTTATGCTATTAGTTAAGAAACACATAAAATCCAAGGAAGTGAAGCCAGTCGACATCGCTGGACAGTGCAGTGTCAAGTCAGTTTGGTGTGACATAAGCATTGGGAGATCAAAATTGAGAGTAGGAGTGTGCTATAGGCCTAATGACTCTGATGAGTATAATAAGAAACTGTACAGAGAAATAGAGTTGGCCAGTAAATCAGAGAGTCTTATTATGGGGGATTTTAATTTCCAAGATATTGACTGGAATTTGGGGGCTGGTCACTCACACACTAGCAAGGCTTTTGTGCATTTATTGGATGATTGTTTTCTACATCAGATGTTTGGGAGGCAACTAGAGGGAGTAATACTCTTGATTTGATTATCAGTAGTGATTCTTCATGCATTAAGAATCTGCAGATAAATGAACCACTAGGTGGCAGTGATCACAGTGTTCTGAAGTGGGATTTACTCAAAGAGGTAACTACCATTAGAGGTAAAGAGAAGGGGTATTGCTTTTGTAAAGGCGACTACAGTGGACTGAGACAGTATTTAAATTCTATACAGTGGGATCAACTGATGATGTTATCAACAGCAAATTCAAAATGGGAAGCATTCAAAGAACTTATCTTGGAAGCTACTAGGCTGTTGTTCAAGATTTAGGCCTAAATGGATGTCATATGAACTAATGAGGCATATGGCAGAGAAGAAAAATGCATGGGATACATACAAATTAACACGTGACACAGAAGCCTATGATAGATACAAGTTGATCTGTAACCAAATTACAAAGGAGGTTAGGCAGGCGAAGGCAGATTACGAGAAATCCTTGGCAAAGGATGCGAAGAAAAACAGCAAAGAGTTCTTTACTTATGTAAACTCTAGAAGGAAGGGGATGAATCAGATTGGTCCACTTGATATCGATGGGTCAACTGTTGATGATCCTGCTCAGGTAGCTAACAAACTAAATGAATATTTTGCATCGACATTCACACATGAGGAGTTATTCAGCGAGGGAAATGACAGAGGTGTATTCAACTCTGGCAGTAAGCTAGAGAATCTTGTAATAACTGAGAGTAAAGTGGAGGAGAAATTGTTGAAGATAAACACAAGAAAGGCACCTGGGGTGGATGGAATCTATCCAGTTATATTAAAGGAGGCAGCAATGGAAGTAAGCAAACCCTTAGCCATAATTATGAGAGCTTTCTTGGACTCAGGGGAGGTACCCATGGACTGGAGATGTGCAAATGTGACCCCAATTCACAAAGGAGGATCAAAGGCTGACACAAGTAATTATAGACCTGTGAGTTTAACTTCTGTTCCCAGAAAATTAATGGAGGCACTGGTTAAAGAAGCACTGCAGGATCATCTAGACAAGACTTCAGTTATAGCTCAGACACAGCATGGTTTTGTTAAGGGGAAGTCTTGCCTGACCAATTTGATTGGATACTATGATGCAGTCACAAAAGAACTGGATGCAGGGAATAACTTTGATATTATATACTTGGATCTTAGAAAGGCTTTTGATACTGTTGCACATGGAAGACTGCTGCACAAATTAGAGCAGTGTGGCATTGGAGGCAAATTGCTGCTATGGATAAAGGGGTGGTTGAGGGGGGAGAAGACAGAGAGTGGTAATCAATGGACACTGCCCATCGTGGACTAATGTTATTAGTGGAGTCCCTCAGGGTTCAGTATTGGGTCCTTTATTGTTTTCTGTATTTATAAATGATATTGATGATGGTATATCAAGCTTAATGTCCAAGTTTGCAGACGATACGAAGGTTGGCATGGTTGTCGTTGTCAAGGACACTACTGACACTATGCTGCTGCAACAGGATCTGGAAAGGTTGAGCAGATGGGCTGAGAGGTGGCAAATGAAGTTTAACATTGACAAATGTAAAGTACTACATATGGGAAACAGCAACCCCAGAGCAACGTATCAACTCTGTGGTACTACACTGACAGTGGTAGAGAATGAAAGGGACCTGGGGGTGGTTGTGCAGGCAGATATGAAGTTCTCTGAGCAGTGCAGATGGGCTGCAAGAGTAGCTCATGGTGTATTGTCAATGATATATATAGGAATTTTTCTAGCAGGGATAAGGAGGTGATTATTCCCTTGTATAAGGCAATGGTCAGACCACACCTAGAGTACTGTATACAGGCCTGGAGACCTTATTTCAAGAAGGATGTAGAGATGCTGGAACAAGTACAGAGAAGGGCAACAAGATTAGTGAATGGAACAAAGGGGTGCTCTTACGAAGAAAGGCTTAAGTTTTGCGAATTACAGTGTCTGGAGACTAGGCAGCAGCGAGGTGATCTGATAGAGGTGTACAAAGCCTTGAATGGTTTGAGCATGCTCAATGCTGATGGGATTCTTCCACTCTCAGAATAATCACCTGAGAGGGCATAAATTCAAATTGAGGAAAGACAGATGTAGGATAGATGTGCGGAAATTTGCCTTTAGCCAGCGGGTGGTTGGTAGGTGGAACAGACTTCCATCCCTTGTCGTGGAAGTTGATAGCCTAAATAAGTTTAAGGCTTGGCTGGACAGGTATTTCGAACGAACAGAGGGGTGAAGTGGAAGTGGTTATTTTTTATTTATTTATTTTACTTTAATTTTTTTGGCTGATGCTGCATTAGCTTGCTTTCTTGCATCAAATGCCTCTACTAATGCTAATGCTAATGATTAATTTAAATTTTTACCATTGTTAGTTATATTTCAAGTGAACACTGTTCATCTTTATTCCTAATAATTGCCTCAAACAACACCATAGCACTGAGCAGCACTGTTTTAGAGGCGCCTCCGTAGCCAGGTGGGAAGGAGCAGCAGTGCGTAGCACACGCTTCTTGATTAGACCGGGGTTCGAGCCCGTCACCACCAAATACGGAAGATGCGGAAAGGTCAGGGAATGACCACCGCATATCCCGGAGCAATATGGCCTTAGTTGCTAATGCTCCTAAAAACCAAATAACAAACAAACAAACAAACAAACACTGTTTTAGAAACATTTTGAACAACACAACAGCACAGATCAGCAGTGTTTTAGAAAATCACCTTAAAGCTATTGTGCTTATAATTCAAACCAGAATAACACACAATGTGATGAAAATTGTCTTTCATGCCTTCTTGCTCTACTTTTCCTCTATGCCTTATTTATATCTCAGTGAGTTTTGGTATTATGTGAAGTATCCTGCATTAAAGTGGTACCATGTAACTTTTCGAAAAACTTTAAACATGGAAACAAAAATGGAAGGTACAAACACTTGTTATTTTGTATACAAATTTAAGTAACAAAGCAATCAGAATCATTTAAGTAATCATTTATTGTTATTATTGATTTTCTGTACTCTTTCACAATCCTGTTTAATTATTTAATATTAATTTGATGAAATTATAATAGGATTTCTGGGTTTTTTGTTTTGAGGAGGGAGGATAACCCTGATTTATAAAAATCAATGAGGAAGGTAAAAAATGGGTAAAACCATGTTCTAAATTTTCTGACTTACTCTTTATACTGTTTGAGTTCTCTTGTCTTGTGAAATAAATTGTCATTGTATTGTCAAGTGAGTGTTGCTAAAATAGCTATTCACAGGATATCATCACATTACTGCATGTCTTATGAGAATAGTGCAATACTGAAGCAATTCGTAACAAAATCCCTCATACTGGTAATGCCTTCTTAAAGACTTCATCTTTTCACCCCAGAAACTTTTATTTATTTTAATCTGTTGTTTATGGAGATGTGCACAAGTACTGTTAAGCTAATTTATTTGCAAAGTTTTCTCTTTTTTTTTTTTTTTTTTTTAATTTTTTTTTTTTTTTTTTATTTATTATTGAGTATTGTTGTGATTTGTTATCTTAGAAATGAAAGCAGAGTTTCTAGTGAACATGATGAGAAAGAGAGTCATGATAACACCCATCTCCTTCTCCAAGATGAAGTAGATTATTCTACACAAGAAGTCATTAGGATAGATGAGAGCAATTTGTCGCATTCTCCAAGTCACATTACTGAAAGCACAGATCAGAGTGCTCCTGTAACCTTTGATATGTCCAATAGGGTTAGTATTATAGATTCTAGTATTGATTTGTATAGAATATACATAAATGATAAATAAAAAAGTGCATATTCGATCAGAAAACTCCCTAGACATCGCTGATTATCAGTTTTCAAGAATTGTTGACTATTGGAACAACATTGTGTTCCTGATGAAATGTTTCTATGTCACTGCACAGTAATTTTTATAGTTTCTAAATTTTACTAAAATTAAACCATGTTATACTGTATTCAATCCTTATTACACCATGGAAAATTTTCATTCTTACACAAACTGTATCTGAAATAATATAGACAAATTAAATTAACACACCAAAACATTTCTGTCTGCCTAGACCTTCTGCACGCATGACTTGAGCAACTGGCTCCTTGGTTAATAATACTTTTGTTCAAATATATGCAAGAATAAAATATATGCAAGAATAAAATAAGGTTTAAGTATCCTTATCCCAGTCAGTAATGTAAACTATACCTGAAACAGTTTAAACAAATTAAATTAACACAACAAAAGAGTGACTTGAACAACTGGCTCCTTGGTTACAGTGCTCCTTTCTGAACAAATGAAAGAACACAGCAAGTATCCTCATTCCAGTGAATCAATTCACGATGAAAAAGGAGTACAGAAGGTAAGATCAAATTTTTTTTGGTGAGAAACTCAATTTGTTAAAAAAATATTTGAACATTAATAAGAAAAACTAAATAAAGTAGAATGTTTTGAATTTTTTACAGTAGGTGACATTTAGGTTGTATATGTACAAAGGTTTATCAAAAGTTTGCATCACCATTTTTTTAGAATATTCGCTTCTTAAACAAAGGCATTTTATAAAATTTTGCCTTTTGTTTGAAGGAATCTTCCTTGGAAACCAGAAGATGTTGTTGAAGTACTGGGTGAAAAATCTTTTAACAAGAGATCATATATTTGAATGAAACATGTGCTTCAAAGGTGAGCACAATATCATTTAAGCCAGCAGTGCAGGCACCTCCGTAGCCAGGTAGGAAGGAGCAGCAGTGCATAGCACACGCTTCTTGATTAGACTGGGGTTCGAGCCCGTCACCACCAAATACGGAGGATGCCAAAAGGTCAAGGGAATGACCACCACATATTCCCGGAGCAATATGGCCTTAGTTGCTAATGCTCCTAAAAACCAAATAACAAACAAGCCAGCAGTGCAAAGCATGGATGACCTTGTGCAACAAATAACACTTGTCTCCTATGTCTGAAGCATTATTTATCCAAATCATCAAAAAGAAACAAAAAGATTATGCATCTTCTTTGTTTCTAAGTTTTTAACACAGAGGCGATGAAAGCAAGAACTTGCAAAATAATTGGTTGGATTTTTATGATTGTGATTTGGAATATTTAAAAACAATATCAGAGGAGATTAAATGTAGTGTTATCTTTCCAATCCACAGAGAAAATGACACTTCTGAATGAGTCTCTCATGTCTCCTACAAATTAAAAAAATTTAGATTAGCATTCTTCAGCTTCAGAAATTGCAGAGCCAGTCACAACAGCTATTTTCTTGTTTTTTTTTTTTGTTTTTTTTTTTTTTTTTTTTTCTTGATTAATTTTCCCAGCATAAAAATATCTTTATTCCTGTCCAACACTTAGAGTATCAATAAGGGTATCCAAGCCATGTGTTGGATAAGATTTTGCAGCTCCGGCAAATGCTAAGTTTTTAATTATATTTAGCCATTTTATCGACTTAATTGTTATATTAAGTTATTTTCTATAAGAAGCTTATAGACCTAGTCAAGCTCCTTGGTTTATTTTGAATTTAGATAGTGATTTTGAAAGTTAATTAATATTTAGTCCATAGATTTACCGTTCGTAACTTGCTGTCATTGTTATATGATACAACGTATATCCCTAACTAGATAGCGTAGGGTTTAACGTAAAACAAGATAGCGAAACACTTACCACTGTATTAGAAATCTGTTAGCTTAGTATAGTATTATCAATTAATCAGTAAAATTTATTAATCTTATTAAATTTCTTTATAAATTAAATTGTACTTTTTTAACTAAATACATATAACGACCTAGATTTTACAAGCTTAATATTATAAATTTATACATAGAACATGATAGCAGATGTCTATATATATATATATATAGACAAAAAGGTAAAAACCAGTATATTTGTGTATATGGTAGGGGAGTTGAGCTATCAGGTGTAATAACCATGGACGAATAGGGAGAACCTGTAAGTAAAAAATCAAATTACCTGACAAAAAAGGTGCCTCCGTAGCCAGGTGGACAGGAGCAGCAGTGTGTAGCACACTCTTCTTGATTAGACCCGGGGTTCGAGCCTATGACCACCGCATATCCCCGGAGCAATATAGCCTTAGTTGCTAATGCTCCTAAAAACCAAACAACAACAACAACCTGACAAAAAAATCAATTTACCTGAAATAAAAATAAAATGCAATTAATAAGGGCATAATTATTGTAAGAACCTAAGGCTGTGGGTCCTAGGGCTTTAACTACTTCATCAGAGGGGTTGATAGAGAAAATCGTAGGAACCACAACAACAGGCCAGGTCTCTGTTTCTGTTGTGATGTACACGTATACATATACTTCACAACCGACCCAACAGAGACCAGAAGGAAGAATAAAAGAATAAATAAACTTAAAATAAAAATAAAATCCTGTGGAAAGAGAAGAAACAAGAAAACTTACTGTCTTTGTGGACCGGAATACGTTGAAAGTAAATGGTGATTGAAGAAGAGCGCTGTGTGTTCACGTGTGGTGTGGTGTGTATATGTGTCAGTTGAAGTTAAAGTAGCCCTCTGGGGGGGGGGGGGGCGTAAACCGGAACAGTATGATGGGGAAGTGAGCAGTTAAACAGATGAGGCCAGCAGAGAGAGAAATAAAAACTAACAAAGTAGTGTGGAAAAGACAAACTTTGTAATAGAAGAAACAAGTAGCAATGGTAGAGAAATAGCATCTCGATATTGCTTTTGGCCAGCCTAATTGCTCACAAGAAATAAAATGTAGTAAAAAGAACAGAGGAAAGTAATTGAAATGAAGGTGAATAAAGTAGTGCTCGGGTAGTCCGGGGGGTTGCAATCCCATACCGTAGATGGCCCCTGGCCAGATGACTGGACAATTGCCTCGTGTTTAAGTCAATGTTACTACACCTTATAGCCCAACTCCCCACCATATACACAAATATACTGATTTTTACATTTTTGTCTATTATTCATTATGGTTGCCAGTACTTCCTGCATTTACCATAGTACCCAGATCCATAACCCTGTCTTATATACATTTTGCATTAACTCTTGTAACTCATTCCTGTTTGATAAGACTTTCGTAATTTCTTTGCATCTTTACCATTTATATATATGTAGCGTTATAACTGCATTGGGATATAAGTTTAGAGTTATAGTTTTGTATTGAAATTGAATCGAAATCATGACTCAGACCAGAGCAGCAAAGCAAAAGGCACAAGCTTATGGAAGTGCTGTTTCTCAGGGTAGAACTGAGGGGGACGGTTATCCTCTGAATCACAGCCTTTTGAAATGTACTGCTTGTTTGATATTTGTGGAGCAATCAGGAATGGGACATGATATTGCTAACGGCATCTTTATGTGTTCGTGATATAAGGAGTGTGAGGAAACCAGGCACCAACTCAGCGTCATTAGGGGCCAATATGAGAACTTGAAGAACAGGGAGGATGCCCTCGAAAGATTTAAATTCAGGGACCCAACAAGCTCTCAGCTGCCTACATCAATGCCAGAGCACTTGAACATCACACAACTCAACGATAACCCCCCAAGACAGAATGCGATGGTCCCAAAGGAACTAGTTGTTGTCGGTGACTCTGTTGTCAGGGAAACAAGGACCATGTTGTGCAAAAAGGATAGGTGAAACAGGACCAGGGTATGTCTGCCAGAGACAGGTTGATGACGTAGAGCAGATATCATCTTTTAAGGGCACAAAAGGTGATATTGTTGTACACATTGGCAGTAATGATATTAAGAGTAGGCGACTGGTGGAATTACTTAACAAGTACAGGTCAGTGTTGAAAAAAAGCTGAGTTAAGGTTGAATTTGAAAGTGTCTGCAATTATGTCCTGACACGATAGGAGGAAGTGTATGATGAGAACCTTGTCGATCAATTCGTTCCTGGAGAGAGTGGGCAAGGCTCAAGGGTTAGAACTTTCTCAGCCTGGTCTATGCTTCTTTACAGGAGAGACTGCTTCTACAGTGATGGGATACACTTGAATAGAAAGGGTGCAAGAATATTTGCTGATGCTATCGAGGCAGTCTTAGATGGGTCGGAAAACTGCTAGCTTCGAGGGATTCACAGACTAATAGATTAACAGTAGCCACTGGGAAAGGTGAAAGTATATACTTGGGTGTAATATTCTAGGAGTTTGGTTAATAAATTTTATGAATTTGAGGTGTTGGGCAAAACATGAAAGTCAGATATTATTGGTATATTTGAAGAGACGTGCTGTCACACAGATATAAAGAATGCAGAATTTAAATTTGGGGAGTACAATATATACAGGAAGGATAGATAGGATAGGAAGAGAGATGGAGTTATGCTATTAGTTAAGTAACACAAAATCCAAGGAAGTACAGCCAGTCGACATGGCTGGACAGTGCAGTTCAGTGTGAAGTCAGTTTGGTGTGACATAAGCACTGGGAAAGAAAAATTGAGAGTAGCGAGTGTGCTGTAGGCCTAATGACTCTAATGAGTATAATAAACAACTATACAGAGAAATAGAGTGGGCCAGAAAATCAGTGTCTTATAATGGGGGATTTTAATTTCTCAGATATTAACTGGAATTTGAGGATTGGTCACTCACACGCTAGCAAGGCTTTTGTGGATTTATTGGATGACTGTTTTCTACAGCAGCATGTTCGGAAGGCAACTAGAGGGAATAATAATCTTGACCTGATTATCAGTAGTGATTCTTCATGCATTAAGAATCTGCAGATAAAGGAATCACTAGGTGGCAGTGCTCACAGTGTGCTGAATTTGGATTTACTCAAAGAAATAACTAGCATCAAGGGTAAAAGGAAGAGTTCTTTTTGCTTTCGTAAAGTAACCCCGAACCAGTCCACCTTTTTTTTAACTCTACTTTAACCCTAACTTGAAAGTTGCCCCTCCTGAAAAAAACAAGTAATTTCCATAATTTCTACTCAATTTACAAAATTGAAACTCCCAATATACATAAACAGAAGTATATTCTTTGATTTCCTACCTTTAGCGCTCAGCAAAAACTATTAATTTACTCTAAAACAGCAAAAATGTACGATCACATTTCAATTTACTAAATTTTGATGTCGGCAAAACAAGATCCAAGCTTTGAAAATAAAACGAGTTATATCATTAGTTCAAAAATTCGCGCGTCATCTGGACGCCTCTGGCTAAAACGAATCAACGCAAGCGGAGAGATAATTGACTGATCGAGCTTACGTCAATTAGCGTTACCAAGGTGATCCAAGGAGAACGTAAAAATGTAAACGATTTTCGTGGAAAACAAACAGTTGAGCATCATTACACTAATTTGCATAGCTCTCCCGCATGGCTCTCTCACAACAGTTTGCTTTACTGGTTTTCGTAATTGTTGTACGAAAGAATTGCAACGAATTTTTGAAAAACAAAAATATCTTTTCTTTTCTTCAGTATGTATTGTATCTACTAACAAAATATCAAGGAAATTCATCTATTGGAAGCCATACTGGAAACGGAAGGAAAACAGAAGAAAAAACTGATCACCACAATGCGCAATTACAATAAAGCCAACTTTTTTTTTTCAAAAAAAAAAAGTTGGCTTTATTGTAATTGTTTTTAGAGGACTAAATCAGATATTTCCTCGATACCATCAAAAATTGTTCATTGTGAACACACGCCCGAAATATTCAACACAAAGAGTCATATGTTTCGATGCTTGAATTCAGTTTCACAACAGATGCTAATAAGTCAGCTTCAACGTAGGACGCCTAAGTCCTACAGTGAAGCCGATTAGCTTTTTCGTAATTATTTTCAGGAACAATAGTTTGAACAATCCCTCTGGAAATATTAGCGAGTGAATTGCATTATGCATTTCAAAAATCGCTGTATAGCTTGTCCCTGAATGCAAATAGCTTCTTTTGAGTGAGCGCCCTTGTACAGATGTTTTATTGCGGACAGTTCCTTCCAGTCAGTAAAAATCATCAGTAGTCGTCCTTTATTATACCTATAAAGTAATTCGTTATGTTGGGGGAAACGGTTTGTGCTCCTAATTGATGTAGCAATTTCGAATTTTGGCAAAGTGTATTATTTGAACACAACCTACATTAGAAGGTCACTAAAAGAGTTGATAATTGGTGGGCAGCATTCCGACAAACAAATTCCATTTATATTCCGGGATGACCTCTCTCTCTCTATTTCGGGATCTTTGACCACAAGGAGGGAGACTGCTAAATGCGGTCACCGGTCACCGACCGCATTTAGCAGTCAGCGACCCATCTGCCAAAAATCACAGAAAAACAAGAGAAGTGATGGGGAGAAAATATATTTTTTCAGCGGGGTTATCTGTTTATTGCAGCTAGAACAGCTTTATGACCGTGGATAGTGAATTTATTCCGCTTCTGTACTAAATATGAATTTCTCCCTTTGTGATGACATCAAAGCGTAACAAGCAAATATCTTCTAACAATAGGTTTTGAGCAGCCGTTAGTCGTAATCTGTTAGCTTTGAATTGTTATAAATATTGCAGTTTTGTGAAGAATACACAGTTCAAGAAAGAACGTTATTCATAGCGGATGATTTTTTTTCTTTCCTTTTATGCACAAGTTTTCGAAGTTTATAACGCAACTATAAATAAATACTTTCTCGAAATTTCGTTACAAGATCAAACCCAGGAAACTGCTGTTCCGATATTGTTTACTAAAAATAATTACAATAAAGCAAACTTTTTTGTTTTCATAAAATGCGCTTTGCAGTGTTATCAGTTTTACAGTTTTGTCCGGTTTACAACAGATGAATTTCCTTGATCTTCTGTTCGTAGGAGCAATACACGTTGAAGAAAGGAAATACGATCTGTTCGCCTTTCAAAAACACTGCTACTCAACTAAAAGTATTTACCTACCTTCCCTTCCCTTCCCTTCAATATTCGACGTAACTTCACGGGCGACGGTGTGACGTAGCCAACGGTTTTCTCACGCTCCGCGCCACGAAAACAATTTCGCTCTGTAAAGAGAAACTCCCCCTCCAAAAGAAACGAACGAATCAAGTGTCATGTTTCATAAGCCATAGGCAAATTAGGTGGGTTTAATGCACACTTGATGTCACATTTTTGTAAATTTCGTGAAATTCAATAGAAGATTTTGAAAATTGAAGTGGGAAAATTCAAGAAAACAGTTCTGGCTCCAACTACAGCGAGTTTCAGCTATGTAAGTAGAGTAAAAATTATAGAATTTATTAGTTGTAATTTGATCTGGGTAGATATTTACCCAGGGGATCGGATCAGTTAACTACAGTGATCTAAGATTGTGTTTAAATTCTGTAAGGTGGGACCAACTGATGATGTTACCAACAAAAAATTCAAAATGGGAAGCATTCAAAGAATTAATTTTGGAAGCTACTAGACTTTTCATACCAACTAAGAAATATTGTTCAACATTTAGGCCTAAATGATTAACAGATGAACTAATAAGACATGGCAGAGAAGAAAAATGCATGGGATACTTATAAATTAACTGGTGACACGGAAGCCTATGTAGATATGAGGTTGGTCTGTAACCAAGTCACAAAAGAGGTTAGGCAGGCGAAGACAGATTACGAGAAATCTTTGGCAGTGGATGCAAAGAAAAACAGCAAAGAGTTCTTTACTTATGTAACCTCTAGAAGGAAGGGGATGAATCATATTGGTTCACCTGAAATCGATGGTTCAACCGTTGATGATCCTGCTCATGAATGAGTATTTTACATTTACATTCACACATGAGGAGTTATTCAGGGAGGGGAATTCCAGAGGTGAATTAAACTCTGGCAGCGAGCTAAATGATTTTGTAATAACTGAGAGCAAAGTGGAGGAGAAATTGTTGAAGATAAACATAAGAAAGGCACCTGGGGTGGATGAGATCTATCCAGTTATATTAAAGAGGCAGCAAAGGATTTGATTGATTTGGTAGTTGTTGGCGCATCGGCTTCTGTGGCCATATTGCACCTCCCAAGGTTTTTGCAGTACTTTGATCCAAGCCCGAGGCGGGAATTGAACCCGCGACTTTTGGGTTGCCGGGCAGGTACTTTACCCACTCGGCTAGCCCGGTCGGCCGCAGCAAAGGAAGTAAACCGTTAGTCATAATTGTGGGAGCTTCCTTGGACTCAGGGAACGTACCCATGGACTGGAGAAGTGGAAATGTGACTCCAATTTACAAAGGAGCATCAAAGGGTGACACAAGTAATTATAGACCTGTTAGTTTAATTTCTAATCCAGGGAAATTAATGGAAGCACTGGTTAAAGAAGCACTGCAGGATCATCTAGACAAGACTTCAATTATAGCTCGGACACAGTATGGGTTTGTCTAAGGGAAGTCTTGTCTGACAAATTTGATTGGGTGCTATGATGTGGTCACAAGGGAACTGGATGCAAAGAATAATTTTGATATCATATATTTGGATCTTAGAAAGGCTTTTGATACTTCTGCACATGGACAACTGCTGCACAAATTGCAGCAGTCATCGAGATGGCATAAATTCAAATTGAGGAAAGACAATTGTAGTATAGATGTGCAAAAGTTTGCCTTTAGGCAGTGGGTGATTGACTGCTGGAACAAACTTCCATCTGTCGTTGTAGAATTTGACAGCTTAAATAAATTCAAGGCAGACCTAGGCAGACATTTGGAGCGAGTGGATTGGTGAAATGAGAAGGGTGGTTTTTTTTTTGGTTTTTTTTTTTTGGCTGATGCTATATAAGCTTGCTTTCTTGCATCATGTGCCTTTATTAATCGTAATTCTCACACAAATACAGCTTTTTTGTAATGGTGAACAGTGGAAAGGGCCCTTCGATAAGTAAGCAAATCTGCTCTCTTCAGTAGAATACTGAACCATTAATTGACAAAAACAGACCAAACACAAGAAAGAAGCATGTAACATCATACATCAGCTATTGCAAACACTAATTGTACAGAAATAGTAAAAAAATGCTATGGATGTATTTATTTCTGAAGCCTTAATATTTTATGAATAATTTAAATTATTTCAGGCCAAAGCAAAAAACAGATTAGTCTTTGAAAAGTACGTACAGGCAACTCCCGTATAACACGGTACTTCTACAACACATTTTCGCTCTTAACACAATTGATAAATTGTGGCAATCTTCGCACCACAGAATAACACAGTTTCGCTCTAACATGGTTAGAGAATTTTGGTAAACCTTGCATAAGAGGCTATTGTTGAGCTTTTGTGGGATAGGGAACCCTACAATTATGTTGGATGTAATGTTTCAACATTTCCACTCTTTAAATCCCCACTGTTGACTCACTAGACAAAACAAAAGTTATTGGGAAATCCCTGTATTTTATTTTGTTGGGAAATTCCCCGTGTTAAGTTCTGATGTGGCATCATTACCCAGTAGCCAATCACACGCGCACAGGAATCGTTAGACGTTAGTATGAAGTTCTCAACTTCATACTAACGTCTGAAGTATGCGGCATTGAACATTTTGTTACATGACGTGCGGAAAAGCCTTGTAATATGAGTTCTGCAGATGATAGTTTAGCAGGCCCATCACGCCCCAAAAGAAGAAAAGTGCAATATAAAAAATCCCTTACAAATGAAGAAATTGCAAAAATGTTGGAAGAGTTATCTGATGTATATCCCAGTGACGTCAGTTACGACGATGACGAAGATTTTATCACTCCAAAGGACGCTTCAGATTCGGAAAGTGTAGATGAAGAAGATATTGATGAAGAAGAGGCTACACTTCCACAGCAGGATTCCGGTGAGTTTGAAAATATCGTGTAGGAAAAATTACGTAACATTGATGAAACAGTTTCGTTTTACAAAATCCAAGTCTTTGCTGCAATCCTTGTCAGGTGATAATCCTATAGATTACTTTCGTCATTTATTGACCGACAATATCTTGGATGAAATAATTATACAAACAAATGTTTATGCTTGTGAAATACTTCTTACCCGAGAAAATAAAGAACATTCTCGAATAAATGCATGGAAGGACACCACTAGAGATGAAATGCTGGTATTTTTTGGATTGATTTTACATATGGGAACCATTCGACTGAACCACATACAAGATTATTGGAAAACAGATAAACTATTCGGATTACATGTGTTCGCAGATAACATGAACAGGAATCGTTTTTTATTATTACTGCGGGCCTTGCATTTTACAAAAAATCCAGAAAAGAAAGAGGTATGTCCACGGGATCGCCTATATAAAATTCAAAAAATGGGTGAATCTGTTCAATGCATGAATGTCGGAAATATATTATCCAGGACGTGAGATTAGCTTAGATGAGTCTATGATATTGTGGCATGGAAGGCTTGTTTTTCGACAGTACATTCAAAACAAACGTCATAAGTTTGGCATCAAGTTATATATGATCACAATGCCTACTGGCATGGTTAGCAAATTTTAAGTATAAACCGGTATGTTGGATGATTCTGGTGGGAAAGGACATGCACAAAAAGTCGTAATGAACTTACTTGATAGGATGTTAGATGTCGGGCATAGCATATTTATGGACAATTATTACAATAGCTATGAACTCGCTAAGCTACTGGGACAATCAGAAGTAATAGGAAAACATTTCCAAAAGAGGTTCGAGAAAAAAAGCTGAAGAAAGGGGAAACTTTATCAAGGTGTGCCTGTGGTGTAATGATTGCTAAGTGGAAGAACAGAAGAGATGTCAGTTACATATCTACAGAATACCAAAATGATATGGTGGAAATGCAGAAAAAACGAGGCGAACTGAAATCAAAACTATTGCCTATAATTGAATATAATAGGTGTCAGGCATTGACAAGCAAGATCAAATGCTTGCCTATTATCCTTGCAAAAGGAAAACCATTAGGTGGCCTACAAAAATATTTATGCGTCTTTTGCAACTAATAATTGATGAATGTGCACCATATCTATACTAAATATTCACATAACAAGATGCAACTTTATGACTTCCGTTTATCAGTGATCAGATATCTTTATTGAAACAGCCATCTGATCTCCCTCATGCTGTGCATGATGTACCTGAACTGGAACATGTGCTCAAACCACGGGAAGAAAGAAAAGGTGGAAAGATATTGAGGAAAGAATGCAAACGTTGCTATTCCGAAGGGAAACGTAAGGATACAATCTATATCTGCAGCAAAGTTGATTTGTGAAGGATCACCTGGCTATTGCTTAGATTGTGCGAACATTATACATAAATAACATTCTTACACATAGCATTTGTAATCTCTATTGGTTTGGTATGAAATAATACGTATTTCTTAATGTTACCATGTTTTTTGTTTTATTATTTACATACTATATTATTATGTTTTTATGTCACGCACCAGCGCATGATGCAGCATTTACAGCCAAATTTGACCTCCAGTTCCTATCAAGCGCTGGTGCATGAATCTCAAAATCTTTTGGAAACTGCTTATATGACACTTGAATATTGATATGGTATACCTAACAATCCCTTATTACCAATTTTCAAGCTTTTTCGTTATGGAAACACAGTCGGCTTCTGGCGACAGTCTCCTTCTTCTGTGACGTGCTATTGATGATACATGCTGACTCATGACGGCAGCGAACGTGTTGTCATCCAAACATTGAATTTATGTTCCTACCACCACAGTTGTACTAGGTTCATATAATTTCTTTCATTCAGCCCTAAGATCAAGGATTATATCCACCTTTAAAGCTCATTACATCAGAAAATCAAAGTTACAATGGATTTTTGAAAAAATTGATTCCGAATCTATTGAAGTAATGGAGGCACGGAAACATTTCTCAATTGTGGACTCTATCAGAATCATATCTTTATCACTGAAAGAAGTAAAACCGTCAACGTAAAATGTATGGCCAGAGCCAGTTCATTCAGGAAATGTGGTGAAACCAGCAGAAAACAGAATCAGTGCAATAGTAGAACTTGCTACATCAGTAGGGGGAGAAAGCTTTGATGATATGACTACTGAAGCCCTCATGGATAGCATAGTTGATAAAATCGTCCCCATCTCTATACTGGTATGAAAAGACCTGAGTTCATATTCCATCAATGATGGGAGGAATTTTTATGGGTCTTTTTCAAAACGTGATGGAGTAAATCGGGCGAGGTTAGCATGGTTTTTTCTCCCAAAAACTCTGGTTTTTTGTCCAGCAAAACAGAAAATTGGCCTCAGAAGACACACAATAAACACAGAGTAACATGGCCTTAGTCGCCGATGCTCCTGAAAAAAAAAAAAAATATATATATATATATATATATGATTACTAAAGGCATTCATGAATTACTGGTAGAAAAAGGCTGGCAAATGGATTTGGTTGTAATGGCATCGGAGGTAAAACGAAATCAATTCAGAGGATGATAGAGCAGATGAAAATTCTAAACTTCCAAATTTTACACTAAAAAGCATATGGGAAGGCATAAAGTTAGCCGAACAATTAGAATCTTATTTTTTGAATGCAGATTCTTGAATGAAAGGAGCCCAAAGTTCAAAAGGGAGCTTCAAAAACTTAGTTCCATATGAAGAAATTCACAGATTTATCAAGCAAAAGCAAACAAACCCAGATTACTGATATTTTAAAGAGAGCAGAAGATACACGAAATTTAGAATGGTGTATTTTTGTTAGCTTTGTTAATGAAATTTAGTATATTTTTGTTAGCTTTTGGAACATAAACCCTATTTTTGTACTTTTTATTAGTCCTGTATAATACGGTTTTGCACAACATGGCATTTTATAGGAACCTGACTACCGTGTTATACAAGGGTTACCTGTATATTTATTTCATGTTTTTATTGTCTTTACAGTTTTCTGTAGTCTATATATTTTTATTGTATAAATTGTATTATATTGTATATAAATCTAATAAATCTGCTGTAATTTTATTTTACTCCCTATTATTGGTAAATATGAGAGCATTCATGATTTCATTCCCTCTGCCCCATAATAGCTGTTTACTTTCAAAATAAACACTTTCATCTTTATAGATGAAAGTTACTGTATAGGGATGAAACTCTGGTGGTGAACGTGGAAACTCTAAAATCAACAGTGTGGAAAATATTGTTGATGCTGAAAGCAAGTACGCGTGTTGGATTAGATGCACATACCCAGTTATTTGAAGGGAAGCAGTGAGAGAATGTATCAAATCATTGAGGTTAATCATTAGGGCTTTATTTAACTCAGAGGTGATTCCCCTGTTTTAGAGAAATGGCAATGTATTTCTAATCCATAAAGATCATTCCAAAAATAAAGTGGGTAACTGCAGACAATCAGTGTGACTTCAGTGGTAGAAAAAATAATGGCAACAGTAATTACAAATGCAGTGCAGGATCATACTAGATGAAAAAAAATATTATATCAAGGAAACACAGCATAGTTCTGTAAATTGAAAATCTCTTTTAACTATACCGATAAAGAATTACGATTTATCTTAGCATTGATAGCCTTAATTGGTTCATTTTATGAAGACTGTATTCACTTAAACAGAGGAGGTTCGTGTAATTGAAGTAAAATCCAGCAATCTAAGACCACAAGTAAAACAAAACACTGAAAAGCAATAAACAGGTGTATCGGGTGCATCAAAAGAAATAAAGTACAAGACTTGATTTGTCTGTATGGTAATGCCATGAGTATTGTAAATAAAGTAAATGAATTTGAGCCAAAATACCTAATGCTGATTTAGTTGGGCTTACTGAGACATGGCATGGTGCTACTCTGAGATAGAAAATGATGAATTTCATTTTTGAATATTCTGTGTTCAAGAGAGATAGGGAGGGACGAAGGTGTGGAAGAGCAGTGCTTCTCATTAAAAATTTGATTCATGGTGTCAAGAATATTCCTTGACTCAGATCAAAATAGCCACTCCCCGACTTACGTAAGAGTTGCATTCCGCGGAACTCTACATAAGTTGAATTACGTCAGTCGGAATTTCCCTAAATGCGTATGCAGCACTCGCAACTATGCATGCTGAATTTGATTGAAACAAAAAGAAATGTTCGATGAACATGTAAATAGAATTATTTTTCATTTTTTTTTTTATCTCATGCGCAGGAAAAATTACAAAAATTTCAAAATTATAAAATTACAAAAAGAGAGAGAGAGAGAGAAGATAGGCAATAGCATCACAAAGTTTTACCTATCGAGCATCGTTGCCAGAATTAACTCTCCAGCTCATAAGCACTTCGCTGCGGAAGTTGTGGAGATTTAGAACAGGTTTTTTCCAACACATCACAAAATTTCTCTGCAGCTAGAGAATTGTCACTGGTGACTTAACCGCATACTTTGTTTTGGAAACCAGCGTGATGCTTGAACCTATTAAACCACCCATTTGCTTGCCATGAACTTAGCTTGGGGTTCACTGTACTTACCCTTGATATCATCTTAAATACTTCTTTCTTTTGCTTGAATGGCCATTGGACTCGGGCACTTGCTTCTGAATCTGATTTTCCATTCATGTTATTAATAGCTTTTCCATCATCGACATAGCACCTAAATGCTAATGCTGTTTTGTGATCACTGTTGACCTTAAATGCATTGATCCTTTAACATGTTCTTTTATATATGCATTGTCCCTTAAAATAGTATTCACTGTTGAAGCAGCAAGGCCTAATTCTGCGCAATAGATGACAAACTTTGTCCTGCTTCGTACTTCTTAATTAATTATCTTCATTTCTAAATCAATTTTGTTTCATTTCCTAGCACTGCCAGCACTTGCATTTTATGTTGGTCCCTTTCCCTTCACCATTATAATAAGTAAATAGGAATGAAGAGAAGATGTAGAAAATTTATTTATGTTTTTTATGTGATTGAAGATTTCAGTGAAGGGGAACTCATTTCACCATAATACTATAATGTAAAAACCCACACAATTCCAGTTATCGGTATTATCACTAATGCAATAAGGTCGAGTTTACTACCAGTTTATAATAGATTGCACTAACAGAAAAGCCCAATAAACCAGAAAGTGCAAATTGTTTTTATTGTTTTATAGTGGTAACCTCCAGAAATGTGTTTTAGAAAAATATCACAAAGATGTTCAAAATCAATTCTTATAACGAAACAATGATGAAAGTGTAGTGTAATTTACATTATAAAAATGACCTTTTAGAGAGATAAATAGCTTAGTTGTATAGTGAAATTTTCAACTTCCGAGATCTTGGAACAAATTACTAAAAAAAAAACGATGCGTATTTTCTGAAATTTCCTACGGGATGCAAAATATGTTTCCATGATTTTTTTAAGTTTGCACCGGCCAGCAAAAACTTATGTAAAGTCGAATTTCTGTAAATCGAATATTACGTGAGCTGGGGAGTGCCTGTAATGTCGATGTTTTGTCAGTATGTTGTGCCAGGATCTTGGGTAAAAGGAAGATGATACTTGGGGTATGTTTCAGGCCAAATGTCTCTAAGCAGCACAACAAAAATTTCTTTCAATAGACTAGTAAGTATGATTGTTTCATTATGGGTACTTCAACCTATCTTTTATAAAGTAGAATATGTGGACTAGAAATACAGTGTATGGTAACAGTTTTTTTAAACAAGCTGGATGAGAAAGAGAGAGAGGGGGAGAGAATAAGGGGCTACTCTAATATCCGAGATCTGGTTCTCAAAAGGAACCTAATTGTATCAAAAACTCTGTAGTGTTGGATCCAAAAGTAGGCAGTGACCACAAAACCTTAAAAAGGGTGTTGTCTAAAGAAAAGGAGGTCAAAGGTAAAGGTAAGATGCCAAAATGGATGACAGGTGAGACTAAGGGTTTAATTGGGCAAGAAAGCATTAGCAATGAGAGCTAAGAATGGAGATTGGGAGTTCTTTTCATATGTGAATACAAAAAAGAAGAGCATGGATCAAATAGGTCCCTTAATTGGTTGCACTGAAATCTGTCTGATTTCAGTGCAACCAATCACTTCCCCTTCACTGAGATCAGTCTGAAATTTGACTGTATCTGTCATTGAGAAGTATCAGTTGAACAGATACGTCTCAATGACTGATACAGTCAAAAGCAATCTCTGAGGAATGTTAAGGACTCAGATTGCTGTTAAATGAATGACATAATAATTCCAGATAATAGTAATTCCAGAAAAGCATTAGTTAAAAAAAAAAAAAAAAAAACTAACTAATCTCTGCAATCCATAAAGGTGGATTGCAAAGATATTAGCACTAAATAAGAGTTAGTATCTGAATTAGTAGTGGCAAATGATACAAGAAAGCAAACTTCTTACACAGCATCAGGCAAAGGAGGGAAAACACCTCCAATATCACCTGTCCATCCCCTCTAAAAGTTTATCTCGTTCTGCTGCAACACCAGATTAGAGTTTGTTAGTTGTTCCATCAGTCAACTACCCACTGACCGAAGACAAATTTCTGCATATCTATCCTGCAACCATCTTTCCTCAATTTGAATTTATGCCCTTTCATCTGTGAAATCTGAGCAAGAAGAGAATGAAGGATTAAAGAAGAGGAAGAATTCCTTTAGCATTGAGCTTATTCAATCTATTCAAGGCCTTAAACACCTCAATCAGATCTCTTAGCAAGTGGGGACTTTGTTTCCAGATGCTGCAACTTTTGAAACTGAAACCTTTAATGGTAACAGTACACATTTCTGCACTCCTCACTAATCTTGTTGCTTTTGCGCCTGTTCCAACAAATCCACATCCTTCTAAAATGATACGTCCAGACTTGTGTGCAGTACTCAAGATATGAGTACTGCACAAAATGGGGTATCCTACTTACTTCCACTGGTAAATTCCTGTATATCATTGACAAAGCTCCATTACCTGTGCTAGCAGCCTCTCTGCACTGCTAAGAGAACTTCATATCTGACTGCACAATTACCTTTATCATTCTTATCATAGTTTATCATTCTCCACTACACTACACTGAGTATGGCTACAGTTGGTTGATCAAGCTGGAATTACTAATGACATTAGTCCAAAAAGAGCAGTGCCCATTGATAATCATTCTCTGTCTTTTCCCACTCAATCATCTCTTTATTCATAGCACTATCTTGCCCTCAAAGCCACACTGCTCCAATTTTTATAGCAGCCTTTTATATGCAACCCTGGTGCCTCCGTAGCCAGGTGGGCAGGAGCAGCAGTGCATAGCACATGCTTCTTGATTAGACTGGGGTTCGAGCCTGTGACCACCAAATACAGAGGATGCAGAAAGGTCAGGGAATGACCATTGCATATCCCCGGAGCAATATGGCCTTAGTTGCTAATGATCCTAAAAACCAAATAACAACATAAAAACAACATATGCAACAGTATCAAATGGTTTTCTGAATTAATGATTCAGAAAACAGACTAATAGGGGAGGAGGGGTGTCTGTTAATGCCAAAAGTCCGTTAAATTGAATGTAACCTGGAGAGGCATTTTTTATTGTTCTTAATGTAAAAAAAAAAAGCTTTAATACAATATACAGTACTATACAATATAAAATTATGTCGCAATTTGGCCTTTGATTTACGATATCAGAAACAGGGTTTTTTTTTTTTTTTTTTTTATTTACGGCGTATATTTCACAAACGTGCTAGTGAGACGCCTTGTTCTAATTTCTTAATTATTTCTGTGTCACATTTAAGTTCAACACGCTTTCTTTTAACTCCTCTATCACTTGATGCCATTTTAAATTGTAAGAATTGCAAAATTATTACAATTTAAAATTTTAAGAATTGCAAAATTATTTAATAAATAAAGTCACAATTCAAAAATCACAAAAACACTTTGTATACAACTTGACCGCACGATAACTTGAAGCAGACTGAGACCGAAACAAAGCAAGTCGGTAGACCTGCAGTTTAGTGACCCGTCACGTTTAGCTCGCAGGTCACCGCCTGCTCTTCTCTGTAATCTGGGAAAACAGCTTTGAACACATTTTCAGAAAGAATAAAAAACAATTTCCTGACTACAATTTCCTGAATTTGATTATAAATATAAAAGTAGGTAATTATCAAAACAATAATGGAAATAGGTAATTATTATTAATTTTTAATTAATAATAACACTGAAGTTTTGTATAACCTAAAAAAAATATGGTCGAGATTAAATGGACCAGACAAATAATAATACAGTAATGCATATTAATCTAAGCCATAATTTTTTTAGGTTATACCAGCGTTTCCCAACCATAGAAGCTTTGAGGGGGGGGTCCACAAGAAAAAAATAGTATTTCGGGGGTCCATAATATGAGCTAAGGGGTTCATGATAAAATAATTTGTTAAATAAAAATAAATAAAAATAATAAAATAAACTAATGTCATAGAAAAGTCCAGAAACTCGCAGTTATAAGATACTCGTATTTTCTGGAACCTTCTTTAGTTGATGCAAAAAAAAATTTCTTTCCATAGAAAATTCTCGAAGAAGAAAATATTATTCTAGCACTGACTAATCTAGAAAGAGTCATTCAGTCAGAGGCAGTCATTTCATTCCATAGTGAGTAATCGGCATCGTCTTGGTGAAATCTATTGTTTGTGTTATTGAACATTATTTTTCTAGTGAACTATATTTCCATTAGTACCTACAAGCATTTCCAACATTAAATATTTGAGGTCAATAATATTATTATTGTTTTCAGATTACTCATGGCTCATGCAAAGAAGAAAACAAGACAATATTTGACTGAATATCTGTCGTATGGTTTTATTGAATCGCCAGAGAATATCACAAAACCAATGTGTCTTATGTGTATGGCTGTGCTATCTAATGATAACATGAAGCCAAGTAAGCTTCATGTTATCATTTGAAGACAAGGCACAGCGAAAAGAAAAATAAATCAGTGGAGTAATTCCAAAAACTACGAGACAATTTTCAATGAAGAAACAAATTGGATCAGATTTTTAATAAACAATCAAGCAATAAAGATAGCGGTTTATTAGCATCATATGAAATCAGCAAAATAATAGCAAAATCTGGAAAGCCACATAGCATTGGTGAAACTGTCATCTTGCCTTCGATATCAGTTGTAATTTCAACAATGTTAAACAAAAATGCACGTGAAATTACCGATAACCTTTCTTTGAGCAATAACACAATATCCAGACGCATTGATGAAATGTCTGAAAATGTAGAAAATCAACATTGCTCAATTACGAGTGAAACGGTTTGCAATGCAACTCGATGAATCAACTTTGATGGGCAATGAAGCACTTTTATTGGCATATGTAAGATGTATGGATGATAATCAACTCAGAGAGGAAATGCTTTTTGCAAGATTCCTGAAAACAGATACTAAAGGTGAAACAATATTTAAGGAAGTCCAGTCTTATTTTAGAGAAAAAAATATTGCACTCGAAAATTTAATGGCTTGTGCTACTGATGGCGCTCCTTCCATGGTCAGTAGATACAGAGGGTTTATCACTCATTTAAAAAATGCATTGCCAAAAGTATTTTGCATACATTGCGTGATTCACCGCCAACATCTGGTGGCGAAGAGATTGAGTGAACGTCTTCGTGAAGCCTTAATTCTTGTAATAAAAGCTGTCAACCTCATTAAGGCTAATGCTCTTCAAGATCGTCTATTTCGCAAATTTTGTGATGAAAATGAAGAAGGATTTGACTGTCTTGTACTGCATACAGAGGTGCAATGGTTGTCTAAAGGCAATTGTCTTTGTCGTCCTTTGAGACAGTACTGTATCATTTCTAAATGAAAAGAAGATTGGAAAACAGTTGGTTGCCATGAAAACAGACATATTTTACCTCTCAGATGTGTTTGAAAAACTTAATTCTCTTAATAAACTGCAGCAAGGACATACTGTGATTTAATATCTAGAAAAGAAGCCATTAATGCATTCCTAGGAAAACTCAAATTGTACAGTCTTAATATCTCACGGCGTGCGTTTGACCAGTTTCCAAACCTTTCTTCAGTTAGCAGTGATTTAAAAGATGATGATTGTGTTGTGTATGTTGATAATTTAAAAAAAATTTATGAAGACATGCAAGTTCGGGTCAAGGACTTACTAGAACTGAACATCCCAGATTGGGTGCTGATTCCATTTGAGGTAAATGTTGCTGATGTTGAAATTGATTTACAAGAGGAACTTGTTGAATTGCAGTCTGATGAGACAGTCCGAAGTCTATTCAAAAAAGGAAAGCATGATGTATGGAAGAATAGTGACATTGCATGTAAATATCTGCTTTTATGGGAGAAAGCTAAAATGTATGTCATTGTTTTCCCATCATCTTATCTTGTGGAATCTGACTTCAGTTGTGTAAAACAGTTGTTAACAAAAAATTGTAATCGACTTGATATAGTAAAAAGAGGTGATCTTCGTCTGACTCTCACAAAATTGGAGCCAGATATTAAAATGCTAATATCAAAACATCAGCCACAAGGATCTCATTAGTAGGGCCTATTTAATGGGATCCTATTAATGGAATAAATTAATATATGTTGTTTGAAATAGTATTTTTTTTTTTTTTTTTAATTTTTTTTTACTAATTCTGTCATTACAAGTAAAAATATGTTTCAGTTTTATCAATTAAAATTTTCAAAATTTGTAATTTACATTTTTTTATATTATATTGGAATTGTTTAATTATTAGCTTTTACTAACCTACAAATAAATATTTCATTTAGGAATATTACATATGCATATATGGGGTCCACATACGTAAAGTTAGGACTCGGGGGGTCCACAAGCAAAAAAAGGTTGGGAACCCTTGGGTTATACTATACATTACTGTATTATTATTTTTCTGGTCCGTTAAATCCGAAATTCGTTATAATGGGGTCCATTAAATCGAGGGTTTACTGTATATGATTTCAAAATTATTTTTTACATCCAGTTCCTTTGTGCTGTATCCAATCAGATTGTTCAGACAAGATTGTTCCTTAACAAATCCATGCTGTTCCGTAACTATAGGCCAGCAAGTTTGACTTCTGTGGTGGGGAGGAGCGTTAGGTCTGCAGTTAAGAATGCAATTCAAGACCGTTGTAAGGCTCTGGATGCCATTTATTTAATCCTTTTGGACTCTGCTTAATTGATACCAATAACTGATTGCCTGTGTAGCCGAGTGGTCAGGAGCACTTGCAGTAGGATGTGCTCTTTGAGTTGACTGGGGTTCAAGCCTATGGCTGCTAAATACGATGGGCGCCTCCGTAGCCAGGTGGGCAGGAGAAGCAGTGCGTAGCACACGCTGCTTGATTAGACTGGGATGCAAGCCCATGACAACCAAATACGGGGGATGCTTAAAGGTCAGGGAATGACCACCACATATCCCCGGAGCAATATGGCTTTAGTTGCTAATGCTCCTAAAAACCAAAACAACAACAACAGCTAAATACGATTAACATTTGTATTGATTGGTTTATTGTAAACTCCACTGACCTGGTGGTAGTACCGGAGTATAAACAAGAATGTTGGTGGAAGTGAGCAGAAAGAAACATTAAAATCAAGCAATGAAAAATATTTTGATTGTCCACAATTGCTTCACCAAAAGTCATCAAAAAAAATTAAACTGTTATAATGTTTCTGAAAACGCATACAAATCATTATAAAGAAAATATTAAAATAAAGAATTACAGAAGGGTTAATGCTCTACTATAAAGGAGTCAGATTGGCAGGAGTACATATTCAGTACTTTTTTACACAGAGTAATGACAATGATAACCATACAAATTGCAGAAGCAACAGCAGTAGCCATGTCAGAGTTTAAAAACAAATCAGATGTCATGTAATCACTTCCATTGTGTGTGTGTGTGTAAACTATGATAAGGCAAAAAAATGTGACAACAAAAACCACTCATTACAATAAACATTTTTTTAATGTATTAGTATACTTTCGATTGGGACTTCTTAAAAGTGATAACATTATCCGGCTCAAAACTACCTACCCCTGCACATCAGATGGAAGTTTGTTTTCACAGTCAATCACTCTTTATGTGAAACCCTATTTTTGCACATCTACCCTACAACAATCCTTTTTTTAAGTTTAAAAATTTGTGTGTGTCACCTGATGCCTTCCACGTTTAATTTACTCATTCCATTTAAGCCCTTAAACATTTCAATGAGGACTCCTCACAGGTGTCTCGTTTACAGAGACTGCTATTTGCTGAAGTCTTGTATGGTAAGAGTACTCTTGTTTTTAAGCAACCTTGTTGCCTCTGCATCTGTTCCAATAGACTCACCCTTCCTAAAACATAGCTGCTAATTTGGACTTACAATGCAAGATTTATCTTTTTTTTTTTTTTTTGCTTAATTTTACCCTGCTCCATCCCACCACCCACCCATCTGAATATAGTTGGTGATAAAGCATTTCTCTGTCTTTCTTCATAATTTGCTTTTCACAAAAAAATAATAATAATAATAATAAAATTATGTTAAAATTGATATTTTTTTTTTAAATATTGCAAATTTCTACTTATTTTATTAAAGAATTGGATGTCAGTTGTGCTGGGTGGTCTACATTGCAAAATAAAAACACAGAATCATAGAGTGATCTTCGTTATGTGCAGTTATTTTATAGTACTTGAGTGCAAGGCTAATTTGGAATGCCTTTCGACAGAGGTGGACTGGGTCAAAAATTCTTACCGGAGAAAACTTGTAGTGGCCTCGAGTGTTTATGGCCAAAATCACACCGGCCTCCATCAGTTTCCGGCCCACAGGGGTTCCCCCAGTAAGTCTTATGGCCAGTCCACCTCTTCCTTTCGGTACCAGTGAAAAATTTCAGAATTCACATACTTCAGATTTTCCATATATTTTAAAATCTGAATAAGGTTCACTATATCACATTTGCTTTGTCTACCATATGTAGATGTAATTTTTCAATTTTAAGTGATGGAAAATGCAGTGTAATTACAAATTTGAAAAGAAATATGCAAAATATACTCTAGATACGGCAAAATATACTCTAGGTAACTATTCCCTTATACTGGCAGAATTCTTCTATAACATTGATAGAATCCCCTGAGCTGTCCTAGCAGCCTGTGCTAGGACAGCTCAGTGTAGACTATCAGAAAACTTCATGTAAGACTGTACAATTACCCTTAGGTCTCTTTTTTTTTTTTTTTCTTTTAGCCTCCACTACCTTGAGTGCAGTATGCTAATCCCAGAATTAAATAATATACCCAACATACCCAGTCGTTATGTTCTGAAATTATTGCTTCCCATAATACGCTACCTTGAATTTTTTCACTGTTAAACCTCACTTGCTCATCTGGCTAATTTTTCACTCTTGTTGCAGCAGTACACCTTAATTCTTGTCATTAACCAACCAGCAACCTAACCATCCTATTATCTATAAACTTTGACAATAAACTTAATATTGTTATTATTATTATTATTATTAGCCATATAGTGCAAGGAAGCCTAAGGCTTATGCTGCACAAGGCAAAAAAAAAAATTCTCAATTACCCTGAGAGAGAGAGAGAGAGAGAGAGTTAGGAGGGAATCACCAAGAAAGAGAAGAATGATGATATCCAGCTCAGGACCCTGGCTTGGCACACCCAGGGTCCTGAGCTGGATATCATCATTCTTCTCTTTCTTGGTGATTCCCTTCTAATTCTCTCTCTCTCTCTCTCTCAGGGTAATTCAGAATTTTTTTTTTTTTTTTTTTTTTTGCCTTGTGCGGCATAAGCCTTAGGCTTCCTTGCACTATATGGCTAATAATAATATCAAGTTTATTGTCAAAGTTTGTAGATAATAGGATGGTTAGGTTGCAGGTTGGTTAATGACAAGAATTAAGGTGCACTTTTGCAACAAGACTGAAAAATTAGCCAGGTGAGCAAGTGAGGTTTAACAGTGAAAAATATGTCTTCATCAGTATTGTTAATAATACTGAAAACAATAAATGGCCCAGCACTGAACCCTGGGGGACTCTACTGATGACATTAGTCCAAGAAGAGTAGTGTCCATTAATAATCACTCTCCGCTTCCTGACCCTCAACCATCCCTTTATCCATAGCAGTAATTCAACTCTAATGCCACAGTACTCTAATTTGTATAGGAGCTTTTTATATCAAACAGTATCAAAAGCTTTGCATGCTTCTAAATGGAGAATTCTGTATTTGGAGAACATACTTCCAGAGTCAAATATAAGCTAGAGGAAGAGAGAAGCTAAAAGCAATTGAACTCAAAAAAAAAAAAAAAAAAAAAAGACTGGTATTGTTATTCGGTTTGACATGAAATTTTCCATGCAATGTAAACAGGTGGCAAAGAAGGTGCAAGATCTTCTGTGTCTGATTTATATGGCCTTGGTTAGTAGGGAGGATGTCATTATCCCTCTATACAAGATGATGGTTAGACTACATTTGGAATATTGTATTCAGGTCTGTAGATGGCACCCAAAAAACTAGGCTAGAACTTGGGGTGAAGATTGAAAGCAGGGAAACCAGATTTGTGATGTGGATAAATCAATCCATAAGCAGCTGCCACACCATCTATGGTGTGTAGGAGAGATCCGATTGAAGTGTATAAAGCACTTTAGGGGTTGAGCCAAATGGATGAAGAAGGTCTGTTCTCCTTAGTAGGTGAGACAAGTATAATTTTTTTTTTTTTTTTGGCTGGTGCAGCATAAGCCATAGGCTTCCTTGCATTATGTGGCCATTGTTAATACTAATACAAAATCTCAGGGAATACCAGAAGACCAGATCTGATGAAGCTCAACTATGGTAGGTTGTCAAGGATAAGTTGCCTCCCAACATGGTACAGGCAGTAAGTTTGGCTAAATTAGTGCAATAATTTAGCCAAACTCACTAGCTTATGGGAATAGGAATAATTTTATATTAATTTGTACAGACACGCACATGTATATAATACACGAAGTCCACTTTCTTGCATCATTTGTCTTTAATAAAACTAACACAATTGACATTCATGAGTAGGGTGGGTACAGGAAATAATTGTGCCATTGTTTATTTGTATTTAAGAAAAACATTTCATTTCATTTTGTGTGAGAGATAGCCGTATTAGTAAAGGAAGGGAATTAAAATTATTCCTTAATTAATTCTGCCTGATGTTGATTCTGATAACAATATAAACAGTCTGTTTTAGTGCTTACTTTTTTTGTTGAAGTTTTTAATAAATAATGGTGGTTTTATTCATTAAAAATTAAATTAGTATTAATTTTTAGATTGAATATGTGGTAAGTATGGGCTTGGTACACCCAGGTCCTGAGCTGGATATCATCATTCTTCTCTTTCTTGGTGATTCCCTTCTCTCTCTCTCTCTCTCTCTCTCTCTCTCTCTCTCTCTCTCTCTCTCTCTCTCTCTCTCTCTCTCGGGTAATTCAGAAATTTTTTTTTAGGCTAGGCTGGTGCAGCATTAACCTCAGGCTTCCTTGCGCCATATGGCTAATAATAATAATAATAACAATGTGCTGTATCTAAAAATAAATGCAAGCCCAAGCCTATTGCTGTCTTGTTAGGGAACACAGTGACCCCCCACATAGCAAGGCAGAATTATAATTTAGTGGATAACATTAATTATGAAAAGATTGCTTTATAATTTGGAACATATATTGGACTAATGGGAAAATCCCTAGATGTGGATTATAGAATGCTATATGACAAGAAGTTAACAATAGTTATTCTTCAGAATGGGGTAGAGTTGGGGGGGGGAACCTCTCAGCACTCAGACTGCTGCTTTTTATAATTTTTTTAAATGACAGAGAAGAGACAGGTTATAATATCAACATTTTGAAATGATATGAAAATTCAGTCAATGATTAATGACTTGCACAAACAGAACTCCTTTGTCATTATGGATGAAGGAGTTCTGTTTGTGTTAATACTGCATAATGTAATGTTGTTTTATACTTGGGAAGTAATCAGAATAACTTATGCATTTGTAGGGGTCAAATTAAAAACAGTAAAGGAAGAAAAGTATTTTACACATTACATGGAAACAGACATAAAGCTCCCTTCTGAAGTGCAGACATGTGGCACATAGGTACATGGTGTTCTGACAAATGTTTATTGAATAATCAGATATTTGGAAGATATAATTCCACTTTATAGGTCATTTAAAAAAAAGATGTCTTATAATGTGTGTGAGCAATAGAACTTAATGACTCAATCAGAACCCCTTAATAGGGGTTCTGATTGAACCGTATAAGGTTCTGAGAGGAGTAGTAAATTGAATGATAATGAAGTTATCAGTATTAAGTGATGCTAGAAATAGGGTCATATTGTAATAAGGGTTAAATTCTAGACTGGATGGTCACAGGAAGTTTTCTTTATCCGGTGATTTGTTAATTAATGTAATGAGGTGCTTCAGTGAGTAGTTCAGTTTATTGACTTGGAGAAATTAAAAAGTCCAGTGGATTTGTACCTAGAAGAGGAAGGAGGGGGGGGACATTTTTTATTACAGAAAAAGCCTGTGATGTGTGAACTGTAGGTGAAAAATAGACAAGCAGTCAAGAGTGAGAGTGCAGTATTTCACACATGTGTTTGAATGGACCATGTTTCTAGCCTACTTGATTGTTTGTTTCATTAAATTAATTATACAGCAATGTTTTTGATAACTGTATATAGCAGCATGGCAAACTGCAATGAGTGGTACTTCATTATTTCATGATCCAGTGCATTATCTTCTTTCAGTTGAAAATTAGAAATAAAAATTTTATTAATTTATTCATGTTTTCGTAATCTTACTATAAGTAACACTAAGATAAATTGGGTTAGGTAAATCAGGTAAGAGTATATTGAAAGTGACCTTACTATTACTGTAAAAGAGTATGTCAGCAATGTTACTTAGCCGATGTAAGCTGTCATTGGGTTTCACTAATCATGATTAATGGCTAGGCATTTCCCATTTTAATTGAAATGAAGTCTACACTAAGAATTGTAAGGAGGGAAATAAAATTAAAAAAAATTCACTGAGAAGCATTTATTTATAAAAAAAAAGTACATGGCACATTTTGCCAAGAACTGAACTTGCTAGAAAATATACATGGGAGATTAATTGAGATTTATTTAGAATTAATTTAGAACATTCCCAAAACTCTTATCAAAATTATACACTTTAAGTGAACCCTCTCTGAAAAGAAAGGCCTAGAATGCTGATTTTACTGATAACAATGAAAGTAGTGGTAAATGGTTTGCTATTGCTTCAAGGATTGGTAGGTAGAACAAAGGCAGTGGCACATGATAAATTTTCCAAGTATTGGTACTTTTACTGATAGATTTTAATAATCAAGTGCAAATAACAGTTTTAGACTCTTGGATTCTGAATTTACTGAAGGGGTCTGACTACCAGTACTGCTGTCACTGTTGTCCTTGAGTTTCTTGGTTTCCTTCATTTCCTTAACCTGACTTATTAGTATTGGTGTACTAGCGAATGATTCAAGAAAGCAAATTCATCAGCTGAAAAAAAAAAAAAAAAAAAAAAAAGCACTTCCTATATCACATGTTCATTGCACTACCCACTTCTGCAATGCCACATGAAACTTGCTTCCAAAAATTAATTACCTGTTGACTGAAGGCAAATTTCTGTAATTTAACCTGAAATCGTCCTTCATCAGTTTTAATTTATACCCCCTCATTGAGCTTACTCAATCCGTTCCAAGCCTTAAGCACCTTGGGCAGACCTCCCAGCAGGTGCCTAGTTTCCAGATGCTGCAATTTGCAAAACTGAAGCCTTTCCTGATTTTGTTCCCTTCATTATTCTTGTTGCTCTTCTATACGTTCATTCCAACAGACCCATATCCTTCCTAAAATGAGGCGCCTCCCCCCCCCCAGACCTCTAAATGGTACTCGAGATGTGGCATAACTGTTGCCTTAGACAACAGATAATCATGTCCTTATTCCCTGCTGGCTAAATTCCTGTATATCATTGACAAAGCCCCATCCTTGCAGCCTTTGTTCAGAGAACTTCACATTTAACTGCACAATTACTCAGGCGCCTCCGTAGCCAGGTGGGAAGGAGCAGCAGTGGTAGCACACGCTTCTTGATTAGACCGGGGTTCGAGCCCGTCACCACCAAATACGGAGCATGCGGAAAAGTCAGGGAATGACCACCGCACCGGAGCAATATGGCCTTAGTTGCTAATGCTCCTAAAAACCAAATAACAACAACAGCACAATTACTCCCAGGTCATTTTAATTCTCCAGAACTCTGAATGTGGTACCACACATTGGGATTACTGCTACATTGTGGTACCACTTCTTAGCCCATCTGCTTAACTTGTGTAGATCTCATTGCAGTAGTGTACCCTGGTTACTGTTATTGACTACCATGCCAACCTTTGTATCGTGTGCAAAGATTAGCATACAGCCTGATATGCCTTCATTGATATCATTAATAAATACAAAAATCAACAATAGGCCCAAGAGGTTTAAAAAAATAGTTCCTTTGTTACTGCATCAAAGGAACTAATTTTTTTCATTCAGTTCCTTTGTTACTGCATCATAGTAACTGATCAGACAAAATTTCCCATTAACAAATCCATGTTCTAACCGCAGTATGACCACATTCCTGTTTGGATGGCCCTGCATTATATCTTTAGACTCTGCATGTCAAGCAAGTTTCAAAGCTAATTTCAAGGCATCTTCTCTCAAAGCATCTGCTCTTCAAAGTAAAGATGTAAACTTACTAAAAGAAAGGAAAAGGCATCATTCTTCCTGTATATAAAACTAACCCCAGGGGCTCACATCTGGTTAGTATGGGCTTGGCACACTCAGGGTCCTCAGCTGGATATCATCATTCTTCTCTTTCTTAGTGATTCCCTTCTACTTCTCTCTCTCTCTCTCTCTCTCTCTCTCTCTCTCTCTCTCTCTCTCTCTCTCTCTCTCTCTCTCTCTCTCTCTCTCTCTCGGGGTAATTCAGATTTTTTTGGCTGGTGCAGTATAAGCCTCAGGCTTCCTTGCACCATATGGCTAATAATAATAATAACCTTTATAACACTAACCTCTCAATGCTTGGTCACTGGTGGCACTGCTCTTGTCTCTACATGGCATGGCTAGGAAATCTTGACAGAAAAGTTAATCTGCAAAGGACCTAAAGGATAAAATATGAATCACAATATATTTCCATCTTTAGAGCAACAAACTCACAGATGGAGACAGAAACTGACCATGATACATCTCAACCCAAGAGGTTTAAAACAAATTCCACAGCAACAGATTTTCCCTCATTTCTCATACTGCACTTGCTTGAAGATCAACCTTTAAGTCAATTATCTCCCTTCCTTATCCAGAAACACCTGGAAAGTATTGGAAGATCTCCTAAGAGACAGAAATCAGGAGACCTGCTAGTAGGAACAATAAACCACAGACATTCAGAGAAACTCTCTCAAGTTATAAATTTTGCTGGAATTCCAATGAAAGTATCTCCCTATGCACCTCTAAATACATCTAAAGGTGTTATGCCTACCTGGGATCTGTTCAATTTTGTGGAGGAAGAAAGTACTCAAGAGCTTCAAGGACAAAATGTAATTGAAGTGAAATGAATTATCACTGAAAAGATAATACACTTACATTTACCGTGAATCATAGAACACTTTAAGCTATAAACCTCAGGTTGCGAAATAATTAACTGACGTGTAAATTAGTGCAAGTGCATTGTTTCTACACACAGCTAAATAACTAAGTAACTAGGAATAGACATTATTAAGCACATTTCACATTGTGAATACCTTCACAAGTTACCATGATATTGTACTACCTCGAATTAGTAATGCTTCACCAGTGGAGACGACTACTGTTACTTATCCTTGGTGGGTGTGCAGGTACCCTGATGATGCAATGATGACAACCCAGTTGCAAAGCATAACTCGCAACTGGGTTGTCATAAGTACATCTCATATTGTGGAGGTGTTCACAATATGTGATGTATTTAATGTAATTAAGTACATATGAGATGTACTTAATTTCGCAACCTGAGGCTTATAGCCCTATGATCTTACTTACTTGCACACCATTAGGCATCTCTCTCATTTTGTGGAGTTATACTTCACAACTGGTTGTCATCATTGCATCACCAGGGTATCTGCCCACCCACCGATGAGGAGCCAACAAGCTCCAAAACAGTGCTGGCCGGGGTTTGTTATCTGCCAAGAATAAGTAACAGTAGTCCTTTGCATTGGTGAAACGTTACTTATTCGAGGTAATGCAATATCACGGTAACTCATTATGAAGATATTCACAGTATGAGATGTATTAATGATGCCAATTCCTAGTCACTTAGTAGCTGGCTGCATGTAGAAATGATGCATTTGCACTAACTTACATGTCACTTTACCATGAATATAATTATTACATTTAATACACCAACCCTAACCTCATTAGTAAAAGCTGATCATGTACTATTTTATTTTTTTTTATTTTTATTTTATTAATAACAAGATACACAACAGGTAACCATTAACAGTGTATCTGAATTTACAGTGTATCTATCTTCCTTTCTACATTCCAATTCCTTTACATGTTATAAGTGCCAAAAAAGTGTGAAATTGGTGAAAGAAATGACCTGCCCAACTGTAAAGACAACATGTGACAGTCCATCTGTCACATGGTTTAGAGTCCTGCATACTCTAAACCATGTGACAGATGGACAACTGAGAAAAAATTTATAAAATATAAGATGGAAAGAAAAGTAATTTATCAAGAAACAAGGACACTAAACAAGGACGCAGTTTGCAATTAGCGTCCTTAATTATTGCACAAAAACGTCGAACTGTAGTCATTTAAACTGAATTTAGTCTCTTCAAACATATCAATATCTCATTTGGCTCAGGCTGGCCTCTCTCAATAACAGTCCAATGTTCCTCAACATTCAGACGAGACAAGTGCTACTACATCACATAGCCAAAATTTGAATTCAACTAAGAATATTCAAGGCACATCCATGGATACAGACAACTCATCAAAACAGAAAGAGCCAATCCTAAAAATATATCTGAAAGTAGATATGGACACCATTCAGCCTTTCTTCCAAAAAAAAAAAAAAAGAAACAAAAACCGAAGTCTGAATGCCATAAACCAGCCAAATACAGTTTCTTCTACTAAATTAAAGTAATGCCTTTCATTTTACAGAGGAATTGCAGAAGTCTTTGTGGCAACACTGACAGTATCAAGAACTAATTAATCACTACTCTCCAGTTGGGTCTTGTCTGCATGAAACTTTCCCAAATTTCTACTTCCATAAAGAACTACTTTGCCTATTGATGAGATCACAATACGTTGGATGCTTCCCATGATAGTGTAGAGATCATTCTCAAGTCACAGATAACGACGAAGCAAATCACTCTTCAAACCCAAATTGAAGCTGCTGCTGTACATCTGATTACTCAGATTGCATTAATACTGGTTTCTGTTTATCTTCCACCAAATCATACCTACACTTTAATTGATCTTAAAAAGCTTTTAAGACAGCTATCTTACCCTCTCTACTAGGGGATTTCAGTGGCAACAAACCACCCCTAATGAGTAAAATAGATAGATGTGACTGACTGATTTAAACCTTTCAGGATAAGCAAAACCATACCATTCTTAATAGTTGTGCACACACTCAATTTGCTCCCTAATCAAAGGAAGGAATACTCTCATTCTGAATATCAGTAGTGATTCTTCATGAATTAAGATACTGCAGATAAAGAAACTACTAAGTGGCAGCGATCACAGTGTGCTGGCATGGGATTTATTCTAAGATGTAATTAGCATCAGGGGTAAAGGGAACGGTTTTTGCTTTCATAAAGGTGACTACAGTAGTCTCACACAGTTTCTAAATTCTATACAGTGGGACCAGCCAGCTGATGATATTACCAATGGCAAATTCTAAATGGGAAGTAATCTAGGAAGCTATTAGGCTTTTTGCCTAACTAAGTAATACTGTTCGTTTTAGGCCTATGTAGTTGTCAGATGAACTAATAAGACTCGTGACAGAGAAGGAAAATGCATGGGATACATATAAATTATCAGGTGACACAGAAGACTGTTAGATATCAGCTAGTCTGTAATCAAGTCACAAAGGGGGTTAGGCAAGCAAAGGCAGATTATGAGAAATCTTTGGCGAAGGATGCAAAGTGGAACAACAAAGACTTATTTACTTATGTAAACTCTAGAACTAAGGGTATGAATCAGATTGGTCCACTTGATATCAATGGTTCGTTTGTTAATGATCCTACTGAGGTACCTGACAAACTGAATGAGTATTTCAGGGAAGTGGAGACCAGAAGCTTATCACACTCTAGCAGGGGGCTAAATAATTTTGTAATAAATGAGAGCAAAGTGGAGGAGAAATAATTGAAATTGAACATAAGAAAGGCATCTGGGGTGGATGGGATATATCCAGTTATATTAAAGGAGGCAGCAAAAGAAGTAAGCAAACCCTTAGCCATAATTATGAGTGCTTTCTTGGACTCAGGGGAATCCAAGGAAGCACTCATAATCATCCCCATGGACTGGAGATGTGTAAAAAAAAAGGTAAAGCGCAGCCATTATCAACTCACTGCAGGATGGAAGCCTCCTCCACAATTCATTCTGAGAGAAATGGACCATAATCTGCCATGCTGGTCCAGTGCGGGTTGGCAGATCGACCGTATTGAGCAGTCTGGGGCTTGAACCCCGGTCTACTCAAAGAGCGTGTGCTACTGCACTCCTGCTCATGACCACTCGGCTACAGAGGTAAACGTGTCCCCAATTCACAAATAGGGATCAAAGGGTGACACTAGTAATTATAGACCTGTTAGTTTAACTTCTGTTCTGGGGAAAATAATGAAATCACTGGTTAAGGAAGCACTGTAGGATCATCTAGACAAGACTGTTGTTATAGTTCAGACACAGCATATGTTTGTTAAAGTGAAGTGTTTGACAAATTTGATTGGATACTATGATGTGGTCTCGAAGGAACTGAATGCAAAAAATAATTTTTATATCATATACTTGGATTTTAGGAAATCTTTTGATACTGTTGCACATGGAAGACTACTGTTCAGATTGGAGCAGTATTGCATTAAGGGCAAATTGCTGCTATAGATAAGGGATGGTTGAGTGAGAGAAGACAGAGATTGGTAATCAATGGACACTGCTCTTTGTGGATTAATGTTATTAGTGGAGTCCCCCAGGGTTCGGTATTGGGCCCATTGTTGTTTTCTGTATTTATCAATGATATTGACGAAGGTTAATGTCCAAGTTTTCAGATGACATGGAGGTTGGCAGGGTTGTTAATGACAATATGCTACTGCAACAGGATGTAGAAAAGTTGAGCAGATGTACTGAGAGATGGCAGCTGAAGTTTTAATATTGACAAATGTAAAGTACTACATATGGGTAGCAGTAGTCCCAGTGTAACATACCAACTGTGCAGTACTACACTCAAGGTAGTGAAGAATGAAAAAGACCTGGGGGGCTAATTGTGAAATCAGATGTGAAGTTTTCTGAGCAGTGCAGACAGGCTGCAAGAGTAGTTAATGAAGGTCTTGTCAATGATATACAGGAATTTTGCTAGCAGGGATAGGAAGTGGTTATCCCCTTGTGTAAGGCAATGGTCAGGCCACATTTTGAGTACTGCATATAGGTCTGGAGGCCTCAATTTAGGAAGGATGTAGAGCTGCTGGAATGAGTACAGAGAAGGGAAATGAGATTGGGGAATGGAACAGAGGGTTGCTGTTACTAAGAAAGGCTTAAGTTCTGAAAATTGCAGCATGTGCAGACTAGGTACCTGCGAGATGATCTGATTGAGATGTATAAAGCCTTGAATAGTTTAAGCAAGCTTAATGCAGATGGGATTCTTCCTCTTGCTGAGATTACTCACCTGAGGCAACATAAATTCAAATTGAGGAAAGACAGTTGTAGAAAAGAGATGTGTCGATATTTGCCTTTTGCCAACAGGTGGTTGAATGTTGGAACAAACTTCCATTTGTCGTAGTGGAGGTCAACAACTTAAATAAATTCAAGGCAGAGCTAGACAAACATTTGGAGTGAATAAATGTGGGAATGGGAAGTTTTTTTTTTTTTTTGCTAATGCTATATAAAACTTGCTTTCTTTCATCATATGCCTCTACTAATGCAATGCTAATACTGTTTCTAGTAATGGAATGATCTGTTGTGGATGATACTATGGGCAATGGCCATTTCCAATTGTTTGTAATCTGCTCCCTATACAACCACCATTAGCCCATCCCTGTAGAAAATGGAAATCCTCCCTTGCCAATTGGGTAAATTTCAGTTAGCTATCACCCTGGATGAGAATATTATATGGCTAAAGCCCATAGATGAAATGATGGATTATATCACTTCTTATCTGCAGCTAAATGCCCAATTCTGTTATTGAATTCACCCAATTGAATTCCTTTATTGGTGGAAAAAAGAATATACAATAACAGAAAAACAACAGCTACCTGCTGTTGATACCAGTGCACTCTTCTGTGGAAGATCTCGTCTCTTGTGTTGTTTGAACGTACTCTCTAGCATTGTGCTTTTTGGCTGAGCTTAGTGAATCTTTTATGTCTGGTTAATTTAGAAAAATAACATAAGTTATAATTTTTATTTCTAATTTGCAGTTAAAAGAAGACAGTGTTTCTGTTCATGAAACTTTTAAGGGCTGCTCTTCACAGTTTTCCATGCCTGTTCTTCACAGTTTTCCATGCCTGCATCACATTATTGATGAAGAGGACCATATGAAAATGCTGAAAAGTGACACACTAAGCATCGCTATCTTTACACAGTCCTCAGAAAATCTCTCTGTTGATTGGAAAATTCACAGTCTCCTTAACATCCCTTTGTTAAGAGAATAACATGATGTTTACTATTGGAGAGCTGGCAGACACAACCAGAATTCCGAGGAAGATGAAGTTAGCAATCAGAAACTAAGCTGAATATTTTTAAAATAATTATAAGTTATGTATAAGCTTTATTAACAATATATTCCCAGTTATGATGTAGTAAGCAGCAATAGCCTGCATCTACACAAGGAGAATGGATTAGCTTTATTCAGGGTGTTAACAAATATCTAAAAATCTGTGGTTATTTATGTGTAAAATTTTTTAATTAAACCTGAAATATTTGATTGAACTATGTTCGTTTAACAATCCATATAATATTAATAAATGTAAGACAGCAAGGCATTATTGAGGTAATTCCTATCATTCATTTGTTAATTAATTATAATAATATATACTAATATGCTAAAAATTAATTTTTTGTCTTTCAGGCTAAACTTCCAAAAGGTATAGAAAATATTAGACCCCATATAGAAAATGTGGATAATGTTCCTTTGCTTGTATCCTTGTTTACTGATTGTACACCAGAAGCAACAAAAGAAATGATTTGTATCATGCAGGAATATGGCGAAGTTGTGTGCTGTTTAGGAAGTGCTGCAAATTGTCATAATATGCCTATATTTTTACAAGCCGATGTCAGGTAATTAATGTTGAATTTTTGGTTAAGAATTAGTGAATATTATATACTGAACAAATTCGTGTTAATGTTTTAACATGAATGCCATGTTAAAACTAACTCCTTCCCAACCAGGCATGACATTGTGTGATGTATCATGAAAACAGGTTCTTTTTTTCTTTTTTTATAAGTTTTTTCAGAACTTTTAAGATGGATTCCTGAGAAAAAAATAAAATGCAAAATACATAATAAAAAAAGGTGTCAAATAAGTTGAACTTTACCACATACTAGATTTCAGCTAAGAGAAATTCACTCGCCTAATCAAGCTACTTCAGATTAGAGGCAAGCAGATTTAATGAACATCATCATACATAATGAGCCTGCTACGGGTACTCAGTGTTGTGTGCATATTTCAAAACAGTCATTTGAAGGACTTTCAGCAAGCACTCTACCTGATTCTCCTCCAAGTATTTCAGCAATAAAACTGGTTATCCTCATCATGCGGAGTTGTGTTGTTGGCTCTTGCACTTGATGGTGGCATTATCTTATTTATTAACCCAATACTTTTAACAGATAAGGTACCATTTATAAGACATGTTGATAAAAATAAACAAATTTAATAAAAAAAGAACCTTGCAGCATGTATATTTGGGCAAAGGGTAATCCTCACAGAACAATTTTTGCACTTCAGAAGAAAGCTACAATGAATATCGAGCCATATATATATCACCACAATTTTAAATGGATATGTATATTAATAGACCTCATTAGTCAATTCTTGAGCAGATATTGCCAGAATTACTTGACAAAAAAATAAATATGGTTTGTGCACAATTATGCACCAGTATGTTTAAAACAAATGCCATGTGGGGTACAGTTTTTCTCAGTATGGTCTGCTTGTTAACAGGCGAGATTGCTTCTACAGGGATGAGATACACTTAAATAGAAAGGGTGCAAGAATATTTGCTGATGCTATCGAGGCAGTGTTAGGTGGCTCGGAAAACTGCTAGCTTGGAGGATTCACAGACTAATAGATTAACAGTAGCCACACGTAGAGGTGGAAATGATTCTTGCACTACTTCTATTGGAAGTAGATGATTCTTGCACTACTTCTATTGGAAGTAGATGATTCTTGCACTACTTCTATTGGAAGTAGATGATTCTTGCACTACTTCTATTGGAAGTAAATGATTCTTGCACTACTTCTATTGGAAGCTCGGGAAGCCAGTTTCTGGGGGTCATAAAAAAAGTAAATGCATGGGCTGTGTTAGATTAACTAAGAATAAGAACAGGTGCATGATTACTTGCATGTATACCAGTGCTAGGAGTATAGTAAATAAACTTAATGAATTTGAAGTGTATCAAATTCAAGACATTGAAGGCAGATATTTTTGGGATATCAGAGTGTTGTGTCACACAGATATAAAGACATTGACATTTTATAAAAAACATTATGGGAATCTTATAGTCTAGAAACTTTATTAGACCTGTTGGACAGACAACTTGTATAGTCAAGACCTGCTAGTTTTCGTAAAATCGGATATTAAGAGAAAGAGAATGACGGGATTACTTAACAAGTACCGATCAATGTTGAAAAAAAAGCCGTGATTTAGGGTTGAATTTGAAAGTGTCTGCAATTCTGCCAAGCCACAATAGGAGGGAGTATATGATGAGAGCCTTGTCAATCAATTCAGCCCTGGAGAGATTGTGCAAGGCTCATGGGGTAGAATATTTCTTAGTGTGGTCTGTGCTTGTTAACAGGAGAGACTACATCTACAGAGATGGGATACACTTCAATAGAAAGGGGGCGAGAATATTTGCTGATGCTTTCAAGGCAGTGATAGTGGATCGGAAAACTGCTACCTTAGAAGGATTCGCAGACTAAAAGATTAACAGTAGTCACTGGGAGAAGTGAAGTGATCCTTGCACTGCTTCTATTTGAATGAGCGGGGAATTTTAGAGACTGCTGGGAATCTCTGAAATACCCTGAAATCGCTGAACAAGTAAATACATGTGCTGTGCTGTGTTAGGGTAGCTAAGAATAAGAACAGGTGCATGTTTACTTGTATGTATACCAGTTCTAGGAGTTTAATGAATAAATTTGATGTATTTCAGGTGTTGGTCAAAACATCAAAGGCAGATATCAGAGATGTGGTGTCACACAAATATGAAGAATGCAGAATTGGAATTTGAGGAACACCATGTGTACAGAAAGGATAGGAAGAGAGGAGGGGTTATGCTATTAGGTAAGAAACACATAAAATCTAAGGAAGTGCAGCCAGTGGAGCAGAAATTGTTTACATGGGTGGACAGTGCAGTGTTGAGTCAGTTTGGTGTGACATAATAATAATGAAAAATAATAATTTCCCAGATATTGACTGGAACTTGTGGGTTGGTCATTCACACACTAGCAAGGCTTTTGTGGATTTATTGGATGAGCGTTTTCTACAGCAGCATGTTCGGGTGGTAACCAGAGGGGATAATACTCTTGATCTGATTATCAGTAGTGATTCTTCATTTATTAAGAATTTGCAGATAAAGGAACCACTTTATCGTTCCTTTCTATAAAGGAACCACAGCTGATGTTGGATTTACTCAAAGAGGTAACTACCATCAGGGGTAAAGGTGGGGGTTTTTGCTTTCATATACGGTGGTCGGAGACATTTATTTAACGACAATTTATTATTTTATAATTCACAAAAAGGAGAGTTGATCAAGAAGAATTCTTTCCGACGGAATAAAAGGTAACTCCGTGTTTATTCTTAAATTTGCAGATAAAGGAACCACTAGGTGATTGTGATCACAGTGTACTGATGTGAGATTTACTTTAAGATGTAACTACCATCAAGGGTAAAGGGGGGGGGGTTTCTGTTTTTGGAAAGGTGACTACAGTGGTCTGAGACAGTTTTTAAATTCTGTACAGCTGGACCAACTGATGATGTTAACAACAGCGAATTCTAAACGGGAAGCCTTTAACGAATTAAACATGGAAGCTATTAGGCTTTCATACCGACTATGAAATACTGTTCAATAGTAAAGTAAAAAAAAGTAAAGTCAGCCATTATCAACCCACTGCAGGATGGAAGCCTCCTCAACAATTCATGTTGAGGGAAATGGACCATAATCTGCCACGCTGGTCCAGTGCGGGTTGGCAGTTCAACCGTATTCAGCAGTCAGGGGCTTGAACCCCGGTCTTCTCAAAGAGCGTGTGCTACTGCACTCCCGCTCCTGCCCACTCGGCTACGGAGGCCTATTTAGACCTAAATGGATGTCAGATGAACTAATGAGGCTTGTGGCAAGAAGAAAAATGCATGGGATGCATATAAATTAAAACGTGACACAAGCCTATAGTAGATATAAGCTGGTCTGTAATCAAGTCACAAAGCAGGTTAGGCAAGTGAAGACACATTAGGAGAGATCTTTGGTTAAGAATGCAAAGAAGAACATCAAAGTCTTTACTTAAGTAAACTCTAGAAGGAAGGGGATGAATCATATTGGTTCTCTTCATATTGATGGTTCAACTGTTGATGATCCTGCTCAGGTAGCTATCAAACTGAATGAGCATTTTGCATCTACATTTATACATGAGGAGTTATTTGTGGGAGGGGAATATCAGGGTGGTGTTAAACTCTGGCAGTGAACTATATGATTTCGTAATATCCGAGAGCAAAGTGGAGCAGAAATTGTTGAAAATAAACACAAGAAATGCACCTGTGGTGGATGGAATCTATCCAGTTATATTAAAGGAAGTAAGCAAATTCTTGGCCATAATTATGAGAGCTTCATTGGACCCAGGACAGGTGCTTATGGACTGGAGATGTGCAAATGTGACCACAATTCACAAAGGAGGATCAAAGCGTGACACAAGTGATTATACACCTGTTAGTTACTAGATCGTATATATAGCTTAATTTTCAGCACTCACCTCATAGTAATCCGCTTAGCTGGTGGAGAGTTTTACCACATACATAGTGGTTATAAGATTCTAATACCTTACAGGGATTATGGGTTTAAAATTAAGTTACGGGCTATAAAAAAATTTGTAAGAAAGGAAAGTGCACCTTCCATTCTATGGTTGCCTAATTAAATTAAATGAAGAGAAAAAAAATAGAAGCTAATAATCGTGTACGAGCGACTTTCGACATTCCTCATCTTCAGTTAGCTATAGTGGGGGGGGAAGAGAGCGCGCTTGTGTTATATATGAGTTGCTAAATTCCAAATGGGGGAGAAATTGGCGGGAATCTTTTTGTTTAACACGTTGAGTGATGTATGGCGCTTAAACCATTCGATGACGAGTGCTTCGTTTTCAAGGATTTTGTAGCTAGAATTTAATTTAATTACTGTGATGGCTGAATCGATGAGTGGGTTGTGATTTTGAGATTGGACGTGTTGTGTTAGTTCTGTACTTGCTGAATTAGTTGTGAATTGTTGAGTATAAGATGTGAATATTAATTTGATATCTGTATTTTTAAAAATCTGTTGAAGTCTTCTAGCGCCGACCGGGCTAGCCGAGTGGGTAAAGTACCTGCCCGGCAACCCAAAGGTCGCGGGTTCGATTCCCGCCTCGGGCTTGGATCAAAGTACTGCAAAAACCTTGGGAGGTGCAATATGGCCACAGAAGCCGATGCGCCAACAATTACCAAATCAAAAAAAAAAAAAAAAAAAAAGTCTTCTAGCGTATTGTTGATGATATGGGAGCGTGATAAGGGGTTTATGTATTTTATTCTTGTTCATGTGGTTAATAATTTTGTTTGGGTTATTAGTGTTATTATGAACTTTGGTGATGGTTTCTTTTATTAGTTGTGGTGGGTATTTTCTGTCGATGAATTTTTTGGTGAGGTATTGCAATTCTACAGATAGGTCTGTTTGTGTGTGGCTATATTTTACAGCGTTGTATATCTGGTTGTATAGAACTGCTTTTTTGATGTATAGAGGGTGGTAATGTAAGAATTTACCTGTATGTGTGTTTTTTCTGTATATTTTGGTGCCTAAAGATGTGTTTATTTTGTATACAGTGAGGTTTAGAAAATTAATTTTATTATCGGTTTCTACTTCGAGGGTAAATTTGAGTCTTTCATGTGTTGTGTTAAAGGTGTTCAGTAAAGTATCGATGGTGGTTCTGTTGCCTATTAAGAGGACATCATCTGCATACCTCATGTATAGTTTAATTCCTGGGGGAAATGGTTGGAGGATTTTTTCTTCGATAGATGCGAGGTAGATCTCGGATAAAGGGGCAGAGATACCGAGGCCCATGGGAAGGCCGAAAATTTGTTCGTAGATGTTATTTTGGAATTTAAATTGTTTGGCGTCAAGTAACAGTGATGTGAGTTCTAAAATATCATTAATGTTTAAGTCGGTACGTTTTGTTAATGTGTCGTCTTTAATTAATAGTTCTTTAAGGGCGAGTAACATGGATTCGATGTGCAAGTTTGTGTATAGGGAGACGACATCGAAGGACGCGAGAATATCGTTTTCAGATATGGTTATGGAAGTTATATATTCGTGTGCTTGTTTAGTATTGTAGACCCTGAACCGAGAAAATCTCATTAAAGGTGAAATAATTTTGACGAGGAATATGGATAGGTTAGCATAGGCGGACTGTTTATAGGAAATGATGGGTCTTGTTTATGGAGTTTGACTATTCCAAAAATGTGTGGGAGAATGTTACTGCGTATGCCTATTTGCTGGAGGGTATGTAAATTAATTTGTTTGTTGGCTCTGAGTCTTCTTAGGATCCCATCAAGTTTATTTTTAAGCTTGTTAATATTAAACGTGTTGCAAGCTCTGTATGTTGTTGAATCTGATAAGACTGAAGACGAGGAATCTCGAAAGTCGCTCGTACACGATTATTAGCTTCTATTTTTTTTCTCTTCATTTAATTTAATTAGGCAACCATAGAATGGAAGGTGCACTTTTCTTTCTTAAAAATTTTTTATAGCCCATAACTTAATTTTAAACCCATAATCCCTGTAAGGTATTAGAATCCTATAACCACTATGTATGTGGTAAAACTCTCCACTAGCTAAGCGGATTACTATGAGGTGAGTGCTGAAAATTATGCTAAGCTATATATACGATCTAGTTATTACATTACAGCACATAAGAATTCCTTAAAAATCAAGAGACCTGTTAGTTTAACTTTTGTTCTGGGGAAATTAAATGGTGGCTGGTTAAAGCACTCGCTGCAGGATCATCTAGACAAGACTTCAGCATGGGTTTGTTAAGGGGAAGTCTTGTCTGACCAATTTGATGGGACACTATGATGTGGTCAAAAAGGAACTGGATGCAAAGAATAATTTTGATATTATATACTTGGATCTTAGGAAGGCTTTTGATACTGTTGCACATGGAAGTCTGCTGTACAAATTGGAGCAGTGAGTCATTAAGGGCAAGTTGCTGCTGTGGATAAAGCAATGGTTGAGTGGGAGAAGACAGAGAGTGGTAATCATTGGACACTGCTCTTCGTGGACTAATGTTATTAGTTTTCCCCCAAGGTTCAATGTTGGGTCCATAGTTGTTTTCTGTGTTTATTCTTGATTTTAATGAACTTATATCACACTTAATATCTAATTTTGCAGGCGATACAAAGGTTGGCAGAGTTGTTAATGACACTAATAACAGTACACTACTGCAACATGATCTAGAAAAGTTGAACAGATGGGCTGAGAGGTGCCGACTGAAGTTTAACATTGACAAATCTAAAGTACTGCATATAGGTTGCAGTAACTTCAGAGTAATGTATCATCTGTGTGGTACTACACTCAGGGTGGTAGAGAATGAAAAGGACTTCGGGGGTAACTGTGTAGTCAGATATCAAATTTTCTGAGTAGTGCAGACGGTCTGCAAGAGTGGCTCATGGTGTCTTGTCAATGATATACACAAATTCTTGTAGCAGCGATAATGAGGTGATTATCTCCTTGTATAAGGCAATGGTGAGTCACACCTTGAGTACTGCTTACAAGTCTGGAGACCTCATTTTAGGAAGGATGTAGAGTTGCAAAAACGAGTAGAGAACGGCACCCAGACTTGTGAGAAGACCCAAGGGGGTGCTCCTACCAAGAAAGGCTTAATTTTTGAAAATTACAGTGTCTGGAGACTAGGTGCCTGTGAGGTAATCTGATTGATGTGTATAAGGCCTTGAATGGTTTGACTAATCTCAATGCTGATGGGATTCTCCACTTGCTCACATTAATTGCTTGAAAAGAAATGAATTCAAATTTATGTGCCAAAATTTGCATGTAGACAGCGGGTGGTTGAATGCTGGAACAAACTTCCATCTGTTGTAGAATTTGACAGCTTAAATAAATTAAGGTTGAACTAGACAAACATTTGGAGCAAATGGATGGGTGAAATGGGAAGGTTTTTTTTTTTTTTTTGACTGATGCTGTATAAGCTTGCTTTCTTGAATCACCATCACCATCAGCCATTTCCAATCTACTGCAGGATGAAGGCCTCTCCAGCAACTTTCCAGTTCCTTCTGTTTTGAGCACTGCCATCCTATTTACTACCCAAAAACTCATGAATTTCATCTATCCATCTCCGCATTTGTCTTCCAGGTTTTCTTCTAGCTCCTCTTGGGTACCATTCTGTTATTTTCTTAGTCCATCTGTCATCATGACTTCGAGCTATGTTTCCAGCCCAAGACCATTTTAGTTCTTTAGTTTTGATAAGAATGTCCTTTACTTGAGTTTGCTGCCTAATCCATGTGTTTCTCTTCTTATCTAACAGTCTGATTCCCAATATAATTCGTTCCATTCTTCGCTGTGCAGTTCTCAGCTTCTCTTCCATTCTTTTGGTGGGTGCCCAAGTTTCACTTCCATAAGTCATGGTGGGGAGTATACATTGGTTCATTATTTTACATTTCAGACAAACTGGGATATTGCTCTTCAGTATGTGACTATATTTCCTGAATGCTATCCATACAAAATTTATTCTTCTCTTGACTTCCAGCCATTTATCATTATTACAGCTAATAACTTGTCCCAGATAAGTATATGACTCCACCTTTTCAATTACTGCTCCTTCAATCATTATTTCCCTTTCTGTGGCATACTTGTTCATCACTTACGTTACTTTTGTTTTAGCTATATTCATCTTTAGTCCAAAATCCTTACTAACCGTGCATAACTGATTAAGATTTTCCTCTAATTCTTTGGGATCGTGGTTTATGACCACAATGTCATCTGCAAATCATAAATGGTTTAGGTACTCTCCGTTCACATTGACTTCTTTCTGCGACCAGTCTAATCTTCTGAAAGCTTTCTCAAGGGCAGCAGTAAACAGCTTCGGAGATATTGTGTCTCCTTGTCAAACTCCTTTCTCGATTTTAAATTTCCTGCTGTCTTTGTCTAGTCTAATAAAGGTGGTAGCACTCTCATATATTTTCTTCAAAATCATAATATATGGGATATCTATGCCTTGTCTTTCTAGTGCCTGAAACATGCCTTATGCTGTATGGAGTCAAATGCCTTTTCATAATCCACAAATGCCAGGCTTATGCCTGGCATTTGTAGATTATGAAAAGCTTTTTGCTTTTTGCTTTTTGAAAAGCTTTTTGTTTTCTCCATTAGCTGTGATATTACGTGAAGGTGATCCATAGTTGAGAATCCTGTCCTAAAGCCAGCTTGCTCTTTCGGTTGATTCTCGTCAAGTATTCTTTCTAATCTGTTAGTAATGACCCTTGTGATCAACTTGTAGATGTGGGATAACAAGCTAATTGGTCTATAATTTCCAATTTCTGATTTATGCATGATCTACCTCATCAGGAAGAATATCGGGTATGTCGTACGTGTTGCTACTTTGCAATCCATCTTCCCCACTGCTGGCATCATTCCCTCGCTCCTTGTATAATTCTCTATAGTAGTCTTCTGCTATTTGAATTATGCTTCTTGAATCATATGCCTACTACTACTAATAGTAGTAATAGTATGATCTTATGCAGCATCAGCCAAAAAAAAAAAAAAAATCACACTATTCCCTCCAAATGCCTGTCCAGTTCCTCCTTAAGTTTAGTTAACCTATCATCTTCCACAACGACAAATGGAAGTTTGTTCCAGCAATTAACCACCTGCTGGCTAAAGGCAAATTTCTGCACATCTATTCTACATCTGTCTTTATTTATTAATTTCAATTTATGCCCCCTTAGTTCATAATCTGAACAAGTGGAAGGATTCCCATCAGAATTCAGCGTGCTCAACCCGTTCAAGGCCTTATACACCTCAATCAGATCACTATGCAGGTGCTTAGTCTCCAGCCACTGCAATTTGCAGAACTTAAGCGTCTCTTTGTAAGAGGATCCCTTCATTCCCCTCACCAATCTTGTTGCCCTTCTCTGTACACACTCAAGCAAATCTACATCCTTTCTAAAATGAGGCCTCCAGACCTGTACGCAGTACTCAAGGTGTAGCCTGACCATTGCCTTATACAGAAGGACAATCACCTCCTTTTCCCTGCTAGCAAAATTCCTATATATCATTGACAAAACCCTATGACCTGCCCTGGGAGCCTGTCTATATTGCTCAGAAAACTTCATATCTGACTGCACAATTACTCCCAGGTCTTTTTCATTTTCTACCACCTTAAGTGTAGTACCACACAGTTGGTACGTTTCTCTGGTGTTACTTCTACCCATATGCAGTACTTTGCATTTGTCAAGGTTAAACTTCAGTTGCCACTTCTTAGCCCATCTGCCCAAATTATCTAGATTCTGTTGCAGTAGCACACTGCCATTACTGTCATTAACAACCCTGTCAACCTTTGTATCATCTGAAAACTTCGACATTAAGCCTGATATACCTTCATCAATATCATTGGTAAATATACAAAACAACAGAGGACCCAACACCGAACCCTGTTGGACTCCACTAATAACATTAGTCCACGAAGCGCAGCACCCATTAATTACCACCCTCTGTCTTCTGCCACTCAACCATCCTTTTATCCATTGTAGCAACTTACCCTTAATACCTTTCTGCTCCAATTTGTACAATAGTCTTCCATGCGCAACAGTAACAAAAGCTTTCCTGAAATGCAAATATATGATATAAAAATTATTTTTTGCATTCAGTTCCTTTGTAACCACATCATAATATCCTATCAAATTTGTCAGACAAGACTTTCCCTTAACAAACCCATGCTGTGTCTGAATTATTGCTGAAGTCTTGTCTAGATGATCCTGCAATGCATCTTTAACCAGCGACTCCATTATTTTACCCGGAACAGAAGTTAAACTAACTGGTCTGTAATTACTCGTGTCACCCTTCGATCCCCCTTTGTGAATTGGGGATACATTTACACATCTCCAGTCCGTGGGGACCTACCCTAAGTCCAAGGATGCTCTCATAATTATGGCTAAGGGTTTGCTTAGTTGCTTTGCCCCTCCTTTAATATAACTGGATAGATCCCATCCATCCCAGGTGCCTTTCTTATGTTTAACTTCAACAATTTCTCCTCCACTTTGCTCTCAGTTATTACAAAATCATTAAGCACCCTGCTACGATTTGTTAAACTTTTGCCATTTTCAAACCTTAATAACTCCTCATGTGTGAATGTAGATGCAAAATACTCATTCAGTTTGTTTGCTATCTGAGCAGGATCATCAACAGTCGAACCATTAATGCTAATGTTTATTGTGATTTTCTCTTGTAGAGGATCTGTGTCCTCATTTTGAATTTAAAATCAATGGTATTAATTTAAACCAAATAAAATAGAGTGATAAATAGAATGTATAGGCTATTAAGAAATATTATTGGAATCTTAAAGTTTAGAAATATTATATTTTAGGTCAGCAGTTCTTTTACCTGACTTTTTTTTTTTTTTTTCGGGAATGACTGCATCAGAGTGAAGTGTAATTAAATATTGAAATAAATAAACTTAGTAAGAGGACCAAGGAATAAAAGCAAGCTTTGACCCTAAATCCGTGCATGGCAAAATAATTAGAAGTATAAAGGAAGATAAATTCTTGGAGCTCAATGAGGGCTTTCTGTTTTTACCAAACACATATCGAAGGCCGTTTTTATAGCCTTGGCACATTCCATTGCCATATTTCAAAAGTGTAGAAATACAGCCTTCATCATGTGTTCGCTTTCTGATCAAGCAATAGGATCAAATGGTTTAAACCAGTAATCTATCCATGGAAAAGAAGAATAGAAATCATGCAAATTGTCTCGTTTAACATTCTTGTAATGATAAAGGGCATGAAGCTGAGAATAACCATGACACAGAGGCTCCGCTGCATAACAAACCAACACCAAGTTTTGGTTGAAGTTCTTAGAGAACTATTAACATTAAATGTGGATGTTGAAAGTTTATTAGTGAAGAAATGATCAGGGATAGTTGATGTATGGTTAGACTGTCTGGTAATATGATAGGCAAATTAACAAGTTGTGTTCAAAACACAAAAGCTGATGCTTTTGAACTTACATTACGTTTGTCTGTTGTTTAAAATCTGTTATTTTTTTATTGTTTGTTGAACTTTTAAGGTATGCCCATAGTTTCTTGGAGTTTCCGAAGGCTAAGTTTACTCCAGAATTTTTAAAGATCTTTTTCAGAGGTTGTTGGTATGTTTCGATATACGGGAGGCGGCCTATCCATTGTTTTTTTTTTTTGTTATCATTTCTCGTTTGGTTTTTCTCACTGTTTATGAGCCATGTCATGTAACTGCCGTTGGAGAATCTGTCCTTACGCAATTCGATTTCCTATTTGCAATCATCCTCTATAGATGAATACCTGAAAGCATTGTTGAGCTGGGCTATTAAAATTAATTATTCAACCCATGAAAGATTGTATTTATGGTATCTGGTTTGCCTATAAGCAGACAATCTTCTACATGCCTTCCATAAAATTTAAGGGATTGGGAATAGTACTCGGAAATTAAGTGGTTTTCTATTTCCAGAAGGTAAAATTCAGAGAGACCACTTACGATACCACCCATTGGTATCCCAAGTACTTGTTGGTAAAAAACTCCTTCATGGGTGAAATAATTGGCAGATAACAGTACGTTTAGTATGTTTGTTATATCAGTGATTTCTAATTTTGTTCTGTTTTTTTTTTTTTTTAGTGTGGGATCATTGCATAATAAATCCTGAGTAGCCATCATTGCCTTTTGAGAATGTATGTTTGTATATAGTGATTTTATATCACTATATACAAATATAATTCATCATCGGGTTCTAATTTTATATTTTTGACTGATGAAAATAGGTGTTCCATATATTTTATGCGATATTTGGAAAAATTTGTTACATGTTTTAGTAAGTCAACTGCAAATTTTGCTAAGTTTGCTGTTGATGCATTTTTGAAACTTACTATGGGTAGTAGTAGTAGTAGTGGCATGTGATGCAAGAAAGCAAACTTATGCAGCATCAGCCAAAAAAAAAAAAAAAATTTACAAAACAATCACCTCTAAATGTTTGTCCAGTTCCTCCTTAAATTTATTTAACCTATCAACTTAAACAACGCCAGATGGAAGTTTGTTCCAGCAATTAACCACCCGCTGATGGCTAAAGGCAAATTTCCGCACATCTGTCCTTCCTTAATTTCAATTTATGCCCCCTTAGGTTTGTAATCTGAACAAGTGGAAGAATCCCATCAGAATTCAGCATGCTCAACCTGTTCAAGGCTTTATACAGAACAATCAGATCACCTCGTAGGAGCCTAGTCTTCAGCTGCTACAATTTGCAGAACTTAAGCCTCTCCTGGTAAGAGGATCCCTTCATTCCCCTCACCAATCTTGTTGCCCTCCTTCTCTGTACACGCTCAAGCAAATCTACATCCTTCCTAAAATGAGGCCTCCAGACCTGCACGCAGTACTCAAGGCGTGGCCTGACCATTGCCTTATACAGAGGGACAATCACCTCCTTTTCCCTGCTAACAAAATTCCTGTATATCATTGACAAAATCCCATGACCTGCCCTGGCAGCCTGTCTGCATTGCTCAGAAAACTTCATATCTGACTGCACAATTACTCCCAGGTCTTTTTCATTTTCTACCACCTTAAGTGTAGTACCACACAGTTGGTACGTTTCTCTGGAGTTACTTCTACCCATATGCAGTACTTTGAATTTTCAACGTTAAACTTCAGTTGCCACTTCTCAGCCCATCTGGCCAAATTTTCTAGCTCCTGTTGCAATAACACACTGCCATTACTGTCATTAACAACAGTATGTTTTAATGGTTTGTTGGGTTTATGTAACTTAATAACATCAAATATGTAGGGCGAACGTGTTTAGCATTAGTAGAGGCATACAATGCAAGAAAGCAAGCTTATGCAGAAAAAAAAAAAGAGCAAGCTTATGCAGCCAAAAAAAAAAAAACACTCCCATTTCACCCCTCCATTCGTTCCAAATTGTCTGTCCAGCTCAGCTTAAATTTATTTAGGCTATCAACTTCCCCACCAAAAGATGGAAGTCTGTTCCACCAATCAACCACCTGCTGGCTAAAGGCAAATTTCCGTATATCTATTCTACAACTGACTTTCCTCAATTTGAATTTATGCCCCCTCAGGTTCTTATTTAGGCTATCAACTTCCCCACCAAAAGATGGAAGTCTGTTCCACCAATCAACACCCGCTGGCTAAAGGCAAATTTCTGCACATCTATTCTACAACTCTCTCTCCTTGATTTGAATCTATACCCCCTCAAGTTATTAATCTCAACAAGAGGAAGAATCCCATCAGTATTCAGCTTGCTCAATCCATTCAAGGCCTTACACATGGGAAACAGCAACCCCAGAGCAACGTATCAACTCTGTGGTACTACACTGATAGTGGTAGAGAATGAAAGGGACTTGGGGGTGGTTGTGCAGGCAGATATGAAGTTCTCTAAGCAGTGCAGACGGGCTGCAAGTGTAGCTCATGGAGTATTGTCAATGATATACAGGAATTTTTCCAGCAGGGATAAGGAGGTGATTATTCCATTGTATAAGGCAATGGTCAGGCCACACCTAGAGTACTGTATACAGGTCTGGAGGCCTCATTTCAAGAAGGATGTAGAGCTGCTGGAATGAGTACAGAGAAGGGCAACAAGATTAGTGAATGGAACAAAGGGGTGCTCTTACGAAGAAAGGCTTAAGTTTTGCAAATTACAGTGTCTGGAGACTAGGCACCAGCGAGGTGATCTGATAGAGGTGTATAAGGCTTTGAGTGGTTTAAGCATGCTCAATGCTGATGGGATTCTTCCTCTAGCTCAGAAAAATCACCTGAGAGGGCATAAATTCAAATTGAGGAAAGACAGATGTAGGATAGACGTGCGGAAATTTGCCTTTAGCCAGCGGGTGGTTGGTTGGTGGAACAGACTTCCATCCCTTGTGGTGGAGGTTGATAGCCTAAATAAGTTTAAGGCTCAGCTGGACAGGTATTTTGAACGAACAGAGGGGTGAAGTGGAAGTGGGTTTCTTTTTTTTTTTTTTTTTTGGCTGATGCTGCATAAGCTTGCTTTCTTGCATCAAATGCCTCTACTAATGCTAATGTTATACATCTCAATCAGATTACCTTGAAGGTGCCTACTCTCCATACGCTGCAGTTTGCAGAACTTAACCCTTTCTTGGTAAGAGCACTCCTTTGTTCCCCTCACCAATCTTGTTGCCCTTCTTTGTACTTGTTCTAGCAACTCTGCATCCTTCCTAAAATGAGGCCTCCAGGCCTGTACACAGTACTCTAGTTGTGGCCTGACCATTGCCTTGTACAACGGGATAATCACATCCCTGTCCCTGCTAGCAAAATTTCTATATATCATTGACAAGACTCCATGACCTGCCCTGGCAGCCCATCTGCACTGCTCAGCAAACTTCATATTTGACTGCACAATTACCCCCAGATCTTTTTCACTTTCCACTTCCCTGAGTGTAGTACCACACAGTTGGTACATTTCTCTTGGGTTATTGCTACCTATGTGCAGTACTTGCATGTTAAACTTCAGTTGGCACTTCTCAGCCCATTTGCCCAACTTATCTAGATCCAGTTGCAGTAGCTTACCATTAAACAACCCTGCCAACCTTAGTATTATTTGCAAACTTGGACATTAATCCTGATATACCTTAATCAATATCATTGATGAATACCCAATTTATAGCCTGGGCAAATTCCATTGCCATATTTCAAAGGTGTACTATAAATACAGCCTTCAGCACGTGTTCGCTTGCCCTTTGAAGATGGTATAAAAGAAAAGCCACCATAAATTTTCAGGAATTCATCTCCCTTTATACTTGTAATTATTTCGCCATGCATGGATTTAGGGTTAAAGCTTGCTTTTATTCCTTGGTCCTCTTACTAGGTTTATTTATTTCAATTCTATTCTAATTACACCATATCCAAATGCAGTCATTCCTGAAAAAATCTCAGGTAAGAGAATTTCTGACCTAAAATATAATTTTCTAAAATTTAAGATTCCTATAATATTTCTTAATAGCCTATACATTCTATTTATCACTCTCTTTTATTTGATTTAAATTCACACCATTGATTTTAAACTCAAAATGAGGACACAGATCCTCTATAAGAGGAAATCACAATAAGTTAGCATTTGTCCGATTTTACGAAAACTAGTGGATCTTGACTGCACAAGTTGGCTGTCACACATGTCTAATAAAGTTTCGAGGCTATAGGATTCTAATAATGTTTTTTACACAATGTCAATGTCTCTAAGTCTATCTATTTGATGTTTCATAGCCACTAAAATGTGTCGGACAAATGCGTCAATGAATAATCCATTGTTCTATTTCAAAAGCGTACAACCCCATTACATGAACATTTCTACCTATACAAAGTAACCTTAATAAGGTATTTCCAACAAAAAAGCACACGTAGCTTTTTAAAAAAAATGCTTACATTCACAAAGTATTCTGAAATTTATTCAGATAAAAGTGCAAGCAAACTCCATGGTAAAATGTTCACTAAAACAAAGGAACCATGCAAAGAAAAACCTTCTGCACTATATTTACTGAGTCAAAAATTGACTAAAATCACTTGTGAATGAAGACTTATGGAATACCTTCTTCCTCCATCTACAGGATAGAATCAAATTTCATAATGAAATACTTATAGCAAGACATGAGAAAAAAATGGATCTCCCTTTTAAAATCACAGAGACCACAATCTGTGGGTATGCACCAAACAGATCCTGCAAATGGTGAATTTGTAAACCTTTCCAACTGAAACTATACAAAAGATGAATACAATCTCCTCCATAAAGGCCTTAATTACAGTGTGACCCCCAAAAAAGGCCCCATAGAAAAAATATAGTCCAAACAGGTTTACATAGCCACCGAAATAGAAATACAAAATTTAGCAAATAAATAATGTAATAAATAAAAAACCAAATCTTACTCCTGATTTTTCAAAAGGGGAATTTCAGTGCATCAAAAAATTAGCCATGAATAAAAACATCATCACTGAAAAGGGCGATAAAGTCAACTCCATAGTATTAATAAAAAATTCCGATTATGACAACAAACTGACAAACATCCTACAAGATACAAATAGTATTAGTAACGGCCGCATGGTGCAAGAAAGCCTATGGCTTATGCTGCACCAGCCAAAAAAAATCCGAACAAAACAATGATAAAAAATAAAAAAATAAATAAATAACTAAATAATAATAATTAATAAAAAAAGGAAATTAAACCTGTCATCCTATGCGCTTCCCTTACCCGAAAGTACTATCCAGATGACCTTTGAATTTCCTCAAACTGTCTGCCTCTACCACCCATGAAGGCAGCTTATTCCAGTAATTTATAACTCGCTGGCTAAAATAAAACTTCCTGCAGTCCAATCTAAACATTTCCCCCCATAACTTGAATTTATGTCCCCTAGTTCTAGCATCATTTATAATCTTGAAAATTTTGTCCCCATTCATTTTACTGATGCCTCTCAGAGCCTTAAACACCTCAATTAAATCTCCTCTAAGGTGTCTAGTTTCCAAACTCTGCAACCCACATATTTGAAGTCTTTCTTCATAAGGATGCCCTTTTGCCGATCTCACCAGGTGAGTTACCCTTCTTTGCACCCTTTCAAGAAGCTCAATGTCTTTCTTTAGGTGCTGTCTCCATACTTGAACACAGTATTCTAAGTGTGGTCTAACATAAACCTTATAGAATGGGATTATCACGTCCCTATCTCTACTTGCAAAAGTTCGATAGATCATCGATAGGACACCATGGGCCTTCCTTGCAACCTGTTTAGAATGCTCAGAGAATTTCATGTCTGACCGTATCGTAACACCCAGGTCCCTTTCCTCCAGTACTGGGTTTAGTTGAACTCCACCAAGTGAATAAGTTTTTTTGGGATTACTGTTTCCCAGGTGTAATACCTTACACTTTGTTGGATTAAAGCACAGCTGCCATTTTTCTGACAATTCCTGAAGTCTATCTAGGTCTCTCTGAAGAAGCTCAGCTTGACAGTGATCATTAACTACTCTACCAATTTTAACATCATCTGCAAATTTAGACATCACACCCTCTATCCCTTCATCAATGTCGTTTATGAAAATTAAAAACAACAGTGGTCCTAATACTGATCCTTGGGGAACCCCACTTCTTACATCAACCCAATCTGAGGAATAGCCATTTATCACAACCCTCTGCCTCCTGCCCTGAAGCCATCCTTCTATCCATCTAAGGGATTTTCCCAGTGATTCCAACCTGTTCCAGCTTATAAAGCAACCGCTCATGTGGGACCGAGTCAAAAGCTTTGCTGAAATCTAAATAAACAATGTCGAAATTATTCCCTAAATCCAGCTCGTGAGTGACCCTTTCGAAATAGCGAACCAGATTTGTTAAACATTGATTTTCCCTTTAAAAAACCATGCTGAGTCTCCTTGAGAATTTCAATTCGAACCCAATGATCCTGAATTCCACCCTTGATCATTGCCTCCATGATTTTCCCTACTACTGAAGTCAGACTGACAGGTCGATAATTTCCAACTTCACTTTTAGATCCACCCTTATGTATGGGAGATACATTTGCACTTTTCCAATCCAAGGGAATCTCCCCAGAGTCTAGTGATGCTCGCATAATTAGCCTCAATGGTTCAATGCACTCGCTTGCCGCCTCTCTTAAGATTATAGGGTATATTCCATCAACTCCAGGAGCCTTACTGGTCTGTAGGCTCGAAAGTTTTTTCATTAAATAATCTTGCGAAATTTCAATATCATTAATTACATATTTTTTAACTTCGCTCCCACAATTTCCCATTGCCACAAAAGGCTTTTCATTTGTAAATATCGATGCAAAATAACTGTTGAGTTCATCTGCAACGGCAGCTGGTGTATTTATTACTATCCCCTTTCCCTTACTTAAAGGTCCGATCTGGTTTGTCCTGCTCTTCTTGGCATTTATATATATGAAGAATTCTTTATCCCCCCTCTTTGCTCTGTTTGCTAGTGATTTCTCATAAACTGCCTTTGCCTCCTATCGAACCTTTTCTGAAGCTCTATTACACATCACCTTGTAGCTGTTATAGGCTTCAGTACTTTTTATTGTCTAACCTTTCCATGCCACTTTTTTCTGCTCAAGTAATGTGGCAACTTCACTATTCATCCAAAGTGGAACTCTTCTCGTGAAGTATTTTTTTAATGGTATATACGCATTCAAGGCATTTGTGATTAATGTTTTAAAAGCGTACCACAGTTCAAATGTATTCATTTTCTGCACGATATCTACCCAGTTAATAGAGGCCATGTAGTATCTTAAGGCATCGTAATTTCCTTTTCTGAAATTAAAACCCATTCCTTTGCCTTTTACTTCTGCTACCTCTCTCGTCATCATCCACCGTAGAACTCTGTGATCACTTCCTGCTACCGGTTCCTCTACTGTCAGCCCTGTTATGTCATCTGATTCATGTGTGATGAGGAGGTCTAGGATATTCTTTTCTCTAGTACTTTCGGCCCCGGGTGCCAAGCGTTTCCGTGGCCAAGCGATTCTCGTGCGATTGAAAAGCATTTTCCTCTAAGCGACTAGGTTCTCTTTTGTTTTCTCCCTTGATTATTAAACTTTTTCGTTAAGTAGCCCTTTTTCTTAAAAGCACTAAGAAGAGAGCCCAGAAGAAGGAACGAACCTTTTTCTTTAATTAAATTAGTCTTACTAATTGTACTAACCTATATGCTTGGCCACAAGCGGCACTGCTCCTGCCTCCCTGTGGCGGGGCCGGTAATCTGTGTGGTAAAAATATACCCCCAGGGCCAAAAGGAGCTAACATGGATACGACTAATTATCCACCTTTAGAGCCATCAAGCTCAAGGTCAGAAATTCCTGAAAACGACCGTGACACCAACCAGCCCAAAAGGCTTAGAAGGGAACCTGAATGCCATGATGAATTAACAAATTTCTTGGTGATTCATTCCTTAACCTCCCAACCTGTAGGAAAATTGTCACCGTTCTTGATTCAAAAATATTTGGAATCAATTACTGGATCACCGAAAATGGTGAAAAGACTACAATCCGGAGATCTCCTCATTGAAACTGCCACCGCTAAACATTCTGAGCGGCTCTTAAACACAACATCATTTTGTGGGCTCACAGTATCAATTACTCCACACAGAACCTTAAATTCATCAAAGGGGGTAATCAGTGAGTGGGACTTAATTACAGTCTCCGAAGAAGAGCTACTTCAAGAACTAAGTAGTCAAAAAGTTACAAATGTGAAATGGATTATGACTAAAAAAGATGGAAATCTCACTCCAACGAGATCGATCATCTTAACATTCAGTACGCCAGACTTACCATCCTCAATTAAAGCTGGCTATTTGAATTGTCGTATAAGACCATTTATCCCGAATCCCGTTCGTTGCTTCAAATGCCAGAAATACGGGCATTCGCAGCAGGCATGTAGAGGTGAGGCCATATGTCCCATCTGTGGCTCTAAAGATCACACTCAAGCGGATTGCTCTGTCAAAACCCCTGTTTGTCCCAACTGCAAAGAAAGCCACCCAGCTTTTTCCAAAACATGTGAGCTATGGATTACAGGAAAGAAAATTCAAAAGTACAAAATAGAAAACAAAGTTACCTTTCCTGAGGCACGTAGACAAGTTATGTCGACCCTGCCTAGTAGTCGTTCCTATGCAGCTCGCACTCGGAACTTCGTTTCTACTGCAGCTCAAACAGATGTATCAGTTCCACCTAACACCTCTCTGGCGAACTGGCTCAAATCTACGCTTTCAACCTCAAAGAAAGATAATCCTCCAAAAAGAACTAGCGAAGCCACAAATACTCCAATCAGCATTCCTACTCATACCCCATTAGTCCCAGTTGGAAAAGAACAATTAAAATCTGAATCAGTCTCTAAAAAAACGGAATCTCCCTCCAAAAGCATGGATGTAGATGAGCTGCTAGACAATGAGGAACCTATTCTAGAACTCCATGCAGATGACACCATGGATACTGGACGCCCCACTTTCTCAAAAAAGGACCGGAAAAAATGTCCCTCGTACAGAAAACAGTCAGATGAATCACCCTCAGGTAAACCTAAATAATGAATAAGATCATACAATGGAATTGCAGAGGACTAAGCACTCATTCTGATGACGTAAGAGATTTAATAGCTCAATTTAATCCCATAGGTGTATGCTTACAGGAAACATTCTTGTCGCCCCAAGTTTTGCCAAAATTTTCAAGTTATACCATTTACAGACGAGATAGGAACTCGGTATCACCTGCACGTGGAGGAGTTGCTATTCTTGTTAACGCTAACATACCATCCAAGCCGATCCAATTGAGAACTACCCTAGAAGCTGTGGCAGCTCGCCTTGCAGTTGGTACGTCATTTACCATTGTTTCCATTTATATTCCGCCATCTGCCCCACTTCTGCTTTCAGAACTTGACAACCTCATTGCACAACTCCCAACTCCAATTTGTCTTTTTGGTGACTTTAATGGACACCATCCATTGTGGGGATCGGCCACAATGGATATAAGAGGCAAATTGATGGAGGAATTCATGCATAATAATGATCTTAATTTATTAAATTCTGCATCTCCTACCTACATCCACTTAGCAACTGGATCTGCTTCCGCAATAGCCTTGTCAATTTGTTCACCATCCATATTTCCAATCATGACATGGTCGGTATTAACCGATCCCTTCAACAGTGATCACTTTCCAATTATTTTCTCGCTACAAACAGGGATAACTTCAAATCCTGACCAACGATCCACTTGGCAGTTTAAAAAGGCAAAATGCGGTGGCTATTCTGCCCAGATACGCTTAGACAGATTTTATATTCAAAGGCAACATATTGATGATGTCAACACTTACATAACCAATCAGATTCTGACTGCAGCTAAGGCCTCCATTCCAAAATCCACACCATATCGAAAACACAGAAATAACTGGTGGAATACAGATTGTTTAATTGCCAAACAGGATAAAAACCACGCCTGGAATCATTTCCACAAGTATCCCACCACTACTAACCTAATTGCTTTTAAAAGAGTAAAAGCAAAAGCTAGACAAGTTAGGCGGAAAGCAAAACGGGATTCATGGATTGCTTTTGCCTACACTATTACCAAAGACACAGACACACATATGATCTGGAAAAGAATACAGGCACTAAATGGGAAATTTGCTCAGCCGCCCTCTCCGATACTTCATTGGAAAGGGAAAGACATTTCTACTCCCGAAGAAGTTGCAAATGCATTAGCAGAATCATTTGCAAAAATATCAGCTTCTGCCACCTATGCCTCCACCTTCCAGAAAATCAAAGCAGGTGCAGAACGGTATAAAATTAACTTCTCCACGTGCCGTTCATTCCTGTACAACCAACCGTTTACGTTAACAGAACTTCAAGAATCATTAAACAGATCTTCCAATAGTGCTGCAGGTCCAGATGGAGTTCATTACATTATGTTAAAGCATTTACTTGGAGAAGACTTGAGAACCCTATTAATTTTTTACAATCGGATCTACTCTGAAAATGCCTATCCATCTTCATGGCGCCATTCGTTCATTATCGCCTTACCAAAACCAGGCCTGTGTTGAAAACTACAGGCCAATATCTCTTACAAGCTGCATGGGAAAAATTTTCGAAAGAATGGTTCATACTAGGCTCACTTACATCCTGGAGTCAGAGAATCTCCTTCCAGATCACCAATATGGCTTTCGAAAAAATAGATCAACCCTAGATGTGCTCATTAAAGCCGAGTTTCATATCCGAAATGCCTTTGTCATGAAACAACATCTAGTCATGGTAAATTTAGATCTCGAAAAGGCATTTGACACTACATGGCGGCATGGTATTATTATGGACCTTTACCATCTGGGGCTTAGGGGTCATTTGCCAGAAATAATTCAGAATTTCAAGTCCAATACAAAAACGTCCTCTCTACATCTCACATTCAGGAAGAGGGAGTCCCGCAGGGATCAGTACTCAGTCCAACACTGTTTTCAATCCGAGTTAGCAGCATGACCCGAGATATCCCAAAAACTGTTCAAACTTATATGTATGCAGATGATCTTACCGTTACTGTCAATCTCAAAGTATGAATACCATTGAACGGCAGCTACAACTTGCCATAACCAAAATAGAATCCTGGACTTCACGGAACGGTTACAGACTGTCAGAAAATAAATGCACTGTCACTCACTTTTGCAAGAAGCGAGCTCTCCATCCTGAACCTGAATTACAAATAAACAATACTCCAATCCCTCTCGTTAATACCGTTAAATTTCTTGGATTAATATTAGACCGCAAACTAAATTTCCAAGCTCACATCACTTATTTGAGAACTTCTTGCTTAAAGCATTTGAATATACTTCGTTCGGTCTCATCTATGTCATGGGGAACTGATCGGTATACTTTGCTGCATCTTTATAGAAGTTTAATCCGTTCATGGTTAGATTATGGTTGTCCAGTGTATGACTCTGCCAAGAGCACTACTTTAAAACGGCTAAATATGATCCATCACAGTGCTCTGAGGACTGTGTTGGGAGCTTTCAGGACTTCTCCGATCCAAAGTCTATATATTGAAGCTCATGATCCCCCATTACACCTGCATAGAAAAACACTACTGCTTCACTACGCTGCTAAGATCCAGAGTCTACCATCGCACCCAAGTTGGGAATATCTCTATAATACTCGTTGGGAAGCCTTCTTTGAGAGCAAGCCAAATGAAAATAGACCCGCCTCCCTCAGGATCAAAGAGCTTGTTCAGACTTGGAACGTCGATTTAAATGAAATCTTCCAAGACACAACTACACCTGTTGCTCCTTGGACATATGTGTCTGTCTCTCAAGATACATACTTCCTCCAGTGGGGGAAAAATATACCTTCCTGCAACATCAGACAGTTACATTCAGCTCATGCTAAGGACAACCATGCCTGTAAAATTTATACCGATGGTTCAAAAACTGAGAGTATGGTAGGTGCTGCGGAAGTTTTTCCTTTATGTGCAATTTCAGCCACACTACCGCTTGCTTGCACCGTCTTCACAGCTGAATTATATGCCATTAAGTTGGCGCTTAGTAAGGTAATTGAGCTTTCCATCTCATCTGCCATAATTTACACAGATTCTCTTAGTGCTGTCTCTGCCATAAGGAAGAATTCCTCCATTTCTCACCCTACATTGAAACAGATTCATTCCCAGCTATTTGCTTGCAGTGTGTCCAATTGGTCAATTAATTTTTGCTGGATCCCTGGCCATTCAGACATTCCGGGAAATGAAAGTGCCGACTTTGCCGCTAAACATCCTCAACCTGCTCTCTCACAACATCCTCAGGTTCCTTTCTCTGATTTTAAGTCTGTCGTATGCTACAATAAATGGTCACAGACCTGGAAAAGTGACCCTAACAATAAACTTTACCAGATAAAAGAAGATCCAAAGCTGTGGCTGTCTGGCTTCTGAAGAAACAGACGAGAGGAAGTGGTACTGGCAAGACTCAGAATTGGAAACACTCACCATACTCATCTCTTTCTATTATTGGGTGAAAGCCCACCCCAGTGCCCATCCTGTCAGACGCAACTTACAGTCCGTCATTTCCTGGTTGATTGTCCCTTACATTCAACCATCCGGTCAAACAATTTTCAGTCTCTCTCTAAATTGAATATATCACCTGATTTATCTCGCATCTTAGGAAATGAAGCAAATATTGAAGAACTTTTATTATATCTAAAACATATTGGTTTGTACGGAAGCATATAATGTAATATCCCTAACAATATGCTTTTTGTCAATTAACGCTGAAGAGACACAATTTGGCCTTAGTAGCCCTTGTGTCGTTAAACCGAACAACAACAACAACATCTAGTACTTTCCCTGACATGTTGATACAAATAACAGTCATCTAGTTGATTTAAAAATTTTGTTCCCCATGTCGAATTTCCTTCCCATTTACTCCTATCAATTAGAGGCAAATTGAAATCACCCATAATAAGGCATTGATGCTTACTTGCCCATTCCATTTGCATGTAGAGGTTTTTGTCATAATCTTCACAATCACCTGGTCTGTAGATTACTTCTACTCGCATTATACCTTTGTTTCCAACTATCTCACACCATACAGACTCTATACTAGCATGTGAAATGTCTGAATCCTGGAAAGCTATCGTTGCACTCAGGCTGCTTCTGATAAGAAGCAGCCTGAGTGCAACGATAGCTGCTTCTGATAAGAAGCATTACCCCACCACCCCTTCTATCTAACCTATCCTTCCTAAATACATTATACAAGCTGTACTGAAACTCATCATCCCCAATTTCCGGGTGGCACCACGTCTCTGTAAGCCCTATTATGTCCACGTTACTTGTTTTAACCAGCAGTTTGAATTCGCTCATTTTATTAACGACACTTCTAACATTACTGTATAAACAATTAAGATTTACTGTTCTTGTATATTTAACAACCCTAACACAACCCTTGAAGTTTTTTAGGCTCTCTTCCCTGATATTAGCTACCCGCTCACATGAAACGTCTTTGCCCCCAGCTCATCTAGATAATACGTCCAGTTGGGGTAACAGATAAGAACTCTTAAGGTATGTGCAAGAGTTACATTGACCAATATTATCAGATAAACGCGTGTCAGTATTACCCACATCCCCCCTAACTAGCAGTTTCCCTGAACCTTTAAGGTATCCTCAATAATACTGGCAAAAACTTTTGCACCACCTTTGTTTAAGTGTATCCCGTCTCTACAAAACAAATTCCTTCTACCTACAAGTGTGGGCCATGCTGATAGAAATTTACCCCCTAAAGCCTTGCAGATTCCTTCAAGTCTTGAGTTAATCCACAAATACATACCAGAAACTAGAAAAAAATCCTATTCCCACCATCAGATGAAAAATCAAAAAAGAATTAAAAGATTACACTCCAAAGAAATGATTCCAAGCAATTTACACAGACCTCTTAACCCATGCAACTCGTTCCCGGATACCTCAGTCAATAGAGTATTAGTCTTTTAACCTAAGGGTCCAGGGTTCAAGTCCTTGTTCAAGTGAAAGTTTTATTATAGCCAACTATCATACTAGTCTGAATGCACTGGTTCTCATCCAATCCTCGAAGTTAAGCAGCATTAGGCCCGGTAACCAGACCCCAGTGCAGCACTTGCTAATTACAACCAGCATAGAGGCTGTTGCAATTCGCCTTTCAGTGGGATTTTTATTAACTGTGTGCTCCATTTATTTGCCACCTGGGACTGACAACTCCCAGGCAGACCTTGATGATCTTGTAACGCAGCTACCTCCCCCTTTCCTACTTCTCGGGATTTTAACGGACATAACACCCTGTGGGGTAGTGCTAACATCAATGGAAGGGGACGAGTCATAGAGCGTATGCTCAATGACAATGACCTTTCCCTTCTAAATGCAGGAACAAACACCTTCTTCCACATGCCTACCTGTACTTTTTCTGCCATTGATCTCTCTATCTGCTCCCCTTCACTCACTTGGGATGTAGAGGAGAATCCATACGGAAGTGATCACTTCCCTGTGATAACCTCGTTATACAGTGGGAGCCCATGTCTTCCCTTCAGGTTACCACAGTGGAAGATTGATCAGGCTGACTGGACTGCCTTCCAACATCAGGCAAATTTTGATCTTAGCACAGTCAGTGAAGAGCCTATCAATGATGCAGTTAAGTACATCACAGAAAATATTGTCCAAGCAGCTGCGAATGCTGTTCCAAAAACATCTGCCCGGTTTCTACCATTTCCCAAACCTTGGTGGAATTCACAATGCACAGCAGCAAAAAAGGCTCAAAACAAAGCGTGGGAGATATTCCGCCGATATCCTACCACGACCAACCTTATAGCCTTTAAACGTGCACGAGCCAAAGCACGATATATCCGTCGTCAGAGTCAAAAGGAATCTTGGATCCGTTTTACATCATCTATTAACCAGGCTACCAACTCTAATGTAGTCTGGGATAAAATCCGGAAAATGAAGGGAAAATATACCTCCCACCCTTCTGCAATCCTAGATTATAATGGATGCGCTATTGCAGATCCAACTGCAATAGCCAATGCTCTTGGGGAAACATTCTCTAACATCTCTGCAACATCTTAGTATTCCCCAGAGTTCCTGGTCCTGAAATATAAAATCGAAAAACAGGCACTTAACTTTAAATCTAAAAGCATTTATCCCTACAACGAGGATTTCACTATTCTGGAACTGAAAAGAGCCCTCGCTCTTTCCAAAGCAAGTGCCGTTGGACCAGATGGCATCCATTATGAAATGATTAAACATCTTTCACCAAAATCTATGGATTGTCTGCTCCTTCTGTATAACAGAATCTTTACTGAAGGGCAGTTTCCGGACTCCTGGCGAAAGGCAATCGTTCTTGCCTTTCCTAAGCCAGGAAAGGATCCACAAGTCACCACCAATTATCGTCCTATTGCTCTGACTAGCTGTCTGTGCAAAATCCTGGAGAGAATGGTTAATTCCCGTTTAATATGGTACTTAGAATCAAATGACCTTCTCTCCAACATCCAGTGCGGCTTCCGAAGGAACCGGTCCACTTTGGACCATCTTATTAGACTGGAAACATCCATCCGGGATGCTTTCCTAAAACGCGAACACTTGGTGTCGGTGTTCTTTGACATGGAGAAAGCGTATGACACAACTTGGAGATTTGGCATCTTAAAAGATCTGCATAGCCTTGGCCTTAGGGGACAACTCCCCATTTTTATTAAAAACTTTTTAGCCAATCGATCTTTCCAAGTTCGTGTGGGATCCTCACTCTCTCGTTCCTTCAGTCAAGAGGAGGGAGTACCACAAGGATCAGTATTAAGTGTCACGCTTTTTGCCATCAAAGTAAATTCCATCACAGAACAACTTCCTCCAACTGTAAACAGTGCCCTCTATGTTGATGACTTTAGCATATTTTGTCAGTCATGCAACATGAGGGTTATTGAAAGACAACTGCAGAAAGCCATTGATAATCTGAATTCCTGGGCACTTGCTAATGGCTTCAGGTTCTCGCCAGAGAAGACCGTTTGCGTACACTTTTGTCGCAAGCGTAATCTTCATCCTGAACCTGAATTAAGGCTCGGACAAAATGCTATTCCAGTAGCAGCGAACACAAAATTCTTGGGACTCATATTTGATAAAAAATTGACCTTTTTGGATCATATTCGTCAACTCCGCACAAAGTGCACAAGAGCCCTTAATATGCTCCGCTCGCTCTCCTCCTTATCTTGGGGTGCAGACCGATGCACCCTTCTACGGCTTTACCGTGCACTTGTGCGATCCAAATTAGATAATGGGTCCCAAGTATATTCTTCAGCCAGAGACAGTGTACTTTGATGGCTGGATCCTGTCCATCATCAGGCTATACGTATCGCTACTGGAGCATTTCAAAAATCTCCTGTCCAGAGTTTATACGTCGAAGCAAACGAACCACCGTTATCGTTTCGACGTAAGCAGTTGTCTTTAAAGTATGCTTTAAAACTGAAATCCCTGCCAGACCATCCTACGTGGCCCTTCGTTTTTGAGCTACGATGGGAAAACTTGTACAATACTCGTAAGACTGCCAATCGTCCTTTTGGTATTCGTTTCCAAGAGCTACTCAATGAACTTAATATCAAGGTAGACTAGGTTGCCCAAACATCAAAGCAACCCTGGCATGCTCGTGTCCCGGCATGCGACTTGTCACTTAGAAACTGGGGCAAGTCGGACACTCCATCATGTGTCTACCTGCAGCTTCATTCAGCACACCGAACTGAATATTCCGACTTCGCGCCAGTCTACACAGACGGTTCGAAGTCAGAATCATATGTGGGTTCTGCTGCTGTCTTTACAGACAGCACTATATCAGAGCAGATTCCCTCTGAATGCAGCATATTTACTGCAGAGCTGCACGCTGTAGAGTTAGCCTTGGATCATATTAGTAAATGCCAATACCAACGGTTCATTTTATATTCCGACTCTCTTAGCATGTTACAGGCTTTAATATCTGTGAGGTATAATCCTCATCCAGTTCTGTCTAGCATTCAGCAGAAGATTCACGTTCTCCGTGAACGCGAATATGACATCCGCTTCTGCTGGATTCCCAGCCACATTGGGATTAGGGGAAATGATTTGGCTGACGCCGCAGCCAAATCAGCAATTCCCAATAATAACCGCTGCCTGTTAGTCCCCTATACAGACTACAGGCAAATAGTACATCAAAAGATACATTCCCAATGGCAGGATTCGTGGAATAGACAGACTGAGAATAAATTATATCGTATAAAGCCTGTAATTGAACCGTGGCAGTCTAGTCTGCGCAGGAATCGTAAGGAGGAAGTTGTTCTAGCTCGTCTCCGCATAGGACACAGTCATCTTACACATTCTTTTCTGCTGAGGGCAGATGACTGTCCTATGTGCGAGAACTGTGACACCCTTTTATCTATTTATCACATTTTAACCGTATGTCCACGTTTTACCCCTGAACGTGATTTTTATTTTACCGCTTTTAGTCATCTGGCTGAGCCTTATACGCTCAGCCAGATTTTATCCGACAATGACGACGTGTCTGCTGTTTTTAGCTTTTTAAAATCAATAAACGTTTTTGCTTATATATAAAATTTACATTTTATTGTGATTTTCTGTTGATTTACCTTTTATACATTTGTTAAATTTTTTGACATAGTGACCTAACTAATTAGGTCACTGAAAGTTTACTCTTTTATACATGACCTGGTCTTGGCGCATTATAGCCTAAGTTGCTAATGCGCCAATAAAACCCAAATCAAACAATCAATCAATCCCTAAACCATACAAAGACCCAACAAATCCCACTTATTATAGACCCTGTTGCCTTGACCAGTTGCATTTGCAAAATTCTTGAAAATATGGTGAACCATCGACTGATCTGGTACCTTGAAAATTTCAATCTGCTACATTCTGCACAATTCGGTGTTCGACAAAACAGATCAACACTAGATATACTAGTAAGACTAGAGAATTCTGTTCGGAATGCATTCCTTAGATCAGAACACCATGTATTGGTCTGCTTTGATATCAGTAAGGCTTATGATTCCACGTGGAAGTGTGGAATACTCCATGAAGTATATCAGCATGCACTTCCAGGTCACCTCCCAATTTTCATACAGAACTTCCTATAGAAGGAGTTCCTCAGTGCTTCACTTTTTATAATTGCAATAAACACCATTGCTGAACAACTTCCGAACACTGTTGATAAAGCACTGTTTGTAGACAACCTTAGTATTTGGCGTCATGCGAAAAACACGAATACTGTTGAGAGACAGTTGCAATGGGCAGTGACTAAGATCTGTTCATGGGCACAAACTAATGGATTTCAACTTTGTCTGCAAAAAACATTGTGCATCCATTTTTGCTGCCAATGTAAACTTTACTCCAATCCAGAACTACAACTGAATCGTCAACCAATAGAAGTTCAGTTCTTAGGAATCACTTTAGATCATAAACTCACCTTTCTAGAGCATATCAAAAGACTAAGAACATCCTGTCAACAAAACCAAATATCATCCAGGTTCTCTCAGCAACTAAGTAGGGAGCTGATCGCCTTACTTTATTATGGTTATATAGAGCCTTAATAAGATCAAAGCTTGACTACGGAGCACCAGTGTATAGCTCAGCAAGATCTAGTGTCCTTCAGTGACTTGACCCTTTCCATCATAGTGGAATATGCATTGCCTTAGGAGCATATCGCATGTCTCCAATGCATAGTTTATGTGCTGAAGCACACGAACCCCCATTCATGGACAACAACAACTGATACTACACTATGCAAATAAAATTAGATCTATACCAGAACACCCAAACTGGCAGATATTCCATATCACAGCACAACAGGTTATACCAAAATCACCCTATTGCTAACCTCCTTTGGATATGAGAATAAAACTCCTCTTAGAAAAACTAAATTTAACCTTAGACAATGTGGCGCATACCCTCCCATTCTCTCTTGCTCCTTGGAACATCACTCCACCGTCATGTGACATGAATGAAATAAATCTACATTACACAGAGAAAACTTCTTGCAACTATACCATGCAGTAGTGGACCAGTTTCTCAACTTTGTCATAGTGCATACTGATGGATCAAAGAATGATGCCCACGTTGGAATTCGCCGCAGGATTTCCAAACATCACATTAGCCTATCAGTTGTTATGTGTGTTCAGTATATTCTCTGCCGAACTAATAGCAATTTAGGTTGCACTAAATTACATTGAGTCCTCTGATACTAACAACAGTATAATTTTCACAGATTCTTTAAGTGCACTTCAAGCACTAAAAACACCATGAACATCACCCACCTAGTTGTGAAAGGAATAATCACTTTTACATACCCTATCAAAAGTTGGGAAAAACATATACTTCTGCTGGGTCCCAGGACATATGGCAATTCCTGGAAATGAACTAGCGGACAATGCTGTCAAATCAGCTCACCTATCACCCAACAACGAATGGAAAGTACTTCATGAAGATTATAGACCAGTAATCCAGAAAAATGTGTGTGCCAATGACAGTTATCGTAGGAAAATCAACCTAACAATAAGCTTTGAAGTATCAAGCCACTTTTGGAAATGACTTGGCAAACGGAAAAGGACAATGATTTTGGGATGCTGGAATATTCAAGGTCTTTCAACTAAAAGAAACTTTCTTCTGGATGAACTGCAAAAATTCAATTTAGACATCGTTGTGTTATCAGAGACAAAGAAAAAGGGATGTGGAGAGGAAATAATGGGAGAATACTACCATTTTTTAGAGTGGAGTCAATAAGAGTGAAAGAGCAAGAGCAGGAGTTTCTATTGCTGTTAAAAATAAATTGAGACATAACATCAAAAACTGGCAATTTATTAATGAAAGAATGATCTCATTGGAACTAACAATGTATGGGAGAGAAATATTTATTTTGGGAATGTATGCCCCGACTAATGACACGGCTGATACCTTGAAGGATGAATTTTGGGAGGATCTGAGAGAACTAATAGAAAAAATCCCTAAGAACAAAGAGATATTTTTAATAGGAGATTTCAATGCAAGAGTAGGAACCGAACAAAATAGCAAAGTTATTGGAAGATTTGGAGAGAAAAAGAGAGAAATGACAACGGAGATAGACTATTCAGTCTTTGTGAACAGTTCGACTTGAGAATAAACAACACATTTTTCCAACACAAGGAGATCCATAAACCTACTTGGTCACAGGAGACAAGACAAATTAGATCAGTTATAGATTACATTATTTCAAAACATTCAGGGACATATGTATTGAAAGATGTCAGAGTTTATAGAGGAGCTGAATGTGGATCTGACCATTTTCTTGTTAAAACAACACTGAGGTGGAACTGGATTAAGAAAATAGGCATGGACAACCAACAATGCAGGGAAGGAGAAATGCTACAAGTGGATCAATTTAATGTTGAACTACTTCAAGATGACAGCATTAGAAACCACTTCCCCCAGAGATTAGATGCTGCAATTAACACAGAGATAAAAGGTAATACTGAAGAAATCTACAAATATTTAAAAAATATTGTAAAAAAATAGCTCATGAAATCCTAGGCAAAAAGAAGAGCCAAGAACCAAAAAAGACCTGGATTACAGAGAAAGTAAGAGCTGCTGTAGAGGTAAAAGAAATTTGCATATCAGAAATGGCTGGGTGATAGGAATCGCTGCATATAGGAACATTTATATTGAAAAGAAGAAAATAGCCAATCTGTTGGTAGGAAGCAAAAAATGAAGAATGGGAAGGGAAATGCACGACTATTAATTGCAAATTGGGCTTCAAGCGATCAGTGGAATCATGGAAGATCCTTAAAGACTTGAGAAAACAGAATAAACACAATGCTGGTTGGCAATTAATACCTTTGAAAGACTGGATGAAGTACTATGAAGGACTTTTAAAAGAAGACTGGGAAGAGTTCAAGATGGTGAAGAATTTTGGTGTAGAAGACTCGGGCTTAAAAGTTTCTGTTAGGGAAGTGGAACTCTTGCTAAACGAAGGAAGGAATGGCAAATCACCTGGACCTGGAGGATTTTATATGGAACTTCTGAAATATGGAGGAAGAGGAGTGGCTGTTCTGATACAAAAACTGTTAAATGTTATACTGAGAGGAGAAGAAATACCGAAAGAAATGACAACAGGATATATTACATCAATTTATAAGAAGGACGATCGGAAAAGCTGTTCAAATTACAGAGGAATATGCGTCCTGAACCCGCTGTTAAAGATTCTTGGAAAATGGATCAGGAACCACTTAGAAGTTCGAATCGAGGTGTCAGAAGAACAAATTGGTTTCTAAGCCAGGAGGTCATGTATAGACAATATCTGAACAGTACGACAGATCCTTGAAAAATGCCAATCGAAAGGAAAAGAAATCTTTATGATTTTCATCGACCTTGAAAAGGCATATGACAGTGTTCCAAGAAAACTCTCATGAGAAGCACTGAAAGAGGCAAATATTGATGGACAACTGATTAACATTATTAAGACAATTTACAGAAATAATAGATGCAGAATTAATGTGGGATCAGCTTTGTCACCTGAATTACACACTTCAAAAGGCTTATTACAAGGCTGTTGCATGTCACCAAAACTTTTCAAAATTTATATCGACATCTGCCTAAGATCCTGGTCAAAAAATGCAATAAAATGGGATTGCCAATTAATAAGAACACTTATATTCACAATTTACTTTTTTGCAGATGATCAGGTGGTGATAGAACAAGACTTAGAAGATGCATACTATGCATGTCATCAATTGTTTGAGGAATATAAACAATGGGGTCTAAAAATCAATTTTAGCAAGACTGAAATGTTGTCTTCAGGATAGGACACATTCTAAATATTGCAGGTTTTAAAATCAAACAAGTTGATAAATTGAAATATTTGGAACAATCTTACAAAGTGATGGATCATTCCAAGCAGAGATCAATAAGAAAATTGCAGATGGCAGAAAGGCTATCGGCATGTTAAATTCTGGTCTATGGAGCAGAAATATCCTGAATAAAACAAAGAAACTTATATTTCAAATGATTGCACAAAGTCTTCTATTGTATGGAGCGGAAACCTGGACGTTGAAAGTGGAAAACAAATTGCTCTCCACAGAAATGGATTTTTGGAGACGCTCAGCAAGGACTTCTAGAAGAGACAGAAAACAGAATGCAGACATAAGAGAGAAAACGGAAGTGAAAAAGAATATTATTGACACTATCAAAGAAAAGCATTTAACATGGTATGGACATGTAAAACAGATGCAAGAAACCAGATATCCAAAGACTATCCTGGAATGGATACCTCCTGGAAGAAGGAGGAGAGGAAGACCTAGGAGGACAGGGATGGATGGAGTACAGGAGTGCATGACGGCCCAAGGCTTAACCGACCAAGGCACCTTGAACTGCACTGTATGGTGGAAAAAATTCCTGCCAAAAAATAACCTGCAGGCTGAGGAAACCTATTGTAAATGGAAACACTCCCTCTTGAAGAAGAAGTATCAAGCCAAACCTTGAGCAGTGGCCTTCCAGCTTCAGTTCAATCTGACAGCAGGAGGTAATATTGGCTTGTCTGCGAATAGGTCATGCAAATATCACTCGTGGTTATCTTTTAAGAGGGGAGATATCCCCGTCAATGTCATCATTGTAACACTGTGCTTTCAGTGAAATATTCTTGTTGAATGTACACAATATACAAGAGAATGCCAGAATCTTTACACTCAAAACATAACAGAAGATCCTCTTACACTTCACTTTTGAATAATGAAACAAATGTCTCAAGCATTTTTACCTTTCTAAAAATGATTAAAGTATACCACCTCCTTTGGTTAGTTTAAAACTAATTTTCTGGTACTATTTTTTTTTGCAATTATCTCTATCTGACAAAAAAATAGCAAAATAATTACCACATGTATGGCGCACTATGGCCATAGTTGCCGATGCACCTAATAAATCCCCAAAACGAACAAACAATGCTTAAGTATATGCTGCTCTGGCCAGAATAAGTACCTTCAATAGCTTGATCTGATTAAACAGCACAGAATCCGTGTTGGTCGGAAAGGCACCTTCTGGTGCCTTTCCGACCTCCAGTTATAAGTTTCTATGCTGATGCCAATGAACCATCTTTAGTACTTCACTGTGTGCAGCTAGCATTACAATATACACTTAAAATAAAATCTTGGCTCAATCACCCGATCAGGTCTTTGAACCATATATATTAATGCTCATCCTGAGATTAAGATCTCCTTTATAATTTTAGCTTGCACAATGGATGTATTCTTTTTCTAGTTTTTGAATTCTCCTTTCAAAGTTTGAGAAAGTGAAACATTCCACTAGTAATCTATCAGAAACTGCATGCTACCCATTGATTTCAATTTTCTGATTTCTTACCTATTTATACCAATTGTTCAAAATCTAAATCCTCTGTTCAGTCAGCAGCAGTTTTCCTGTACAAAATTGTCACATCAGATTCTCCTTGAGTATAATATTTGTACTGCAGCGATCCATGTAGCAGAACTTTCATTGAGGCCATGATGGGTACACAGTATTAGTATTCATTCAATTCTATATACACTGAGTGATCACTAAATTATGACCACCTACCTAATACTTCATAGGTCCTCCTTTTGCCCTCAGTACTTCAGCTATCCGACATGGCATTGATTCAACAAGATGTCGGAAGCGTTTGGAAGGTATGGCCAACCAAGCTGCTTGTAATGCGGCTAGCAATGCAGGTATGGAAGTGATTGGTGTATCCAGACGCCTGATATGCCTTTCCACAGTGTCCCACAAATGCTCTATGGGATTGATATCAGGGAGTTCACAGGCCAGTCGATATGCTGGAAATCAGAACTGTGTTACTCAAACCATTCCTGCACATTAAGTGCCTGCCCGATAGCTCGGTGCATTGTCATCTTGGAAGACACCATCGCCATTCAGGAAAAAGTGTAACAGTGTAGTGTACACAGTCAGCAAACAGTTGACGATAGCGGAGACCAGTGATACGTTGTTCCACATGCACCAGGGGCCCAAGTTCCTGCCAGTGAAACATATCCCACACCATACAATCCCTCCACCAGCCTGCACTTTTGATACTATGCATGATGGATGAAGAGCCTCATGTTGTTGACCCCAAATCCATACACAACCATCCACGGCGTAGAGTAAATAACATGACTCATCCGATCAGCACACCTTCTTCCAGTCTTCGAATGTCCAACTTGCATGCTCTTTGCATCAGGCGAGTCTTTTATGGTGATGACCTTGGGTAGGAGAGGATGCCGTAGGGGTCATCTACTGTTATAGTCCATATGTGTAAGCATGCAATGTATGGTCATGCCAGATATTGTTCCGGGTTGGCCCATGTTGCATTGGGTAGTAAACTCTTCGACAGTGCTGCGCCTGTTCACCTGTACGAGTCATCGGACCCAGCCTCACCTCCAACATCAACCTTTCACTGACCTTTGCAGTTTTGCCATCAGGTCGTTGTTTGACCATTTTGACGCCAGTCCTGGTACACTTTAACAAAGGTGGCTCTTGAACACCCCACCAGTTCAGCTGTTTGGGAAATCAAGGCACCACCTCATCGAGTTCCCTCAATCTGTCCTTTATCAGAGTCCAATAAATCCTTCCTTTTACCCATCATGCTCAGAATTTTACTACCTACTGAACCGCCAACACCTTATCTATGCTGTGTAGGTCGACTAACTGCACACCCTCGTACCTCACGTGGTAAATGGGTCGCATTCAGTTTTCATAGAGGTGGTCAAAATTCAGTGATTATTCAGCAGTGTATATTCCATGAAATACTTTGCTCTCTTTTAAAATTAGAGTTGGAGTTCAGTTCTGTTAGATTCCCAGTTATACTGGAATTGAAGGAAATAAGTTGGCAGATAAGGCACCTAAATCAACAAGGTCACTGAGCGGATATGAATTTTTCATCCCATATACAAACTATAGATCTGTTATTCACTGTACATGCCTTGAACATTGACAGATTATGTTATGGCATATGCAGGACACAAATAAGGCATACCAAATGAAACTGGTAATTATGCCACGATATTCTAATCAACACAAAATGTAAAAGGAATTAATTCTTGCTGATCTCTATGTTAGCCGTACTCTCCTGGCACATTCCTTTTTATATTGGGCTGGTAAAACTCCTTTATGTGAATATTACAAAAGTGTTTTAAGTATTAAACATATATTAATTATTTTCCACTGGTTCAATATATGATGCCATGTGTCTTTTACTATTTTTAAAATTTTGGCTGATTTTAACTGTGCTTTATTTTATCATGTATTTGCTACAATATTCCTTTTCTTTAATTTTTAACCTCTACTGGTGAGTCTAATTATGGTGCTCAATATGATATGTCTATATATTCACCATGTGCCATTTTTTAACCTCTATTGATGAGTCTAATTATGGTGCTTAATATGATAGGTCTATATATTCTCCATGCGGGCAAAGTTTTTCCGGCTCCAGATAATAGAGGTTTTTCTTAAATTTTTGCCATTTTATTGACTTAAAGTGCTATGGTCTGGGGGAAAGCCGAAAGAGGCAATTCTTCAACGCATCACAGTAAAAAAAAATTTACCGATACCAAGTATCGGTAAGGGTATCAAAATCCAAGTGTTGCAAGTGGCAGCTCCACTGAACGAGAAGTTTTTTAGCCATATTTAGCTGCTTTATTGACCAATTGTTACATCAAATTATTTTCTTTAAGTAGCTTATAGATCTAGTCAGGATCCTTAGTTTATTCTGAATTCAAACATCGAGATTCGGAAGTTAATTAATACTTAAGTGTCCGTAATTTACTATTCGTAACTTGCCGTGATTGTTATACGACAGAACGTTATATCCCAAACTAGATAGTGTAAGCTTAGTATAGTATAGTATATAATATAATATTGTCAATTAATCAGTAAAATCCATTAATCTTGTTAAACTTCATTGTCAATTAAATTGTACTTTTAACTAAATCCATATAACGACTTAGATTAAAAAGTAATATAATTAATTAATACATAACTTGATACAGAAGTTATATAAACAGAACTCGTAGATAATACCCAATACTGAAAAATATATACAGTCAGTCCTCGTATAGCACGATAGTTGTGTTCCTAGAAACCCTCGTGCAATGCGAAATCTTGCAATATAAACAACAGGCCCTATGGGAAAAATAGGGTTAGGTGCCGACCACCCAAGATTGAACACACATTTGTAACCAAAACATTACCAAACACAATAAATAATCGTAAAAAAAATACTTACGTATTTTATTACGTAATAAAATATTGCTAATGCTTTTGCTTCTATTGTAAGCAAACTTGTTTTTTGTTTGATTTTCTATCCAAACAGATGACAGCCGTTCCATCTCTTCCAATTCTTTGTGTCTTAATCTGATGGATTTTAATTACACTTTGAGTTGTTCCTGCTATGAAAGTTGTTTTTATTTTCTCTGCATTCTTTGTAATACTCGGCGTTGCCACATTTAGGTCTGTAGCACATGCAATATCACATGGTCCTTCATTTCACTCAACACATTTCACAATTTCATATTTTTTTTCTCTATCAATAGAGGCTGACTGGCCTCTATCGATAGAGAAATATCAATTTCCCCTTACCGGGGAAACCCTGGTGGGCCGGAGGCCGTTATGATTTTGGCCATAAACCATAGTATGAGGCCACTATAAATTTTCCCGGGTAAGAATTTTTGACCCAGTCCTCCTCTGTTTTTCGATAATGCTTTTCTTTTTCTCTCTGAATTTGCAGTCTTCACCAGGATGCTTCCTTTTCACACCTTTTAAGTATTTTACTCATTTTTAGGGAATAAAGCACAATTACAAAATGAGGAGGTACGCTTGATACACATAAACAAAGCTGCGCGTGTGTAGCAACTGAATAAACAACACCGTAAAGGCAGAGATACACTATTAACATATTTTACTAAAGCACATTTCTAGGAGTTACTACCATAAAACAATAAAAACAATTTCCAGTTGCATTTCTGCTAGTGGAATCTGTTATAAACTGGTAGTAAACTCGATCTAATTGCATTTCCGATAATACCGATGGCTGGAATTTTACGTTATTATGGTGAAATGTGTTTCCCCTTCACTGATATAAAAAACAAATACATTTTCAGAATATTCTCTTCATTCCTATCGTGTTGCGTTCGGTTGGTGTGATTCTGCATTCGACTGCCATTTCTTGTAAAGACAAAGGCGAATTGTGCATAAGCAAATTCGGTTTGTGTTATATAAGATATCGTTCCCCTATTTATAAATCGTGTATGATCAAATTTGTGTATTGTAAACATGTGTTATACGAGGACTGATTGTATAGCATTATAACTGTGTTGGGATACAAGTTTAGAGTTACAATTTTGTACTGAAACTGAAATTTTATTGAAATTAAATCGAAATCATGACTCAGACCAGAGCAGCAAAGCAGAAGGCTCAAGCTAATGCGAGTGCTGTGGCTCAGGGAAGAACTGGGGGGGGGGGGGGGGGGGGGGGGGGGGCAGTTGCCATCTGAATCACAGTCTTTTAAAATGCACTGCTTGCATGATGTTTGTGGAGCAATCGGGTAAGAGACATAATACTGCCATGGGGGGTGTCTTTGTGTGTGCACGATGTAAGGAATGTAAGGAAATCGACGACAACTCAGCGTTGTTATGGGCCTATATGAGAGATTGAAGGACAGGATTGAAGGAGCGCTGTGGCTCAGGGAAGAACTGGGGGGGGGGGGGGCAGTTGCCATCTGAATCACAGTCTTTTAAAATGCACTGCTTGCATGATGTTTGTGGAGCAATCGGGTAAGAGACATAATACTGCCATGGGGGATGTCTTTGTGTGTGCACGATGTAAGGAGTGTAAGGAAATCAGGCGACAACTCAGCGTTGTTATGGGCCTATATGAGAGATTGAAGGACAGGGTGGATGCCCTCGAAGGATCTAAATTGAGGGCCCATCAAGCTCTCAGCTCCCCACATCAATGCCAGAGCTTGCACTTGGTCATCACGCAACACAGCGGCAACCCCAAGGCAGAATACACTGGTCCCACAGGAACTAGTAGTTGCTGTTGACTCTATTGTCAGGGAAATGGGGAACATACTTGGTAAAAAGGATAGGTGGAACAGGACCACAGTATGTCTGCCAGGGGCAAAGGTTGATGACGTTGTAGAGTGGATATCATCTTTTAAGGGCACAAAAGGTGATATAGTTGTACAGGTTGGCACTAATGATATTAAGAGTAGGAGACTGGCAGAATTATTTAACAAGTACAGGTCACTGTTGAAAAAAAAGCCGTGAATTAGGGTTGAATTTGAAAGTGTCTATAATTCTGTCCAGACACGATAGGAGGGAGTATATGATGAGAGCCTTGTCAATCAATTCAATCCTGGAAAGATTGTGCATGGCTCAAAGGGTAAAATTTTTTCAGCCTGGTATGTACTTGTTAACAGGAGAGACTGCTTCTACAGGGACAGGATACACTTAAATAGAAAGGGTGCAAGAATATTTGCTGATGCAACGAGGCAGTGTTAGCTGGGTCACAAAACTGCTAGCTTGGGAGGATACAAGGACTAATAGATTAACAGTAGCCACTGGCAGAGGTCAAAGTGATTCTTGCACTGCTTCTATTGGAATGAGCAGCAGCCTGGAAAACAAGATGCAGGATATTTCAGAGACTGCTGATAATCATTGCGGTACAAGTAAACACATGGGTTGTGTTAGGGTAGCTAAGAATAGGAACAGGTGCATGTATACTTGCGTGTACACCAGTGCTAGGAGTTTGGTAAATAAATTTGTTGAATTTAAGGTATTGCTCAAAACATCAAAGGCAGATATTGTTGGGATATCAGAGATGTGGTGTCACACAGATATAAGGAATGCAGAACTGGAATTTGGGGAGTACAATGTGTACAGAAAGGATAGACAGGATAGGAGGGGGTTACTCTATTAGTTAAGAAACACATAAAATCCAAGGAAGTGAAGCCAGTCAACATTGCTGGACAGTGCAGTGTTGAGTCAGTTTGGTGTGACATAAGCATTGGGAGATCAAAATTGAGAGTAGGAGTGTGCTATATGCCTAATGACTTTGATGAGTATAATAAGAAACTGTACAGGGAAATCAGGTGGGCCAGTAAATAAGAGTGTCTTATCATTGGGGATTATAATTTCCCAGATATTGACTGGAATTTGTGGGTTGGTCACTCACACACTAGCAACTCTTTTAGGAATGTATTGGATGATTGTTTTCTACATCAGCATGTTTGGGAGGCAACTAGAGGGAGTAATACTTTTGATCTGATTATCAGTAGTGATTCTTCATGCATTAAGAATCTGCAGATAAAGGAACCACTGGGTGGCAGTGATCACAGTGTGCTGAAGTGGGATTTACACAAAAAGGTAACTACCATCAGGGGTAAAGGGAAGTGTTTTTGCTTTCGTAAAGGTGACTGTGATGGTCTGAGACAGTATTTAAATTCTATACAGTGTAGCCAACTAATGATGTTACCAACAAGAAAGGCACCTGGGGTGGATGGGATCTATCCAGTTATATTAAAGGAGGCAGGAAAGGAAGTAAGCAAACTCTTAGCCATAATTATGAGAGCTTCCTTGGACTCAGGGGAGGTACCCATAGACTGAAGATGTGCAAATGTGACCCCTATTCACAAAGGAGGACAAAGATTGACAAAAGTAATTATAGACCTGTGAGTTTAACTTCTGTTCCAGGAAAATTAATGGAGGCACTGGTTAAAGAAGCACTGCAGGATCATCTAGACAAGGCTTCAGTTATAGCTCGGACACAGCATGGTTTTGTTAAGGGAAAGTCTTGCCTGACCAATTTGATTGGATACTATGATGCAGTCACAAAAGAACTGGATGCAGGGAATAACTTTGATATTATATATTTGAATCTTAGAAAGGCTTTTGATACTGTTGCTCATGGAAGACTGCTGACAAATTGGAGCAGTGTGGCATTGGAGGCAAATTGCTGCTATGGATAAAGGGATGGTTGAGGGGGAGAAGACAGAGATGGTAATCAATGGACACTGCTCATCATGGACTAATGTTATTAGTGGAGTCTCTCTCAGGGGTCAGTGTTGGGTCCATTATTGTTTTCTGTATTTATAAATGATATTGATGATGGTATATCAAGCTTAATGTCCAAGTTTACAGACGATACAAAGGTTGGCAGAGTTATTAAGGACACTACTGACGCTATGCTGCTTCAACAGGATCTGGAAAAGTTGAGCAGATGGGCTGAGAGGTGGCAAATGAAGTTTAACATTGACAAAAGTAAAGTACTACTTATGGGAAACAACAACCCCAGAGCAACATATCAACTGTGTGGTACTACACTGACAGTGGTAGAGAACGAGAAGGACCTGGGGGTAATTGTGCAGGCAGATATGAAGTTCTCTGAGCAGTGCAGATGGGCTGCAAGAGAAGCTCATGGTGTCTTGTCAGTGATATACAAGAATTTTTCTAGCAGGGATAAGGAGGTGATTACAGTGAAACTTCCCTTTAACGGACAGCCATGGGGAACGAAAATCTGTCCGTTAGAGAGAAGTGTCCGCTAACAAGAAGTCTGAGGGATAAAAAAAAAAAAGAAAGAAAGAAAAATCGTTAAACATTTAATGTAAAATGAAATTAAAATATATACAGATTTTGAACATTATTTTTGTAAATAATATACAATTACATACACAAGAGATAAAGAAAAATCGATAAACGTTTAATGTAAAATTAAATTAAATTTTATACAGATTTTGCACAATATTTTTGTAAATAATATACATACAATTGTGCTATGCATATTATGACTTTATCTTAAGAAAAATATATAGAGTAATCACTTATTTTCTTCTGCACCTTCTTCCGGCTGATAATTTTGTTTTCAACATTTTTTTTTTTAGTGAAGAAACCATCGAAAGTCCAGTATCTTCTTCAGCGGCGAAAAACATTTTTAAACGATTGATTTGTACGAGCACTTCTTCTATTTTCATCGGTGCTTCGTCGTTCATCCCCATGAGGAACTTCTTGAAAAATATCGATGATAATGTCATTGATATCTACAGCACCATCTTCTGTAGTGAGGTTCGAGTCTATATCTTTGTAGCCAGGGTCACTTGTAGCGGAAGTATCGTACATTATCAATAGATGTTGAAGTTCTTGTTCTTCTTGGTGCTCCACATTGCTGTTCACAATTTCAATTTTTGCATTTGAGAAGCCAAACTTTACAAAACAGTTCACGACAGTTTGTTTTCTAATTGCGTTTACTGAAGAGGAAATCCACTGAATCGCATCTAGGATGCTGCTGAGTTTCTTTTCAAGGTCACTTGCACATGTTACATCGTTCATGTTTGCAATGAGATGTCTTAAAACTAGTTTTCTGTAGTGATGTTTAAAATTTTTTATTATCCTTTGATCCCAGGGCTGACAGATGTGTTTGGTGGCAGAAAAACGATTTGAATGTTGGACAATTCAATGTGCGGGTGAGATGCACCATTATCCATGAAAAGAATAATTTTTCTGTTTTGACGAATCATGTTTTGGTTAAAGTGACTTATCCATTCGTTCATGATATCTCGTGTCATCCACGCTTTTTTATTAGACTTCCAGTCAACATTCAAAAGATTCAACTTTATGCCCTTGAAACAACAAGGATTTTATGGTTTTCCTATAACAAGAGGTTGTTCAAAGTCTCCCAACATATTTGTACACAATAGTACAATCAAGCGTTCCTTAGAAATTTTTCCGCCCTGGCACTTTTCATTTTTTAGACTCATTGTTTTTTCAGGAAGAGCTTTAAAAAACAACTCTGTTTTCGTCACAGTTGTAAATATCCTTAGCTTCAAAATCACAACATAAATCTTCCAATTTGACGGTCCACTCTGTTACAATCCCAGTATCAACAGATCCACCTTTACCACTTACGGTTTTCCAAGAAATTTTATGCCGAGTTTTGAATTGTCTGGCCATCCCACAGAAGCTTTGAACTCATTTACTCCCATAGATTTCGCAACCTCCAAAGCCTTTTCCCTAATAATAGGTCCATTAATGGGAATTTTTTTTTAGCATGTGCACGACAAAACAACTCATACGTAACATTGTCAATTTGAAATCCAACAGTTTTCGGGAATGATTTTTGAACCTGATCATTTACATGTTGCTCAAAATTGTTTGAGCAGTTCATTTTTTTTCTTTAGGATGTCGCTTACCTGCGTCGTCCCGATTTTGAATTTTGCAGCGAGATTGCGAACACTATTTTTTTGCCGATCATACGCATTAATGAGTTTGACTTATCTTTTAAAGTTAAATGTTTACGAGAAGACATTGTGCACTTCACACGACACTGAACAAAACTGAAACTCAAAAGACGAAGGCCGGCAAAATTCCCCCACAGCACACACCGAATTCATCAGAAGTTTTACACGTGCCTTAAAATTCTTGAAAAAGGGTTTAGAACCGCAACGTAAACCTTGATAAAATTCAGAGAATCGGAAATAGAAAATAAACACACGATTGAGGCAATACGTGGAAGAAACGTTCCTAGAAAAAGGGCCGTGAGCTCGCCCGCTCTCCTTTGTGGGGAGATCAAATTAAGTGCTAATCTAAACGAAACAGTGCAGATTGCCTGTCCGCGTCCGTTACAGAGAATGTCCGCTAGACTGAAGCTGAAAACATGTTAAAACCAATAGAGGAGAGTTGGGGAATTTGAAAATGTCCATTGTAGAGAGATGTTCGTTAAAGAGAGGTGTCCGTTAGGAGAAGTTTCACTGTATTCCCTTGTATAAGGCAAAGGTCTGGCCACACCTTGAGCTGTATACAGGTCTGGAGGATTCATTTCAAGAAGGATGTAGAGCTGCTGGAACGAGTACAGAGAAGGGCAACAAGATTAGTGAATGGAACAAAGGGTTGCTCTTAGGAAAAAGGCTTAAGTTTTGCAAATTACACTGTCTGGAGACTAGGCACCAGCGAGGAGATCTGATAGAGGTGTATAAAGCCTTGACTGGTTTGAGCATGCTCAATGCCGATAGGATTCTTCCTTTTGCTCAAAATAATCACCCAAGAGGGCATAAATTCAAATTGAGGAAAGACAGATGTAGAATAGATGTGCGAAAATTTGCCTTTAGCCAGTGGGTACTTGGGTGGTGGAACAGACTTCCATCCCTTGTTGTGGAAGTTGATAGCCTAAATAAAATTAAGGCTCTGCTGGACAGGTATTTCGAATGAACGGAGGGGTGAAATGGGAGTGGGGTTTTTTATTTTTGGCTGATGCTGCATAAGCTTGCTTTCTTGCATCATATTCCTATGCTAATGCTAAGCAGTATTAGGCAGGTCAGAAAACTGCTAGCCTGGGGGGGGGGATTCACAGACTAAAAGATTAACAGTAGCTACAGACAGAGGCAAAAGCGATTCTTCTATTGAAATGAGCAGCAGCCTAGAGAGTATGTTTCTGGGGATTTCAAGAGCTGCTGGGAGTCATCATGGAAGAAGTAAATACACTGGCTGTGTTAGGGTAACTAAGAGTAAGAACAGGTTCATGTATACTTGCATGTACACCAATGCTAGAAGTTAAGTAAATAAATTTGATGAATTTGAAGTGCTGATCAAGGCATCAGATATTGTTGGAATATAAGAGACATCGTGTCACACAGATATAAGCAGTGAGAATTGGAATTTACAACGAACAATTGTGCAGAGAAATAGTGGGTCAGCAAATCAGATTGTCTTGTAGTTGGGATTTTAACTTTGCAGATTGGTCACTCACATGCTAGCAAGACTTTTGTGTATTTTTTGTAGTATTGTTTTCTAAAGCAGCATGTTCGAGGGGAAACCAGAGGGGGTAATACTCTTGATGTGATTATCAGCAGTGATGATTCATGCATTAGGAAATTACAGATAAAGGAACCATTAGGTTCCAGTGATCACAGTGTACTAATAATGTAATTACCATCAAGGGTAAAGGGAAGGGTTTTTGTGTTCATAAAGGTCTCTAAAAAAAAAAAGTATTAGCATTAGTAGAGTCATTTGATGCAAGAAAGCAAGCTTATGCAGCATCAGCCAAAAAAAAAAAAAAAAAAAACCCACTTCCACTTCACCCCTCTGTTTGTTCCAAATACCTGTCCAGCTGAGCCTTAAACTTATTTAGGCTATCAACCTCCACCACAAGGGATGGAAGTCTGTTCCACCAACCAACCACCCGCTGGCTAAAGGCAAATTTCCTCACGTCTATCCTACATCTGTCTTTCCTCAATTTGAATTTATGCCCTCTCAGGTGATTTTTCTGAGCTACAGGAAGAATCCCATCAGCATTGAGCATGCTTAAACCATTCAAGGCTTTATACACCTCTATCAGATCACCTCGCTGGTGCCTAGTCTCCAGACACTGTAATTTGCAAAACTTAAGCCTTTCTTCGTAAGAGCACCCCTTTGTTCCATTCACTAATCTTGTTGCCCTTCTCTGTACTTGTTCCAGCAGCTCTACATCCTTCTTGAAATGAGGCCTCCAGACCTGTATACAGTACTCTAGGTGTGGCCTGACCATTGCCTTATACAAGGGAATAATCACCTCCTTATCCCTGCTGGAAAAATTCCTGTATATCATTGACAATACTCCATGAGCTACTCTTGCAGCCCGTCTGCACTGCTCAGAGAACTTCATATCTGCCTGCACAACCACCCCCAAGTCCCTTTCATTCTCTACCACTGTCAGTGTAGTACCACAGAGTTGATACGTTGCTCTGGGGTTGCTGTTTCCCATGTGTAGTACTTTACATTTGTCAATGTTAAACTTCATTTGCCACCTCTCAGCCCATCTGCTCAACCTTTCCAGATCCTGTTGCAGCAGCATAGTGTCAGTAGTGTCCTTGACAACCCTGCCAACCTTTGTATCATCTGCAAACTTGGACATTAAGCTTGATATACCATCATCAATATCATTTATAAATACAGAAAACAATAATGGACCCAACACTGAGCCCTGAGGGACTCCACTAATAACATTAGTCCACGATGAGCAGTGTCCATTGATTACCACTCTCTGTCTTCTCCCCCTCAAATACCCCTTTATCCATAGCAGCAATTTGCCTCCAATGTCACACTGCTCCAATTTGTGTAGCAGTCTTCCATGTGCAACAGTATCAAAAGCCTTTCTAAGATCCAAGTATATAATATCAAAGTTATTCCCTGCATCCAGTTCTTTTGTGACTGCATCATAATATCCAATCAAGTTGGTCAGGCAAGACTTCCCCTTAACAAAATCATGCTGTGTCTGAGCTATAACTGAAGTCTTGTCTAAATGATCCTGCAGTGCTTCTTTAACCAGTGCCTCCATTAATTTTCCTGGAACAGAAGTTAAGCTCACAGGTCTATAATTACTTGTGTCAGCCTTTGATCCTCCTTTGTGAATTGGGGTCACATTTGCACATTTCCAGTCTATGGGTACCTCCCCTGAGTCCAAGGAAGCTCTCATAATTATGGCTAAGGGTTTGCTTACTTCCTTTGCTGCCTCCTTTAATATAACTGGATAGATCCCATCCACCCCGGGTGCCTTTCTTATGTTTATCTTCAACAGTTTCTCCTCCACTTTACTCCCAGTTATTTCAAGATTCTGTAGCTTACTGCTAGAGTTGAATACACCTCTGGCATTCCCCTTGCTGAATAACTCCTCATGTGTGAATGTCGATGCAAAATATTCATTTAGTTTGTTAGCTACCTGAGCAGGATCATCAACAGTTGACCCATCAATATCAAGTGGACCAATCTGATTCATCCCCTTCCTTCTAGAGTTTACATAAGTAAAGAACTCTTTGCTGTTTTTCTTTGCATCCCTTGCCAAGGATTTCTCGTAATCTGCCTTCGCCTGCCTAACCTCCTTTGTAACTTGGTTGCATATCAACTTGTATCTATCATAGGCTTCTGTGTCATGTGTTAATTTGTAAGTATCCCATGCATTTTTCTTCGCTGCCATATGCCTCATTAGTTCATCTGACATCCATTTTGGCCTAAACCTTGAACAATATTTCTTAGTTGGTATGTAAAGCCTAGTAGCTTCCAAGATAAGTTCTTTGAATGCTTCCCATTTTGAATTTGCTGTTGGTAACATCATCAGTTGGTCCCACTGTATAGAATTTAAATACTGTCTCAGTCCATCGTAGTCGCCTTTACGGAAGCAATAACCCTTCCCTTTACCCCTAATGGTAGTTTCCTCTTTGAGTAAATCCCACTTCAGCACACTGTGATCACTGCCACCTAGTGGTTCGTGCTAGCAAGACTTTTGTGTATTTTTTGTAGTATTGTTTTCTAAAGCAGCATGTTCGAGGGGAAACCAGAGGGGGTAATACTCTTGATGTGATTATCAGCAGTGATGATTCATACATTAGGAAATTACAAATAAAGGAACCATTAGGTTCCAGTGATCACAGTGTACTAATAATGTAATTACCATCAAGGGTAAAGGGAAGGGTTTTTGTGTTCATAAAGGTCTCAGTGATCTCAGGCAGTTTTTGAAATCTATACAGTGGGATCAACAGTCAATTCAAAATGGGATGCCTTTAAGGAATTAATCTGGGAAGCTACTAGGCTTTTCATACCAAGAAATACAGTACTGTTCAATATTTAGGCCTAAATGGATGTCACATGAACTAATGAGGCTCGTGGCAAAGAAGAAAAATGCATTGTATATAAATTATCAGGTGACACAGAAGCCTATGGCAGATATAAGCTAGTCGAGTCACAAAGGAGGTAAGGCTGATTACAAGAAATCCTTGGCAAAGGATGCAAAGACTTCTTTACTTATGTAAACTCTAGAAGGAAGGGGGATGAATCAGATTGGTCCACTTGATGTTGGTGGTTCAACTGTTGATGATCCTGGTCAGATAGCTGACAAACTGAATGAGTATTTTGCATCTACATTCGCACATGAGGAATTCTGTAAGGAGAGGACAAAAGTTCACTAAACTCTAACAGGGAGCTAAATAATTTTGTAATAACGGAGAGCAAAGTGGAGGAGAAATTGTTGAAGTTAAACATAAAAAAGTCATCTGGGGCAGATGAAATCTATCCAGTTATATTGAAGGAGGCAGCGAGGGAAGTAAGCAATCCTTAGCCTTAATTATGAGAGCATCCTTTTAAATTTTTTCAAAATTTCATCCTTTTAAATTTTTTAAAAATTTCAATAGATATTTAAATTTAAAATATTGGTATTATTCTGTGCAAATCCTGTATTTATAATTTTGAATATTTTTATTTATTTTAGAACTTTTAAGGTTTTGAATTTTATGCATTTTTCAGTATTGCTGTTGAACCACTGTATCCTCAGCTCTGTATTCAACAACCAGTATTTGAATGCCATCCAAAAGATGAACACTTATGTCCAGTAAGATTGAGCCACTTATTAAATAGTTTGCCATGTTCACTGAGTTTTTGCCGAGAGGATCCCGTCAGCCTTTATTACTTGATTTTGAAGGTGACAATTAAGAAAATAGTTTATGATTAATTGCTAAATTATTTTTACCATGACTGACTTATATTCTTATTTCTCACATAGAATTTATACAAAATGCTTTATAATTAAAATTTATCTAGAGTGCTTTATCCTTTATATGCCTATATATAATGAACATGCATATATACATGCCTATATATAATGAAAATTATAACCAAATGCATAGGGGCTCACATCTGGTGAGTAAGGGCTTGGCACACCCAGGGTCCTGAGCTGGATATCATCATTCTTCTCTTTATTGGTGATTCCTTTCTACTTCTCTCTCTCTCTCTCTCTCTCTGAGTAACTCAGGGTGGCGCCTCCATAGCCAGGTGGGCAGGAGCAGCAGTGCGTAGCACACGCTTCTTGATTAGACCAGGGTTCGAACCTGTGACCAAATACGGAGAATGTGGAAAGGTCAGGGAAATGGCCACCACATATCCCCGGAGCAATATGGCCTTAGTTGCTAATGCTCCTAAAAACCAAATAACAAACAAACAGACATAAGTAACACGGGTATTGTTTTTGGCCAAGGCAGCATAAGCCTCAGTCTTCCTTGCACTGTATGGCTAATAATAATAATTATAATATAAATGAATATATGCAGGTTACCAGAACTTTTAGCTATATTTTACTTTTAGCTTTATTTGTACACTGTAAAAATTGTTTTGAATGTTTTATAAAGAGAGTAAAGGAAATTATTTGAACTAAGCACCATAATTGATTTTGTTAATTTAATTAGAAAGAAATATAGTAATGGTGAGTGTTGAACATGCAAAATCCAATCCCAGTCAATGCTGTAATCATAATAAAACCATAGAGTATATTGTTGTAGACCTATTGAAAATCTTCTAAGACATGGATTTAAGTATGCATTAATTTTTCAAAATAAAATCCATCGAGTATATTGGATATAATGCCATTTTATCTAAATTTGTAAGGTCCTATCTGATCTAAATCTCTATACTCGAGTTTATGTCTGATCTAAATTAGCAGGAATGTGCCATAGCAGTTGCATTTAGTCTCTTCAGTGTAATGTGCAGTGTGCTGCCATTTGAGTTATGCCAAGTTTAGGTTGGACACAAATAGAGATCCTACAGGCTTCAGACGTTTATCAAGTTGAAGCTGCTGCATTTGTCACAAGGTAGGAAAGCTGGTATCAGAAAACTGTGCTTCTGGCAGATAAAAACTACATCGTTCACTGTTAATTCCTGCATTAATGATTGCCCCACTCCCCAGACACATCATCCTCCTGGGTCCATGGATTGTCATGCAGTGCACTTATCTTTATATTGTATGTACAAATGTGCGAGACTGATATCTTTTCAAAAATGCCAGGAGCATCCAGAAGAAGATTCCCAGCCTTGTGAATCTATTTGGTAATGTGACTATGATTTTGTTGCAATTACTGAGGCATGTCTTATGTTGGAAAGTGACTTAGGTACCCTGTTGCTAATTTTACCTTCCATTTTTATTCCATATCTCATAAAACTTGGCAGGATGGTCGTGGTATTTGTTTGTTTGTTTTATTCCCAGTCATTTTTCGATACCAGTATCACTTTTCAACTTTAAGCAGAGGCTATCCATGTTTGTGCTATACCCTTTTTTTTTTTTTTTTTTTTTTTTTTTTGTGTTCTGGCTTACAATTCACTTCCTGCAAACACTACCACATAATTAGGTAACTAATTGTCAATTGTATAGAAGCTACTTTCTCACCTTCTAGGAATGCTGCCATATTGAAGGAATCTTTTCTAAATTGCCATTTCCACTGAAAACCTACAAACTTGCTTGTAGGTGTACAGTGAAACTTGCTTAAAAAGCACATTCATAATGTATTATCTCCCTATCTGAACAGCTTCTCCTAACTCTGGGCAAGATAGCTTTACCAACATGACTCTTAAACCAGGATCTCATGAAGTTTCTGTTCACTTTTTTTCTACCCTAGTCAGTCTACCTTCAGATTCTTCTCCCTGGTTCTTAGTTCTGGTTGGCACACTTCCTTCATTTTATTTCATGTGTAACATTGTTTAGTGATGCTAATTCTCCTCATAGAACAAACGATGGTGTAGAACTCCAACCTTTTCAGAATAAGTAAAGTACAGGCAACTCCTGTGTAACACAGTACTTCTACAACACAGTTTCACTCTAACATGATTGATAAATTATAGCAATCCTCCCACAACATGGTACTTATATAACATGGTTTTTCTCTAACACAGAGAAGTGCGGCAAACCTCGCATAACACGGTATTTTTGAACTATTGTATGGGGAAAACCCTGCTATTATGTTGGATGTAATTTTTCAACATTTCCATTCTTTTTTGTGAATCCCACTGTTGACTCGCTAGTAGTTATGCAAGAAATTATCGAAATCTCCATATTTTGTTTTGTTGGAAAATCCCCGTGTTCTGTGCTATTGAACTTGTTTGAGACCATAAAAAATTGTGACTTAGAAGCTTGCAGTTCGTGACTTGTAAGGTTTTTGTAAGGTTATTTTGGTTTCTTTGTTGTCAGTTAAATCCCAGCCCTAAATTATTCCTAAGGAAAGTAAAAAAGCTCCACTCAAAAGAAACTTTATTTCTCTTGAATCAAAGATACAAATTTTGGATCGTCTTGAAAAAGGGGAAAGGTATCGTGCATTGCAAAAAGTTTAAATTTAAATGAAGCAACAATCTGGACCATAAAGAAAAATGAACAGAAAATTTTAACTGCTGTTGCTGCAGGATATTTCATTTCCACAAATATGACAGCTTTCCCCGAGCATCAATAATTGAGAAAATGAAAAAGGCACTCAGTATTTGGATTGATGATAGCAGTAAAAAATGGATCCCATTAGATTACAATGTAATTAAACAAAGGGCACTAAAAATTTATAACAGTTTAAAAGAAAATGGAGAATCTTATGTTGACCCGGAGTTTGTCGCAGTTAAGGTTGATTTAAGTGATTTAAAAACCACTTCTGATAACATAACATAAGAATTTAAGGGGGAAGTGCATTGGCTGATAATGAAACCGCCAAGATTTATGCAGAGGAATTTCAAAAAATTATTGAAGAGCACAGATACCACATCATTTTCAATGCCGATGAGACAGATCTTTGTCTCATCGGCATTTAAGGCATCAAAAGATCATGTAATGTTACTTATGTGGAGAAATGCATCGTGCGATTACGTGATATGCTAGTTTATAGATTCCCTAATCCTCGTGCAATAAAAGATGTAAATAAAAACATGTTACCAGTATATTGGAAAGCAAATAAATAAGCTTAGGTAACTGCCGATTTATTTCAAGAATGGTTTCTAAATTGTTCTGTGCCAGGCAAAAACTATTTAAAGTGGGAAAATCTAGATTTCAAAGTTTTATTAGTATTGGATGTGCACCAGACCATCCAAAAGATTTAAGTCATCCTCTCTCTCTCTCTGGGTAGTGCAGCCTCAGGCTTTTTTTGCACCATATGGCTAATAATAATAATAAAACACGTTACATCAGAAAATCATTACAATGGATTTTGTAAAAAATTGATTCAGAATCTATCGAAGTGATGGAGGCACAGAAACATTTTTCATTTGTGGACTGTATCGGAATTATAGCTTTATTGCTCAAAGAAGTAAAACCATCAGCATTAAATGCACATTGGAAAAATGTATGGTCAAACCGGCTGAAAAATGAATCAGTGCGATAGTAGAACTTGCTAAGCTGGTAGGAGGAGAAGGTTTTGATGATACAACTACTGAAAATGTTCAAGAATTGCTGATAGAAAAAGAGGTTGGTGAAGCAGATTTGGTGGAAATGGCATCAGAAGTAAACCAAATCAATTCAAAGGATGATAGCACAGATGAAAATTCGGAAGTTCCAAATTTTGCATTAAAAAGCATATGGGCAGAAACTGAAACTGAGCAATTAGAATCTTATTTTTTCAATGCTATTCTTTTGACCGAAAGGAGCACAAAGTTCAAAAGGGAGCTTCAAAAATGTTGAACTCTATACCATGAAATTTACAAAGATCTATCAAGCAAAAACAAACAAATCCAGATTAATGATTTTTTTAAAGAGAGCAGAAGATACACAAAAGATTTTCTAGAAACCTGACTAACTACTATTTATACAAGGGTTACCTATATTTAAGACCCGTCAAAAGCACTGCTCACTCTTAGGGACATATACTGTTTTCCGAGCTGGCCAGTTATATTTAATACAGCTAAGAAAGCACCCCTAACTCAGTTAAATCTGAACTCCTACAATACAGAAAAACTTCACAAAAAACTTCATCCATCCTTCATGAATCAGGCTGATCAAAATGCAGATTTGGTCTCATCTCATCCACTGCAGTGTGGCACACAATGGCCATAGTTGCTGATGTGCCTAATAAATTCCCAAAAAACAAACTGATTCAATGCCTATATTTGAGGCCACTCCATTATGTGACATACTGGCTAAAATCTCCAATTCATCTTTGGACTTAAAGTAGATGATCATCTTCCTTCCAAGTTCTGAGTGCTCTTTCTATTTCATTGTATTTGCCATTTTCTCTTTAATTTATTTCACATGGTTCTCTTCTTAAAAGATTTAAAATAAGAATCCAGAAATAAATCCACCCATCTTTTCTTAGTATATCTATTAACTTTAACTCAACTAACTCTCTCAGTCACTTGGTCTCCTAGTGGCACTATTCCTGCCTCCGTGTGACAAGCCCAGTAAACTATCCGCCTTACCTCCACACTCGCTCGCACGCACGTGCGCGCGCGCACACACACACACCAGGGTTAAAGGAGCAAAGTATGGACTCCACTGACATGACATCTCATGATCTTTTGATCCTAACCAGACAGACAGGCAATTGGATGAATAGCTCTTCCAGTGCCAACAAAAGTTTCTCTCTTATTAATTCTACATTCTCTGACAGGTACATAATAGCCTTTGGCACGTAATAGCTTTTATGAGATGTGCCTATAAAACTTTAACCTAAGCCTGACAGATAAGCCACTAAACAGATTCTTTCCCTTTATTATTCAGAAATGTAATTGATTGATTTAGTTTGGTTCTGTAACACTTTAAGTAGACCATGATAATCTGCTTAAAATGGTAAAATTGGTGGAATCCAAATACAGGTAACTCCATGCCTCTCCAAATATATCTAATAGGGTAATTGTAAAATGGGTTCTTCTGAATGGTACTTTCTTTGTAACATTTTGTGTCCAAGAACTAGTCAAACAGAATTCATACAATCAAACATTTTCTGCACCAATATTGTCACTGTCAAAACACCAAACGTAACATCAGCAGTTAAGGCTGGTTATTTGAATTGTTGAGTGTGATGACATTACCTTACAAGCATTCAGCTGTTCATCTCAACACTGGAGCCCACAGTTATGCATCAAACAATACTATTTCATTCTCCCACAGCAGAAAATGCTTGTCCCACAGGAGGTTGTTGTTGTTGTTGACTCTGTTATCAGGGAAATAGGAAATATACTCTGAAAAAAAATTAGGTTGAATACGACCAGGCTATGTCTGCCTGGACCAAAAGTTAATGATATTGAAGAACAGTTATCTTTTAAGGGCATTGTTGTACACATTTTAATGTTGAGAAAAAAAGTTGCAAGCTAGGATTAAAACTGTTTGCAATTCTACTCAGACATGCTAGGAATGCATTGTGAGAGCTTTTAAAACAATTTGGCTCTGGAGAGACTTGCAAGGCTCTCAGTAGAATTGTAGCAGAAATTTTTTTCAGCATTACCTGTTCTTTTTAACAGGAGAGAATGTTTTTTCAGGGATAGGAAGTAATTGAGTAGAAAGAGGTGCAAGAATATTTGTCAATGCTTTCAAGGCAGTGTTAAGGGAGTCAGAAAACTGCTAGTATGAGATGAATAGACAGACTAATAATTTAATGGACAGAAAAACCTTCAGTAAGTACAAACTAGTCTGGAATAAAGTAATGGGGGGGAGGGGCAAACTAAGGCAGATTACGAATGAAAAGAAAAGTAGCAATGCAGAGGTAAAACTGATTCTTGCAGAACTTCTGTATGGATAGGCAGCAGCCTGGAAAGCAAAGTGTCAGGGATTACAAGGCCTGCAGGGGTCCCACATGGGAAAAGCACATACATGGGCTGTGTAAAAGGTTTCTAAGAGCAAATACAGGCACACGTATACAGTTGCAAATGTAACATTACTCTGAACATTAGCATACAAGTATACGTGCTTGTAAATAACTTTCATGAATTTGAAGTACAGTAATACCCCGACTTACGCGAACTTGGAGTTACGCTATGTTATCGATATACGGTGCGACGGCGGAGAGTGAGAGCGAAAGATGAACAAAATTCAACTTAAAATTCTTGTATATGTGTGCATGAGCTGCATACATATACAAGAATTTGTATTCCAACTGTCATATTTATATGTGTGCATTCGAATTCGTGCTCAACGTTTGTCGGAAATTACATCGTTTTCACGGGAGAAATGGATCGCGTCGGTCGAGCCATATACAGTCAGTCCTCGTATAACACGTGTTTACACTACACAAATTCGATTACACACTATTTATAAATACGGTAACGATATCTTATAATATAACACTAACCGAATTGGCTTATGCACGATTCGCCTTTGTGTTTACAAGAAATAGTAGTCGAACGCAGAATCACCCCAACCGAACGCAACACGATAGGAATGAAGAGAAGATTCTGAAAATGTATTTATATTTTTTATATCAGTGAAGGGGAAACACATTTCATCATAATAACCTAAAAACCAACACAATTCCAGCTATCGGTATGCAATTAGATCGAGTTTACTACCAGTTTATAACAGATTCCACTAGCAGAAAGCAACTGGATTTTTATTGTTTTATGGTAGTAACCCCTAGAAATGTGAGGTGTTAATAGTGTATCTCTGCCTTTATGGTGTTGTTTATTCAGTTGCTACATGCGCGCAGCTTTGTTAATGCTAATCAAGCGTGCCTCCTCATTTTGTAATTGTGCTTTATTCCCTAAAAATGAGTAAAATACTTAAAAGGTGTGAAAAGGAAGCGTACTGGTGAAGACACTGCAGATTCAGAGAGAAAAAGAAAAGCAATTATCGATAAACAGAGGCGGACTGGGTCAAAAATTTATAGTGGCCTCATACTATGGTTTATGGCCAAAATCACACAGGCCCACCGGGGTTTCCCCGGTAAGGCTTATGGCCAGTCCGCCTCTGTCGATAGAGAAAAATATGAAATTTTGAAACACTTTGAGTGAAATGAAAGACCATGTGATATTGCACGTGCTACAGGCCTAAATGAGGCAACGGCGAAAAGCACATGACAATTGCAAATTTGACAGGTCTCAGCTCAATTGAAAAGGGCTTAAAAATTTTAGAAAACATAGACTCCAACAAAGAATGCATTATAGCCACAAAGCAAGGAATAAAAAAATTATTAGCTTGCTACGAAGAAATTCCGCGTGAAAAAAAGAAGTCTCTGTGTCGTCAGACGAATTTGTTAGATTTTATGAAGCCATCGACATCGAAATAACTTTTTTACGTAAGTCATTTATTTTTTTAATACATATTTTGTATTAATATGTATAAAGAACTGCAATTTTATTAATATTTTTCTTCTAAACTAATGTTTTTGTTAGTCCTTGGTCCCAATTAAACAAAATTTATATGTATTTATATGCAAAGTTGTACCCCAACTTACGCGAATTCGACTTGAGCGATTTTCGTCGGACCCACCTATCGCATAACTTCAGGGTATTACTGTATTGGTTAAGTCATCAATGCAGTCATTGTAGAGATATCGGAACCAAGGTGCTATCGCACATGGAGAACACAGAATTCGAATAAATTCAGTACGTATACAGAAAGGATAGACAGGATGAGGTTGGGAAGGAGAAGTTATGCTCTTGGTTAACAAGGACATAGAATCTAAGGCAGTGCACCCAGTTGGAGAGGGGAGTTCAGTCCAATGTTGAGACAATTGACATGATATAAGCACTAGATAAACAAAAATTAAAGTATGCATATGTCTCCCAAATGTGATGATGACTGTAAAGAACAACTATACTTAAAATGAGCCAGTAAATCAATGTCTTAGTTGTTGTTGTTGTTATTTGGTTTTTAGGAGCATTAGCAACTAAGGCCATATTGCTCCCGGGATATGCGGTGGTCATTCCCTGACCTTTCCACATCCTCCGTATTTGGTGGTGAGAGGCTCGAACCCCGGTCTCATCAAGAAGCGTGTGCTATGCACTGCTGCTCCTTCCCACCTGGCTACGGAGGCGCCTGCAATGTCTTAGAATGGGAAATTTTAACTATACAGATATTGGGATGGTTGTTGATATAGTAGCAGTCTTTGTGGATGACTGTTTTATGCCCCATCATGTTAGAAAAGCAATGAGAAAAATCAATATTCTTCATCTGATTATCAGCAGAGATTCTTATGAATTAAGAATCTCCAGGTAAAGGAACTACTAGGTGCCAGTAATCATAATATATTGACTCATAATATATATTGTCGTAAAGGTTATGACAGCGAGGGCCCTGAGTGACAAGCAATCTCTCTCTCTAGTGCGATTTTCTAGGATATTTCCTAGAGCGAGTACTAGTGCTTTCATAAACCCTCCTCCGCTTGCAATGCCTCCCTTGCTAGCAATGTTACTGCTTCACCCACTAGCAGTGTTACTGCTACCTCCACTAGCAACAATGTACTACTCTTGCTCTTCTGATGGCATGGTCACTTTTTGGCACCTCTCCTGCCTCCAAGTGGTGGGGCCAGTAACTGTGGGGGCTAAAAGGAGCAACCATGGATTTAAATGATCCATGAAGTATCCACCTCTAGAGCCTTCAAATTCAAGACCAGAAACATCCAATGATAATGACTTGAACCAACCTAAAAGGTTTCGAAGGGAAGCACAGTGCCATGACTTGCAAAACTTCTGGTAATACACTCCCTATCCACCCAGCCTGTGGGAAAGTTATCACCATTTCTAATTCAAAGATATTTGAATCCATCACCGGCTTACCAAAAATTACGAAACACTACAATGTGGAGACCTCCCAATCAAAACAGCTACGTCAAAACATTCTGAATGGCTGCTGAAGACAAAGACTGCCAGTCTATCACTCCCCATAATACCTTAAATTCATCAAAATGTGTCATCACAGAGTGAGACCTACTTACAGTCTCTGAGTAAGAATTAGTTCAGGAACTTAGGAGTCAAAAAAGTAATCAGTGCCAAACAAAAATGACCTAAAAAGATCGAAATCTCATTCCTATTAGATTCATCATTTTAACATTTAACACTCCAGAATTGCCATCCATAGTAAAAGCTGGCTATTTAAACTGCCGAATTCACCCTTACATTCAGAACCCTATTCGTTGTTTTAAATGCCAGAAATATCTCTACTCTCAGCAGGCATGAATAGGGGATGCCATTTGTCCCAACTGCAAAGGAAGCCACCGTGCCATTTCTAAATCATGTGAAATGTGGAAAAAGGCAAAAAAATCCAAAAATGCAAAATTGAACATAAAGCCCTGAGGCACACAGACAATTTATGTTGACCATTCCTAGTTGATCCTATATGTCTCACACCCTGAGCTATCTTTCAACTGCAGTTCAAACAGATGTGTCAATTCTGTTCAACACCTCCCTAGCTAACTGGGTTAAAACAACAAACCAGTGAAGCCGCTAACACTCCAGTTATTATCCCAACTGATATTTCAACAGTCTCGAATGACACAGAAAAATTTAAAACTACTAAAGACTAAGAAAATCAACAGTATGGAAGTGGATGTACATCCAGATATTGGACACCCCATATTCCCAAAAAAAGGGCTGGAAAAAATGCCCTGCATACAAAACACAGTCAGACGAATCCTCAGCTAAATTTCAGTAATGCACAACATCCAGTGGAACTGCAGAGGACTAAGCAGTCATTCAGATGACTAAAAGGATTTACTCACTCAGTTTAATCCCATAGGTGTATGCTTACAGGAAATGATTCTTATCACCACACATCTCACCAAAAAATTTTAAATTATATCATGTACAGATGAGATAGGAGATCAGAATCTCCTGCATGTGGAGAAGTAGCTATTCTTATTAATTCTAACATTCCATTGAGGCTCATCCAAATACAAACCATGCTGCTGTGTCAGCTCGTATTGCAGTTGGTAATTCTATTACCATTTTTTCTATTTACATACCACCATCTCTGCTATTTCGCCATTCAGAACTGGACAACCTCCTTACACAACTCCCAACACGGTTTTGTCTTTTCGGTGACTTTAATGGCCACCATCCACTGGGGATCTGCTACAATGGATGCAAGAGGCAAATTGATTAAAGAATTTTTGAACAGTAATGATCTTAATTAAATAAACTCTTGTTCTCCCACCTATATCCATCTACCTACAGGATCTACTTCTGTAATTGACTTGTCAATTTTTTACCGTCCATCTTTCTAAACACCACATGGTTGGTGTTAACTGATCCCTTTAATAGCGATCATTTACCAATTATTTGCTCATTACAAACAGAGACAACTCCAAATCCTGATCAGTGATCCTCTTGGATGTTGAAAAGGGCAAACTGGGATGGCTATTCTGCACATATATGTCTAGACAGACTTTATGTTCAAAAACAACCTATTGATGATGTAACTACATACATAACCAATCAGATTCTGACTGCAGCTGATGCTTCTATTCCAAAATCCCAGACATATCGCATTCACCAAAGTCACTGGTGGAATACAGATTGCTTTCATGCCAAAAGGAGAAAAACTGTGCTTGGAATAATTTCTGCAAGTATCCTAGCATTAGTAACTTAATTGCTTACAAAAGACTTATAAAACTAAAGCAAGACAAATTAGATAGAAAGCAAAACGTGATTCGTGGATTGTTTTTGCTTCAACCATTACAAAAGACACCAAACATAGCCCTAAATGGCAGATTTGTTCGGCTGCCTTCTCCAATACTTCATTGGAGAAGGCAGCCGAATGTATTTCCGACATGTATTTCCCATTGGAAAGGGAAATACATGTCTACTCCTGAAGAAGTTGCTAATGCGCTAGCAAAATTGTTTGCCACAATCTCTGCTTCTGTGTCTTATGCATCCTCATTCCAGAACATCAAAGCACCACTCCTTCCCATACAACTAATCCTTTACATTAATAGAACTTAAAGAATCATTAAATATATCTTCCAACAGTGCTGCAGGCCCTGATCGTGTTCATTTCATTATGCTGATGCATTTACTTGTTGTTGATATTTTCTATAATCAGATATTCTCTAAAAATGCTTATCCTTCATCCTGGCATCATTCATTTCATTATTGCCTTACCAAAACCAAAGATCCTTCCCTGGTTCAAAATTATAGGCCCATGTCTTTCACTAGCTGCATGGGAAAAATTTTCGAAAGGATGTTTCATACAAGGCTCGCTTGGATCCTGGAGTCACAGAATCTCCTATCAGATCATCAGTATGGCTTTCAGATAAACCGATTAACCCTAGATATGCTCATCAAAGCCAAATCTCATATCTGCAATGCCTTTGTCATGAAACAACATCCAGTCATGGTCAACTCGGATCTTGGAAAGGCATTTGACACTACCTGGCATCATGGTATTATTATGAATCTTTACCATCTGAAGCTTAGGGGCCATTTGCCTGAAATAATTCAAAAATTCCTGTAATTTTGTTCTTTTCAGGTCCGATATAAAAACATACTTTCTGCATCTCACATTCAGGGAGGAGTACCACCACAGGGATTGATACTTAGTTCAACACTATCTGCAATTCGTGTTAGCAACATGACACGAAATATACCAAAAACTTTCGAGGCTTACATGTATGCAGACGACTTTACTATCTCCTGTCAGTCTCAAAGTATAAACAATATTGAACAACAACTCCAACTTACCGTAAACACAATAGAATCCTGGACCTCAGAAAAGAAATGCACTGCCACTCATTTCTGCAAGCAATTGTCTCTGCTGAACTACAAATAAACAATACTCCATTCCCACTTGTTAATACCATTAGATTTCTTAGACTTATAATGGACAGCAAGCTAAATTTCCCAGCTCACATCTCTCATTTAAGAACTGCTTGTCTAAAGTATTTTTATATACTTCGACCAGTCTCATCCATGTCATGGGGAGCTGATAGTATACATTACTGCATCTTTAGAAAACTTTAATACATTTGTACCTAGATTATGGTTGTCCAGTATATAATTCTGCCAGGACCACTACTTTACAATGACCAGAATCCAGCACAATGCTCTGAGGACTGTGCTAGGAGCTTTCAGGACTTGTCTAATGCAAAGTATTTATATTGAAGCACATAATCCCCCATTACATCTTTGTAGAAAAACATTGTTGCATTTCTATGCTTCTAAGATCCAGAGTCTCAGGATCAAAGAGCTTATTCAAAGAGCTAGTGTTGGAATATCGATTTAACTGATATTTTTTAGGACACAACTGCATCTGTTCCACCTTGAACGTATGTTTCTGCCTCCCACAATGCACATTTTCTCCAGTGGGCAGAGCTGGACCAAAGTATTTCCATGCCCCAGGCAGAAAGATTTTTCGCTGCCATTTTACTAAGGATGTATATATTTCTTGCCTCATTGTTCTTCTGTTTTTGGCACCCCTTAAGGAATATCGCCCCAGGCTTACTACGTCATGCTTTAATCCAGCACTGCTAGTGGGGGAAGAATGTCATATGTCCCCGCAACATGAGGCAGTTGTGGTCAGTTCATGCTACTCTGAAATCCCATGCCCGTAAAATATATACTGATAGATCTAAAATGTATTGTCCCATACAGGAGCATATAATTTATATGACAACATATGACAGCAGGTCTTAGAAAGTTTTTAAATCTATTTAGTGGGACAACAAACAATGCTATCAACTGCATATTCTAAATGGAAGCTACTCAGGAAAGTAAACATAGAAGCTGCTGCTTTTTATACCAATTAAGACATATTTTCACAGTTTAGGCAAAATGGATATCAGATGAATTGATATCCATTGCCCCTTGACATGGGGCACCTGTACGTGGTGAGGGGACCTCCAGTGACACTGCTGGTCCTCCAGACTAGCATCACTGGGATCCAATGCCCACAGCTGAGGTTCCAGGCTAACACCATAGGAATCTGACATGTTTGTTGTGCACTGCAGCCCATGGAAACTCGGAAAGGTGATCCGGTGGTTGAGGGGCCCAGCTTCAACACACCACTTTGGCCCCTGCTCTGACAAGACGGGTGGTCCTGGAAGATTCGGCCAGGATCAATCAGCTAGTGGATTCACCTGCACTGGTCAACCATGCCAAAACCATGCCCCTACCCACGTGGTTCAAGGGATAGGATTAGGCTGGCAGCGGTGCAGGTATTGTATCTGGATAGCTCTGGCATCCCACTCCCGAGCGTATTTATTGCTTGCTGGGTAGTGTGCATCCCATTTGGGCTCCATGGTGGGTGGGGAGCCCAGGCACTGATCCAAAATAATGAAAACTATGAATCCTGAGAATTTAAACTTTTCTTCTTAGGTCCAATTCTAAGAATTTCTTCTTAGACACCATTACTTCAGCAAAGAGGCCCAGAACAGAAACAATATTATCAGATCCAGCACGTAGGTACCTGATACTCCATTCTATCAGAGAAAAACCTATTGGGAAAATCTCACCCTTCTTTATCCAGAAGGGTTTGGAAGGATCCTAAATCAGTAAAACATTCTGGGGATATCCTCATAGAAACGAAATGTGATAAGCACTCTGAACAGTTCCTCCATGCCAGCTGTATTAGGGAAATGCCAATTACGGTAACACCCCATAAGACACTAAATTCTTCCAGAGGTGTGATCTCTGAATGGGATCTACTTGAAGTGTCTGAAGAGGAGATCTGTTCAGGACTGAAACCGAAAGGAGTGACAGCTGTAAAGAGAATGTGTGTATGCAGGGGATGGGAATCTAGTGCCAACTAGAAATCTTATCCTTACTTTTAATGTGCCAATATCACCTAATGAGATTAAAGCTGGTTATTTGAACTGTGCAGTATGTCCATATGTTCCAAACCAGTTAAGATGCTTCAAATGCCAGAAATATGAACATTCACAAATGGCCTGCTGTGGTGCTCTTACTTGTGCTTGCTGTGGTTCAGAGCACCATGAAATGACATCATACAAGGCTTAAAAACCCACCTGCATTAACTGCCAAGGTGAGCATCTGCCTACCCTAGAGCATGCCAGAGGCAGAAGGAAGAAATGGAAATACAAAGACTAAAGGTTGCCAAGAAATGTTCTATAGGTACTTAATTCGAAATGATTGTACCACCAAAAGAGTCATTGACGCCTGTCGCCCACTATTTACTCAGTTCAGAAAAACCAGCACAGAA